>NC_091077.1:74767500-76017500 GCF_032405125.1 Capricornis sumatraensis
CGTAGCCTTTAAGCGCATGGGCTGCAGTAGTTGCGGCTCTCAGGCTCCAGGGCATGAGGGCTCCAGCGGCTATGGCACCTGGGCTCTAAGCACAGGCTCAGTAGTTGTGGCACGTGGGCTTAGTCGCTCTGCGGCATGTGGAATCTTCCTGGACCAGGGATTGAACCCGTGTCCCCTGCATAGGCAGGGGGATTCCTATCCACTGTACCACCAGGGAGTTCCAAAAGTACACAGAAGTTAATAACTGACCAAAGAGTAGAGAAGATACAAATTATAGATACAAATATCTGTACATATATCATGAATAAAATAAGTGGATATCACTGTACACTCTATGGAGTTAAAAGAATAATAAAGAAATCTGACTCAAAACTCCATGTGACATTCAGTGATAGATTAAAAAAAAGTACTAATTCCCTAAAAATTTAAATTATTAAACTCACTGAAGATTTTAATAGGTAACCAGGATAGCTTTATTACTAGTAACAATAGTTTAAAATCTTCTGTAAAGGAAATCTGCAGCCTCAGGTGGTTTAACTGGTGAATTCTAACAAATATTTATAGAATTAACACAAATTCTATATAATTTCTTCCAGAGAATAGAAGAGGAAGGGGGTACTTTTCAACTCATATTATGAAGTTAGAATTGTCCTGCTATAAAAATGAGAAAAAGACATTACTAGAGAAGAAAACTACAGAACAGTATACCTCATGTATATTGCTGTAAAAAGCTTCCATAAAACTTTAGCAAATTCAACCCAACAATACATAAAAGGAATAATAGGACATGACCAAGCAGGGTTTATCCTGGGAATGGAAAGCTGGCTTGCTGCTGCTGCTGCTGCTAAGTCACTTCAGTCGTGTCCAACTCTGTGTGACCCCATAGACAGCAGCCCACCAGGCTTCCCCTGGGATTCTCCAGGCAAGAACACTGGAGCGGGTTGCCATTTCCTTCTCCAATGCATGAAAGTGAAAAGTGAAAGCAAAGTCACTCGGTCGCGTCCAATTATTCGCGACCCCATGGACTGCAGCCCACCAGGCTCCTGTATCCATGGGATTTTCCAGGCAAGAGTACTGGAGTGGGGTGCCATTGCCTTCTCTGAGGAAAGCTGGCTTATCTAAAAATTAATCAAGATAGTTTACTGAGTTAATACTTTAAAGAAGAAAAACAATATGATCATTGCAACCAATGTGAAAAAAATTGCCCAAATCCAACATCTACTTCGTATAGTAACTCTCAAAAAAACTAGGAATAGAAGATCATTTTCTTAACCTAATAAAGGATATTTTATAAGAAAGCGATAGACAAAATCATTTAATGGTGAGAGACTGAATGCTTTTCCTAGGTAGATAAGGAACAGATATTCTATCTCACCACTCCCATTTAATATTCTACCAGAAGTCCTAGGCAGTGGGATAATAAAAAGATCTAAGTGAAGTGAATTAAAAAAGAAGAAATAAAACTGTCTCTATTTGCAGGCAGGATTTTCTACATAGAAAAGCCAAGGAATTTACAAGTAGTCCCTGTTACAGCAGCAACAATGATTAAAAACAAATGAAACTAAATCAAAGCAAATAAAAACCTAGAATAGGTGAACTTTACAAGGTTGCAGGATACTAGCTATAATTTTTTTAAATCACTTTTCTTCTTCTACACATTGGATCTAATTTGTTCTTTTTTATTTTAAAAAAATTTTATTTATTTTTAATTGGAGGATAATTGCTTTGCAACATTGTGTTGCCTTCTGCCATATATCAATATGAATCAGTCACAGGTATATATATGTCCCCTCTCTTGAACCTTCCTCCCACCTCCCACCCCATCCCGCCCCTCTGTGTTGTCACAGAGCACCCGGTTTGACCTCCCTGCATCACAGCAAATTCCCACTGGCTATCGATTTTACACATGGTAATGTACATGTTTCAATATTACTCTCTCAGTTCGTCTCTCCCTCTCCTCCCACACTGTGTCCATGAGTCTGTTCTCTTTGTTTGCATCTCCACTGCTGCCCTGCAAATAGGTTCATCAGGACCATCTTTCTAAATTCCATATATATGCATTAATATACAATGTTTGGTTTTCCCTTTCTGACTTACTTCATTCTGTAATATAGGCACTAGGTTCATCCTAATTTGTTCTTCTTTATCTAGTTTTGTAAGGTAGAAACTGAGATGATTAATTTTTGATCTTTTTGAAAATATGCATCCATTGCTATAAATTTCCCTCTAAGCTTTGCTTTTACTGCATTTCACAAATTCTGATAAGTTGTATTTTCATTTTCACTTAAAAAATTTTTGTTACACTCATCTTGAGGTTTTTTTTTTTTTAGTTGATGTGTTATTTAGAAACATGTGATTTAATCTCTAAGTATTTGGGGATTTTACAGCTCCCCTTCTGTTACTGATCCCTAGTTTAATTCCATCATGATCTGAGAGGATACACTGTATGTTTCCTATGATTTTAAATTTTTCAAGGTGTGTTTCACAGCCCAGAATGTGGTCTTTCTTAGTGAATGTCCCAAGTGAACTTGAGAAGGATGTGGATGAAATAGTCTATAGATGATAGATGTCAATTATATATAGGTGATTGATGGGGTGAGTCCAACTATGTCTTTCCTGATTTTTCACCCCCTGGATCTGTGCATTTCTGAGAGAGGGGCATTGTAGTCTCCAAATGTAATACTGAATTCGTCTAGTTCTTTCAGTTCTATTAGTTGTTGCCTTATGTATTTTAACACTCTATAAGGCACACTCGCACTTATGTTTTCTTGAAGCAATGACCGCTTTACTTCTGCTTTCCTTTGATTAGTGTTAGCATGGTATATCTTTTTCCAATTCTTTTATGTGTGCCTTTGTATATAGAGTGGATTTCCCATAGACACCATATAGTTGTCTTGTTTTCTGATGCATTCTGACAGTCTCTGCCTTTTAATTGGTATATTTAGACCACTAGCCCTGAAAGAGATTATTGGTATAGTTGGCTTAATATTTACCATATTTGTTGTTTTGTTTATCTCCCTCATTCTTTATCCCTATTTTTGTCTTCCACTATTTTTGTGTGTGTGTGTTTTATGGGTTTAACTGAGCATTTTATACAATTCTACTATCTCTTTTTTCTTAACATATCAGTTATACTTTTTATTTTTAGTGTTTGTTCTAGAGTCTGCAAAATACTTCTACAATTAATCCAAATCCACTTTTAAGTAATACTATACTATTATAATTTGTGGGTAGTGTGTATAGCTTATAAGAAAAATATCCTAATTCCTCCGTTCTGTCCCTTTTATCACTACCATCATTTCTTCAACTTGCACATAAGCATATATATCAAATAAATATATAATAATAATGTATAATCACATATATAAATGCATAAAGTAGAATAAAATTGTATATAATTGAATTCATTGTTGCTATTATTTGAAATAAACTTTTCTGTTAAATTAAGAATATGAAAAATGAAAGATTTTATTTTCACTTGCTCCTTCTCTTCCTTTTTTAATGTAGATCTGAGTTTCTGAATTATATCATATTCTTCTCTCTAAAGAGCTGCTTTTTTATTTCTTGCAAGGCAAATGTATGGGTAATGAACTTCTTTAATTTTTGTTTGTCTGAGAAAAATCTTTATTTCTTCTTCACTTTTGAAGCATAATTTCACAGTATAGAGAATTTTAGACTGGCTCCCAAAATGAAATTGTTAGGAAGAATCTAACAATATATGCTGTCTTCTGTCTGCTGAAACTACTAATGCTGTTGAAAGAAATCTAAGAAGATGTATGTAAATGGAGAGAGAAACCATGTTCTTAAGTAGGAAGACTAGCATAGTAAAGATTTAAATTCACTCCAAATTTATCTATGGATTTAACACATTTCTCATACAGACAAGCAGATTCTATAAGATGTATGGAAAGGCAATGAAATTAGAATAGCTGAAACAATTTTGAGAAAGAAGAACAAAGTTACAGAAATCAAACTGCCCAATTTAAAAACTTACTGTAAAGCTACAGTTATCAAGATGGTGTGGTGTTGCCAACAGGATACACACAGATCACTAGAATTGAAGAAATTCTGGAAATAGAACAACACAAATATTACCCTTTGATTTTATTTTCACTTGAGGAATTTTATTTGTTTTAAAATAAACTATTTTACAACAATTTTAGATTTATAAAAGAACTGAGAATACAGAGTTCCCATATATCCAGTCTCTACTGTTTCTCAGCTTCTAAGACTTTCTTTATTTTTGTTGACCTTGACAGTTTTGAAGAGTACTTGTCAGGTCTTTTGTAGATTGCCCCTCATGTGGTATTTTTCTTATATTTTGGTTATAATTTGTTGCTCAGTTGCTCAGTCATGCCCGACTCTTTGCAACTGCATGGATTGCAGCATGCCAGGCTTCCCTGTCCTTTACTGTCTCCCACAGTTTCCTCAAACTCATGTCCATGGAGTTGGTGATGCCATCCAATCATTATAATTAGACTGGAGCTATCGTTTTCTTGGAAGAAGACTATAGAAGCAAAGTTCCAGTGTCACCATGTCATATCAAGAACACATACAACCAATAGACATCACTGTTGAGATTGACCTTGAACATCTGGCTGAAATAGTGTTTGTCAGGTTTCTTAAGTGAAAAGTTGCTCATTTCCCTTCCTTTCTGTACCTTGGTGGTGGTGGTGGTGGTGGTGGTGGTTTTTGCTTAGTCGTGTCTGACTCTTGTGACCCCATGGATTGTAGCTTGCCAAGCTCCTTCTGTCCATGGGATTTCCCAGGGAAGAATACTTGAGTGGGCAGCCATTCCCTTCTCCAGGGCATCTTCCTGACCCAGGGATTGAACCCAGCTCTTCTGCATTGCAGGCAGATTCTTTACTGACTGAGCCTCCAGGGAAGCCTTTCTGTATTTTACTGTCATGTTTTTCCATGGAAAGACTGCAAGTAAATTACTTGGAAGTCTTCTGCATATAAGATTTAGTTCTTCTTACTGTTCATATATGTGTCAAGTAATTAATTTCTATTAGTATGGGCTCATGGCTAGTTCATCCTGGGGTCTCATGTCATTCTAAGTAATTTTTTAAATTTTGCCTACTTACATTGTAAAGTACTATGAAATTGAATAGACTTTGACAGATGCATAGTGTCTTGTATAAGCAATTATATATCATACAGAATAGTTTCACCACCTTAAAAATTCCCCCATGTTTCAACTAGTCAACCCTTCCTTGCTGAACCCCTGGGAAATACTAATCTTTTTTATTGTCTCTATAGTTCTGCCTTTTCCAGAGTCCCATGTAATTGTAATCAGTATGTAGCCTTTTCAGACTGACTTCTTTTACTTAAATATGTGCATTCATGATTCATCCATGTATTTTCATGAGTTGATGCCTCTTTTCTTTTTGTTTCTAAATAATGTTTCATTGTATGGTTGCCATTTGATTTTTACAAAGGTACATAAGCAATTCAATGGAGAAAGAATAGTCATTTCAACAAACAGTGTTGGAACTATTTGAATCTCTATGCAGAACATGACACTTGAGAAGCGTATGTATTCTGCTGCTGTTGAACGGACTGTTCTGTTTTCATCTGTTAAATCCATTTGGTCTAATGTATAATTCAAATACAGTACTTCCTTAGTTTTCTTTCTGGATAATCTGTCCATTGTTGAAAGTTGGGTATAAAGATCCCCATGCTTTAAAAAACAAAAACAAAAAAACATGAGACTAAGTCTCATCTTTACACCTCATAGAAAAATCAACTCAAAATGAGCTGCAAATCTAAGTTTTAAATTATTAGACTTGTAAGAGTATATCTTCATGACCTAAAGTTAAGCAAAGTATTCTTAGATGGAAATGCAAAAGTAGGATCCATGAACGAAGTTGATACATAAAAAGTCATCAAAATTAAGTATCTCTGTTCTGCAAAAGACATTATTTAGAGAATGAAAAGACAAACTATAAGCTGGGAGAATGTATTTGCAAAGTACATGTCAAACAAACGACTTGTATCCAAATATATAAAGAACTCTCAAAACTCAATAGTAAAGAAACAAGCAAACTAACTTCAAGATTAGCAAAAACTTGGACAGACACTTCACCAAAGAGTCTACAAATGACACATGAAAAGATATTCAACACCGTTAACTGACACGGGAATGAAAATATATGATGTGGCTCCTTAGCGCTTCTCTGAATTCCTTTCCCACATTTCCTGCCTCACTCATTCCACATCAGCCATATATATATCTTTGCTCTTCTTGGCATCTCCCAGATACAATCTTGACCTCTACCTGAAATGCACTTCCTCCAAATAGTCTCTCACCTTCCTCAAATTTTGCTTGCCATTCCCTATCCTTCTACACTCACCTCTTCTCTGGTTTTGTTTTTCTCCATAGTGTTTGTCATCTTCCAACAAATTACATAATTTACTGATTATACTTATTAGTTATTGATTTTGTTTACCTACTAATATCTAGATTTCGGGTTTCCAAGGTGGCTCAATGGTAAAGAATCTGCCTTCCAATGCAGGTAATGTGGGTTCAATCCCTGGGTCAGGAGGACCAGTGGAGGAGGAAATGGCAGCCCACTGCAGTATTCTTGTCTGGAAAATCCTATGGAAAAGGAGCCTGGAGGCTATAGTCCATGGGGCTGTAAAAGAGTCTGACACAACTTAGTGACTAAAACAACAATAAGGAGAGAAATCTTGGGTTCTCTTTACCGAAGGATTACATTGCCTGGCATATAGTAGACAATCAGTAAATATGGATTGCTTTTATGAAAGAAATAAGGTGTCTGCCCATGAGTGGATAGAAGTTTGATATTGTGATGTCAGAATATCAAATACCATTTTATGTGCTAAATCCTTATTGATTTAGTGGTTCATTTAGGGGGGTAGCTGTATACAAATACCGTCATGCTTTCCTGTAGCTATATTAGAATAACATGATGATTTCACACAGAATCCATAGTTCTGAAACTTATGACTAATTATTCTATTTTCTAAATGTTGCTTTATCTTTTTATATTTTTCTGTCTTTCCTCCTCTTCTTTCTTGTTATTTTTTTCTGGGAATTTATAATTGAGTTGGATTAGTAATATTCTTCTATTTTTTCCACAGTATAAAATACTACTTTAAAAACTCAGAATTTTAAGGAAGTGTTATTAAACATATTTATGGAAGTGGTTTATTTTTCAAAGAAAGGGATGATATCATAATAGAGCAAGGCTTTGCCATTTTAGTTCGCTTAGCATATGGAATTTGTACCAAGAAACCCAAGCAGGACTTAACAGAATTAAGCGAGTTGACATTCATTTTCACTAAATAAATTAGGTAAACTCACAAAAGCAGAAGATTAGGTCAGTTCCATTTTTTTACCTGTTGCTTATGTCCACAGTTGATATTTTTTTGGGCAGGGGATAAAACTTCAATGAGAAGAAGAATGTAGATAAAAGTCTATGGTTTTGCAAAGTGTTACTGACAACAAGTATTATGGGTGTTTGCTCTTAGTTCAGTTCTTAGCTCAGCCTCATGTTTGAAAATACTGATGTTGCAATTTCTCCTATATAAAAATACATCAAATGGCATAGGTTTGAAAAACTTATACAGGCAGTGTTTATATTGAGAGTCATTTAGATTTAAATGGTTATTTGTTCTTTGACAAATCTGTTCAGAAAGCAGTATAATGAACACTAGCTTTGAAACCAGAAAATGCTGGAATCAAGAAGTAAGAAAAGCAAAGTTTTTGGCTTCTCGGAAAATACAGCCTAGTGGAGGGAGATAGGTATTTAATAAAATAATCATGGTGATATGTAATTACAAACTATAAGAGCTTCAAAAGTAGAGGAAAGGAAACTATAGAAAGGATTAGTGGGTGATGGAGCACAGGGAATCTCTGAGGAAGTGGTGTTTAAATTGGAATTATGAAAAGTGATGGTTTAGTAGTTGAAGTGTAATGAAATGGGGAAGGATTTCCAGTCTGAAACAATACTATTACAATATCCCTAGGGCAGAAAGGACCGTAGCGTGTTGGCAGAACAGATAAAGGGCTGGTACGACTAAAGTATGGGGAACAAGGAAAGTGATGTTTTTAGATAAAAACTAGGCAAAGGATAGATCATGCATTGCCTTTAGGGTGCCAATAGCAATCTTGATTTATCAGTAGTAAATAATCTCTAATAGCTTTAGGAAGCCATAGAAAGGTTTTCATCAAATTCAGATGTTCAGAGTTTGGTTTCAAAAATGGTTTCCACATGCCTAAATGTGGAAAATCAACTGGGTTAAGGAGAGCTAGAGTAGAAACATGCTAGTTAGGAGGCTACTTAGTAATGCTCAGGCAAGTGATGATTTGGACTAACTGAGATGGTTGGACCAGATCAGTTAGGCGGCACTGCAATAATATGGGCAGGAGATGAGGGTGGTTTGGACTTAGAGTGGTGGTAGAGGACATGGAGAGGGGTGAATGCATTTTCCACAGCTGTCTCGTTTCTTCAGTGTCACATGGACACTATAGGCCATCCATGTACTTGCAGTGAACTAACTGCCTGATGCCAGTTGATATAAAATTTGAAGGCATAACTATAGTTTAATGGAATCTATTTTGGAGGTTTTTTTTTTTTTGAAGGACTGAGATTTCCATCAGGATCTTCCTGAAGTTTTAAGAAAGATGGCACGATGCTGTTGGGAATGACAGTGCAGATAATCTGTCAAAGCTCCAAGAAATCACTAGAAAAGGAGGGCCCTTGACTCAGGAGCTGCTAGAATGGCTGGCAGCTAACACAGCAGCAGGAGGTAGGGAGGTGACAGACATGCAAGGCAGATGTTCTACTGAGCTCATCCATCTGGATGGGGCCTTTTGGTTGCACTGCTCTTTCCCAGCCATGCGGGAAGCAAGTGCCAATGATGCATCTTCATTAGGATGAACAGGACCTTGGAAAGAGGAAAAGCAATTGTCGCTTACTGAAAGCCCAGGGTCAATGAGAACCCAAATACTCCATTGATGGCACTGTGGGAAAGTGGTGGGACCATAATCTGTTCAGCAAGCCTTCTTTTTGGAAACAGGACTTGTTGAAAGTGTTAAAGAAAACTATGTAATCCTAACTTGTATCAACAACACAGGGATTGCATATGTCAATAATAGCCACATTTTGAACACTTGTTCTGTGCCAGGCGCTCTGTGATCTGCCTGTACTCCCTACCCCTTATTTTTCAGCTCTTACTTCACTCTGTTCTCTCCACTGGCCACTGAATATCAGCCACAATGACCTCCTCATTATTCCTCGAAGACCCCAAGCATGTTTCCATCTCATGGAATTTGCACTTGCTCTTTGCTCTCATCTAGAATTCTCTTCCTCCATATATGTGCATGGTTTACTCTATCACTTTAATAGGTCTTCACTCAAATCCATTACCAAGGAGAGGCCTCAGTTGGCCACCTTTCCCCAGTAACACTTTTAGTTAATTTCTAGCCTTTCACATTGTTTTTGTTTCTCTCCATAGTTCTTGGCATTGCCTAACTATAATGTACACAGGTTTCTTTACCTCCTTGGTTAGAACGCAAGCTCCATTATTTGGAGATATTGACAGTCTTTTCCACTGTGATAACCTAAGTATCTAAACAACATCTACACAGAGTAGGCACTTAAGAAGTACTGGAAGAAATGATCAAATGCATCTCACTTAATATTCACAGCACAGTCTGGGAAGGAGGTATTACTATTACCCAGTTTGACAGAGGAGGAAACAAGTTTAAGCATTTTATACAAAATCAAACAGATATTGATTTCAGTCTGATCTTTTTACTTAAGCTGTTCTGCCCCATTTTGATCTTTGATTTCATCTGTATCATATAAGCAGAAGAGAAAGATCAGAAAATACTATTACCTTTGTTATCAAAGCTGTCATTTTACTAGGCCAGAGGGTATAATACAAAGCGAGAATGAGGGTGTGGCTATTGTCTAGGTATTAGAAAATCCATATAGGAAAATTGCTATGGGCTGAATGTATTCTTTATATCAAAATTCGTACGTTGAAACCCTAATCTTAGTATGGTAGTATTAGGAGGTAAGGCCTTTGGGAGCTAGTTAGGTTTAGACAAGGTCATGAGGCTTGAGCTTCATAGGAGATTAAGTGTGTATGTGTGTTTTTTTAAGGTTTTTTATTTGCTTGTTTTTAAGTTTTTTAATTTAATTTTTAAAAATTTTATTTTATTTGGCCACTTAGTTCAATCCCTGATCAGGGAGACTTAACCACTGGACTGCCAGGGAAAGTTCAAGATTGAGTGGTCTTATGAGAACAGTGATCCCTCAGACTCTCTCACTGCCCTTCCCCTTATCCCCTCCCTTCCCCGTCTCCTCTCCCTTTCCCTTTCTCCCCTCCCCTCCCCCCCACCCCACCTTGTGAGGACAGAGCAAGGAGGCAGGAATCTGCAAGAGGGCCTTCACCAGGAACTGAATCTTAGCACCTTGATCTTGGATGCTCCAGCCTCCAATTCAGTTCAGTTCAGTCGCTCAGTCATGTCTGACTCTTTGCAACCCCATGAACAGCAGCATACCAGGCCTCCCCGTCCATCACCAACTGCCGGAGTCTACCCAAACCCATGTCCATTGATTTGGTGATGCCATCCAACCATCTCATTCTTTGTTGTCCCCTTCTGCTCCTGCCCTCAATCTTTCCCAGCATCAGGGTCTTTTCAAATGAGTCAGCTCTTCGCATCAGGTGGCAAAATTATTGGAGTTTCAGCTTCAACATCAGTCCTTCCAATGAACACCCAGGACCAATCTCCTTTAGGATGGACTGGTTGGATCTCCTTACAGTCCAAGGGACTCTCAAGAGTCTTCTCCAATAGCACAGTTCAAAAGCATCAATTCTTCAGTGCTCAGCTTTCTTTATAGTCCAACTCTCACATCCATACATGACTACTGGAAAAACCATAGCCTTGACTAGACGGACCTTTGTTGACAAAGTAATGTCTCTGCTTTTCAATATGCTGTCTAGGTTGGTCATAACTTTCCTTCCAAGGAGTAAACATCTTTTAGTTTCACGGCTGCAATCACCATCTGCAGTGATTTTGGGGCCCCCCAAAATAAAGTCAACCACTGTTTCCACTGTTTCCCCATCTATTTGCCATGAAGTGATGGGACCAGATGCCATGATCTTAGTTTTCTGAATGTTGAGTGTTAAGCCAACTTTTTCATTCTCCTCTGTCTCTTTCATCAAGAGGCTCTTTAGTTCTTCTTCACTTTCTGCAGTAAGGGTGGTATCATCTGCATCAGTTCAGTTCAGTCGCTCAGTTGTGTCCGACTCTTTGCAGTCCCATGAATTGTAGCATGCCAGGCCTCCCTATCCATCATCAACTCCCAGAGTTTACTCAAACTCATGCCCATCGAGTCAGTGATGCCATCCAGCCATCTCATCCTCTGTCGTCCCCTTCTCCTCCTCCCCCCAATCCCTCCCAGCATCAGAGTCTTTTCCAATGAGTCAACTCTTCGCATGAGGTGGCCAGAGTATTGGAGTTTCAGCCTTAGCATCAGTCCTTCTAAAGAACACCCAGGACTGATCTCCTTTAGGATAAACTGGTTGGATCTCCTTGCAGTCCAAGGGACTCTCAAGAGTCTTCTCCAACACCACAGTTCAAAAGCATCAATTCTTTGGCACTCAGCTTTCTTCACAGTCCAACACTCACATCCATCCATGACCACTGGAAAAACCATAGCCTTGACTAGACAGGCCTTTGTTGGCAAAGTAATATCTCTACTTTTCAATGTGCTATGTAGGTTGGTCAAAACTTTCCTTCCAAGGAGTAAGTGTCTTTTAATTTCATGGCTGCAGTCACCATCTGCAGTGATTTTGGAGCCCCGAAAAATAAACTTTGACACTATTTCCACTGTTTCCCCATCAATTTGCCATGAAGTGATGGAACCAGATGCCATGATCTTAGTTTTCTGAATGTTGGGCTTTAAGCCAACTTTTTCACTCTCCTCTTTCACTTTCATCAAAAGGCTTTTTAGTTCCTTTCACTTTCTGCCATAAGGGTGGTGGCGTCTGCATATCTGAGGTTATTGATACTTCTCCGGGCAATCTTGATTCCAGCTTGTGCTTCTTCCAGCTCAGCATTCCTCCAGAACTGTGAGAAATACATATTTATTATCGAAGGCCCCCAGTCTCTGGTATTCTGTTGTAGTTGCCCAACCTGTCTAAGATAATAATATTCCCTGTGCATTTATGCTCAAGGTTGCCTCTAGTTTGAGGAATCTAAGAGACTGGCTACATATACATCTCACAGGAGAGGCTTGGCATGATGCTTCTTCTGAGGCTCAGACAAAGGACAAATGAGAGAGACTGAAGACAAATGTCCAGGAGATTCTTAGTCTCTAGACGCAACTCTCCAGGAAGGAAAAATGTAACCTCTCAGTCTCCCAAAGATGAAGCTCTGAAATCCCCTTTCCTTCTTCAGCATTCTGTGCAATCAGAGAATGGCTGCACTGATGAGGATTTAATGATGTGAGGCTTTATTTGCACAAATAACTGTGGGAAATCCCTAAGCTTTCATGTGGTAATGACCATAGACTCCAGCCAGCTGAGCAATGTAATCTGTTCACACATATCCTGGTCCACCTCATGTGGAATGCTTTTGGTCAGTGGCTATTATGTTGCATTTCTTTTTCCTATTTGTCAATTCTGGGTTAGCTTGTGTGGAAAACCAGAAGCTTTCCCCACAAAAAGATCTCAGCTGCTGACTTTGTGAACTGACTACTGAGAGTTTGGCCTGGAGTGGTTATTTTTTGTGTCACCAATGGCAGAAATATTTATTCTTTGTTAGTACGCATGTTACCAAGTTATGTGTATTTCACGTCATTTTGCCAGCATAAAAATCAGAACTGTCAATGTGGCAAGCAAGATTGCCAGAAGTGAAATCAAGACTTAGTAATATAAGTTGAATAACTTCAAAGCTGGAAGAATGGGGTGTTCCAGATAATTTAAACATTTTTAGTCAGCTGAGGGTTAAATATCCTTTCTTTTCCCAGCTCTGAAAATCTTTAATGTTTGAGTTCATTGAGTTTAATGTTTGTTACTGTCTTTAAAAACAGTAAATTAAGCATAATAAGATCTACTTTTAATTAAAAGTCTTTAGTGTGTCATGTAAATCATTCCAATTTTTCAATTTCATTGATTATAGTAGATGGACTGGCCTAAATATTGGTTGAATATAAATCTTATCTATTTTTTTAACTTAATTTTTTTTTTTTGGCCATACTACATGACTTGCAGGATCTTAGTTCCCTGACCAGGGATTGAACCCACGCCCTCATCAGTGAAAGTGCAGAATCCTAACCACTGGACTGCCAGGGAATTCCTTAACCCATATCAAAATTTTTTAAATTTAACTTCATAAATACTCTTAAGTTTCAATCAAATGGGAAACCCTAGCTTGTTAAAAGTTATGGTAGTTTGAATTTCAAAGCTCCATGTATTTTTCAACTTTTGCTATGAAAGACTAGTTCTCAGGTTCCTTCTTTTTTTTTCAAACATCAATTTAATATCTCCACAATCTTAAACTTCTTTTATTTTAGTGCTAGTTCCAAACTTCTAATAATGTGCTAGAACATTGGTTTTATTTATAGCTGTTTCATTGGCATAAGCTAAATAACTTAGCTACTTTAAAATAATAATTGCAATTAGAGATTCCTCCCCTTTTTTTTTGATTCCTCCCTTTTTTAAAAGTAATAAGGAAAGTCAAAACAGTTGGTTTAGAAGAACAAAAATAAATATCTCAATAAAACAAAGCACACAATTTACACATTTTATCATCATTGTCTTACTGTGTGTTACCATATTAATTTTATTTAACAAATCTTTATGTAGAGCTCACCATGTACCAGGTGCTATTCTAAGAGCTGGACAGATATTAAGTCCCCACAATAATCAGTATAACACCCCTATGAGGTTGTTACCATCATCCCCACTTTGCACATTAGGAAATGAGACACAGAGAAGTTATACAACTTTCCCAAGGTCACACTTATAATAAAAGAAAGAGCTGTGATTTGAAACTTCTAGAATATATGCTTTTAACTATTATACTATACTGTTGGTCTTGATTGCTTGAAAGACGGAAGTGTTTAAAATGTCAACTTCCAGTATCCATCAGTGTTTGGGGCTATTAATATCTAGAAGTAGATGAATTTTATGACCTACTTCTCTTACCTAAGGAATATATAATGAATATTTTATAAGTATGCACATCGATGTATGTCACACACACTTTTATATTCTACAATAAAAATACAGTTATAACTACATTATGGTTCTGACATTTCTTTACAATTTTTCCTCTTCAAATATTCAGACATTTCTAGATAATCTCAGAAGAGGCTAATGGAAATGTCCTAGTCCTGGTCAATTTGTGCCTCTTATTCCTTTTTGCCCTGCTTCACCTTTGTGTGCTGATTATCTCTGTGTTCATGCTTTTCCACAGCCTATGGGGATCTACAATATACTCATGGTTACATTGTGGTTGATTTATTGTAGCCAAGAAATATCAGTCAGTCTGCAGTTACTGAAATTTCTCACTGTGAAATAGAATCAGAAAATGAAAATTCTCATTACGACTTAGGTGTGAATAAGCATGTAGCTTTCTTTTTTTCTAAAACAGGTTTCATATTGCTATGTTTTTCTTTATTTATTCCCTCAAGTGGAAGAAAAAAACCCCATCAATTTTCCAGTCATGTTAACTAGGACTCTTCTAGTTTGGGTCTTTTCTTGTAGATGAAATATGGTCAGTTCAGAGATGACACTAACCTCTCAGGGCTGTTTTACTCTGGGAGGATTTCCAGTGTGTGAATTGTTGGTTTGGCCCCTAGGCATTCTGGTATCTCCATGGATCACCCTTTTGATCTCTGGTTGTGGGGTCTCTACTCTCTGAGGTTTCCTTGTACTAAGAACTGGTCTTCTTCCTCCCTCGTTAGCATCTGTGACAGAAGCTGTCAGTAGAATTTTCTAAAGGTAAAATGTTAGAGATGCTACTTAACTAAGGTACCATATTAAAATGCAGCCATTTAAAAAAGGATCTTTCAGTCAAATCAAAGTTGTAGAAAAGGGTCAAAATATTGAGAAGAGGATTTTAGGAGGAGATCTGGCAACCCACTCCAGTATTCTTGCCTGAAAAATCCCATGGATGGAGGAACCTGGTAGGCTACAGTCCCTGGGGTTGCAAAGAGTTGGACATGACTGAGCAACTTCACTTTCACTTCTGTAGAGAATGTTATGCTGAACCCTGTATTAGGGTTCCCCAGAGAAACAAGCCCCAGAATGTGTATATTTATAGGAAGTGATTTTAAGGAATTGGCTTATGCAATTGTGGGGGCTAAGGGAGTCCAATATCTAATGAAAGAAGTGAGCAGGCTGGAGACTCAGGACGGAACTGTGGTTCAAGTCCAAAGTTATTCTTCTAGAAAATCAGCCACAGCTGACGTTACAGATCGTGTCTGAAGGCCATCTGCTGGAGAATTCCCTCTTGCTCTGAGCAGACTAGTGTTTCGGTCTCTTCAGGTCTTCAACTGATTGGACAAGGCCCACCCACGTAACAGAGAGCAATCTGCTTTACTCAAAGTCCACCGATTTAAATGTTAATCTCGTACAAAACACCCTCACAGAAATACTCAGAATAGTTCAGATCAGCCAAGTTCAGTCACTCAGTCACGTCCAACTCTTTGCGACACCGTGGACTGCAGCATGCCAGGTCTACCTACCCATCACCAACTCCCAGAGCTTATTCAAACTCATATCCGTTAAGTCAGTGATGCCTTCAAACCATCTCATCCTCTGTCATCCCCTTCTCCTACCTTCAATCTTTCCCAGCATCAGGGTCTTTTCAAATGAGTCAGTTATTTGCATCAGATGGCCCAAGTATTGGAGTTTCAGCTTCAAAATCAGTCCTTCCAATGAATATTCAGGACTGATTTCCTTTAGTATGGACTGGTTGGAACTCCTTGCAGCCTAAGGGACTCTCAAGAGTCTTCTTCAACACCACAGTTCAAAAGCAGCAATTCTTCAGTGCTCAGCTTTCTTTATAGTCCAACTGTCACATCCATACATGACTACTGGAAAAACCATAGCTTTGACTAAACGAAACTTTGTTGACAAAGTAATGTCTCTGCTTTTTAATATGCTGTTTAGGTTGGTCATAGATTTTCTTCCAAGGAGCAAGTATCTTTTAATTTCATGGCTACAGTCACCATCTTCAGTCATTTTGTGATTAAGGAGCCTCAAAAAAATAAAGTCAGCCATGGTTTCCATTGTTTCCCCATCTATTTGCCATGAAGTGATGGGACCAGATGCCATGATCTTAGTTTTCTAAATATTGAATTTTAAGCCAACATTTTCCACTCTCCTCTTTCACTTTCATCAAGAGGTTCTTTCTGCCATAAGGGTGGTGTCATCCACATATTTGAGGTTATTGATATTTCTCTTGGCAATCTTGATTCCAGTTTATGCTTCATCCAGCCCAGCATTTCTCATGATGTACTCTGCATATAAGTTAAATAAGCAGGGTGACAGGATACAGTCTTGTACTCCTTTCCCAATTTGGAACCAGTTAGCTGTTCCATGCCCAGTTCTGACTGTTGCTTCTTGACCTGCATACAGATTTCTCAGGAGGCAGGACAGGTGGTCTGATATTCTCATCTCTTTAAAAGTTTTCCACAGTTTGTTTTGATCCACAGACAAAGGCTTTGACGTAGTCAATAAAGCAGAAGTAGCTGTTTTTCTGGAACTCTCTTACTTTTTCAATGATCCCATGGATGTTGCTAGTTTGATCTCTGGTTCCTCTGCCTTTTCTTAATCCGGCTTGAATGTCTGGAAGTTCTTGGTTCACATACTGTTAAAGCCTGACTTGGAAAATTTTGAACGTTACTTTGCTAGTGTGTAAGATGAGTGCAATTGTACAGTAATTTGGACATTCTTTGTCTTTGCCCTTCTGTTGGATTGGAATGAAAACTGACCTTTTCCAGTCCTGTGGCCAGTGCTGAGTTTTTCAAATTTGCTGACATATTGAGTGAAGCACTTTCACAGCATCATCTTTTAGGATTTGAAACAGATCAACTGGAATTCCATCACCTCCACTAGCTTTGTTTGTAGTGATGCTTCCTAAGGCCTACTTGACGTTGCATTCATTTGAGGAAGAAATAAGGAAGAAAAGCTCATGGCATCAACACAACTAGTCCTTATTTCTATAAATAGTCATGTGGTCACAAGTGATATTTTAAACTACTTTCTTCTACCACTCATCCCATGTTCTGTTTGCACTCAGCTAGTCATAGTTCTTTACCTGATGGGTAGATTTTCATTCCTGAGGGTCTGGGCCATGGTAGTCCCACCAGGAATTGGGTTACTGTTTTCCATTGTCCTTAATCACATGTGTGCATGCTCAGTTCTGTCTGGTTCTGTGCAATCCCCTGGACTGTATGTAGTAGCTTGCCAGGCTGCATTGTCCATGGCATTGTCCAGGCAAGAATATGGGAGTGGGTTGCCATTTCCGGCTCTAGGGGATCTTCCCAGCCCAGAGATGGAACCTGAGTCTCCTTCGTCTCTTGCACTGGCAGGTGGATTCTTTATCATTAAGCCATCTGGGGAGCCCAGCCTTAATCACAGTACATAGTAATATTAAGTGATGGCTCAGTATTCCAGATATAGTCTTCCTTGCCTCCGTTGTGGAGAAACAGTCAAATTTCTTGCTAGTCCTCCAACTCAGTGAGGTAGGGATTGTCTGCCCCTCACCTTAGGCCTAGTTAAGAATTGGGGGCTTCATCTGCACTGCTAGGAGAGCCTACAGTTGTCACCACTATGGACTGTGGAGCCTCGCTCATGTCAGAGGGAGCTACAGGAGCCTGAGTAACAGCAGAGCAAGCCTCTGGAAGACTGAATTTAATAACTACCACGTGTCTGGTAAAGACCAAGCAGACAATGCATGTTTTCATGGATCAAATGTGGGCTGCATGAAGATCAGACCTGGCCCTGCACTATTTTAGGTCCTTTCCAAGATTGGCACAAAGAGCTTCCAAGGGTGAGAGTTTGTGTGTACAGAGAACCATGCTGAAGGATATAACTCACCCATGTCACTGGAGCTGTTCCCTGTCTGGCCCAGATGGGAGGGAGGCTCTGAAATACCCACAAGTATCCAGTTTAGGTACTGCTGACCCCAGAGGACATGATGTTGCTCCATCATTCTCAAGCCAGGTGGAATGTGGTGCCATGTTGAACATGCAGGCTTCTCTGAGATGCTCCTGGCTACCTTAGCCACATCCACGAAAGTGTGGTACCCACTCTAACATTCTCAGATTTTTATAAAACCATCCTGTCATTTCTTAGGCCTTTTTCTCCCCCAGAGGTTGTAGCTTGCTGGGCTGCTCTCATCCTTCTCTTTCTTTAATCTCAGCACTGTGAAGGCTCTCCATTTCATCCTCTTTCTAGCAGGAATTTTTTGCCTTGTGTTATTGCTTGTTCTTTTTCTACTCTTGGTTAGTGACATAATCTTAATGCAAGAAAGGACTGTAGGAAGCTGAATGTATTTTAGAAAAACCACAAAATAGTTTGGGAGATTATCTTAAGAGTATACCTTCGGAAAATCTCTCCTTCACTCTGCTGATATCAGTGGAATTTTAAAGGTTTGCCTTGCTTATGGGTATCAAAGGAACTTCATTGCAATAAGAACCTTAACTCACGGTTGCCTCCTGCATTCCACAATCAATTTCTCCCCCTTTCTTAAGCTACAGATACCTTTTATTCTTCTTTTCCTTTTTTTGTACTTAATAACCATAAGGTTACTTCTCCAGCCTGGGTTAGAGGAGAATTATAATAACCTCATTTCAGTGTTTTACTCTCTATCTTTTAAGTTGTTTGTGCAAGCTAGGGTCAGTCATGGGATTCAAAGGAATGGGTCAGTTGGGCAATAATTATATTAAAATCCATTTAAAGGTATACTCAGAAAACAAAACCCTGGCTTTTATTTAGACAAAAAAAAACGATAAATGAATATTCAATCAGAATGATTTCTAATAATTTCAGCATTTTCTCTTGATAGATTGTGGAGTAATTTTCTTTTTTCTAGTCCAGGCTAGAGGCATATTTTCAGTAAAGATGTTAATTGTGTAATTTGACTTCTTAAAAATAGGATGCTAGATGTAATATCTGTATATGCATTTTCATTAAACATTCTTTTCAATCAGCTATATTTAAAGATTCTTGTTTGGGTTAAGTCAGATTTGTCAGCTCTTCAATCAGTTTGTAGCACATTGTAAAAGAATATACTCAAAACAGAGCTAAGCTGTCAAGCTGTGACAACTCTGAATGAGGAAGATTTTCAAAAATTATGAGTGAGATATTTTAAATGTCTCCTTGACATCCATAGCACTATTCAAAATACTTCATCAGAGGCATGTGCTTTAAAAACGCACTTGAAAATTAATGTGAGGAGTGCAATTTGTCAGTCTTTGTCTTAGCAGATACGCCACTGACAGTCACAGACATTTGCAGTAAGACAGCCCTGAATCGTTCTACTGAAATGCCACCCAGAAGCAGAAAAGATGGAGTGACCTGTTCCAGGGGCAGTCAGAAGGGCCTCGAGCAAAATAAAAACATAAGAGGTTTGATTCCAAGTCCTGTTGATACCTTTTTGAGCCAGTGGCGAATGCTGAGCTCCATTTGTCCTTTGCCAGGAGGATTATGTGATTTAGTGATTCCTCGAAGGAGCCATCTCTTCCTTAGCTGTGAGTCAGGGACATGAGCTATTTGTCCTGACCTCAGCTTGTAATAGGGAAGGCTATGGCAAAAAGACAAAGCCTTGGCTATTTATTTTAAATAAGTCTCTTAAGGGGTGAAGAAATATCACAGGCCTGGGGCTGTCCTAAGCTAGCTTTCTCTAAATTCAAGGAAACCTTTCCAACACCTGACCTGGAAGAACCCTCCAGGGATACCACTTAATTGGTGAAGGGGCTTTAGAAATGAATCACACTGAACCATGGACTTTTCATGTTTCTTTTCACTCCTTCCCAGTGCCTGTCAATTGTATATGTTATGTGCCTGTCTGTTGCTAAAGCTTAAGAAATCAAGGTGGGGGCAGGTACACAGAGCAGGATTTTGAAGAGAAAAACTTAAAATTGATATAACGGTGGTCCTGTCCATTTGCATAGTGTCTCCCATCTCTTAAGGTACCCCAAAGTACCTAATTCACAGAAAAGATTCATGACGGGGTTTCAGAATCCAAACTCAGAAAGGCTAGAACTCTGGTTCCAGGGGCCAGAAAAACTTCAGATAGTTGCTCTCTCTGGGACCACAAGTGGCTTCTCTTTTGTGCATCTTTTTCTGCAGAGGGAAGGGCTGTTTCATGAAGGTGGGAGTGGCCAACATTGTTAGATGCTGTTGAGGCTCTGGTGTAACACATTGGGGACTGGGAAAGTGGCCATTGCCTTAGGGATAAAGGTGACTTTGTGACAAAGGGGACTTTAAGGACAGATGCCTCAATGGAGC
This sequence comes from Capricornis sumatraensis, assembly GCF_032405125.1. NCBI lineage: Eukaryota > Metazoa > Chordata > Mammalia > Artiodactyla > Bovidae > Capricornis > Capricornis sumatraensis. The sequence continues at coordinate 74,788,012 of NC_091077.1, forward strand.
AGGGAAGCAACAAGCCACACAAAAGTTGATTGAGAAATGCATGAGAGACAAGAATATTGAGGTAAGTTAGCCTTTGATACTTTACATATTCTTATCATTCCATTGCTAAACAATGAGGAGAAAGGACTTTAAAAAGGTTCGGTACTTCACCTGGGATTATACATCTAGTGAATGGCAGATACAGGATTCCTATACACTTCTGCCTTGAGGGGTTGAGCTCTTAACTATGGTTAATTTTTTCGTCACTTTAATCAAGGCCATGAGTCTATGATCACCTAATGGAATAGAGAGCCTTCTTTGTCCCAGGGCATGCTGAGGACATCTGTGGCCACGGACACGTCACAGAAGAGATGGCTTCCATGTTTTGCTTAGCCTCATAAAAATACCACATGGTACAGGGAAGGAGTTTCTCTTCCTAATCCTGTTATTTAGCTGGATTTACCATAGACATAATCAGTCTCATTTGCCCTAGCCCTCTAGTATCACTTGAGGTAAAGAGAGCATTTTGGTGGCCTACTGTCCCTTATCAGGGCACCTATAATGATACAGTATTTTGTTATTTGACTTCTACATTCTATCTGTAGCTTTTAGAATAAAAGAATAATAGAGACAATTAGTTCTGTTAAATGCATCTTGGAGCCATGTGTTAGCTTATCTATGGATTTTCTCCTTAGATGTTTAAATATTCCCCCTGCAATTTAAGTTTCATCAAACAAAGGAGATCTGATTTAAGATAATTCTCTTGGTGAGAAAGCAATTGCTGCTGCAATCTGCCATTCACCCAAAACCATTGATCCCAGGATAAACATTCATTTATCAGACAATTCAAAATAAAACACAACATATGCTGTCGTTTATAACAAATTGATGGGTAGAATTCTGCGTTCTTCCCAGGTTCTCCTATTGAAGCATTGTCTCATCTACTTTGCTAAAAATTCCTGTAAAATATGTTTCATCTCCTTTTACCCTAATTCTTACTTCAAACTACAAGTTGATTAACTTTTTATAAAGTCGGTCCATTATCTTAATCTCTGTGTACTGTTCTATTTCTTTTGCATTGTCTTTTCAAAGCATTAATGGATATTTTAAAGTTAAAATGACATTTTAAAAGTCTCTTTTATAAGCCACTCCATCCTTTGGAGCCCTCATCCAGCAATGTTACCGGTAAAGTGCTTGGGAGGAATTCTGGCGCCTGGATTGCGACTCTGGCCTTGTGTGGTGACCTTCTTGCCGCAGCCATATAATCATCTTGTGAAAGCCACGGTCCAGGTGTAAAGAGGTTGTGGCCATGAAGAAATGCTTTTCATTAGAGTTGTTATTGGGTTTTGCAATCTGCACATAGCAGGCAAAATGACCATGAGCTGATAATTAAGTGATCTCTTTATTATTTCAGAGAGGGAAAAAAATACTTCACAATTCTGATGATTGCAAAGCCTCTGAATTGGAGTTAAAAAAAAATACAACATGAAACACTTGTGTGAGCACAGATTCCCTCCTTTCATTTTTTAAATGTAGATGATATTTTTTTTCTTGCATAATGAGTGTCTTGTAGGACAAGAGGCTCTTGACTGAAGGTTGGCATTAAAATACTTGCTATCTAACAGTGGTATAAGCAGATTGTACAAAGGAGACCACTGTTTAATCACTGAAGTTCAAAACCAAGGTTTCTCTCTATGAAGGGTGTTTGGAGCCTCTAAAAAATGCAACAGATGGGTACCTCGAATTTAAATTCTTTTGATAATGATTAAGGATTTGTTACTTAAAAATGATGAAAATAAAACTTTCACTGACAGTCTTTGAAGATGACAGGAGAAGATCTATCAGGAAATTATAAATTTTTTGTGGGATTCATTTTAAAGTAAATGGTTTTTGCTTCTCTGTACTATATGATCTGACTTTTCTGCATTTTAATAAAAGTTTTCACTTGAGCTCACTTAAACTTGGAAAGAAGATGTATTGATAGTTATAAAAGCATGTACATTATTTCTCATACTTTTACTAAATTGAAAAACTTAAAAAAAATTTAAAAATTTCTGTCATAAAAATGGTCCCGTCTGAACTGTTGAATTATTTACTTTTCTTCTCTTAACTGTCGTATAAAATATCACCACCTCAGGCAAACAAAAATTACCAATGACCTTTGGGACACAATGGTGCTGTTCAAATATTTGTCTGCTAATCTTCTCATCTGGAATCTGGATAGAGTATGTAAAATTCCATAAGCATCAACTATGAATATATTTTTGTTTATTCCTAATAATTTCTTAGATTGTTTTCCCTGTGTCATTAAGAAGTTGTTTTGAAAAATTTCTACTATAGTAGGTTCTTCAAGTATTTCCCAGGAATTGCCACTCATGGTTTCACACCAGATGAAGTCTGTGTCAAACATACTCTCCTTATAAAATTGACCATTTTGGTAGTATACCAATGCTTTGCTCATTCAATAGCCACGTATCTAAGAAATTAATTCTGTATATTTGTAGAATCTTAAAAAGCACATTGTATAATACACTTGCTTAGTATCTGAAGAAAACCTTTGTATTTTATAAACTGTCAACAATTATTGATTGGACTACAGAAGGCTGAGGAATTCCAGAGTGGCAAATTTGTACTAAGTATAAATGAAACATCATATAGAATCATAGAATGTTTTTTAAACTATAGAAGGGACTTTTTCTATCATCAGAATGTTTTGTGGTTTGGATAGCATACTAAATATGGATGAAAAAATCAATATTAAATGTATTTTATTTAAATTAAAAAATATACATCATATTCAAGTGCAGCAGCCCAATGGTGGCACTAGAACAATCTAAAAGTTGTTAATTCCACAGCATGCGGCCCTATATATGCAAAATGAGATGAAATCTACTATGTGCCAGAGCTCCAGATTGCTGGCTGCTTTTGCCTTCTGATATATGCAAAAGCTCAGTAAAATATGCCGTGTGAGAAAAGAAATCAGTGGGCTTATACTATTATTTCTAGTAGAAAAGTTACATTTCTTTGTTTGTGAAAAACTTTGTCCATTGTTTGCTTTTCTCTTATTTTTTTTTTACATTATAAATTCCTCTTAGAGTTTAGTGGAATTTTTTAAAAGATTTTTTTTAGATCATTACTTGTAAGGAACTAGTCATAAATCTACATATATCAGGCTTCTTAAAGCTGTATTTGCATAGCTGATTTGAAAGTAACATTTGTTATAAGCTTAAGTCTTGATGCTATTATCCCATGGCAGTTAATTCAAGCCTCTGTGAAATGTCAAGGATGATCTGTTTATCGTGTGACCCTTATTCTTTCCCTTGCCAAAGCGGAAGGCACCAGATAAGTACTTAGATTCTGGGAAGCTGATGAACAGGCAGTTAATCTCCCCAGTGATTGGTTATTCTACTCCACCCTCCCTATGGAATTAAAGGCATTCCTAGCTATTGGGCACCTTCACTCTTTTCTCCCTTTGGTACTTTCTTATGGCTGCGACTAGGCTTAAACCGTAAAAATACACATTTGACCATAGGCCTTCATTGCTCTCAAACTATGTATTTAGAGAAGCCTTCCTTGACCACCCTGCCACTCTCATAATGTATTTCTCAAGTGGTATACTTTACTTCATAGCATTTTTATCTACCTGACGTTAGAGTCATTTATTGTTGCTACAAAGCGCAATCGGCACAGTTCTGCTAGCATATACCATCCAAGGGCCTTATTTGCTGTCATAAACATTGCACCTGGCACAGAGCTGATACTCAATAAACATTTTTTTGAACAAGTGAGTGCATTTTCTTTAAAGGCAAGTTGTACCAAAACATTCCCTTCTCCAGTCTTGTGGTTCCACTGTTTGACCATGGCAGTATGTGTAATTACTCATTTATTATCCCAAAGAAAAGTATTTTCCTGTTAGGAGATAACCTGTGACATATTTGGATTTCCCTGGTGGCTGAGCCAGTAAAGAATCGGCCTGAGATGCAGGAGACCTGGGTCTGATCCCTGGGTGGGGAAGATCCCCTGGAAAAGGGAATGGCTCCAGTATTTTTGCCTGGAGAATTCCATGGACAGAGGAAGGAGCCTGGCAGGCTGCAGTCCACAGGGTCACAAAGAGTCAGGCATGACTGAGCGACTAACACATACATACATTGCTTGTGATATGCTTATTCTGTGCTTGAAGATGGCCTGGTTAAAGATGTATTCATGAGAAATCATCAATACAAATCAATATATTTCTGTTAAGCTTTTTTATTTTTTCTATGAAATGATCTTTAGAAATTGTGCTTTCTCTAATCTTTCCAATCTGCAGTAATATTATCTGTGAAATTGCTACAAGATTTTCTTGTAGTCTTGGGGTGTAGGGGCTGCCACATAAAAATTACACTAGGGTATTCTAGAAAAGTCCATCAGGATTAATTTGTTGTTGTTTTTGTTCTGATCTATAAGCAGTTTAAATTCATACTGAACCCTGGGGTGTGTGGGAGAGATCCTTAGACAATTGGTGCTTTTAACGATAGAGGTTCTCACAATTCTTTACATGAATATCCTGACAGGATATTGCCTTTTTGCCGATTAGAAATGCAGGACAAAGCAGCTGACAACTGTCATCTGGAATTTTATATCATACAAATATACTCCCTGTGTCAGTGAGGGTTTGCCTATATGATTTTAGCAGTTTCCTTCCAGTTTCTCTAGAAAGAATGGGTTAGTTCACATAAGAGTCTCAAGATTATTGATACAATCACAGGTTGAAATGGGACCGTGGGCTCTGCTCATAGAGCAGCATGCTAGGCTCTCTCTGTATTTGAAGTGATTAACGATGCTGCAACATGATGGGGAAATGGTATGCCTGTAATTATAGGAAACCACAGGAGGGAGAAACCCTTTCTGATAGTGGTCTTTGAAGCCACCCAAGTTATTTGAGTCTGAGCCATTAGAGGGGGAAAAACAGGAAGAAACTAAGACAAATATGAAGAAAGAGATCAGAATATGCAGTAGTGATACTGGTCTAGGGAGGAGACTCTGCATGAGGGAAAAAAAAATCAGTTGGGGCCGTGATAAGCTAACAGACAGGAGGAGCCATTGGTTCAGCAGTTACACAAGGAATTACACAAAGTCATGGAACACTTACCTGTTCTAATAGTCTCTCTATTGTTCTTACCACGACACCCCTTCTTTCTTATCTGTAATATGCAGATAATATTTCTTATCATCTTTGTGAAGCTCAGTGATACAGACAGACTTTAGTAAAAACAGAAAGCACTAAGCAGCTGGATAGCACCGGAAATTCAGCTCTGTGATGCCCTAGAGGTGTGGGATGGAGGGTGAGCAGGAAGGGAGGCGCAGTAGGAAGGGGACTTACGGACACTTACGGCTGATTCACGCTGTTGTATGGCAGAAACCAACATTTCATTAAAGCAATCATCCTCCAATTTAATAATAGAAAAAGAAAATACTATGACTATGATAAACAATGATATGGAATAGGTGGTCCTCACTGTGATCCACTCCACCTCCCAGCCCCACCCCGGCTTTGGTGAGCTTGAAAATTTAAGTCTCCTTAAAACTGGGAGAGTTGAGGATTTACGTGAGTTTCAGAATCACCTTTGAGCTATTAGGGGTACGTGGGGCTCCATTTTCCTCCCTGGTCCTGGTCACGGCTCTGAGGAGATGGGCCCGAGACATCCGGCAGCCTGGGAACACTATATTGGCAGGTGTGCAGCCTTGCTGGAGGCTGTGAATACAAACTGGCAGCCTAGTTCCCATCCTGACCACTTGGTGCCACTCTCGCTTTAAGAAAACGGCTCTGCCTCAGCCCAATCCTAGGAAAAAACAGCTTCCTCCTAGGTTGGCTTCAGTGGTTTCAAAGACAGTCATTGTTTTGAAGAAGGTCATTTGGAGAGTTCGGTGGCCGATGTGATTAGAATGTGTATGGGCGAGCTGCATTCCAGGTGCTTTGTGTGCTAACACTTAGGTGTTATCACCAGCATTAATTATCCAAGGGACATGTAACAAACAGAGGTGGGCCCTTGTTGGTTCATTTAAAAGCCAAGACTCTACAGAACGTAAATTTCCAGGTAGCCACCCAGGCCTTTAACTCCGAGTTTAATTTGGCAAGAGGCTGTAGCCCATCTTCTATTTATAGACTGGATGTTATATGAGAAAATCTGCTCATTATTAGTTCCTCCCAATGTATGTTACACACACACACACACACACACACATACCTATAGTAAAAACAGAAAGAACTTGAAAATGCTATTGTTGAGTGTGTTTCCTGGTACCCAATAGTTGAGTTCGTTTTTTTTTTTAAACCCATCCTCTTTACTTGCAGAATTATTTATAAGAAAAAAGACATTTTCCTTCGCAGAAAGAACCATCTTTTAAATGAAATAACTACCTCTAATGTTGTCCAGAATGTTACCCAAGTGACATGTTAGCCAAGATAACCCCTCCTCATCTCTTTCCCTGCCTTTCTTTTCCTTCTGGGACCAAAAGAGATTCCAGGAAGGAATCTGGGCACAGGCTTTTACAGCTTCAAGATGACTTTCTAAATTGGAGGACATTGCAGCATTTAGCTGAAGGTCCTGTGTTCTGTTTTAATGGGAGCCCAGGAGGGGGCCTTGCCCACTTCTAAAGATGCTATTGAGAGCAGAACTTTTCTGACTCATTAATTTGGAAAGGCAAGAGGAGGCTGCCATTAAGAAATGTCTTTGCAATTAATTGCATGTAAAACCAAGTTTTTTTCTGAGACATTTATAGGAACTGCTCTGCCTTGTTTATGTGTATACTTGTGCTGGCCTTAGCATAGTGGAGCTGGCCCTAGGCAAAGTTGAGTGGTTGGCAAAGTCTGCTTCTGAGCCCCTTATGATTTCATTGCTGGCCTTTCCTCTCAATGAACCTAAGGCTTCCTTCCATTTCTCTTTAAACCTTATTAGTTTTCAGTTTAATTGCCTCTGGCATTAGGTTTGCTTATTTGGGATTGTCCTTGGGTTTGGGTGTCTGGAAACTCTGTTAGGACCCAGATTCTGCCGTTTCCGTGCTTTGTAAGTTTAGGCAAATTATTTAACTTTCCTGCACTTTATGTCCTTCTGTGTAAATAGGGCTATTTTGAGCAGTAACTAAAACAGCACATTTAAAACTCAATGTCTGGATCGAAAACTTAAGATGCTTGTTAAAAATGAAGTTTTCTGAATCTGATGCTAGACAGCTGACTCAGAATCTTGAGGAAAAGATCCAGAATCTCCATTTTTAAAAGAGCTCTAGGAAATTCTTACACTCACCAAAGGCTGAGAATTCCTGGCTTAAGGCATATAACTTCTGTGGGTAACTGTCTTTATAAAAGGGTCTGGGGAAACAGCATAACCAAGAGGAGAGGGCGAAAAATGGAGAGAGCCAGACATCACAGCTGGGCTTCCCAGGTGGCTCAGTGGTAAAGAATCTGCCTGCCAATGCAGGAGACCTGGGGTCAGTCCCTGGGTTGGGCAGATCCCCTGGAGGAGGACATGGCAACCCACTCCAGTATTTTTGCCTGGAGAATGCTATGGACTGAGGAAGCCTGGCAGGCTATAATCCAGGGGATCACAAAGAGTTGGATATGACTTAGCAAGTAAAACCACCACAACAATAAGGGATCCTGGTTGTTTTGTTGGGGAGAGATCTGGGGGCACCTGCAGGTTATGATTTGATCAGGGCTCTCCTAAATTCAATGTAGAAAGGAGAACATGGAGAATCGGTTCATTACGTTGCTGGGTAAAGTATGCAGTGCCTCCTTTCTAAAGTGAAGATGATAAATTTACTTTACTACTTTAATTTGTCACTTTTTCCCAACTTGGTCTTACTTGCTTTGGGTCCCATCTGTGTTTAAACGGTCCCTTCCGTGTTTAAGCAATGGTTGCTCCCCTCTGCTTATGCAGATCAGTGGTCACTTGCTCGTTAGACCACAATCTCTACAAGGGAAGACAGCATGATTTGTGCTCCTTTGAGATTTCAGGGTCTAGCATGGAGCACATGTAGAAAGTAGGCATTTGATCAATGAGTACATGAGTTGGGTAGGAAAACACTTTCTTAACCTCTAATACATACTAATTAACCTCCCCTTTTCTTCTTTTTGTTCACATTCACACACATACTTAAGGCTTGATCAGATTCAGGTCCCTTGAGCAACCAAACTGTTTTTCAGAAGCTGATGCTCTGGATGAAGCTAGGTTACAACAATGGAGAATTAGGGATGAACAGGTATGGAATGCAGATGTTAAGGGAAAGGAATTCAGTCTTGGCTTGCTGCTGGCCATCTTTCTTGTTTAGATCATCTAGGAGATTAAAGAGCCACTGGCCCAAAATGATACTGATTTGCAGAGCTCCCTGACCATGTGGAAAATTCAGCAACGGAGGATGAGCTGCTACCTGTGGGCTTTGTTGTTGACTCCCAGTACTGAACGCCTAGCCAGGATATTTTAAGAAGTAGCAACAGAGAGGACTGCTTTGGACACAGTTAATGTTTCCTTGAGGCATTAACAACCATTTAGTTTTTCTCAAAATTCAATATGATGGGAAAAACGTAGATTTCTGGGCCCTACTCAGATCAAACCTACATGTTGTAAACCATAGGTGTGGGGCAGGGCATAAGAGAAATTCAAGAGATTCAGTTGGACTTGGTCTCCATGAGGCTGTTCGCGGGATTCAGGCCACCCCAAGTACCCCCTACTCTTCCACACTGGGCACTAAGGGGAGTGATATCTGATACCTGCAATGTACTTACTGCTTTCCATGTTCCAAACTCTAGTACTGGAGTAAGAGTATTCTTTGGTTTTATATCATATAGCCTTTGACTCCAAGTCTTAGCCTTGTCATTTAGAGAAAACATTTTTTTTAAATTAAAATTATCCTGTTAGAGCAATTTTCGGTGCATAACAGAATTGAGTGGAAGACACAGAGATGTCTTGTACACCCCCTGCCCCAACACATGCACAGCCTCCCTCATTACCAACTTTGCCTCCAAGAGTGGTACCCTTGTTTCAACTGAGGGACTTACACTGACCCATCCTTGGCAACTCCAGATTGTACTAAGGTTCCCACAAACTCATTTGTTTCAGCTGTAAGTGGTTTAGCGGTTCAGACTTCTCTCACAGGCTCCACTTATTTCTGTTCCTATGTTTTAAGAAGGCAACAAAGAGGTTTTGTAGATTTTGTTGTTCTTAACTTTAAACTTTATGTTAGATGGGCTGGAAACCCTAGTCATTCATTAGAGTAGTGATCTCAACACAATGTCCCTAAGCGATCAGTGTCAGCATTCCTAGTAGGAGCGTCAATCTTGGGCCCTACCCCAGACCAACTAAATCAGATGCTGGGCAGCAAGCTGTGTTTTAATCAGCTGTTCAAACAATTGGAATATTGCTGTAATGTGAGAACCACTGGACATTAGAGAAATGTTACTCATTGGCTTAAAATTTTTATGAGCACCAGTTGGGCTGAGTGGATGATGCTTCACATAGTGACATTTAAGGAAAATGGAAAAAGGCTTTTTGTGGCAAGATGAGGGCAAGACAGTACCGTGGATCAGCTATACCGTGGATCAGCTGTACCATAGTCACATTTACTTTTTTGCCTAGACAAATGATCTAACCTTTGGGCTTTGTGGTCCTTGTTTGTAAATTTATTATTATTTTTTATTATTCAGAGTCCAACAGCTGTTGTGGACTTAAATGAGGTTGCAGGCTAAGTGCCTTGTACACTCTGGTAGGCTAGTAGATGTTCAGTGATGGTCCGTTTGCTGCCCTCATGGAAGGCAGGGAACAGTGTGTGATTTCAGCAGACTGCAAAGCCAGGGATGGGAAGGGCCTGCATCTCCTTTGATCAGTGTTACAACTCTAGCAACTAGCACCATTTCTGGCTCTGGTAAATGTTGGTTATATGAACAAATATGATGGCATAAATCCAAAACATTGAATGATAAAAGGCAGTTTTACCGGCTACGTTGGCTGATAACAGTATAAATGCGAGGAAGAGTTCTTGAGGCAAAGCTTAGACCCATCATAAGAAGTTTAAGGGCTGGTGCTGAGGTCGGGCCCGAAGTACTAACACCTGGAGTGAGATGGGCCAGGTGGAAGGAGGATGGCCGGAGATTTAAGATCCCCGCACCCGGCTCAGCCAGACCCAGCGCCACGGGGCCGACTTAGTCCTCCCAGCTCCTGACCTCGCGTTCCGGGGCCCCAAAGCCCCTCTGCTGGCTCCACCACCAGGTGCGGCAGTTGGGCCGGAGGCTCTTGCTCTCCGGGGTTCGCGCCCGGTCAGTGTAAGGCAAGCTGATGGCTGTAGGGGCCAAAGAGAAGATGGCCGGCCTTCAGGAGTTTCCTGAACATCCTGCAAGACCCAGGGCCGGCCGGACAAACAGCGAGAGCAGTGCCGGTTCGCTGCATCACCCTGACTGTCGACGGACGCGGTCTTAAGGCCCATCAGGCTGTATCGGCTGCGTGCAGTAAGTAAGTTCTTGTACAAACTCCTCCAGAAGTTTACTCGGGAACCTTGGGTGGAGATAGAAGGTGTTAATATGTAAAATGAACCTTTTGTCATTTAATGGAGGTAGAGTAAATACCAGTATTAATAACCCAAGGGAGAGAAGCCAGTGATACATGCAAAACAGCTGAGGTTATACAAGTGCTGGACGGTTTCAAAGCCTTTGAAGTCGGATACAGAAGGTGAATATGGTGCTCTTCTTACGTTTGCAGTATGCAAGTTTTGGGGGAATATAGTGTAACCTTTTTGAATGACAGTGAAAAAATTCTAGGACCTGATTTTGCTTTGCTGGAGTTGCACCATTGTTTATTTAAAGCTGTGTGTGTGAAGGTTCCTGTCAGGAAGCTGCAGTTGCCTTAGAGATTTTTCCTCCCCAGCCTATTGAGGTATAATTTACATATAATACAATTCACCCCTTTTAGTGTAGAGCTTGAATTATGGTAATTGTATACTGTGATGCAACCAACCACCATAAGCAAGATATAGGAACATTTCCATCACGCTGAATTTTCTCATGACTCTGCAGCAGGCTGTGATCTCCAGCCTCGGGCAACCACTGATCTGATTTTTATCACTGTAGTTTTGTCTTATTTAGAATGTCTTAAAAAGGGCCCCTACAGTATGCAATGTTTTGTGTTTCACTTTTTAAACTTAGCATTATGTTTTAGAGATTTGTCCCTGTAAATTATGGGTATTACTATTTTGTCCCTGTTTTTGCAGAGTAATATTCCATTGTGTGGATATGAACATCTGTTGATGGACATTTAGGTTGTTGCTAGTTTTTGGCTATCACAGATGAAGTGGCTCAAAAAAAAAAAAATTTAAGGGCTGTATCATTAAGTACTGTATAAGGAGAATAGGATTCTCTTACTAAAACATAAAGCCAATTAAATGAGTATAGCCTTAACAGATTATGAGTAAGTCTTTAGGGGAGATTTAAACAATTTCAAGTTACGAAATAGAATGTTGAGCTCTATTGTTGAAAATGTTTTGACAGGCAAGAATCCAGGATAAATCAACTTTGAAAGATGTATTTTTTCTCCTTTTGTTTTCCTCATGATTCGTTTATTTTTGACTCTTCAAAACAAGGGTTGCCAAAAAAAAAAAAAACGGTCTGCAATAAGGTTCAATATGTTTACTCTTTTTCCTCCTCTTTTATTTCCTTGTCTTCCATCCCATCTCTTATTTGAGTTCTGACTATACTAGCTATATTAATTACCTTATCAACTTCAAGTTAATGATCACAACATCTGTGGTGTCACCACCCCATTTTAGAGATGGAAAGACTGAGACCCTGAACTGAAAATTATAGAAGCAAAACCAGGACTGAAAATTAAGGCTTATTTCTTAGCCTATGATATTTCCACCACATCACCTGGTACAAAAATCTTCCTATTTCTCCCTGGCCACACACAATTACCTACTCATCCTGCACTTATCGAGGGTAGGTGAGCTTACTTACTTGCAGGTGGAAGAGGAACAGAAAGAATTGCCAGAGCTTGGGGCAGTAGTAAAAGGGAGAAGAGCTTTTCTTTCAACTAAGAAGTGGAAATGCGAATGTCATGATGGAAAATACTCGGAAAGGGTTTGATGACCAACTGACAAGGAACTCCCCAATGCTCTTTCCTGTTTCCTTACTACCCCTTGGTTGCTTCTATTCCAGGATCCATGATTTGAACTTAACATCTGACCTGCTGTCTGTGTCCTCTCCTGCTCCTCCTTCATTCATGGAAACTTAAAGTTTGTGTCTTCCAAGTCATTTCTGATCTGTCTAAGCAAAAGTGATCTCTCCTTTGAGTTCTTTACTCTGTTTGACATTCACTAGGTACTTAATTACTTATTTTTTTGTGATAGCAATAAATTAGCTAAATAAAAGCTGTTCAGTATTGGATAAATGTTGTATTGTTTCACAACCACAGTAGGATTGTAGCAGTCCCACTAAAAATGGCAAGCATTTAAAATAACAATAAAAATGAAATAACTAATATTTATTGAAAAATGTTAACTGTGCATCATTATTTCATCTGTTTCCCACATGAACTTTATGAGATAGATATACTATTATCCCTGCTTTATAGATGAAATGATTAGAAGGATTAATTTCCCCAAATTGATATAGCTGGAAAATGTAATACAAAAGGGAAAATAAAGCTCAACGTAATCCTACCATCCAATAATAATTATGCTTAAAAATTATGTAGATTGAAAACGGAGACCCTTTTTATAAAGTGCTTAACAAAGTGTTAGTTAAATAATGACTGCTGTTGCTGCTGCTAAGTCGCTTCAGTCTGACTCTGTGACCCCATAGACAGAAGCCCACCAGGCTCCCCCATCCCTGGGATTCTCCAGGCAAGAACACTGGAGTGGGTTGCCATTTCCTTCTCCAGTGCATGAAAGTGAAAAGTGAAAGTGAAGTCACTCAGTCTTGTCCTACTCTTAGCGACCCCATGGAGTACAGCCTACCAGGCTCCTCCATCCATAGGATTTTCCAGGCAAGAGTGCTGAAGTGGGGTGCCATTGCCTTCTCCAAATAATGACTGCTCAAGGTATATTTATTGAATAATCCAGTGCATTCCACAGAGACACATTGAATAACTCACAAAAGAGTTGAATTATATTTTCTTGACTCAGAACTTACTTTAGCTTTTCCTGGGCTTCCCTGGTGACTCAGATGGTAAAGAATCTGCCCTCAATGAGGGAGACTCGGGTTTGATCCCTGGGTTGGGAAGATTCCACTGGAGAAGGGAATGGCTACCCACTCCAGGATTCTGGCCTGGAGAATTCCATGGACAGAGGAGCCTGGTGGTCTATAGTCCATGGGGTTGCAAACAATTGAACAGGAATGAGCAACTCACACTTGCATTTCACTTTTCCTTCCCACACAGCTGACTGTCCAGTATGAGGTTTTCTACTCACTAATGTCAAAGACTGTTGTTATGAAGAAATTCTAGTCATAGGAAAAATCAGAGCTTCCCCAGCCCTATCCTTTACTTTATAAAAAGAAACCAGAAAGGATAAATGTTTTCTTAAGTAAAGGGTAATGTTTTCTTAAGTAAACTTTACAGGCTCTAAAAAGTTGCATTTTTAGAAAAATTTTATTCAAATCCCTTATGGTTCTGTAATGTCCTCTGCAGAAAAATATCTTTAAATAGCCTCTTTGTTTCTGAAATATTGTTCTTCCTTTGGTCCATGAAGATTTAATTATATTCGTTTTTAAAAACCCACAGCTTTGGCCATATTTTCCTCTCCTGTTGAATTGTTGGTCTATTTTTTAGTAAAAAGACTCGTGCTTTTGTCTGCATCCTTCTCTTCTTAGCCTTTCTTCAAAAATGGATGTTACGCCAATAGTCTTAACTGGGAATGCCATAGAAAGTAATGGCTTAGAGCATGAGATTTTTGGAGTTTCAAATGTTTGACCTCACAACTTTAAGTATTGTACGCCAGTGTTTACCAGAATTTTAGTCCCTAAAAAAGGAAGATTCTGTGTGTTTGAGTTTATGGAAATTAGGAATATATTCCTGCAGGATGATGAAAAGAATCAATGCTCTGAGGTAATGCTGATGAGTACTTGAGGCATGGGGTAATACTGTTATTGATCGCATTTGCACAAATTCACACAGTTGAGACAGAAAAGAACTTGGTGAGCTCTGGAAAGCAGTTCGTGATCTCTAAATGTGCATCCAGAGTTGGTAAAGATGTGCTGACAGAGACACACGTGAAGAATTCAGATAAAGTTATTTCAAATAATTATGTGCTCAAGTTGGCTAAAAACATTTTAGGAATCTTCTTACTGAGAAAATGGGGGAATCTGGGTCATCATCTATTTTGGTATATATGGTAATGAGCTCTAAAAAAAGCCAAAATAATATTGGTAACAATGTACTTTTTAAAAGACTCTTTTCTATTTTTTTAATAAAATTTTTTTTTAATTGAAGGAAAATTGCCTTACAATGTTGTGTTGGTTTCTGCCATACAGTAACACAAATCAGTAGTAATTGTACATATAGCCCCTGCCTCTTGCGCCTCCCTCGCCTCCTTCCAACTCACCCCTCTAGGTCATCAAGAGCACTGGGCTGGACTCCCTGTGTCATATAACAGATTCTCACCAGCTATCTGTTTTACACAGGATGATGTATATACGTTGATGCTACTTTCTCCATTTGTCCTACCCTGTCCTTCTCCTGATGGGTCCACAAGTGCATTCTCTACATGTGAGTCTCTATTCCTTCTCTGCAAATAGGTTCATCAGTACCATTTAGATTCCATATATATGTGTTAATATGATACTTGTTTTTTCTGTCTTCACTGTGTACAGGCTCTAGGTTCATCCACCTTACTACCACTGACTCAACTTCATTCCTTTTTATGACTAATATTCTATTGTATATAGTACCACGTTTTTATCCATTTACTTGTCAGTGGACATCTAGGTTGCTTCCATGTCCTGTCTATTGTAAATAGTGCTGCAGTGAACATTGGGGTACATGTGAAAAAGAGCAGATCTTCATAAAAGTAATCAACCCAATAGTTTGAAATCATTTATTCACATCTTTTGTTCCTACAAGGACTTTATTTCCCTCTCTTACCATTTTCTCTTTCTGTTGATCTTTTGCGTTATTAAAATGTAATAAGCACAGATATGTCTTCCTCCTCAAAGCACAGACTATGAGTAAAATTAAAGTCCTCATCAGTGTTCTTTTTCCTCCTGTCTAAACCCACCAACTTTAAATATGCACGTACAGTCACATACACATACTTCTTTGTACTGTTAAAAAGGTAAAGTCTATGCAATTTGTGATGATTGAGTAGAGTTTTATTCATAATTCACTTCTTTTTTCCTATATATTATCATTTTATCAGAGGCTCAGTCCCACATTTGATAATGTAGGAAATAGCAATTTTGTAAAACAGGTGAAATACAAATAACAGTGATATTCATGAAATCATAAGTAAGAATTAAGCCAAGAACTTCCATTAAGTGTATTCACAATTTATTTCTGTTTGGCATGTTCTATGTTCTGTTTTAAGGACTATACAGTCATTATCTCATTTAATCCTCACAACCACTATTTTAGATAGGTACTATTTATATCTATTTTTTAAAGATGAAAATTTGAGGCCCAGAGAGGTTGAGCAATTTTCTCTCGGTCAAATAGCTAATTACAGAATTAGCATTGGAACTAAGACTCTGACTTCAGAGTCCAGGTCTTCAGCACGACATGGGTAGATGCTCTTGTTTACTTAAAACTTTTTTGTAATTATAAAATGCAATGCATGCTAATAATGAACAATAATAAGATATATAAGTTGCTAAAACCTCAGACTACAGTAAAATTTCTGAAGTTGATGCTAGTCCCTACTAACCCACCAGTTTTCATGGGCTTCCCTGAAGGCTCATGGGTAAAGAGTCTGCCTACAGAGCAGGAGATGCACCTCCAATCTCTGGGTCAGGAAGATCCCCTGGAGAAGGAAAGGGCAACCCAATCTAGTATTCTTGTCTGGAAAATTTCTTGGACAGAGGATCTGGCAGGCTGCAGCCCATGGTGTCACAGGAGATGGACATGACTTAGTGACTAAACCACTGTGGTAAAATTGATTTGATGCTAGTCCCTACTAACCCACCAGTTTCCAAAGACACAGCTACTGTTAGAATTTGTTGTATATTATTTGTCATATTTCTGTATCTTGTGACTAAGTTAATTATATGTTGTGGATCCTTTTCCATGAAAGGACAAATGGTTCTGCCTTCACTTATCTTACTGGTTCTATAGTATGGATATACTATAATTTATTTAGTTATTATACAATTCATTGCTATTTAGATTATTTATAGTTATGAACAAATAGAAAACTATATGGAAATAAATATCCTAGTCTTTACCATCTCTGTAAATGCAAATTTCATTTCTCCAGTTTAGGCCCCAAACCTTGGCATCGTCCTCTTTCTCTAACACAGAAATTGTTGTATCCAATTCAACAGCAAATCCTATTGATTTTAATTTTTATGTATATGTAGATTCTATTTTTAAAACAGATTGGCCATTTCTCTGCATCTCTCACTACCAGCATCTGATCTAAACCATCATTGCCTGTTACCTAGATTATTGTTAGCATCTTCTATCAGTGTCTCTTCTTCCCACCAGCAGCCAAGAGTCATTTTTAAAAAACTCAGTCAGATAAAAACCGCTGTGGTCAAAGCTCTTCAGTGTCTCCCCATTTAAGTCGCTAAAATCCAAAGTGTTTGCCATGGTCTTTAAGACTCCCCATAAACTGGCATCCTAGCACTTTTCTGACCTTGACCTCTACCACTCTTTCCCCATAATCACAGCACACCGGCCAGACTGAAATATTTGCTATTTCTTGAATGTAATAAGCACAGTTTTTCCTTAGAATCTTTGCATTTATTGTTTCCACTGCATGGAAACCTTCAAGTCCTACCCTTTCCCTGTTCTTGCCTGGCTCCTTATTTCTGTCCAAATGTTGCTTTATCCTATTTGTCCAATGAGTGTTGAATGGACATATCTATCCATTTGAATAAATGCTTGTGTAGAATACATTTCTAGATGCAAAATTGCTTCCTTTTGCACTATTTGCAGTTGTTTGTCTTTTTCAAATCCTTTGTTATTATACTCCTCCCTCCCACACCTTTGCCTGTTTTATTTTAGTGTTCTCATGCCCCTCTTCAGAATGGTTCTGTGAGTCTGTCTGCTGTTTCTACCGTGGAAGGCTGGCTTGAGTTCTCTCCCTCCTGGGATCTCGGGGGGAAAAGGAGGCACTAGGCAGCTGGTCTGATCCCCGCGGGCCTCTTCACAAGGCTGTGATTTCAAGAGTGACCTTGGGGTATGACAGAGTTGTTATTAAACAATTTAATAGATGAAAGAATCACTTCAAATTTCAGTCACATTTATTTCTCCCCAAATGTCTGGCACTAAGTTGTAAATACTCAATACCACAAGGAAAACTTATAGAGGAAAAAAAAGATCTGATTTATCATATTGGTTTAAAATTTCTAGAACATATATTGAAATTGTGCTAGATCAAAGACATCCTGGAATTTTAATCATGAAATAAAATCCCTGTCTGTGTGTACCTTTAAAAAAAAATTACAGCACATTTGCTTATCCTTATTACTATCTTTTTAAGAAAATAATATGAATATTGGTAAACATTAGGTAATTTGTGATTTGCCCTATCTTTTGGATTGCTGAGATAACAACGATAACCATGAGTAATTGGAATCATAAAACCATGGAAATTTTGTAGAAGAGCTCCTTTATTTAATTCCTTAATTTTACCAAAAGGGAAACAAATCTTCAGAGGTTAGGTGACATATTCAAGGTCAAATGGCTAGTTAATGGCACAGGCGGGTCTTCTGACTCCCCAAATAGTGCTTAGTAGGATCCATGGAGCAGTGTCTATGAACCAAGCTCTGTGATACAATGAAATTCTATCCGCTAGATAATTCCTGTTCCTTCCAGTTGTCCTGACACCCTGCCGTTTATTTAGATGACGTGATTTGGCCTCATATTTCTTCTGGAGCTGGCGGGATAAGGATCACCCTATTAGGGTGCTTAATTTTGTGCTAATGATCCTTCTTTCTGTCTGAAGTCCTCAGGTTACCGTTTTTTCAAAGGAACTCTGTGCCGCTTGTCCTTTTCCACTCGCTGCACGATGAGCACATTGGTGCCTCCTGCAGCCTTCCTCTTTTTAATTGCCTCTCCTTCCTAATGAAGCCGGTATCAGCTCCAGTGCTAATTGAACTTCGTCCTTCATTCAGACTGTATTATTAAACAAATAGTCACAGTGTTTGGTCTCACTTTAATAGGATGTTTGCTTAACATCAAAAACTTATTAGTAATCCATTGAAAAGGCAATTAATGGAGGACATGTGGGTAAGGAAATTGAACTAGTTTGCAGCACAGGACAAAAGGATGGCAAAGACACTCCTGGTGTGCTGAGGTTTAACTGTCTGTGTCCTGGAAGTTGCAAACTGATGATTAAATTAGTGTTGTCAACCCAAGTCGATAGTAATTTTTTTTTTATATGAAGTAACATGTACATGTTTGATATTGAACTGAAAGATAAGCTGGTTGTCTGTCTCCCTTGATCCTAACTAATCTCTCTTTTTCTTTTTTAGCATATAGACCTAAATTTTATTGTTTTTGTTGTTTAGTCCCTAAGTTGTTTCTGACTCTTCTGGGACCCCAGGGACTGTAGCCCACCAGGCTCCTCTGTCCGTGGGATTTTTTAGGCAAGAATATTGGAGTGGGTTGCCATTTCCTTCTCCAGGGGAATCTTCCCCATCCAGAGATTGAACCCACATCTCCTGCATTGGCAGGTGGATTCTTTACCTTTGAGCCATCCAGGAAGCCTAGGTTTAAGTTTATCATTATATAGGATATTGATAGGTTAGAAGAATCAAGCACCGTATCTATAATCTTGTCACCCAGAGATAACTGTTAATAAGATTTTGGTGTATACCCTTCCATGCTCCATTTTAACACACATCTACAGGCTCAGAATTGGATCATCTACCATATTCACCTATTGTTTGTTAAATTTTAATTGGTGGTATGTCCTGGACGATAAGTAGAGACCTATGGTATCATATTCAATTGCTTGAGCACACTTTCTTGGACAGATAGGCTGTAATTTATTTCATCATATTGTTGAAGGCTTAGAAACAAGTGCCTCTTACCTGTTTGTTTGCATAGCCTTAATTGAGCATCATTATTTGGGTAATATTACTATTAGGAAATCAAATTGACAGGCTGCTCTGTTGTAGGACAGTTATCTGTGATGCGAATATATGCAATATTCGGTGTTGTGAAAATGCAGATTTATATCCTATGTAGCAACTTTTATGAGTATCAAATTTCCTTTACTTGTAATTATATCAATAAAATCATGATATGACAGGAGGCTGATCAAGAAATAGTCTTAAGATAATGGCTTAAAGGATAGATTTCATCCTACCTATGAACTCATGAGGATAAATGATATCTGGGTTCAAAGGGAACAAAGTCTAAAAATATGAACCTAATGATATTTGGCAATTGGGTAAGGCATAGCAGACCAAATTCTTTTTATGATCCATGTTAAATAGATATGAGAGAAGAGGTACCAATAATGGGTTACTCCATTTGTTCCACAGACCTTGGATATGACTGTGAAACTCCCATCTGCACTAATGTGAGTCATGCATGGCTGAGTCCCCAAGCAATATTTAGTAAATGAATAGTATTACTGCCTGGCAGGGACCCTTTTAGAAAGTGCTGTTGTTTGAAAGAACCTAAATAGATATATATACTCTGGCTTAGCTAGGATTATGATGCATAAAATGTTGGTAATAGGTTTAAAAGATTAGCATAGACTGTTGCTTTTCCTTGAGTTCATTCCTTATATATAAAAAATTAAATGTTATTTCTAATGTCATCGTAAAAGTAAGACTGGAGGATTATCGATTTTTGGAGGCTTTTACTAGATAGCTTGATAATTGACTCTCAAGTTTTTAGCACTGGGCCCTGGGTTTTCTGTTTACCTTGCTCAGGCAATTTGGTGTAATTAATTTTAATAGCTGTATTTACTTTTAGGGTTTATACTTGGGTAGAAAGACACCTCTAGTCAGAACCTCATAGAATTATTTTCTCTCTTTGAATCAAAACCTTGCAATAGTTTAAAATAAGAATTTCTCTAAATTAAATGAAGAGAGCAGAGCGCAACATCTTTTAACATGTTTACAACTCCATGAGATAGAGATGTCTGTGGATTGGAAAGAGAAACAGAGATGAAAGTAGTTACATATTAGATGGTAAATTGATACATGTTTTTAGTAAAGAATAAATACAAATTGCGGAAAGAGGGCTTTAGATAAGTTTTTTTGAATGCTTCCAGAAAGCTCTGAGTTGCTCATCTGTCAAAGATTTGGCTAGAAAAATAGTCATTGATCACGTTGACTCATAAATCAGTTAGAAATCAATCAGTAATCAGTCAGAAATCCCATGTTGCTCCATAGGCTTCTAAGAGAAAAGGAAAGAAACAAAGGCTGAGAATTATGAAAGATGCATTCTCTAGCACTGGCGAAGCCTACCTCCTCTTTCTACTCCTCTTTCTCTTTATTTTTATATCCACAAACTTGGTGGTGGTTGTCTTTTAGAAGATGTGTTTTCATCATATGATATGGATCTCTCAGTGTATCTTAGGCTGACACTTTGTTCCTTTTACTCTGGCAGTTAAAGTAGCTACAAATATTTTAAAGAATACAGTTATGGGACTTCCCTAGCAGTCTAGTGGTTAAGACTCCATGCTTCCACTGCAGGGGGCATGGGTTTGATCACCAGTTGGGGAACTAAGGCCCCACATGTTGTACAGAGTGGCCAAAAAAAAAAAAAGAAAAGTCATAATCAGAGGATTCTTCTACTTTTTGTTGTTAAAAGGATTTGTATTAAACATCCAAACTATGACTTTTTAATAGAACACATGATCCTTGAAAAAAATAGAAACCCGTAAAGTAAAAAGAAAACAAGAATAATTGATAATTCCTTTGTTTAGGGCTGTATCAGTTCTTCAGGCAAGAATACTGAAGTGGGTTGCTATTTCCTTCTCCAGGGCATCTTCCGGATCTAGGTATGAAATTCAGGTTTCTGATGTCTACCTGCACTGCCAGGCAGGTTCTTTATCACCAGTGCCACCTGGGAAGCCCTCATCATAGTATTAAATGGTTTTAGTTTATCCCAGTCTTTTCTCCTGTCCAATATGGGTACACATCTATATTATTGATATTAAAATAGAATAATGTTGTGATAAACCCTTCTGTTTGGTATACAGTTCTGATTGTTTCCTTTGGGCTAACTTTAATTTCTTCAAATTTTTAAGTCACCTTGGGGCTTAGGATTGGAGGCAGAGATTGTTGATATTGAAGCTGTTGATTAGAAGAGGGAAGGAGTGATGACTTTTGAAATATTTCCTCCATTCCAGTAATCTCACTCAGCACTATTGTTGATAGTGTGAGGTTGTCTCTGGCTTACCTATAATTCTGAGGACCTGAGTTCAAAGTGAGGGCATGCTCAGCTGCTCAGTTGTGTCCCACTCTTTGCGACCCCATGGACTGTAGCCCTCCAGGCTCCTCTGTCCATGGAACTTTGCAGGCAAGGATACTGGAATAGCTTGCCATGCCCTTCTGCAGGGGATCTTCCTGACTCAGTGATGAATCCGCATCTCCGATGTCTCCTGTGTTGGCAGGCAGATTCTCTACCATGAAGCCACCTGGGAAGCTCTAGGCAGGGCATATAAGGAAGAAAAAGTTAAAAGATTCTTATGCATGTAAATCAGTCCTTAAAAGTTGTGTAGAAAAATGAAAGCTTATTTGAGATTGTTATACGCTATAAATATTCTGATCTATAAATTTTATTTTTTTCATTAGGGAAAATATGAATCACAGAGTGTTCTGGATATTCTTTCTTTGAAAGAGAACACGAGTTTAGTAATAGAGACTCACAAATGCAGCGATAAGAGAAATAGAAAGTTTTGCTTTTGTAGACATACTGAAGTGGAAAATAGAAAAGGCGAAATCAACAACAATAACAACAAAAAATTGCCACATCCATTTGGGCTAAAATACACGTATATATAACACAACTTTCCAAGCATAAAAAGGAAATTCTAACCAAGGGAGTAAAAGGAATATCTTTTGAAAAATTGCTGAAATAGGGCTGTTGTAGAAATAGTTTTATTTCCCCTTTAGAAGATCTATTTACTACAATTCTGGGAATGAGACTGATGATTTTGAATAAAACATAGAGCCATTTAAGATGTGCACAGTACCAGAATTTATGAAGACTAGTTCGAATTAAAACTAAATGTCACCAGCAAATAGAAGCCAACAGAAATGTACATTTCATTTATTGTATTGGGAACTGGGGAGGGGAACAGGGATGGGCTTACTCTTACAGCTCTTTTCTACAGCACTAATTTATATGAGTAGAACTTAGACCTTACAAAAGCTACAAAAGCATGCATTTCCCTAGAATCTCCTCAGCTGTTCAGATTAATTTATTAATTGGCAAGAGTTAGAATTATACCTCCTACTTGGACAGAATGCAAGAAGGAAAACTTCAGACATTTAATGGAATCATTCATGCAGCAAATCTGTCCTAGCACCCACTCTTTGCTAGCTGTCATCCTGGCCATTGTAAGTACATTACTGGACCAGACAGACAGGTCCTGTCTTTGGGAGCTTCTAGAGTTTGGAGACCTATAATACACAGAAAGAGAAGGACAATTGCTCTGTCACCAGTTAAAATTGGGTGATTGGTAGATGCTGGAGCGGACACTTTAGACTGGATAGTCAGGAAAGGCCACTGTGTCACATTTGAAAGAGTCTTCCAAAATAATTCTGCAAGTCTTCCCCTTTTCCCCTGCAATTTTGAGAAGGCCTCCTTATATGGCTTTTCCCTCCTTGTCAAGGGCTTACTATTATGATTTGCTTTGACTGAAGAATTTTAAAGCTGAAATAAAGATGCGGTTACAAAAAAGTTGGAGATGCATTTTTAATAAGTCACAGGCTTAGGTGCACCATCATTTTCTCAGCTCTAAGAACATCTTAAATTATTTTTTATTGGAATTACTGCAGCTCTAGATCTTAATGATTGCTGAACAGGAGGTGTTTTTTGTTTTTTTTTTTTTGCTAAACATCAAGTAGTTGCCAGCTTTAATTTTCTTGTAGAATTTACACATTAAAAACATTGTTTTAGCAGTTGAACAAAACTGTCTCATATCCAAGGGACAGTGCCAGAGTATGAAATGTGCATCTTGGTTTGATTTCTTCCCCTCCAGCCTGATTCACGAGTAAAAACCAGTGTTGCACTTTATGATTAGAGGGCTAGTGTTCAATATTAATAACTATGGAAAAATCAAATTCCAACATCACCCTTTAATATTTTCATGCCCAGAAGTTGTATAATTCGAAAGTTTGAGAGCAAGCCAGCTGCATTCCTGGTATCATTTCTTGATGATGCCATGTGTTCCTTTAGAACAGATTATTAGTGCAATAATTTTGGCACTTTGGATTTCAGGGACCAGCAAATAGGTGAAAAAGTAAGTTAAAAAATATTTATCTAGTTTTTGTTATGTCAGACTTTTTTTCCTTCTGGGTATAGACAGCAGTGAACAACAAAGAAAAGAAATAGGCACAAATTACTGCCCTCACGTAGAGTATATTCAAATGAGGGGAAGTATTCAACAGTAAATACTCAACAAGTAATGTCAAATGGTGATAGATACGATGAAGAAAAATAATAGAGAAGGGTTAAATGAGCAGTCAGGGTCAAGGTGAGGCTTACAGTTTTAGAAAAGTGAAGGATCGGCTTGGAAAATTCTTACCGAGTTTTTAGTTTTGAGTATAGAAGGGAAAAGGGTGAGGGAGCAAGCCAAACAGATATCTGGGTAGATGGGTCCAGCAAGTGCAAAGCCCCTGAGGCACGTTCATGCCTGGTACCATTCAAGAGCAGTAAAGAAATCAGTTTGGCCAGTGTAGATGGGGTGTAGGAAGGAGGTCAGATCAGAGAGGGTGTGAAGAGAAGATCATGTAGATTCTTAGAAGCTGTTGTAAAGACTCTCTGGCGTTTGGAGTCCAATGGAGGGTCATCTCAGGAGTGTAAGCAGAGAATGCCATGATTGACTTTCTAGGAATACACTGAAGGAAAGCAAGGGAGGTAGCAGGAAGATTGATTAGGGGACTGAATAATCCAGTCTAGAGGAGATGGTGGCTTGTACCAGAGCAATATCAGTAAACATGGTAAGAAATTGATTTTTGGATATGTTTTGAAATCACAGCCAGCAGATTTTATTGTCATATTGAATGAGGGATATATGATAGAAGAGATGAGTCCCAGGCTTTTGGCTGGAGCAACTGGATGGTATAACTGCCATTTGCAGAGAATGGCTCAACTGGCTGGGGAGGGTTACAGGTGTTTAGGAGAGAATCAGGAGCTTGGTTTGGATATGTTGGCTTGAGGTGCCTGTTTGATATCTGGTGGAGATAACAGGATACTTTGAGTGAGTTGGAGGTATCTGTTAGGGAGCAGTCAGTACTGGTGAGCAAAGAGCTCTCTGCTTTCCATTATGCTATTTGTGACTTGCAGAAGAATTGTTGGTGGCACCTTAGCATTGTAACCTAGTTTAAATCCAGGACGCTTAAATTTTTTCTCTGCTGTAATTCTGGATAGGTAATGATTTTATATTTATATTTGCTTTTTATTGATACTCTCTTTCTCCTGCTACTCATCATAACTGCAGTTTCTTCTTATCCTTATAGTGTTTCCTCAAGCATATCGGTGAGGGGGTGAAGATCGGATACTGATTTATTGGCCATGGGAAAGCAATGCCATTTTGACTTTCCTTTTGAAAGAGGCTGTTTTTGAGAGAGGGTTTTTTTTTTTTTTTTCACCTTTCTAATTAACCCATCTTAGAGTTGATTATGATTTTAAGCTTCCTGGTGCAATAATCTGTAACATTTATATCACGTCATTATCTCTTTCCAAGTACTTTGTGAGCATTTGTTAATTGCTTGCCATTCATCCCACAGCGAGTAAAGCTGAATTTACGTTCATTGTAGGAGTTTCCCAGCAGTAGGGGTTTGAGCCATAAAGTGACTGCCCATCAAACACCTGGCCAGTCAGGGAAAAGGGATTCATAATGCAAGTAATGATGATGGCCTCATCTCCATTAATTATTACTATTTTAGTATCTGCAGCATTCTCCTCATAAAAGCCAGAACCCCAAATGAAAGAAATGTTTTCTTTCCCTAGAGATCATAAATGATATGATTAACTTGATGAACAGATGCGCCAGTATTAAGCACCAAGAGGATAAATGAGGCCGTGGACCAAAGGTGCCTTAAACACTGCTAATTATGAAAACAGGGAACTTTTACCCCAGAGGTCTTTAAAACAGTACTCCGTAATCTGGTCCAGTGAGAGGAGAAGCACTTGGCTGGCTGGCTAAATATGAAGGCAGCTTCATTTCCACTTGTGTTGTTGAAGGACTCAGGTGAATGTATTTTATTTATTTTAATTCACCCATTGGGAAATTTATGGCATGCTCTATATGGTATATACTTCATAGGCTCAAGAAGTTATAGCAATGTATAAAATAGACTGACACCTCTTATGGAACTTTCTAGGGTGGAGATAATGTAATTAACATTTATTGATGCTTTCCATTGCTAGACCTGCTTCTATTACTACATCAAGAAATTATTTGATAACAGTTGTCTTATTATTATCCACATTTTGCAGAAAAGAAAACTAAGGTACCAAGAGAATAAGTTATTTGTTCAAATGCATTGTTAGTATGTGGTGGGACTTCAATCAAAGAGAATCATGCTGCTTCAACTTAATTTTGTTTTCTCCATGAACTGTTGGAGATAAAGGGGATAGTTGATTTGAATAATTCACATTGCTACTTACAATGATAACATTCAACATACTGATTGTAAATTCTTGGGAGCTAGAATGTATGCATCCGGAATTATGTCACAGGTCAGAGAAAAAATGGTCTCACCTTGTTTTTCTCCAAGTTTTTGCCTTGGGCTAGTAGGACGTGGGTTACTCCATTCTCACATATTCTCTTTCCTCTTCATCTATATTTAATGAAGACAGCTGGTTCTTTGAGATAAATCTAATTTCTAGGATTTTGGGAGATGATAATTCAGGGCTGGCCTTAGGCAAAATTGTAAAGTATGTTGAATTTAGGGATCTTTGAACATCTTAGTCTCTCCCTATGTTCCCACCTTTTTACTTAGTTGTGTGACCCCTTCTTTCATTTCTACAAACAAAATGAATAATAATAGCTTAAATTTAACTCTTCCTCCCCCCACAATAACTTTACATTTGTGTGTTTCAACAGGGATTCTGCTTTTTCTGATGAAATTTCATGCAAATGATAGATCACGATTGAGGCCTTAAAGAATTTTTCAAAACATCTTTAATGTCTTTAAAGAATTACAATGCAGCGGAAAGAGTAGAGACTTTCATGTTGGGTGAAAGTCACTGTCATGTGGTACTCTTTGTGACCCCATGGACACTGGGTTTTAATTCTGACCCAGTCATTTGTAAATTGTGAGGTCGTGGGCAAAGTATTTCAGTCATGGGAGGCTTATGTTCCTCATCTAATTAGGGTGAAATAATTTCCTATATATGTGCGATGTCTTTTTTCTATATCTGGTACTCGTTCAGTTCAGTCGTGTCCGACTTTTTGCGACCCCATGAATCGCAGCACGCCCAGGCCTCCCTGTCCATCAGCAACTCCCGGAGTTCACTCAGACTCACACCCATCGAGTCAGCGATGCCATCCAGCCATCTCATCCTCTGTCGTCCCCTTCTCCTCCTGCCCCCAATCCCTCCCAGCATCAGAGTCTTTTCCAATGAGTCAACTCTTCGCATGAGGTGGCCAAAGTACTGGAGCTTCAGCTTTAGCATCATTCCCTCCAAAGAAATCCCAGGGCTGATCTCCTTCAGAATGGACTGGTTGGATCTCCTTGCAGTCCAAGGGACTCTCAAGAGTCTTCTCCAACACCACAGTTCAAAAGCATCAATTCTTCAGCGCTCAGCTTTCTTCACAGTCCAACTGTCATGTCCATACATGACCACAGGAAAAACCATAGCCTTGACTAGACAGACCTTAGTCGGCAAAGTAATGTCTCTGCTTTTGAATATGCTATCTAGGTTGGTCATAACGTTTCTGCCAAGGAGTAAGCGTCTTTTAATTTCATCATGGCTGCAGTCACCATCTGCAGTGATTTTGGAGCCCCCAAAATAAAGTCTGACACTGTTTCCACTGTTTCCCCATCTATTTCCCATGAAGGGATGGGACCGGATGCCATGATCTTTGTTTTATGAATGTTGAACCTTAAGCCAACTTTTTCACTCTCCTCTTTTACTTTCATCAGGAGGCTTTTTAGTTCCTCTTCACTTTCTGCCATAAGGGTGGTGTCATCTGCATATCTGAGGTTATTGATATTTCTCCCGGCAATCTTGATTCCAGCTTGTGCTTCTTCCAGCCCAGCGTTTCTTATGATGTACCCTGCATATAAGTTAAATAAGCAGGGTGACAATATACAGCCTTGACATACTCCTTTTCCTATTTGGAACCAGTCTTTTGGCCCATGTCCAGTTCTAACTGTTGCTTCCTGACCTGCATATAGGTTTCTCAAGAGGCAGGTCAGATGCTCTGGTATTCGCATCTCTTTCAGAATCTGGCCTTGGAATACGGAATGAAGCAGGGCAAAGACTAATAGAGTTTTGCCAAGAAAATGCGCTGGTCATAGCAAACACCCTCTTCCAACAACACAAGAGAAGACTCTACACATGGACATCACCAGATGGTCAACACCAAAATCAGATTGATTATATTCTTTGCAGCCAAAGATGGAGAAGCTCGATACAGTCAACAAAAAACAAGAACAAGAGCTGACTGGCTCAGATCATGAACTCCTTATTGCTAAATTCAGACTTAAATTGAAGAAAGTAGGGAAAACCACTAGACCATTCAGGAATGACCTAAATCAAATCCCTTATGATTATACAGTGGAAGTGAGAGAGATTTAAAGGACTAGATCTGATAGATAGAGTGCCTGATGAACTATGGACTGAGGCTCATGATACTATACAGGAGACCGGGATCAAGACCATCCCCATGGAAAGAAATGCAAAATGGCTGTCTGAGTAGGCCTTACAAATAGCTGTGAAAAGAAGAGAGGTGAAAAGCAAAGGAGAAAAGGAAAGATATAAGCATCTGAATAAAGAGCTCCAAAAAATACCAAGGAAAGATAAGAAAGCCTTCCTCAGTGATCAATGCAAAGAAATAGAGGAAAAGAACAGAATGGGAAAGACTAGAGATCTCTTCAAGAAAAGTAGAGACACCAAGGGAACATTTCATGCAAAGATGGGCTCGATAAAGGACAGAAATGGTATGGACCTAACAGAAGCAGAAGATATTAGGAGGTGGCAAGAATACACAGAAGAAGTATACAAAAAAAGATCTTCATGACCAAAATAATCACGATGGTGTGATCACTCACCTAGAGCCAGACATCTTGGAATGTGAAGTCATGTGGGCCTTAGGAAGCATCACTACGAACAAAGCTAGTGGAGGTGATGGAATTCCAGTTGAGCTATTTCAAATCCTGAAAGATGATGCTATGAAAGTGCTGCACTCAATATGCCAGCAAATTTGGAAAACTCAGCAGTGGCCACAGGACTGGGAAAGGTCAGTTTTCATTCCAATCCCAAAGAAAGGCAATGCCAAAGAATGCTCAAAGTACCGCACAATTGCACTCATCTCACACGCTAGTAAAGTAATGCTCAAAATTCTCCCAGCCAGGCTTCAGCAATACGTGAACATGAACTTCCAGATGTTCAAGCTGGTTTTAGAAAAGGCAGAGGAACCAGAAACCAAATTGCCAACATCTGCTGGATCATGGAAAAAGCAAGAGAGTTCCAGAAAAACATCTATTTCTGCTTTATTGACTCTGCCAAAGCCTTTGACTGTGTGGATCACAATAAACTGTGGAAAATTCTGAAAGAGATGGGAATGCCAGATCACCTGGTACTCATTAAGTGCTTAATAAATGATTGCTTAATAAATTCATTCAACAGATGTTTGAATACTTACTGTGTATGGGCTAGGTTCTGGGAAGAGAAATTCTGGTACAGTTTCAATATTGTGGGTACTAATGAAAAAGATGAAAGTGGCATTCACTGTGAGCCTCAATCACTAGGGTAGGTATGTCCTTTCCATATCTTCTCACTCCACTCGCCTTCATTGGTCAGTACTATGGTAACTAAAACAGTTTTCTTAGTGCCCATCAGTCCTGTTCTGGTAACAATAGCCTCCTTTTAACATCTAGCCATTTATCTGTCCTAAGCTTTAAGAAACTGGCCATGATTGTTGGTAGTTCTATTCCTTTGGGTTCCTCATTGTTGTAGTTCCCTACTATGTTCCTCTGTGAGATGAGGATTTTGGGCATCCTGATCCAGTGTTTGTACTTCTGTCTTTTTGTTCTGCATCCCCGAAATTGTGATGACCTGAATAAGGCTCCAGTGGAGACTAAAGTGGAGGGAGTGGATTCCAAAACTAAGTCTAAGTAGGGAGCAATAGGCCAGCAAATTTGGAACACTCAGCAGTGGCCACAGGACTGGAAAAAGTCAGTTTTCATTCCAATCCCAAAGAAAGGCAATGCTAAAGAATGTTCAAACTACTGCACAATTGCACTCAACTCACAAGCTGGCAAAGTATTGCCAAAATTCTCCAAGCTAGGCTTCAAGAATACATGAACTGAGAACTTCCAGATGTTCAAACTAGATTTAGAAAAGGCAGAGGAACCAGAGATCAAATTGCCAACATCCGTTGGATCACCAAAAAAGCAGGAGAGTTCCAGAAAAACATCTACTTCTGCCTTATTGACTACACCAAAGCCTTTGACTGTGTGGATCACAACCAACTGTGGAAAAGTCTTAAAGAGATAGGAATACCAGACCACCTGACCTGCCTCCTGAGAAATCTGTATGCAGGTCAAGAAACAGCAGTTAGAACTGCATAGAACAGCCCGGTTCCAAATTGAGAAAGGAGTTCGTCAAGGATGTGTATTGTCAACCTGCTTATTTAACTTCTATGCAGAGTACGTCATGTGAAATGCCGGGCTGGAAGAAGCACAAGCCGGAATCCAAATTGCTGGGAGAAATATCAATAACTTCAGATATGCAGATGACACCACCCTATGGCTGAATGCCAAGAGGAACTGAAGAGCCTCTTGATGAAAGTGAAAAGAGGATAGTGAAAAAGCTGGCTTAAAACTCAGCATTCAAAAAACTAAGATCATGGTATCCAGTCCCATCACTTTATGGCAAATAGATGGGGAAACAATGGAAACGGTAACCGACTTTATTTTCTTGGACTCCAAAATCACTGCAGATGGTGACTGCAGGCATGAAACTAAAAGGACTCTTGCTTCTTGGAAGAAAAGCTATGACCAAGTTCAACAGCATATTAAATAACAGAGATATTACTTTGCCAACAAAGATCCATCTAGTTAAAGATATGTTTTTTCCAGTAGTCATATATAGATGTGAGAGCTGGACCCTAAAGAAGGCTGAGCACTGTAGAATGGACGCTTTTGAACTGTGGAGAAGACTGTTGAGAGTCCCTTGAACTAAAGGAGATCCAGCCAGTCCATTCTAAAAGAAATTAGTCCTAAATATTCATTGGAAGGAATAAATACTGATGCTGAAGCTCCAGTATTTGGCCACCCACTGTAAAGAACCAGCTCATTTGAAAAGACCCTGATGATGGAAACGGTTGAAGGTGGGAGGAAAAGGGGATGACAGAGGATGAGATGGTTGGATGGCATTACTGACTCAATGGAATGAGTTTGACCAAGCTCTGGGAGTTGGTGATGGACAGGGAAGCCTGGCGTACTGCAGTCCATGGGGTTGCAAAGAGTTGGACACAACTGAGCGACTGAACTGAACTGAGGGAGCAAAGGAGAAGAAGTTGTTTCTCAAAGTTCAAACCTACAAGAGTGGCAATGACATTAACCAAAATTATGGGCACAGAAGATGTTTTCAAATGTGATGGGGAAGTTGATGGGACAGGTCTGGGTAATGGGAAGATGGTTTCATTTTAGACATAGCAATAGAATATGTTCAATATCCATCCAAGATATTCTGTAGTTATGTTTACAGAGATCTTTGAAAGTAGAAACAAAATTGTTTGAATTTCTCAGTGGTTGCTACTTCCCAGTGTATACAGAGACTGAATGTTTTAAAGTTGAATTGATCAGGAAAGAGACTAGAATTTGGAAGAGGAGTCTGGGCTGGGAAGAGAGAGATGAGATACGGATCAGAGAATCTTCTGAGTAGTGGTGATATTTAAAGCCATGAGGTTGAATTAATATGCCAAGAATAGCAAGGGGGTAGTGGGAGAAGTAGAGCAAAGAAGCAGGATCAGGGTACTTCTGCAAGGTAGCTCACATTTAGTGAAGATGCAGCAAGAGGACCTGCGATGGTTTAGCCACACAGGAAAATAATGGGCACATGAGATAAAGGAGTTATGGAAGGTAAGTTTCTAAGACTGTTAACAGCTATGTAGGGCTAAAGAAGATAAAAGATTGAGGATTTTGTGATGAAGGCACCATTAGATACCTTCTAAGGGCAGGTGGGCATGGTAGTTGGCATTCATTGCTATGGATAAAGAGTGGAGATAGACATGAACTACTCTTTCAAGGTCTTGGATGGTGAAGAAAGGGAGGGAGGGAGGCAGGCTGGAAATAAAAGACTACTTGAATGATAGGGACCAAGGGTAGGTAGATTAGGCATCAGCTTTTGGTGAGAGGAAGACTCAAGTGGAAAGAAAGAAAAAAAATAGCACTGAGGCTCTTAAGAAGAATGGTGGTTCTTAGTTGTAAGACTAGTTGATACAGATACTGAGGAGGATACAGTAATATTTAGAATTTAAGGAGAAAGTAAAGGCTTGATAGAGACATTTTGGGGGATGTTAGCTTTATTTTTGAGCAGTAATCATTCCAGATGGGAAGGATAGCAGATGTTTATATTGGAACACATCAACTCCATTTCACAGGTTACTTCAGTAATGCATATGGGTATATAGGTACTCTAAGATTAGTTTTTTTTTTTTCACCAGTTTAATTGCTAATAAGACCATGATTGTACAATTTCGTGATCTGACTTCTCAATGTGTCATCATTAGCACCTTGAATATATATGATTGTTTCTCTGTTTCCTTTGTCTAGTCACACATTCATTTAAATCATATTTTATAATAAAAGTTACATTTTTAAGAACTGAAAGTATCTGTGGGATCATACTATTAACATTTAACCCATTAGGTTGCTTTCAGCTTATTAACTGCGAACAGATTTGTGCCCTTGTGTTTCATAGAAGACATGAAATTTCTTAGAATGATGAAGTAAAGCCATTTCTGTAACCTCGTTTCTAGAAAGAGCTGAGATTCAGGAAAGCCCGGTTATTATTCTTATAGTTCTGGTATCTTCTAAAATCACAGGGCGTAAGATCTGTTTCATGCATCTCTGAAAGCAAATATGAGAAATCATAATTTTGAAAAATCGTAAGTACTTAAAATGTATTGTTCTTGTTCAGTTGCTTAGTTGTGTCTGACTCTTTGTGACACCATGGACTGCAGCATGCCAGGCTTCCCTGTCCTTCACCATCTCCTGGAGCTTGCTCAAACTCATGTCCATTGAGTCGTTGATGCCATCCAACCATCTCATCTTCTGTCGTCCCCTTCTCCTCCTGCCCTCTATCTTTCCCAGCATCAGGGTCTTTTCCAGTGAGTCAGCTCTTCACATCAGGTGGCCAAAGTACTGAAGCTTCAGCTTCAGCATCAGTCCTTCCAATGAATATTCAGGGCTAATTTCCTTTAGGATTGACTGGTTGAACCTCCTTGCAGTCCAAGGGACTCTCAAGAGTCTCCTCCGACACCACAGTTCAAAAGCATCCACTCTTCAGTGATCAGTCTTCTTTATGGTCCAACTCTTGGGTCCATGCAGGACTACTGGAAAAACCATAGCTTTGACTATATGATTGTTGGCAAAGTGATATCTCTGCTATTTAATATGCTCTAGAGGTTTGTTATAGCTTTTCTTCCAAGGAGTAAGAGTGCTTTTAACTTCATGGGTGAAGTCACCACCTGCAGTGATTTTGGAGTCCAAGAAAATAAAGTCATCTGTCACTGTCCATTGTTTCCCCATCTATTTACCATGAAGTAATGGGACCAGATGCCATGATCTTAGTTTTTTGAATGTTGAGCTTTAAGCCAGCTTTTTCACTCTCCTCTTTCACTTCAGCAAGAGCCTCTTTAGTTCCTCTTTTCTTTCTGCCATAAGAGTATCATCTGTGTATTTGAGGTTATTGATATTTCTCCAGGCAATCTTGATTTCAGCTTGTACTTCATCCAGCCTGGTATTTCACATGGTGTACTCTGCATAGAAGTTAAATAAGCAGGGTGACAATATACAACCTTGACCTACTCCTTTCCCAATCTGGAACCAGTCTGTTGTTCCATGTTCAGTTCTAAGTGTTGCTTCTTGAACTGCATACAGATTTCTCAGGAGGCAGTTAAGGTGGTTTGGTCTTCTCATCTCTTGAAGAGTTTTTCAGTTTGTTGTAATCCACAATCAAAGGTTTTGGTGTAGTCAATAAAGCGGAAGTAGATGTTTTCCTGGAACTCTTGCTTTATCTATGATCCAACAGATATTGGCAATTTGATCTCCAGTTCTTCTGCCTTTTATAAATCCAGTTTGAACATCTGGAAGTTTTCAATTCATGTACCTTTAAAGCCTAGCTTGGAGAATTTTGAGCATTACTTTGCTACCATGGGGCTTTTCTTGTGGCTTAGCTGATAAAGAATCCGCCTGCAATGTGGGAGACCTAGATTCGATCCCTGAGTTGGGAAGATGCCCTGGAGAAGGGAAAGGCTACCCACTCCTTATTCTGGCCTGGAGAATTCCATTTACTCTATAGTCCATGGGGTTGCAAAGAGTTGGACATGACTGAGCGACTTTCACTTTCTTTGCTAGCATGTGAAAAGAGTGCAGTTGTGTGGTAGTTTGAACATTCTTTGGCATTGCCCTTCTTTGGTATTGGAATGGAAACTGACCTTTTCCAGTCCTGTGGCCACCACTGAATTTTCCATATTTGCTGGTATGTTGAGTGCAGCACTTTCACAGCATCATCTTTTTGGATTTAAAATAGCTCAACTGAAGTTCCATCATCTTCACTGGCTTTGTTTGTAGTGATGCTTCCTAAGGCCCACTGACTTCATACTCTAAGACGTTTGACTTGAGGTGAGTGATCGCATCATCGTTATCTGGGTCATTAAGATCTTTTTTGTGTAGTTCTTTTGTGTATTCTGGCCACCCCTTCTTAATATCTTCTGCTTCTGTTAGGTCCATACTCTTTCTGTTCTAAAATGCATAATGGTGTGTTTTTAATATGTTAATCAGAGACCCTAGAGAAACCCATTGGTTTATCTGAAAGATTAATATTTACAAGTTTTAGACTATATTATTTCTAAGATTCCGTATTTTAATGTAGAAGAAAGATTTTTTAAAGAAAGGTATTAATTTAGTATCCAGTGTTTTTATGTGTTTACCATGCTATACTTGGTTTGGTTGGATGAATAAAGGTGATAGTTTCAGATACAGAATATACTAAGAACCTACTATATGTCAAGCATTTCATGCAGTGTTTAGAAATAAGATTGGAAAATAAGATTAAATATGAAATGATCAAAAAGCTAAAATGTTTAATCTAGATATATACTATATGGTTTAAGAGCAGAAAAGTCTATTTAAGTTGTCATAGATTAAAAATACAGTTTAAAAGGAGGCTCTAGTTAGATGTGAAAGGATGGAAAGAGTTTGAGTTAAGTGAAACGGTAAATAGGAAGTTTCAACTGGAAATGCCCCATGGCATTTTAACTTGAAATTATAGATTGTTTAAAACGAGTTCTGTCTGTGGTTAGACAGGAGAATAAGCATCTCAATCATCTCAAACAAACATTTCAAAGAATCGTTAGTTTTTGTGCTAATGTCAGCATTCAAGCGTACTTCTGCACACACATACAGTTCTGTACACTGAAAAGTTCAATGGAAAACAACTTTAGAGTTGTATGATGGGGGTCCACCTTCTGCTTGTATTAATAGCTTTGAGAAAATGACCCAGGGAAGTTCCTTTTATTCCCCGCCACCCGTCCCCCCACCCCCCCCAAGAAAAAGAAAATTAATTTTGAGGATCTAGGATGAATTGTTAATTTGTGGTAGAAACAACCAGTCAGTTGAGATAGGCAGTTAAAAAGCTCTGATTCAGTTTAGAACAGTAGTGAGGGCTGAGGCATTGGTCCAATGACAGAGAAGTGAGTGTCTTCAAAACATGTTGTTTCCAGAAGGCAGAGATACTAGGAAGGTACAACAGTAAAGTTCCACTGCTCTGAAGTGGATGGAAGATGACTCGATGAAGACTGTGTCCCTTGTGTCGTCTGATACTCCCATGCAGCGTTTTTCCTCTGCATTTGGTACTTGTCAAAATGCTTTGTGCCGCCATTCACAGCATCCTCAAATCTAAGAGCATTGCCTGTTGGATTAACAAAAGTACAGAGAGAAATTGCTTTAGCAACTCCTTGTTATCTATAAAATGTATGAACTTTATATATTTCCCCTCCTCTATTCTTTCTATGGGAGAAGGAAATGGCAACCCACTCCAGTTTTCTTGCCTGGAGAAGCCCATGGACAGAGGAACCTGGCAGGCTACAGTCCATGGGGTTGCAAGAGCCAGACACAATTTAGCAGCTAAACTATTCTCTCTTTAATTCCCTTATCTGCTTCTGAGGCTTATGACCTGGTCACAAAATGTCTGCAACATGTAGAGAAATAAAATCTTGACAGAACTCTGTTCAAGGTAAGAAGCAGAGGTTCTGCCAGGGTAGCTAGAGACAGATCTCCTCATGTTCTTCTGTCTCTTTTAAGGCACACAGAAAATCTCAGAACTCTAGCAGATCCATATTCTTGTAAAAATTAACTTCAAAATGGCACCCCACTCCAGTACTCTTGCCTGGAGAATCCCATGGAGGGAGGAGCCTGGTAGGCTACGGTCCATGGGGTCGCAAAGAGTCAGACACGACTGAGCGACTTCACTTCACTTCACCAAATTTAAGGATGCACATTAAGTTTTCACAGTGTATACAGTCATGTAATAACACCACAATCATGATGAAAAAAATCTTACCTTCAAAAAGTTGATGTTCCCTTTTAATGGATCCAGTTAGGGTGCAGTGTTAAAATCCTCTTGTCAATAAGGATATTTTCATATAATCATTAGATCTTAATGAAAGCTGCCATTACAGTAAAGCTTATTTTATTGCTCACATTTATTAAGTGCTTATGGTGTTATCATCACTACAGTATTGGACATACACTGTCTCCTTTCATTCCTGGAACAGCTGTATGATATAGGCTCAGATAACAAGGCTGCTATTAGTCTGTATGGTGCCTTTGTGTGAAGCAGAGAAAGGAGGTCCCTCTGGTTGGAGGGAGGGTGCAAGTCTGACTAAGTAGAATAGAGATGGATTTGGACCCCTTCTTTCTCCCTAAACCGGACCCCTTTGTGGAGTACATCTGTGTTGCCTCTGGATTAGGCAGCCTTGTCATTTGTTCCCATTTTACGATATGAAAACCTCAGTTTTAGGGGAGTGGATCAGCCTTTTCCTGGCTGAAGATTATGGGGCATTTCTTGGCTTTTGACAGTAGGGTGGTAGCATCTTTAAAGGATCTATGAAGAAATGTTCGTGACTAAACAGTTACTGATTATCCTCTTCAAGTTTTGGCTGGTTTGTATTAGCTATTTACCCACTCCCATGTAATTCTTCAGGTTTGTCTCATCAGTTTATTCACATGAAATAATTTTATTAGTTATTATGCTCTTAACTATTATGTAGTGAAAATGTTAGTCATGTCTGCCTCTTTGTGACGCTGTGGACTGTAGCCCGTGAGGTTGACAGGGAATCTAAATCGCCATAATGCACCATGGTGGTCTCAGTCACTAAATTGTGTCGACTCTTTGTGACCCCATGGACTAGTAGCCTGGCAGGTTTCTCTGACCATGCAATTCTCCAGGCAAGAAATACTGGCGTGGGTAGCCATTCCTTTCTCCAGGGGATCTTCTCGACACTGGGATCAAACCTGGTTTCTTGCATTGCAGGCAGATTCTTTACCGTCAGGGGTGACAGAGGATGAGATGGTTGACTGGCATCACCGAATCAATGGACATAAGTTTGAGCCAACTTTGAGACATAGTGAAGGACAGGGAAGCCTGGCATGCTACAGTCCCTGGGGTTGCAAAGAGTTGGACACAGCTTAGTGACTGAACAACAACAACTATTGTAGTTACTGTTTGTTATGGAAACTTACATAATTCTCTTCATGTTTTTAGTGGGATTTTTAAAAAATTTTTAGTCGACTAGTTACTGGCATCCTGTATGAATGTGTTTGTTTGCATTCAGAGTTACATGGATAACTGTTTCCTGTTTTTGATAAAATTATTCTTCTGAAAACCCTCAAAGCTCTTTGAATAACCATGTATCTTCTTTTACTAGTCATAGAAGGTTATTGGGTTCTATTAAATTGCTTGATGATGCCTTAACATAAATGACAAAATCTGGTCTAACATGATGTGCCTTGTATAAGTTTTACATAATTTTAGATTTTGAAGCTGTCATGGAATATCTCAGGGGAAATATCTTTAGGAGTTACAAAACAATGGTTTTTGAAATAAATTGTTTAGAGGTTGTCAGTCTGTATTAGACTTTGTGAATGTAACCTGTAATTGGAATTTTCTTCTTTTTCCTGATGTTGAGAGCAAGTAAATTAAAATCAGATGTTCATTTCTTGCTACTTAAGTCTGAGGTTTACTTATCTTGTCTTTTGAAAAATAGGTATAATTAGATCTCTTGCATAATTTACTATACTCTATAAAACACTGTATACAGATTAGCAAGAAACTAGAAATGTGGACAGAAAAGACTGTCCATTAGAAAATGATTGATTAGTCAGTTGAAACTGTTAAAGTAGTAGTGTCATTTTTATGCTATAGGTGTATAGAACAAGTGACTTAGAGTATCTGCTGTGTGTTAAAATCAGAGGCTGTCAGTTCCTTTGAGACACACTCCTGTTTTGGGAGTAAACTTTTTTCAGTATTTCTTTCCTTTTGTTTTTGTTTCTCAGATAATGCTTTTCCTTGAGGTGACATGGGAGATCTCTAAAGCAAAGGGTTTCTTTCCTGTACTCCTGTGTCAAGGTGTAAATCTGGGATAATACATTACTCTAAAGCTGTTCTTCTCTTAGTGTGATTCTCAGACCAGTACCGTGACTTGAGAGCTTGTTAGAAATGCAAGTTCTAAGGCCCATATGAAGCCTACTGAATCAGAAACTCTGGGATGGACTCAGGGATCTATCTTTGCTTTAAGGAGCCTCCCAAGGGATTCTGATGGATGCTAAGATTTTAGAACTACTGCCTGCTGTAAGAAAATTTAGTATACCTAATTTACCTAGGTTGCTATTAGTTACTAAAATATTTTACTCCTGGGAATAGAACTTCTCAGTCAGATATGGACTTGTTCAGCTTTACTAGGTAATGCTGAATACTTTTATAAACGCTTGTGCCAATTTAGGTTACCACCAGTCTTACTCAAAGTCTTACTGTCTTTGAGCCTAACTTTGTCAGACACTTTAATTTCTGCAAATCTGATGGGTGTGCAATGGTATCAAGTTGTAGTTTTAATTTGACAGATCCCTAATAAGGTTTAGCATCTTTCTGTTTATTAGCCAGTCATGTTTGCATATAAGTGAAATGCTTATTCTTATCTTCTGCCCATTGCTCCGCTGGGTCATATTATTTTATTTGTAGGAGTTTAAAAATATTTTGGATGCTAATCCATTGTCATTTTCTGTTTCAAATATCTTTTTGCTGCTGGTTGTCTGTTCAGTTCAGTCGCTCAGTCGCGTGGGACTCCTTGCGACCCCACGGACTGCAGCATGTCAGGCTTCCCTGTCTTTCACCAACTCCCAGAGCCTACCCAAACTCATGTCCATTGCATTGGTGATGCCATCCAACCATCTCATCCTCTGTTGTCCCCTTCTCCTCCTGCCTTCAATCTTTCCCAGCATCAGGGTCTTTTCAAATGTGTCAGTTCTTCGCATCAGGTGGCCAAAATATTGGAGTTTCAGCTTCAGTTTCCAATGAATATTCAGGACTGATTTCCTTTAAGATGGACTGGTTGGATCTCCTTGCAGCCCCGGGGACTCTCAAGAGTCTTCTCCAACATCACAGTTCAAAGGCATCAATTCTTCAGTGCTCAGCTTTCTTTATAGTCCAACTCTCACATCCATACATGACTACTGGAAAAACCATAGCTTTGACTAGACGGACCTTTGTTGGCAAAGTAATGTCTCTGCTTTTTAATATGCTGTCTAGGTTGGTCATAGCTTTAAAAGGAGCAAGCATCTTTTAATAGCTGATTATAGTTTTTCTATTATCACTCTTCCTGATGTAGCTGAGAAGAAAAGGAGTTCATAATTTTAATGTAGTGACAATCATTTTTCTTTTCCTTTAATAATTTTTGTTTCTGTGATTTATTTAGAAAATTATTTTCTATCCAGAAAACAGAGCTCTTTTCTGTTTTTTTTTCCTCCAGAAGGTGTTGAATGTTATATCTTAGCATTTAAGTTTTTAATCCATGTTAAAATTATGCATGTACATGTATGCACATTTTATTGAGATATAATTCACATAAAATAAAACATACTCACAGTATGCAGTTTGGATTTTGACAAATGTATATACTCATGTTGCCACCACTACAATCAACATGTAGGACATTTTCATCACCTCAGAAAGCTCCTTTGTTTCACTTTGTAGTCAGTCCCACTAACTCTCCTGGCCCCAACCAACCACTGATATGTGCTATAACCAGAGGTTCATTTTATCTTTTCTAGAGTTTTCTATAAATGGAACTGAACAGTATATATTTTGCATTTGGCTTTTTTCACTGAGCAAAATGTATTTGAGTTTTGCCCATATTGTTTGTCAGCCCACTCCAGTACTCTTGCCTGGAAAATCCCATGCACAGAGGAGCCTGGAAGGCTACAGTCCATGGGGTCGCAAAGAGTCAGACATGACTGAGCAACTTCACTTTCACTTTTCACTTTCATGCATTGGAGAAGGAAATGGCAACCCACTGCAATGTTCTTGCCTAGAGAATCCCAGGGATGGGGGAGCCTGGTGGGCTGCCGTCTATGGGGTCGTACAGAGTCAGACACAACTAAAGTGACTGAGCAGCAGCAGCAGCATTCCCACTAGCCATGTGTGAGGGTTCCAGTTTCTTCACATTCTGGCCAACCTTGGTACTGTCAGTGATACTAATTTCAGGCATTCACATGTGTCTGTGGTAATATCTCAGTGTGATTTTAGTTTGATCTTTCTTATGTGTGGAAGAGATTCAGTTTGATTCTATTTTTCCGTATGACCAGCCCATGGTCTCAACATATATTGAGTAAGGCAAAATTTCTTTATTAATATGCAATGATAGTCCTTTCATATACTGAAGTGATACTAAATGTAAAAACTGGTATGAAAGTGGGCACTCTACTTTTTTAGAGCTTACAGTAAAATGTTAGTTGAACATGTGCATCTAACTTCAGACTTCAATATTTAATAAACTTTCCTTAGTACTTTGAATGATTGTTAGTTTTCTTGTCTAGCATCTTATTCTATTTCCTCTCATTTAGAAAATTTTGTAGCCGTGAATTTTTAAAAGTGTTCTTTTTAAAAGTGTATTTTATCTAGAGATTTAGGTGGTTGGTGTTTGATCTGTACTCTAGTTACTTGGCAAGCCACATTGCTGGTAGGGACCAATCCTATTTGTTTTACTTTTGAGGTTTATTCTCTCTGAGTAAAAGGAAATATATTCTTGTGGAAGAGAATTGGAAACATGTATAAAACTATGAGGGAGAAAATGAAGTATCTCTTATAATCCTACCTTTCAGACATAACCATAATCTGTACTTTATGTGCAAATATTAAAGAAATAAAATAATTCAAAATAATTTAGTATTAAAGTAAATCTACATTTTTCTCCTACTCTTTCCCATTCTTTGTGTATCCTTTAACATTAAGTATACAGACTGTTCCCATTAAGATTTCTGTGTTTGACTACTATTAAATTTTAAAATTAAAACCTAGTAAAAGTATTTTTTAAAGTATTTACATTGTTGTGATTTGCATTTGAAAATGTCTTTATGTAAATATTAGGATATAAGGATAATACCACTAAAATACATTTATCTATAATCACTAGGAAATATATTCTAAGATCTATCACAGTTACAAAA
Source organism: Capricornis sumatraensis (assembly GCF_032405125.1). Classification (NCBI taxonomy): domain Eukaryota; kingdom Metazoa; phylum Chordata; class Mammalia; order Artiodactyla; family Bovidae; genus Capricornis; species Capricornis sumatraensis. Next base: position 74,829,485 of record NC_091077.1, read on the forward strand.
TTTATTTTTACCTGAGATCCATGTTAGATCATAGTCTGAGTTAAGAACATTCAGTTTTACTAACATTTAGTTTTTCTCTTGCAGTTTTTATAGAAAGTCTGTAGTGAGGTAAATAGTACACACAGAATTCATCTTTTTTAATGTCTTTCTTCCCTAAAGCAGAAGCTTCAAATTTATTTTCTCATATTTAAATTCCCTTGTTATGGGCAGAGACAAGCAGATTTAAAATGTCTAATCTCTTAGGGTTGAAAAATACAAGCAATTATGGTATGTTGGATTTATTACTTTTGTAGATTTAAATCAATGGGATTTTGGCAATTAATGACAAAATTGCCTATAATGGTTTTTATGGTATTAATCGTCTTAGCAAGCCATCTGTAGCAGTTTTCAATTCTCAATATAATTGCATAGAGTAGTTTATGTTTTCTAAAGAAAAATCTCTAGATAAGCTGTGCCTTGTTTTACTTCTGTTTTAAGCTTATCTCCTGACTGAATCTGAGGTCTATGATTTATTTCTGTTTTGAGATTTGGGAATTTTCAGAAGTATAGATAATAAATTGTGACTTGAAAAATTGCATACTATTTAGAGGCAGTAGCTTCTTTCTATGGCAGTATCAGTGTTTGCTTGTCTTTTTTTGAGAGGGGGTGTGGGGTTGAAGGGAGGAATACTCTTCTCCCCTTTCATTTGGATGTTTAAAAGTTTATCATTTGGACATAAGAATGTTTCATGCACCTGGAAATCAGTTTGCGAGAACAGAATCTGTCAAGTGGCATTTAGTTACATGACATAGATGGTCATTTCTAACATGTGGATGTGTGCCGTTGACCATTTGCTTTTCTTCTTTAATTGCAAGAATTGAGTTGATCTTAATTGATGGTAATCTAGTAACTCCTTAGTATCTTTTCTCTCCTTATCTTCAATCCTTGCCAGCATTTGACTCTGTCTATAAGCACTCGGTTGAATTTAACATATGTCTTTCTGATCTTATATTCTTATCTTTATTCAGGTACACATCCTTGACAAACACACTCCTTTTGTGTGTGTGTGTGAGGTTTTAGTTTACTTATATGGTACTATGCTATAAAGTACACTCCTGATTGTTCTCTTCAACATTAAAAAAATATTATAAAGCAAATTTTTCATTATTTATTGTTTCCATCATATACATTTATTACATTTTACTTATCCATTTTTTTCATGATGGACACCTTTGGAGGTCCAGCACTTTAAGTAGCAGAATGATGCTTCAGGAGTTATCTTTGTAGGTATCTTCTTAAGGATGATTGTTGGGTTCCAGGGTATACTCTGACTTGATGTTCTCCTCCTAGTAGTTCACGGGGCTTTTCGTAATTGATGCTATCTGGTCTTCAAAATTTTGCCATTCTAATGTATATAAAGTGGCATCCTATTCTTTCAATTTGCACTTCACTGATTACTAATGAGGTCAAACATTATATACTAACTAGACATTAAAGGTTGTTCTTTCTGGAAATTGTCTGTTCATAGTGTTGCCCATTTTACTTGCAGATTTCCAGGTTTTTTTTTTTTTTTCCTGAGTGTTTATTAGTATTCCCTGTATATCATAATCAATCCTTTATCTTAATTATTCTGAATGTTCTCCCTCATTTTTTTAAATGAAATTCTTAATTGAAGAGGAATCTTTCATAAAATTTGTATTAAAATTATTTTTTCTGTTGAGAGTAATTTTGATTATTTTTTTTTAAATGAGAAAAACACTTAAAATCTTTTGTTTTTATTTATGGGCAAAGGGCTACATCTGATGTTGACATTTTCTCCTCATATTAAGATAGTATTCCAGCATAATCTTCATTATAATGCATCCTAATTCTTCTGATACATGGAGCCTATTACAAAGCTACTCTAGTCTTTTCCTCTGGCCTGTTTATTCTTGTGCTATTTTCTTCCTTCCCGCCTTCCCTCTTTCTTTTCTCCTCCTCTGTCTCTTTCTTTCTCTTTTTTTCTATCTTTCATTTATCTTTAGCTCTTTGCTTTATAATATCTGCTACAGCAAGTGCTCCATCTGTTTTCTTTTTTTTTTGAAGTTGTCCTGCCTACTTATGATTCTGCATTCTTCCATATAAACTGTAGGGAAAACCTATCAAACTGCATTCAGTTTTACTTAAAATATTTGGGGTTTTTTTTTGGAATGAAATTGATGAGTAATTTGGGGGACAGTTGATATCTTTTAATTAATTAATTGTCCCATCCGTGAAGTTTATACTCAGTTTGAAACATTTTCAAGAGAGTTGTCATTTTCTTTTTCCTGCAAATGTCCTTTTGGTTGAGGGTGATTCCTAGATATTGATTAGCTCCATTCTCATGGCTGTCACTAGTGTCTTGCTTTCTCTTGAATCATTTAGCTAGCTGGTGTTGTTGGAAACAAATGTATCGATTTTCATGCTAGTATTCTAGAAAGTTTTCTCAACTCTAATTAATGAAAGTATTTTAATTTTCTGGAGTTGACTGTAAAATATAATATTTACTAAATAATATAATTTTACCTTTTCAAAATCCTCATACTTTTGATTTCTTTGTCTTATGATATTGAGCTATGGCTTTTTTATGACTTATGGCTTTTAGTACAATGTTGAAGAGTGGCAGTGTTTCTGATGTTAAAAGGAAAATGTCTCCATTTGTGCCATTGATTATGTATCTGTTGTGGAAATTTAGGCAGATACTTATCAAACTGAGTAAGTTCCCTTCTACTTCAGATTTTCTCAGTTTTTAAAACAATAATCCTATAAATTATTGAGATTTGTATAAGGCCTGCTCTGCCTCTATTGAAATGATCATGTCTTTTTTTTTCTGCTTTAGCCCATTAATATGGTGCCTTATGAAGGATGTGGCAACCAACTCCAGTATTCTTGCCTGGAGAATTCCATAGACAGAGGAGGCTGCCAGACTGCTAGTCCACAGGGTCACAAAGAGTCAGACATGACTTAATGACTAAGACTACCATGGTGTGTTATGATGATTTAGATTTTCTGATGGTTACAGTTGCTACATTCCTGGGAAAAACTCTGTTAAATTATGATGTATTCATTTTAGTATAGAATTAGAGCATTTAGCTTGTCTTTTATATAAGATTTTGGGGATCTATGTTCATATGTTGAAATGATCCTATAATGTCATATTCTTATATCTAGATATAGTTTTAGCTTAATACTTAGCTTTGCAATATAATCAAGGAGTTCACATTCTTTTCATACTTGCTAGAATGTCTTTTTTTTTTTTTTTGGCTGCTCCATATGGCTTGTGAGATTTTGGTTCCCTAACCAGGAATGGAACCTGGGCCCTCAGTAGTGAGAGCGCAGAGTCCTAACCTTCGGCTGCCAGGGAAGTCCCTTACACTTGCTAGGATTCCTTGAATAAGATAGAGATCATCATTGCCTTCAAAGCATTTGATAATAGGCCCAGGATTACTACTGATCAGCAGGAAACTTATTGATAGCTTTGTATCTTTCACAGTGGTGTGTTGACAGTATTTAACAACAGGCTCTCTGTGGGGGAGTTGTGAAGGGAGGAGGGCTTCCTGATTTGTCTTTGCCAATATCTGTGGTGTAAATATTGTCACTGTGTCCGATTTCAAGCTGGCAATATGGTCTCTGAAGGATAAGTTGTGAAGAAGTAAGCAAAATGAACTTCTGTGAACTGGCACAGGCTGGCTCCAGCATACCACTGGTGACTGTGACAACCTTCAGAGCGTAACGACACTACTTCACTTCCACCTTCCAATCTTTTACACATTTTTCATTTGGCAGGCACTGACTCACAATCATTCAGGGAAGAGGATTCTGGGAATCTTCTAGCTTAACACACCATTTTTAGCTTGACAGAAAACAAACTGTCAAGATTACCTCTCTTAATTTATTTGATGACTGTTGGCCTGTTCAGCTTTCCTATTTTGACATTTTACATATTTCTGAAAATGTGTCCTTTTTGTCTAGGTTTCACGTTTGTTACCATAGTGTTTCCATAGCATTTTAATATTTTTGATACATGTTATATTGTAATAATTTACCCACTAGAAATTCTGATATATATATTTTAAATTATTTTTCTTGATTTGTCTTTCCAGGGATTTTCTAATATTTATTTTTGATTTTGTCATTTATTTTAATTTTCTTGGTTTCTGTCCTTTATTTCCTTTCTCCTCTCCCTCCATCTCTTCCTTCCTTCTTTCCTCTTTCCTTCCCTCTCCATTTCTATCACACTTTTTTGTTTCAATTTTTTACTCCTTTAACCTGTTTATAATATCTTTTTTTGTCCCTTATGATGTTTTTCTCTCTCCAGTGTATGTTATCTGAAATAAATCGGTTTCTATGACTTTATTTGGCTTGATAGTTACTTGGTTAGTTACCGGATAGTTACTTTTCCCTTTCTTTTTACAAGAGTTTGGAACTTCCCTGGTGGTCCAGCTGCTAAGATTCCATCTTCCATTGCAAGGGTGAAACAGAAGCAGTATTGAAACAAATTCAATAAAGACTAAAAATGGTCCACATCAAAAAGATCTTAAAAAATTTATTTGCTTTTTATTATGAGTATTATAATATTGATTCTCAATATTGTAGTATTGGATTTGTTTCTATAATTTCACTTAACAAATTAAAATATCTATTTTCAAACATTACAAAGACAGAATTGATGATACTTCAACATATACAGCCTACTGTCAACAAGTATGTGCTTCCCAGGGGGCTCAGTGGTAAAGAATCCACCTGCCAATGCAAGAGATGCACATTTGATCCCTGGGTCGGGAAGATCCCCTGGAGAAGGAAATGGCAACCCACTCCAGTATTCTTGGCTGGAAAATTCCATGGACAGAGAAGCCTGGTGGACACAGTCCATGGGGGTGCAGAGAGCTGGACAGGACAGTACATATGCAAGTATCAACTGGTAAGGAAAACTGAGGCTGGGAATACTAAATCAATTCATTCCAGTCACAAATTTAATGAATTTGGGGGCTGAAATTTTAATGCTGGTCTTTTGACTTTAGAAATACTGTTGGTGTGATTACACTTGATTCTTCCATTCACTATTAATTGAGCAACTCATATACCTACCATTGGAGTTCATACTAGACTGAATGCATTGAGGGTGGGAATAATGTCACAATCAGTACTCTATCCCAAACATCTATTGTAAAGCATAAAAGACTGGAGACATTTAATTTATATTTGCCAAGTACATAGTCAGTTTTTGTCCTAGGGTCTCACTTCTGCATCTCCTATTACTACATAGTCAGTGAATCTGTAGGATCAGCCATTTGTAGGATCAGTCACTATGAGTTCATTAATTGAAGATTGCCTCTGTAGTAGGATAAGAGGCTAATTATAGAATATTTTTGGTATGTTCATTATGTTCGTCTTTTTTTTCCTGCAGCCCATCATGGATACCACTGCCACATTACTCTTACTATAGTATGACTCTCATCATAGACCACCTTGACTCAAAAACTTTTGCGTTATTTCTCTATTGCCCATGATACATTGTTCAAACTCTTCTCCGTGACATTCACATCAGTCTTCAGTATGGTCCCAACTTTCTTCTTCAAGTTTCTCTCTCATGATCTCCATAGAGTAACAACAGCAAGCGTTCACTTTGCATGTCTGAGGAATCATTGTAAGGGCTTGATACATGCCACGTTGTTTAATCTTTGAAACAAAGCTTGGCATATGTATCATTGTCCTTATTTTACAGATGAGAATACTGAGGCTTCAGTTCAGTTCAGTTCAGTTCAGAGGGCTTAAATAAATTGCAGAGGTTCACACTGCTAGCACATGGTCAAGTGGAATTTGAATCCAAAGCAGATGTTGTAAATTACCCACTGCATATTGCTTGTGAAAAGTGAAAGTATTTGCCATAGCCCATCAGGCTCTGTTCATATAATTCTCCAGGCAAGAATACTGGAGTGGGTTGCCATTCCCTTCTCCAGGGGATCTTCCTGACCCAAAGATTGAACCTTAGTCTTCTGCATTGCACGTAGACTCTACCATCTGAGCCACCAAACAAGTCCTTCCTTGTACTCTATTTTCCAATCAATCAACTATTGTATCCCAAACCTACATTGTACATTTTTGTTTCTGTGCCTTTGTTTATATTTTGTTTTTCTTCCAGAGTGCTTTGTGAGTCACAAGTCAAAAGCCCAGCTGATATTTCAGTTCTTTTAAATCTTCCCTGTTTATCAGCTAAGGCACTACACATGCCTTTCTGCTTTTCCATATAGCACTGTTGCTCAGCAGTGTCCAACTCTTTGTGACCCATGGACTGTAGCCTGCCAGGCTCCTCTGTCCATGGAATTCTGCAGGCAAGAATACTGGAGTGAGTTGCCATTTCCTTCTCCAAGCACTGTCACAGAAACATTTGTTAGAGTGAACTTTATCTGTGCCCTTTCTCCTTGGCTTGTGGGTCTATTTCTGGAGGGGAGGTGATGTCTTTATTTCTCCTGCAGGAACTTGCATGGGGATCTGAGTCAGCAGAAGGAATTTCAGATGCTGCTTCTGCCATTTGGTGGGTGTGATCTCACATAGATTGTTAGTGCCTGGTACATCTGCTTTCTCATCTGTATAGTAAAGATGACAACCTTTTAGTCACCATCACTGAGAAAAAGTAAAGTGGCCTGAATAATGCACCATGAGGGTGTGATGAAGAAACAAGGAAACCGAGGTAAAGCTGCTGGCACATAAGTGGTGGTCATCCAAATGCTATATTCTCTGCTTCTCCCCTTTAGTGCAAGTACAGGACCTTGTATATTTTGCATATTTGGTAAAACATTGCTGAAAGAATGAATGAATGTCTATAGGGTCTCTTGTTGATGAACTCTGGCAGTGTGTCCTTCATTGAATTCTTTGCATGGGACTTTCCTGATGTTGTCCTTTTTCCTCTCTAATAAAAGTTGTTGGCCTCATGGTGCATTTTTCAGGCCACTTTACTTTTTTTTGGTGATGGTGACTCTAATTGTTTCAAGAGATAAATTAATCCTTTCTATTGAATTAGTTGTCTAATGTTTCTTTCCTTGAGGACAAGTGAGTCTTAATCCATTTCCATGCAGAGACTCCTATAAATAATGAATGCTTGTGAGAGTTTTCTGTCAGGTTTAAAGGCAATTACTTTGGATAGTTGGGCTTTTGGGGAGCCTCTCTGTCAAGGCTGCTGTTCTTATTCTGAGGACTAACCCTATTTCCATTTTTCTCTTATCTGTATGAGTGAATGGTATAGGGTTTGTCCTGTGGATAACTGGGGAGTTGGAAATAGGATTCTTCAATGCTGAGATGACTTTCACCTTAGCAGATGAAAAGAGAAAACCTCTTTTGTTTGTGGGTGCCGTGTGGAATCACTAAGATCAGGAGGTCACAACTGGATATGGGATTCTGTCTTCCTCCTCAGTGTCTTTGACTGTGTGCTCTCTGAGCAGGATGCAGGTAAATTCTCCAGGCGCTGTCAACCTCTGAAGCAAATCCAGGGTCCTGCATAATATTCTTCTCAGACATTCTTCTATAACGATTTTCATTTAGAAGATGGAAAACTTTATGGTGTGTCCCATCCAAGATGTGTGTGTATGCTCAGCCATGTCTGACTCTTTGTGACCCCATGTGACTGTAGCCTACCAGACTCCTCTGCCCATGGGATTTTTCCAGGGAAGAATATTGGAGCAAATGGCCATTTCCTTCTCCAGAGGATCTTTCTGACCTAGGAATCAAACCCACATTGCCTGCGTCTCCTGCACTGGCAGGTGGATTCTTTACTTTCCCACCTGGGAAGCCCTCCAAGATAAAATGTTCTAAAAAAGTCATTGCAATATATAGTCTTTAAAGAGTTTAGTTTTATTTGCATATTGGTTTTCTGAACTCTTTATTTGACACAGTGTAAACAATATGAACAGCTCTTACAGATGCCTTGGGAAAAGAACACAAAAGCATCCTTTGGACACTTTATAATAGCTACACTATGTAGACTTTCTGCAAATGCAATCAAATGAAACAATCTTTTATACAAAGCAGAATAAATATGTTGTGATAATTAGTGTGAACATACCAAACAAAACAAGGCTAATTACTGGAAGGGAAAAAAGGAATGAATTTTGTGAGAAATAGGCCATCTTCCTCACTAGGCAGGGTTTTGTGTGTGTGTGTTTTTTTTTTTTTTGCCATTCCCTCAACTCTGGAGAATAGGAATTTTGATGACATTAACACAGCTTATTAATGATCATTGTAACTCACTCCATCCACCTAATTAAATTATCAGCTCCAATTGGTAACAGGGGAGCATAATTTAAATGGAACTGCTCTGACAAACTCGACACCACCACACTCCTAAATATTTAATACTCCCTGTGGCTGGATTAAGGGCAGTGTTTAAGAGTCATTTAGCCACGTCTTTCAAAGGTGACTGACAGACATTTTCTATGCCTTTTAAAATACAAATTAATTATAAGTACATTCCTGATTAAAGTCTTTTATCATTGGGTATAATGTAGATTAGGAAATTATAATTAAAACCATTTTTTCCCTCATTGATAAGATAGCTGAGCCCCTGAAGGAAAATTGATTTTTATTAAGACCAGGAAGTAGAGTTAAAAAAATATACACTTAGTTGCATTAAAACAGTTAAAGAACTAGATAAGAAGCATAAGAAAGTTTGTTTACGGAGCATTTACTATGTAACAGCACTAAGGTAGGTTGTGGGGATTTAACAGAACGATCCCTGCAGTATAACAGCACGGAGCATAGATATTAATAATTACAAATGTAATGAGCACTACAAAGAAGACTAGGGAACTAACAAAATCTTCAGCCTGACACTTATTCCAGGTCCTAAAAGGGAGAAAAAACATGCAAAATTATGCCCGCCTCCTTCCCCCACCTACTTGCTTTGGCTTTTGTAACCAGTCCCTGTTTAAATTTTAGTATTTTTTTTCTCTTTCTATCCCTTTGGAGAAGTTTGGGTTATATTTCCTTTATGGATTCATGGAAATCAAAAGCATTGTGTGCCCTCCTGGCACTTAAACAAGAGTGTACAGATCTGCCGTGCTTGTCACCACCAGCAACCCTGATTTGTAGTTGTTGGAATTGGTTTCAGAGTTTCTGCAGACAGGAACGTTCCTCCTCACATGGCTCCTGGCTTCTTAGTTAGTGGCTGTTTCCATTGCTTTTTAGTTGCAAGGCTGGAGCAAAGGAGCTGAGCAGCTTTGGGCTCCAGGTAGCTTGAGAAAGCCTGATGGGCATCAAAAATGATAATGAGACAGGAATAGAAAGTTAACATTTTCTAATGCTCGAGCCTCATCTGTATCTCGGTTGAGAGCACTTGCCACTATCTACTTGCCTTATGAATTGGCTATTTTTCTGCCACTTCCTACCAAGGTCAAAGAAAGATTGGATATGCCACTCTGCTCTTTCAGGATGGCTTTTGTATATGTGTGGCCGAGCATTTGAGATAGGTCTTTTGGATTATTTCAGACAGAAAAGAAAGTGTCAGAAAAGAAAGTGAAAATCAGGGAGAGTTTTTTCTGGCCCTGGAACAGCACATCCAGAATCTTACAAAATGTCATCCTTGAAGATGGGAGAAAGATCCACCATGGCTACAAAGGAGAAGGTTGTTTGGGGTGAACCGGGCAAGTAAATTAGATAAGCTTTATTTTCCTCTCCTTAGGACGGATGCAGAGGTTATAGATTTGTGGTTGCCAAAAGGTGTCATTGCTGCTAGATTTTTAAAAATAAGCTTTTAAATTTTAGAATAGTTTTAGATTTACAGGAAAGTTGCAAAGGCAATACAGAGAGTTCTACCTCACACTCGATTTCCACTGTTATTAACTTATTACATGGGTATTGTGGATTTGCCACAATTAATGAACCAATATTGATATATTATTATTAACCAAGTCCATACTTCATTTGGGTTTCCCCAGTGGCTCAGCAGTTAAGGATCTGCCTGCAGTGCAGGAGATGGAGGAGACGTGGGCTAAATCCTTGGGTCAGAAAGACCCCCTGGAGGAGGGCCTGGTAATCCGTTCCAGTATTCTTGCCAGGAAAACCCCATGGACAGAGGAGCCTGGTGTGCTACAGTCCTTCGAGTCTCAAAGAGTTGAACATGACTGAAGCGACTGAGCATATGTCTATATTTATATTTTTAAATTTTTACCTGGAGCTTCCCTGGTGGCTCAAGTACTGCCTTTGGTTTTTCTATTCCAATATTCCATCTAGGTTACTCCCTTACATTTAGGTGTCTTGCCTCTTTTTATGAGGGGGGTGGCGGGGAGTTGGAGAGAAGGTAATTATTTTTGTAAGATTGTTGCATTCTATTTGAAATAATACTTTTATTTCTCATGTACTTAACCTATTTATGGAGAAGGGAAATGGCAGCCCACTGCAGTATTCTTGCCTGGAAAATCCCTTGGGTGGAAGAGCCTGGTGGGGCTACACTCCATGGAGTCACCAAAAGTCAAACATGACTGAGCACACACACGTAACCCATTTATATTTCAGAGTTGTTTCTGCTGTAGCATTTTGAAGTTTAAATGAATCTATTTCCTTGTACATGCCATTTAAAAATTTTTTTGGTGATGTCCTTTCACAGCCTTCCAAAGCAAGTCGTTTTGCTGGCTCTCCTCACCGGGCAGTCTCTTCATCTGTCTAGATGGTCAGTATGTCTCCATAGTGGAGAAGCAAGATGAGGATCAGATTGTTTACTCATGACACCTGTAGAATTTGGCTTGTTGCTCATATAAACACTTGAAATTGTTATTAGGCAAAGACATGTCACTTCTTAAAGGCCATATACATATGTATGTTTGCATATATATGTACATGCAAGTAGGTATGTTTGCATATATACATGCATATGTGCATGATATGTGTATGTTTTTTTCATGTGTATTTTCATGTGTATTAAATTAAAGTAATTTAATCTCTCTTATGCACAGAGTTGGACACTACTGAGGCGACTTAGCAGCAGCAGCAGCAGCATGCAGGTACTAGAGCCTCGGTAGAGATAGATCATGACTAGTTCAAAGAACCTTTCTTTCTAAGTGAATGTGAAAATCCAATAGGTCAGGTATAATGACTACCCTACTCTTTATTGCCTTTGTTAAAGATTTGGGAGTCTGGTAGTGATTAGAAACATCAAACAGATCTTATGAGTATTGGGTCTGTAAAGAAGTTCCAAGCCAAACACCATGAACGTTGACAAATTTCTGTATTTTAGTTCTGCTGCATTTACATGATGGATTGTCAAATGAAAGGGCATGAATATGACAGTTCAGTTTCCCGTTAATCATATCCTGCTTTACTGCCATCGCAAAAACTTCTAGGGTCATGATCCAGAGGGTCCGTGAGTCGGAAGTTCATAAATATGGTTTTATAATGTCCATGTGAGGTTATTAATATTAATTGCTTGTGGTTTTCCTTTGGTGTTAAATTCTCTATTGCTATTTGTGATTTATTCTGAATTCTGTGGTTGGAATTCACAGTGTTCCTGAGATTGTGTACTAATATGCAGTTTTGGCTTTCCATTTACTATTTTGAGAAGCATAGTGACTTTTTTGACCTCTGAGCAGTTGTCCAGAAACAGAAGTAGTTAGTGTTCTCACTATGTAATTTTCATTTTCTGATGCCCATAAATTTTCCTCTGTGGGGATTTGTTGGATCAGTTTTTAAAAATCTTCCTAAGGTTCAATTTCCTTCTATAAAGCTAAGATAATAGCAGGACCTACTTCACACTGTTGTGAAGGTTAAATATGCTACCATATGTAAGGAGATGAACCTAATGTATGACATTCAGTAAGTGCTAAATAAATATTTTCCATAAAAGTCATTTGTACTCAGCATTGGATAACAGGCTATTGCAAAACTCGCTCGTTTGCCAGTGTGAACATCTGTGTATCCCCACCATTTTTTTCCCCTTCAACAATGCCTAGCCTTAGACCTCAGCATCAGGTAATAAGTAACAACCTCTGAAAGGTCCATTAATTTTTAGAGGCCACTTATGGCATCTGGTCCCATCACTTCATGGCAAATAGATGGGGAAACAGTGGAAACAGTGGCAGACTTTATTTTTGGGGGCTCCAAAATCACTGCAGATGGTGACTGCAGCCATGAAATTAAAAGATGCTTACTCTTTGGAAGGAAAGTTTTGACCAACCTAGATAACATATTGAAAAGCAGAGACATTACTTTGCCAACAAAGGTCCGTCTAGTCAAGGCTATGGTTTTTCCAGTGGTCATGTATAGATGTGAGAGTTGGACTGTGAAGAAAGCTGAGTGCCGAAGAATTGATGTTTTTGAACTGTGGTGTTGGAGAAGACTCTTGAGAGTCCCTTGGACTGCAAGGAGATCCAATCAGTCCATTCTGAAGGAGATCAGCCTTGGGGGTTCTTTGGAAGGAATGATGCTAAAGCTGAAACTCCAGTACTTTGGCCACCTCATGAGAAGAGTTGACTCATTGGAAAAGACTCTGATGCTGGGAGGGGTTGGGGGCAGGAGGAGAAGGGGACGACAGAGGATGAGATGGCTGGATGGCATCACTGACTCGATGGGCATGAGTCTGAGTGAACTCCGGGAGTTGGTGATGGACAGGGAGGCCTGGCGTGCTGCGATTCATGGGGTCGCGAAGAGTCGGACATGACTGAGGGACTGAACTGAACTGATGCACCATTGAGTAAACTGGCTCACTTGGGTCTCTGAATGATGTCCTAGAAGAGTTAACATGCTTTTCCAAAAGGGAAAGTAGTTGATTCCTTTTTAACTACTATTTTCAGACCCATTAAGCTTGAAGTAATGGTGAGGCTTCCATGATTGCTTTGAGGAATACACTGTATTTTTTATTCTCTCTCCAAAGGGCCCATTACAGCTCTGTTGAGTTGTTTGTTCTTTGATTTCCATCAAAGAGAGTGATTTCAGCAAAGGTTAACCAGGGCCTCTCTCTGTCTCTTCTATTGCCTTTCTCTTATCTGACTTAACATTTGCTGATTATGAAAAAGTTAAATCACCAAATAGTTTAATAAAATAGTTAAATAAATGAGTTGAGTAAAATGAAAAGCATAGCATCTTTCAAAGTCTTAAAGGACATCATGGGCCTTTTTTTTTTTTTTTCTTTTTTGTCAGTGTACACAGCTAAAGGCTAATTATCAGTATACCTCCTGGATTGTGGTTGGGAAGGAGGAGGTGAAAAAGGGAAGGGAATCATCCTTTAGATGGAATGAACTCTTAGGATATCTTGTTCACCATGCAATTCATGAAACCAAAAAGGCAAGTTGCCTGTGAATTTTAGTAACTTTAAAAGATTACATACTCAGTATGGGCTGTAATCTGTCTGTCTGTTTACTTGAATAGGCTGTTTGTGTTTCTTTCTTCATCTCTCACACTTGGCCTGAAAAGTAGTGGGAGAATCTTCTCACAGATTCTGAGCCCTTCGGAAGGAGGGCTCTGTTGACTACAGCTAATGAAGGCCTATTTAGTTGTTCACCTTGTCTCCATTTGTGTTGGTCACTGATTTTCACCAAAGTGGACTGGTTAGGTAATTAATTCACACTCAAATTTCTAGATACAATTTTACTACTGACCTTCATCTCAGAGCTCTTTTGTATAAAAACTTAAGGATTAATATGATGCTTTTGGTTGAAACCTGGGTAAAAGGACTTACTTTGGACTAGATTATATCCCAAGACTTACGAATGATATCAAGGGAGGTCATTCTTCAGTGCTGCCGATGATTTTAGGCAAAAAACCCTTGATTTATAGTGAAACATGTTAAATTTTGGAGAACCCAACCTCTTGAAGATTGTGGGGCACAGAGGATATTGTGACATGTCTGCAGAAGGTTTTGCCCAAGGTCCTCTATTACTTTGAGAAATACTTATTTTATTTTATTGTGGCCTTTTCTAGTTACACCTGATCTGGGTGAGGTTTCTTTTTCTCTGCTCCTGGCCAGGCTGCCATGCCCTACATCATTAACCCTAAACCCTGGGGAACTGATCCCCTGACAGCCTCTTTGATATTAGATTAGATCCCTTCCAGGCTGCATTTAATTGACTGAGTTCCTAGGGGGAATAGCTGGTGCCTGCTCCCTCTTTCTGTTTTAGTTGCCCACTCTTCTTTAGTAGCTGGCTTGCAAATTCACTGTGCCTTTGCGAAGAAGGAAATGTGACAGATGAAACAAATGCCTCTGATTCCGAATTCTCCTTTTTTCCCTCTCCCTTCTAATAGCATGTCTACGGTTAGACCTGTCAATGAGCTCCTTTGTTCTTTTTGAATCCTCTTCCTCCAAGTAATAAGAAAATGGCCTCTTTCCTCTTCTGTCCTCACCATACCTTATCTGTTTTTCTGAAAATGAAAGACGAGAGGACTGGTAATTAAAATACTAGTCCTTTTTCCTTGACTTGAATGTCTTTACTTCTGTTTTTAAACCTTATAAAAATCTTTGACTTTTCTTAAATGACCCTTGCATTGTAAACAATTTTTCCCCTGATCTTTCATTTTCTTGCAATGATTAAAAAATTCAAACCACATGGTTTTCCCTAAGTATAAAAGCAATATATGCTCAATGTCAAGAATTCAAACATTAGAGAGGTATATAATGTGGAATGGAGAAGGCAATGACACCCCACTCCATTACTCTTGCCTGGAAAATCCTATGGACGGAGGAACCTGATAGGCTGCAGTCCATGGGGTCTCTAAGAGTAGGATACAACTGAGCGACCTCACTTTCAATTTTCACTTTCCTGCATTGGAGAAGGACATGGCAACCCACTCCAGTGTTCTTACAATCGGACAGAACTGAAGTGACTTAGCAGCAGCAGCAGCATAATGTGGAAAAATAAAAGATGCTTTTAATAGTAACTCTGTTTCCCCTCACAAACCTAATCTTTATTTTTTGATGTGTAATCCTCCTGATTTTTCTGTATATATAGTGTTACTTTTTAATAGTAATAACATCACTTTCCAAGAATTAAAAAAATAATTTTGAGAGTGGCAGTTTAAATTCATTCCTGTTCCTTCTCTAAGATATAGCTGGAGGCTCTTGAGCAAACACCCTAGAGTCCAGTTTGAATTGTAGATTTGTAAGTGATTGAAATATGTAAGGTCTTCCCGATGGCTTAGGGGTAAAGAATCTGCCTGCAATGCAGGAGATGCAGGTTTAATCCCTGGCTTGGAAAGATCCCCCAGAGGAAGAATTGGGAATCGACTCCAGTACTCTTGCCTGGACAATCTACTGGACAGAGGAGCCTGGCAGGCTATAGTCCATGAAGTCACGTGACTGAGCACACACACGCACAAAATATTTAAATCTGATAGGGTCATTGAAACGCCTCTTTCTTAGTCCTTCCATCCCCAAATACAGCCCTGAGTTGTTAACCATGTTCTCTAATGTCACAAGCCAATGATGTCAGCGTCTTTTTTACCTGTCCTTGACATTGATTCTCTCTGGTATGTTTCCCCTTGACATGAAAACTCAGGGAGAAGACCACAGAGATGTGTGGACTTTGGGCTTTGCTATTTATCACCTGTGAGGTCCTGGGAGCATGTCTTCTTGGAAATGGCAAGTATTTCCAAGGAGCAAGTGTCTTTTAATTTCATGGCTGCAGTCACCATCTGCAGTGATTTTGGAGCCCCCAAAATAAAATGTGTCACTGTTTCTATTGTTTCCCAGTCTATTTGCCATGAAATGATGGAACCAGATCCCATGATCTTAGTTTTCTTAATGTTGAGTTTTAAGTCAGCTTTTTCACTCTCCTCTTTCACTTTCATCAAGAGGCTCTTTAGTTCTTCACTTTCTGCCATAAGGGTGGTGTCATTTGCATATCTGAGGTTATTGATATTTCTTCTGGCAATCTTGATTCCAACTTACGCTTCACCCAGCCCAGAATTTCTCATGATGCACTCTGCACATAAGTTAAATAAACAGGGTGACAATATAAAGCCTTGACGTACTCCTTTCCCAATTTGGAACCAGTCTGTTGTTCCAAACTGTGGAAAATTTTGAAAGAGATGGGAATACCAGACCACCTAACCTGCCTCTTGAAAAACCTGTATGCAGGTCAAGAAGCAACAATTAGAACTGGACATGGAACAAAAGACTGGTTCCGAATAGGAAAAGGAGTACATCAAGGCTGTATATTGTCACCCTGCTTATTTAACTTATATGCAGAATACATCATGAGAAACGCTGGACTGGATGAAGCACAAGCTGGAATCAAGATTGCCAGGAGAAATATCAATAACCTCAGATATGCAGGTGACACCACCCTTATGGCAGAAAGCGAAGAACTAAAGAGCCTCTTGATGAAAGTGAAAGAGGAGAGTGAAAAAGCTGGCTTAAAGCTCAACATTCAGAAAACTAAGATCATGGCATCCCTGACTAGTTTTTTGGGCTCCAAAATCACTGTAGATGGTGACTGCAGCCAGGAAATGAAAAGACGCTTACTCCTTGGAAGGAAAGTTATGACCAACCTGCTGCTGCTGCTAAGTCATTTCAGTCATGTCTGGCTCTGTGCAACTCCATAGACAGCAGCCCACAGGCTCTGCTGTCCCTGGGATTCTCCAGGCAAGAACACTGGAGCGGGTTGTCATTTCCTTCTCCAATGCATGAAAGTGAAAAGTGAAAGTGAAAAGTGAAAGTGAAGTCGCTTAGTCGTGTCCGACTCTTTGAGACCCCATGGACTACAGCCTATCAGGCTCCTCCGTCCGTGGGATTTTCCAGGCAAGAGTACTGGGGTGGGTTGCCATTGCCTTCTCCAACCTAGACAGCATATTAAAAAGCAGAGACATTACTTTGCCAACAAAGGTCTGTCTAGTCAAGACTATGGTTTTTCCAGTAGTCATGTATGGATGTGAGAGTTGGAGTATAAAGAAAGCTGAGTACAGAAAAATTGATCCTTTTGAACTGTGTTGTTGGAGAAGACTCTTGAGAGTCCCTTGGACTGCAAGGAGATCCAACCAGTCCATCCTAAAGGAGATCAGTCCTGGGTGTTCTTTGGAAGGGCTGATGTTGAAGCTGAAACTCCAATACTTAGGCCACCTCATGCGAAGAGCTGACTCATTTGAAAAGACCCTGATGCTGGGAAAGATTGAGGGCAGGAAGAGAAGGGGATGACAGAGGATGAGATGGCTGGATGGCATCACCACCTCAATGGACGTGAGTTTGGGTAAACTCCAGGAGTTGTTAATGGACAGGGAGGCCTGATGTGCTGCAATTGATGGGGTTGCAAAGAGTTGGACACGACTGAGCGACTGAACTGAACTGATGTTGGCTCAGAAGAGCCTGAGTGGAAGCTGCAAACCAGACTGTTCTACAGGGTGTGACAAGGACTATGGGTCCTAAAAGTATTAAAGATCATTTGTACTTCCTGTTGTGAAGTTGTTTAAAGAACTTGCCTCATTATTGCTTCCTGGATATCTATCAGGACTTCTCATGTGATACCATATTTTATTGATTATAAACTGAGATTTTTTTTTGGTATTGTTAATTTCTCTATATTTGGGATGTGAGAATATCTTGACATAGCATCATAGTTTATTTAATACCATTTGTATTTCCTGGTGGTAAATAAAATGGTGGCTCAGTTGGTAGAGAATCTGCCTGCAATGCGAGAGACCTGGATTCTATTCCTGGGTTGGGAAGATCCCCTGGAGAAGGGAAAGGCTACCCATTCCAGTGTTCTTGCCTGGAGCATTCCATGGACTGTATAGTCCAGGGGGTCGCAAAGAGTTGGCCATGACTGATTGACTTTCACTTCACCTCACTTCACGTATATCTTTGTTTGGGATGTGAGAATGTCTTGGCGTAGTGTCATAGTTTATTTGATACCATTTGTATTTCCTTATGGTAAAAAAACAGTGGTGCATCTTATAATTGATGTCTTAGATTTGGTGAAATATGGTATGTCCAGATTTCCAAAATGGTACATGATTGATGTCAATTACATCTCCCTAACTTCATGGTTACCTGATGAACCAGAGCCACAGTCAGAAACTCTTAAGTATTGAGATGTTTTCTTACAGAGAAAATGAAGCCTTTCAACCATATACTGTTGGCCATCAATCCTCCTAATCATACATTCTCAAGATGATGACCGACTAGAAACAGAAATGTAGCTTATAGCTTTGGGCGAGTTTAGCACGTGCAGAGTTAACTGGATTATACAGACTAAATGAATCCACTGTTCTGACTTTACTGTAGTTTGCACTGACTGAGCTAAGCAGATAATAATAAACCATTTGTGGATTTAGCACATTTCCCTAATTTGTGTACAACTTTGATTCTGTCATTCTCTCCTGAAGTTTTAAACCATGTATGAGATTTTTTTTTTTTTGATGTGAAGGGATCAATGGAATTCCCGTATTAAAATAATTGTTTCCTTTCTTACTGTGCTATGGATTCTGAGCTCATGGAGGGATGCGACTATGCCCTTCATTAATATATGGAAAGTTTAAACAAATTCCTAGTTTAGTAGTGCCAACCATGTATATTTCAACTTAGACATCAAAACAAATTTACTATCTTTATGATTTTTATAACTTATCTTGTTCTTGGACTCCCATTTCTGCTGACTACAGAAAATATTTAAACTTCATGTTTAAAGTGAACTCAAACTGTTTGGTTATAGGACAATCTTGTTTGGGTAAATGACAATCTTGTTTGGGTAAATATTCAGTCAGTTCAAAGTTTAGGAACTTACCAAGTCTATTTTTTCTTCTTAAGGAGCCTTTTTCCTTCCTTCCAAGATGACATCATGTGAGGAGTGACCTTGGTTCAAGTGATACACTGTTTCTTGGCTGGCCTCCAAGGAGATGTTAGTCCATCAATTTACTGGGTGTCTGGGCAAGTGATATACAGACATGTTTTGGTCTTTCGGAGTCATCATATTGGTTTCAAACTGCCATTGTGTAAGGAAGCTCAGGGCAAACAAAAAGGCCATGGGTATATATTCCAGCTGACACTAGCCACAGCAAGGTTCTCCAGTTGATAGCCACCATTGACTGCCAGGCAGCTGAGTCACTGAGCCTTTAGACGCTTCCAGCCCTCAGCTTTCAAGTCTTCTAGAAGAGGCTTCAACCAGCAGGAAACAGAAACGAGCTGTCCTTGCTAGGTCCTAACGTCTTTAAAAATTTTATTTTATTGAAGTATAGTTGATTTGTAAGGTTGTGTTAATTTCTGCTACATAGCAAAGTGATGCAGTTGTACATACATTCTTTTTCATATTTTTTCCTTTATGGTTTATCACAGGATATTGAATGTAATTCCCTGTGCGAAACAGTAGGACCTTGTTGTTTATTCATTCTGTGTATAATAGTTTGTGTCTGTTAATCCCAAAGTCTGTCTCAATTTTTGACCCACAGAATCTGTGAGCATAACAAATGGTTCTGCCTCTAAGTTTTGAAGTAATTTGTTATATATTCCTTGATATGCAACTCTTTCTCCCTCCCTCTTTTCTCTACTCCTTCCTTTCCTTAAAAAAAAAAAAGATTCACAATATTTGGAGGACAGTCTTTAAAATAAAGACTATTTCTTCAGCTCTGTAATTAATGAATATCTTAATCGTGGGGTGCTTTGAAAATGTGTGTTACAGAAAAGGACTCACTAATTTTTTTTAAAAGGACTTTTGTTAGAGCCAAATTATATGAAGAAAAAAATTTTTTTAAACTCAGGACAATTCCACCAGCCTCACCCCAGGCCAAAAGCTATTTTCATTAGAGAAAAAAATGTTTTTCATTTCCTCAAATGTGGTAATATGTGCACCCAAGTACAGAGTTGAAAGTCAAAAGTTGTGATACAGCTGGCTGCTTTACTTGATCTCTATCTGAATGCTAGTCGCTTGATTATTGGAGTTCGTTGTCACAGCAGGGTGGGGAGAAGATGTGGCTGCATCAAAAGGAAATTACATTTGCGAAAAAATATGGGTGAAAATGTCTTCAGCAATTACCACAGGTCATCTCTGCCGCACACAGCAAATGGCAGAGAAAAAGGGCTTCCTGGAGAAGGAGCAGAAAGGAGTGTTAGAACTGGGCTGGTGTGCTGTGCAGAATCAAAAGGGACCCCCCATTACGCAGGCTGGGAGTAAACAGCAATATTAGTATAATGGGCTGTAATAAATTACTAGCAGTTTTTAAGATTTCTGTTTTGTTGTTTCAGGTCAGCAAAAATGCCATCATCTCTCCTTGCTTTGTGTCGTCCGCCCTACCCTCTTAGACCCAGTTGATTCCCATTCTATTCCAGCTGGCTGCTTTTAGATTTTTGAATTAGTACTCAATATATTTTAATTCAATTTGGAAACTAATGGATGCCTGAACTTATTTAGCCCATCTATTCAAGCATCTTGAAGTGTAATTCTAACTGAAGCAATTTTTCTAATTACAATTTTAATTCTTCATTTTTCTTTATCTCTCAAAAAAATTAAACTCTGTGCCTTTGATGGCTGGAAAGCAGCCATCTCAGTAAGCAGTACAGGAAAGTAAAGTCTTAGTGCTTCTTCCAATTTTTTTTCTGTGAAGTGGAAAAGGTGAGCGTTGATGTTATGTCGATTGTAATGTGTATAGTCTTGTGTATATATAACTCAGCCTATTTCTGTCCAAATTTTATGAGCTGTCTGGAGGTCAAATTGTGTTTCTACCAAAAAAAGGACACCTGGAATAAAGATATAACTTGACATGGTTGAGGTATCAGACAGGTGTTTCTCTTGTTACCTAGCTTCTAGGGGTTTTCAAAGGGTTTAGATATTTGCATTTTAAGGACAAGCTCAGCATCTTTCCGCTTCAATAAGCTAAGTATATATTCTCTTATGTCCCTTTGCTTTGCATTTTGAAACTTTCTTTCTTCATAGTGGGAGAGATGCTTGAAGCCAAAACAGAAAGTGAGACACTGTTCTCCCCACAACAACAAAATGTTTTGTTGGTTTTTTCTTCATGTCACCAAGAGTAAAGTGTCTGGATAGTCTTTTAGTTGGGCTATGTTTAAATAACTGGAGTGGATGGTAGTAGCTCTTGGCTGGTCTGCTCATCAGTCCTCTCTATCTCCTTTTTTTGAGTAATGCACGTAGGTTGCAAACACAGGAATGACTAGAACTGTGGTCAGGGCTTGGTTCTATTATCTAACTCCCTGACAATAGAAATTGATGCTAACCATGACTTCCCTGGTGGCTCAGTGGTAAAGAACCTGCCTGCAGTGCAGGAGACCTGAGTTTGATCCTGGGTTGGAAATGTCTCCTGGAGAAGGGAATGGCAACCCATTCCAGTATTCTTGCCTAGAGAATTCCATGGACAGAAGAGCCTGGTAGGCTATAGTCCATGGGGTCACAGAGAGTCAGACACAGCTGGGAGGCTGAACAGCAACAACAGATGGGGTTTGAAAAGAGGGTTGTTAAGTTTATTTAGACCTGTGAGACTGCAGTTGCAGTATTTTTTTGTTTAACAAACACTTGAAATGGAATACTATGGTAACCACAAAGATATTGTCCTGCTATATGCCCTCTATCTAGACATTGATAAGCCCATGGTTCTATTCTGTAATCACACTCAAAAGTGTCAGCATAGGGACACATATTACATCATCAAGAGAATGCAGTTAGTTTCAATTTCTTTGATGGATATGGATTTAGGAATATGTTCCAGCCAAGGAAGGCAGTTGAATAAAATCTGTTTGCCATTCTTTGGAAGGTCCTTTTGTAAGTCAAAATATACAGGAACTGTGTGTATAGTCTTCCCTGTACTGTATTTAAGACATACTGTACAAGTGAATTCTTCTTTGATGACCCTAGGAATATATCCCCAGCCATATTATTTCATGGAACTTACAAGTTTATCAAGCTCTCCAGTGCTTCATCTGATGAGCCATTTCTGTCAGAGTCATTTTGTAGACCCTAGCAAGACAAGTTTCTTATTTGGGCCAGACCATAAATTGGTCAGTGGACTGAAACTTAACCATTGCTAGCCCAGTAAAGCATCTTGTGAAGTGCCCTAGACCGGGCATCCTTAAAAATGAGCTTCAGATCTTTTGTCGGGAGGTAATTAATGTTGGCTATAATAACCTTGGTTTTGATAGATTTCAAGGCAGCCTTTACTGCCTGATCAACCAAATTGTTGCCATTATCTTCTTCTGAATCTAGTTTTGAATGTCCAAGAACTTTGGTTATGGCCAAAGCAGATTGAAATTAGATTGAGTCTAGTAATTCATTAATGAAGGATCCATTCTTAATTTGAGATCCTCCAGAAGTTAGAAATTCTGTTTCCAGAACATACTAAGATCATACATGACCCCAAAGGCCATTTATGGGGTCTGTATAAATGTCTGCAGTTTTACCTGTTGCTGAAGTCCAAGCTCTAGTCCAAGCATATAGCTCAGCTGGTTGATGTGAGGTGGTGGTCTTGAGTGGGAATGTTTCCGCCACCTTGAAAACAGTTATGTTAACAACCCCAGTGCAGTATTTCCCTTCCCTTCAGTATTTCTTAAATAGGAACCACTGATAAAACACAGGAGTTCAGCATTCGTAGTAGGAGTTTCCTGCAAGTCATCCTTGGTCTCAGTAGTAGGTCATTCACAGTTAACGGTCATGAGGTGTTTTGTCAGAAGGCAGAGGAAGGAGAATTGGAGCGTTAAGATTGCTACAGTGAGAGTATAATATGGGGAGAAGTTAGCAACAGGATTTTGTAAGAGATAGGTAAGGTGACTTGCAGAAAGATGTTGCAGTGATGGGAATTTCATAAAGTTTCTACTGCATGAAGAGCTTAAATGATGAGGGGAGAGCCTATGACTATCTCTTCTGTGGATTTGGCAAGGGCTGCTGTGGCTGAACTGACTCTCATGCAAGGAGGAAGTTCTATGACTGTTGAGTCTAATTGTTGGCTGTAGTAGCCAGAGTTAGTGGTGATCTCCATATTTCTGAGTAAGGACCTCAAGGCATTTCCTTCTTTTTCACATGGAAATGGAAGTTGATTATTAGGGTGCCCTAATGTAGATGGGCTGAGGAACCTTTCTTTTAATTGGCAGAGGGTGTATGAACATTCTTTCTCCATTCTGTAGGGCCAGATTTATCAGGTTTTAGCAAGGTGTAGAGGGTTTGAGCAGTGGCACCCCACTCCAGTACTCTCGCCTGGAAAATCCCATGGGCAGAGGAGCCTGGTGGGCTGCAGCCCATGGGGTCGCTAGAGTCGGACACGACTGAGTGACTTCACTTCCACTTTTCACTTTCATGCATTGGAGAAGGAAATGGCCACCCACTCCATTGTTCTTGCCTGGAGAATCCCAGGGATAGGGGAGCCTGGTGGGCTGCCGTCTATGGGGTCGCACAGAGTCGGACACGACTGAAGTGACTTAGCAGCAGCAGCAGAGGGTTTGAACTATTAAGGAAAAATTAAGTATCCAATTTCTGTAGTATACTGTCAGCCCTGAAATTCCTAAAAGGTGTCTTTTAGTTTGTGGTTGTGGGAAGTTTAAAATGCTTTGGAACCTGTCAGGGTCCAGAAAGAGTCACTGGTCTGAAATTAAATGTCCCAAATACTTAAATTGAGTTTGGACAAATTGAAGTTTTTCCTTGGAGACCTATGGTCTTTGATAGTAGCTTGAGGAGGTGAATACTGTCCGATTCACATGCTTCTTGAGTAGGAGGGTGGAAGAGGGTGTCATCAACATACTGCAGAAGTGTGAATTCATATGGGAAAGTAACATATGTCAAGTTTGCCTTTTAAAATCTGTGAAAAGAAGGACGGATTCTGTATAGCTTTGTGGCATGACAGCCAAGTAAATTATTGTCCTTCCCAAGTAAAGGAAAACAAAAATTGACTTTCAGGGTCTATAGGGAGACTGAAGAAGGTGCTGCATAAATCAGTTACAATAATTTACTTTGCATAGGAATGGAAGTTAGGATAATGTGGAGAGGAGGGAGAACTGGATCTTGAGGGATGTCAATGTTATTAATGGCTCTGAGATCCTGAACAAATATCAATCCTCATTCATGTTTTTGTTTGTTTGTTCTGTTTTTTATGGTGAGGATGAATGTGTTGCAGGGGCTAGTGCAAGGGATTGTAAGACCTGGGGCCTTACATTCTTTTATATTAGCTTAATTTCTTCGAGGGCAGCTTGGTTAAATGGGTGTTGTCTAATGTTGGAGAGAGGCTTATTTGGATTTATTTGAATTTTTATCAGGAGTGCTGAGTGAATTCACAGGATATCTGTGGTGGATTTTGCCCAAGATTTTCAGGAACTTGCGCTAAGAGAATTAAGTTTTCATTATTTTCCTTAGTTGATTTCAGGTTCAAGACGTTGAAAGGTTTTCAGTACTGCCAGGTGAAATGAGCTGAGTAGAGCTTGAGAATTACTAATATTTCTTCCTTTTGAGAAAAAAAGATGGCAGCATGGTATTTTTCAAAAAGGTCTCATCCTAGTAAGTTGACAGGAATGAAAGTGAAAATGTTAGTTGCTCAGTTGTGTCCGACTCTTTGTGACCCCATGGACAGTAGCCCACCAGGCTCCTCTGTCCATGGGATTCTCCAGGCAAGAATACTGGTATGGCTTGCCATTCCCTTTTCCAGGGGATATTCTCGACCCAGGGATCGAACCTGGGTCTCCTGCATTGCAGGCAGATTTTTTACCATCTAAGCCAAAGTCTGTCAATAGGAAGGAATATTAGTCTAGGGCCCAAGTTGGAAGGGTAAAGCAAGGGATTTGTAAGGCGTAAGGAGTTTATGGTATACTCCCACCAGTTGAATGTTCTCAGTACTCTGAGGAAGGGAGTGTTCGAGGTTGGTGGGGTTGAGTATGGGAAATGTAGCTCCAGTATTGATTAAGACAGTAATGACCTCATTTCTGATCATAAGAGAAGTTTCAACTAGGTGCGTAAGGGAAGAATTAGAAAAATTCCTTCTTTGTTCTTGGAACAGCTTCACTCCATGGAAGGAGCTAAAGGCTTAACATTGGAGGATTGTTTAATGTGTTTTCAGTTCAGTTCAGTTGCTCAGTCGTGTCCAAGACTCTTTGCGATCCCATGGATTGCAGCACACCAGGCTTCCCTGTCCATCACCAACTCCCGGAGTGTACTCAAACTCATGTCTGTTGAGTCGGTGATGCCATGCAACCTTCTCATCCTCTGTCTTCCCCTTCTCCTCCTGCCTTCAATCTTTCCTAGCATTACGGTCTTTTCCAATGAGTCAGTTCTTCGCATCAGGTGGCCAAAGTATTGGAATTTCAGCTTCAGCATCCATCAGTCCTTCGAATGAATGTTCAGGACTGATTTCCTTTAGGATGGCCGGATTGGATCTCTTTGCAGTCCAAGGGACTCTCAAGAGGCTTCTCTAACACCACAGTTCAAAAGCATCAGTTCTTAGTGCTCAGCTTTCTTTATAATCCAATTCTCACATCCATATAGGACAACTGGAAAAACCATAACTTTGACTAGATGGACCTTTGTTGGCAAAGTAATGTCTCTGCTTTTTAATATGCTGTCTAGGTTGATTATAGCTTTTCTTCCAAGGAGGAAGTGTCTTTTAATTTCTTGGGTGCAGGCACCATCTGCATTGATTTTGGAGCCCAAAAATATAAAGTCTCTTACTGTTTCCCCATCTATTTGCCATGAAGTGATGGGACCGGATGCCATGCTCTTAGTTTTCTGAATGTTGAACTTTAAGCCAACTTTTTCACTCTCCTCTTTCACTTTCATCAAGAGGCTCTTTAGTTCTGGCAAACATTTTTAGAGTTTGAAGGCTTCGATTTAATTTGCCAAGGACTTTGGGAGGAGGCTGATAGCTGTGGAAGCTGGAAATTCATGATTTTAGTGGCCTTTCTTTCCCTTTTTTGATCTTTCTAAATGGTTTGAGCCAGTTGTTTTGCCAATTTCACCAAATCAGGAGTTGCCACAGTTTCCCAAATAAGTTGAGTTCAGTTTACTAAAAGTGTGAGATCTGCATCGAGGCCATTTATGAACATAGAGTTAAACACCCTCTAGTAGATTCTGTGTCTGAAGGGCATCTGAAGTTTTCCTTAAAAAACAATTTTAAGTCTGTTATAATAGTCATGCACAGGGTCATTGGTCCTTTGAGTGCGTGCTTGGATTTTATCCCCATCAACAGGTTTTGGAAAGGCCAGAGGGATAGCTTCATATATGGTTTTTGCTTTTATTTCAGCTTTAGATTTGTCATTTGATAGAGTTTATTGAAAATCCTGTAAAGGATAATTTCCATACAATGTTGGCCTGACCTTCTCTCATGAACATGTAAGTTAGTTGATAAAAATAGGAAAACTCAGGTTCATACATTTGAATGACAATATTAAATTCCTTTGCTAAACAGTGAGTAATCTTTAAATACAGCTTAAAATGCAGCTTATACACCTTGTTGAGCTTCCCTGGTGGCTCAGAGGTTAAAGCATCTGCCTGCAATGCAGGTGACCAGGGTTTGATCCCTGGGTCGGGAAGATTTCCCAGGAGAAGGAAATGGCAACCCACTCCAGTATTCTTGCCTGGAGAATCCCATGGATGGAGGAGCCTGGTGGGCTACAGTCCATGGGGTTGCAAAGAGTCGGACACGACTGAGCCACTTCACTTTCACTTATACACCTTGTACTAAAAGCAATACCTTTATTATTTGTTATTATTATTTATTATATGGCTCAGACGGTAAAGCATCTGCCTACAATGCGGGAGGCCCAGGTTCGATCCCTGGGTCAGGAAGATCCGCTGGAGAAGGAAATGGCAACCCACTCCATTATTCTTGCCTGAATAATCCCATGAACAAAGGAGCAGGCGTGCTATAGTCCATGGGGTTGCAGAGTCGGATACGACTGAAGTGACTGAGTACAAAGTAAGCATTCCATTCAGTTTGTTTGGCTCTGTGGTTTTTAAGTTTATTGTGCAGGAAAACAAGTTTGGAAACTTTAAAAGAGCTCCATTGTGACCACTGTATTTTTAAATCATCCTTGGTGTTATTGAGGTATATATTTATGAGATAAAGGACTGTAGTCTTAAAACATGAAACCAGTTGGTGTCCCTGATGGAGGTTAATCCTCTTGGGAGGGCTTAGAAAAATACAATTCCATAATTAAAGGAGCATTCAAACAAAAAAATTAGAGGACTCAACAGTAGGGAAACCCCTCGAGGGGTGTAGCCATGGGCCAGCACCATGAGATCATCATTTCCTGGCATAACTGCCTACCTGATCCTAAAGAAAGGTGAAAACCTCAACCACAGGAGGGAGGTCAGAGCCTGAGAGGAGACTTAGTTGAAGGAAATAGTGGTTTGTGGAAGTGGTAAGCATCAAAGACTTGGGTGGAACTGCATCTGGTTCCAGGAGATGCTAGTCCTACGACAGTGAGATGGCTTGAGATCCCACTTATGAAACCAGTTATATCAAACTAAAAATGTTATGAAGCAGCAATCAAGCAAAATCATTTACAGTCATCAAAGAAATGCAATTTAGGATACAGAGATTTGGGTAGTAACCTAAGTAGTGTCCCACTAGGGAGGAAAAGTCAAGGATTTTTAGAGACAGAAAAGGGAAGGTCTACATAATTCTCTTAACAAAGACTTTTAATTGGTGTTGGTAGTAGAAAGCTAGTCTTAACCAAACATTATTGGTTACTAAGGCTAGACAGAGGACGAGATGGTTGGATGGCAGCACCGACTCAATGGACAGGAGCTTGAGCAAGCTCTGGGAGATGCTGAAGGACAGGGAAGCCTGGTGTGCTGCTGTCCCCAGAGTTGCAAAGAGCTGGACATGACTTAGTGACTGAAAAACAATAAAAACAGCCAAAGAGTCAGACACAACCAAGCGACTGAACAGCAAAGGCTCTCATGAAGCAAAAGACCTTTCCTGGAACAAGTTGTAGGTATTCTTTTGGAGTTTTAGAAATACTTGGAGTATTTGTGGTTTGCCCTTTTTCAAAAGTTCATGTTTTACTTTATGAGAATGTGAACGGACTACTTCCTTAATGGCCTCCTGGTTCCATTTTAAAACCCCTTGACATAAGTGACTCCATTTTATTTCACCCTTCAAAATGAGCATACAGACTCTTTGGGGGGACTGACATAGGTAACCATAAAATAAGCCACAATTCCTCAGATATTCTGCAGAACACTAGCTCTACTAATTATCAGTATTCTGCACAGAAAGGGATTCTTGGCTTTAAGAATTTCATGACTACATAAATTTGAAAAATGCATTAAACTGTAATATCTTTTTAAGTTTTACAGTGCACATAAGAACTCAGAAATGCTACAGAAATGGTACATCTTTTGCCCAATATTTCATAATTACTGAAAATGGAAACCCTGGGTCCCTGTATATGACCTATTGACAGTCTATAAAAATAGCAGTCCTCAGAAAGGATTTGAATAGAAATAAATGGACAGCTATGGCAGAATGCAAATGGAAGAATTAACTCACCTTTTGAGAGGATGGACATGACTTCACAGAGGAGGTAAGAATTTGAATGGGGAATTGATGAGTGAGTTCATCAGCTAAGAGAAGGGAAAGGGTGTTCTGGAAAAAGTTACAAGATATGAAAAGTCAGAAATATAAAAATACAACCATGGTTTATCTGGAATTATATCAGTAACATCTCATGGGATTAGAGAGGGTACAAAAAGGACTAATAACAAGAAAGAAATAAGAAAGGGAAGAAGACTGGAAAATGTAGTGTCAGGTTAGGACAGTGGGAGCTCGTGCTGTCGTGATGAGCCACTGAGCATTGTTTCTTGTCTGGAGTACATATTTATTTCAGTCACAGTAGCACTTAATGTTTTTGGAAACAAATATGTTTTATCAGCTAGGGCATCTTCTCCCAACTGCCGTGCTGAAAATTTTGCTGCTTGGCAGGGTGAAAGACTAAAAATGGAGGAATCTGGTTTAGGAAGAATGAGTTTTGTTTTTTTTTCCTATTAAAAAGAAAAAAAGAGTAGTCTTCCTCTCCCCTTCCCCTCCCCCCAAAAAACCCCCACAAGACCCAGTTTCAGCCCCTTCCAGAAAAGTGACCTTTGCAACAGTCAAATCTGAAATTATCAAAACACTAAAGAGGTAGTCTACATGATGAAGACGCCTCCTGTTTCCTTCCTCCAGAGGAGGGTGGCCTGGCCACACACAATCCTTTCTTTTCTTCTTGCCCCACCTTCCATTTCATACAACCCCTTGAGTGCCCTTCTGTTTACTAAATGAGATGCTGTCAATTCGTGAACCATTGAGTGGTTGTCGCTCAGTCGTATCTCTTTGCAACCCCATGGGCTGTGGCCTGCCGGGCTCCTCTGTCCATGGGATTCTCCAGGCAAGGATACTGGAATGATTTGCCATTTCCTTCTCCACGTGAACCATTAAGTAAAGCCTGTTAGATCTTCAAATCTACTTAGTTAAATTTTGTTTTCTTAACATTCTATTCTCAAAAAGTTTTTCTCCTCCAATATTCTGCCTTGTATAAAGAGCCTAGCTTTAAATCAGAACATGTTTGGTGAGAATTAATACTTTTGGTGCCAGCATTATGGATATGTGAATGTTATTAAGCTCTGATGAAGATAAAAATCGTTGAGAAGTCTTCTTCATTGCGTATTATATGTTTACATTTCTCTGAAGCTGATTTAGTAATATATTCCTCAGAAATTCTATCCATTTACTTATTTAACAAGTATTTTCTGAGTGCCTAATATCTGTTGTGTGGTTTGTGTTTACACTCAGTCTTGTCCAACTTTTTGCGACCCCACAGCCTGGGATTTTCCTGGCAAGAATGCTGGAGGGGGCTGCCGCTTCCTCCTCCAGGGGATCTTCCTGACTGAGGGAATCGAACCCTTGTCTCCTGCATTTCCTGCATTGCCAGGTAGATTCTTTACCACTGATCCAGGGCCTGAGAGCGGGATGTTGTCTAGCACTCAGAAATGAACTGTCTGAGGAGACACACGTGCTGACAAAGCAAAAGACTTTATCGGAAAGAGGCACCTAGATGGAGAGCAACAGGGTAAGGGAACCCAGGAGAGCTGCTCAGTCTCAGGTGATGGGATTAGTTTCTGGGTTCTCTCTGGTCAATCATTTTGACTCAGGGTCTTGCCTGGTGATGTGCATGGCTCAGTCAAGATGGATTCTAACGAGAAGGATTCTGGGAGGTTGGCAGGACATCTCCTGACAACTCTGACATCTCCTCTCTCCTTTTGACCTTTTCTGAATTCTTCTGGTTGCTGGTAGCCTGTGAGTTCTGTGTGCTTTACCAGGACCTCCTGTTGTAAGATAACTCATGCATGTAGTTCCTGCCACGTCTGGCCAGGACAGGTGGTTTGAGTCAGTGGTTCCTCTAACATTGTGATTAGGGTAAATACAGTATTCTGGGGAGTCTCTCGAGTGGGATGCCAACTCTATTCCTGTTGGTCTGTGTGATAGACCAGAGACGGCTTTGTCGAGGAGATGATGGCATCCAAAAGGATGAACAGGAATAATCCACATATAAGAAAATGAATGAAGGTGAGGTGATTGTGGGCAGGGAGAAGAGAATGTGTTAGAGATGAGACAGGAGACATCAGTGTTGGGTAGTTAGAATAGGAAAAAGGAGTCCAAAATGGTGGTGGCTAAAAGACAAAGAAAGGAAACAGCCTGGGAAAATGGAACAGAAGAGAATACGGGGACCAGAGTGAGAACTTCAGGTGAAACAAACACACGCCCTTCTTGGCCAGCCCAGTTTGCGTAGGGCAAGTTCAAGGTGGGGAGGAGACAAGGCATATAAAAAGAGGAAGCCAAGACAGATTGAGGCCTCCCCTTTCGGGTGGGCCTGCCCTCATCCCTTGCCAAAGGCTGGCCAAAAAGTGGGTGTGTTTGTTTCACCTGAAGTTCTCACTCTGGTCCCTGGATTTTTTTGTTCCGTTTTCGCGGGTTTTTCCTTTCTTTGTCTTTTAGCCACTGCCATTTTGGACTCCTTTTACCTATTCTAACTACCTAACATTCGCATTCAGTTTGGCCTTGAATTTGCAAAGGGGAGATCTGCCTGTTTCTGCAGTTGGTGTACTGCACACAGCCCTGGGCACAGAGGGTGATTGTGATGGTTAGCTCTAAAATGAGGCTGCATTTATCCAGAGGTGCATATAGGCTCACAGGGTCTCTGACTTTAGTTTTCTTATTTTCAGACTAGCAAAATTATCAGTGGGGAAGAGTGTTATATTTTGTTTTTATTACTGGAGTATAATTGCTTTACAGTGTCATGTTACTTTCTGCTGTACAACAGAGTGATCAGCCATGTGTATACATATGTCCATCCCTCTTGAGCCCCTCCCTTCCACCCCCCGTGCCATCCTCTAGGTCATCACAGGGCACCAAGCTGAGCTCGCTGTGCTACAGAGCAGCTTCCCACTGGCCATCTACTTTACACATGTGGTGTATATATGCCAATGCGACTTCCCCCTGTCATCCCCCCTCCCCTTCTGCCCCTGTGTTCACATGTCTGTTCTGTGTCTGAGGCCCTATTGCTGCCCCCAAATGGTTTCACCTGTACCCTTTCCCTAGATTCCATGTATATGCGTTAATATATGGTATTTGCTTTTTAGGAAGAGTATTATCTTTAAGATAAGTGGAGCAAGTACTTATGTTCTGTTCAGTATCTTATAGGGACTCTCGCCCTTCTCTTGAACCAGTGTCCTCTGTGAGGAAATATCTCCTAGGATATTACAACAGCAGGAATGAGGAATATGTCTTTGAATTTTATAAAATGATTGGATTTTAAGCTCTGCCACTTGCTAATTTTAGGCCTTGGGAAGTTGCCTCTATAAGCCTTAGATTCTTTGTTAAATGGGGGTCTTGATAATACCTGTCTCATAGGCTTGTGAAATTAATAGAAGTTCATTGATGGAAAACTTGAGGGGGCAGCACCTGACAGCTCACATTTATGGAGAACTTACCGCTGTGAGTGTTGTTTATCATTTTATCTTTGTGTCTTCCTCCTAAAAGAAACTTTCCTCACAAACAGGAACTAAGTTGTCAGTTTTGACTTTTCCCTATTGGGTATGGTATCTGATTTCTGTGTAATACTTTTCTCTGTTAGCAGGGCTTTTTGTCACTCAGCTCAAATTGACTTAAGCCAAAAAAAGAGAAAAAAGGCCTGATGTTACATAAAAGGAGAGCCAGAGTTCCCACTGATGTTAGAGGGTGGAGGCCTTTCTGTCAGGTAGCTGTTTTCTTCTGTCTTAGCTTCATGATTCAGCAGGATTTGTTTACTCTCTAGGTCCATAGTTTCTGGCTTTACACCCTGTTTTTAATCTTCAAATTCAGCAGTAATTGTATTTTTCTTTTTCCCAAGCAATCTAACAAACGTTGCTGAACTGACTCTTGACTTTTCTTGGAACATATGTTAATCTCTGAATCAAACAGCATGGGCACAATAGGAGTATTCTGCTTGCTAGGTTGGGGGCACCTGCCTATTCCAGGAGCTGGGGAGAAGAGGAGGGTCAGATAACATTAGGAAATAGGAGGACAGGTTGTTCCTGTCCTGTTGGCAAAGCAGGGTGCTGTTGCCAGAAGAAGAGAGAAAGGGTATGAGGATGGCAAAAAAAATGACCGACATCCACCATATTCCCTCTGCCCTTTTGTTTTACTATTGACTTTTGAAATCTATTAAAAATGGACCATCTTACAATAATATTCCTTTAAACTATGTGGGAAAGTGATTTATACTATAGCTTGAACAGTGTGGAATAAACATAACGTAGTAGAGAAAAGAGTGGTTTGGGATTTTTCTAATTGTCTGCTTCACATGAGCTATGTGACTATCAATAAAGACGTTTCTTTCAGTTGAGGAGGCTGGGATCAATCTTTTAAATTTATTAAGAAATAGACCTTCCAGCTCTAGTTCTGTGATGTTCACGAAATAATGCCCATTAATGGCAATCACTATTTGTCTCTTTTTCTATCTGACAGCGGACAATGGTGTATGTATGCCTTGGCAAACTTTCAGATATCATAAAATCTTTGATCTATTGCTTTGAAAAATCAGAAAGAACCCTGGGATAAGATACCAGCTTTTCTGCAGATTCCCCTAGACTAACCTTGTCCCCCGCCCCTCCGCCCCCGCCCATATCCATAATAGAAAATGTCATATCAGGCGAAAATAGAGTTCTGTCTTTTACTCGCATCTTCCTGTTGTGCTGTCTGCTCAGCTGTGTCTGACTCATAGCAACCTCGTGGACTGCAGCCCTCCAGGTTCCTCTGTCCTTGGCATCTTCCCGGCAAGAATACTGCAGTGGGTTGCCATTTCCTCCTCCAGAGGATCTTCCTGACCTAGTGACTGAATCTGCATCTCTTGTGGTTCCTATATTGGCAAGCATGGATCCTTTAGTGCCCAGTCCCAAACAAGCTTAACCTGAGCAGTCTGCCTCACAGTGCAGGCAGGACACAAGTCAGGGTGCTTGCCATGGGCCTTCACCAAGAGGGAATTTCCATGGTGTGATCCATAGCAGGGACAGGTACCAAGCAGCACGTGTTCCTTTGTGTACTTTTCCTGCGTGAAGGAAAATAACACTGTGTCCTGCTGCTCTGGGCACACTGAGCTTCCATTCTTCTTAATTTAAATCCTCCTAAGTATTGGGAGGAGAGACTTCGGAAACTCTCAGTCAACTGCCATCAAGAATATCAAGATGATAGGGAAACTCTAAGTGGAGCAGGATTCCTTGAATGAACCACCTCCCTACTCTGCAGCTTGCAAGAAGCATTTCCTTTTCCTCCACCTGGGGAACCATCTAAATGGTCCAGCAGGGGTCAGTGGAGAGAGATTATTCAAAAGAGGCAGCTGGAAGCAAACCTTCTGTGTTCTATCCGTGGTTTAGTTGTGCTTTCCTGGCCAGAGTGCTTGCTGAGGCCAGAAGCACACAGAATCCCATCTTCCCTGTCCCCTACCTGTCCGCTGGTCCCCCAGGTCACTCGTCAGCTCGTCTCCAAGCCTTGGACCCTGGCTTGGCGGTGGGGTTGCTCCCCATTACCGAATCTCCTGCCAAGCCTGACATTGGTGTTCGCACTGCTGGTTGTGTTTGTTTTCGCTTCTCACTTATTACTCTCTTAAATTCAATTAGTGCCGTCTTGCGGTGGAGGCCAGTGTGCTCTCTGAGAGCAAGAAATAAGGAGCCCCTGAGCTTGTCTGTGGCCCTGTCCTGGCATTTTCATGCAGTCCTTACCTCGTCTCCAATTTAAATTCCATCCACAGCGAGGGTCACAAATCAGTGGTTGTTAGAATGTATTATGAAGAAATAAACATTTATCAAATTGCTTTTCGAGAAGGTGAATAATTTAGCAAAAAAAAAAAAGAAAAAATTACTACCAGCATCACAACAGAATTGTGCTACTGACTGACAATTTATTCCTCTGAGATGCTAGGAGCTGAAGCATGCTGAGTGAATATTGATCAGTTGGATGCAGATAAATACAGTTTTTTGTTTTATTTTGTTTTTACAATTCTTGGGTTACTAACTTGTTGCCAATTAAGAGCTAAAAAAACCACTTAAATGCCCCTCACAGTAGTAGTATGGACCCTGGGGTTTGCTGATGCCCAGAGATACTGGCTCATTATTGCCCCCTTATTTTTTAATCACCACAGAACCACAAGTTACTGTGGGAATCCCTGGGAGATGCCTTACTCTTTGCTCTATCTGTGTAAAGCTGTATCTCCCCCAGGGAATGTTTTTCTGAAGATTTATTATTATCTTTTCTATTATTTATTGAGCACTTGAAGTGTGTTATTGTTGTTCCGTTGCACAGTCTTGTCTCTTTGCGACCCCATGAACTGCAGCATGTCTTTCACCATCTCCTGGACTTTGCTCACACTCATGTCCATTGAGTTGGTAATGCTGTCCATCCATCTCATCCTTTGTTGTCTCCTTTTCCTCCTGCCTGCAATCTTTCCCAGCATCAGTTTCTTTTCCAGTGAGTCGGCTCTTGGCATGAGGTGGCCAGAGTATTGGAGCTTCAGCTTCAACATCAGTCCTTCCAGTGAATATTCAGGACTGATTTCCTTTAGGATTGACTGGTTTGATATCCTTATTGTTCAAGGGACTCAGATACCATACTATTTCTTTTATGTAACTGGCCTAACAGTCCATCTGACAACCATATATGGTAGGTGTTACTATTTTCATTTGACTCATGGGAAAACTGATACTCAGAGAGGGAAATGTACTTGACCAGGGTATACAGCTTACGAATAGCAAAGCAAAGATTTGTGTCCTGTTCAGTCTAATTTCAAAACCCTTGGTCATTAAACACAACTGTATACTATATTGTTTAAGACATGAGCCACTTAAGACTGGCTCTGAAACCATCTCCCATGGAAGTTTATGGTTGAGGGAGTGTCCATTAATGGTGTCTCTCTTTTCTACAAATGGGAAACAGGTAGGAGTTCTCAAAGCCTAGTCTGAATCAGCAGCCTCTGGAAACTCACACAGGGAGGCCTTCACAAGGGAACAGAGCCTGGCTGCTTTTCTGGCATTATATGCAATCCCTTGCTCTCCCGTTGAGCACTGACTGTGAGTTCGTGTGTGAGGGTGAAAGCAGGACAGGGAGAGATCATGGGCTTTGCCTTGATTCGGGGCAGCGTAGAACGATGGGCATTGGAATCAACTGCGTGGTGTCAGAGTTGGAGTGGCGAGTCCATTGCTTATTAGGTTTCTAACTTTGGATAAGTATCTTCACCTTTAGCCTAAGTTTCCTGAACTGGTAAATAGGGTTGATGGTAATTACTGTGCTATTTGCTCTCAGAGCCATTCTTCACTCTTCTGTTCTGCTCTAAATGCCAATGGGGACCCATCCCTGCAAACTCCCTTGTCAGCTGACTTGTGCTGGATTTGGCCAGTGGGATCCGCTGGTGGGAGAATGGCGGGCTGGAGGAACAGAAGTTAGATGAGCTCTCCCTCTGTTTGCTCCTGCAGCCTCTCTGGCAGCAGCTGCATGTCTCCAGGGCTCCAGCTCGCTGCAGACAAGCCAGTTATGGCTTCAGCTTTCATCACTGAGGTTGACTCACTGGCTCTGGTGATGTGCCCTTTCCTTTATGTCTCCAGCCCCGAGGTAGCAGTTTCCTTTTTTGGCTCAATTCTAAGTAGCCTTTTTATCCCTGTTAGGCTTCTTAACTCTCCTGTCACCTTTGTGACAGATTTCCTACATGAAATGCTCTTGTTTTGGAACACCAAGAGTGTTTTCTGTTGTCGTAATTAGACTGTGATGTGATCTTTCAGGATTAAGTAAAGAATGCATTTAAAGCTCCTGACACATAAGAGATACTCAATAAGCCTCTAAATGGTCAGAGATCAGGGATAATGAGAAAGGCAAACACTAAAGGATGATGATAAAGTAGATTGTAAGTGAGATAGTAGAAAGTGCTTGGGGTCCAAAGTTCTGAACCCTTGGGTTTAATTTCTGCCTCTGGCTTAAGTCAACTAAGAGAAATTAGGTTAGTGCCTTAAGTATTAAGGACCTTACCTACCTGTTCAGTAAGACATGTACAAAATAATATATTTCTCAGCTACACAATGATAGACATTCATTTGGCTGGGGACAAATGGTGGGGATCCGGAAGAATGTCATGAAGGAAGGGAAATTGGCCTGAGTCCTGAAGCATGACTAACTCAGAGACTGTTGATGTCACAGGCTGCTGGAAATCTGGTGAGCGTATAAGCATTCCAGATAAGGGTATTGGAAGATGCCACGTTAAATAGAGTTCCCTGTGCTATACAGTACGTTCTCATGAGTTATCTTTTTACACATGGTATCAATAGTGTATCAATCCCAATCTCCCAGGTCCTGCCCCCTTCCCCCTTGGTGTCCATGTATTTGTTTTCTACATTCTTGTCTGCATCCAAAATGGAGGGGATATATGTATATGTATGGCTGATTCATTTTGCTGTTGAATAGAAACCAATAACATTGTAAAGCAATTATACTCCAGTAAAATTAATTTAAAAATAAAGGATGAGGAAAAATGCATTACAACTCTTACAAAAAAAAAAAAAAAAAGACCACCTTAGAAAGCCAGACAACACTTGTAACCAAACAGGAGCAAGTCCATTGCAGGTATTTAGACATCCTCAGTTAGGAGAGAAGAAATAAAGTGGGATGATGATCCCAATTTCCTCCCATTTCTTTTATCTTTCATTTGTTACAAGCTCTAATCTTAGGAATCCTATTAAGAAATGACCAAGGGAACTTTTTACAAGTTGAGAGCTTTGGCTTCTTTATAAAGAAGTCCTCTGCTTCTCTCACTTAATGGATAATTTGGAGCTTCAAACAGACTCTCAGAAGAGATCATTCCATGGACCTAAAGATCATCATACTATGTGAAGTCAGAAAGAGAATGACAGGTACCACATGATACCACGTTTATGTGGAATCTATGATGCCCATGAACTAATCTACAAAACAGAGTCACAGACCTAGAGAACAGAGTCGTGGTTGCCAGAGGGGAGCAGGTACGGGGGAGGAATGGATTGGGAGTTGAGGATTGGCAGATGCAAGCTATTGTATATAGGCTGGGTAAACAACAAGGTCCTACTGCACAGTACAGGGAACTGTATTCAGTACCCCCTGATAAATCATAGTGGAAAAAAAAACATGCAAAATTGTGTGTGTGTGTGTGTGTGTGTGTGTGTATATGTATATATATATATAAAACTCACTTTGTTTTGCAGCAGAAATTAACCCAACACTGTAAATCAGCTATACTTCAATTAAAAAAAGAGAGAGAGCATTCTTTGTATCCTGAATCAAATAGGAGTTTGGGAGCCATTGGGTATTCAAACTTTTAGGTCATGTAATCTAAAAAGTGAAAGTGTTAGTTGCTCAGTCGTGTCTGACTCTTTGCTACCCCATGGACTGTAGCTTGCCAGGCTCCACTGTCCATGGAATTCTCCAGACAAGAACACTGGAGTGAGTAGCCATTCCTTTCTCCAGGGGATCGTCCCAAGTCAGGGATCGAACCTGGGTCTCCTGCATTGCAGACAGATTCTTCTTTACCTCTGAGCCACCAGGAAAGCCCTGAAGGAGACTCGTAATTTAGTCTCTGCAGAACTTCTATTAAGTAAGAACTTCTTCGCACCTCTCCTATTTAAGTAAGAAACTATGAGCAGACATGTCAGGATTCCTGGGATATACAGTTTCTTCAGTGCTGCAACTTATTTTAATGTCCTGAGATATATTTGAGTAAAAACCTCCAAACCACTAATGAGTTGGAAATTGACCTGGGATACTTGTTTCAAAAACTCTTCATTTAGTACTTTGGATGTATTAACATTTTTGGCATTTGCTGTGGCCATACCCAGGCTGAGAAAATATTTACTGGGTGCAGAGCATCTTTGCCTCTGTGAGTGAACCCTGTCTAGTGTCAGGCAGGTGTCTTCTCCTGGGACCTTTCTCACATGGTGTTGATGAGGAGGGTGTCAAGTTGGGATGAGTGGGACTGAAGGAAGGAGAATGTAGATTTGCAAAGAGCTGCTGCACTTTGCGACTTGAGCTTCCATTGCCAGATAAGTTGGCAGGCGCCAGAAACAGCTACTGCAGGACTTGAAAGTTACATGAATACCAGAGGGGAAAAAACTGATTTACTCACTAGGAGGCTCTATTAAGTGAACATCTGTTAACTGTAAAAATCCCATGCACCAAATGGGAAAATATAATGAAATTCAGAGCTTTTGAGCAAATTAAAATCATAAAATACCAGTGGGCAGGAATCACTGTTTGTTTCACTATCCTGAAATTTACATGGAAACTTGGAGCGGGGTGAAACAAAGCGGAAACACTTAAGATTATTTACTGTGAGTATGGAATAGTTATCCTTTGCTTTGGAAGAAAGTTGGCAGTTGGAGGAAAATGCACTCAGTGAGGAAGTGCATGTGAAAAGCTCCCCAGCTGATAACTGTTGACATATTAAAAAATTGTGGCTCTGTAGTGGCAAGGCTTGAGTCAGAACATGGAAAGTCTGGTACTTGGCTCTGTCCTTTGCAGAGTTGGGGACTGTTACAGATTTGTGCTGTCAGATGCTCCTGAAATCCTAAAGGAGGGAAGGCAAGGAGCAGGGAATGTGTGGTTTTTCCATATGGTGTTTGCCCAAGAAAAGTGCCTTAGCGATGTGATGTGTGGAGGGTATTGTGTTTAAAATGCTCATCTCATTGGATGCAGTGAATACAAAGGCCAATGCCTGAGCAACCTTTAGATTGGTATTTTGTGTGTGCTCACAGTCATGGAAATTCCGTTAGCTATTTCCTTGGTTGTTTTGAATTGCCACCATCCTAGAGTAGGCAACAAGAGAAAAACACAGGTTAACTGGGAAGAACAGATCTATGTCGAAGATAGGGTGAGGTCAGTTTAATTTCAGTACTACATAAATTCCCTGTGGTCACTTGGGTGTTTGTTATATTAACGGCTTTGAACGTTTTAGCAATGGCCTTGAAGTTATTTAATCTTGTGATTATCTTTGCTGATTTCCTATGGGAGCAGAGGAGGGGTAGGAAGTTAACAAGGGGATGTGAAGCATAACAAAGGGGTCAGAGGTACCTAGCACATGCGAGAAAAATGTTGATTATCGTCAGGTGCATATAAATGGAATGGGCTTCTGGAAAGATGTGCTTTGCCCCATGTTTTGCTGAGCGCTAATTGGAGACCTAGCTTTCCTAATTGTGTGGTGAGGTCTAGTTACTGTAGTTAAAAGGGAAACTGTATATCAGAGGGCAGAGGGTAAAGCTTTTAAATAAGGCTTCTTTCCCAAATGCCTAAGCAAGAAATTGGAACAGAAATATACTGTGGAGCTAAAAAGTCTTAAAGTGCCTCTTAAATCTTTACTACAATTACCATAATATAGAATAATAGAGCTGATACTATTTTTAAAAGCTTTTGAAGGTTGCAAGTAGCAGCCATAAATTGTGGGTTGCAGAAAATCTGTAACTGTAGTTTTTCAGAGGCTTTTTATTTTAATGAAAGAGAAAAGGCTTTAATAAAACCAGAGAGAACTAACAGGGGACCTTGTGAGGTAATGGGAATGTCTCCTTAGCTCCAGAAGTGGAAAGGAGTCTAAATGATTGTTGAGTGTGTGCTTACTTTTTTTGTTGTCGTTGTTTAAAAATCAGGCTCTCCTTCCTGGCCACGTCTGGGGACATTCGGTAAGTTTGATTTATTCAGTCAACAACATGGAGGTAGCCAGGCATGAGAGCAAGAAATAATCTGACCCTGGCTGAGATGAGAATAGTTTGGAGAGAATGAGGCAGATATTCTGGCTGCCTTTGTGAAGGAAAGAACAAAATGCCATTAGAATACCTTGCTGTAAAAAGAAGCTTGGCACCAATGACCTGATTCACGCCTGGAGAAAATTGTTCCTATGTCTGCCGAGATTTGTTAGAGGTAGGAGTCCTGCAAGGAAAACTTCTAGTGTGATGGGATGCTTTCAGATGCCTCCCGTGCCTTACCCACGTCTACAAATAGAAAGAAAGGAGGAAATAAAGAAACCTCACACAGTATTACGTTTATCTGTGTGTGTCTTCTTTGCTCAGTATTCATCATGTCAAGCTGAGCTGAAAACTGTCTCATAGTTTAAATCATCTGGGACTCCATTTACCAAACTTCCTTACCAAACCCACCTGCCATTAATAACATTGTTCTCTTGACTGTTAACTTATTATTGACTTTAAGTTGATGTACTATGGATGCATCAAACATTAGTCACTAATATCAGATGGTATTGATGTTCTTGGGAAAGTGAAAGTCACTCAGTCGTGTCCGACTCTTTGTGACCCCATGGATTATACAGTCCACTGAATTCTCCAGGCTGGAATACTGGAGTGGGTAGCCTATCCCTTTTCCAGTGGATCTTCCCAACCCAAGAATCGAATCTGGGTCTTCTGCATTGCAGGAGGATTCTTTACCAACTGCGCTATCAGAGAAGCCCAATTGATGTTCTTGGTTAGTCTCTAGTTGTGATATATGTAGTAATGGTCTGGCCTTCCCTGGTGGCTCAGTGGTAAAGAATCCACCTGCAAGGCAGGAGATGAGGTTTTGATCTCTGGGCTGGGAAGGTCCCCTGGAGAAGGAAATGGCAACCCACTCCAGTATTCTTGCCTGGGAAATCCCATGGACAGGGGAGCCTAGTGGGCTACAATCCATGGGGTCACAAAGAGTTCCAGATGACTTAAGGACTAAACAACCACAACAAAATGATGACAGAGGTGGTGGTGATAGTGGCAGTGGGGTGAAAGAGAGCACACGCCCAAAGCATCCTGGATGGCTGGTGTTAATTGACCTGAAAAAGTGACTTCAAAGGGGAATCTCCTTGGGTGAGTTGTATAGGGGTAGAAGGGATGAGGAGAAAGGGATGAAGGGGGAAAGATATTGCATGTGTAGTGGGGAAAGGAAACATTGAAGGGGATGGGTAAGTGGAGGTCAGACCATAAAGTGTGGTGGACATGGTGCCTGATACCCAGAATCTTTTAGTGAATATTTATTGGAAGAATTCGGAGAAGGCAATGGCACCCCACTCCAGTACTCTTGCCTGGAAAATCCCATGCACAGAGGAGCTTGCAGGCTGCAACCCATGGGATCGCTACGAGTCAGACAGGACTCAGTGACTTCACTTTCACACATTGGAGAAGGAAATGGAAACCCATTCCAGTGTTCTTTCCTGGAGAAT
This sequence comes from Capricornis sumatraensis, assembly GCF_032405125.1. NCBI lineage: Eukaryota > Metazoa > Chordata > Mammalia > Artiodactyla > Bovidae > Capricornis > Capricornis sumatraensis. Next base: position 74,871,087 of record NC_091077.1, read on the forward strand.
CCCAGGGACGGGGGAGCCTGGTGGGCTGCCGTCTACGGGGTCACACACAGTCGGACACGACCGAAGCGACTTAGCAGCAGCAGCAGCATTGGAAGAAGTAATGAATATTTGGCCAGTTGTTGACATTTATTTATGTTTTAGGGTCTGTAAATTGCCTTTGTTGGCTTTTAGTTGTTAAATGAAAGGTGTATCTAGTCACTTTCTGCCCTTTCTTTATTTTTGGCTATGCTGTGTGTGGGCTTTCTCCAGTTGTGGCGAGTGGGGGCTCCTCTCTGTGGTGCTCAGGCTTCTCATTGTGGTGGCTTCTCTTGTTGCAGAGCACAGGCTCTAGGGTTAACGGCCTTGGTAGTTGTGACACTTGGGCTTAGTTGTCCCACAGCATGTAGGGTCTTCCTGGACCAAGGATCGAACCTATGTCCACTGCATTGACAGGTGATCAATAACCACTGCCGCACCGTGGAAGTCCCTGCCTCTTTGATTTTTACTGATGGTGTCAAAGTATGCATATGTCTGCATCTTTAACTCATGCTATTCTTTACCACATATTTTTTTCCTAAGCATCTTTCAAGATAATACCAGAACTTTCTTCCCCACAGAGCTTTCCCTTGGATTCGCTTTAGGATGTAAATATTCTGTATTATTAGGTGATAGGGACTCTTGGTACCTTCTGTGCCCCTTTCCTCCGATGAGCTTGTTAGTGCAGCAATGTATGATTCTCTTTGTTCCTTTGTGGGCTTCTAATCTCTTTAAGAGAAACTAATCTAAAAAAAATTCATTCAGGTACCTAGCACAGGATTGAAGCTTAATAAATGTTTATTAAAAGACTAAACAGTTGATTCATAGATCTCGTCAAAAGATCTTTTGGTTAAAGAATCTCTGTTTTTTAAATATATTTTCTCTAGTTTCTCCTCATATTTTCTGTAGTTTCCATTAATTTCATTCTGTTTTATCAAAAGTATTAGTAACTCATTTATCTAATATATCTTTAGTGAACATGTGTGTGTCAGTTCTGTGATACAGAGACTAAGAAGATATAGTCTCTGGTCTCTAAAGTCCTGTGTTTAAGCCAGAGAAGAAAGAGAGGCTCTTAAACACGATAATATAATGAAATAAGCAATAAAAAAGAGACATTCAGTGTGCTGTCAGAAAACAGTGAAAGAAAAGCTTACATTTTCCTGGAAAAGATGTCATAGTAGAGACATGGATATTGTGACTTGGTATTTCTGGATTATCCCTTTATTCATCAACTCCAAAATAAAGGGAATACTTAATTTGCTTAAACTCTTACTAAGAATTTGATTTTGGATATATTTGTTTTGGTTTGTATTTTAACTTCATTTGATATGTTCCCATGTCCTTTGTATTTTGCATTTAGAATTTTGATTTGATTCAGGTTCTTATTTTGTGGCAAAAATGTACACATATGCGGTGTGTGTACCTCCAACAGGAGATAAGTAAGTTGTTTGTCTTTTTGTGATGCTAGTAGCCTCAATAATGATTGCCTAGCTTTATTATTAGGTTATTTTCTTTGGGGCTTCCCTGGTGGCTCAGAAGTTAAACCGTCTGCCTCGAACGCAGGAGACCTGGGTTCAATCCCTGGGTTAGGAAGATCCCCTGGGGAAGGAAATGGCAACCCACTCCAGTACTCTTGCCTGGAAAATCCCATGGACAGAGGAGCCTTGTAGGCTACAGTCCATGGGGTTGCAAAGAGTCGGACACGACTGAGCAACTTCACTCACTCACTCCATTGTTTTTATGTTTACGCAGTTTCTTATGAGAAGTCATTTATATTTCTCCTCTCCTACGTAATCTGTCCTTGTTTTTCACTGATGGCTTTTGAGATTTTTATCACTGTTTTTTGTTTAAAGAAATTTGATAATTAATTGTATTGATATGGTGTTATGTTTATCTTGCTTGATTTTTGGTGATCTTTTTGGAGCTGTTGAAAATTTTTACCAAATTTGGAAAAATTGTGGCCATTATTTCTTCAAATGATTTTTCTGCTTTTGCTGCCATTCTTCTGTTTGATATTTTCCTACAGTTTACTATGGTTCTGATTTTTTTGTTTTGCTTTTACTCTTTTATCTCTGTGCTTTATTTTGATACCTCTTATTGCTCGTTGCAGGTTCCCTGATTTTTTTTTTCCATTTGCAGAATGCAATTTGATATTGAGAATTTCTAGTGAACTTTTCATTTCAGATATTGCATTTTTTCATGTCTAGAAGTTCCATTTGGATCTTACATCATCTGTTTTTCTCCTGATTATGTTGTGGTTTTCTTTAAATACTTGAACACAGTTATATTAGCTGACTTAATGTACGTGTCAACTAGTTTCATCTGTGTCATTACTGAGGGTTTTTTAAAACTGATTTTTCTCCTAAGTATTGGGTAACATCATTGCCAGAGCAGAATGAGTTATTTATTTAAATTTGTCATTTAGGAGGATGCAGGATCCATGAGTAGAGGGCTTGTCTTTCTTGTTCACTGCTGTAGTCTGAGGACATGGAACAGGGTTTAAACTAAGGTTTACTCACCCTGTCTGTGGCAGAGCTGGAGTTGAAAATCCAGCCTAAAATCCCTGGGTGGATAAAACCTGAGATGTGCATACATGAATAAATACTCACTATACTCATTCCTCACTCTGGTCTGAGAAAATTTCTGTTACTTCTTTGCCTTTTACTTTTGTTCTGTTCCTCACTTCCTGAGTCTAACAATTTTTCTTCTATGAATCTGTCACCTGTGGAAAGAACTTTAAACTTGTGCTTCTTTTGCTTTTTGCCCTGAAAAATACCTTGAGTTGAGGAAGCAAACAGTAGCCTGGCTATTGCTTGAAACTGGGAGAGGGTGAAGGACATAGAGAAAGACCAATGTGAATGAACCTTTGTAGAAATTATTCACACACACACACACCCCTATACCTGGTTAGTTCTTTCGTATAGAGTGCTAGAAGTATGATTACAGGGTCAGAAAGTGTATGCATTTAAATGCTCTTGTAACATCTTGCCAGACTCCTAGCATATGGAGATACTTTGAGTTGAATGCTGCCCAAAATTGCCAGCCAAGAAGTAACATGGAGAGCTCTACAGCACAGTGACTGTTCATTTTAGTTCTCTCCCCAAGTCTGTATTTATTCAACAGAGTGTTCTTTCAACATCTAAAAACCCTGTGTCTTGCCCCATGATCTCATTCAAGGTTGCGCTTGCTTGCTGGGTTCCAATAACGTCTCTGATCCTCTAACCAGGCAGTTCATTGAGTGGCTCAGAGGACATGAGACAAAAAAAACCAGAGAAGAGGCATCTGCTGTACATTTACTAGACGAATCCATTTCAGCTCGCCTAGTATTTTCTTGTGGCTTCCCAGGTGGTGCTAGTGGTAAAGTATCTGCCTGCCAGTGCGGTAGCTGCAGGAGACACAGGTTCAATCCCTGGGTCAGGAAGATCCCCCTGGAGGAGGAAATGGCAACCCACACTACTAGTCTTGTCAGGATAATTCCATGGACGGAGGAGTCTGGTGGGCTACAGTCCATGGGGGTCACAAAAGAGTCATCCAAGGCTGAGCACACATGCAATAATTTCTTGTTTCTACTCCAAAGCAATATCAGGATATTAGTGCATTGGATTTAGGTATAGAAGCACCTTGTTATTTATAGGAATACAGCATTCCTTTATGGGAATTAAATGTGGGAGAAAAAAGGAGCCAAAGATAAAAACAATGATTGGTATTAGTGCTAACTAATTCTCTCTGGGCATTTCATATAACATATAAACAAGTTCTAGGAATTAGGATATTGCTATATATGAGGAGATATTATTCTGCCCGTCCCAATAACTGTCATATTCATTCCTTATTTTATGAGTACTAAATGAATCTTTTATTTCAGGCCCACTTATTATGGTCATTGCAGTAGCCTTTGACTATCTTCTCTGCCATTAGTTTCCCATCTCTCCAGACATCCTAATCCCTACAGGCAGACTCATCTCCATAAAGTCTAGTGTAGATATTCTGTCTGTCCTCAAAAAGCTTCATTGGTAGTATTTTCAGTAAGGCAGTGTTCACCAAACTCTTTTGATTATGGAGCCAGTCTGTCCAAATTTGTGTACACATTAATATGTTTTTATTTAATTATTTTTGTTCATATGATATTATACTAGTATTTTATAAACTTATTAACATCTGTAAAATTAAAAAAATTATGTGCAAAAGATGAAATAAGCAAGGTTTTGAGGTAGTTAAAATTTTGTGTATATTACAAAATTACTATGTCTTAGTAAATATTTAATATTATCAGTAATAAATGTGAAATTGTGCATCATAATTGTATGGAGGCCTTGGTTTAACACTTTAATGTATTCACTGTCTTGGACTACATCCAGATTATTGTGATACTTATTATGAAAAAGGGAAAGTGTTACTCACTCAGCTGTGTCAGACTCCTTACGACCCCATGGACTGTGAAGGCTCCTCTGTCCATTTAATTCTACAGGCAAGAATACTGGAGTGGGTACCGTTCCCTTCTCCAAGGGCTCTTTCTGACTGAGGGAACCTGGATCTCCTGCATTGCAGGCAGATTCTTTGTCCTCTAAGCCACCAAGGAAGCCTGATACTTGTTATAGATGCCACTAACAAAAAAAGTTTCCTCATAATATGCATATGAGGGGATATATTGTTTACTACACTGTCATGATACTCATTTTCAATCTGCTTTGCCAATTATACGAAAGTTTCTTTTTTCACTGAAATATAACATGCAAATTTCTGCCTTCTTTAATATTAGTCAGTTTTACTTGCAGATTAGTTAATCTTGCAAAGTAATCAACATTTTTATATTAACAAATGACTCCAAATCATCTGAAACTCACTTAGAAGATTCATGTACAAGCTACAAAATTCCATTTCCAAATTTAAATGTATTGATATATCTTTAATTATATGACATACTTAAGTCACTTAGGTAACAGAAATTTTTAAATGGGAAAATTCCCAAATATTAATATCCTAAAATTTTCCATAGCTTTTTAAAAAACTCCCTAAGTTATTTTCTTAGGTATTAAAATATTAATATTTACCTTGAAGGGACAGTCAAGGCATGTATGATATTTTAAATCTATTGTAAATCTATTTTAAATCATATGAGGCCTGAAAAATTGGAATTTATTTCTCTAAAAAATGCATAATTTATCTTTAATTGGGCAACTCTACAACTCTTTTAAGTACTCTCCATTAAGATAACTAACAAACATCTGAGTGATATAGATGCTCTTGATGAGTCCTTATGCCACTATAAAGTATTATAAGAACTTTGCTGGTAAAACATATTCATGTCTCTTAACCTCTCAGAGCAGCTCTGTAAGTACTGTAGGTGAGGGTAAGATGGAAAGAAGCGACCTGCTCTATCACAGTTTCTTTCAAGATTCATGTGTATCCAACATACAGGTCAAATATGGAAGCTATAGTCTTTGTCTTAAAACTTTTAGATAAGAAATGTCAGTGTGTGTGCTCAGTCACTCAGTCGTATCCGACTCTGTCATTACGTACACTGTAGCCTGCCAGGCTCCTCTGTCCATGGAATTTTTCAGGCAAGAATACTGGAGTGGATTGCCATTTCCTCCTCCAGGGGAGCTTTCTCACTCAGGGATCGAACTGGCATCTCTTGCATCTCCTGCATCGGCAAGCAGATTCGTTATCATTAGTGCCACCGGGAACCAAGGGTCAATAGATATTCTAATTTGCTCTTCCTACCTTTAATGCTTTGAAAGTGAAAGTGAAGTTGCTCAGTCGTGTCTGACTCCTTGCAACCTCATGAACTGTAGCCTACCAGGCTCCTCCATCCGTGGGATTCTCCAGGCAAGAGTACTGGAGTGGGTTGCCATTTCCTTCACCAGGAGGTCTTCCCAACCCAGGGATCGAACCCGGGTCTCCCGCATTCCAGGCAGACGCTTTACCTTCTGAGCCACCGGGGAAGACTCTTTAATGGTAATTACCTGTAAACCCCGATTTATAGACCTTGGCTTCCCAGGTGGCACTAATGGTAAAGAACCTGCCTGCCAATGCGGGAGAGGTAAGAGAAGTGGATTCAGTCCCTGGGTTGGGAAGATCCCCTAGAGGAGGGCACGGGAACCCACCCCAGTATTCTTGCCTGAAGAATCCCATGGACAGAGGAGCCTGGCAGGCTGTGGTCCATCGGATTGCATAGAGTTGGACAGGACTGAAGTGACTTAGCACTCATGTACTAAAAAATAAAATCCATATCCCCTTGTATGGAGTTCAAAACCTAAGATCTTCTGTTTGTCTCTTTTGTAATTTTCTATTCTGTGTATTTTCCTCATGTGATTAGTTCTTCATAGACTACCATTCATCTTTCTTTCCTCAATTTTTCCTTATCTGGTTCTCAGAATGTAATCTATCCTGCAAGCCACAGGACCTGACTTACTGCAGTTGTGCAGCAAATGTGGCTTGAATGAAGGGCCTTCCGTTCATTTCTTTTGATGTATTTTTCTTCACTTGTGGTTACATATCCATTTATTTGTTGACCTGTTTGTTACTGTGACTAGAACAGATGCATATGGGAACTGTGATCATCAAATAAATATTCGTCCCTAGGTCTGTAATACACACAAAGTAGGTGCTTTATTGTATATCCAATGAATAAAAGTTAGTCACCTGAAGCTTTCACTGATTTTTCACCGACTTAGCCATAACTAATGTTTTCCTTCTTCAGTCTCACAATCTGCTTTGTACAGAGTCGGTACTCAGTAACTCTTGAATTAGAAGAATAAGGTCCAGTAAGAGGCATTCTGGTAGTCTGTTTTTGTGGCTTTCTGCTCCGTAGTTGTGTCTGACCTGCTGGTAGAGGCACAAGTGGAATTTTGGTTGCTACAGTGTCATATAGTTGAGATGGAAAGTTCTTTGGAAGGGTGCCTGATGCTGAACATCAAACCTGTAGTTGTTGTTCAGTTACCAAAGTCATGTCTGCGTATGTTACTTCACAGCAATGTGCAAATTGCTTACGACTGTACCCAGTAGAGTGGTGCTCGATCTGAGCTCATTTGCAGCAGTTTACAAACAAGCTCCAGAGCCCAGTATCACAACTGTTTTCTTCCTTTTTGATCTTCCCTCATTAGGAGGACAGGGTAAGGCTTGTATAATGTGCTGAAATCTGTCAGTACTTTGTGTGTCTTATTCATTAAAACCTTCAGATGCTGTTTTCCTAGCGGCTTCATTTACCAGGGAGGCGAAGAAAAAAACACTAAACAGGTGTTCTTGACTTGAAAAACAGCAATTTCAAGCAACTCACAAGGGGAGAAGTTGGAAATTTTCAGATTCTGAAGTTGTCACTGGGAGATAAATTTGGGTTCCACATTTGCCTCTCATAAACAGACTTTCTTTTACATAAATTTCTGCTATGCACAAGGCACCTGATTTCTCTGGGGGCAGACATGCTTCACAGAGCAATCATGCTGCAAAGAGATAGTGTGTGTTTTCCCAGCCTTCTCCCAAATACACAAATATGAGCTGGAGGAGTAGTATGCTGAGCTGCTAATATAGAATTCTAGCTTCCCTGGCAGGGAGAAAAATACCTATGGTAAATATTTGGCTTGATTGATGGGAAAGTGTCTGAATTTTGACTAATCGAAACTCAAATGTTTCTGTAATACCATAAGAAGATTATTGGTCAAATAAACAATGAGGTACATTAAGTATCTTATACAAAAGAACTGCATAGCACTGTTTTTATTTCTGAAGCAGGAGCTTTGTGAAGCAAGGGAAAAGCTCAAAGAGAGGTCTCCTACAGCAATATTTCTCAAAACATGGTCCGAGGCCAGTAGTATTAGCATTACATAGTAGTTTGTTAGGGATGCATTCTTGTCCCACACTCCAGAAATACCAAATCAAATATTCTGGGACTGAGGTCCAGCAACCTGTGTTTTAGCAAATGTTTCAGGCGATTCTAATGAATGCTTAAATCAGAGAACCATTGTTTTACCAGAATTCACTAATTCATTCAACAGATACTTATTGGGTATCTAACAAATTCTAAGCACTCTTTTTAGGCACCGATAGTATAGCAAATAGTCAAAGTGGCTGTCTTGTATTTTATGTTCCAGTGAGCAATCTGGGAAAGTCAAAGGAAATGGAAATTCGTTAGTTTGCTTTATGCCATTTTGGGCACTGCAGGCTGCCCTTTTCTGTGACCATAGTGTTTGAGATGGGCTTCGCATAAGTTGCACTGTAAACATTTGAGAACTGAACCAGACTTACTTCATTTTGCAGGGTTAGTTACTTCCCTTTCATGGCCAGCTCTCCTGGGACTGGTTCCAAAATCTCTATCTAGATGCTCAAGATCCATAACTTACCTCAGCAGGCAGCTGTTCTGCATATATTTTTGTTCCTAGAGTAATTTATTGGGCTCTGTTGGTGGCTCAGGCCTCAAAGACTTCATCTACAGTGTAGGAGACTTGGTTTCAATCCCTGGGTCAGGAAGATCCCCTGGAGAAGGGAATGGCAACCCACTCCAGTATTCTTGTCTGGAGAATACTGTGGACAGAGGCCTGGTGGGCTGTAGTCCATGGGGTTGCAAAGAGTTGGACGCAACTAAGTGACTAACACTTTCATTTTCAGTAACTTATTAATCATCATTCTGTGTTTGATACTCTAGTATAGGCATTGGAAATGAATTGGTGGACATGGTTGCTGATATCTGGGCTTTCATTCTGTAAGGATTATCACTGAATCAGGTGGTATAAAGGACATACAACTTGTTAAAAGTCAAGAAACCAATGGCTTAGACTCTTAAATAAGCATAAAGAAACATTCTTATTATGAAAAATTGGAGCAGTTTTGCATCCTGACTACTTTATATTGGGTAGGCTAGAATCAATAGGCACTTGCTACCTTTTATCTAGCTGATCACTTATTCAAATGCTGTTTTTTCCAACTTAGAAAATTTGCCTAAAAAAGCAAAGTAAGTCAAAAGACAAGCACAATAAACACCTATATAATTACTGTCTACTTTTCCTCATTCTCCCACTTTGTTGACATATACACTGAGTTTCAGCATTCCATTTGAAAGTTTAAGTTCCAGGTATGTAAAAATTTCATCCATTAATAATTCAGTGTGAATCTCTTAAAAATAAGGACATTTGGCTAAGTTATGACAATGTCATTGTTGTTTCTAAGAAAATAACAATTCCTTAAGTCATTGAATATCTAAATCTTCCTCAGATAATCTCTCCACTTTGTTTTCACCATGAAGCGTTCAGGTCAATTACTATGTATAATTTCCCACATTTTTGATTTGCTTGATTATTTCCTTTTGGTGTCACTTAATGTGTATCTCAATCCCTTAAATTCACTGTGCACTAGAACTTAGATCTAGAGGCTCAACTGGATTTTACTAAATACTTATTTGAGTGCCCAGAATGTGGCAGTCACAGTATGATAAGCAAAACAGATGCATTCTTGCTGTTACAAGGAATGTATAGGGGTTATATAAAACTACATCTAGGGAAGATAACACAGTAAGCAAGCATAATATGTTCCTATATAAAGATAACTTCCCCCCGCATTGTGGAGATATTTGCGCTGTGGTCTGAATAGAAGTGACAGGCAGTAGGGGATATGGGTGAAAAATATTATTTGCTAAACTTGCTGACTGAAACAAAGACTTCTTAGGGGATCATGAGTCTCTTCAATGAAGGAAGGGAGATCTTGGAAGTGCTTAAGAATTTGAGGAGAATAATCATGCGAATTACTGGACAGGGTTTGGTGGGAATAGTCTAGATCAATCAGATATTAATTCTGATGTATCATGGAGACTGTTCCCTTGTGTTGGTAGTTGCCCGTATTTTTTCCTGGGTGGGTACAATGATGTCACTACAATGAACAAAAAGGTGAAGGTCTAAAGTAATCATCAAGAATTATAATTTGAGTTGTCTGGTGCTATTGACTCTCTCTATTCTCACAAGTCCCTAAAATGCCAAGCAGAATTTTATTGGGAGTCATATGCCAGAAAAATTCAGTCTTCCACTGTGGAAATTTGGGAAAGTGGAGTTAGTTACTGATAGTGTTTTTGTTTTTTTTCCGCTATGTTTTTGTCCTTCCCATCCCTTAAAAATGTGTGTCCTTTTATTATTCTGGTCTGTTATGACATGCTCCTGTACTCTGGATACATGTATGAATGTATTATTAAACACATGCTTGTATATATGAGTAATCGTATTTGTAGTGAAAACAGAGAGGGAGGAGACTGAAGAGGATGCTTTTTTAAAGAGTTTCTATTTGGCTCCTTGGCAGGAAAGCAGCATAAACCTGGACATTCAAGTGTATTTGCATGCCATAATAATGCACTGGGTGATTGTCAGGTGAAATACCCCCTCCATACAAAACACAAATCTGGTAGGAGGTACATGTGGTGGCTAATTTCTCATCTAGCACCTGACAGAGCCTGTGGGTGAGGTTTTTGACACCTGTCAGAGAGCAGAGGAAACACTACCTCTCGAAGTACCTGGAGACAGAGCAGGCTGAGGTCTGGCTGCTAAGAAGAGAATCCTCAGCGAGAGAAACACGCTGGAGCAACTGCCATTCCTCATAACTGTTCCTCATTTTAGGCCTCAGTCTGCCCATCTGTGAAACCCATCTGTGAAGTGTGTTCATTGAAAATGCTTGATGTATTGATGTGTCAGGAAAAACATCTAAAAAAGAAAACATTCCCCCCCGCCAGTCATGTAGTACTTCTAGGGATTTGTAATCAAGCTTGTGGTTCTGTGCAAGTTAGATTCTGTTTATGATGTATGTCTTTCATGGTGAAATACTGTGTGTGTGTGTGTGTGTGCACGCACGTGCTCATGTACTTGTGCTTACTCTGGAGAAGGAGGACCAAAGAGGATGAATACAATATTTCATTATAATACTAACGCATTTCCGGAACATTCATAGTTGATTACATGCTTTTGAAAGACTGTGGTTTTTCCAATAGAAATTTCTGAGACTAGGAGACTATTATAAATATGTCTGACATCATAGTCACTAGCTATGAGTCACTGTCGAGCACTTAGAATGTAGCTGGTGTGAATACAGAACTAAAATTTTGACTTGATTAATTTAAGTTTAAATAGCCATATGTGGTTGGTGGCTACCATTTTGGACAGAGCAGGTCTAAAGAGATGTGGAAGACAGACTTTTAAAAAGTCAGCAATTGTGCTGGGGAAAGGTTGAGGGGAAGGGATAGCTAGGGAGCTGGGATGGACATATACACACTAATATTTTTTAGATGGATTACCAACAAGGACATACTGTATAACACATGGAACTCTGCTCAGCGTCATGTGGCAGCCTGGATGGGAGGGGTGTTTGGGGGAGAATGGATACGTATATTATGCATGGCTGAGTCCCGTGGCTATTCACCTGAAATTATCACAGCATTGTTCATCGATTATACTGCTATACAAAATAAAAAGTTGAAAAGAAATAGGTTGAGCTTAAAAAAGTTAACATCTGGATATGTAGTCTGCCATTTAAATTATTTTATTCTGGGGTTCTTATTGCTAGTATATTTTCTTGTGTTTAAAATGTGCACTGATTCCCATTCCCCTGACACCCCTTTTCCTTTCCTGGTCTTACACATATACACGCAATTCCCTATTTTACTCTGCTATTATTGCTAAGAACTAAAATTTTCTTTTATATCCAGACTTCTTGAGGCAGAACTCTCTGCATATTGTGTGTGTTTGCTAAGTCGCTTCAATCATGTCCGACTCTTTATAACCCTATGGACTGTAGCCCACCAGGTTCCTCTCTTCTTGAGATTCTCCAGGGAAGAATATAGGAGTGGTTGCATGCCCTCCTCCAGGGGATCTTCCTGACACAGGGATAGCACCTACTTCTCTTGTGTCTCCTGCATTGTAGGCAGATTCTTTACCACTAGTGCCACCTGGGAAGCCCAATTGTCTCATAGTATTTCCACTATTATCAGCTCCTGCCTTAAGACTTTTCTTTAGCCTCCTCAGTGCTGCAACATTCTGAGTTTCTTCTACCAGTAATTTTTTACTCTTCTTTCCAGCTCAAATTTGCTCTTCTAGATTAAGCCAAAAGTTCTGATTTATGTCTTTAGTAAGGAAATATAGCTAATTCTGATCTCTTCAGTGGAGAGTTTTAAAATGTGACACTTTTCTCCTCGAAGTTTCTTGGCCTCAGGCCAAATTATGGGGAGGGAACACAGCCATGCCCATCAGCAGAAAATTAAAGATTGACTGCCCATCAGAATAAGACCCATATTCCCCCATAGACAGTCCCTCCCATCCAGAAGCTTTCACAAGCCTCTTATCTTTATCCATCAGAGGGAAGACAGAAAGAAAACCATAATCACAGAAAATTAACCAAACTGATCACATGGATCACAGCCTTGTCTAACTCAGTGAATGATGACCCATACCATGTAGGGTCCCCCAATATGGATGGGTCATGGTGGAGAGTTCTGACAAAACATGGTCCACTGGAGCAGGGAATGGTAAACCATTTCGGTATGCTTGCCTTGAGCACTTGCTGAACAATATGAAAAGACAAAAAGACAAGACACTGGAAGATTAATTCCCCAGGTTGGTAGGTGCCCAATATGCTACTGGAGAAGAGTAGAGAAATAACTCCAGAAAGAATGAAGAGATGGAGCCAAAGTGAAAACAACGCCCAGTTGTGGATGTGACTGGTGATGGAAGTAAAGTCTGATGGAGTAAAGAACAACATTGCATAGGAACCTGGAATGTTAGGTCCACAAATCAAGGCAAGTTGAAAGTGGTCAAGCAGGAGGTGTCAAGAGTGAACATCGGCATTTAAGGAATCAGTGAGCTAAAATGGACTGGAATGGGTGAATTTAATTCGGATGACCATTATATCTACTACTGTGGACAAGAATCTCTTAGAAGAAACGGAGTAGCCCTCATAGTTAACAAAAGAGTCGGAAATGTAGTACTGAGGTGTAGTCTCAAAAATGACAGAATGATCTCTGTTCATTTCCAAGGCAGACCATTCATATCACAGTAATTAAAGTCTATGACCCAACCATTAATGTCAGAGAAGCTGAAGTGGAACAGTTCTATGAACACCTACAAGACCTTCTAGAACTAATACCCCCAAAAGATGTCCTTTTCATTATAGGGGACTGGAATGCAAATGTAGGAAGACAAGAAATACCTGGAGTAACAGGCAAGTTTGGCCTTGGAGTACAAAATGAAGCAATCTAACAGAGTTTTGCCAAGAGACCACATTGGTCATAGAAAACACCCTCTTCCAACAGCACAAGACACAACTCTCCACATGGACATCACCATATGGTCAATACTGAAATCAGATTGATTATATTCTTTGCAGTTGAAGGAGAAGCACTATACAGTCAACAAAAACACAAAACTGGGAGCTGACTGTGGCTAAGATTATGAACTCCTTATTGCCAAATTCAGACTTAAATTGAAGAAACTAGGGAATACTACTAGACCATTCAGGTATGACCTAAATTGATTGTACAGTAGAAGTGACAAATAGATTAAAGGGATTAGATATGATAGACAGAGTGCCTGAAGAACTATGGATGAAGGTTTGTAACATTCAAAACCTGTGATCAAAACCTTCCCCAAGAAAAAGAAATGCAAAAAGGCAAAATGGCTATTTGAGGCCTACAAATAGCTGAGAAAAGAGAAGCAAAAGGCAAAGGAGGAAAGGAAAGAGATACCCATTTGAATGCAGAGTTCCAAAAAAGAGCAGGGAGAGATAAGAAAGCCTTCCTCAGTGATCAATGCAAAGAAACAGAGGAAAACAATAGAGTGGGAAAGACTAGAGATCTCATCAAGAAAATTAGAGATACCAAGGGAACATTTCATGCAAAGATGGGCTCAGTAAAAAACAGTATGGACCTAACAGAAGCAGAAATTATTAAGAGGGAGCAAGAATACACAGAACTATACAAAAAAGATCTTCATGACCCAGATGATCATGATGGTGTGATCACTCACCTGGAGCCAGACATCCTAGAGTGCAAAGTCAAGTGGGCCTTAGGAAGCATCACTACAAACAAAGCTAGTGGAGGTGATGGAATTCCAGTTGAGCTATTTCAAATCCTAAAAGAGGATGCTGTGAAAGTGCTGCACTCAGTGTGCCAGCAAATATGGAAAACTCAGCAGTGGCCACAGGACTGGAAAAGGTCAGTTTTCATTCCAATCCCAGAGAAGCACAATGACAAAGAATGTTTAAACTACTGCACAATTGTACTCACTTCACATGCTAGCAAAGTAATGCTCAAAATTCTCCAAGCCAGGCTTCAACAGTATGTGAACTGTGAACTTCCAGATGTTCAAGCTGGATTTAAAAAAGGCAGAGGAACCAGAGATCAAATTGCCAAAATCCATTGGTTCATAGGAAAAGTAACAGAATTCCAGGAAAACATCTACTCTGCTTCATTGACTATGCTGAAACCTCTGTGTGGATCACAACACACTATGGAAAATTTTTAAAGAGATGGAAATACCAGACCACCTTTCCTGCCTCCTGAGAAACCTGTGTGCAGGTCAAGAAGCAACAGTTAGAACTGGACATGGAACAACTGACTGGTTCCAAATTGGGAAAGGAGTACCTCAAGGCTGTATATTGTCATCCTGTTTATTTAATTTTTGTACAGAGTTCATCATGGGAATGCTGGGCTGGATGAAGCACAGGCCAGAATCAAGATTACCAGGAGAAATATCAACAACCTCAGATGTGCAGATTACACCACCATATGGCAGAAAGTGAAGAGGAACTAAAGAGTCTTTTGAAAAACGTGAAAGAGGAGAGTGAAAAAAAGCTGCTTTAAACTCAACATTCAGAAAACTAAGATCATGGCATCCAGTCCCATCACTTCATGGCAATAGATGGGGAAACAATGGAACCAGTGACAGACTTTACTTGGGCTCCAGAATCACTGCAGATGGTGACTATAGCCATGAAGTTAAAAGACTCTTGCTCCTTGGAAGAAAAGCTATGACCAACCTAGACAGCATATAAAAAGCAGAGACATTACTTTGCTGACAAAATTCCATCTAGTCAAAGCTATTATTTTTTCTAGTAGTCATGTATGGATGTGAGAGCTGGACCATAAAGAAAGCTGAGCACCAAAGAATTGATGCTTTTGAACTGTGGTGTTGGAGAAGGCTCTTGAGAGTGCCTTGGACTGCAAGGAGATCCAACCAGTCCATCCTAAAGAAGATCAGTCCTGAATGTTCATTGGAAGGACTGATGCTGAAGCTCCAGTACTTTGGCTACCTGATGTGAAGAGGTGACTCATTGCAAAAGACCTTGATGCTAGGAAAGATTAAAGGCAGGAGGAGAATGGATGACAGAAGATGGGTTGGTTGGATGGCATCACTGACTCAATGAACACGAGTGTGGGCAAGCTCTGGGAGTTGGTGAAGGACAGGGAAGCCTGGTGTGCTGCAGTCCATGGGGTCACAAAGAGTTGGACATGACTGAGTGACTGAACTGATGTCTTTGGTGAGAAAATATAGCTAATTCTGATCTCTTCAATGACTGGCTTTAAAACGTTACACTTTCTCCTTTAAGTTTCTTGTTTGATGTGCAAACATATAAGTTTAATATCAAACATAGCTCATAATTTTCATATCAAAATGAATCCCCTATCCTATGTTGAAAGGTACTACTGTATTTCTTGTTACCCGAATTGAAGAGCTTGGTCTTTTTTGACTTTTAACATATTTTTATGTTCCTCCCTCTCAATTCAATCAACACCCAGTGGCAGTTCATTTCTATAAAACATGGAATGCTTTGTGAATTTGTGTGTTCTCCTTCCTGAGGAGCTGTACTAACTTTCCCCATATTATTTGAATTTTAGTATGTACTGTTGATGCCAGGAGAGTTCTTCCTTTCTAGTGCATATTGGGTTACAATGAGTTTCTTCTTCCACTGTCCATACCTTGACTTAACTTTTCCTCAGTTCATGTGTGCCTTATTTTCAGCCTCCTACTTGGTGTTATTACCTTCACTCTCAGTTGAAGTTGTACTAACCACTTCATTTCTATCTCATCTGACTGTTCTGCATGCATCTTACCTTCCAAGTACATTCACTTGCCCGCATGTGTTGAATCACTCTTGCTTTTCCAACCACGTGCTTTTGCTTAATGCTACTAGCTCTGCCAAAAACTGATTCATCTTATTTGTGTTTTCAAATCCTATATGCCTAAAACTTCTAAGGTTTCAGTTCAGTTTAGTTCAGTTGCTCAGTCGTGTCTAACTCTTTGTGACCCCATGAATCACAGCACACCAGGCCTCCCTGTCCATCACCAACTCCTGGAGTATACTCAAACTCATGTCTATCGAGTTGGTGATGACATCCAGCCATCTCATCTTCTGTCGTCCCCTTCTCCTCCTGCCGCCAGTCCCTCCCAGCATCAGGGTCTTTTCCAATGAGTCAACTCTTCGCATGAGGTGGCCAAAGTATTGGAGTTTCAGCTTTAACATCAGTCCTTCCAATGAACACCCAGGACTGATCTTATTTATACACTATTCATCAGCTGTTTATTGGTGTATGCTATGTACTGGCATTGAACTAGGTGCCTATGTCTTTAGTGCTCAGCTCATAACAAGACAGGATCTCATTTCATGGAGTCTATTTTATAAACTGGAGAATCTGAAAAATAAGCATTTTTGGTACCATGTGATGAACTTCCGTCTCATTATCACGTGGAATCCATCCCAAACCACTTTGGCCCCTCTGAACTCATGGCGATTACTCATTGGCCACTTAATTACATTACTTATTTTTATCTGTTCACTTACTAATTTTACTATTTTGTGTTAATTTCATTTCCTCTGTTGTATTATAAACTACTTGAGGGGAGGAAAAAGTTTTTATACCACTGATTATATCCTATAGCCTCTAGCCTGCTATGTTTCATATAAAAAGCACATATTAAATATCTGGCAGGTTGTAAGAGGGTTGTATTTTACACTTGGGATCTTCCCTCTGCAACTGCATAATTATTTCTCTGTTGACATAAAATACAGAAATGTGATGACAGAGAAGGTGAGATTTGTTTGTACTCAGTCTACATTGAGTGATAGATTTAAACATGCAGATTAAATTAGTTATGCCTAATGGGCATTTGTATGTATTCTTTGGATAAATATCTGTTAAGTGTTCTGCTCATTTTTAATCAGGTTAATCAAACCAAAATGGCAGACTGAAACACAAGTAAAAAGAAACATGGAGATATAGAGCAACGAGAAAACAGAAGATAAAATGCCAGTACTGTCTTCATTTTTCACCTTCTTGGTTAAATTTATTTCTAGGTATTTTATCCTTTTTGTTGCAATTGTAAATAGGATTGTTTTCATAATTTTTCCTTCCGCTAGCTCATTGTTAGCATATAAAAATGCAACAAATTTTTGTATTGAAAAATATACAAAATTTTTTGTGTATTTTTTGTACCTTGAAACTTTATTATTTCCAATAGTATATTGGTAGGGCCTTTAGGGTTTTTAATATACATATAAAATCATGTCATCTATAAATAGTAATGGTTTTACTTCTTGCTTCTCTCCTTTTGCTCTGACTGGAGCTTCCAGTGGTGACAGTGGAATCCCTGTCTTGTTCCTCAGCTTATAGGGATCGCTTTCAGGTTTTCACCATTGAGTGTGATGTTAGCTGTGGGTTTGTCATATATAAGGGCTTCCCTGGTGGTGCAGAGGTTAAAGCGTCTGCCTGCAATGTGGGAGACCTGGGTTTGATCCCTGGGTTGGGAAGATCCTCTGGAGAAGGAAATGGCAACCCACTCCAGTATTCTTGCCTGGAGAATCCCATGGATGGAGGAGCTTGGTTGGCTACAGTCCACGGGTCGCAAAGAGTCGGACATGACTGAGCGACTTCACTTTCACTTGTCATATATGGCCTTTATTATGTTGATTTATTTTATGTGCACTTTGAGAGTTTCTGTGATAAATAGGTGTTGGATCTTGTCAAATGCTTTTTCTGCATCTATTGAGATGTTGATCCAGTTTTTACCCTTCACCCTGCACTTTGTTAATGTGGTGCTTTGTGTTGATGCTTTGTGAATGTTGAGCCATCGCTGCATCCTATAATGAATCCTACTTGATCATGTTGTGTGTGTGTGCTCAGTCATGTCCGACTCTTTGCAACACCATGGACTGTAGCCTGCCAGGCTCCTCTATCCGTGGGGTTCTCCAGGCAAGAATACTGGAGTGGCTTGCCATTTCCTCCTCCCGGAAACCTTCTCAACCCAGAGACTGAACCTGAGTCTCATGCACTGTCAGGCGGATTCTCCACCACTGGTGCCCCCTTGTTTTTGGTTTGTTAATATTTTGTGGAGGATTTTCCCATCTATGTTTATCAGTGACATTGGCCTGTAATTTTCAATTTTTGTGTTATCTTTGTGTGTTTTAGTATCAGGGTAATGGCCTTCTAAATGAGTTAGAAGCTGTCTCTTTTCAGTTTTTGGGAGAGTTTAAAAGTAGGTATTATATCTTTGAATATTTGATGGAATTCACCTGTGAAGCTGTCTGGTCCTGGACTTTTGTTTTTTCAGAGGTTTCTGATTACTGTGTCAGTCTTCTTATTAGTGATCAGTGTATTGACTTTTCTCTTTCATCTTGATTCAGTCTTGGAAATTTGTATGATTCTCAGAATTTACCCATTTCTTCTATGTTGTCCAGTTTGTTGGTGTATAGTTATTCATAGTATTCTTATCTAATCCTTCCTATCCTTTATAGTTCTGTATTATTTATTTTAATTTTGCCTCTTTCATTTCTGATTTTATCCGTTTTTTTTTTTTTTTTAGTGAGTCGGCCTAAAGGTGTGTCAATTTTGTCTGTTTTCAAAGAATGAGCTCTTATTTTTATTGATCTTTTCTATTATCTTTTCAGTCTACTTAATTTACTTCTGCTCTGATTTTGTTATGTCCTTTCCTCTAACTTTGAGCTTCATTTGTTCTTCATTTCCTAGTTACTTTAGATGTATGGATAGATTATTTGAGCTGCAGATGGACATATATTGCTATAAACTTCCCTGTTAGTGCTCTTTGTGGTGCATCCCACAGATTTTGGATTTTTCCTTTTCATTTATCTTCAGATATTTCTCTTTCTCTTTTAACTTTTTTGTTGACCAATAGTTTTTCAATAGCTTGTTCAGTCTCCACATATTGTCATTTTCCCCCAGCTTTCATCTTACAGTAGATTTCCAGTTTCATACCATTGTGGTTGAAAAGGCACTTGATATGATTTAAATCTTCTTAAATTTAATGAGACTTGAATCCCAGCATTTGGTCTGTCCTTGACAAAGTTCCATGGGCACTTGAGAAAAGTGTGCATTCTGTGCATTTGGATGGATATTGTGTACATGTTATCAGATCTATGTGATTTACTGTTTCATTTAAGTCTGCCCTTAACCTTGTTGACTTTCTTTCTAGGTGAGCCATCCATTTATGTAGATGTAGTGTTACAGTGCCTTACTATTACTTGGCTGTCAATTTTCCCCTTTATGTTCGTAATAGTTCTATGTATGTTAGGTATATATATTATTCATCTCTTGTTACCTTTTTTGGCTTGAAGTATTTTCTCTGATATGAATATGGCTACTTTTTTTTTTTTTTTTTGCTTTTGGCTACGGATAGCTTAGAGAATTGTCTTCTGTCTCGTTACTTTCAGCCTATGTTTGTCTTAAGAATTTGAGGTGAGTCTTTTTATTTATGAATCTGTCCAGTTACTCTGTCTTTTGATTGAGTTCTATTCATTTACTAAATGTAAATGATTATTGATAAATGAATACAATACTGCCATTTGATCTTTTGTTGTCTGTTCTGTATCTCTGTGTTTCTTTTTCCTGGTGTTTCTGTCTGCCATTTTGGTTTGGTGGTTTTCTATGATGTGTGTTTCCCAACTTCCTTTTTCAAAATGTGTCTCTGGTCTAGATTTATGTTTTGTGGTTACCATGGGTTGGTATAAAACATTTTCCTAGATAAAACAGTCCTTTTCTTGCCTATACTCTCTGATCTTCAGTTGCTTGTGTTTGGAGAATGTTATTCCATTGCATAGTGGCCTGTGCAGAGTTTCTATTGAGAAATCTGCTGATAGTGTAATGGGGGTTACTTTGTATGTTACCCTTCTTTTTTCTGTGGCTGCCTTTAAGATTCTGTCTTTGTCATTGAATTTTGGCAGTTTTCATTATAATACGTTTTGGGAAAGGTCTTTTTGCATTGAGATTTCTTATGTAGGTTTTCCTCTTAGCTTTGACTTGTAAATGCAGTTCCTTCCCCCAGGTTTGGAACATTCTCAGCTATTACTTCCTTAGGTAAACTCTCTACTCCCTTCTCCCTTTTCTCCTTCTAGGATACCCATTATCCTTAGGTTGCCCTTCCTAAAAGAGTTTCACAGTTCTCAGGATTTCCTCAATTATTTTAGATCTTAATTCTCTCTCCTCTCCTACCAGTGTCATTTTTAGATTCGTGTCTTCAAGGTGCTAATTCTCTCTTTGATATGGTCTGCTCTGTTTTCAGTATGCTCTAATGTGTTCTTGGTCTCATTTATCGCATCCTTCAGCTCCTGAATGTCTATTAGTTCTCTTTTACATTGAAATCTCTTTGGTAAAGTATTTTTTCTGTGTATTAATATTATTCCTGAGCTCTTTGAACTGCCTTTCTGTGTGTCTTTTTTTTTTTTTTTTCAGTTAGCTTGTGTGTTTCTTCATGACAGCTGTTTTGAATTCCTTATTAGATTACTTAATTGCATGACTTTTGTTTTCTGGAGAATTGTCATATTATTTTTGTGATACAATGTTATGCTGGTTTTTCTTGGTGCTTTATGAGTTGTTCCTTGGCTGATATATTTGAAGAAACAAATTCTTTGCTTCTTTGCTGCTGCTGCTGCTAAGTCGAGTCAGTCGTGTCTGACTCTGTGTGACTTTAGGTAAAGGTTCTTTTACTTGATTCTATCAGGCGAGGATAATCTCCTTGGCTTTGTCTTGGTGCAACAAAAATTTGAAGCGATGGACATTAAAGCCCTTGGCACGTCATAGCTCTTGGACAGACCGTGTTGTAGCTCTTGGGTCTTGAACAGACCGTGATATAGCTCTTAGACAGATCAGTGTTACAGCTCCGTGTTACAGGTCAGTTTTATTTAGAAAATAGCAGGAAAATACATGCTCGAGGTGTGAGGGCATGCCAACCCAAAGATGCCAAGAGAAGCAAGACCCCCGGTCCTTTGGCTCCTCTTTTTATGTTTTTCCCTCCCTCCCCCCTGGCCCGGGCCTGCCCTGTGTAAACTGGGCTAGCCAGGAGTGCTGTTCGTTCTACCTGAGGTCCTCACTCCAGTCCTCGGACCTTCCTTCGTTCTATTTTTGTGGGCTTTTCCCTTCCTTGTCTTTTAGCCACCGCCATTTTGGATTCCTGTTTCCTATTCTAACTACCTAACAATTCTAAGAATTCAACAGGTTAGTAGTTAGAGATCTTCCTTTTGTTTTTAGGGCTTCCCTGGTGGCTCAGACGGTAAGGAATCTGTCTGCAATGCAGGAGACCCGGGTTTGATCACTGTATGGGGAAGATCCCCTGCAGATCTTCAGTGTTCTTGCCTGGAGAATTCCACGAACAGAGGAGCCTGGTGGGCTACAGTGCACAAGGTCATAAAGAGTCGAACAAGACTGAGCGACTCACACTTTCACTTTTTTTTGTTTTTCAGTAGGTGGTGCTATAGCACAAGTTTTTGGTATTTCTACCTGAGTTGTCTGTGCTTGTACTTGAGAGTCAGTCCTGTACTTTTCACCCTCCACTGCCTCTGCCAGAGTTCTTGCCCTTTGCCCCTACTGTTGCTGCTTGTACCTCTGGGCTTGCTCTGCTTTGCTGTAGCCAATGCTGGTACTGTTGTTGGTGTTGCTTCCTGGGGCACCTAGATGGGGGGCGCCTTGCTGCCTCAGGAACAGCCTGGGTCATGGGCTCTGCAACTGCAGGAGGGAGGAGCAGAGATTGAGCCTAACGGCACCTGCACTGTATCCACTTCTGTCAGGTTCATGGGCAGCACCTCTTGGGTACAGGGGCTGGAGTCACGTGTGTATTTGCAGCTAGAGGAACGGAGTCAGAGTCCCCACTGCCACTCCTGCCCTGTTCTCAGCAGTGAAGGGTGCTTCTGCAGCCAGGAGACTGGAGTTGCGTGCACTGCCTCCTGGACTTTCTGGTGCCACAAGGTTTTCTGGGATCATTGTGTTGGGGAGGGGTGTGATCCTAGGCATTACCTCTGCTGTTCTCACTTTCTGATTCCTCTGTGTTTCCAATCCACCGATCTTCAGATGTAGACATCTGTGGAACTCTCCAGTGTGTGCTGGGCAGAGGAACCTTTATCGTGTTACAGATGTTTGACTGGTTATAGATTGAAGGGGAGAGAGAAAGGGAACAGAGTGTTGTACCATCGCCTCCTCCCCACCTTTTTTTTTTTGGTTAGTATTACCATGGTATATGGGCTTCCCAGATGCACTAGTGGTAAAGAATCCTCCTTGCCAATGCAGGAGATGCAGATTCAATCCCTGGCTTGGGAAGATCCTCTTGAGTAGGAAATGGCAACTCTCTCCAATATTATCTGGGGAAGTCCATGGGCAGAGGAACCTTGCAGGCTACAGTCCATGCGGCTTCATACAGTTGGACAGGATTTAATCATTGCTTTTAGACTATTGGGGCTTCCCTCGTGGTTCAGATGGTAAAGAATCTGCCTGAAATGCAGGAGACCCAGGTTTGATCCTTTGCTTGGAAAGATCCCCTGGAAAAGGGAATGGATATCCACTCTAGTATTCTTGCCTGGCGAATACCATGGATAGAGGAACCTGGTGGACTACAGTCTACGGGGTTGCAGAATTGGACACGACTGCATGACTAACACAGTTTTCTTTCTTGCCTTTTCTTCATTTTCCCTGCTTTCTTTTAATAAGTAAGTAGTATTTATTTACTTACCTACTTGCTTATTTTTATACATCTTACATTTATTTTTATTTTTAAATTACTTGATTAATTTTTGACCATGCCACATGGCTTGCAGGATTTTAGTTCCGTGACCAGGGATTGAACCCAGGCCTATGGCAGTGAAAGTTCCAAGTCCTAACCACTGGACCACCACGGAATTTTCCTTGGTAGTATTTATGACTCCCTCTTGTCGCCTTTGTTGACTTATTCAGTTCAGTTCAGTCACTCAGTCATGTCTGACTCTCTGCGACCCCATGAACCACAGCATGTCAGGCCTCACTGTCCATTGGGTAAACTCCTGGAGTTTACCCAAACTCATGTCCATTGAGTCGGTGATGCCATCCAACCATCTCATCCTCTGTCGTCCCCTTCTCCTCCCTCCCTCAACCTTTCCCAGCATCAGGGTCTTTTCCAATGAGTCAATTCTTCACATCAGATGGCCAAAGTATTGGAGTTTCAGCTTCAACATCAGTCCTTCCAGTGAACACCCAGGGCTGATCTTCAGAATGGACTGGTTGGATCTCCTTGCAGTCCAAGGGACTCTCAAGAGTCTTCTCCAACACCACAGTTCAAAAGCATCAATTCTTTGGCGCTCAGCTTTCTTCACAGTCCAACTCTCACATCCATACATGACCAGTCTGAATCTCCCAATTCTTCCCATCTGCCCCCTACTTCTCTTTTGGTATCCATATATTCTCTAAGTATGTGTCTCTATAAATTTTATGGGTTTAAATGTATAATGGCATATATCCACCATTACAGTATTCCTAAAAATTGTTTCACTGCCTTAACAAGCTTCTGTGTCTCTTGCATATTTGTCCCTCTGTCCCCTAACCATTGGCAGCCACCAAAACCAGTTTTTTAAAAACAGTCTCCATAGTTTTGCCTTTTCCTGAATGTCATATAGCTGGAATCATACAGTATATAGTTCTTGCAGACTGGCTTCTTTCACCAAGTAATATGGATTTAATAAGGTTCTCCATGTCTTTCCATTGCTTGATGCCTCATTTCGTCTGTGGTCTGGATGTGTAATAGTTTATCTGTTCATCTGTTGAAAGACATATTGGTTGCTTCCAAGTTTTGAATAAAGCAACCATAAACAGTTGTATGCAGCTTTTTTGTGAGGACATAAATTTTCAACTCCTTTTGAGTATGACGGTCTTCATACCATTATAGGAGACACTCCATCTTTCACCTTTGATCCACTTTTTCCCAGTCCTTGCCTGCTACCTTGCTACTTGGGCCCTTGACTATTCCACTCTCTCTTATCCAATGTTGATACTTATTAAATGCTATTTAATACTATTTTAGGGTTGATTCATCTTCTCTTTAAATTACAGATGGAAAGTTTTGAACTGTAAGATGCATATATACATTTAAAAAAACCTATAACTTCTTAATTACAGTTAGCCAGTTCTTTTGTCTTTTGTTGTAATCTTTTAATTTCACTCTGGCATTTTCACTGCTCATCAGCACACTGGAAGCAAGGAATAATTTTGCTTAAATATATCTTTTTCTTCTTTGAGAAGTGCTACTATGACTGTGCATTTATTGTTTTAGTGTTTTTAAAATATCATAAACTGTGTTTGATTATGCTGCTGCTACTGCTAAGTCGCATCAGTCGTGTCCAACTCTGTGTGACCCCATAGATAGCAGCCCACCAGGCTCCCCCATCCCTGGGATTCTCTAGGCAAGAATACTGGAGTGGGTTGCCATTTCCTTCTCCAATGCATGAAAGTGAAAAGTGAAAGTGAAGTTGCTCAGTCATGCCCAACTCTTAGCGACCCCATGGAGTGCAGCCTACCAGGCTCCTCCGTCCATGGGATTCTCCAGGCAAGAGTACTGGAGTGGGGTGCCATTGCCTTCTCCAGTATTTGATTATATTTGCCCAATAAAGATCTCTTGTTCTAAAAAACGAGGTAAGTGTATTGAGTATCAAACATTTTTAAGTTGGACCAAATTTACATTATTGAACTTAATTTTTTAAACATGAGAAATTTTAAATCTGAGTTATATGGATTCAGTTACTGCAGGAAATGTGCTTATTTGGTAGGCTATCCAGTGTTCTTGCTTGGAGAATCCCAGGGACGGGGGAGCCTGGTGGGCTGCCGTCTCTGGGGTCGCACAGAGTCAGACACGACTGAAGCGACTTAGCAGTAGCAGCAGTTACTGCAGGTAATGTGATCATTTGGTAGGCGAATTTTATTAGTCATTCTAAATGTATGAGGATAATGAAAGTGAGATTCAGGAAGTTTTGACAGTATAGTATAGGAGTACAGGAGAAATTCTTAAGGCTGACCTGGTGGCAGTGTCCGGTTGGATAGAACAATTGTGGAAAATGCTGCCTTGAATAGAACTGTAGTCATGCCACATGAGGTTGATAGTCATATCAGTTTCCACATATTAATAGTAAGTCTGATTGCAAAATCCCAAATTTTATCACCTGTTATCTCTGATGGTCAAGATTGATTATGAGTGATTCTTTTATTCTTTTCCCACTGCTTTGCTGAATTTATATACAATATATGTGTAGCTTATGTGTTGTTTTCTGAAAAATTAATTAAAAGCCCTTTGGCATACCAGAAAATACATTCTTAATTTATAATTGATATGTTAGTGTACCCTAACTTCAAAGGAAAGTGAAAGGAAAGTGAAGTCACTCAGTCATGTCTGACTTTTTTGTGACCCCATGGACTGTAGCCTACCAGGTTCTTCTACCCATGGTATTTTCCAGGCAAGAGTACTGGAGTGGGTTGCCATTTCCTTCTCCAGGGGATCTTCCTGACCCAGGGATCGAACCTGGGTTTCCCACATTGCAGGCCGACACCTTAGCATCTGAGCCACCAGGGAAGCTCCTAACTTCAAAGACTTTTGCTTTAACAGATTTGAATGCAGCTATTTTCTTAACCAGAGAATTATTATTTGAGTAACTTTAGCATTGGGTTCAGAGAAGGCAATGACATTCCACTCCAGTAACTTTGCCTGGAAAATCCCATGGACGGAAGAGCCTGGTAGTCTGCAGTCCATGGGGTTGCTAGAGTTGGACACGACTGAGCGACTTCACTTTCACTTTTCACTTCCATGCATTGGAGAAGGAAATGGCAACCCACTCCAGTGTTCTTGCCTGGAGAATCCCAGGGATGGGGAAGCCTGGTGGGCTGCCGTCTATGGGGTCACACAGAGTCGGACACGACTGAAGCAACTTGGCATTGGGTTAGAAGAGAGGATTAGAAAAGAAATGGTGGTATGATATACTTTGGAAATTACTGACAGTGACATTTTTGTCTTTCCCTTTCCTAGTAGTTAATGTTTTGGGCACTTCAGATTGCTATAACTTTAAAGAGAATTAGTTCCTACAGGGCCTAAATATCAAGGTCTTGGTGACAGAAGTTCATTTTGCTATCAGCAAGATAAGTAAGTATCTCAGCATTCCAGATCCTATAGAATTCCTATAGCCATTGCAAAAAGCTGATTATATTGACATCTGGTCAATTGGCAATTACAGCCTGGGCATGAGAAGTTGCTGTATAAGGTAATCAGTATTTTTTTCTCATTCTTTCTAAATACCAGGAATACCAGGGCTGATTCAGAGCTGCTATCAAATGCTTCAGAGTCCTGACATATGACCCTGGTCAATAATTTCAAGCTAGCATATTCAATGTACATCCAAAAACAGTCAAGTTTTTCTGTAGGGTTCTTGGAACTGGAAAAGCAGTGAAGGATGGGGGGAAGCTAACCACAACCAATTGCTAAATCTGAAGGTTAAGATTGCTTTAAATATTATTTTTGTTGTTCAGTTACTCACTTGTGTCTGATACTTTCCACGACTCCGTGGACTGCAGCACGCCAGGCTTCCCTGTCATTCACCATCTCCCAGAGCTTTCTCAAACTCATGTCTATTGAGCCAGTGATGCCATCCAACCATCTCATCCTCTGTCATCCCCTTCTCCTCCTGCCTTCAATCTTTCCCAGCATCAGGGTCTTTTCTAATGAGTCAGCTCTTTGTATCAGGTGGCCAAAGTATTGGAGTGTTAGCTTCAGCATCAGTCCTTCTAATAAATATTCAGGACTGATCTCTTTTAGGATGGACGGGTTGAATCTCCTTGCAGTCCAAGGGACTCTCAACAGTCTTCTCCAACACCACAGTTCAAAAGCATCAATTCTTTGGCGTTCAGTCTTCTTTGTGGTCCAACTCTCACATCCATACACGACGATTGGAAAAACCATAGCTTTGACCACATGGACCTTTCCTAGAAAAGTGATGTCTCTGGTTTTTAGTATGCTGTCTAGGTTGGTCTGGAGAATGAAATGGCATCCCACTCCAGTATTCTTGCCTGGAGAATTCCATGGACGGGGAAGCCTGGCAGGCTACAGTCCATGGAGTCACAAAGAGTCACACATGACTGAGCAACTAACACTGCTAGGTTAGTCATACCTTTTCTTCCAAGGAGCAAGCATCTTTTAATTGCATGGCTGTAGTCAGCATCTGCAGTGATTTTGGAGCCCAATAAAGTCTGTCACCATTCCCATTGTTTCCCCATCTATCTGACATGAAGTGATGGGACTGGATGCCATGATCTTAGTTTTTTGAAAGTTGAGTTTTAGCCAGCTTTTTCACTCTCCTCTTCCACTTTCATCATGAGGCTTTTTAGTTCCTCTTTGCTTTCTGCTATAAGGGTGGCATCATTTGCATATCTGAGGTTATTGATACTTGTCCCAGAAATCTTGATTCCAACTTGTGCTTCACCCAGCCAGCATTGCCCATGATGTACTCCATGTAGAAATTAGATAAGCAGGATGACAATATACAGCCTTGACATACTCCTTTCCCAATTTGTGTTGTTCCATGTCCAGTTCTAACTGTTACACCTTGACCTGCATTGAGGTTTCTCACGAGGCCGGTAAGGTGGTCTGGTATTTCCATCTCTTAAAGAATTTTCCACAGTTTATTGTGATCCACACAGTCAACGGCTTTGGCATAGTCAATAAAGCAGAAGTAGATGCTTTTCTGGAACTCTCTGGCTTTATCTATGATCCAGTGGATGTTGGCAATTTGATCTCTGATTCCGCCACCTTTTTAAATCCAGCTTGAGCATCTGGAATTTCTCAGTTCATGTACTGTTGAAACCTGGCTTGGATAATTTTGAGCATTACTTTGTTAGCATGTGAGATGAGCGCAATTGAGTGGTAGTTTGAGCATTCTTTGGCATTGCCTTTCTTTGGGATTGGAATGAAAACTAACCTTTTGTAGTCCTGTGGTCACTGCCGAGTTTTCCAGATTTGCTGGCATATTGAGTGCAGCACTTCAACAGCATCATCTTCTAGGATTTGAAATAGCTCAGCTGGAATTCTGTCACCTTCACTAGCTTTGTTCATACTGATGCTTCCAAAGGCCCACTTGACTTTGCACTCTAGGATGTCAGGCTCTAGGTGAGTGATCACACCATCATGATTATCTTGGTCATTAAGGTCTTTTTTTGTTGTTGTTCTGTGTATTCTTGCCACCTCTTCTTAACATCTACTGCTTCTGCTAAGTCCATACTGTTTCTATCTTTTATTGAGCCCATCTTTGCATGAAATGTTCCCTTGGTATCTCTAATTTGCTTGAAGAGACCCCTAGTATTTCCCATTCTGTTGTTTTCCTCTATTTCTTTGCATTGATCACTGAGGAAGGCTTTCTTATCTCTCTTTGCTGTTCTTTGGAACTCTGCATTCAGGTGGGTATATCTTTCCTTTCCTTCTTTGCCTTTCTCATCTCTTTTTTGCTCAGCTATTTTTAAGACCTCTGACAGCCATTTTGCTTTTTTACATTTCTTTTTCTGGTAGATGCTTTTGATCACTGCCTCTTGTGTCATGAACCTCCATTTATAGTTCTTCAGTCACTCTGTCTATCAGATCTAATCCCTGGAATCTATTTGTCACTTCCACTATATAATACTAAGGGATTTGATTTAGGTCATACCCTAATGGCCTAGTGGTTTTCCCTTCTTCATTCAATATAAGTCTGAATATGTCAATAAGGAGTTCATGATCTGAGCCGCAGTCAGCTCTGGGTCTTGTTTTTGCTGACTGTATAGAGCTTCTCCATCTTTGGCTGCAAGAATATAATCAGTCTGATTTCAGTATTGACTGTCTGGTGATGTCCATCTGTAGAGTCTTCTCTTGTGTTGTTGAAGAGGGTGTTTGCTATGACCAGTGCGTTCTCTTGGCAAAACTCTGTTAGCCTCTGACCTGCTTCATTTTGTACTCCAAGGCCAAAAATGTCTGTTACTCCAGGTATCTCTTGATTTCCTACTTTTGTATTCCAGTCCTCTATGGCAAAAAGGGGACTTTTTTTTTTTTTTTTTAGTTCTAGAAGGTCTTGCAGGTCTTCATAGAACTGTTTCACTTCAGCTTCTCTGGCATTAGTGGTTGGGGTATAGACTTGTATTACTGTGATATGAATGGCTTGCCTCGGAAATAACAGATAATTCTGTCATTTTTGAGACTGTACCCAAGTACTGCATTTTGGAACTTTGTGTTGACTATGAGGTCTACTCCATTTCTTCTAAGGGATCCTTGCCAACAAGAGTAGATGTAGTGGTCATCTGAATTAAATTCACCCATTCTGGTCCATTTTGGTTCACTGATTCCTAAAATGTTGATGTTCACTCTTGCCGTCTCCTGTTTTTATTTTATTTTATTTTATTATTTTTTTTTAATTTTAAAATCTTTAATTCTTACATGTGTTCCCAAACATGAACCCCCCCTCCCACCTCCCTCCCCATAACATCTCTCTGGGTCATCCCCATGCACCAGCCCCAAGCATGCTGTATCCTGCGTCAGACATAGACTGGCGATTCAATTCTTACATGATAGTATACATGATAGAATGCCATTCTCCCAAATCATCCCACCCTCTCCCTCTCCCTCTGAGTCCAAAAGTCCGTTATACACAGCTGTGTCTTTTTTCCTGTCTTGCATACAGGGTCGTCATTGCCATCTTTCTAAATTCCATACATATGTGTTAGTATACTGTATTGGTGTTTTTCTTTCTGGCTTACTTCACTCTGTATAATTGGCTCCAGTTTCATCCATCTCATCAGAACTGATTCAAATGAATTCTTTTTAACAGCTGAGTAATACTCCATTGTGTATATGTACCACAGCTTTCTTTTTGTAGGAAGGAAATTTGCTTGTTAATCTTATTCTGTGATCTTTGGGCTGAAGAAAAATAGAAGAAGGAGAGCCCTTGGTAAATATGCTCAAAGATGTATTTCTTTCGTTTTGTCTATAAACATTGGGAGTGATTAATTGGGCTTTTCCCATCATATCTTGCAAAGGTAGAAAACTAAAGGAGGGCTGGTTGGTTATAAGCTTGAAGTATAATCATCTCATGGCATGAAGATTTCCTTGGGCAATTTTTGACAGCAGTGAGATGAATGGTCCATGATGTATACTAACTGTAATTAATACTTATGCCTTTGAATGGTGTCACAGAAATGATCTCATATATTGGGAAGTTACAATAAATGTGTTTATATGAAAGACAGTTGAGTAGATTAATATTGTTTTAGGAGTGAAAACTAAGGTCAGTAAATAAAACTTACAGAAATAATAGATGGA
Organism: Capricornis sumatraensis; assembly: GCF_032405125.1. Classification (NCBI taxonomy): domain Eukaryota; kingdom Metazoa; phylum Chordata; class Mammalia; order Artiodactyla; family Bovidae; genus Capricornis; species Capricornis sumatraensis. The sequence goes on from NC_091077.1 coordinate 74,901,683, forward strand.
AGAATTTGCCAGAAAATGAAGTTATTTTAGAGAATGGGATTGGCTCTCTCTCTAGGTAATGAGTTCCTCATTGCTTTGTATGATCAGTATTGGTATAGGTAGCCTTTGATATCATTCTCATTTATTAAATATTTGCTATATGTCTACATTATAGTAATAATTCAAAGGCTTTCTAGGATAGCTAAACCCAGGTTGATACAGTGGAGAGTGGTGTCTATGGCAAATTGGAGAATGCCCTTTCTGTTTAAAGTTGTTTAAATTCAAATAAAAAAAATAAAGTCCATTGTACTGGCTAAACAGAAGATCTAACTAACCACTGCATCTACTATGGTAGGCCTGTTCATATGCAGGGTTTTTATTTTATGATTAAACTCAGCACTACATTATTCTGGTTTTACAAATAACGGACCTGAATTTGGGTAACTGGGCTATGGTCAAATGGCTGTTCAGTGGAAGAGCTAGAATCATTGAATCATGCTTCATTCATTTTATCTTCCTTATAACACAGACCTTAAGAAGTTAAATCACTTACTTAAGATTCCCAGCTATATTCTGAAAAAGTCCAAACTTGTACATGGGCCATTTTATTCCAAGTCAGTTTGGATTCTTTCATTGACATATGTTGATGGCAGTGCTGTTTGTTAGATGGTGCTGCAGTGGGTCCCCTTGGGAAGGTTTATCTGTATATAATCTCAGGCTTGGCATCAGAAGGAAGATGAGAGAGGGTGGCACAGACAGAGTCAGATCTTTATTTAATAAAATAGTTGGCCATAGCTAAGGTATGGTGAGTACAATGGAGTGGGTAGTATCCTCCCCAAATTCAGGTCCACCTAGGACTTCAAGATGGCTTTGGAAATAATCAGTAAAGGACCTAGAAATTGCAGGTAAAATTAGTTAAGGATCTAGAAGTGAAATCATCTTGAAATTAGAGTGGACCTGAAATCCAATGACCATTCCCTTCAGAAGAGGAGAGGACACATAGAGACCCAGGCACAGAGGAGGCAGAGACGAGAGAAGAAAACGGTGTAAAAATGGAGGCAGACATTGGGGTTCAGTAATGCTATAAACTGAGGAGCACCGAGGAGTGCCAGCCGACCACCAGAAGCTGGGTTGAGGCAGGAGGCAGATTGTGCTTAGAGTCTCTAGAAGGTGCCAGCCCTGCTGACACCCTGATCTAGACTTCTAGACTCCAAATAACAGAGAACGGCAAATAACAAATTTCCATTGTTTTAAGGCATAAATTTTGTGGCAGTTGGTTGTATCAGCCCTGGAAATGAATACGGTGAGTTACTCCCAAAAGTCTGCCTGTTCCTTACCTCCCATTTCCACCCACATGTATTATTAATATTTTGGGTTGGCCAAAAGATTCATTTGGGGTACCCTGAATGAACCTTTTGGCCAACCCAACGTGTGTATTCTTTCTAGCTCTGGGTCCCTGAAAATATCATCACTAGAATTATTTTAAAGTGTATTTCCAAGAAATTCCTAGAAAAATAAAAATGTTACCCAGGAAGAGTAACATATCAAACCTTAATAGCAGAATTCTTTTAAAAAATGATGATGGTTTTTAATATCTTACTCCAGAAGCTCTTATGCTGATTCAGTGTTTTAACTGGATTTGAGTGAGGCTGTTTGAAGGTAGAAGTCAAATGCTTCTGGCTTTTAGTTTCTGAGAGTTGCAATTATTATAAATCATGAATATATCTTTAAAGCTTACTTTATGTCATATTAATGTACTAAAATGCATAGTGATATAGATACTTGATTATAGTTTGCAGCCCAAAGGAAGGTATTTTTAAAACAGTAGATTTACATTTGATACTGAAGGTGTTCTTTATTTTTCAACTTTAGTAGGACTGAAAATTCATATGCTAGCTGAAAATCTGAGAAGATAATTAACCCTATGTTTCTTACCGTTTCAGATTAATTGAAAGAGTAAATATTTTAAAGGGTACACTTTCTGTTCAGGTACGCATGTGCAGGCTTTATTAAGCACAAAGAAATAAACCAAGTCTAAATTTATGACGTCTTTTTATTCGTAATAGAATAAACCATAATTTTTATTTCCCCTGAATAAAATGCACATACATCTTCCCTATAAATTTGAATTATTTTTCTCATTTTCTTAGAGATGATAATTTCTTAAGAGGGAAGCTGTTGTATAACACGGAGAGCTCTAGCTCAGTTCTCTGTGATGACCAAATAGGGTGGGATGAAGGGAATGGAAGTGAAAGTGGCTCAGTCATGTCCGACTCTTTGCAACCCCATGAACTATACAGTCTGTGGAATTCCCTAGGCATGAATACTGGGGTGGGTAGCCTTCCCCTTCTCCAGGGGATGTTCCCAACCCAGGGGAGGTCTCCCGCATTGCAGGCAGATTCTTTACCAGCTGAGCCACAAGGGAAGCCCCAAAATACTGGAGTGAGTAGCCTATCCCTTCTCTGGCATATCTTCCCGATCCAGGACTTGAACCGGGATCTTCTGAATTGCAGGTGGGTTCTTTACCAACTGAGGTATCAGGAATTCCCGGAGGTGGGGGAGGGGGTTGGGGGGATGGAAAGGAGGCTCAAGACAGAGGGATATATGTATACACATAACTGATTCACTTTGTTGTGCAGCAAAAACTAACACAACCTTGTAAGGCAGTTATATTCCAATCAAAAGAATTTTTGCACAACTGTGGAAGTGATATTGAGAGAGGAGGACCAGGAGTGAATGATGAGTGGGTGTTATTTCATGTTTTTAAGCCCAAGACTTACACAGGCTCTTTTGTCCTATCACTGCAGTGCTTTGAAACTTCTTATATTTTCTTGGCTCACCTTTATTGGCTCTGTAAACACTATTTCTATATTCTAGTAGATCAGGGCTTCCTGACATTGCCTTATTGATATTTCGAGCCAGGTAGTTCTTTGTCTTGAGGTGCTATCTCGTGTAGCTATGTATTTGTGTGCCGTGTTCAGTCGTATCTGACTCTTTGCAACCCCATGGACTGTGGCCCGCCAGGCTCCTCTGTCCATGGGATTCTCCAGGCAAGAATACTGAGTGGATTGCCATTCCATTCTCCAGAGGATCTTCCCGACCCAGGGATCGAACCCAGGTCTCCAGCATTGCTGGCAGATTCTTTACCGTCTGAGCTACAGAATATTTAGTAGCATTTCTGGTTTTAACCACTAGGTGCCAGTAGTACTCTCTGCTGCTACTGCTGCTGCGGCTATTTAGTCCCTAAATCTTGTTTAGGTCTGGACTCCAGGGACTGAAGCCCGCCAGGCTCCTCTGTTCATTGGATTCTCCAGGAAAGAATACTGGAGTGGACTGCCAGTTCCTTCTCCAAGTACTTACTTCATGCTGCTGCTAAGTCGCTTCAGTCGTGTCCGACTCCATAGACGGCAGCCCACCAGGCTCCCCCGTCCCTGGGATTCTCCAGGCAAGGACACTGGAGTGGGTGGCCATTTCCTTCTCCAATGCATGAAAGTGAAAAGTGAAAGTGAAGTCGCTCAGTCGTGTCCAACTCTTAGCGACCCCATGGACTGCAGCCCACCAGGGATTTTCCAGGCAAGAGTACTGGAGTGGGGTGCCATTGCCTTCTCCAAGTGACAAAACTGAAACATCTTCAGATGTTGCCAGACACCCCCCGGGAAGCGAACTTATCCCGAACTGAGAAGCAGTGAAGTTTATGTGTGTTTTCTCCTTGATGTTAAATCTGTCAGAGGTCTTCCTGAGGATTTGGAATTTTGGTTGCCCTCTTTGATTTTCCCCCCATATCACTGATATTACAGAATACTGGAATCATAGAATTAAGTCTGAAGCTTCATTATACAAATTCAAAATTCAAGATTCAAAAAGCTGTGACATACCTCATCCAGCCAGAGAGTGGTTGGCATTATCCTGGATCCTATCAGTCATTACATCTTCTAATCTTTGTTTACCTTCCACTCTTTTATGATTCGCTGATGCTGCTATGCATTTTAATTCTTCCTTACTCTTATGTCTAAAAATATTTCCATCTTTATCCACCTTTTTTTCAGTAATTCTTTGTCATTGTCTCGAATTCCAGTCTCTCCACTCTGCTCTCTGGGTATTTCTAGTTTAGTGCAGTAAAAAAAATTGTAAAATTTACCTAATTTTTTTTTGCCACTTGAATGACGCTTTAGGTTCATTAGGTGTTTTTTTTTTTTCTCAATTATTTTCTTCATTCATTTGCCTAATATTTATTGAGTGTATCTTAGAGTCAGGCCCTGTGCAAGATTCTGGGCATTTAATAGATGAGACTGCTTGTAACTATTGAACCAAAGATAATTTTTGGTACAAAAGACTTACAGTATCTTCATTGGGCATTAATCAAACTTCTCTGGGCTTACTCTTTCCTATGATTGGCTGAAATCTGGTTTTGTTGCCATTAATAGGTAGATATTTTTCTTCTTTCATGTCCTTCAATTTCATTGGCCAAGTACTTTAATAATGGTAGTTACCAAGTGACCTGTGGGGACCTTCCCTCCCCATGAACTTCTGGCTACCATCTTTCCCCAACTTCTTCAGAAAACCCATATATTGTTCTCCTCACAGTAGAGTCTCATTTTGTCATTCCTTTACTTAACTGTCTGATCTTCTGAAGATTTTCTGGTTTGTCACTGACGGAAAGTGATAGAATTTTTCAATCAGTTACTATGTGGAAGCAGCCTTCCCAGGTGGAGTTTGTGATAAAGACTCCACTTGCCAATGCAGGAGACACAAGAAATGTGTGTTCGATCCTTGGATCAGAAAGATCCCCTGGAGTAGGAAATGGCAACCTGCTCCAGTATTCTTACCTGGAAAATCCCATGGACAGAGGAGCCTGGCGGGATTCAGTCCATGGGGTCGCGAAAGAGTCAGGCACCACTGAAGTGAGTGAGAATGCAGCGTGTGAAACAGTGCTGTAAGATAGCAATAGTATGTGAACCACATATGTACTTTGACATATTCTCATTGCCCCATACAAAGATAGTTGAAATTAATTAACAATGTATTTTATTTAAGCTAATATTACCAAACTATTACCATATTAGCATATAATCAGTATAAAAATAATTAATGCAATACTTTGCTTTTTGTTTTGTCCTAAGTCCATGAGATCAAATGTTTGTTTTCTACTTAAAGCACATCTCCATTTGAACTAGCCATATCATAAGAACACAACCCTCCCTGTGGCTAATGGATAATCTGTTGATAGCAAAGATTTAGAATGTTAATTTTTCTGGTCTATCACACCCAAAGTGAAAGTCCCAGCCAAGGTACTATGGTGTCCCCAAGACTGACATGCCCTCCCACTCCAGAGATGTGTTTCTTTTAACAGTCTTTTAAGTTTTTTCATTTTGTCATTAGAAAATCCATTTAAGTATGTGTTCCACAGAAAGGAAAGGGTTAGATCTTTTGGATTCCTCACTGTAGTGAATGTAATAGTCTGGGGTGTACACTATTATGTCCCCATAAAGCATGCTGTACATCTCCTAACAAGACTGCCATTCATTTTTTCAATAAATCCTGCACAGGGGTATTAGGGTCTGTGAACTGACAATTGATTTACTGCCTGGAAAATTATTCTTTATTGATTTATATTACATGGAGGCGACTGCAGATCTATAGTGTCTCTAATCAGAGAGAAAATGCTAAAGTTAGTGTCATTCTTATTTAGACAGGCAATTCCAAGGAGGAGAATTGGTTTAGCACCTCTAGGTGACATCTCCATGTTACTCAATTTCTAATTCCTATAATCCTTGAATTATAATACATAAAGCAAGTGAGTCCAGGATAATTAATTTTAAAAAAGGCAGAGTCCTTTGTGCAAATAAGTCTTTTACATGCTAACCTGGCATTCTCTTTCTGTGTGGAATTCGATGCCTCTGCTTGATTTTTCTCTGCATCATATCTGGTTTGTTACCCACATATTGAAAAATGCAAGTGTTTTAAATGAGTAACACCTTTGAAAAAGAAAGTGCTCTTAAGCACTTTAAGTTAGGGGAGGTTTCTAAAAACTATATTAAAATGATTTACTTAATTTGTAGAAGCTTTAGGAAGCTCTCTAACTTTGGGAAGGGGCTGACATCACCTGCCATCTTGCCCTGCTTTTTTAAACCTCTTTTGTACTCTGTTCTAGTCAAGGGGCTTCTGTCTAGAACATAACCTAAATTTAATTTACATACAAAAGGACAAAGTACAGCAACATGTTAGATCACTGCTTGGGCAGTGGAATCGGTGGGTTGCTGTGTATATCATCTGGGTATGTCAATTGGCTTTGGTTTTCTACAACTCCCTTGAAATTGTATGAAAAACATGTACATGTGTGAATTTGTTTCTTCTACTTTTTTCCCATGGGAGAGAGCCTGGATATCAGATTTTTAAATTGATTCACGACCTTCAAAAAAAAAAATCTCAGATGCGCATTGTGTGTTCACTATTGAATCCTCAGCACTTCGCACAGTGCTTGGCAAAGAGCAGGTCTCTAAATATTTGTTGTATAAATGAATGCTCTCAAGTTGTGTCAACATGTCCAGTAGGTTTCCTGGAATACTCTAGTTTGTCCAAAGAAAACATTGTTTACTTTGCCTGGTTTCTTGCAATGCCTACCAAATGTAGTCACCAACAGTATTTATATTTAAGAGTAAGCTAAGATTGCCATTTGGTATTGGGAGCTCAAGGTTTTGATCTGACTTTTCTTTTTTTTCCATTTCCTGTAGCTTTTCTCTTAGACTCTTCCTGTTTATTTCTGCCCTGGCTCCTAAATCTTTCTTTTCCTTTGATCCCACCCTAAAAATGGTAGACCTAAGTTGGAGCTTGGGAAGACTTCCCCCTTGAAAGGTTAATAGTGAAAGACATTGTTTAGACATCCCTCAAAGGCACTTTTTATTTGATTCATTGGGAAATTTGTTTACTTATTCAAAAGTGAAAGTCACTCAGTTGTGTCCGACTCTTTGCGACCCCTTGACTATACAGTCCATGGAATTCTCCAGGCCAGAATACTGGAGTGTGTAGCCTTTCCCTTCTCCAGGGATCTTCCCAACCCAGGAACTGAACCCAGGTCTCCCCTTATTACAGGTAGATTCTTTACCAGCTGAGCCACAAGAGAAGCCCAAGAGTACTGGAGTGAGTAGCCTATCTCTTCTCCAACGGATCTTCCCGACCCAGGAATTGAACCAGGGTCTCCTGCATTGCAGGTGGATTCTTTACCAACTGAGCTGTCAGGGAAGCCCTAACTTATTCAAAAGGCATATATTAATTGTCAGTCACATTCTGTGCTTGGCCATGGGGACACTCATACAAACCTTGTCTTTAGGGTGCTTAGAATCATATGGAAATGACTATGTAAGATTTTTAGTTAAAAGCTCTGTGGTTTGGTTTTATGTCAAGTACAGTAATTTCACCAGTAGGAAACTTGGATAGAGTTCATTACCTTGATATTTTTGCCGGAGCTTATGGGCTCATCTGGAGAAGGCAGTGGCATACCTCTCCAGTACTCTTGCCTGGAATATCCCATGGATGGAGAAGCCTGGTAGGCTGCAGTCCATGGGGTCGCTAAGAGTTGGACACGACTGAGCGACTTCACTTTCACTTTTCACTTTCATGCATTGGAGAAGGAAATGGCAACCCACTCCAGTGTTCTTGCCTGGAGAATCCCAGGGACGGGGGAGCCTGGTGGGCTGCCGTCTATGGGGTCGCACAGAGTCGGACACGACTGAAGTGACTCAGCAGCAGCAGCAGCAGCAGCATGGGCTCATCGCAGTGCCTCAGGTGACATACAGAGCCCTGAGGAACAGAATCTGAGCGCTTGAATTTGGTTTTTGATCACTGGACCTTCCTATGGGACTCAGAGAAATGGGTTAAGGCATTTTAAAAAATATAAACAAAGCCGGGCTACTCCTTTATCACTTTATTTTTCTGTCTTCCAACCTAAGACAACAAAGACAAAAACACTTCCTTCCCTAGAAATAATCTTTAATTCTACACTTTTCTGCAGTAAAGGACATGTCTCGATCTATTATTTACCATACAGCACACACCACCAGGTTTAGTACTTTTCCTTATTCTATTACTTAAAAAAAATCTTAAGTGATAGAGGTACTGGGTCTTTAAAAATTGAAAACTAGATTTTTTTTTTTTGGTTGTTGTAGACAAGCAATTTAATGAAAATGTTACTGAAATGCTTTTTCCTCTATGAAAACTAGTAAATCAATTACAAAAGCAATTTCCTTACACAGTATGATTTCATTGTGTTTGACCAGGGCATTTGATAAGTATTAGTTCTTGCTGAGAGCAAAGAGTAAATTTTATTTCAAGCTTTCCTTTCATGCAAACAGTGAGAGAAGTATCAGAAGGGCAGCTGGATAGTAGCCTTGCCTGGTTGGTGATCACAAGAGGATGGGGGAATCTGTGGGCTGGCCTGACTTCCTCATCATCTACACTGAGAAATGCAAGAGACAGACGATTTTTTTTTTTTTTGGTAATAAAAATGGGGGGAATAATAGTAAATCTCATATCTGGGTAATTTCCTACAGGAGCAGCTATTGTGGTATTCCTTCCTTCTTCCTCAGAGACTTTGGTCCATTAAATAAACACACGCCTAACCCCAATTCAAACAAAACAAATAAATGTACAACAAGAGAGAAAAAAAATCAAGATCTGATGTGTGAACATATTGGAGTGGAAGGTTAGACGCTGTGGATTTCATTTTTGCCCTTGAACTGGATATACAGATTGTCCTTGGTCCAAATATTATCAGAGCAAAAAAAAAAAAAAACCCCAAAACACAAGCAATTTACTGTGTGCCTAGTACTGCCTTAGGATTCATGTGACATGTGCACTCCCTTCTGCTGCCCCCGGTATATTTTATATCACCCACAGATGATTGAGATTTTGCAGCATGGTGGTTAAGAGCCTAGATATTGAGCCAGTGTCTCTTAGTCTGTTTTCTCTACTATAAAATGCTGACCACAATAGTATCTATGTCAGTCTAACTCATAGTGTTGTAATGAAAATTAAATGAGATAATGAGTGTGCTCCACAGATGTTAGCCACAGAAACTGCTGGAATGAATGGGGCGTGGTATTTTATTATAGGAATCCAGAGAAAGGAGATGTAACAATTTTCTTAATGACTTCTTCCATTCTTCTCCATCCCATGCTCAGGTGAGAAGGTGTTCCTTTCTCATTGCTGCCTCAGCACCTTCTGCAGTACCTTATCATGTTATGTTTAAACCGTGTATGTAAATACCAGCTGTACCCTTTGCCCAGCATGCAAGCTCCTATGTGGTAGAGTCTGTTAGTTAATTTTGTTTACTCAGCACCTACTGATCCTCTTGGAGAAGAGAGAGAGCTGAAAAATGTTCTTAAAGCAAAGAATTGAAGGTAGGAAAAAGTCAAGAACTAGAGTGGTCTTTTAGAAGATAGTCTGAGAAACTTTTTGCAAGAGATGAAAACATTTAAGATAGTGGCAGTTGAGTAAGGAAAGGCTAGAGGAAGGAATAGGGGAGGAAGGAAGAAAAGGAGGTAAACTAGGGGCTCATCCGAGGAGGAAAAATATTTGAAAATATTTGGAATATTGGCTAAAAGCAATATACAGTCTATGTTTTAGAGAGTTCAAATCACATTGCGTGTTCTGTTGATAGAATCTTCAGTGTCACCTTGAAGAAGCTGGTAGGAATTTGTGTTTTGGAAATAAAAAGAATCCTTGATCAGGCACTTAATAAATTATGATTAGTGTTGTATGAAGACTTAGTGGGTTTTTAAACCAATTTAAAGCAGAACTCTAAGCCCATCAAGTAACTTCAGTAACATTAGAGATGATAAGCTTGAAATCTGATATTTATGAGGCAAGGAGAAGGATTAGCAGTACCCAAGAACAACCTTTCAGTCTGTGGGATTAATGACACATTCCTAAATACTCAGTGATGAGCTGCAGCTTTTCAGTCACCTACCTATGTGCTAGTAGGAAAAAAAATGATCCCTGACCTAAAGAAGCATTCAGTCTGTAGGGGAGACAGAAAATTACATGAGCAGTATGATAGTGTGCTATGAGCTATGGGATTATACAGGTGGGATGTTTAATCCAGCATAAGGAGTCAGGGAAGACTTCCTCAAAGATGTGATCCATAAAATGATGTCTGAAAGATGAATAGAAAATAGCTAGAGATAAGGAGGAGAAAGAACTGTTTTGTGCAGAAACAGTGAAAAAAACTTCGATGAAGTTGGGTAAAATTCAGTGAACATGGAGGGTAGATATCAAGGAAATAGGTAGTAGATGTAATCAGGACCCATCACATAGGTAATTGTAAGCTATATAACAAGGTCAGAATTGCATATGTGAAATAAAACTCCTGTCTACGTAGTCAGCCTAGTGATTCAAGGAAAGAAACACTGAGAAGTCACAGATGTTTGGGATAATCCATGTGAGCAATAGTTGTAGTGAGAGAGTAGGTTCAGAGGCGGATGAACATAAGAGATATTTAAGAGTACACTTGACCAGTGTTGACTAGGTATGTGGAGTTAGGAGAAGAGTCAGATTTAAGTTTTGTATTCATTTTTGGCTTGTGGACCCTAGTGGGTTGAAGTATTATTTTCTGAACTGGGCAGCCAGGAAGGAGAATAGTTTGGGTGTCATTAGATATTGAGTACAGTTTTAAATGTACTGAGTTTGAAATGTTTCTGTAATATCCAAGTGGAGATTAATGAAAGTGCCAGTCAAGAGAGAGAAGAACTTATTAAATCGATATATACAATTAAGAGCTATCAAAATATGGATATTAATTGAAATAATGAGAGAAAATAAACTGGCCTAGGGAGTACAAGTGGAGTAAAAATGAGGCCTAAGATAGAATTTGTAGAGATGAGCAATTATTTTCTTTAAATCATCTTTATTGAAGTATAATATATATACCACGGAGTGCACCTGTTTTAAGCCTTCCAAGGTGGTGCTAGTGGTAAAGAATCTGTCAGTGCAGGAGATGCAAGAGACATGAGTTTGATCCCTGGTCAGGAAGATCCCCTGGACTAGGAAATGGAAACCCTCTCGAGTACTCTTGCCTGGGAAATCCAATGGACAGAGAAGCCTGGCAGGCTACAGTCCATGGGGTCACATAGAGTTGGACATGACTCAGTACACACACACACTCCCATTTTAAGTAAACATTTTAATGATTTTTACAGGTGTACACATCCCTCACGCAAATGTACACGTTTTGCAAATGTACACATCCCTCTAACTCTAATCAGGATACAGAAAATATCTAGTGTTGTGCTGGATCTGGATTGCGAGTTCCAGTTTAGTTTTCAGGAGTTTTGAATGCTGGTTATTAAGTATAGACATTGTTGAAAATTATATGATCTAACAGTTAAATCAATTTTATTAAAAACAAAACATACTTGAAGCCTATTTCCTAATTATTTACTGTATTTAATACTATGCTTTTGGAGTTATTCATATGTGTTTTATTTGAGCGGATGAAGTCCTGTATCTTAGTAAATGTTCAGTGATGTCATGTTGGTAACTGGAAATGGGCCATAGTGAGAGATTTAATGTCATGGAATTTGGCAAACATTTACAGATCAGGGCTTGACATTTTTTAGCTGATTGTCTAGATGTAAGTCAGTGAAGGGTAAAATGTTAATAATAAAGATTAAATTTGAAAGTGACATATCTATAGCTGTTACTTTATGAATAGCATAAAAATTGAGGCTATTTGAAGATATGTTCCTCCTATATTTGAGAACTATTACCTGGTTCAGGAAAGCAACTACTCATATCTTTATTAAACAAGATAGGTTCCACAGAAGCTTAATAGATGCAATTTATAAAAGGATGAGAAGGAATTTAACAGTATGTGACCTATCAGATGTAATGAAAATAAATTTATTGGGAAAAGAATGAGAGAGTTGGATGCAACATCATTTATGAAAACTTGGTTGAATTGGAATCACAGGTAGCTTATGTAGGTCAGAGTTTGGCAAAAGCCAGTGAAAGCATTTTGTGAGAATTAATTGCCCAATGGAATTTATAATATATTGTATTGGAAAAGACTCTGATGCTGGGAGGGATTAGGGGCAGGAGGAGAAGGGGACGACAGAGGATGGGATGGCTGGATGGCATCACCGACTCGATGGACGTGAGTCTAAAGTGAACTCCGGGAGATGGCGATGGACAGGGAGGCCTGGCGTGCTGCGATTCATGGGGTCGCAAAGAGTCGGACACGACTGAGCGACTGAACTGAACTGATATTGGATATTTTGTTATTTGTAAGTTGTGTATGTACAATTTTTTATCAATAGAACATAAAAACATATATAAAACTATATTATATATATATATATTTTTTTTTTTTTCAGAGAGAGCTGGTTATTAAGCACTTACTAGCACAGCGCTGATCTTACATTCTCACACAAAGTTCCTTCATGCATCTTCTGTGTTACCCTGATCTTTGGACTGAAACCACCATTGATTTATTTTTTATTACTGTATGTTAATTTTGCCTGTTCTAGAATTTCTTATAAATGGAATAATACACTTTAGTGTATTGCTTCTTTGCTCAACATACTATTTCAGAGATTCATTCACATTGTTGTGTTTATCACATAGCGGTGAGTTATTTGTTTTGGTTGCTGGGTAGCGTTCTGTTGTATGGATGTACCATGATTGATTTTTCATGCCTGTATTGATCTTTTTTCTCTTCTTCAGCTTTTGCCTCTTATGAATAAAACTGCTGTTTACAACTCATTTTTTTGAGCCAATGTTTTAAATTCTTTTTGGTTTAAATACCCATGAGTAGAGTTGCTAACAGAGAAGACAATGGCACCCCACTCCAGTACTCTTGCCTGGGAAAATCCCATGGAGGGAGGAGTCTGGTGGGCTGCGGTCCATGAGGTCGCTAAGAGTTGGACACGACTGAGTGGCTTCACTTTCACTTTTCACTTTCATGCATTGGAGAAGGAAATGGCAACCCACCCCAGTATCCTTGCCTGGAGAATCCCGGGGACGGGGGAACCTGGTGGGCTGCCGTCTATGGGGTTGCACAGAGTCGGACACAACTGAAGTGACTTAGCAGCAGCAGCAGCAGAGTTGCTAAGTCTCAGGTATGTTGTAATTTTAAGCAGCTGCCATTCAACTTTTCAAGTGGCTGTACTGTTCTACATTCTACCCAGTAGTGCCTGAGAACTATAGTTGTTCCACATCCTCACCAACACTTCACTGTGCTCCTCCTTTTAACTTTATCCATTCTAATGTGTGTGTGTATCAGTACTTCATTGTAGTTTTAATTGGCACACTATTTTTTTTGAAGAACTGAAAAAGTGCAGCGAAATGTCTAACAGAGTAAGGTGTCAGGGAAGCCAAGACAGAAGAGCTTTGGGAGAAACAGGAGGCATATAGAGCTAAGAGGCATATAGAGCTAACAGCAAAGAAAAGCAAAGGGTCCATTGGATTAAACAGCAGGAAGTTCATTTGTTACTTTGGTATGTGTGTTACTTTGGTATGTGTCAATGATAGGGAGAAAACTGAAATCATTCAGTGGAAATTCTCACTACTTGCTGCCCTTAAACCTAGAATCCTATGCTTTCCATGGCATGAAAGGTCCAAAATACCATTTTTTTTTTTTTTCCTGTGGGTCAGACCCTAACATCAGACAAGGGAAAACTGCTGAGTAGAACCTTAGTCTGGCCCTGAGTCCTCTATGGCAAGGACCCCTTATTTCCAGACTGACCTCACATAAGCTATTCTCATTTGATGCTTCAAGGCTGCTTCTCCCTCTCTCATGAATTGCTAGAAGAAAGGTAAAACTTCCTACCTACAGTGTCTTTCTATTTGGAGATATTTTTCCCAAAAGGGCACGATAGGTCATGTGAAATGTCCCCTGGTTTATCCTCATTAGGCATTAGACAAAACCTTGTTCAGAGCCTACTATGTAGGTTTTATTTTATCATGTTTATAAATATATTGAATAGATAAGTGAAAGTGGATGAATGAAGGAATGAATGAGTTACCATATAAAGTAAGATTTGGGTTAATGTCCTCTGTTATCAGTTTCCATTCAGATTTCTTAACAAGGCACATTGGTTTATAACATTATAAAAGTTTCCTGTGCAACACTGATGTTTCTACTTCTGTATACACTGCAGCATGACTATCACCAAAATTTTAGATTCCTCCTTCACCATGCAATTGACCTGCTTATTTCCCTCATTTCCTTCCCCTCTGGTAACAACTGCTCTGTTCTCTGTGTTTATGTGTTTGTTTTGGTCCTTAAGTTTATTTTGTTTTTTTTTTGTTTTATTTTATATTCCATATAGGGATGAAAATATGAAACAACAGAGGGATGAAAGAGGCTTCCCTGATAGCTCAGTTGGTAAAGAATCTGCCTACAATGCAGGAGACCTCAATTCTATTCATGGGTTGGGAAAATCCACTGGAAAAGGGATAGGCTACCCACTCCAGTATTCTTGGGCTTTCCTTGTGGCTCAGCTGGTAAAGAATCTGCCAGCAATGCGGGAGACCTGGGTTCGATCCCTCGGTTGGGAAGATTCTCTGGAGAAGGGAAAGGCTACCCACTCCAGTATTCTGACCTGGAGAATTCCATGGACTGTATAATCCATGGGGTTGCAAAGAGTCAGACACGACTGAGTGACTTTCATTTTCATAGGGATGAAAAAACTATATTTCCCATGACGACTTATTTCACTTAGAAGAATACTCTCAGTGCCCATTCATGTTGTTACAGATGGCAAGATTTCATCTTTTTTAAATGGCTAAATATTATGCTATTTTATATATGTGTATACAATTTTTTAAATCCATTCATCCATTAATGGACACATAGATTGTTCCCATTTCTTGGTTGTTGTAAATAATACTATGATGAATGTAGAGGTACAGAATCTTTTCAACTTAGTGTTTCATATTTTTTAAATACCCAGCAATGAAATAGCTAGATTATATGATAATTTTATTAAATTTTTGCAGCATGTCCATTCTATTTTCCACAATGGCTACACCAGTTTACATTCCCGCCAACAGTGTATGCTGATTTCCTTTTTTCCACATCCCTGCCAACACTTGCTATTTCTTTCTTTCTTTCTTTTGGTAATAGCCATTCTAATAGGTGTGAAGGTGGTATCTAATTGTGGTTTTGATTTGCATTTCCCTAATAATTAGTTATGTTAGCCATCTTTACATGTGCCTTTTGGCCATCTGTTTATCCTCTTTGGAAAAATTCAGATCCTATGCCCATCTTTAAGTTGTGTTGCTTTTTTGTTGTTGAGTTGTACGAGTTGTTCATGTATTTTGGATATTAATTCCTTATTGGATATGTGATTTGCAAGTATCCTATACCATTCAATTTATTGTCTTTTCATTTTGTTTCCTTTCCTGTGCAGAAGCTTTTTAGTTAGATATAGTCCACTTGCTCATTCTGCTTTTGTTTTCCTTGCCTGAGGAGACATGTCCAGAAAGATTTTGCTAAGACTTGTGTCAAAGAATGTATTGCCTATGTTTTTTTCTAGTAATTTCATGGTTTCACGTCTTACACTCAAGTTTCCAATCCATTTTTGAGAAATTTTTGTGTATGGTTTGAGTCTGGTTTGGTCTAGTTTCCTTCTTTCTTTTTCCTTTTTTTGCAGGCAGCTGTTTGGTTTTCTCAGCACCATTTATTGATGAGATGTTCCTTTCTCATGTATGTTCTCTGCCCCTTTGTCATAAGTTAATTGCCCATACATGTGTGGATTTACTTATGCACTCTCAACATTGTTCCACTGGTCTGTATGTCTGTTTTCCTGCCAATACCGTGCTATTTTGATTGCATAACTTTGTACCATAGCTTGAAATCAAGAAGTGTGGTACCTCCAGCTTTGTTCTGCTTTCTCAGAAGCTGTTTGGTTCTGAACTTTTGTTTTTTTCAGAGATCTTTGATTACTGTTTAGTCTCCTTACTAGTAATTCATACATTCAGCCTTTTCTATTTTTTCCTGATTTAGTCTTGGTAAATTGTGTGATTCTGAGAATTTATCCATTTCTGCTTGGCTGTCCAATTTGTTGATTGTATTCTTTTCTAATCTTTCATGTTTCTTTGGTGTCCATTGTTATTTCTCCTCTTTCATTTTTGATTTTTATTTATCGGTACCTTTCCTCTCTCTTTTTTGGTCTCAGTGAGTCCAGCTAATAATGCTCGGTGAGTTTTATCTTTTCAAACAACATGCTCTTATTTTCACCGATCTTTTCTTTTATCTTTTTAGCATTATTTCATTTATTTCCACTCTCATTTGTATTGTTTTTTCCATTCATTTGTTCTTCTTTTACTAGTTCATTTAGATGCAAGATTAAATTGTTTATTTGAACTTTTTCTTGTGTTTGACCTGTGTTACTATAAACTTCCCTCTTAGTAATGATTTTGCTGCAACTTACAGATTTTCATATATTATATTTTCACTTTCATTTGTCTTCAGGTACTTTTAATCTTTGCTTTCATTTTTGACACAATAGTTATCAATAACATGTTTAGTCTCCACCTATTCATTATTTTCCTAGCTTTCTCCTTGTAGTTGGTTTCTAGTTTTATATCATTGTGACTGGAAAAGATGATTGATATGATTTCATTCTTAAATTTATTGATACTTTTATATCACAGTATATGTTCATCTTTGAGAGTATTCCGTTGTGCACTTGAGAAGAATGTGTATCCTGCTGCATTTGGATGGAATTTTCTGGATAAATCTATTAAATCTATCTGGTCTAATATTTCATTTAAAGGCACTGTTTTCCTGTTTACTCTGTCTGGAAGATCTGTCCATTGATACGGGTGAGATGTCAAAATCCCCTAATAATATTGTCTTGTGATAAATTTCTCCCTTTAAGTCTGTCCATAGTTATTTTGGTGCTCCTGTGTTAAGTGCATATATAAATAATACCTGTTACATCTTCTTGATGAATTTTCCCTTTATCATTATATCCTGTCCATCTTGGTTTCCTGTTACCTTTTTGAGCTGGAAGTCTATTTTACCTGGTATGAATATGGGTATACTTACTTCTTTTTAGCTGTCATTTGCTTGGAGTATCAAATTCTGTCCCTTCACTTTGAGCCTAGGTTTGTCTTTAGAGCTGGGGTAAGTCTCCTAGACACAATATATAGTTGTGTTTTTTAAAATCCATTTAGCCACTCTATATGTTTTGATGGGTGAGTTCAATCTATTAACATTTAGGGTGCTTATTGATAAATGAGAACCTAGTACTGCCATTTTATGTTTTGATTTTTGGTTGCTTTGTCTCCAGTTTGTGTGTGTGTGTGTGTGTGTGTGTGTGTGATTCTGTCTGCCATGTTGATTTGGTGGTTTTCTGTGATGTTTCTCTCATTTTCCTTTTTTTGTGTATGTTTAGGGTCTCTGCTCTACATTTGTGTTTTGTGGTTATTGTGAGGTTTGTACTATAAATGTCTCATCAATAGAACAGTCCTGTTTCTCCTGAGAGCATCTTATCTTCAGATATCTGTATGGTTTCTTTCATTTTCCTTTCCCTCTTTTGTGTTTATGCTGTCTCAGATTACTGATTTTTATGCTGTGAGCTTGTTACCAAGTTGAAGTAGCCATAGTTATTCTTACTGTTTTTTAATCTTTAACCTTTAATTAAATGTTTAACACCTATTATGATTCAGAGTTGCATTTTTCTGATTCTGTTTATCACCTTGCTCAGAATTTTGTGTACTCTTGCCATTTTGTTTCAGTTAGAAGAGCTCCTTTAAACATTTCTTATAAAACAGGTCTAGTATTGATGCACTCCCCCAGCTTTCGTTTGTTTAGGAAAGCCTTTATTTCTTCTTCACAAGCTGGTTGATAATTGTGCTGGATAGAATATTCTTGGCTGACAATTTTTATCTTTCAATATTTGGGGCATGTCATTCTGTTCCCTCTCAGCCTATAGAGGTCTTGCTGAGAAATATGCTGATATGCCTAATGGGGATTCCTTTGTAGGTTACCATACATTTTCCTCAGCTACCTTTAAAATTCTTTGTCATTGACTTTGGACATTTTAATATGATGTGCTTGGAGAAGATCTTCTTGTGTTGAAATTACTAGCTGTTTTCTTAGCTTCATGGGCTTGTAAATCCAGTTCCTTCCCCAGGTTTGGCAAGTTCTCAGCTATTACTTCTTTAAGTAAACCTTACTGTCCTTTCCCTCTAGGATACTGCTTATTATTGTGTTATCCTTCCTAAATGGATTGGATAATTCTTTGAATATTTCTTAATTCTTTGGTTCTTTTTTAGAATTAAAATCTCCTTGGTTAAAATATTCCTTTTGTTCATTAATTTTATGCCTGAGTTCATTAAACTGCCTTTTGGCATTTTCTTGCAGCTTGTTGAGTTTCTTCATGACAGCTATTTTGAGTTTTTTATCAGTTAGACCATAGCATTCTGTGACTTAAATTTGGTTTCTGTGGAAGCGTTGTTTTCTTTTGTGATACAGTTTCACTGTGATTTTTTTTTATGGTGCTTGACAGATTATTTCTCTACCAGCCCATTTGAAGTTGCAAACTCTTTTCTTTTTTAGGTAAGTCTTCTCCTTCTTCCCTTCCCTTTCCCCCCAGTAGATTCCAAGGATTCAACTAGTTAGAAATTAGATGCCTCCTCCCACCTCCACTGCTGCCACCACCCAGTAGGTTGTTATAGCACAAGTATTTGGTTTCTCCATCCTTGGTTATATTTGAGAGTTGGCGGTTTCTATACTCCACTGCCTCCGTAAGAGGCATCACTCAGTGCTCTGCTTGTTGCCCCTGTTCTCTGGGATCACTGGTTCTTTGCTGCTGATGGTGTCATTGGTATTGCTGTGTGGGGCACTGGAATCGTGTGTATTTCTGCCGTGTTCAGGGTCTCCTGAGTCATATACTTCATTGTTGCTAGGAGGTTGGAGAGTAGGGCAGGAGCTAAGATTTTAAGTGCTGTTGCCATGTATGGGACATGTAACAGGGTGCCACAGTTTTGGATGGAGTGCAGGGTTGCAGTTGTGAGTGCCTCCATGACTTAAAGGACAAAATTTCAGGTTCCTCTGCTGCTGCTGCCCACCTTCTACACCTTGGGGTGCCACTGTGGCTGAGATACCAGAGTTGTGTCCATTGCCTTCCCTGATGCTACTGGTTCTCTGGGCTTGGCCACAATGGCTGAAGGTCTAGGATCACAGACATCCTCTTTCCCTTAGTTCTGTTTCCTCCAGTCTTCACACTTTTAGGTGTACAGATGTCTGGAATTCTCTTTCATCTGGTGTGTTGCACCTTTGTTGACATGAGTGTGTTACTGGTTGTAGATTGAGATGTAGAGACCAAGAAAGTGTCTCAAGCTGCCATGATGCTGAAGTCACTCCTCTATTATTATTATTTTTTTCTATAAGTACTCAAACCTGTGTGAAGGGGCCATGTCACTGGTGATTGCTGACAAGTAGTTGTGGATGCAAAGTTGCAGGAGTTGGAGCTCTGGATTCTTGATATAAATAAGCAAGACTTTGGATACAACAAAGAGGAAAGTTACTCCTTCTAGACTAACTTAGAAAATGGCCAATACATTAAAAAACAACACCAACAGTAAAAAGTCTTAGCAATTCTAAAGTCAACTTTGGAGCCTGGAAGCCAAACTGTGTTTTGTACATCCCTCTATTAATGGCACATTCTACAAAGTTTGCATGTTTGCTTCTCACTGAAGGCTCTGAGTTCCTCCAGAAATAGCATCTTAATCTTTGTATCTTCTGTTGCACATAATACATAATAGGTGCTTGATAACTTTCTTTTTGAAGAATGAAACAACTTAGGAGATGATAGATTGGGGACAAGGTTTAAGAGACAGAAGTAAAACGGAAAATATATTTGAGAATTGACTGAATACTGATTAAAAGAAAGGCAGGAAACTTGAAATTACAGCTTTAGATTTTAGCTGAGCTCTTTAGCTCTTCTTAGTGTAAAATAAGGGTTTATACAATGTAACTTGTTTGATAATGCATATTTGAGGACCCTGAACAAAAGTGGCAAGTAATTCAGGCCTCTGTTGAGGGTATGTAATACTTGATTTCTCAAAAGAATCAATTTCCTTATGTAAAAGGCTTTTTAAAGTAAGAGGTAGTTCCCAAGGACTATGAGAAACTCTTAACAAAGCATAGAATCATTTTTTTCCCACAAAATGATGCAGTGAAAGCTAGAAGAATTCAAAAACATCATAGTGGAGCTCCAGAGCTCAGTTATGTCAAGAGTTCTATTTCTCTCTTTTCTTTCATACTTAAGTTCTCTTCTCTGTAATCTGATTTGAGTCCACCAGGAATAATCCCATATGCCCTTCATTTCTATATGCTTCAGCCTCTTCAAGAAACTTAAGATTTCCCAGAACATCTTTCAAGATTTGGGAGTTTCATTTCTATTTGACTCTGAGCATTCACTAATCTGACTTCATCTTCACTCTCATTGGCCTCCTTCCACTCTTTCTAAAGCTGTGGTGTCTTTATCGTTGTCAATTAGAGTTCATTGTCTCTCTCTCTTCACCCCCAGAGTTTCCAGTCTTCAAATCCAGAGGGTAAGACTGCACTTCCTGCTATCCCTCCTTTGGTGTAATCTTCATGTACACATCATGTCTCATTTGATGAAGATTTTAGTTCCTAGCTCACTCACTGTTGTTTTCTCTAATACTTTCTCATTATCATAGTGACTGATTTTAGATTTTGTGTTAATAATTCTTCCCTGATCTCCAGGTTCCTTGACTTTCTTTACCAGAGAACCTGGCATCTACCTTATGCAGCCATAAACTCCCTAATTGAATCCCAGACTGAGATTCCCTAAAATGACACCCCTTCTACAATTTTAGTTATAAGCATCTTACTGTCTAGCTGTCATCTCTCTTAGTGCCTCTGGTATACTTGGCAACAATCCTTTCACTCCATTAGCTTTACACTAATACCATATTTTCATTGTTATTTGCTCCCTTATTTTGTACTTAGCTTGAGTTCTCTAGTCTAACTATGAAATATCTCTGCTCAGACCTTGTGCTTCATTTCAGAGTTTGGCTGCTGTTTGACCTTAGGTCTGATCCAAATTGTACCTGCTCATTAGGGCTGGATCACTCCTGACCCTACGCTAGTTTGATACTAAGTTGTTTTATGCTGTCTTGTTGAGAGTCAAATCCTGTTTTATTCTTGCACAGATGACCAGTCATTCTGCAATAATGACCAACCCTAAGAAAGGCTTTCATTGCTTTCCCTTGTAATTAGAAGTGCTTTTCAGAATCCTGTCTTCCTTGGATAGAAATTCTTTCTTCTTGCCCTATATCTAGCTGAAGACTTCACACTCAGAGAAACTCACTGTCCAGTCAGAGTGATTTTCCCTTGTGTGCAAACCAATAGATTCAGCTCTGATATTTCTGGTCTTTGATTATTTAACAGGTCTGCCCTTTTAATCACTTCCCTGAATACACTCTCAAATATCTTGCCCTTTTCCCCTCTATCCCATCATTGTGTTTACATAGTACCACTGAATCTTAGTTGAATCCAACTCTGTACTTACTCTGCTCCTGAACTTAGATTGAACATGACTGGAGAAAAACAACATGATTTTGAATGGTCTTCCTTGAAATCCCTGGCCGCTTTATTCAAGTGGGCTCATATACTGTTGAGGCATCCTACTTCATTTTCCTAGTCTATTCATGTTTTTACTCTCCTAGATTATTTCCTTTTCATCTTGTTTTCATTAAACTTTCAACACATACTTTCTCATCTTCATTCTCATTTGATAACCTTTCACTGAGAAAGTAGAAGCACTGAAGATTTCCACATGATCCCACTCTGACATCTGCCAGTCAACTTGGAACTATACCCATATAATCTGCCTTTCCTTTATTTTTTAGTAATGAAACCTCAGTGTTTCTCTCTAAAGCCAAACTCAACACTTGTGCTCCAACAATTTTCCCCTTACTCTCACCTCTTTTTTTACTTACTTATTCTAGTAGCATGCAAATATGCTCCAATTTCTCATATCTGAAAAAACATTTCCTGGCTTCACGTTTCTCTCTAGCTTCTGACCTCGTTTCCTGTAAAGCTCCTTGAAGTGTATATTTGCTTGCTCCCAAATCCCTTGAACATACTCAAAGCAGTTTTTAATCCCCATTACATCACCAAATCATAGAAAAAGCAGAGAGTTCCAGAAAAACATCTACTTCTGCTTTATTGACTACACCAAAGCCTTTGACTGTGTGGATCATAACAAAGTATGGAAAATTCTTAAAGAGATGGGAATACCAGACCACCTGACCTGCCTCCTGAGAAATCTGTATGCAGATCGAGAAGCAACAGTTAGAACTGGACATGGAACAACAGATTGGCTACAAATTGGGAAAGGAGTACATCAAGGCTGTATATTGCCACCCTGCATATTTAACTTATATGCAGAGTACATCATGTGAAATGCTGGGCTGGATGAAGCACAAGCTGGAATCAAAATTGCTGGGAGAAATATCAATAACCTCAGATATGCAGATGACACTACCCTTATGGCAGAAAGCAAAGAACTAAAGAGCCTCTTGATGGAAGTGAAAGAGGAGAGTGGAAAAAATTGGCTTAAAACTCAACATTAAAAAAACTAAGACCATAGCATCTGATCCCATCACTTCATGGCAATAGATGGGGAAACGATGGAAACAGTGGGAGACTTTAGTTTCTTGGGTTCCAAAATCACTGCAGATGGTGTTTGCAGTAATGAAATTAAAAGACACTTGCTCTTTGGAAGAAAAGCTATGTTCAACCTAGACAGCATATTAAAAAGCAGAGACATTACTTTGCCAAAAAAGGTCTGTCTAGTCAAAGCTATGGTTTTTCTAGTAGTCATGTATGGATGTGAGAGTTGAACTATAAAGAAAGCTGAGTGCCAAAGAATTGATGCTTTTGAACCGTGGTATTGGAGAAGACTCTTGAGAGTCCCTTGGACTGCAAGGAGATCCAACCAGTCAGTTCTAAAGGAAATCAGTCCTGAATATTCGTTCGAAGGACTGATGTTGAAGTGGAAACTCCAATACTTTGGCTACCTGATGTGAAGAACTGACTCATTGGAAAAGACCCTGATGCTGAGAAAGATTGAAGGTGAAAGGGGAAGGGGACGACAGAGGATGAGATGGTTGGATGGCATCACCAACTTGATGGACATGAATTGGAGCAAGTTCTGGGAGTTAGTGATGGACAGGGAAGCCTGGCTTGCTGCAGTCCATGGGGTTCCAAAGAGTTGGACATGGCTGAGCAATTGAACTGACTCCATTGAAAGTACTTGTCAGAAATTTCCAATGACCTCCACGTGGCTAAAGCCAATGACCGCATCTTAATCTTCATCTTTCTTGACCTTAAATATAACATTTGGATTCTGGGCTACTGTTTTCCTCTGAGAGATTAGATATTTCTCTGGCTCCTGTGCTGATGTTAGTCCTTGAATCTCTTCCATTCTTTATTTACTCTCACTTCAGAGTGATGTTATCTGTACTTTTGTTTTTAAAATTATTTAAAAACTGATGATTTCTAAATCCGTGCCTGCAACTTGGACCCCTATGAACTCAGCTATCTGACTGCTCACTTAGTTCAATTTGGATGACAAATTAGCACCTGAAACTTTATATGTCTGCAGATTGACTGCCAGGTCCTCTCTCCATCCAAATCTGTTGCCGCTTGTCTTCTTCATCTCAGTAAAGAGTCCTTCCAACTGAATATACCAAAATCTTGGATGTGTCCATGACTCTTGCCTTTTTCTCCAGTCCTACTTCCAATGAGAAAATCTAGTTATCTCTACGTTTGATTTGTGTAGAAAATTGTGATATTTTCTAACTGCCTTTACTTTTATCTTCCTGATTTAACAACCATCATTTCTCACGTGAATGGTTGAGGCAGCCTCCTAACTGTTCTCTTTCCTATGTTGATGTCCATTTTCAATCCAGTAGTCTAAATGTTTCTTTTGAAACATGTCAGGTCACAGCATCTTCCAGTGGTTTCCAATAACAAGGGCATGCCACTCAGAGCAAAAGAAATTTTTGTTAAAATGGTTTGCAGCACCTTTTGATATCTGATCCTTTGTTGTCTCCTAGATACCATGTCCTTCGATTTTCCCCTATCCTTCCTAAACTTTAGCCACACTGACCTCCTTCCCTTCCTCAGACTTACCAAGCGTACTTCCATGTCATGGCCCAGTCTCACATAGTCTTCCTTCTTTCCAAAATATATCTTCTCCAGTAGTCATATGGCCTTCTCTATCTGTTACTTATGGTCAAATATTGCTGACTAGATAAGCTTTCTTTACCTTAAATAAAAATTCTCCCTCCTCCTATTGCTTTGCTTTTCTTATTTTGCCTTATCTTGTTTATCATTTATATTTACTCTTGTTTGTTTACTATAAGTCAGATAATTTAATTGATATAATTCTTTCAGTCTGATGAAATTTAAATTCTAATTCTTGCTTTTTTAATTGGAGGATAATTGCCTTACAATTTTGTGGTGGTTTCTGTTGTGCAACAACATGAATTAGTCATAATTATATGTATGTGTGTATGTATATATATATATATGTATATATACATATATGTATATACACACATACATATATTATTGCCTCTCTCTCTTGAGCCTCCCTCCCACCCCCATTCTTCCTCTCTAGATTGTCAGAGTGCCAGGCTGGGCTCCCTGAGTTATATAGCAGCTTTCAACCAGCTATCAATAAAGAAGTTGTGGTACATATATACAATGGAATGTTACTGAGCCATTAAAAGGAACAAATTTGAGTCAGCTGTAGTGAGGTGGATGAACCTAGAGCCTGTTATACAGAGTGAAGTGAGTCAGAGAAAAATATCATATATTAACGCATATATGTTGAATCTAGAAAAATACAACTGATGAACCTGTTTGCATAGAGGAAATGCAGATGCGGATGTAGAGAATGCACCTGTGGACACAGCGGGGGAAGGAGAGGCTGGGAGAAACTGAAAAAGTAGCACTGACGTATATACCGTGTGTCTTCTAAGCAATAAACTTGGAGTTATAAATGCCAGGTCATGAGGGGCCCTGCTGTGTTTTAGTGGCCAGCACAAAGCAAGTGCTTCTTCTATGTTTTGTAAATTAATTAATATGAGATCATTCTGTATTTTGGTTTCCTTACTTTGGCATACAAAAATGCTATTGTTTTATTAAAGCTCTACACACAGTGTTCATCAAGAAACCCCAGACTGTCTTTTCCCCTTCAGCTACTCCTAGTTCATCATTGGTTTTAGTGATTTGCCCTGCCTATCATTTCCCAATTGCTTATCCACTTGACTTAAAATTTTTCTTTTTTTGTAAAACAGGCATATAAATAAATAGAAAATACTCATATTGAATTTTATTAGAGTGAGGTAAAACATTGAGAAATGTCTGTGGAGTAACAGTGGCTTTAGGTAATGTTGAAAATGGCTGGAGGTTTGTCCGACTTGGGGAGATATGGAGGGGACACTGCCCTTGTACTACAGTTGAGTAGAAGGCTTGAGGAGACCACATTTGCAGGAGTAAGTTGGAATTTGTCCAGAATGGGTTGTCAAACTTCCTTGAAGGCATTCCAGTTGATTTAAAATGTTGCAATTAGCAATAAAACCCATTATTTATCTATTTCTACCTTTTTTATTGGAATACCATCTACTCATTAAGAGACATCAGCTCATGATCAACTCTGCCCCTTGGCCTGAGGGTTTGGTTCCATGATCCCTGGGCTGGGTAAGGGTCCTTTTATCTAGTGCCAGTTGGGGCGATGGCATCCCCAACCCAGATCACAGATGGTGATTGAAAATGATGCAATTCAGCCTTCTTAGGTGACCTTGGCTAGGCTGCTCACAGGTCTCTCTGTGCTCCATAAATTACAGGTAATTACGCAGAAATAGATCAGCTCATTCCCTTGAGTTATATGTGAAGTGCAACTGATTTCACTTAGGGCTGAGCAGCAGT
The DNA here is from genome assembly GCF_032405125.1 of Capricornis sumatraensis. Classification (NCBI taxonomy): domain Eukaryota; kingdom Metazoa; phylum Chordata; class Mammalia; order Artiodactyla; family Bovidae; genus Capricornis; species Capricornis sumatraensis. The sequence continues at coordinate 74,927,643 of NC_091077.1, forward strand.
AAAGTATATTAATATCGGCTTAATTTGTGGTAATTGAGGTAGCAATAAAGAATTACCCCTGGAATATTTTATTCCCATGATCTTATGAGGGTTTAAACTATGGAAGCGGTTTTTTTTGGTCATAGTATAAAATGTCCCATTCTTTCTCGTCAGGAACTTTGTGTAATTAGCGTCTGGCCGACAACACTGTGTTCAGTCATTTCCCCTGTCCCTTGGATGCATTTTTATTAGCCAAACCATCAAGTAACCTTATTTATTATTCTAGATAGAAGCATTTTGATCTCATTAACATGGATAATTTTCTCCAAACTTATGTACTCATACTGCAGCCAAAGCTCCCTTTATGACAATTAAGATATACAATTTTTTTCTTCTGGTGTCTTACTATACAATTAAGATACCATTCAAATCAGTAAATGTATTAGTATATTAACACACTAATTGGATTACAAGCACATCTTCTTATTCCTGAAATGTTTATGATTTAATTGACTTGTTTAAACTAATTTTCATCTCCCTTTGCAATTATGACTTGTTGTTAATTGAACTTATTTACACATGGAATACTGATACTGCATTCCCCTGAAGCCAAGGAAATACGTCTAGAGGTCTCATCAGAGTGTTAGGTTTTTGGCTTTATTCACTGGGCACCTGAAACTGCTACTAGAGATAAAAATGGTCTTAAAATGTTCATTTGCTGAAATATGTAAGAATTAATTGCAGTAACTTGTAGGACAAGTAAGTATGATTTTGTTAGTCAATAATTATTTATTTATTCATGTACTCTATATGCGGAAGAGCTATTGCTTAAGAAACATAGTGATTTCCTTTTTCTTTAGGCAGGAATCTGTAGTGGCAGTGACCAGGCCTGCTATCACAGAGGTAATTGACACAGTGATATGTTTAGAATGCTGTGATTCTGCACTGCTGTTTCCAAGTCTTGAATGCTCTCTGAATTAAAGATTTTTAAAGGAGACAAAGAGAGATATATGCACATTTATGGGAAGTAATTTCAAATGCACTGTAATGTCCAGTGGTAGTGAATTACATCCATGGGGTAAAAAATCATGATTTAAAGTTTAAATGTAGAGTTTAAAACTGTATTATCTTGGGAAAAGGGTGCTGAAACATAAACAGAGTTGTCCATGGTGATTTTGAAGACCTTTACTACTACATTTTTCTGCCTTGCTACTTTGAATTTCCTCTTTGTCATTCCTGTTGTTTAAGCTGTAAGCCACATGAAAAAAAGTACCTAAAACAAAGATGAATACCTGTGTGACCAGTCCCCATGTTGTGGAATTAATTGTCACCAGCGATCCAGAACCCCTCTCCCCTTCCTTTCCAATATTTCTCAAAATTGCCATCATCCTGACTTTTAAGGGTAATTACTGCCCTGCTTTTCCTTTTAATTTATATTCAAGTATCTATTCCTGAATAGAAATTTTCCAAATTTATATGGAAAGTCATACACCGCATATACTTTTGTGTCTAGGTTCTTTAGCTCAATAATAATATTGTGAGTTTATATTCCATATCTAAGTTCTTATGTGTGGCTATAGTTTGCTTATTTTTATCTCTGTGTAGTATTGCATTGTGTGAACATAACGCAAATGATGTATCCATTCCATTGTTGATGACCATTCTGGTTGTTTCCAGGTTAGAGCTATGACATAGATGTAATGCTGGATTTGGAGATATATTCTGAAGTGAAATATCTAGGTCAGAGTCCTGCAATTTTTTAAAAGTAGCTTATGAGAATTTCCATGGTTCCGTTTTCTTGTTATTCCTTTAAATTGTCAATCTCTTTAGTGGTGCAATGGTATTTAGCTCTGATTTTAAGTTACATTTTCCTGATGATTAGGGGGGTCCAGAATCATTTCCCATTTACATTTACTGTTTAGATGTAAGTTTTCAATTATTCAGTATTTTTATTTACTGAAATCTCTTTTGGACTTTCTGCCCCAAGGCGTCTCAGATTTCCCCTCTGTGCCCAGGGAGTGCCTCTCTCATCTTTATGGACCATACTCTGAGGTATCTACACCTCTGACACATTTTCACTCATAACTGTATGAGTACTCTTCCTCTCTCAAATATTTCTCTCCACCTGCACTTCCTAACCCATCTGGATGTGGAGCCTAGGGAAGTCTCCTCTTTAAGAGCAATTGGAATTCTGTAGTGCAGCAGACCTGCTTTAAAATAAATTATGCCTGAGGTTACTTACTGTGTGAAGATTTTTCACCTCTCCTTCCTAAGTTTTCATCACAATTCCTATTGGCCTCTCAGTAGAAGTAATTAAGTTATGTGTGTGTGTGTATGCTCAGTTGTGTCCAACTTTTTGCAACCCCATGGAGTGTAGCCCACCAGGCTCCTCTATCCATGGAATTTCCTAGCCAAGAATACTGGAGTAGATTGCCATTTTCTTCTCCTGAGGATCTTCCTGATCCAGGGATCGAACCTGCATCTCCTATGTCAAAAGTAGTATTTTAAATTAATACCTTACGGTTCTGAAGATCAGAAATCTTCAAAGGATCTCACTGGTAAAATCAAGGTGTTGGCAGGGCTGCATTGTTTTCTGGAGACTTTAGGGAAAAATCTGTTTTCTTGCCTTTTCCAGATTCTACAGACCACCTACTTTCCTCTATTCATGACCCTTCCTTTCTCACTTCCCTCTGACCCTGAATTTCCTAGCTTGCTTTTTTACTTTTAAGAACTCTTATGATTATATTGTGCTCTTTTAGATAATACAGGACAATCTCTCCATGTCAAGGTCACATAATTGACATACTTAATGCCATCTGCAGTTTTAATACCCTTGACATGTAACATGCTAATAAAATATTCTCAGGTTCTAGTGATCTTTGGGGGTGTATTAGTCTGTCTATCAGAATTTTCACATGAAGAAAGGGTTAGAAAGCATCGTGAATTACAAATGCACTTTACTTTATGAAATCTTTGTCTTGCCTAAACTGATGTCCTTGAACTTATTTATGACTTTGCTTTCAAAGCACAGAATAGACCTCAATATTAAAAAAAAAAGATAAAAATTTTGATAAAAACTCTGACCAAAAAAAAAAAGTTCATAGGAGATAAAGTGAGAGTAAGATGATGGTCAAAATACATCATTTCAAACCTGAAGTTGGCATAGTTTGTTTGGGAAGTCCCTTTTATCCTTAGGCAGATCTTACAGCTTGAAACAAATCTATTACACTCCAGACAGATTTATCATTTTCACCACTTCATTCAATTTGCGTTGTAAGAAATTCATTTGGGGATGCTGGAGAATACTTCTCAAATGCATGTTGTGGATTAAACAGGGCAGAGTAGCTGTGGACCAGAATTGGTAAAGAGTTATAGAGGGAGAAGGCAGTGGGAGTTGATGTGAGTAATGGTTTCTATCCATGCCTTGAAAAATCCTCTTTAAATTACACTTGTGAGTGGATGGGAGAGCGCCTTCTCTTGAAGCCACCATCAATCGTATGCCCAGGTTGCAGTTCTTTTTAATACATCAGCCTCTTTCCTTCCAGCACACTTGCTCTTCTTCTGTCTGGAGAGGAGAAACTGTAGTCTTCACAGTGACGGAAGGACATGAGGGCCATTGACTCAAGAGTGAAATCAAAGGACAGAACATTTAGCCTCAAATCCTCTAGAAAATGTTAAGTCAGCCTCCTAGGATGAAGGCTTTTTTCAATAGAAGTTGTATAACATTTAGTTGAATTGAACTTTTGATGGATTCTTTTCCGAAGGAAGGGAGTCCACTGATGAGCTAGTCATGTTCCTTTGCTACTTCTTAGGGCATATTCTGATGGTTTTAGCTATTGTTCAGGAGTTGTTTTTAATGAAAACATTTACAATGTGATCATATAGTAGAAGGAATACAACTGGAAATTAGGAACATATATTTTGAGTGATACGGACTTAGATTCAAATCCCAATAGAGAGCTGTGTGACTTTAGGCAAATTAATACATTTCTTATCTGTAAAATGGAATAACCATATCTAACACACTGGGTGGTTATGATGATTAAATGTGGGATGATACATTTAAAGCATTTAGTAAACAGCTTATGTACAATATCTTGATACTGTACATAATGTGATATCATTACCTCCCTCCAGGCTTCTTCAGTTCTTCTAGGAGCCACAAAATTAATATAACTGTATTGGAACTGAGTGTAAGAGATGGTGTGTGTGGAAACGGTAACAAATTGGTGAGCAAAGGAACTTAAAAATTACTTAAAATACTTGAAAAGTGAAAGTTGCTCAGTTCTGTCCGACTCTTTGCAATCCCATGGACTGTATAGTCCGTGAAATTCTCCAGGCCAGAATACTGGAGTGGGTAGCCATTCCCTTCTCCAGGGGATCTTCCCAATGCAGAGACTGAACCCAGGTCTCCCACATTGGAGACAGATTCTTTACCAGCTGAGCTACCAGGGAAACCCTAAAAAAAAAAAACTCGGTGCACCAAATAAAACATGACTGGGGAACAACCTTGACATTCAGGCTGTGACAGTTAGCTGCTTTTGTCAGAGATCTCTCATCAGCAGTGACCACACCATAGGGGAGACTTAGACCCTGCACAAACCAGGAATTCGGAGACTGGTTCTATGTTTTCTTGGCCATGGGAATCACCTTTTCATTAGGGTCTTTTCACCCAACCCTAATCTATAAAATAATATCTATATCTACCTTACAAGATTGCTTTGAGGATTGATTAGAGGTAATATCTGTAAAATATCTAGCAATAAATTGGAAACTGTAAGTACTTAATATATGATAGGATGTATTTTCTCAAACTTACAGTAGATTCTCATCTTCTACTGTACCTGTTAGTTACTTGAGTCTTTCTAGAATGACTTTTCTCTGTCCCCTCAATGTGAAAATGATTCTTACTTTACTTTATTATATCACAAAACCCCACATAATCAGCTGTATTCAGGTTTACTAGGGCACAAGGAAAAGTTAAATGCTTCAATTGTCCAGTTACATAAATATTAAAAAAAATCTATTCATGCTATGCCAAGAATAAAAATCTTACCCACGTGTGTTGTCTTAAAGAACCGACTTGGTGCATTATGGTCAGATTTTGTATGGGTGCAATTTTGTGAGTACCCATGGGGCTGTAAACACTGTTTCCAGGGGAAATTCTTCTAGCCAAGCAGATTATATTTGAGATCCAGCCTAACAGAGTGGTGAAAAGTATAGGTTCAGGAGTCAGAGAACCCTTCATTGAAATCCTGGATTTACCACTTTGTAGCTGAGTAACAGAGTGAGTTTCTTAATCTCTCTGTCTTTCAGTTTCTCCATCTGCAAATGGGGGTAGTATAAATACCTCCCTCATATAGCATTTGGAGGGATAAATGAAGTAATATCACACTTGATAAGCACATAGTAAGATATCAAGTATTATCTATTTAATGTTACTGTTGTTACTGTAGGTTTTAAATACTTTTTAGAGTTTGCCAATGTTTATATTTATATTTTTAGATATGAGAGGACAATTGAGAGAGCCATTTGAGACACAAAACACAATTTCCTAAGTGAATGTTATTTTATGAATTTACCCAGCAGTTGAGAACCTTATGATGAAAGTGTTTGATGGCCTTATATTTAATTATTGTTGTTTCGAACTTTAACCCTGAATAATGCTAAAAGCAGATGTGTAACAGAGACATTAGAAATGAAAACTGAACAGTGATCTTAGAACAGTGATAAATATTTTCTTGTTATAGTGGAGTTTATATTAAAGTAAATATATTTTGGGGTCTAATATAGTGTGGCCTTTTCCTAACACTTAAACAAAATGTATGTAAGAAAATATAATGCTTTCTATCATATTGTAATTGATTTCTCCTATATCTTTACATGCACAGACACACTATTGTGCTTTCTCAGGCCTTGTATCTCATATTAAATGAAATAACATGGACATAATATTAAATAAAAGAACAAGGGTGAAGATAACTCAGCAGTTTGCGTCTGTGGCATTTTCTATTACTTATCCCGGGAGGCACTAAAGCGTGGCTTTTGTTGATTCACAGTAGGAAATAAAAGTTAAAGAAGTTGACTATGTAATCCATCTTTCCATACACAAATTAAATATCTCTCTCAGTGTTTGCATAGTGCTTATTGCAGAATATAGAGAAATATGCCTTAGCACATCATCTAAGGAATTTTTCACTTGATATTTAGCAAGATGTGATGGATTTTATAGACTAAAAATAGTGAGAGTACCTCGATAACCAGCAATGCACTTCCAAGTTTATTCTAAAGTTATAGAATAAACTATAACGTATACAAGAAAGATCCTATATGAAATTTCATGAACTATATTTTCTTATTTTTTTCTATCCTTGTATGGCATATGGGGTCTCACTGATAGGGTGGAGCCTGTGGGAGCAGGAAGGGTAACGTGACTGCCCCCTTCCTAGAGATAAGGAATACTTGGCAGGCCGCATCCCTTTGATATGCAGGGCAATCAGTCCTGAGTTCTACCTCCTTTTCTGCCTCCCTTTCTCAGGCTCCTGGAATCTGTACAACCCCCTTGCCCTGAATCACTCCACGACCAGGTACTGGAAACTAGAGATGACTTTGTAGTCCACAGCCCACTGAAGTTGCTCAGAAACCACCCAGTCTTAGCTAAGCATACTCAGCTGCTTACTTTGCCATGTCCATTCCCTCATGAAAACCACAGTAAAGGCTGTGACCCACCCTTATCTTGGTTCTGCTTACTCCTTTTATCCCCTAGCTGACCCTGGTACTTCTCTTTGTGGCCCTGCATGCATGGCATGCCCCCTATTCTTAGGAACTGTGAGTCACAAAATATTTTTTCAGTGGCAGTCAACTCCTGATCTGTTGACCTGAAGAAAAACAAAATCCAAGGTTCGTTTTAAAACATAATTTTCAGTTCAGTTCAGTCGCTCAGTCATGTCTGACTCTTTGCGACCCCATGAATTGCAGCACACCAGGCCTCCCTGTCCATCACCAACTCCCAGAGTTTACCCAAACTCATGTCCATCGAGTCGGTGATGGCATCCAGCCATCTCATCCTCTATTGTCCCCTTCTCCTCCTGCCCTCAATCCCTCCCAGCATCAGGTTCTTTTCCAATGAGTCAACTCTTCTCATGAGGTGGCCAAAGTATTGGAGTTTCAGCTTCAGCATCAGTCCTTCCAATGAATACTCAGGACTGATCTTTAGGATGGACTGGTTGGATCTCCTTGCAGTCCAAAGGACTCTCAAGAGTCTTCTCCAACACCACAGTTCAAAAGCATCAGTTCTTCAGTGCTCAGCTTTCTTCACATTCCAACTCTCACATCCATACATGACCACTGGAAAAACCATAGCCTTGACTAGACAGACATTTGTTGGCAAAGTAATGTCTCTGCTTTCCAATATGCTATCTAGGTTGGTCATAACTTTCCTTCCAAGGAGTAAGCGTCTTTTAATTTCATGGCTGCAATCACCATCTGCAGTGATTTTGGAGCACCCCAAAATAAAGTCTGACACTGTTTCCACATTTCCCCATCTATATCCCATGAAGTGATGGGACCAGATGCCATGATCTTAGTTTTCTGAATGTTGAGCTTTAAGCCAACTTTTTCACTCTCCTCTTTCTCTTTCATCAAGAGGCTTTTTAGTTCCTCTTCAGTTTCTGCCATAAGGGTGGTGTCATCTGCATATCTGAGGTTATTGATATTTCTCCTGGCAATCTTGATTCCAGCTTGTCTTCTTCCAGCCCAGTGTTTCTCATGATGTACTCTGCATATAAATTAAATAAGCAGGGTGACAATATACATCCTTGACGTACTCTTTTTCCTATTTGGAACCAGTCTGTTGTTCCATGTCCAGTTCTAACTGTTGCTTCCTGACTTGCATTCAGGTTTCTCAAGAGGCAGGTCAGGTGGTCTGGTATTCCCATCTCTTTCAGAATTTTCGACAGTTTATTGTGATCCACACAGTCAAAGGCTTTGGCATAGCCAAAGAAGCAGAAATAGATGTTTTTCTGGAACTCTCTTGCTTTTTCCATGATCCAGCAGATGTTGGCAATTTTATCTCTGGTTCCTCTGCCTTTTCTAAAACCAGCTTGAACATCTGGAAGTTCACAGTTCACGTATTGCTGAAGTCTGGCTTGGAGAATTTTGAGCATTACTTTACTAGCGTGTGAGATGAGTGCAATTGTGCAGTAGTTTGAGCATTCTTTGGCATTGCCTTTCTTTGGGATTGGAATGAAAACTGTTCTTTTCCAGTCCTGTGGCCACTGCTGAGTTTTCCAAATTTGCTGGCATATTGAGTGCAGCACTTTCACATCTTTCAGGATTTTAGGACATTAAAAAAAATAATTAAGATTAGCTATGGTGTCAACAATGAAGGAAAACTTTCCTCCACACCCACCTCCAAATTCAGGGCATGGTTGGAAGAGCAAATAGTAATGAAAAGTGTGTCTTTTCTGTTCATTCATTCATTCTTTCCTTCTGCAAACAATATTTCATTATCTATGTGTTAGATGTGACTTTAAGGGGCTTCCTAGGTGGCTCAGCTGGTAAAGAACCCAAAAACCTCTCAAGTAGCTCAATCCAGTGGAAGAACAGACAGGAGCATCTTTGAGTTTAACATAGATACTAGGCATGAGGAGAGCCACAAGGAAAGTGGCCATGTAGCTGCTGGAGTGAAACGCCAGGCTGAAAATAATGAAGGCAAGAAGTATTTCCACGAGGCAATGATACTCAGTTGAGGTTTCCTTTTTCTTATTCTTCTTTGCAAGTAAGAATTTTACCTCTGTTGAGGTAAAATGTATGCATGATAAAATACACCTTTTAAGAATGTTTAGTTCCATGACTTGACAAATGTATACAGTTACATAACCATCAGCACAATCAAGATACAATGTTTCTGTTGTCACAGAGTTGTTCTCTTTTGCCTCTTTGCAATCACCCTTCCACTCTTACCCTGCTCCTTGGTAATCTGTTTTCTGAACCAGTAGCTTTGCCTTTCTCAGAGCATCACATGAATGAATTTATACATATGTGTATGTGTGTATTTCCACCCCACTTCATTCTGTTTCTTGACTTTTGAGTCTGTCCAGTACCACACTGTCTTGATTTCTGTTGTTTACTAGCATGTCTTGAAATCTAGTCTCATAAATTCTACAACTCTGTGCTTCATTTTCAAAATTGTTTGGAGTTTTTTTTTTATTTCTTTGTCTTCCCATATTAATTAGAATCAGCTCCTCAGTTTCTACAATCTCCTGATATTTTGATTGACTTTTCAACAGGCCAAATTTAGAAGCACTGCCATCTTACTGATAATGGGTTTTCTAATCATGATCATGATTTCTTGCGCCTTTATTTAGGTCTTTAAAATTCGATCTCAGCAGTGCTTTATAGATTTTAGTGTGTAGCTCTTGCACATACCTGTTTAATTTACCCCTAAGTGGATGAGATGGCTGGATGGCATCACTGACTTGATGGACGTGAGTCTGAGTGAACTCCGGGAGTTGGTGATGGACAGGGAGGCCTGGCATGTTGTGATTCATAGGGTCGCAAAGAGTCGGACACGACTGAGTGACTGAACTGAAGTATTTCATGTTTTAATGCTTTTTATTTGTTGTTATTTCTTTAATTCCAATTTCCAACTATTTTTTGGAAAAGTACGCCTATTAAGATTTTATAGACCTCTGCTCTGACCACCCAGTTTCTGCCATGCCATTGAAGCTATGTTTTATTACATGATTAAATATGGGGAACATAGCAAAATAAGACAAAATATTTAGCTATGATCTGTTCATGTTTTTTACCCTTTTTGTTTACCTGGTAAAACTACCTCCCAAGAATAATTAGGGCCTGCTAACTGATTTCTTGGTACCAATGGAAGAAAGGTTCATTGCTCTTTCCACCTGGTGTGCCAGATGGTTATGCTGTGGCCAGTGAGGTGAGTGAAGTTGCGAGATCACTAGTTGGAGGAATCAGTGGGTAACATGACACTTACTGGTTAAGTGTATGTGAAATATATTCAGAAAAGAGCAGCTGAGAATATTGAAAGTATTCTGAACTTTATTGTTATAGTAATATTGATATTTATTATATGGGCAGATATACAAATATGTATTTTATTTGTATTTATTAAGTTTTGAATAAATCTTTTTGGGTACAATGAGCTCAAAAGTTGGAAGTGCATACTTGAAAAAATTAACTAAATTTCTGTTTTTCCAAAAAGTTGATGAAGAACATTTAGCTTATGCAAAATACTTGTTGAATATCACTGTGGTCCCCATGATGGGTAGTAATTGTCATCAGAAACAAAAGACAAATGTGCTAAGGAACATCAGAATTAACTTCAAAAGTTAATAATTATATTAAAAGGAATGTGCCTGAAGACTGTGATTTAATGTGCAGCTGCAGATGATATGTTTACATGTCACTGTGAAATATCATTTATCATTTAGATAAAATGGATGTTTAAAATAGCTTTTATTCAGTTTTTATTCTGAGCAAGTATGAAAACTTGAACAGTAGCTGTAAATGTGTTTTTTCTTAGCAGAAGAATATCTGCAATCATTAAATGATATCAGGTTTATACCAGAGTGTTCAGATCCTTCAAACAGAAAACTGGTTAATTCCAACAGTGGACCAGTTTTATTTTTTTTTTCCCAATCTGATTTATGGAATCAAAGTAAAGGTGTTGGACATTCAATCTGTCAAATGTGAAATGTCTGATATTATGGTGGATGCTTTTGTGAAATTTAGTTAAAAGACTCACCATTGAAAATGAAATTATCTGGTTTTGCTGTATTACTAAAAATTATAGAGCATGGCATCACAGAAAAACACTGTTGTTACTAAATTAAGAAAACTTGGAGCTATGTGCTTAGTATTCATTGGGGTAAGCACGTAATTTACCATTGTTCCTAGTCTATCAATGGTAACAGAATTAAGAGTTGTCAGTTTTTTACAGTTTAAATACATACACAACTTAGAGTAACTGAACTACAAAATTTTTATGTCAGAAGCTCTTCTGAATAAGAACAAAAAAGTAATTTTAGCTAGCAGAGGTGCTTTCCCTCTATCTTAGCTGCCCATAATTAACCAGATGTTAGAAATACTTCAGACTCTGAAATATTGAAAATAAACATAAATGTTCTTCCATGATACTGAACATTTTGGTAATGAGTCGTCTAAAATTTTTGTTGCGTTTTTTTCCAAAATCAGTTTGAAATAATCAATGTATTTGTGAATGGAGCACCAAGAAACATCAGCTCTTACTTCTTTGTATTAAAATATAATTGTTCAAAACAAAATTTATGAACAGGTAGGTATTGCAGAGCACCTCTTTTAAAACAAAGGAAGATCAGAACAAATTAAATATTATTTCTCTAATGGTATACAAGATTTCAGTTTGAAATTCTATAATTGTACTTTGCAATACTTCAAAATGTAGGAAACAGTTTTTGATGGAGCTCCTATTTTTTAACTGAAAGTCTCTCAATCTTGTCCAACTCTTTGCAACCCCATGGACTATACAGTCCATGGAATTCTCTAGGCCAGAATACTGGAGTGGGTAGCCCTTCCCTTTTCCAAGGAATCTTCCCAACCCAGGACTCCCACATTGCAGATGGATTCTTTACCAGCTGAGCCACAAGGGAAGCCAAGAATACTGGAGTGGGTAGCCTATCCCTTCTCCACGGGATCTTCCCGACCCAGGAATCGAACCAGGGTCTCCTGCATTGCAGGCGGATTCTTTACCAACTGAGCTATGAGGGAAGCCCTTTTTAACTGAATAACTGAATAGAAATATAAACTTCTTTTTTACCTTGCTGGAATGAATTGAGTTTGAGGAGTTCTATGAGTTTTCAGCGTTAATATTTTGTGAAAGGTGTTAAGAATATCTAAAGTAGAGAAGACTTGTTTGAAGATTTTTATCTTGTAAAAATGGTTGCGTAGAAAGATTATTTTAATTGAGGCAAAAAGTCACTATCTATAAATATATCAGGTTGAAATATTTACAAAGTTCAGTATGAAAATGTTGGAAACAAGAATATTCTCCATTTACCTCAGTTTGTTATACTTACCTTGGGACTTAAATAGGGAATGATGGAGGAATAAATCAACATATTCCAAAAACTATATGTTTGAATTATCTTGGTTCTGTTTCCATTCCCCATATTTCCCCAACTATGTGGCTACTTATCTAATCAGTTTAACATTCAGAGATAGTTGCTATTATCAAATTGGTTTGTATCTTTCCAAAGATGTATATTTATTTAAAAAGTCTTAAGATATAATTCTTCTTCCTAGTACAGGATATTTCTTTGACTTAAATATTTTAACTATTGGCTAGAGGTTGCATATTAAAATAAGAAAAAATTGCATTACCAATATTTTGGCAAAATATCTCACATTTACAAAATGAGCTTCAGGTATAAAAATCTACTTATCATTTTTTTTTAATCTTGCCCATACCATTTCTATTCTATTCATTTCATATTTTCGTTACTCTTTGAATCATTACTATAGTTACATTATATAGGGCAGGGGTCAGCAAACTTTGTTCTCCATGCCAAATTGGATAGAGACCAATAGCCCAAAATATTTACTGTCTTCGTATTTATAGAAAAAGTTTGCTTACCCTGTTGTAAGGGAAAAGTGGCTTAAAAGGTATTCTAAGGAGAGTTCAGTCAATGAAAATGGTACCTTCTTCTTCTTTCTAGACCTACCAATAGAAAAGGGGGCTGACTTCACATCAGATTTAGGGGAAATGGCAGTAGTTACTAGATTGCTGAAGAACAGCTGATGAAAAATTCTGATTCATTTTAATGAATAGGTTTCATAAAAGGCATATAGTTAAGCATATTTTAGTTGGTCTGTAGACTGAATTTTTATTAGATTATGGTTTTTATTAGCAATTAACATCTGTTAAAAACAAAACAAGATTTAGCAATGTCATTGAAGAAAGATGCTCCAGAGTAGTATTCCAGTGTGACTTTCTTCTCCCCACCTCTCATCCTCTCTACGAGTATACACGTGTATGCATATGCTTGGGATACTAGCATATCACACAAGAGGATACATATATATACAAGTACATAAATATTGTTAAGTATAAGTTTATACATGTCTATAACATACTGTCTTTATACTATATTGTAAGTTGACTTGTTCAAATAAAATAGCATGACCAGTGTTTTATAAAACGGCATCCCCAGTTTTAGTTTTCTATATTTTCTCATTGCAGGCATAAACCACGGTAGATTTAATTTACTTCTTAATTTGAGGAGCTTCATTGATTCATTTATTTACTATTAATATTATAAAAGTTCTGTGCTGACTATCTCGTAGTTAAATTTTTCACATCTTCTTAATTCATTAGCTCTGTAATTTCTGGAAGTAGAATTTGTGGAACAAATAATATAAATGTATCAGTACTTTATTTTTTTATTGCTGAGTAGTATTCCAGTGTGTGGCTAAGCCACAGTTGGTTTATCCATTGTCTTGTTCATGGATGTTTGGATTTTTGTAATATTTGGCTATTGTGAAGAAGACTGTTGTAAACATTCTTGTACAAGTTTTTGTATAGATACATGTTTCCATTTATCTTGAATAGATAACCAGGACTAGACATGGTGGGCCATAGGTAGATCTGTATTTTACTTATCAAAAAATGTCAGCAGTCCTCCAAAATGGTTGTGTCTTTAACATTCTTACCAACAAAAAGAGACCATTGTTCCACTTCCTCACCAACATTCTGATTTTAGCCATCTGTCATGTGAAAAGTAGTGTCTCAATGTGGTTTTTAACTTGTTTTTTCTTGGTGACTAATAATATTGAGTACATGTTCTTGTTTTCTTGGAAAATTAAAATTGTTTTTTGGTCAATATCTGTTTAAGTCTTGTATCTATATTATAAATTAGGAATTTTAGGGTATTTTTTTGTTGATAATTTATGGAAGTTCTTTCTCCCAAATACAGGGTTTTTGTATTGTCCTGCAAATCTTTCTTCCAAGTCTATGACTTGTTTATTCATTTCTTACTTGGTGTCTCTTGATAAGTGAACATTTTGTTGAAGTTCAGTTGATCACTTTCTGGGTACCACTTATACTTTTCTGTCCATCCAAGCCTATGTCACAATTCCCACAATGAAAGAAATAGTTTTTAATATTATTTTCTGAAAGTTTTTTGTTTTTAATGATTACAATTTGGTTCTACAATTTGGTGATCCATCAGATTTTCCATATGAATGAATAAAGGAGTTCTGCTTAGATTTTCAGTTTCCTAGCCTCTCAATTGAGGTGTTAGGCAAGTCATAGAATGTTGGACTCTGGATAAAGAATTTTATCCACATTTCTAATTGTTCTCAGGAGGGCTTTTCTAAAGCAAGGGGGCTTTCCCAATAGGATCAGAGAAGAAGTTATTCCCCTTGTTTTCCATTTCTCAGCTTTCCTGTATACCCAGAGATTGTTGTCAATTTACATTGATGTTTGTCAGGAATTTAGATCTAAACTCAATTTTGTTAGTTTTTTGAGTACTTACGTATATGTGTATATATATGTATGTTTCATAGAAAAGCCAAAAAAAGACAAAAAGGAGAGAGGGAAAGAATTCTCTAATTTAGTTTTCCCAGCTGGAAGCTTGGTGAAGAATAATGAAGATACTGTGGCTCGCTGAATATATCTGTGGAGGAGTGATGCTTTAAAGAGAAAGGGGTTTTTACTTTGTGATTTGCTGAAATCAGCTGAGACTAACTCCTTCTTTTAGTGGCACTGCCAGCAGCAGCTCCCACATTGCTTGGATTACTATTTATAATAGGTACCAGTTATCATCCTCACAGTGGGACTTCTGATACATGGCCTAGAGTACAGGGTAAACACTCTAGAAGCTTCAGTAAGTGTTCCACTTATCTGTGGCTATATGACAAATGACCCTAAATCTTGTTAGTTTAAGGCAGTGGACATTCTATTACATCTTATGCTTTTCTGAGTTGAATATTTAGCTAGGGCTTGGCTGGGTGATTCTTCCATGTGGTGTGAATGGTGGTTAGCTCACTAGTATCCAGCTAGTGGAGGGCTGCTCTGACCCTTCTGGGATGGTTTCACTGATATTCCAGAGCCTAGGTGGGGATGGCTGTAAGGCTGGACTCAGCTGGAATTATCAACCAGATTGCTTATAGAGGTCTCTTCATGATGGCAACCTTGAGACGGTCAGACTTCCATTCAATAAAGCGGAAGATGGCATGGCCTTTTATGTGCTACCCTCTAGAAGCCATTCAGCATCATTTCTGCTTGTTAGCTGAAGCATCCACTAGCTTACCTCACTTCAAGGGAGGGTATGTAAGCCCTACGTCTTGTTGAGAGAAGTATCAAAGATTTTGTATCCACTTTTACTACCAAAATCTGCCTTCAATCTGGCTTGAGATCCAGGATCTCATTTTAACTCATGTCCTGGACCAGATGACACTCTTTGAGTTCAGTTACTTGGGCACAATTCTTTTTTTTTTTTTTTAATAAAGATTTATTAGAACACAATTCTACCTATTCCCTTATGTATTGCTGTGGTTACTTTCACACTACAACAGCAAATTTGAGTAGTTGCTACAGAAATCATATGTCCTGCAAAGCCTCAGATATTTGCTGTTTGTTTGTTTTTGCAGAATAAGTCTGTTAATCCTTGATCTAGACAGCAATGTCCAATAGAATTTTCTGAAATGATGCAAATATTCTATAGTTGCATTTTGTATTATGGGAGCTACTAGCCACTTGTGGCTACTGACAACTTAAAATGTGGCTAATATAACTTAGGAACTAAATGTTTACTTTGATTTTAACAGCTGCATGTGGCTAGTGGCTACTGTGTTCAAGAATGCAAGAACAATAATTAGAAATAGCAAAATGTCTGCTCTTGAGCCATTTACTACCCCGGTGGTAGACATGACTCATACACTCCAATATCTAGTTCTTACCTCTTTCCTAGCACAGGGAGGATTATGAACCCTCAGCCCTTGGAAGCTAAGTGTAGACACCTGACTGATCCCAGGAAATGTGAGCAGAAATGATGTGTACCACTTCCAGGTCAAAGCTCCCATGTGCCAGGGGCTCAACTCTGCAACTCACTCTATTGAGCATAGTTCTTAATCTGGAGAATTGCAAACTTAAATAATGCCCTGTCTCCTTCCCACCTTCAAGAGACACATATACAGGCAAGGTACAGTGATGGG
This sequence comes from Capricornis sumatraensis, assembly GCF_032405125.1. Lineage (NCBI taxonomy): Eukaryota > Metazoa > Chordata > Mammalia > Artiodactyla > Bovidae > Capricornis > Capricornis sumatraensis. The sequence goes on from NC_091077.1 coordinate 74,943,843, forward strand.
AGCTAGGCACATTAGCCAGTCTTGTTCAATAAAGAAGGGGAATGGGAGGTACATGACAGTCACTAGTAGAACACTTCCGAAATTCAGCTGTGTACATATTGTCATTTTCATGAATGGGGGCTTGCTCTTGCTCTCTGTGAATGAGCCTCTACAGCTCTTGGTTCAGTCTTCCGAGTAGTACTTTCCCTAAAACACAGCCGATATTGCAGCTGAGTAACTTTCTTCATTTGTTTTCTGCCTACAGATCTTGGCATTTTTATCCATCTTAGAAGCACTGTTGTCTAGCTGATAATGTAAGGCATCCTCTTAGAATTCTTTAGAAGCTTCTCTGTATAAGTGAAAGGGTGTTTGAGGTACTGATTTAAATCTTTCTCATATGTTGTTTTTAATCAGAGCTTTTTATTTTAAAAAGTTTAATTTTAATTGGAGGATAATTGCTTTACGTTATTGTGTTTGTTTCTGCCATACATCAACATGAATCGGCTGTAGGTATACATATGTCTCCTCCCTCTTGAACCTCCCTCCCATCACCCACCCCATCCCACACCTCTAGGTTGTTACAGTTTCTCACATCTTAAGGAAAGATTTTACAGTCAAAGCTTGGATTCTTTGGGACTGCATTTTATTTGCAATGCTCTGAACTTGATCTTTGCCATAAGACTGAATCTTTGAGAACATTGAGTTGCTTGGAAAGACTCTCCTGGATTCCTTTACATTTCCTTCCAATTCTGTTAAAAAAAATTGAAGAGTTCATCTTTTGATTGATTGCTTTCCCCTTTCATTGTCTTATAGGCATTGAGGATAGGTCAGATGATATCTTCAACACAGTCCACAGACATTGCCTTAGTAAGTCATCAGATTCATCAAGTATGTGTTATAGTCCAGGGAACAGTGTTGCCAAACTTTCTGCTGTTGCATAATAATTTATTTTCATCTAGCCTCCAAAATAGCTTGTGTCCTTTCACGGTTTTACTCATTTCCTGTATGCCACATCCATGCCACGTGTTGTACCTTCTCCAGGGGATCTTCCCGACCCAGGGATCGAACCCAGATCTCCCGCATCAGAGGCAGATGCTTTAACCTCTGAGCCACCAGGGAAGCCCGTTGTACCTTTAGTGTTATCATTTCTGTTATCAAATTCTGTAGCCGCATATGAAACTATCCCAAAATATAGGGACTTATACCACCAGTCATTTTATTATTTGTCTTAAGTTTCTGAGTCAGCCATTCAGGCAAGGCATGACTTGATTTTTCTTTTGATCAAGAGCATATTGATGGGAGGTCCCTCCATGACATTCTGCTAGTAGAAGGGCTCATTGGGCATACTGGCCTCAGTTATACATCTGGCTCCTTGGCATGGATGCCTGGAGGCAGAGCTTAGCTGAAAGTGTTGACCAGAGTGTCTGCACATGGCTCCCCCAACGTGGGCTTCTCAGAGCAGGAAGACATTTAACATGGAGGCCCAGGGCTCTCTTAGAGAGTGTTCCATTGAACAGAGCACAGATTGCATGATCTGTTAGCCTTTTAAAAAGTCTTGAAACTCACAGAGTTGCATCTGCTATGCTCTATTAGTCAAAGCCATCATATTTCCTCTGATTTAAAATGAGATTCCCACATTGTAATGCTGCCATGTAAAATACCAGCTCTGATAGGATTAATTCTGTTTTCTTTTTCCAAGTTCATTTGCTTCTCTTGAGTACGAGGTCTAAGTATAATTCTGCTGGGGGCCCCTCCACTTACTCCTCATCTTGGCATGTTATTTGTGTAATGGAAATTCCAGTCTCTAGTCTTTTTTCAGTATTCATAGAATTGCCTCCAAATATCTGGCACTTGTATGGGACAGTTAAAAAAATGTTTTCTAGTAGTAACACAGACTTGTTTTACCACATTTCTGAACTGATTTTAAGGAAATCTGAAGGTGAAAATTGGGGGCATCCATCCATATGGTCATGTTTTCCTCTGGAACATGAAGAATAAATAAAGTTTCAAACCATGTTTACAGTTAAAGAGGTAAATTAATTTTTAAAGGCTTGTTGAGTTTAAGGTACCTGAGGGATACTCTAATTGCTATTTAAAATCATGAGCAGAATTGTTTATTGAAACCCAAGCTTTAACATCATAGTAAGCTCAGATAAGTTTTGTAAATGAAAAGATGTTCATTTCCTTTCTTCTAAGCTCTTCCTTAGTTTCAAAAACGTAAGTGAGCTTCAGGGTCTTCTGCTTCAGCCAGTGCAGTCTCAGTTCAGTCACTCAGTCACGTCTGACTCTTTGCGACCCCATGGGCTGCAGCACGCCAGGCTTCCCAGTTCAGTCTGGTTGAATATAATTAAACAAATATCTTAGGAATCATTATTATATGTTATGTAAGAATCTCCAGGGTTTCTAGGAAACTGGAATGTTTATTTAAAAATATATATATATTTGTTATTAAAGAAAGGCTTGGGAGGCCAGGCCAGTTCATGGGAGGGAGGAGAGAAATAATTGTGAACACCATGGAGATTGAGTCTAGTCTTCCTTTTATTGTTTTACTGGTTTAATTTGCTGATTTAATTATTTGTGCATCATTCTATCCATATGACTACCCCATTATTGAAATTTTAAATTCTTTCCTTCTTTAGGTATCTTGGTGGTAAACAACAGAAGTCATGAGCAACCAATTTAAGCAGAAATTTGATTTATTTGTAGAAACCTGCACAGTTCATAGAATCAAGAACCTGGACTGAGGATGCAAGGTGAATGGCAACACAGGCCTTGGTAAGGTAGGTGCCAGAGCTTGTCCATGGTCTTTTTATGATGTAATTGCTCAGATGCCACTGTGAATAATCTCTGTCTCATATGCTTTGTTTCATTCCTGTGGCTTCAGAGTCCTGGGTAAGGGTGTCCAGTTGGCCAACCCTAGGACTCATGCTCAAGGCCTAACTCCCAGGTGTCAGAAAATGAAAATTTCGGGTACATTGTGACTTCTGTCATCCCTGACTGCTACCAATTCTCATGCACAGGAGTTTTCACCCAAAGTCAGAGGGGTTTTTTTGGTGCTGGGTTACTAAAAAACAAATGGCAAATGTTAAGCCTGGCCATTCATTTGTCAGATTTTTCTATGGATTGCTAGAGGTGAAGTAGTTACTGAAAAATGTTCCCTGCTCTAAAGACTCTCCCACTATGATTTAAAAAAAAAAAAAAGATCTGACAAAGTAGTGATTTACATTAGAGCACAGGGCATAGCTTCTGGACTAATTAGAGGGATTGCTGGCCTGACCTAGCCTTTGGGAGGCAGTCCATCATGTAAGCTAATGCTTCTTGAAGCGCCCAAGCTCAGAAGATAAATAGAAGTTAACCAATCTTGGGGGTGTGGAAGAGAGGTGTTCCATGCGATCTTCAAGCTGCCTATTGAGCAAGTGTCCTTTATTCTGGCACTCTACATTTTGAGGAAGAAACTACAGGGACAGATAGTCCAGAAGGCTTGACCACACTAGGGAATGACGGATACTCTTCTGCATTCTGCTCTGAATTACACTTGATGTGTAACTTTCCCACCACTGAGCTTGTAGACACGCTTGATAAAGACGAGTGGTCATTGTGTCATAAGCTTTACGTGCATTATCTCCTTTGCTTCACCAGTCCTACCAAGTAGATAATACTATCTTCATCTTACAGATGCTGAAATAGACACTCATAGAGGTGAAGCTATTTTGCCAGGGTTACTTGGCTAACTAGTTCTGTCAGAAATTGAATCCTAGGTATTTTAACTTTCAAGCTAATTTTCTTACCCCACACGGGATTCTGATTGTTTTATTCCCATTATAGTGCTTTAGATCCATAGTACTCTTATTTCTTTGCTTGTGGAGGGTATTTATTAACGGTATTTGGAGGCTCTGCTCTATGGATAAGAGGACCAGGTGACCTTTCCTGTATGCCTGCTGTCTGGACGATATGTGATCATGAAAGGCTCCTCTTATGTAACCTATGCCTTCCTTATGACACTTATTAAAATTTTTAAAAATTTATTTATGGCTGTTCTGGGTTTTCACTGCTGCACACAGGCTTTCTCGAGTTGTGGCAAGTGGAGGCTGTACTTGACTTGCAGTGCACGGGCTTCTATTTGCAGTGGTTTCTCTTGTTGCAGAGTATGGGTTCCAGTAGCTGCATCTTGCAGGCCCCTCTAGAGCATGGGCTCAGTAATTGTGATGCATGGGCTTAGTTGTGGGATCTTCCTGGACCAGGATTGAACTTGTGTCCTATGCACTGGCAGGCAGATTCTTAATCACTGGATCACCAGGGAAGTCCTCAAGAGATTTGATTGGGTCCCACAATGCTCACTGACTTAGTCAACTTCTTTGGACTTTTGACAGAGGTTTTCCTACTAGTTGGTAAAACAAACTCTAGGCATTCCAGTTTTGTTTTTTCAAAATGAGAGAATGAGAGTAAGGACTTAGTTCAGAATGAAAAGACTCTCCATCTATTAAGTAGAGAGAGAGTCACAAAGAATGCAGGGAAAGGACAGACGTGAGGCAGGTGGCGGGCATACTTGCCCATGTTAAAAGAGGTAGACAGAGGGTGTAGTTTTTGGTTCTAATTCCTAATTCTGGGCTTTTAAGAGGAAAGAGGAACTTTGTGTCTTTCGTTTTGTGATCTACTGTTTTATACACTCATACATGCTATTGCTTCCCTGGTGGCTCAGCTGGTAAAGAATCTGCCTGCAGTGCGGGAGACCCGGGTTCGATCCCTGAGTTGGGAAGATCCCCTGGAGAAGGGAAAGGCTACCCACTCCAGTATTCTGGCCTGGAGAATTCCATGGACTGTATATATAGTCCATGGGGTCGCAAAGAGTTGGACACGACTGAGGTGACTTTCATTTTCACTATACACAATGTTGGGAGGCTTTTGTTTCTTTCAGCCATAGCTAAAAAACCCAGTGAATTCTAAACACCTGTTTTTTAAAAAAATGATACCAGCATTTGGTGGCACATAAAATGGTTTCATCAATTATTTTTCTTTAAAAGCTTTAGTCACACAGGTGAATGTATAGACTGGCAATTCTATATTTACTTTCCGTTGGAAGTAGTTCTGTAAGAGGAATTGATTCCAGGGCTCCTAAAATCTCTAATATTACTTGAGAAAATCCAGCAGAATCACACTTTCTTTGATGGTTCAGCCATACTATATGAACATTCTTTCATCCAATACTCATGTTTAAAAAGTGGGTCTGGAACATGTGTTATATATATGTGGAGAGAAAGAAAGAGAAGGGGTGCTAAAGAATTGCAACATTTCTAAACTGTAATGGAAGTATAAGTCAATTTATGTTATGATCCAGAGATTAGTTTAAAAAATGAAAAGTAAATAGTTCACCCTTAACTAATGGCAGTATTTCAAAGAGAAATAACATCCAGCTCTGGTAAACTACCTTAGGTTCAAGATCCATATTCTTTGTTTCTATCAGATCTTCAATGTTTGAAACAATCATGTTCCCATGTAACTAAATTTTTTCAACAGGCCTTCCATATATAGCTGGAGAGTTCTTCTCCAACTTCTTAATATCTCATCATGTTTTCTATAGGCATTTTCCTAGTATTGATAGTATGATTTATTGATAAAGGAGTTTTTCTGATTACCAAAATTGCCAGTAGTATATTTTTCTCCCATTCCAAGTAAATAAACCCTGAAGAAATTACTCTGAATCAATTTATTCTAAATCTGCACTGAGAAAGCTGAAGGAAAAATGTGCAGTAACTATTTTATGTTTATTTTGCATCACACATTGTAGAGTGCTAAGAGAAGAGCAAATGCTTTAATTAAAAGAAACAATTTTCTTAGGAAAAACAATTGCTATGTTTGCTAACCGAAGCTAATGTGTTGCATACCCAAACTGGGGCTTTAATATATGCCAGTTTTTTAAATACCAACCAGTGGTACTTGTGACTGTATATTTATTCAGTGTGATTGATAAAAATGTTTAATTAAATACTATGAGGGGTAATGCCTAGCTCTTTTTTAATCAGATAAATTGAAACCATGAGCTTCTGAGATTATTATTGTATAATTAAATAAAAACATCCAAAGAATAGAAAAGCCACCAAAAAAAGAAAAAGCTGCCAAAGTTCAAGATGGTTTTAAAACGCTTGTCTGCATAAACACTACATATAAATTGCCCAACTTGTTCCTTTTAACTGACCCCCCCCCTTTCTCCTTTCTTTTTTCATTCATCATGTATCTACAGTATGCAGTGACTATAGGAGACAAGAATTGAAGAAAATACAGACCTTTCATCAAAGAGTTTTTGGATTAATTGTAGAGGATTGATTGTCTCATAAATAACACAGATAATAAACGTGTAGGAAAAAAGAAAGCAAATAATATTGTCAAGTTGGAGGCAGGAAACTCCATTCTAAGTGATGCAAGTTTGACAAGTTTTCTGATTAAACAAACAGACTGCATCATTGACTTTATTTTAAACTTTTTTTGATATATAGAGAGTAGATATTTCACTAGTAGTCAAACTCTAAATTGGCCCATATCTCAGTATTAGCCATATATCATAGCTGTATTATTCTCGGGTTAATTATTTATTTCTGCACTTGTATATTTTAGCAAATGAGCATTGAATACTTTGGAAAAGGTATTTAATTCTTTGATAAAGTAATTTGTACAAGTGTTCAGCTATCTAATAGCTAAACAGCTGTACTCTGATCCTTCCCTACCAACCTCCTGCTGCTACATTGTCTCCAGAAAAATTATTTTAATCCAATTTAGCTCTTTCATCTGGGATTTACCTCCATGTCTTTAAATAACAAGATTACCCTGCACACTTTATTTTTTTAATGCTATAGCTACACCAAAAATGACAATTTGGAGTTTTCTATTATGCAAGTCTATTTGTTCTATCTTCAGAAAACAATAACTAGTTTTCATTTGGCAATTTGAAAAATTAATTTATTACCGCAATCTTTCTGAATAAAGGCATAATGTAGGTTTCCATTTGACAACCATATTTTCTGGTGTCAATTCAGTTTATAGAATTTATTTGCGCAGTTCAGTTCAGAAGATCAGTCATGTTTGACTCTTTGCAACCCCATGGACTGCAGCACACCATGCTTCACTGTCCATCACCAACTCCCAGAGCTTACTCAAACTCATGTCCCTTGAGTCGGTAATGCCATCCAACCATCTCATCCTCTGTTGTCCCCTTCTCCTCCCACCTTCAATCTTTCCTAGCATGAGGATCTTTTCAAATGAGTCAGTTCTTTTCATCAGGTGGCCAAAGTATTGGAGTTTCAGCTTCAGCATCAGTCCTTCCAATGAATATTCAGGACTGATTTCCTTTAGGATTGACTGGTTTGATCTCTGTGAAGTCCAAGGGATTCTCAAGATCTTCTCCAACACCACTTTTGAACACCAGTTCAAAAGCATCAATTCTTTGGCACTCAGCTTTCTTTACAGTCCAACTCTCACATCCATATGTGACCACTGGAAAAACTATAGCTTTGACTATTACTTTGTTGGCAAAGTAATGTCTCTGCCTTTTAATATGCTATCTAGGTTGGTCTTTTGTGTGTGTGTATGTGTGTGTGTGTGTGTGTGTAGCAGAGTTTTATTAAAGTATAAAAAGGGACAGAGAAAGCTTCTGGCATAGACATCAGAAGGGGGATGGAGAGTGCCTCCCTTGCTAGTGTTAGCAAGGGAGTTATATACTTTTTAAATTAGTTATTACAATAAATCAAAAGAATGTCTCAAGGTTGTAAAGATCTTACTAGACCCACTCCCATAGTTTACATTTTAAGAGAGCAGAAGGTTTTCAGGAAGGAGAAACTGTCTTTAAGCACGATACATTGTTGTTATATCATCCTCAGTACAGAGTTTAAACTGAGTTGTTGTTGTGTAATCATCAGTTCAGGGCTTAAAGACAAAAATGTTTTATGTGACAAAGACTAAGGAATGTAGAGAAGAATAAAAAGATGTTTGTCCTTTCCTCCTCCTTGAGAATTTCAGACCCTTATCTCCTCCTCCAGAGCCCAGAGCCCTCTCTCCTCCTGAGGGACCCAGGGCTTCTTATCAACCTGTCTAGGAATTGACTCTCTCATTTCCCCCTTTTCTTTTAGGAGAATTATGTTGCCAAGGGAAAGGGGTGTCATTTTCATTCCATAACTACTTCCTGCTGTGATGGGGCACTGTCCCTAAATTGTTCAGGCAACATATTCTCCTAGCCCTAATACTGAGGCTCTCTGATCCGGGGGCCCCAAGTAATAGTTGACCCAGACTTGCCCATGAGTGTCCAGGAGTCTCTGTTGGAGGCATGGGTCAGTGGTGGCCTCCTGCAGGGTTGGGGGCTCTGGGAGTAGCAATGCCTGCATGGGACTGTTAGGTAGGTAGAACAGGGAAAAGGAGTCCAAAATGGCGGTGGCTAAAAAACAAGAAAGGTCAGAGGAAGGTCGGAGGACCAGAGTGAAGACTTCAGGTAGAACAAACAGCACTCCTGGCTAAACCCAATTTGCATCGGGCAGGCCCAGGGGGAGGGAAAACATATAAAAGGAGGAGCCAAAGCGTATGCTCTCTCTCTCTCTCTCTCTCTCTTCTCTTCTCTCTCCCACACACTCCTCCACTCTCTTCTCTTCAAGTCTTTGGGTTGGCATGCCCTCACGCTTCGAGGATGTATTCTCCTGCTATCTTCTAAATAAAGTAGAGCTATAAAACTGATTTACCTAAGAGCTATAACATGGTTTGTCCAAGACCCCGAGAGCTGTGACGCGCCAAGGGCTCTAATGTCTGTCACTCCAAATCTTTGTTGTGACAAGACAAAGAACCGAGGAACCTACACTCGCGTGACAGGACCTTTTGAAAGAGGTCTCCATTATATTCATTGCCTCCACCATGATTTGGCCTCAGGTCAAATAACAGGGAAGGAACACAGCCCTGCCCTTCAACAAAAAATTGGATTAAAGATTTACTGAGCATAGCCCTGCCCATCAGAACAAGACCTAGATTCCCCTCAGTCAGTCTCTCCCAGGAGGAAGCTTCATAAGCCTCTTATCCTTCTCCATCAGAGGGCAGACAGACTGAAAACCACACAGAAAACTAACCAATTGATCACCTGGACCATAGCCTTGTCTAACTCAATGAAACTGTGAGCCATGCTGTGTAGGGCCACCCAAGGCAGACGGGTCATGGTGGAGAGTTCTAACAAAACGTGGTCCACTGGAGAGGGAAATGGCAAACTACTTCAGTATTCTTGCCTTGAGAACCCCATGAACAGTATGAAAAGGCAAAAAGATAGGACACTGAAAGATGAACTCCCCAGCTCAGTAGGTGCCCAATATGCTACTGGAGATCAGTGGAGAAATAACTCTAGAAAGAATGAAGAGATGATGAGATAAAGCACACTTGCATTGTTAAACAAGCATTATGTCAGCATATTAGTCTTCTTACCTGTATTCTAAGCTTCTTGAGGGTGGGGCTTATTTAAAAACACAGCTTCTCACATTACCTAGAAATATGGGGTGTAATTCTAGCAGTCATACCTCAGAAAGACAAAATACCACTTAAGCACAGTCCAGTAAAGGACTGGGGACAAAGGATCACTGTATGAAGCCAGAGTTAGAAACATAAGCCTAAGGAGAAAATTGACTTTCTGTTCAACGTGGATGTATCAGCCCAGGGAGATATTAACAGGTGATTTGAGTGAAGTAAATACAGGAAAAAATAAAGGAAAGTCCTATAGAATCACTAGCAGAGAGCTGAGGCAGGAAACGTACATAAACACAAAGAGGGATTAGACAAGCTTACACATGGCACAATGCCTCTTAAAAGAAGCTGGGAATTGACTGTTGGTTTTCTTTCAAAGAAATTTATTCTGTGAGCTAGAGGGTCTCCCAGGAGTGAAAATTCTCCTGACATATTTCAGATGACACTTGTTAGCTCTGCACCTTATGCAGTTATATAGCTAGTTTCCTCATCTGTAAAAGGAAAATGATCATAGTGCCTTCCTCACTGTAGTATTAGGAAGATTAAATAGCTTTGGCATCTTGGTAGAAATTCAGTGTCTAGTAGCTACTATTATTTCATCTGTATTCCCCATGGCAAATAATGTTGATAATAATAAGTCATATGGTGATCTGTTAGGTAAATTTTGCTACTAACTTCCATCCTCCCACCATGGGTATATCACTTGCATTTTCCAGATTCAGAAACAGAAGGTTAGCTGGATTAAGAAACCTCTCTGAGCTCTCAAAGGTACTGAATCGGGATTTGAATCTTGAGAGTTTAATTCGGAGACATCTGATTCTTAGTCAGGCTGCTCTTCTCTCACTTGAATATTTCCATGGCTTGGCTGGGGAGTTTCAGATGTGCTGAAGGGTTTCCCTCAGTCCTGGGAGGGACTTTTACTTCAATGTGTTCTACAAGTATATTTATGTGTGTGTGTTTGGTGTATGTATATACTGTGAACATCAAACAGTGGGAAAGGAGAATGGTTGGCCCTCAGAAGATGCTGAAGAAAGAGGTAAATTTATTTAAAAAATTTTTAATTGGAAAGACTTGTCCATTCTCATCTCCTGTGGGTGTTTTCACCAGCCCCATGAAGCAGCCTTTGCCCTTGACAAATCCATCACATATGCCCCTTTCCATGTGATTCTTTTCTACCTTCGCAGTATTTACTCCTGCTTGTGGGGCAGGGTGGGCTTTGCAAAATAGCTATTTCACTAAGTGGTGACTCTACCCCTAGACAGAGAGAGTCATGCACCCAAGTGTTCATAGCAACACTATTTAAAATGGCCAGGATGGGGAAGCAACCTAAGTGGCCATCAGCAGAGGAATGGATAAAGATGTGGTCCATACATACACTGAAATATTACTCAGTCATAAAAGGGACAAAATTGCACCATTGTAGTGACGTGGACAGACCTAGAGTCTGTCATGCACAGTGAAGTAAGTCAGAAAAACAAATATCATACGTTAATTCACATACGTGAAATTTAGAAAAATGGTGCTTATGAACCTGTTTGCAGGTCAGGAATAGAGATACAGACACAGAATGGGCATGTGGACGTGGGGTGGGGGAGGTCAGAATGGGATGAATTGAGAGAGTAGCATTGACATACAAGCACTACCATGTGTAAAACAGATAGCTAGTGGCAAGCTACTGTATACCACAGAGAGCTCAGCTCAGTGCTCTGTGATGACCTACAGGGTGGGATTGAGGGAGGAGGGGGTAAGTGTACTGTGTAAATCTGAAACTAACACAACATTGTAAAGCAACTATACTTCAGTTAAAAAAAAAAAATTAAGTTTAGCCATGCTCCCACATAATTTTTGCGTACCTGGGTTGTGATTCCTATCACTTTGGTAGCAACTGGCCCTGTGATGGTCAGGCCTGCTGGTATGCAAGCTCTTTCAAGGTGAAGTTGTTGTTCACTTAGTCGTGTCTGACTCTTTGCAACCCCATGGACTGCAGCATGCCAGGCTTCCCTGTCCTTACCCCCGGCCTTATTATCTCCCAGAGTTTGCTCAGATTCATTTCCATTGAGTTGATGATGCCCTCCAACCATCTCATTCTCTCCTGCCCTGAATCTTTTCTAGCATCATGGTCTTTTTCAATGATTTGGCTCGTTGCATCAGATGGCCAAAGTATTGGTGCTTGTTTCAGCATCAGTTCTTCCAATAAATATTTAGGGTTGGTTTCCTTTAGGATTGACTGGTTTGATCTCCGTGCTGTCCAAGGGACTCTCAACAGTCTTATCCATCACCAGAGTTGAAAAGGATCAATTCTTGGCACTCAGCCTTCATTATGGTCCAACTCTCACATCTGTACATAGCTTTGACTATATGGACCTCTGTCAGCCAAGTGATGTTTCTGCTTTTTAATGTACTGTCTAGGTGTGTCATAGCTTTTCTTCCAAGGAGCAAGTGTCCTTTAATTTCATGACTGTAGTCACTATCTGCAGTGATTTTGGAGCCCAAGAAAATAAAGTCTGTCACTGTTTCCATTTTTTCCCCATCTATTTGCCATGAAGTGATGAGACTGATGCCATGATCTTTGTTTTTTGAATGTTGAGTTTTAAGCCAACTTTTTCACTCTCTTCTTTTACCTTCATCAAGAGACTCTTTAGTTCCTCTTCACTTTCTGCCATTAGGGTGATATCATCTGCAGATATGAAGTTACTGATATTTCTCCCAGCAGTCTTTATTCCACCTGTGATTCTTTTAGCATGGCATTTGATATACTCTGCATATAAATTAAATAAGCAGGATGACAATATACATCTTGGACATACTCCTTTACTGATTTTGACCCAGTCTGTTGTTCTATGTCTGATTCTAACCGTTGCTTCTTGACCTGCATACACGTTTCTCAGAAGGCAGGTCAGGTGATCTGATATTCCCAACTCTTTAAGAATTTTCCACAGTTTGTCAATGTTTTCAGCATAGTCAATGAAGCAGAAGTAGATGTTTTTCTGGAATTCCCTTGCTTTTCCTATGATCCCAATGGGTGTTTGCAATTTGATTTCTAGTTCCTCTGCCTTTGCTCAATTCAGCTTGTACATCTGGAAGTTCTCAGTTCATGTATTACTGAAGCCTAGCTTAAAGGATTTTGATCATTACCTTGCTAGCATGTGAAATGAGCCCAAATGTATGGTAGTTTGAACATTCTTTGGCATTGCCCTTCTTTGGGATTGGAATGAAAACTGCCCTTTTCCAGTCCTGTGGCCATTTCTTAGTTTTCCAAATTTGCTGACATATTGAGTGCAGCACTTTCACAGCATCATCTTTTAGGATCTGAAATAGCTCAACTGGAATATCATCACCTCCGCTAGCTTTGTTCATAGTGATACTTCCTAAGGCCCACTTGACTTCACACTCCAGGATGTCTGGCTCTAGGTGAGTGACCACACCATCGTGGTTTTCTGGGTCATGAAGATCTTTGTTTAGCTTTTTGCTTCCCTCATAGCACAGTTGGTAAAGAATCCACCTGCAATGCAGGAGACCTGGATTTGATCCCTGGGTTGGGAAAACTCCCTGGAGAAGGGAAAGGCTACCCATTCCAATATTCTGGCCTGGAGAATTCCATGGACCGTATAGAAGATGGGGTTGCAAAGAGCTGGACACGACTGAGCGACTTTCACTTTCACTTTGTCTCTGTTACCTTGTATGTGGTTTGAGGCCCATATTCTCCTCACTAGGGTCTGATACATTAATTGAAGCAGAATCTTTTAAGACAGTCATACTACTGTCTTTAATTGAAACCCTGTTTTGGATTACAAAGACGAAACATGAATTTTGAACTCCATTTACACTATATATGGTTTGTAACTTCTTTTTTGTTGGCAGTATTATATTTTTGACAAGTAGAAAACCGTAGCAAAGTTTTTAAAGGCTGAGAGCGATGAATTAATCTGTCTAGGGTATCCATCAAAATCCAGAGGTAAATTTTGCTTGAGCCTGATTTTTTTTTAATTGATCACTTGGTCTTGTGAGTGTTTTTGAAACTCCTATGTACAAGGAAAGTAGAATACAAATGTGAGCGATCTATGAGTGACTTGACAACTTTCCAGCATTATAGAGATTGCATTATTTAAATCCTTCCTTCACATGCCAGTGGTTTCCTAATCACCCGTTGTATGAAAGACTTTCTTAGACTTCTGCTGAAGCAGCTCTGATTAGGGAAGGAGGAATTTTACATATTCTAAGACATCTTAAAATATACAAGGTTAGTTATCCAGGAAATTATCGTCTGAGAGTAAGATTCCATTTGATGGTTTTGATTTATACTCAATGGACCTTATATAGAAAAGAAGGATCTTCCAAGAATACCAAGATGTCATGAACATGATTTAAAGATTTTTGAGTGAAAAAAGGTTTTCATTCTAATCAAAGAAAAGAGAATTGTAATCTGGAAATGTCCTGTGGCCTGCTGATATATTTTTTTCTTTTTGAATTGCAATAACTCCTGGAATTTTAATATTCTAATCAAATTTTGTGGTGCCCTACTGAAAGGAGCCAAATGAACAGCTGAAGTTGCAGCATCACGATTCAGAAACCTCATTGTGTTTATAAGGAGCTTTTTTTTTTTAAAAAAAAAGGCTCTGAGATCAGAAAGACTCAAGAGTCATTTCTTTCCTCTTTATTTCTTCCTTTATTAAGCTAAGTTACCTATGAATTATAGCTATTTTAGTAAATTTCCTATTGATGGTGTATTAGTCATTTTTAATGAAATTTTCTTTCTATGTGAGGCACTTTGACCATAGTTCCTATCACCATGGCAACCAGTTTGTTGGTATTAATAGTGCCAGAGTCATGGATTTTATTCCCAGAATTGACCCCTTAACATTACACCATTTTAGATTTTCAGGTGTATCCAGACCAGCGCTTTCCAAGTGTATGTTTCAATAGAGACCATGAAAGGTGTTCATCAAATACATCTTGATATTTAGGGTAAAGGGGCATAACCACCCCCAGACTTTTCAATGTGTTGAATATAGACCTTAACCTATAAGTCCTTGTAATGCTGTTAAAAATGTGGATTTGAAGACCATTAAGCTGATCTACTGAATTAGAATCTTTGGGAGTCCTAGAAACTACATGTCAAGGAAGTAAACCAAGTCTAGTCTGTTTACTGTTCATTTCAGTTCAGTCGCTTAGTTATGTTCAACTCTTTGTGACCCCATGGACTGCAGCACGCCAGGCCTCCCTGTCCATCACCAACTCCCAGAGTTTACTCAAACTCATGTCCATTGAGTTGGTGATGCCATCCAGCCATCTCATCCTCTGTCATCCCCTTTTCCTCCCACCTTCAATCTTTCCCAGCATCAGGGTCTTTTCAGATGAGTCAGCACTTCACATCAGGTGGCCAAAGTATTGGAGTTTCAGCTTCAACATCAGTCCTTCCAATGAATATTCAGGGTTGATTTCCTTTAGGATGGACTGGTTGGATCTCCTTGCTGTCCAAGGGACTCTCAAGAGTCTTCTCCAACACCACAGTTCAAAAGCATCAATTCTTTGGCACTCAACTTTCTTTATAGTCCAATTCTCACATCCATACATGACTGCTGGAAAAACCATAGCCTTGACTGTTTACTGTGGGAGACCAAAAATAATAGCATTTTCACTTACAGAGGTCAGCAGATTGTCATTACATCAGCTGTTTATAAACAGCTGATTTTTCAAATGCTTTCTTCAAATCCCAATAATTTCTTAATCATCTATAGAATAAGGACTTTTCTAGACATTTAATTTTTTTTTATCATATTAGAAAACATAAAATAAGACCTACCGTCCTAGCAAAAATTTAAGGGTACATGATAGTCTTGTGACCTCTGAGCACCATGTGGTACAGCAGATCAGTAGAACTTTTTCATCTTGAATGACTGAGACTTCATAACTGTTGACCCCTGGATTATTGTAGACTTTTGATAGAGCAGTTATTTTGTTTTTTTAAATTTTTGTTGGAGCGTATCTGATTTACAATGTCACATCATGTTCATGTGTACAGCAGAGGGAATCAGTCATACATATACATATGTCCACTCTTTTTAAAGATTCTTTTCCCATTTAGGCCATTATAGAGAATCAAGTGGAGTTCCCTGTGCTATACAGTAGGTCCTTATTAGTTATCTGTTTTATGCATAGTGATGTGTATATGTGAATCTCTAGCTCCCAATTCATTCCTCCCCACACTCTTTGGTAACCATGAATTTGTTTTCTCTGTTGGTAACTATTTCTGTTTTGTAAATAAACAGCTCTGGTCAGAGAAGAGGGATTTTCTTCATTCTACTCAAGTAGGCAAAATGTCAAAATTCAAAAGTACATTTAATTTAGTGGTTCAGTCAAATAAGCAAAGATGTTTGTACTTTGCTGCTGCTGCTAAGTCACTTCAGTCGTGGCCGACTCTGTGCGACCCCGTAGATGGCAGCACACGAGGCTCCCTCGTCCCTGGGATTCTCCAGGCAAGAACACTGGAGTGGGTTGCCAGTTCCTTCTCCAGTGCTTGAAAGTGAAAAGTGAAAGTGAAGTCGCTCAGTTGTGTCCAACCCTCAGCGACCCCATGGACTGCCGCCTTCCAGGCTCCTCCGCCAATGGGATATTCCAGGCAAGAGTACTGGAGTGGGGTGCCATTGCCTTCTCTATGTTTGTACTTTACCTTCTTATATATATATATAACCAATATTACCTGCTTGAAAGTTGTGTTGTATGTGGGAAGAATCAGAATGAATGATAGAATCTACAAATTTAGAGTCAGTTTGAGAATCAGAAGAAAAGCATATGAATTTTAAGTTATTGTTTCTTTTGTATAGTAGAGCAGACAAGTGGTAGAGAAATCTAAACAAATAAGAACAGCTGACATTTAATATGGATTCGTCATTCTCTAAGGCCATATTTTCATTGTTTCCTTTACCCTAGGTAAGTGCATGGTTATAATCTGGTGGCAGCCAGCAACTGTGGTCCCTAATAAACATATATAATTTGCTTCATTTCTACTCAGGCTTTTACAAATGTGCTTGATGATATGGCAACAAACAAGCATCAAATGACTGCTAAGTTAACCATATACAAGAAACCACTAGTAACTGAATGGGTTATAAATAAAATCTTAACTAAGACAATATTGAAAAAAGATGTGTGTTTTCCCTGGGTTATTCCCCTTTTAAAGGTAGTATTAGGATCAAAACTCAGATTTTTCTGAAACCAAACACAAGTCTCCATTATGGGGTTCTATCTTTTGTACAGAGATGTAGAAAGAGAGTGAGAGAGGCAAAGAGACCCTCCATTAAACAATGCTTTCTGGGATTGAAGTTTAGACACTTTGAAAGGAACATATTAACCTTTCCCTCCTTTTTTTCATGCAAATCAAATCAATGGACGTTGAACAAATTATAAATCCAGCAAGTACACAATGCGAACCTAGCTTTCATAACCCTTTTGAAATTGAAGACTTGGGGGGGTCATTGCTTTGTCGCTTTTCAGTCACAGAAAATAATCTCTTCATTTCCATCCCTTTGGACCCTTAGCTTTAGACAAATGTGCAAAGAATTCTGTTAAATTATAAGGGCAACTCATTTTAAAGGTTAAAGGATGAGATGCAATTAGCCTCTAAATTCAGACCTGATTATTGAAGTCAGATTATCCTTTGGTTTAGAACAATGTAACCAGACATTTTAATGCATAAATGTATCCACTGGTGGACAATTAGAGTTGTCAGTTAAGTTGTCAGTTGAAGAGGCAGGTTAAAATGAAATTGGTAGTGTCTTTGTGACCTTGTGCTAAGAAATATCTCTCTGGAAATACAATGTGAGTTTTGAATTGGTGAGAGAAATAGCAGAATCTAATTATGGCTAAAGTACCAGTGCCTACGTCCTTTTCATATA
The DNA here is from genome assembly GCF_032405125.1 of Capricornis sumatraensis. Taxonomy (NCBI): domain Eukaryota; kingdom Metazoa; phylum Chordata; class Mammalia; order Artiodactyla; family Bovidae; genus Capricornis; species Capricornis sumatraensis. Next base: position 74,961,194 of record NC_091077.1, read on the forward strand.
CATCACAAACAACTGAGCCGTGAAAAGATGGATATTGGGTAGATATTCTAGAAAGGCAGCATGATTGGTAATCAGGTAGCCAAGAGGATCAAGCAATTTTTGTAGCCTATGTTTTTAAAGTAGCATTCTCTTTGGAAAGAAAGAAGGATGAAAGAAAACTTTGTTTTCTTTACCTTTTATCTCTCTATTTTACATGCATGTTTATGAAGGAGAATTCAGGTTTTCACCTGAGCATGAAAATAGCAGCTTCCTATCTGATGGCTAATTAGTCATTTTTAATGATCTTTCTTCACTCTGAGACACTTTGTCCAAAGTGCCTGCCACCATGGCAACCAGTTACTGCATTAGGCTAAAAACAAACATTTGTGTGGGATGAAAACTGCTTTTTTTCATTCAAATTTGTATTTAATTGAGTGAGTTGTAATGGGAGGTGAGATGAGAGGTAATTAACCTATACTGTAAAGAGTTTCTCCAGATTAAAGACCTGGGTGAAACATTCAGATCTAACCCCAGCCTGCAAATAGCAACTAGGGGAATATGAATCCCTAGACAACAAGAGAGCAAGGCTGGGACTTTACATGGGTGTGGTCAGCTAATTTGGGAAATAAAAAACAATCAACATTTTGATCCAGGTCAGTACTGTGGATTAGCAGTAGTAAGTTCTCTTGTTCAGAAGACAGAGTTATTCTTAATAATTAGATGTCATGATAGCATTTAATTTTGCACTTTGTCTTATCTGTAAGCAGTCTCTTATGTTCTTAACAATGGCAAATGTTAAAATGGGTATGAAGGAAAAATGATGAAAGATAGGTAGATTCATATATGATACTATCAATAGTATCAATAGTTCTCACTCTGAAATTTGTTCTCTTTCCCCTTTTTTTCAAAAATGCTATATTTGGCTTCTTTATGAACTTGTAATTAATTGAGTGAGGGGGGAAGCTTGGTATTTCTCTCTACTACCAGTTAGATCCAAAACGTTAGTGAAGTTAACCTAGATGAAGACAATTGCTACCTAGTAACTAAGACTTTTTTAGTTCCTCTTCACTTTCTGCCATAAGGGTGGTGTCATCTGCATATCTGAGGTTATTGGTATTTCTCCCGGCAATGTTGATTCCAGCTTGTGCTTCTTCGAGCCCAGCGTTTCTCATGATGTACTCTGAATATAAGTTAAATAAGCAGGGTGACAATATACAGCCTTGATGTACTCCTTTTCCTATTTGGAACCAGTCTGTTGTTCATGTCCAGTTCTAACTGTTGCTTCCTGACCTGCATATTGGTTCCTCAGGAGGCAGATCAGGTGGTCTGGTATTCCCATCTCTTTCAGAATTTTTCACAGTTAATATTGTGATCCACACAGTGCTTTGGCAAAGCCTCTTGATGAAAGTGAAAGAGGAGAGTGAAAAAGTTGGCTTAAAGCTCAACATTCAGAAAACTAAGATCATGGCATCTGGTCCCATCACTTCATGGGAAATAGACGGGGAAACAGTGAAAACAGTGGCAGACTTTTTTTCTTTGGGCTCCAAAATCACTGCAGATGGTGATTGCAGCCATGAAATTAAAAGACGCTTACTTCTTGGAAGGAAAGTTATGACCAACCTAGATAGCATATTCAAAGGCAGAGACATTACTTTGCCAACAAAGGTCCATCTAGTCAAGGCTATGGTTTTCCCAGTGGTCATGTATGGATGTGAGAGTTGGACTGTGAAGAAAGCTGAGCACCGAAGAGTTGATGCTTTTGAACTGTGGTGCTGGAGAAGACTCTTGAGAGTCCCTTGGACTGCAAGGAGATCCAACCAGTCCATTCTAAAGGAGATCTGCCCTGGGATTTCTTTGGAAGGACTGATGCTAAAGCTGAAGCTCCAGTTCTTTGGCCAACTCATGCAAAGAGCTGACTCACTGGAAAAGACTCTGATGCTGGGAGGGATTGGGGGCAGGAGGAGAAGGGAATGACAGAGGATGAGATGGCTGGATGGCATCACTGACTCGATGGACATGAGTTTGAGTGAACTCTGGGAGTTGGTGATGGACAGGGAGGCCTGGCGTGCTGCATTTCATGGGGTCACAAAGAGTCAGACACGACTGAGTGACTGAACTGAACTAAACTAAGACTTTGCCTTAATTCACCCTCATAGTATAAATATAATTTTGTTGCTAAATTTGTGAATATAAATGACATTTTCAGTTCTTTAATCTCTACTTTCCCTCCCACATCAAAACATAGTAAATGTTTAGTAAATTGAAAAAAGTATTTACTTCTATTTTTGTTTGAAATTAATATGTAAACTAACATTTTGGTGAAATTAATATGATTTTTCCATAAATAGTATACTTGATTATGAGAAGATCAGAAATCTACCAAAGGAGAAAACTAACCACCCTTAGTCATTTCCCAAGGTCATTAGTCTATACATGTGACACTTTGTCAAAAGATTGAGTCACATAAAATAAAAAGTATATAGAGCAAGCAGTTGACCACCAGTTTGCAACCTGAGGTACTTTAACAAAATGATATCAGTACAAAATCTTAACCAGCTAGATTGCCAAAGAAAGAGGAATTCTGATTAGCTGAATTTTCTGCATAATGAAAAATGAATCAGGACTTCTTTTTTTTTTTTTTGGTATCAGTTTTGTTGCTGCTCCTACTAAGTCACTTCAGTCATGTCCAACTCTGTGCGACCCTGTAGACGGCAGCCCACCAGGCTCCCCGATCCCTGGCATTCTCCAGGCAAGAACACTGGAGTGGGTTGCCGTTTCTTGCTCCAATGCATGCAAGTAAAAAGTGAAAGTGAAGTTGCTCAGTCATGTCCAACTCTTTGCAACCCCACGGACTGCAGCCTACCAGGCTCCTCTGTCCATGAGATTTTCCAAGCAAGAGTACTGGAGTGGGGTGCCATTGTCTTCTCCAAGTTTTGTTGCTAAAGAGTTCCAAATTCATATTTCCTGCATCTGTCTCTTAAAATACACTGACATGATTTTTACTGCATTCTTTGATAAGTGAGATTCTTGCTGGTACAACATGTCCTAATTCTGAACAACAATTTTCATGGTATTATGCTCAAGATATAAATGAAAAAGTGAAGGGGGATAAATGTACTGTTCACCAAATCTATAATGGCCACGTATTCCTTTCCCACTATATCCTATGGTTTAAGTATATGCAAGTATCTAAAGAAAAATGAATTTTTAATTCATGTATAGGTGCTACCAAATTCATTGTAACATGGTCACTAGAGTTTTCCTTAGAAAAACTGGCTTGAAGTATAGCTACTATTATGTGGAGAGAATAATCAATAGTATTTTTACATAATGATGAGCTGATATTTATTGACTGTTAAGTGCAGGCCAGATACTTTCCTAAACATTTTTCATGTATTATCTCATTTAAGTCCCCATTCACTGTGATAGAGATAGTTTAATTTCCATTTTACAATGAGAGAAACCAAGGCATAGAGAGATGACTTATTTGATCCGAGTGCATGTAGTTATATATTGGTCATTAACGAGATGTTATAAAAATAACTCTTGCTAACTGAAAAACTGGGGATCTACTTCTTTAGATCACAATATACAGTAAAAAAAAATCTTGGAAGACTTGGTTTTGGTCATTTGTCAGTTGCTAAAGTTTGAAGTGAGATAAGAAATCTGGTTGGTAATATGTAATAATTGGGCTCAGGTTAGCTGTAGTTTATTCCAAGTGGGTATGACAGAAAGGTCTATTTATTGGTCTCTGTGGTGGTCAGGAGATGTATGTCAAAGGGAAGACATAACTGTGTCACCTGGAGTGCATCTGCTTAGTATTCCTTGAGAATACCTGCTTTTAGCCCTGTTTGAGGTATTTAATGCTGCAGCAGTCATGGTCTCTGGGGCCTCAACAGAATCCAGGCGCTTGTTTGCCAGTCAGACCTGAAATAACTGTTATTTATTTATAGCCTCTGGCACTGTCTGAAACATTCTGCACCACAACTAGGTTAACAACTTCAAGTTAATGTAAACACTCTGAAAATGAAAGCACCAGGTGCTGAATTGCAAATATGGCCTGACCAAGAAGAAGGAGTGGATGAAATAAAGGCTCAGGGCGCACACTGACTACAGGGTCCATGAGCCATTCCTCAGGGTAAGTTAGAAATTGACTGGCTGATGATGGGCGCTTGATGCTGTGAAGGGTGTCTGTTGTAAGCTTGTGCTGCTCACCGTTTGGGCGTAGAATTTATAAGGGTAGGGAGTTGAACTAAGAGACAGAATTTTATGACAATATTCTACTCAAAGTTTGAGTCACTGTTTCAAAACCTAAGGTGCACTCTCAGCAAGTGCCAGTCCTTGAAATCGCCTTTGTGATCTGCTGTCCTGCTTCCTCTCTGAGTGCATCTCCTACCCCTCTGTTCTTTACTTACTCCGCTCCAGCAACAGGAGCACTTCCTTCATGTTCCCAGAACATGGTTAGCATGCTTTCACCTTAGTCCTTTACTTGCTATTCCCTTGGTCTGATACTGGCATATCTTCCTCCCTTTTTTCCTTCAGATATTTGCTCTGAGGTCACCTTATCAAAGAGATATTCCTGACCACATATTCCAGTTGTCTATTCAGTTTAGTCACTCAGTCGTGTCTGACTCTTTGCGACCCCATGAATCGCAGCACGCCAGGCCTCCCTGTCCATCACCAACTCTCAGAGTTCACTCAAACTCACGTCCATCGAGTCAGTGATGCCATCCTGCCATCTCATCCTCTGTCGTCCCTTTCTCCTCCTGCCCCCAGTCCCTCCCAGCATCAGAGTCTTTTCCAGTGAGTCAACTCTTTGCATGAGGTGGCCAAAGTATTGGAGTTTCAGCTTTAGCGTCAGTCCTTCCAAAGAACACCCAGGGCTGATCTCCTTTAGAATGGACTGGTTGGATCTCCTTGCAGCCCAAGGGACTCTCAAGAGTCTTCTCCAACACCACAGTTCAAAAGCATCAACTCTTCGGTGCTCAGCTTTCTTCACAGTCCAACTCTCACATTGCTGCCTATCAAAATTACCCCAAAACATAGTGACTTCAAGCAACATTTTATATAGCCCACAATTTTGTGAGTGGGGAGTTTGGGCAGGGCTTGGCTGGAAGCATCTATTGGAATTGATATCGATAGAGGTCGTTCAATGCTACTTAGTCAGTGAATGGGCTTGGAGAGAGGCTTCACTCACATGCCTGGCACTGTGGAAGTGATGATGGAAAGCTGGTTTCAGTTTAGGATTGTTTTCCTGTATATAGATTATCTGTTGCTGTATAACAAAGTACCCTCAAACATAGTGGCTTAAAATAACCAACATTATTATCTCGAAGTTCCTTTGGGTCAGAAATCTATGTGGAACTTAGCTGAGTCCTCTGGCTCAGGGTTTTTTGCATGGCAGACATTCACGGTGTTTTCTGGGGTTGCAGTCATCTAGTCTTGCCTGGGGAGAAGCAGAAGACCTTGCTGGTTGTTGGTCAGACATATTAGTTCCCTGCTGTGTGGGCCCCTCTGTAGGTTGACCACAACATCACAACGTTGCATTCCCTGGAGTGAGAGACTTGCTTGGGGTTGCAGTAGGGAGAGAGAGACTGATCAAGCAAGGCAGACGACATGGGTTTTTGAAACCTAACGAGTAGATGGGACATTTCAACGTGTTTGTGGCATTCTCTTTGTTAGAACTGAGTCACTAGGTCCAGCACATCCTCAAAGGGAGGGGAGTACACAAGAATATGAATGTTAGGAAGTGGGATCACTGGGTAGCAGTTAAGATGCTGCCTATCATAACCAGGGTGTCTACATGTGACTTCTACAGTGTGATGCTCTCAGAGCTCCAAGAAAGTGCTCTAAGACACGTGGGTAGTAGCAGCAAGGATTATTATGTCTTAGCTGCACAGAAAGTCTCAGAAAATCACTTTCACTGGCTCCAATTATTGAAGAAAGTCATCAGGGCTAGCCCAGGTTCAAGGATAAGAGAATCAGACTCGACATCTCAACATAAGGCTTTGTCATCATCCTTCATTTACTGTAATACTCTGTATAATATAGCATGTCTCTATTAAACACGTACCAGTTAATTTCCTTAGCCCATTTTATAGTTCTCCATAGCATTATACTTTTAAAAATCTGTTTGCTGTCTGTCTCTAATAAATAGAAAGTGAGCTCCGTGAGGTCAGGAATTTGCCCTTTTGTTCATATAACTCTGGAGTTTAGAATAGTGCCTTGTGCATACTAGGTTTTCAGTAAATATTTGGGCCAATTATATAGGCTTACCAGGCCTTATGGGGCTTTCTCAGTGACTCAATGGTAAAGAATCCACTTTCAATGCAGAAGGCATGGGTTTGATCCCTGAATCAGGAAGATCCCCTAGAGAAGGAAATGACAACCCACTCCAGTATTCTTGCCTGGAAAATCCCATGGACAGAAGAACCTGGTGGTCTATAGTCCATGGCGTCACAAAAGAGCTGGACACGACTGAGCAACTCAACAACCAGGCCTAACACGATCTAGTCTGTTTCTCCACTCCTTTCCTCTAGGTCAGTATTCTCTAGCCAGACTCACTTTTTTGTTGTTATTGTTCCTAAAACATGCTAAGTTTATTCCTGTCTCATAGGCTTTGTACCAGCTATCCCAGATTTTACCTGATTTTCAAATGACTTTTTGTCATTTGGGTCTAAGTTTGTGTGATGCTTCAAGGAGAACTTATATTTTTCAGTCCCTGGTCATTTTCTATTATATCATCTAGTTTTGTTTTCTTCGCTACACTTACTGCTAATACATTCTGGCACAGTGTCTGTTTTTCCCATCTTTCAGCACCTAGAATGGCATCCAGCTAACTGTAGGTCCTCAGTATATCTTTTGGGTAAAACAAATCTATTGATAATTTATGATAGTGCTGATTTTCTTAATATTTTTTTTATAAAATTGAGCTCAAGTTCAGTGCCTGTAATTCTTCCTTGTTGGTATCGCTTCCCCTGCTCTTTTATGACTATTATCATGAAATCACTGAATGTCTTTATGCCACTTTTCTTTGTGACAGTAAAACATCTACTCAAGATGGGCCTAATGACCTGGAAGTAATTGCAAGAGTGTGCAAACAAAGAGAGTTGCCATTTGGCCAGAAAGGCTGATATTTTATGTATAGAGCCGTATCTCCATAGCAATAAATCTGTTTCCAAACTTGATTTTAGACCTATCATGTGAATTGATCATTAAAACTTGGGAGAGCTAGGGGAAAACGCCTGGAGACTAAAATCCTTTTAGAAAGTGTATATCCCACATCGTGGAGGTAAGATAGAGAACACTGAGTGTGTCTGTGGGCTACATTTTGAAACTTGCAAATTTTCAAGATGTAGGGGTATCTTCTTGCTTGAAAATCTGTATTTTTGTCCCTTTTTTCCCTCCAGTTTCAAAGCCTTTTTTTTTTTCCCCCAGAAAATAAAATAACATTCCCTCTGTCACTCTAAAATTTAGGAGAAAGTGACAGACTCAGCGTCAGTGGCAAGAGTTTGCTTCATTGGATGGGCTCCTCCAAATGCTGGTAGAGGTCATGGTGAGGTGAACGGACAGAAGTCACTGAAATTCAGGAGACTCAGGCCTGTTCATATTTGACAATGTAGAAGCATGATGATTCCAACTTAGTCTGTTTCAGTTCATTATATCTTCCTTGACTGACCCAAATGCCTCCTTAAGCATATATTTCTAGTGCCAACATTGACCAGCAGATCATGCATGTTGAAAAATAGCTATTTAAATCACAACTCATTTTCCAGAAATGAAAAGATTAAATGACAGGAAGAATTGCTTTTATCAAAGCTAATAGTTCATGAATTCCAGACTCAGGACACTGGATTCTGTTCAGTTGTGTCATTTTTGCAGTGAGAATCATAGTGTTTTAATTGTAGACTGATGAGAGAGCTCTCTGAACTAGGAGCTTGCCTAGTGGTTTTTCTGCACAGTGACAGAGCTCTACACACACACACACACACACACACACACACACACACACACACACACAGACATGTTTATATACACATGCAGGGAAATCAATCATGTCTTTTACAAATACAGTAACCAATATCATAAGGTTTTTTAATGGGAGCTGAACATAGTCTTAACCTGTAATGCTTCAGGTAGCTCCCACAGGTGAAAAGGTTTTGACTTCAGTTAGATACTAGTAGGTAAATAGTGCCAGGAGTTATTTAGAATTGCATCTCAAATGTAGTTTTGCCATTTGCTGACAATAGCTTTTCATCCCTTTCAAGAAGATCATAAATCTTTTACTCTCCTGATCTTTCTCATTTCTGATTTCTAGTCTCCTGCCTAAATGTTTCTTTAAAGACCATCTGAAAATTAACAAATTGTAAATTTATTTTTATGGAAGTATAATTGATTTACAATGTTGTTAATTCCTCTTATACAGCAAAGTGATTTGGCTATACATGTAAATACACATTCTTTTCAAATATTATTTTCCATTATAATTTATCATAGGAATTTTCTTTTTAATTGGAGGATAATTGCTTTACAATGTTGGGTTAGTGTCTGCTGTGAAATGAAGTGAATCAGCTATATTTATAAGTATATCCCCTCCCCCCGAACCTCGCCCCTGCTCCCCCTTCCCACCTTTCTAGGTCAACAGAGCCACGAGCTGGGCTCCCTGCGCTATGCAGCAGCTCCCCACTCGCTCTGTTTTACGCATGGTGATGTATACGTGTCAATGCTACTCTCCCAGTTTGTTCCACTCTCTCCTACCACACCCCTCATGCCCATAAGTCCATTCTCCACCTCTGTATCTCTATTCCCTGCCCTGAAAATAGGTTCACTTTTCTAGAGTCTACTTATGTGTGTTAATATATGATATTTGTTTTTTCTGACTGACTTCACTCTGTATGACAAGACCTAGGTTCATCCACATCACTACAAATGACCCAATTTCATTCTTATCGAGCCATCATCACGGGATGGCTCTTATAAGGGAGTAAGATCATCGTATTAAAATCACTGAAACAGGAGTTGGATGCCTTTTGTTCTAGATTCCCCAGCTCTAACTTTTGATGATTTTTGGCACCTCATTGAAGCAGGCTTATTTTTTTTTCACAGTAATACACTGTAGACGCTGTGAGGTTAAAAAAAGAAGTATGTGAAAAAGTGTTTTGAAAATATAAAATGCTAAAGGAATAAAGGTGTTACTATTTGTGTGCATATATATTTATTTATGTGTAATATCTATCTGTTGACAGATGTAGCTTACTCATGCTGTTGGATACACAGAAATACATACCTTATATAAAAAAGATGCTATCTTTTCCATAATGGAATTAACTGTATGTACTGCATGTTCTGTGTAACCCAGTGTTTTAAGTGCTATATTCAAAGTTAAAAATGTAACAAGAGAAGGCAGACAAATTCAGGCTGTTAGAATGTATTGGAAAATATTTCCTGAGTAGAGTCAGAGGTAGAGAGTTATGTTTAGATTAAGAGCAATGCCAATAATGCTCCTTTACTAGGTTATAAATTCCCTCAGGACAGTGTCCAAGATGTTTCACTATTGTATTTCAGTGCCCTGAAATAGTAGGTGCTTAACTAACATTTGAGAATGAATGAATTTGGTGTAATTAAGAACTGTCCACTGAAGTAAAAATGTGCAACATGAAAGCTGTGAGATAGGTTTTGTTTGGGGACCGTTTGAGGATGATAACTCAGAAGACAGCCTCTCAGATATCTTTGAGAAACTACTCCAAAGAGGGAAAGGAGGAGCCTTGTCATATATGAACTTTTTTTTCCCTGGGAAAAAGATATGGTCAAGCATATAAAGGTTACTGCTAATCACAAAGAACAAACGTTTCAAGTTAATGATTTTAGTGGTTTTACATGCAAAAATCTGGGGGTCACTGAAAATTTTCCTTAGGTATGTATCTTAACCATCCAAGGGCCAGTATATTCACAGCATAGGATACTTCCTGTTTTTCTCCATCCTGAATTCCCTCAGGGTACACTGCTGGTGAGCAACTTCAGTGGCTAATGGCTGATCCCTTTAGAGCTGGAATAATAGGCAACATTTTTCTCTTCATAGCAGCAATTAATATTGTGATGTATCTAAAATGTAGCGAGAGTTGGGGCCTATTTTATAGATGAAGCTGGAAAGGATGGATACTGTGTCATGGCTTCTGAACAACCTTGGTTTCCTTTTATTTCAATCTTTTTAACTAAGACATTTTGATAAAGCTTATAATGGTGACATGATAATAATACCCACACAATTTATGAAGTAGCTTCCTCGTTTTCCATTTCATGGTGAGTGTAATGAGACTTAGAGAGGTTAAGTATTTTGCCTGAGGCCACAAAGCTGGTATTAGCAAAGCTTTGATAGAAGAGGAGGCAGACGCTATGGTAATTCATCCCTATGTATTACTTTCACTCTGAGGGGCCTTCAGATCTTCTGGATGATCTTGCAGGGTGGTCTGCTAAGTGAGCGAACCATTGTCATATTAAACTTAACATAGACTCCCTCTGAATCACAAAAATGACCACACTTGGAATGTCAAATTCGAACTTAATTTCCATCACTCCATTTTTAGTTTAAATATGAATACAAAGGGAAAAAAGTGATCCTTGATGTCATTTCTGGATTATATCATGTACTTCTAATTACCTTAGTTTAAAATTCTCAGAAAATAAGGAGAATCAAGATTCTCATTAAAATCTCTGTCTACGCCAGGAGCTGAGAGTAAAGGAGCCATCTCCCCTATTCCTGTCTTACTGATCATCCACCAAAATAGAATGCTGACATCATCTGTGCATCTGTTCATTTCATAATCAACGTCATCACCTTCATTGCAGTCCTAACTTGTATCTGTTCAGGGCTTTACTCTATAGCAAGCATCCTGCTAAGCACTTTGAATGTGTTATATGGTTATGTGCACACAGCAGCCTAGGAGGTTACAGATCCTGGGAAGAGATTGGTACTTATACAGACATCCTCTGTAGGTTAGCTCATGGGCCTGAATTAATTAGTCAAGGATACAGAGTCTTTGTGTAAGGGATGTGGATGCTGAGAGAAAGCAGGACCAGTTTCAGCATATGTTAGCATAATTTTTGTGTTCCAGTGTCCCTAACAGGAGGTCACCCAGAACTACTGATAAGATTTTGGCAGACCTGAGATCATTATTTTTGCTGTGCCGCAGTCGGTTTTGCTTCACTATTCAGAAAACTGCAGAAGCTACGTTCCTGTTGAAGAGAATCTTTACAATGATGGGATACTCATGACTCTGAAACCAAACTTAGTAATACCAAATCTAAGTCCTTATCTGGAGGCAGAAGGTAGATTTATAGCTTCCTCTAGCTTTCTTGAACTACATAAACCCATTTCCCTGAAGTCTACCTCAATTCTGGTTTAATAATGTTTTTTAAATTGTATTTATTTTTGGCTCTGCTGGGTCTTCATTGCCACATGGGCTTTGCTCTAGTTACCGTGAGCGGGGGCTCCTCTCTGTTTTCAGCAAATGAGCTTCTCACGGTGTTGGCTTCTTTTATTTCAGAGCACAGACTAGGACATTGGGCTTCAGTAGTTGCTGTAGCTGGGCTCAGTAGTTGCGGCTCCTGGGTTCTAGAGCACAGGCTCAATAGCTGTGGCCCACAGGCTGTTTCCCATGACAGGTGGGATCTTCCCAGATCAGGGATGGAACAGTGTCTTCTGCATTGGCAGGTGAATTCTTTACCAATGAACCACTAGGGAAGCCCCAGGTTTAATAACCTTTTATCTGAGTGGTTCTGATAGTCGGTTTATATGAGGACTATGAAAACACAGTCATAATATATTTCTCACAGCTGAATATTATTATTCTCACTTTAAGATGAGGAAATTGAGACTCAGAGATTGGAGAACATGCACAAGGTTTTACAGATAGTAATGCCAGAGTTTTGGTTTTGAAACATCTTGAACTCTTAACAATTCCACTATTCTGTCTGTGTTTTAAAGAAAATAATGCCTGGGCTTATCCTATATTGTTTTATGGGGTTAGTCAGTTGCGTAGCTGGTGATACAACATTTGAAGAGGATGAAATAAGTTATGCAAAATGTAAAATCCCCATATGAATTTGGATTTGCTATAAATATAATCACTGCTTATGTACGAATAAAACAATAGACTATCATGGAATCATTGTAATTTTTTCATCTTATTTAAAAAATGCTCTACTTTTGTCTGTTTTATCTTGAATAGTATGAGGTATTTGTATGAATAATAGGTGCTTTATGAAAAGAAATGACAGGGGCCTCATTTTTATTTGGATGATTATATGTAGCAGATGTGTATGTCCAAAATAGTTAAAAGCAAGGGCATGGACTTAGAAGCAAAAGGAAATGAAAGTGTAAGGCATCTGCAGAAATTCCATAAAAGTGCCTGAGAAGTTCTTTCTTGCTTCCCCCCCACCCCCACCCCCAATCTGTGCCTTGCCCAGTCTTCAAAGACTTCTTTGAGCACAAATCTTGACAAAGGCCTCTCTGACCATTTCAAATCTCAGTAGTATGGGATTTCTTGCATGAATTCACAATGAGATTATACCTGTATAATACAAATGATTTTCCATTTTCCATTACATTCCTCAACATTTATTGGATTCTAAGTTATTTAAGAAGAAAAACCTCCTAGTTCTTATGAAGAGTGTTAACCTGCATACTTTGATTTTTAAGATATACCCTACTTTTAGACGTGTGATAATTTCTAAAACCACTGAAACTTAGAACCTAAAAAGTGAGGCAAATATGTGTGTGTTCATGTGGCATTTAACTTTAAAAAAATGTATCTATATCTTCTTCCTACAGAACTATTATATTTATCAGAATTAGAGGTTAATATATTTTAGGCCCTTGTAGTACCTAATTACCAGTACTGAATACTTGTACCCTTCTTTGGGTGGGGTAGTAGAGGAGACTGTGGACTCCAGTCCATGGGGTTGCAAAGAGTGGGATGTGACCAAAGTGACCTAGCACAGCACAGCAGCTTTATTAGGATATAATTTACATAATTTACATACTGTACAATTTGCCCATTGAAACTATATAATTCAATGGTATTTAGTATATTCAGAGTTGTGTAAGCATCACAAGCACAACTTTAGAACATTTTCATCACCCTCCTAAAAGAAACCCCATTCCCTTTTGCTGTTAGTTGCCAATCATCACACATCTCATCCCTTACTTTGTTTCTATAGGTTTGCCCCTTCTGAACATTTCATAGAACTGAATCAAATAATATGTGGTCTTTTGTAACTGTATTATTTCACTTAGCATAGTCTTTTCAAGGTTAATGCATATTGAAGCATGTATCAAGATTTTATTTGTTTTTATTGCTAAATAATATTTCATCTCATAGGTGTACCATGTTTGGTTGATCCACGTATACCACATATTATGCCACATATTAACCAATGTTTAGCTTGTTTTCACATTTTTCCTCTTATTAATAATGCTGTATTTGTTTTTTATGGAGGTATATGCTATTTCTTTTCAGCATAAACCTTGTAGTGAAATTGCATTAATCGATTAAATAGTAATTCTGCATTTAGCCTTTTGATGATTTGCCAAACTGATTTGCTAAGCAGTTGCACCATTTTACAGTCCCAGAAGCAATGTGTGGTGGGTCCAAGTTTTCTTAATCTTTATGAACTCGTTTTGTTACCTGATTTTTTAATTTGACCCATGCTAGTGGGAGCCTGATGGGCTGCTGTCTATGGGGTCACATAGAGTCGGACATGACTGAAGTGACTTAGCAGCAGCAGTGGGCTTGAAGTGGACTCTCAATGTGGTTTTGATTTACATTTCCCAAATAACTAATGCAATTGAGCATCTTTTCAAATGCTTGTTTTTTGTTTGTAATCTTCTTTGGAAAAATACCTACTGAATCTTTTGCTTATTTTGAAGTTGGGTTATTATTCTTTTTATAATTGAGTTGTAAGAGCTCTTTATATATTTTAGATACAAGTACCTTGTCAGATATATGCTTTGCAAATGTTTTCCCTCATCATGTAGGCCATAATTTCACTTTCCTAATAGTGTTTTTTTTAAGCACAAATGTTTTTAATTTTAATGAAGTTCAATTTATCTTTTTAAAAATTTTGTTGCTCATGCTTACTGTCATGCTCAAGAAACTGCTACCAAATCCAAAGCTGATTTCTGGATACTCAATTCTATTCCTCCAGTCTATCTATATATTTATCCTAGACTGGTACCATGCTGTCTTATTAACAGCTGCTTTATTGTAACTTTTAAAATCAGGAAGTAGGAGTTCTCCAACTTTGTTTTTCCTTCTCAAGATGGTTTTGGCTATTTTGAGTCCTTTGATTTTCCAGGTAATTTCCAACAAGGATCAGCTTTTTGGTTTCTACAAAGAAACTAGTTGAAATTCTGTAGAACTTTCAGTGAGTCTGTACATTAGTTTGGAAGGTTTTGCCATCTTAACCATGTTAAACCTTCTCAGTCATGATTATGGGATGTCTTTCCATTTATCTAGAGCTTCTTTAATTTCTTTCAACAACGTTTTATAGATTCCAAGGTGTGAATCTTATCCTTTTTTAAATTTTACCCTCTTGGGAGTTAGCACATACAGCTGCCAATCTCAATCCAGCCCAGGTCCATATATGCCCTCATTCATCCACACATTCATCTATTAATGATACCATGCCTACCTCTGTGGAAGGCACTGTTGAAGCAGATCTGTTACTTGGGGAAGCTGACTTCTCAACAGAGAGGGGCTGTAGAATGTCCTGGGCAGCAGGCAAAAGACCTATGCAAGGTACTGGGAAGGATTAAAGGAGGTAGTCTGCATAAGGGAAAGCATCACTTTTGAGCTGAATCTTAACAGCTAAATAAGAAGCTCTTATCATTTATCAGATTTTATGACATACCTGCAATAGGCCAGGCAATATTACATATTAGTAAATGTGTGTGCATGCTAAATCACTTCAGTCAGGTATAATTCTTTGTGACCTCTTGGACTGTAGCCCTCCAGGCTCCTCTGTCCCTGAGATTCTCCAGGCAAGACTACTGGATTGGGTTGCCATGCCCTCTTCCAGATCTTCCTGACCTGCATCTCATGTCTCCTGCATTGGTAGGCATTACCCTTCTTTATTAAATTTATTTCTAAGCAGCGCTTTTTTCTTGATGCTATCATTAAATGGAATTATTTCTTAATTTCATTTTTAGGTTGCTTATTGCTTAGAGTCTAGGAATATGATTTTTTTATTGATCTTGTATCTATAACCTTGCTGAACTCATTTAGTAGTTTTAATAGTAGATTCCTTAGAATTTTCTATGTGTAGGATCATGTTATCTGTGGAGATAATTTTGTTTCTTCTTTTCCAACCTAGATGCCTTTTATTTTGTCTTCTTGTCTTAATTCTTGACCAAAAGAGAAGTAAACCAAGTAAACATTCTTGTGTTGTTCCTGATCTTTAGAGAAAAGCATCCAGTCTTTCATAATTAAGTTGATGTTACCTGTGGGATTTTTCACCACCGTGGGTGCCCAGTTGCTCAGTCATGTCCTGCTCTTTGTGAACCCATAAACTATAGCCTGCCAAGTTTCTCTGTCCATGGGATTTTCCAGGCAAGAATACTGGAGCAGATTATCATTTCCATCTCCACGGAATCTTCCTGACCCAGGAGTCAATCCCAAGTTTCCTGTGTCTCCTACATTGGCAGGCAGATCCTTTACCATTGAGCTACCTGGGAAGTATATGCACTTTATCATGTTGAGTGAGTTTTCTTCTGTTTCTAGATTGTTGACTGTTTTTGTCATGAAACGGTATTGAGTTTTGTCAAGTGCTTTTTCTGCAATTTAGTGATGATTATCTTGTTTTGGTTTTTAATTTTATTAGTTGATATGTTCTATTACATTAGCTGATTTTATGCATATTAAACCATCCTTGCTTTCCTAGGATAGATCCCAGTTGTTCATGATGCATAAATATTTGTTTGTCAGTAGCCATGAAATTAAAAGATACTTGCTCCTTGGAAGAAAAGCTGTAACAAACCTAGACACCATATTAAAAAGCAGAGACATTACTTTGCTGACAAAGGTCCATGTAGTCAAAGCTATGGTTTTTCCAGTAGTCATGTATGATGTGAGATTTGGACCATAAAGAAAGCTGAGCACTGAAGAATTGATGCTTTTGAATTGTGTTGGAGAAGACTCTTGAGAGTCCCTTGGACAGCAAGGAGATCAAAACAGTCAATTGTAAAGGAAATTAATCCTGACTATTCCTTGGAAGGACTGATGCTGAAGCTGAGGCTCCAATAATTTGGCCACCTGATGTGACGAACTAACTCATTAGAAAAGACCCCTATACTGGGAAAGATTGAAGGCAGGAGAAGAAGGGGGCAATAGAGTAGGAGATGGTTGGATGGCATCACTAACTCAATGGGCATGAGTTTGAATAAGCTCCAGGGGTCGGTGATGGACAGGGAAGCCTGGCATCCTGCCGTCCATGGGATTGCAAAGAGTCAGACATGACTGAGTGACTGAATTGAACTGATTCATAAGAGATACAGATCTATAGTTTTCTTGTCTTATGTCTTTTCAGTTCTTTAAATATTTTGTAGACTTCGCCACTGGAATCATCTATATTTGGGCTTTTCTTTGTGGGTGTATTTTTGATTACTAATTTAATCTTTGTATTTGTCATAGTATGCTGATATTTCCTATTTCCTTTTATAGAGGTCATATTTTAGTTAGGTGTGCTTTGAATAAATTAAATTAATTCAATGAATAAATTAAATTAAAATTCATTGGTGAGTAATGTCTCAGAACCCATAAAATTTTGATTTTTATGTATGGAGTATATTACTTTATGTCAGTTTATGTTCTTGAAAATCTGATCTCTTTAATGTGAATATGTCTGAAGTTTTCTGTTTTTTATTGTATCACAACTGGTTTTATCTCACAAATTACAAACAGTTTTCACCTTAAAATATCATTTAACTCATTAATTATTTTTTCCTTTTTCTGATGGCTGGTTTTCATTTGTAAAGTTTATGTGACCAGCTTTGGTCCTAAAGCTAATTATTTCACTAAGATTTAAAAATAGATCCTTTTATTTCACCTCCTATAATTTCTCCCTTCTCCCTGTATTTATATTTAATAAGTTGATTACCAGTTTGGACTTAGAAATTTCCCAACTTATATTTAAATCTGTAATGCCACTTTAAAAATATTATGAGAAGTGACTAAAGATATATTGATTTTTCTTCCAGTCTGTCTTACAGCTTCAAACATTGAAATTTTGAAAACTCTGAGCTAGGGTGTTTCTCTTTTTGGCTCTGATAGAATAGCTTGTATTCAACAAGTGCACAAGGTAGAACAATTACAAAGGATAAATAAAAATACAAAAGGCATAGAAAAGCACCCAAAGCATCAAGTACCTGGGTTTTAAAGATTCTGAATAAAAGGGTAAGATAAACCTGACCTTCTGTCCCACTTTTCTTTAAAATTGTCCTCTGGTTCATAAGCAGGATGGGCAGAGAACTGTGGCACAGAGCTTTTGACTGTTCCCTCAGGTTGAGTAGATGAAAGATGGAATTCAGGGTTGTGAAGTAAGTCAGGAGTGCAGAGGCCAAGGTTCTAGAGAGAAGGGAGCAACAAAAACCAGATGGATTTGACACTCTGTGGTTCTTTCCAATTGAAGCATTTATTGATTCGTATTCTGGGCAGGGCAGAAGGCTAAAAAGCCAAGCAGAAAGGAATGGAGGCTAAAAATCTAGGTGAAGTTTCTGCTGGAATCCTGATTTTAGCAATACAAAGATTGGAGTTCATTTTTTGAACTCCAGTAGAATTGCTCATTATTGTGTTCAAGAAAATAGATACGAATAAGGAGAATTAATAAACATTACAATCAATAATAAAGAATCAAATGAAAATTTGCTAACCGAACATTTATGTAGAATTTATAAACCCAGTACGGTTTAATAGCAAAAGTGAAAACTAATGTACTATAGACAAGTCAGTAGAAAATATTCACATAGAAGCCATTATGGAAAACATAAAAGAACATTTGAGATATATGGGCTAGTACAAAAAAAGTTAATCATATATGTAAAGTTCTAAACAGAGAGGAGAGAACTGAATAAGGTTGAAACAAACTTTAAAAGATACAATGGCCAAAATTTTTCCATAGCTGCTGAACTGCTTCCATGTATGGATCTAGGAAGTTTTCCTCCAAACTCCTCAGTTCAGAGGTTCAGTTCAGTCGCTCAGTCATGTCCGACTCTTTGTGACCCCATGAATTGCAGCACGCCAGGCCTCCCTGTCCGTCATCAACTCCCAGAGTTCACTAAAACTCACGTCCATTGAGTTGGTGATGCCATCCAGCCATCTCATCCTCGGTTGTCCCCTTCTCCTCCTGCCCCCAATCCTTCCCAGCATCAGAGTCTTTTCCAATGAGTCAACTCTTTGCATGAGTTGGCTAAAGTACTGGAGTTTCAGGTTTAGCATCATTCTTTCCAAAGAACACCCAGGACTGATCTTTAGAATGGACTGGTTGTCCTAGCAGTATAAATATACAAAATAAAAAACAGGGAATTCCCTGGTTTTGAACAGAGTTCAATCCCTGATTGGGGAACTAAAATCCTGCAAACCACATTGGTGGATCAGATGGTAAAGAATCCACTTGCAATGCAAGAAACCTAGGTTAAATTCCTGTGTTAGGAAGATGTCCTGGAGAAGGGAATGACTATCCATTACAGTATTCGTGCCTGGAGAATTCCATGGGAAGAGGAGCCTGGTGAGCTACAGTCCATGGGGCTGTAGAGTTAGACACCACTGAGTGACTAACAGTTTTACTTTCAAGCCACATGGTACAGCAAAAGCAGACAATCCCCTCCAGCCCCGCACCCCCCCCCCCCCCGAAAAAAACCCCCCACACATTCACACATCTAGGATCATGATGGTCTAACCAAAGATAAAGGGAATATCTTTAAAAAAATTACTATATGTATAAAACTGTAAAAACTCCATACAAAAACTACTAGAACTGATAGCTGAATTCAACAAGGTAGCAGAATATAAGATGAACATACAGAAATCAGTTGCATTTCTTTTCACTAATAATGAGATATCAAAAAGGGAATGTAAACAATCTTTAAAATCACATTAAAAAATACTTTGGAATAAATCTCACCAAGGAAGTCAAAGATTTACATGCTGAGAACAATAAAACATTAATAAAGGAAACTGAAGATTATTCAAAGAAATTGAAAGATATCCCATGCTCTGGGTTGGAAGAATTAATATTGTTAAAATGGCCATACTACCTAAAGTGATGTACAGATTTAATGCAATTTTTATCAGATTACCCATGACATTTTTCCAGAACTAGAACAAATAATCCTAAAAGATGTATGGAACCATAAAAGACCCAACATGGCCAAAGAAATTCTGAGGAAAAAGAGCAAAGGAGGCATAACCCTTCTAGGCTTCAGATAGTATTACAAAGCTATGGTAATCAAAACAGCATGGTATTGGCACAAATACAGATGAATGGATCAATGGAACAGAATAGAGAGTCCAGAAATAAACCCACACTTCTATTGATTAATCTTTGACACAGGAGGTAAGATTCTATGGTGGAGAAAAGATAGTCTCTTTAGGAAGTTGTGTCTTAGGATAATCTATAAAAAATAATAAAAATAACTAAAAAGCTAATGGTGGGGGGAGGTGGAGCAAAATGTGCCTGGTTACTTCAAAAGACTATAAGAAAGGGAAAAAAGAAAGACTGTGTCATTAGAAAACAAAGGATAAGATAGTGGATAAACTCAAGCATATTAATAATTGCATTAATTGTAAGTGGACTAAATCACCCAAGTAAATCAAGATAAAAAACAATTTATATTGTATATTGTATTCAGGTCAGTTCAGTCGCTCAGTCGTGTCCGACTCTTTGCGACCCCATGAATCACAGCACGCCAGGCCTCTCTGTCTATCACCAACACCTGGAGTTTACCCAAACCCATGTCCATCGAGTCAGTGATGCCATCCAACCATCTCATCCTTTGTTGTCGTCTTCTCCTCCTGCCTTCAATCTTTCCAAGCATCACGGTCTTTTCTAATGAGTCAGTTCTTCGCATCAGGTGGCCAAAGTATTGGAGCTTCAGTTTCAGCATCAGTCCTTCCAATGAATATTAAGGACTAATTTCCTTTACAATTGACTGTTTTGATCTCCTTGCTGTCCAAGGGACTCTCAAGAGTCTTCCCTGACACCACAGTTCAAACAATCAATTCTTTGGCTCTCAGCTTTCTCTATAGTCCAACTCTCACATACATACATGACTACTGGTAAAACCATAGCTTTGACTAGATGGATCTTTGTTGGCAAAGAGATGTCTCTGCTTTTTAATATGCTGTCTAAGTTTGTCATAGACAAACTCCTTGATTCTTCCAAGGAGCAAATATCTTTTAATTTCATGGCTACAGTCACCATCTGCAGTGATTTTGGAGTCCTCCAAAATAGTCTGTCACTGTTTCCATATCTATTTGCCATGATGTGATGTGTCCAGATTCCATGATCTTCGTTTTTTGAATGTTGAGTTTTAAGCCAGCCTTTTCACTCTTATCATTCACTTTCATCAAGAGGCTCTTTAATTTCTCTTTGCTTTCTGGAATAAGGGTGGTATCATCTGCATATCTGAGATTATTGATACTTTTCCCAGCAATCTTGATTCCAGCTTGTGCTTCATACACCCTGGCATTTTGCATGATGTATTCTGCATATAAGTTAATAAGCAGAGTGACAATATACAGCCTTGATGTACTCCTTTCCCGATTTGGAACCAGTCCATTGTTCCATGTCCGGTTCTAACTGTTGCTTCTTGACCTGCACACAGATTTCTCAGGAGGCAGGTCAGGTGGTCTGGTATTCCCGTCTCTTTAAGAATTTTCCACAGTGTATTGTGATCCACACAGTCAAAGGCTTTGGCATAGTCAAAAAGGCAGAAGTAGATGTTTTTCTGGAACTTTCTTGCTTTTTCCATGATCCAGTGGATGTTGGAAATTTGATCTCTGGCTCCTCTGCCTTTTCTAAATCCAGCTTGAACATCTGGAAGTTCACAGTTCACTTACCTTTGAAGCCTGGCTTGGAGAATTTTGAGCATTACTTTGCTGGCATGTGAGATGAGTGAAACTGTGTGGTAGTTTGAGCATTCTTTGGCATTGCCTTTCTTATTGGAATGAAAACTGACTTTTCCAGTCCTGTGGCCACTGCTGTGTTTTCCAAACTTGCTGGCATATTGAGTACAGCAGCATCTTTTAGGATATGAAATAACTCAGCTGGAATTCCATCACCTCCATTAGCTTTGTTTGTAGTGAGGCTTCCTAAGGCCCACTTGACTTCACACTCTAGGTTGTCTGACTCTAGGTGAGTGATCACACCATCGTGGTTATCTGGGTCATTAAGATCTTTTCTGTATAGTTCTCCTGTGAATTCTTGCCACCTCTTCGTAATATCTCCTGCTTCTGTTCGGTCCATACCATTTCTGTCCTTTCTTGTGCCCATCTTTGCATGAAATATTCCCTTGATATCACTAATTTTCTTGAAGAGGTCTCCAGTCTTTCCCATTCTGTTGTTTTCCTGTATTTCTTTGCACTGATCATTGAGGAACACTTTCTCATCTCTCCTTGCTGTTCTTTGGAACTCTGCATTCAGATGGGTATATATTTTCTATTTTCCTTTGCCTTTAGTTTTAGTGTTGTGCATACAGGTGTAGATACAAAATAGACTCAGATATAGATCCACACATATAGGAATGATTGATTTATGAAAAAGATAGCACTGCAGTGCACTGCAGATACAGGAGATTGATATTTCCAATAAAACATGCTGGATCAATGGTATATCCAATGGAAATAAATGACTCTAATCCTAAATGACACCATATAGAAAACTAATTTTGTATTGTTCACTCAGTTTGAAAGGTAAAATGGTAGACTTTCTAGAAGGTAGCAGAGTTCACTCTGTGAACTTAAGAGAGGCAGAAATTTCTTAAAACATAAAAAGCACTAAGCTTATAGGAAAAAAATATAGGTGGATTAAATTTCTTTCAGTTCCGTTCAGTCACTCAGTTGTGTCCAACCCTTTGCAACCCCATGAACTGCAGCACGCCAGGCCTCCCTGTCCATCACCAACTCCTGGAGTTTATCCAAACCCATGCCCATTGAATCAGTGATGCCATCCAACCATCTCATCCTCTATTGTCCCCTTCTCCTGCCCTCAATCTTTCCCAGAATCAGAATCTTTCAAATGAGTCAGCTCTTCCCATCAGGTAGCCAAAGTATTGGATTTTCAGCTTCAGCATCAGTCCTTCCAATGAATATGCAGGACTGATTTCCTTTAGGATGAACTGTTTGGATCTCCTTGCAGTCCAAGGGACAGTAAAGAGTCTTCTCCAACACCACAGTTCAAAAGCATCAATTCTTCAGTGCTCAACTTTCTTTATAGTCCAACTCTCACATCCATACATGACTACTGGAAAAACCATAGCCTTGACTAGATGGACCTGTGTTGACAAAGTAATGTCTCTGCTTTTGAATATGCTATCTAGGTTGGTCATAACTTTCCTTCCAAGGAGTAAGAGTCTTTTAATTTCATGGCTGCAATCACCATCTGCAGTGATTTTGGAGCCCCCCAAAATGGGAAAAGGAATATGTCAAGGCTGTATATTGTCACCCTGCTTATTTAACTTCTATGCAGAATACATCATGAAAAACGCTGTGCTGGAAGAAACAAGCTGGAATCAAGATTGCCGGGAGAAATATCAATAACCTCAAATATGCAGATGAGACCAGCCTTATGGCAGAAAGTGAAGAGGAACTAAAAAGCCTCTTGATAAAAGTAAAAGAGGAGAGTGAAAAAGTTGGCTTCAAGCTCAACATTCAGAAAATGAAGATTATGGCATCTGGTCCCATCACTCCATGGGAAATAGATGGGGAAACAGTGGAAACAGTGTCAGACTTTATTTTTTGAGCTCCAAAATCACTGCAGATGGTGACTGCAGCCATGAAATTAAATTGACGCTTACTCCTTGGAAGAAAGTTATGATTAACCTAGATAGTATATTCAAAAGCAGAGACATTACTTTGCCGACTAAGGTCCGTCTAGTCAAGGCTATGGTTTTTCCTGTGGTCATGTATGGA
Organism: Capricornis sumatraensis; assembly: GCF_032405125.1. Lineage (NCBI taxonomy): Eukaryota > Metazoa > Chordata > Mammalia > Artiodactyla > Bovidae > Capricornis > Capricornis sumatraensis. Next base: position 74,984,356 of record NC_091077.1, read on the forward strand.
TGTGAGAGTTGGACTGTGAAGAAGGCTGAGCACCGAAGAATTGATGCTTTTGAAGGGTGGTGTTGGAGAAGACTCTTGAGAGTCCCTTGGACTGCAAGGAGATCCAACCAGTCCATTCTGAAAGAGATCAGCCCTGGGATTTCTTTGGAAGGAATGATGCTAAAGCTAAAACTCCAATACTTTGGGCACCTCATGCGAAGAGTTGACTCATTGGAAAAGACTTTGATGCTGGGAGGGATTGGGGGCAGGAGGAGAAGGGGACGACAGAGGATGAGATGGCTGGATGGCATCACTGACTCGATGAATGCAAGTCTGAGTGAACTCCGGGAGTTGGTGATGGACAGGGAGGCTTGGCGTGCTGCTATTCATGGGGTCACCAAGAGTCAGACACGACTGAGCAACTGAACTGAACTGAACTGAAAAATAAAGTCTGACACTGTTTCCACTGTTTCCCCATCTATTTGCCATGAAGTGATGGGAAGGGATGCCATGATCCTCATTTTCTGAATGTTGGGCTTTAAGCCAACTTTTTCACTCTCCTCTTTCACCTTCATCAAGAGGCTCTTTAGTTCTTCTTCACTTTCTGCCGTAAGGGTGGTGTCATCTGCATATCTGAGGTTATTGATATTTCTCTCGGCAATCTTGATTCCAGCTGGTGTTTCATCCAGCCCAGCTTTTCTCATGATTTACTCTGCATATAAGTTAAATAAGCAGGGTGACAATATACAGCCTTGACGTACTCCTTTTCCTATTTGGAACCAGTCTGTTGTTCCATGTCCAGTTCTAACTGTTGATTCCTGACCTGCATACAGATTTCTCAAGAGGCAGGGCAGGTGGTCTGGTATTTCCATCTCTTTCAGAATTTTCCATAGTGTATTGTGGTCCACATAGTCAAAGGCTTTGGCACAGTCAATAAAGCAGAAATAGATGTTTTTCTGGAACTCTCTTGCTTTTTCTATGATCCATCGGATGCTTTACATGAAATTAAAAAGATGCTTGCTCCTTTGAATAAAAGCTATGACAATCCTAGACAGCATATTAAAAAGCAGAGACATCATTTTGCTGACAAATGTCCATATAGTCAAACCTATGGTTTTTCCAGTAGTCGCATATGGATGTGAGAGTTGGACCATATATGAAGGTTGAGCACCAAAGCATTGAAGCTTTTGAATTGTTGTGCTAGAGAAGACTCTTGAGAGTCCCCTGGACTGTAAGGAGATCAAACCAGTAAATCTTAAAGGAAATCAACCATGAATAATCATTGGAAGGACTGATTCTGAAGTGAAGCTCCAGTACTTTGGCCACCTGATGTGAAGAGTTGGCTCATTGGAAAAGACCCTGATGATGGAAAAGATTGAGAGCAGGAGGAGAAGGGGCAACACATGATGAGATGGTTGGATGGCTTCATCCACTCAGTGGACATGAGTTTGAGAAAACTCCAGGAGATAGTGTGTCATTCAGGGAAGTACAAAAGTCACTACACATCTTCCATGTTGCTAAAGTGAAAAAGACTGAGCACCGAGTACTGTCAAAAGTGGAGAGCAGCTGCAACCCTCATGTGTTGCTGGTGGATATGGTGATTTTGGAAAGCTGTGACCACCTACAGAAATATATCTGATCCTATCAGAAATGCATATGATATTCACAAAAAAAGCTTATATAAAAAATGGTCAGAGAAGCACTATAGCAATCCTCCCACTTTTCTATAGGGGATATATTCCAAGACTCTCAGTGGGTCTTTGAAACCATGGATAATACCAAACCCTATAAATCAGGGGTCCCCAGCCTCCTGGATCTAATGCTTGATGATCTGAAATGGAGGTGATACAATAATCATAGAAATAAAGGGGTCAATAAGAGTAATGCTTTTGAATCATCCTGAAACCAGCCCCCACCCCGCTTCATGGAAAAATTGTCTTCCACGAAACCGGTCCCTGGTGCCGAAATGATTGGGGACTATTGCTCCATGCTGCTGCTGCTGCTAAGTCGCTTCAATCGTGTCCGACTCTGTGTGACCCCATAGACGGCAGCCCACCAGGCTCCCCCATCCCTGGGATTCTCCAGGCAAGAACATGGGAGTGGATACTGATTTTTCCTTACATACATACTTATGATAGTTTCATTTATAAATTAGGCACAATAAGAGATTAATAACATTAATAACAAAATAGAACAATTTAAACCATGCATTATAATAAAATTTAAGTGTGTATGGTGCGTCTGTCTCAAAATAGCTTCTACTGATGTAACGCCTTTCCATCTTAACTAAGCAGTGACCACGCACAGTAGCCATGGCTTTTGCAGCTGAGGTGAAACGGCAAAGCTAGCACCAGTTTTTTTCTCCTTCTGGACAGTTTCCCTGATACTAGATTCATTTCTACAATAGATCATTTTTTCTTTCCTTACTGAGAATTTTCACCTTTTCACTTAAAGAAAGCACTTTAGAACTTCCATTTGGCAGGTTCAAATTGCCAGCATCTCTGCTGTTTGCTATAGGGCGATTAGTAAGTAAAATAAGGGTGACTTGAACACAAGCACTGTGATACCCTGACAGTTGATCTGATATCTGAGAAGAGATGGCTACTAAGTGACTAATGGGTTGGATACGCTGGACAAAGGGGTGATTCATGACCTGGGCATGATGACATGGTCTGATGAGAGATTTTATCGTGTTACTCAGAATGGCACACAGTTTAAAACAGATGAATTATTTCTGGAATTTTTTGTATCATATTTTCAAATGGAGGTTGATCCTGGGTAACTGAACCCATGGAGAGTGAAACTGTGGATAAAGGGTTCTACTGGATTTGTAATCACCCATAACTAAAAATAGCAAAATGGAGACATTTGTGTATAAGTTATAAAATACACTTATGTATGACAATGGCAAAAAGCAAAGCACCCCTCCATGCAGCAGAATGGATGTATCTCAAATAGAATGTTGTGTGAATGAAGCCAGATACAAAATAGTAAACATTATGTGAGTCTATTTGTGTATATTTCAATAAGATGTAAATTGACCTGTGGTGCTAGAGGTTATGTTGAGGGAGGAAATACCTTGGGACAAAACACAGGGAGGTTTCTGGGATCTGAGTAGTTTTTTGTTTCTTGAACTGGGAGATGTTTACATGAGTTCACTTAAAAAATTTCTTAGGCTATACATTTATGATTTGTTCACTTTTTCTGTATCTGTTATGTGTCAATAAACATTTAACAGTCATAACGGTTTTTTAAAAAGCTCTTGGAGGAAGCTAAAGGAAAAATCTTTATTAAAAATCAAACTTCCTAAGTGGCCTAAGCTGTGATGAGGCTTCTACTTAAGAGATGCATTGGTTCAGTGGCCTGTCCATTCCATTATCATGTGGCCTTTCTGAACCTACCTTGGTGACCTTTGCTCAGGTGACTTAATCTTCTTAAGAAGCAGTTTCTTTTAAGTATAGATTTTACTTCCATATTTCAAGCAACTGTGCTGAACAAAAGAGATGGATTAATTGATGCTTTAAAATCCTATAAAAATGCTAAATCCCAGCAAATGAAATTTACATCTGAAACAATCAATTTTCACAAGCGAACGTATAAGCTCAGGAAGAAACAGCCTGGCAAATTCATCTGGTGTTCTGTATAAATACAATTTTAAACTACCTCCAGTTTTTTCATGCTATGCCATCTGCCGAATGGCTCTTGGAATGGAATTTTAATCTCTAATTGCAAATGCAAGGATTAAAAAGGTTACATTCAAAATGTGCTGAGAGACCAACTAACAATTTGGAAAGAAAAAAAAAAAAGTCTCTATCTGCAGGTTTTTCTGGCATAGATGTTTTCTGGAAATGATAACCTGGCAGCAAGTCTTTCACAGTCAGAAGTGGAAAAGGAAAATGACCTGCTCCAATCGGGTCTGCACTGTCTGAACCTTGTATAAACTCCAGCTGTTTTTGACTATGGAATCAGAGCAAGCATAGATAACTTTACTCTGTTGATTTTCTTAGAAGTGAGAGTATTATGTTAGCTGTTATTTAAACAATTAAAACCAAGAAAAGAGAATATACCACACTCTTTGCTTTGGGGTACTGTGTATAGACTCACTGAAATGAAGACGTAGAGGAAAAGAATGCCACAGTGGAAATGGTAGATTCTGCACACACAAAAAAACAGAAAATTCTACAAATGAATGTACTGGTGCTTCTTAATTGGGTATAAATTTATTGAAATGTTTCCAAGTTTTACTTTTTATATGTTTAATATATAGATATCAATTGTCCTCCCCTCTGAACTCTCTCTTACTATCTCTCCATCAGTCCTCCTTTCCTGTGTACAGTAATGTATTAAAATATGCATGCCATACTTCTATTCTCCTACATGCCGTTGTGTATATGGTGTGTCTTCTGTGGATTGACCTTTGGACAACCAAGACAAGTCCTTTTCTATAATGACAAAGTGGAGGGTCATTGTGGAATAAGATTCTGTATACTTTTAAACTCTATTCTAAAATCTTGTACTTGATTTTATTGTCCTTCAGTTGTTCTATGTGGGTATGTTTTGTCTACTTAACTCCAGATTAAAGACCATGACTTCTTGTTTTATGTTCCCTAGTGAAAGAGAGATTATAGGAGACTTATTAAAGCCTTTTAAAAAAACAGTAAAAGGGTATTTAAGTGTTATAATGCATAAAATCTTTGTAATATGAAAGATTATTTTTGTAATACATTGTAATTGCCCATGTTTTATGATTTTCATAGATGAGGTGCACATATACAGACACAAACACATACATATATATATATGTATGCAAAATGTCATCCTATAATGAACTATCCATAATGTATGGGGATAGTCCCTAACATCTATTTTCCCCTCTCCTGTCCTTCCTTCCTTCCTAAAATGACCCTGAAAACCCAGTGAAGTTAACATTAGATAGTTTAAAAAAGCTGAAATGGAAAAGTATTGGAAAAGACCTCAGTCTAGGGCCTCTGTGGTGAATCAGCAGTAAGCTTGCCTCTGAATATTGGTGGTGTTGTTGCTGTTGTGTAGAAAAGATGAAGAAGGAATGCTGGGTCCTCCGTAATCTGAGCGTTTACGTTACCCATCTGTAGGCGTTGACTCTAGCTGAGGAATATGACTTCACTTGAAATCTAAACATTATTTAATATTAAATGAAGAATCTCTCCAGAAAGTCTAATTTGAAGCAAAGAGTACAGTGTGAAAAAGTAGTTGTGAACTCAAATAGTAATATGGTGCTCTATTTTATGTGATTTTGTTTAAAAGACACAAACCTCCCAAATTCTGAATGCTCGCTCCCCCAAACCTATAAATCTATCTGCTTCCCAATCTGTCATGATTCATTTGTGAAGAACAACTGAAAAAATTAAAATAGCCTTTCAAATTCTACCATCTCCGATTGAGCTGGATGTTGACAGAGATGCCACTGAACCTTAGGAACAGCCCTTGCTTTCCAAAGCAGCATCGGTTCCACCTAACACCACAAATTCTGATGATCTCCTGAGTATCTGCTTTGGCAAGAGAGACTTCTTTATCCCTGACCTCATCAGCTTTCATCTTCTCTGCCTCTGACTGGGTTCTCTGTTCTGTGATTCATTCTTCTAGCATTTTCTCAGGTAGACCCATTACAGGGGTATGTGGCTCTGCTTTTCTAGATCTGTTTTTTTGGAGAGGAGGGCAGGTAGGACCACATCTCCTTGTACAACAAAAAGGAAGGTCACCATATTGTTTTTTGCAGGCGAATAAACTCCCCAGTTTGATGTAGCACTCGGTTAACAAAATAATCATTACTTCCTAAAACATCTTTTGAACATTTTATGTTAAACAATTACTCATGGTTCTTATTAAAGAACAGTAAGGCAGACTTTATTAAGAACTATCAGGAAAGGTATAGGGACTATCATAGCGGAGTTTTGTAGTAGAGGGGAGAGACTGAACTTGGTGCAATGGGATTTGCCGGTAGGGGAGAGACTGGGCTGCATTCTGAATACAAGGGAAAATGGGAATTTACAGCCAGGAAGCAGAGTGGGAAGCTACTAAGAGAAAACATCAGGGAAAAGGAGGAATTCTGGCGAAGCTGACCTAATAGAATTCTTGTTAAAGGCAAGGCAGGGTGGTCACATGTCACCTAGTAAATAGTAGGGATGAGAAAAATGATCAATATCAAGTGTGAAGGAATGTGGCTAATCTGACGACAGGAATCTTGCAAAACTGCCTCTTGAAGACAGTTCTGGGGTCAGGACCTAGACAAAAAAGGCTCAAAGGAACCTGTCTAGAGTTTGGTCGAGGAGCCTGTCACTTACCGTCTTAACCCTGGAGCAGATAAACTTGAATATAAGCTGAAGGAGAGGATGACTGGTGAGGTGTAGACTGGCAGATTTCAGAATTCTGCATCTCTTTTGGTCCCTGGCAGTCACTTCTGTGTATGAACAGACATTTCCTGTTTTCCTCAGTGAGTCTGCATGAAACTTTGAAAGGTTTCATGCCTAAATCCGTAAAAACTCCTGACTCTCACAAGTCTGTAATATGTCTAAGGTGTGTTGCAGCTAAGAGCATTTCTTATTCTGTAATGATGTTAAAGTGCTAACAGTAATCACTGAATTACCCTTCAGTTCAGTTCAATTCAGTTCAGTCGCTCAGTCGTGTCTGACTCTTGGCGACCTCATGAATCGCAGCATGCCAGGCCTCCCTGTCCATCACCAACTCCCGGAGTTCACTCAGACTCACGTCCATCGAGTCCGTGATGCCATCCAGCCATCTCATCCTCTGTCGTCCCCTTCTCCTCCTGCCCCGAATCCCTCCCAGCATCAGTCTTTTCCAATGAGTCAACTCTTAGATATCTAATATGTACAAGTAGATTCTTTTGCAGCTTCCCTGGTGATTCAGGCAGTAGGGAGTCCACCTGTGATGCGGGATACCTGGTTCGATCCTTGGGTTGGGAAGATCCCCTGGAGGAAGGAATGGCAGCCCACTCCAGTATTCTTGCCTGGGAAATCCCATGGACAGAGAAGCCTGGTGGGCTACAGTTCATGGGGTTGCAGAAGAGCTGGATGTGCCTTAGTGACTAAACAACAACAATATTAACTTTATTATTTGTTTGTTTTTTAACCAAAAGCTGCTCTTCATCATGGGAGTTCTCAAGACAGTTCAATGACATATTTTGCAAGGGAGACTCTAGAAGTATTCTATGGAGCAATTCCGTTGGTTAGTACTCATCTTCCTCCAAAGAAATCACAGCGCTTATTACTAGCACTTACTATTGAATGCTAATGCCAAACCAAAACAAAAACAGTCCTCCTTCCCCAAAGCAAAAGAACACAAAATAAACACAAAGCTCAGTGGCAGAGGCACTATTAAAATAATTGTTTGTCTTTAAAAAGAAATGGCTACATCATCTTAGGATGTTATCAAGTAAATACACCCAGACTTTTATTACCAATATGTTTCCTCTTCATCCAGATCACTCTTGTTAAAGATCTGACCTAACTATCATATGCCTGGGGTGACACTGGAATGGAACATACTGTCAAAGCCAGCTGTCAGCACGAACAGATGGGTGTAAAATGGGAGAAATAATAAATATTCTCAGTGCCTATTAATTCTTTGGAAGAATTGACTGGGTTGCATCATCTTACACCCACCTAAGTGAACAGACTTTGTAAAAGCCATGTGCTTCTGTCTTTCATCCGTCTGTGCACCAGAGCAAGAGGAGCCAGGTTGCTGAAAGAAAGGCTTCAAAGTGATGGAGCATATGTGGGAATGAGTGGAAAAGCCTTGAACTTGCTGTGTCAGGCAGAGGTGGTGGGAAGATGAGTGGTGGAATCTCAAGCAACAGATTATTGAAAAGCTATGATTCAAAGGATATTTTCCAAGGGCTTTCATCATTCTTAATGGGTGACTGAAATGTGTAAAGGAATTTATGTCGTTCGTACAAGACTGAATATCAGGATTAGTGGAGAATAGTTTTTTACATGGGGAGTTTCCAGAGCAGCTACACCAGTGTGAACTGCCAGCTACTGAACCAGTTGGTCTTTGTATATGAATGGGATCTGTATCTTTGTCAAATTCCTACTATATTTTCTTCATGGATACAATGATAAAAGCACACCTGTCCACATAAGTATGCACACAGACATATACACACATTCCTAAATAGTTGAAAGTCTTCATAACTTTGATACAGAGTGGTGATAGTGAATTTACTACCTTCTGAATTCTTAATTATTGTTTCTGTGAAACGTGTTTCAAATAAGAGTCAGAATTTCTTCCTAAGCCTGTCATTGAAAAGTCTCTTAGAGTGTTGACTTCAGTGTCCTAGGATTGTATTTGGTTGTATAGTTTTCTCCTTCATAGGAGGAAATGTTTCCACTATCCGAATGGCTGTCAGATGCCTCCCAGCTAATTACTAGGAATCAGGAGAGATGCATCTAAACTTAATCTGAGTTTCCTAGTATCCTTATTGATAGATATCAAAAAACCTAGGATGAATGCCCGGATCTTTGATTGTATAAATACATGCACTTTTTGATTTTCCTAAAACACGCTTTACAAAAGGTGACACGTCTCTTCCCGGGCACTTCAACAGTTTTGACAGATCCTTTTGAGAGCTACTGTTTTATGAAGATCATTTGGAGGAGCAAGCCTAGTTTGTCAATGGGACATATATCTGAAACATAACCTAAGATTGGCAGAATACTTTTGTTGGTAGCTGGGAGTGAGGAGAACCAGCTCTGAGAATATTTGCAGAAGGAAATGACTTCTTTCTTGCATATGGAGAACAATATTTCAAAGTTCCCTTTCATTCACCAAACTGTACTGAATACCCCTTACAGTGTTAGACACTAGGGTAGACATTAGGGATAAAAAGTTGAATACAACACTATATTGCCCTCAAATCACTCTTGGATATGGCTGTTTCATGTTTTCTTTCTTGTTCTGAAAAATATGTGGAGGGGATTAGCCGAACAGGAGCTAGAGTGTAATTGAAGAAGAAGAAAGAACTCTGAAGGGTGTTTGTTTTCATTGCTTCATCTTGTATATAGGCATCTGGGAAACATACACATTCAATCACAGAATGATTGGTGGGGTTGCCAACTGTTCTTGTTTGCGCAGAGCTACGGGTCCCTGGACTGAAAGATTTTTAGTGCTAAAACTGGGAAAGTCATGGACAAACCTTAGCAATGCCAAGGTTTTCAGAGAAAAGGATATCTTGAACTGCTAAAGTCTTTAATTGTCTTATTTTTAAAGAGAATACACAGTTGATATATAGTCATTTCCATCGGCAGAATGCCTATGAGACTGGGAGAATGTATATAGTATAACATTTATTTTTAATAATGTAGCTAAGTATAAGTCTAGTGGTCAGTGGGGAGTTCTTGTGGACAATTCTGGATGTGATAGTATAGTAGAGTGACAAGCAAGACATAGAAGAAAGAGTTCCAAGGATTACTATCTCTTTTAGAGTTTTCCAAATTGGTCTGGTTGTAATCATTTATAAATGTTAATTTCTGGGCCCACTCCCCAAATTAATCAATCAGGTTTCTTGGGAGCAAAGTTCAAGTATTCTTAGTTTTTGTAAATAGTACTGCTTAATTTGAGGGATGGCTGTTTTATCCTTCTTGTTTTGTTGTGTTTAAATAAGTCATGCAATTCAACTCTAGTGTTTGTGTTCTTAATCCTCTCTGTGTCCTTATGTTCTTAGGGCACCTTTGAATAATACTAGCTTTTGGGACGAGACAGGCTTGGAAAACTCAATACACTAAATGATAACTGTGGAAGATAAATCAGTCACTTCTTTTTTTGTCTCGCTTTTAATTTAAACATCCTTAGGAATCATTCTCTTTTCTTGGTTGTTTTTTAGGATGTCTTGTTTTAGAGGAGAACTGTTACTGTCCCTGCCACTGACTCATGCATAATAATAATGACACAGAGCCCTTCTGTGTTTCAGAAACATGAGGTCTTCTCTTGTCATTGTAATTTCAAGTCAGGATCAAAATTAAAAAAAAAAACATTTTCTCTCATGTATTCTTTGGAGAAAAATGCAAATAAAAAAATCTCTGGTTTCCACTGTCACAAGAACACTCATATATGTCAAGTAATAGAAGATAGAATATTTATATATAAAGATTTTACAAAGCACATATAAAATTTGCACACTACTTCAATTTGGCACAGAGATTAAAAAAAAAAATACACCATAACCATTAATAGGAAAGCACCAGTAAATTCTTGTCCCCTAAAAATTAATGAAACAATTGTAATGTCAAATTAAATGTGGAGGCCACTAGACTGGGGTGACTCCAATGCCTTAGCAACCTACATAAGCAAACCAAAACCTAAGCCAAAGTCAATTAATTCAAATCTGAGAAAATGAAAGTTAAGAACAGCCAATCACAAATATCCAATGGGGCTTTCCCAAATAAGTCAACTGCTTAAGCTATTGCCAATCAAATAATTTCCTTGCCTTGCTTCTACATTTTATGATCCAAAAAACAAAGCTCCTCACTGTCCTCTGTCCGTGGAACATTCCTAACCACCTATCATTTGCTGTGACCCAGTTTGAATTCTAGATGTGCTCAAATAAACTTTTGACAATTTTAATGTGCCTCAGTTTACTTTTTAACAGTGTCTTAGGCCATAAAACTTAGGTGTGCAGGAAAATGCAATTTATTTTTCTATGATTGAAAATAGTTGGAATTGTAACTACCTATGGCAGAAAATATAATTTTGAATTTTGTAGCACACCTATATTTTATTGTATTTTAATTTTAATTAAAGTACAGTTGATTTACTAAATTGTTAGAGAGGTACAGCATTGTAATTCAGTATTTTTATAGGTTATACTCTGTTAAAAGTTACTACACGATAATGGCTATAATTCTCTGCTGTACAATATGTCCTTACTAATCTAATTTATACATAGTCATTTGTATCTCTTAATTCCATTCTATTCTCTTTCCCTTATATGGAGAACAAAGCAGTGTAGCACATGTATATTTTAATAGTCTCAAAACGTCATGTCTGCTGAACTGATTTTGTCATAGACATTATATGGATTTTACTGTGCTTTATTGAGCATTTTTATAGTTCAAATATTTTTAGAAATCCCTTAACCTGCAGTGAAGTAGTATTTTATAATCCTTATGCTGATGACTAATGAATTTATCTTTCCATGGTTTAAGCCAGTGGCTTCCCTGATAGCCCAGTTGGTAAAGAAACTGCAATGCAGGAGACCCCAGTTCAGTTCCTGGGTGAGGAAGATCTGCTGGAGAAGGGATATGCTACCCACTCCAGTATTCTTGGGCTTCCCTTGTGGGAGACCTGGGTTCAATCCCTAGGTGGGGAAGAACCCCTGAAGAAGGGAAAGGCTACCCACTCCAGTATTCTGGCCTGGAGAGTTCCATGGACTGTATAGTCCATGGGGTCGCAAAAACTGAGTGACTTACACTTGCCATAGTAGGATCCTTAGACTAGGAACATTAGCATCATCTGGGAAATTGTTAGACAAGTAAATTCTTAGGTCCCACCCCAGACCTACTGAGTCAAAAATTTGGGTGAAGGTAAAGTTTGAGTACTTTTGGCTCAGGTATCTTGTGCTACAGTTATATGAGAGTCTCAGCAAGTCATCACTAGTGGGTTTATTATTATTATTTTTTTTAGAGATCCAGCATAAAAGAAATGGAGTAAAGATGACCAGAAACATGCTGTCATCCACATAGGTATAGTACAATAATTCTCCTCTTATCTTGAATGCTGTGAATATTGTCATTGGACTAGGCACAGTGGGCTCATCTGAGAGAAAATGTATCTACTAGAAATGTATCTGCTCTTCATTAACTTTGAATGACAGATCCAAGACAGTTTTAACTTTTATCAAAAGCATTGCGACTTATAGATTTTTTTCCAACGAGACTTTTGGGGTTCAAATTAGCTTAGGGGACAAGAGAAGATAAATTGGTATTTTAAAAATATGCTCATGAAGTGTTCTTTTAGACAGTGATAAGGTGTGATACCATCAGCATGCAGTGAACAAACCCCGATAAATGATATACCATTTCCAAAAAGATGAGGGTGGAGGGAATACCCGCTTGTGGGAGACTGACCTTGAATTCTATCTCTTATTTTCAAAGGGATTTCTGTTTTCCATTCCATTCGACAACTGTGAGCTGTACCTCAGTGAACTCTTTTAAAAGAATATCAATAAAGATGCTTTGCTTTGCATTTGTAAGCCGTATAGAAGCTACTCTTCTGTTATCTCTCACCTTCCAAATCTTCTAACTATGCTTGGCATCGGCAACAAAGCTAAGGCAGCTGATATAAATCAAAGAAGCAATTAAATGCAAAAGTTTCTTTTCCCTCTCATCCTTACCAGATAAGATATTTTAGACATAGTGAAAATAATCTCTTGGGTTCTGGGTTAAAGCAAGGTGTTTCCTGGAAATCCCATACTGCAAATCCTTAACTGATGCTCAGAAACTCAAGAGATAGGGAGAAATTTTTGAAAGCGTGGTAAGAGTAAAATTATGGTCTTTTTTTCTTTTCTGGAAATAGAGGGATAGATATATATTACCATATATACACATAAAATACACCTTAAAATAAAATATAAAGATATACAAGATTTTATATGTTATTTTACTGGACTGTTTTACTATGGCACACCAGCAAGAGTAATGAGACAGTTACCCACACAAAATAATATACATGCAGTTATACTTTTTCCACCTCATTTCAGGTTCATATAGAAATCTTTCAAGTTTTCAGATTGAGTTTTTACTCGTAAGCAAACCTGTGAAGTTGGAGTGATTATCCACTTATGGATGGTCATAGTCAGGCTCAGAGAAGTTTAGCAAATTGACCAGAGTCTAGAGTCTGCAATTAATAGGTATCAAGACTCATATTCAGATCTACTTACCTCCAAATGTCATGTTCTTTTCACTTCATTCCAACATACTGGGATTTTAGTTTCTAAGAGAATACTTCTCCAAAGAGCTAAATCTACCTTTTTCCTTTCCCCTTCTGATCAATATAAGGTCTCATCAATGAGCCTTATCCAGATAGTTATTCTGAGATCTTTGTGGAGATTACAGTATATCATGAACCCAAACTTTACCACATTTATAACATTTAGAAATTGCACCTGACATGTATTAGTAATTCAGTAAATATTTGTAAGATGCTCTTAGTTCATTGATTTTATAGAGGATGCAATGTGATTTTTACCTTTTATTTTATGGGATGGCATGAAGACAATCCTTGATATCTCAGCATATCTCCCCCATTCCCTCCTATGGCCCTGGGGCCTGAGAGCTAAAGTACTTTCACTAAGCTCTGGACATTTTGTTAATTCAAAACCACACTTCAGTGAGAGTTAGATTTGCCAGGCCTTTGGGATTCAGCCTGCCAGCATTTTATATTGTGGAAAGTGAGTGTTGAATATTTATTTAACATTAACAACCCCTGCTCAGGACTTTCTTTTTCAGATGTGGTTTCTATCATACTCCGTCATTTCTACAACTGACAACCATGCCAGTAATATTGAATATCGAAGTCCCTTAATTTAGATTATTATTCCTCATCCTTTTATTGGAATTCTGATTGATTGATTACTAGAAAATATGTTTAGTCTTTGCTTGTGCATGCCGCCTATTATACGCTTGTTTTTTCTTAGAGACTACATGTCCTGTAAAATTTTCTGATTTCAGTTTGACTTATGCAAGTAATATGTGTATATATACATATATGTATGTATATAGGATACATGTATACATATATAGGATACATGTATACATATATGTATGTATATATAGGATATGTGTATACATATATGTATGTATATAGGATACATATATAGGTTACACATATACATATATGTATGCATATATAGGATACATGTATACATACATGTATGCATATATAACACACATATACATATATGTATGTATATATAGGACACACATGTACATATATGTATATATAGGATACACGTGTACATATATGTATGTATATATAGGATACATGTATACATATATGTATGCATATATAGGATACACATATACATATATGTATGCATATATAGGATACATGTATTGCTTTATGTGTATACTCTTTGCATTCCAAATAACAGTGTAAGTGAAACTCAGCAATTCAGCATTTATGAATTATCATTAGCTATTATAATACCATGTGCATACATACTCTAGTGGGAAATTGAAGAAAAATGTGTATGTTTTTTTAAAAACAATTGTACCAGTAAATCACAGATCATTTTTTACATGGAGTCATTACTTGGAGTTGGGGGGCATTTTCATGAAACCAGTGTCTTTATTCTCCCTTTTTGGTTCCCATTATTTTTCACCTGTAGTTATAATCTTCAATTCATGATTTCAAAATCTCCAGAGTAACTAAACTATGATATCATGAGTAGAACATTATTATTAGATGTTGGCAATAATAATCCAAAATTAATGAAGTACTGAATAAAAGCCAAGATTCAGACACTATAATCACATAAATATTTATAATCTGGAGAAAAAGAGAAAAAAATTCAAATTATCACAAAGTAGTAAAATTTAGTTTCAAGTTGTTCACCCAGGACCTGCTGTTGTGAATAACCACAAATTAGCTCTAGTTTTCCAGGGTAGAGAGCATATGTTGAGTTGGCCAACCCGTATCTATTCATCCATCTTTCATTAACTGAGTCCTGATTCTCCTCTGAACTACCCACCATCCCCAGCTCTTTCCAAGAGTTTCCAGGGGAGTTGACTTCTTTCCTTGTTCATGAGTAGATTACATAGCCTGGTCCATAGTTAACCAGTATCTCACATTCCCTGAGCAACAGTGATCAGATCAGATGTGGGCTCACAGCCTATTTAGAACCATTCAGAACCATGATACAATGAAAGCTTTCTGGAAATCCTGGAAGAGGGTTTCTGTTCTTTCCTTCTGGATATATATTAATAGTTGAGAAGAAAAAAATCTGCATTTGATACATTCATCACAGGAACAGAAGAACTATGTAAGAACAAGGCTAGTGCACAGAAGAGAGCAGAACTGGATTAGAAGAGTGTCCTTGTAACATCAAGCTGTATCTGAAGTCAGCTCTACTTCTCTGAGTTTTCCATATACAAGAGCCAATAAATTCCCTTTTGGCACAAGATCATTTGAATTTGGCTTTCTGTCATTTGCAGCTGAGATCAAATATGCTCTGCCAACAAGAAGAGGGTATAGAAGGGGATAATATGTCTTACAGTTCCTAACTGTAGGTAAGAGATCAGATTCTCATCAGAGATGAGTACTAATGTGCCAGTATGCCAAAAAATCCTGGACCTGCTACCGTGTAGATGTTGTTGTTGTTGAGTTGTTAAGTGATGTCTAACTCTGCAGCCCCACAGTTTGCAGCCTGCCAAGCTTCTCTGTCCTCCAGTATCTCCCAGAATTTGCTCAAATTCATGTCCATTAAGTCAGTAATGCTGTCTAACCATATCATCCTCTGCCTCCCCCTTCTACCATAATGTAGAGATTATGGCAAAAGAAATGAGAACTTTCTGTTTTGCGCAAAGGCACATAAGGCATATCTGCTATAAAGTAAGGAGCTGGCCATGAACTGCCTCAAGATAAATGCCAGAAATGAGGAAGATGGTAAACTAGACAAAAGAGTGAGAATGTGTACTTTCCAATCCAGCAAGTAAGAAGCTTTGAAGTTGTGACTCTGCCCTAACAAATAAAAAGCTGAACAAATTGAAAAATCAACTCTTCCCCTTAGGTTCATCAGAAAAGTGAGGTCACACAGCAAACTGCTGCTCCCCAACTTGAAAAGGCAGATAGACAAAAAATTACAATTGTAGCAGAAATCCAGAGTAGAAATTGCACGACCTAGTGCAACCCCAGTGGTAGGGTTAGAATACCTGATTGATGAGTTGCTGGAGGCTCAGTGTGAGAGTGAAAAACACTGGAGGTGTGGTAGGATGGAGTGGTAGTCTTAAGGGGTATGTGAGTATCAGAGATAAAGCCTTTCATGCTTCCGGTAGAGGAAAGGGGAAAGTAATGATTTTTGAAATACATTGGAGCACGTCATTCTTAACAAGATTTACCGTCAAAAGAAACTGTTATACCAGAGCCTAAATTTGGATTTTCTTCAAAGCCTATCCCACCTAGGGAAAGATAAATACTCAACCTCCACTCTAGTTTTCCATGTGGGAGAAGGGAGATACCCAACTCCAGCCTCACTAACCTGTCCACCTAAGGAGAGGGAACAAACAGAAGCATTTGAGAAATTCACAGTCCGGAGGCACAGGCTAAATAAAAGACTGAAACCTAATCATGGAGCTATAGAAGGCTTCTCCTCCTCCTCCTCCTCCATGTCTTACAAAAGGCCTATTAACAGCAATTCCTTTCAGCCAGCACATTATATATGAATATCAAGAAAAAAATGACAAAATTTACTAAACAGCAAAAGCCTGTGCTTGTATGTGTGTATGCATGCATGCACACACACACTCACACACACACACACAGCTGTTGACAGAGAAAGCATTGGAACTAGACTAAGTTACAACAGTAATGTTAGAGTTATCAGACTGGGAATTTAAAACAGCTACAATTAATATGCCAGAGGCTCTAATGGGCAAAGTAGACACCATACAAGGAGAGTTGGATGATGTAAGCAGAGAGACGGAAGTTCAAAGGAAGCGTTAAAAAGAAATGCTAGAGATCAAAAACACTGTGAACAGAAATGAAGAATGCCTTTTATGAGCTCATTAGTAGACTAGACATAACTAAGGAAAGAATCTCTCTAAGCTTGAGGGTATGACAATAGAAACTTCCAAAACTGAAAGCAAATAGAAAAAAAGGACTGAGCAAGGAACAGAATATCTAAGAATTGTGATGGCTACAAAAGGTCTAGCATACATGTTATTGGAATACCAGAAGGAGAGGGAAGAAAGGAGCAGAAGAAATCTTTGAAGCAATGACTGAGAATTTTACCCAAGTTGATTTTAAATACCGAACTGCAAATCCAGGAGGCTTAGAGACACAAGCAGGACAAATGTCAGAATCTATTCCTAGGCATATTGTATTCAAACTGCAGAAAAGATTTAAAAAAAATCTTGAAGACAGAGGAGGAAAACACCTTCCCTATTCAGAAGATAAGAATTATATCCAGCTTTTCCTCAGAAACTATGGATGCAATAAGAGAGTGATATGAAATACTCAAAGCAATGTAATAAAATACTCGTCAATATAGAATTCTTTGCCCTGCAAATTTATCCTTCAAAAGTGCAAGTGAAATCAAGACTCTCAGACACAGTAAAGTGAAGAGAGTGTTGTCAGCAGACTTGCCTTGCAAGAAAGGTTAAAAGAAGTTCCACAGAGAGAAGGGAAAGTCATTTTTCATAAAGCAGGGAAGAGAATCAGATAAGGAATGAATGATGGTAAAATAAATTTTTATTTTTCTTATTTTTAGTTAATCTGCCTGATAATTTGTCCATAATAATAATAGCAGCAGTATATTTGATTATGTACTTAATGTGTGCTTATGTATAAGTAAAATGAGTGACAGCAATGATACAAGAGATGATGGGAGGGAGGAAATAGGACGACTTGTTATTATATAGTACTGGCAGTAACCTGTGAAGAGGTATAGTGTTAATTGACAGGGGACTTGGATTAGTTATAAATGTATATTGCAAACTCCATAGCAGCCACTAAAAATAAAAAATAAAGAAGTGTAACTGATATGCTTAAAATGAGAGAAAATGGAATCATATAAAATTTTAAATTAAAACTACAAAAGTTAGAAAAAGAGTAACAGATGAAATAGGTAAAAAAAACTAGGGCAATTAATAGAAAAATAATAACAACTGTGATAGCTATTTATTAAACTATATCAGGAATCAGTTTGAATGTCAATAGTCTAAATGTGTGAATTATAAGAGATTGTCAGAGTGGATTAAAAAATAAGACCCAAATATATGTTTTATATAAGAAATCCACTTTAGATATAAAGCCACATATCTATGAATATTAAAAGCAAATGGTTAGAGAATGATATATGATTCTAGCTAGAATTTAAGGAAAGAGGCACTAGCTGTATTCATTTCAAATAGAGCAGACTTCAGAGCAAGAAAAGTTATCAGGGGTAAAGAAAAGCATTACATAATAATAACAGGATTAATTTTCTATGAAGACTTAACAATTTTTAAAGTTTGCGTACCTAACAAGAGAATGTCAAAATAAGTAAGGTAAAAACTGATAGAACTGCAAGGAGAAATAGATGAAACCGCTACTATCATTGGAAACTTTAGTATCTCTCTATCAGAAATGGACAGATCCAGCAGGCAGAAAATCAGTAATGACATAGCTGAACTCAAAAGCACCATCAATCAACTGGATATAATCGACATCTATTGACTGCTTCATCTGACAACAGCAGAATACACATTCTTCTCAAGCTGGTGCATTCACCAAGAAAGACGACATTCTGTGCCATGAAACACATTTTAGAAAAATTAAGAAAGTAAAAAATGGATGTCTCCTCTCAGACCATAATAGAATTAAAGTAGAAATTAATAACAGAAAGAGCTGGAGAAACCCCAAATACTTGGAGACTTGGAAAAAAAAAACCCACTTCTGAATAACATGTGGGTCAAAGAAGAAATCTCAAGCACAATAAAAAACATTTTGAACAAAACAAAAATGCAGCTTATCAAAAATTTGTGGAATGTAGTGAAAGCAATGCTTGGGAGTAAATTCAGAATATTGTATGTATACACACACACGTGTGTGTGTGTGTTTATTAAATCAATAATTAAAATCAATAATCTAAGCTTCCACATTTGGAAACTGGAAAGAAAAGGGAAAATTAAATCCAAAGAAAGTACAAGAAAAGAAATAATAAAAATTAGATCAGAAATCAATGAAATTGAAAACAGAAAATCATTAAGAAAAAAGCTGCTTCTTTGAAAAAATCAATATAATTTATAAGCCTCTAGCCAGGCTAAATAAGAGATGGCACAAATTACTAATAGAAATAAATGAGGGGAGTTCATATAGATGGCATGATCATTAAAAAGACAGTAAAGTAATACAGTGAATAACTCTGCCCACAGATCTGATAACCTTGATGAAACAGACCACTTCCCTGAAAGTTACAATCTGCCAAATTCACACAAGAAGAAATAGATAATATGAATAGTCCTACATATAGTAAAGAATAATGAATATTGAGAGCCTTCCAAAACAGAAGGCACTAGGCCCAGATTGTTTCACTGTTCTACCAACACTTAATGCAGAAATTGTATCAGTTCTCTACAGCCTCTTTCAGAAGAAAGAAGCAGAGGGCATGCTTCCTATTTACTCAGTGAGGCCAGCATTACCCTAGTTTCAAAACTAGATAAAGACATAACAAGAGGGGAAAACTGCAGGCCATCTCTCATGTACATAGAATTCTTATGTACAAGAATCTCTCATGGGCAAGAATTCTCCAAAATATATTAGTATATTGAACAATGTATAAAAAGAAATTCAACAATGTATAAAAATAATTATACACCATGACCAAGTGGGATTTAATCCTAGATCTATAGCTGCTTCATTTAAAAGTCAGTAATTGTAATTTATCCCCCATCAACCTGCTGAAGACAAAAAATCACGTGCTCATATGAATAAATGTAGAAAAAGCATTTGACAGAATTCAGCATCCATTCATGATTGTGTTGTTGTTCAGTCACTAAGCTGTGTTTGACTGTTTCTGATCCCGTGAACTGCAGCTCCCCAGGCTTCCCTGTCCTTCACTATCTCCTGGAGTTTGAGCAAACTCATGTCTGTTGAGTCAGTGATGCCATCTACCCATTTCATCCTCTGTCATCCCCTTCTCCTCCTGCCCTTAATCTTTCCCAGTATCAGGCTCTTTTCCAATGAATTGGCTCTTCACATCAGGTGGCCAAAGTACTGAGCTTCAGTTTCAGTCCTTCCAATGAATATTCAGGATTGATTTCCTTTAGGATTGACTGGTTTAATCTCGCGGTCCAGGGGACTCTCAAGAGTCTTCTCCAACACCACAGTTCAAAAGCATCAATTCTTTGGTGCTCAGCCTTCTTTATGGCCCAACTCTCACATACATGACTACTGGAAAAACCACAGCTTTGACTTTATGGGGTTTTGTAGGCAAAGTGATGTCTCTGCTTTTTAATACACCTGTCTAGATTTGTCATAGCTTTTCTTCCATGGAGCAAGAGTCTTTTAATTCTATGGCTGAAGTCACCATCAGCGTTGATTATGGGCCCCAGGAAAATGAAATGAAATATGACTGTTTCCAAATTTTCACCATCTATTTGCCATGAAGTGATAGGACTGGATGCCATGATCTTCGTTTTCCTCTTCACTTTCTGCCATTAAAGTGCTATAATCTGCTTATCTGAGGTTGTTGATATTTCTCCTGGCAATTTTGATTCCAGCTTGTGCTTCATCCAGCCCGGCATTTCACATGATGTACTCTACATGTACGTTAAATAAGCAGGGTGACAACATACAGCCTTCACATACTCCTTTCCTAGTTTTGAACTAGTCCGTTGTTCCATGTTCAGTTCTAACTGTTGCTTCTTGTCCTGCATACAGATTTCTCAGGAGGCAGGTGATGTGGTCTGGTATTCCCATCTTTTTAAGAATATTTCACTGTTGTGATCAATACAGTCAAAGGCGTTAGCATAGTCAATGAAGCAGAAGTAGATGTTTCTTTGGAATTCCCTTGCTTTTTCTATGATCCGGCATATGTCGGCACTTTGATCTCTGGTTCCTCTGCCTTTTCTAAATCTAGCTTGTACATCTGGAAGTTCTTGGTTTATGTACTGTTGAAGCCTAGCTTGAAGGATTTTGAACATAATCTTGCTAGCATGAGAAATGATAGAAACACAATAAACTAGGAATAGAGTGCAAGTTACTCAGCCTGATGAAGAACACCTATAAAAGCCTATAGCTAACATCATATTTAATGATGAGAAGTTAGATGCTTTCCCTATAATGTCAGAAATAAGACAGGAATATTTCCTCTCACCATTTCTTTTCAATATTATGCTGAATGTCTTGGTAATGCAATAATAAAAGAAAAAAGAATAAAAAGAGTGTTTCTTAAGGGAAGAGATAAACAGTCATATCTAAATGTAATTTATGATCCTGATTGGGTCCTTGATTAAAAAATAAACTATAAAGGACATTGGGATCAAATGGAAAATTTGCATATGGACTGTTTATGAAGTAATATCATGAATGTTAAATTTCTTTGGTTATGATTATGGTGTTGTGATTATATATGATAAATTTACTGAAGTATATAGTGGTAAAGTATCTTAATATCTATAAATGACTTTCAGAAGCTTCAAGAAAAGTAATATGTGTGTTTAATGATATATAAACATGAATTTATTTAGTCTTCCAGTATGGAAAATATTAACAAAAGTGATAATATCCAAATATGATAAGACCATGGAAGGCAAATTTATGCACTACTCACTGAAATAGAAATTTATATTACTTTCCTGGGAGGCAATTTTCTACATATTTTTTAAGTTGCAAAATACATGTGTAAATTCTGATACAGTAATAAATTTATTCTATTAATATAATCAGAAAATAATACATACATATACATAAGAAAATTCCTTGAAGAGATATCTACAGTGAAAGCAAAAGGGAACAACCTAAGTTGCTGCTAATTATGGATTGACTTTAGTGAGCTTCAAGGCTGGGTATGTATATTAGTTCTGGCCAGTCAGAGCATTGTATCTTTAAGGCTTTTGCTGGAGTGTTGGAGAGAAAAATATTTCCTCTTTTACTAGATTTGAATCTGAAAGAATGTGACCCAAGACTTTCAGAAATACATCACAGAAGGAGCCTTTTTTAAGAAGGAAGCCATTACATAGAAAAGTAGATTTAAAATATGGATCAAGACTCATTTAGGGAGTT
The DNA here is from genome assembly GCF_032405125.1 of Capricornis sumatraensis. Taxonomy (NCBI): domain Eukaryota; kingdom Metazoa; phylum Chordata; class Mammalia; order Artiodactyla; family Bovidae; genus Capricornis; species Capricornis sumatraensis. The sequence goes on from NC_091077.1 coordinate 75,006,310, forward strand.
AGTTCCACCAATAATAGAAACTTTGGGCTCATTCATTAAGTCAGTTACTGAGTCTGGACGCTTTCATTAAGTTACTTACCGAGTTTTTTGTTTGTTTTCACTTTTTTTTTCTAAATCCAATTTGAATTGCATTGTCTGTCACTTAGAACAGAAATCATTCTGACCAACAATATTCTTAGACATGAGAATGAGAAATGTGCAAGCATAAAGGATATGAACATTTCTTAAGAGCATGTATCCATTATTGTCCATTTGTATTCAGAGTCGAAAATTGCTATTGCACTTTTAAATTGGCATAATTATATAATGCTGCTTTTTAGTGTTATTTTTGATCTCTGTTTCTTTACAGTTGCTTTTGATTCAGCTGTTCAAGTGGATGCATTATAAAAAAGGAGTCAGTAAACATTCACTGGATGTTCTTTTTGTTTGACAGATATCACCAAGCTTGTCTATATTACTGTGATTCGCTTTTCTATTCCCTACTGAGTCACCTTCAGGCATGTAGGGCAGCAATATAAATTGTAATTCACATTGTAAGTGGAAGTAAGGATGGTTCCAGTGAAAGCATGATGAAAATAAAAATTTCTTAGGTGCGGAGATGGAGGTGGGCATTGGCAGTACTGGGATTCTCCAAATGATTTTTTCAACAGCTTCGGATGTTTTAAGTAGGCTGAGTGCAACACACAAAGTATCAGGTGGTTTCTTCCATTTATTGGTCCCTCTTAAACTCAGTTCTTCATCATCCTGTGAAATTGTAAAATTAAAAGCAAATGAAGTAACATATGCCTTTGAAATTAAAGCCATAATTTGCAAACTTGGTTCCTTGTAATGGTGCTTCAGGCATTTCACGATGTTTTATCTTTTCCTCTGACTTAAAAAATGTGTCTTAGTGGGTTGAGTGGTGTTCTTCCCAAAATATGTCCAAGCTATAGCCCCTGATGCCTGAAAATGTGATTTTATTTGGAGAAAAGGTCTTTGTAGATGTAACTGAGTTGAGGATTTTGAGATGAGATCATCCTTGATTAACTGGTTGAATCCTAAATCCAATGACAAGTATCTTCTTATGGGACAGAGAAGGCTGGAATATTATTTGACAAGGGAGGGCCACAATGGATACCTAGAGCTACCATAAGGGAGAAGGATTCTTCTCTAGAAACTTTGGACAGAGCACTGCCCTGCTTGATTTTGGTCTTCTTGCCTCCAGAACTGTATGAGAATGTATTTCTGTGTTGTGGTCAGCTGTTATGGTAGCCACAGGAAACTAACATGAATATATCTTAAAGCTAATTTAAACGAACTCAGAAAATATCTACATATATAATCTGCAAAATCTGAACACATTGGAGATCACTCGTATTTTCTTCCTTCAGAGGATCCCATATTTAAGTAGAACTTAAGTATGTGGATAAAGTTTATCTTACCTTTTCTAGTTAGTGGAATACTATCCTAAGTTTTCAATATAAGGTGTTAAAATGCTGTTACTTTTCAACTCAGCATTCTCAGTTAATCAGATTGTTTAGTTAGAGCACTTTCAGATGCAAATACTACAAGTTCAGAAAGAAAGAGAGGAAAATCATTTGTTGGTTCATAAATCTTAAAAGTTCTAGAGTAGCATCCTTCATTCAGGAACTCTAACACAGGCCTATAATGACATTTAAATTCCTTTCTTTGGACTGAAAAGTCTTAGAATATTGATTTCTTTCAGCTTTCTCCCTATTCACTTAGCCCATCTCTTTCCACTCCTCATCTTTTCCACACCACTCCAGCTTCAGTAAACCTGGAATTTCTAGAATATATTAAGCCCATAAAGCTTTACAATATGTCTGTGTGCCTGCAATGTTCAATCATGGTCTCTGTATCATTTTGGTCTCCATTCAGATGCCGTTCCTTTGGAGAATTTCTTTGACTATTCTGAAATAGACTATGTGTCTTTTATATATTGCTTCATAACAAGTCACCATAAGGCTTGTTGACTTAAAGTAACACTTTGGCACTCATGATTCTATGTGTCAGAATCAAGCAGGACTCAGCTGGTGGATTACCTCTGCTCTGTGTGGTTCTGGCTGGGTGGACCAACAGGGGCTGGGGAACCAAACAGCTTCTCTCACTTCTCTGTGGTCGTGATGCTGGTTGTTAGATGGGGCACCTCGGTTCTCCTCCACCCAGCTTCTCTCCTTGCTTCATCTCTCATCTTGTGGAATTTCTCTTTCTCTGCGGCATCTCTCTCCAGTAAGATAGGCAGGACTTTGCTAATATATAGTCTCTGCCTTCCAAAAGTAAAAGCCGAAGTTGTCAGGCTTTTACAGGCCTGTGTTTTGGAGACCTAGAATGTCATTTTCTCCTTATTCTATTGGTCAAAACAAGTCCTGAGACCACCATAGGTTCAAGTGGTGGGGAACAGACTCGGCGGGAGTTCTGTCATGTATATACAGAGACTAGATAATTATTGAGGCCATTTTGCAGATTCTCTACCGCAGTCTACCTTCTGGCTACACTCGTTCTCACTTGTTCCACATGCAAAATGTATTCATTCTCTCAAACTCCCAGATGACATCCAAATAGCACATCAGGCCTCAGCTTAGGTGTCTGTTGAGCTTTACCTGTTCTGGAGAGAGTAAGGCTGCTTGAATATAGTTCTTCTTGATCTAGAGATTTTTGAACTGAAAGTCAAGTCTTCCTCTCTACTCACCAACATACAGTGGTGACAGGGCAGGCTAACTGCAGTAGACAGTCTACCTAACAGTGGAAGGCAGGAGAGCACATAGTAATCCCTGGGCCATAGCAATTTTAAAATCCACCTAGGCACACGTCACTGGTTTTCCTATGTGAAAGAACTGCTCTTCATTTTTGACCATCAACCCTTGATCATCTAATAAAATAGGCTTTTCTTTATTTTCTAATTTTCCAAATGTGAATTGCCTCTTCTTTCCCTAAACTTTCATTTCTTGGAGCTACAAAATAGAAACAGTTGAAGTTCCCATCTCTTCTCCCTGCCATTATTTCATCAATGCTGATAAAGCTTAGGGAGAAAATCTCCTTGAGTCTCCCACTGTCTACTGACTTGGAAGACTGCGTGTGTGGCTGTGGAACAGAAACCGCAACTGGGAAAGAGCAGTGCCAAAACTAAGATCTGGAGTAAGAAGACGAAGGCCATGACATTTTTGGAGACTGGGGATGGGGAGTTGGACGTACAAATGATTTTTTTTTAGTTTGTTTAAAGGAAATGTTCCATTATTTTTACAAAAAGAATGCATATTTTTAAAGTCAGAAAAAATAAAGACGAAAGAATGGTTCTTGTTAGGGCCTTGTTTTTGCATTCCTTGACAGTAGTTCTCAAATGCATTGATTTCCTTGACCCATGGCTACATGTTTTGAGAATTTCTGTGCTGGCAGTTTAGCTCGTATCTTGCTCTGCTTTCTGCCCAGACAAAGTTGGGGGCCTTGACACCTCTTTTCTTTTTTTTCTCTCTCAATACCATTTCATCCAGTGTGCTTTTCTACCAATGCAGCGCTTTTATTTTATTATTATTTTTAAAATTAATTAATTATTTTTACTTTACAATATTGTATTGGTTTTGCCATACATTGACATGAATCCACCATGGGTGTACATGTGCAGTTAAAATATGGGTGAGCTTTTCATTTATCTTATCCAAGGTTCACTCCATGTCCCAAAGTCGCACTGATAACTTTTTTGTTGGTGGTGTTCTATTTTGGGCATATTGGGCTGATTTGGGGCAATATCTTAAGCATCTTAATTTGCCAAAGTGTGAAATGGACATCCCAGGTGGTAAAGAACCTGCCTGCCAGTGCAGTAGACATAAGAGATGTGGGTTTGATCCCTGGGTCAGGAAGATCTTCTGGAGAAGGGAATGGCAACCTAATCCAGTATTCTTGCCTGGAGAATCCCACGGATGGGGCTGGGGGCTGGCAGCCTATATCTGTGGGTTCACTAAGAATCAGACATGACTGAAGTGACGTAACACACACATGATGGACATCATTTTACCTGGAGATGATTTCTAACTTTAAGAACATTTTTCCTAGTTGGAAATACTATACTGGGTCCATAGTTTTCCCCTAAATTCTATTTGTATGTAGAACATTTATTTGCTCTCTCTCTTATACTTTATGATAAACAGTTTCAAGAAAATAATTGATAAAAGACCTCTGTCTAAAAATCCTAGCTAGATTCGCAAGTGTTTCCAAATGTTCCACCTCTGTGTAACACAGACCATTCTTTCTCTTGTCTTTAATAGCATTTTCTCCCCAGTGCTCTTCAGACCTCCATTAATGGTCTTCCCTTCAAGTCTCTGCCTGCCATTCAATTCCAAGGGCCTACGTATGTGTTTTGGGCTTCCCCAGTGGCTCAGTGGTAAAAAAAAAAAATCCATCTGCAGTGCCGGAGACGCAGGTTCGATCCCTGGGTCAGGAAGATCCCCTGGAGGAGGAAATGGCAACCCACTCCAATATTCTTGCCTGGGAAATCCCATGGAGAGAGGAGCCTGGTGGGCTACAGTCCTTGGAGTCGCAAAGAGTCAGATACAACTGTGCAGCTAAACAACAGTATGTTTGTGTTTTTGTTTTTGTCAAAGCAGCATCCGAATTATTGTACCAGTTTCTTTTTAATTTATCTATTACTGTAAAACAAAGCACCCCTGAAGTTAATGGCTTAAAACAATTACTTTATTGTCCACAGTTCTGAGTCAGGAATTCCAGTAGGTTTATCTCTGTTCCACGTGGTAGCTGTTGGCTGGAGTGCCTTGACTGAGGCTGGCGGACCAAATACAGCTCCAGTGATGTTAAGAGAGCCTTAGTATTGCCCAGGATGCTTCAGCTCCCCTCCATGTAGCTTTTCTATCCACGAGGTTTCTTATCCTCTAAGGTCTCTCCCTTTCTAGGGCCTCTTGCTCTGGTATGAGTCTAGATTTCTTTATGTGGGTTCTAGGAAAAGTGAAAGCAAAAGCTGCAAGGTCCCTTAAGATGTAGGCTTGGAAGTCCCAAAATACTGCCTCTTCATCACTCTATACACCAACAATATTTATAGGCACTGCCAAAATGCAAAGGGTGGGAAAGTAGATAATTTTTTTTTTCTCTCTTTTTGATAGTATCAATGGAATGCTGGTAGAGGAGCAGGAGAAATTCTTGGCAGCCACCTTGGTAGACTAGCAACTTTTCTATAAAGGAACAGATAGTAAATATTTTAGGCTTTTGTAGCCTCGTACAGCTATTTTTGTTGCATATGCTCTCCTCCTCTGACAACAAGCTTTTCAAAATGTGGAGACCAGGTTTGATCTATGATATGTAGTTTGCGAATCCATGCTTAGACAGGTGACATAACCACCTCATCATTCATTCTTAGTATACTTTTGTATTACAAGTTCCTATATTACTTTGAAATTATTTTAAATTGTTTTTTTTAAAATTACAGTTGATACTTGAATAACAGGTTTGAACTCAGCAAAGTTTTTACACTAAATACTTATGTACTGTAGTACTACATGATTCAAGTTGGTTGCATCCCTGAAAGTGGTACTGTAGATCAGTTCAGTTCAGTCACTCAGTCGTGTCCAACTCTCTACGACCCCATGGACTGCAGCACACCAGGCTTCCCTGCCCATCACCAACTCCTGGAACTTGCTCCAATTCATGTCCATTGATTCAGTGATGCCATCCAACCATCTCATCCTCTGTCGTCCCCTTCTCCTCCTGCCTTTGATCCCTCCCAGCATCAGGGTCCTTTTCAATGGGTCAATTCTTTGTATCAGGTGGCCAAAATATTGGAGCTTCAGCTTCAGCCTTAGTCCTTGCAATGAATATTCAGGACTGATTTCCTTTAGGATTGACTGGTTGGATATCCTTGAAGTCCAAGGGACTTTCAAGAGTCTTGTCCAACACCACAGTTCAAAAGTATGTGGATAGGGAGGCTCAAATGTAAAATTCTATGCAAATTTTCAACTATGTGGAGGGTGAGCACTCCTATCCCCTGTGTGATTTTTATCCTGACTACAAAGTAAGCATCATGAGAGTAAGAGCATTTGTTATTTTATTTGCTACCTTCTCTATAACTGTCCTGGTCCCTAGTGATTGTTTAATAAATATTTGTTGAATAAGTAAATTATTAAATAAATTAATGTACCAGAATTTATTTTTACTTTATCTTGTGGAGCTATATTCTGTTTTGATGGAGTCATTCTCAGGCTCTGTTTAATGTGAGGATGGCTCCAAGCCAAATACTTTCAGGTTAAAGTTTAGTGACTCTTTCAATAGTTGGAGAAAAATTTCCAGGTAAGACTCTTTGATGCATCTTAACTGTGTCAGATATTCTGTTTTGAAGCAACTACTATCACCCAGAAAAATAAGGTCTGATTGGCCAGACCTGAGTTCCTTGTCTCAGTGAAGTCATGAATGTCCCCAAATGTGTGAACTGAAAGGTAGGTAGATGGCTCCCAGAGGAAAATCGCCTTACTAGGTGAATGATAAATGGATTCCTCTGTTACAGTATGTCCAAATTATGGACTTGTTGATCCAGCATTCTTCAACTTTAGTGGGATAAAATGTTGAAATAGGCCAAATGAAAAGTTGTTACATGACTGAACTGCTGTCTGTTGTTTATTCCCTAAGTCATGTCTGACTCTGCGACTCTGTGGGCTGTAGCCCACCAGGCTCCTCTGTCCATGGGGTTTCTCAGGCAAGAATACTGGAATGAGTTGCTGTTTCCTTCTCTAGGGGATCTTCCCAAGCCAGTTTTCAAACTCGAGTCTCCTGCATTGGCAGGCAGATTCTTTACCACTGAGCCAGGGAAGCACCCATACGTTCTAATTATTTATATCATGAAAATAATTTTATTTTTCTAACTCATTAACTTTAGTGATTTATACTTCCTTTAAAAATATGCACTATAAAATAGTACCATTATCTGTCTTATTACTATGAGTTCTCTCTTTGGTTTAATTTAGGGGGAAAGTGAAGGCAGTGCTATTAAAATAAAATGGAAAGACAGTGATGCAAAATTAATCAATGAATCATATGTACTATATTTATTTATTTAGATTGCCTGCATCTTATTAGTTACTCTGTTAGTAAAGGATGCTGCCTTAGTGGAAAAGAAGTCTTTTCTGCAGTAAGAATTTTTCATCACAAATCTCTAAGAAAATCTGTTACATACTGTTTAAAATCTATATATTTTACTGACTGGTGTCTTGAAAAGAACTTATGAATACTTGTTTTTAAAAGCTGGCCTATTGAAAATCAGTTTTTTAAAATGCTGCATGTTTGAGCATGCATTTTCTGCTCGTTCCCTAATATTTGATGCAAAAAGTGGTGTGGAAAGTATTAGCATCTTGCCCCTTCCTGTACTGTCAATAGCTATCCCTATTCCTATTACTTCTATTATGAACCATTTTCAGCCTAAAATTTTCAGGCCAGATTCATATGGATTGGATTCCCATATTCCAGTGTTTAGTCTTGGCAAACCTGGAATACATGCAAAAACTTGGCAGCATTTGCCTGTGCTCCTTGCTAGGTTGTCACTTTGTCTGTTTTGAGTTAGGAGCTTTCTCACTCATTGTTAAATATTAGTTATGCACTTTCTTGAAGATAGCATAGCTAATGATAGAAGAACAAAGATGTAGTTCTCAGGATCGTTTGTTTTCAGGTTTTCACCAACGCTTTTGTAGGTTTTTCTAATAGTCACTTTGGAAATATAGGTGGGATTGACTAGATGATATTATTAGCAAACAACCGAGGCTGATGAAATGACCATTTCACAATGGCTCTTTCAACCAGTTTAGAATCAAAGCTGTAGTTCTGAGAAATTGCATAAGTGCCAGTTATTCCAGTTGTTTTCAAGTCAGTCAGCAATATTGTTACATGCTTGAACTCCCTCTGTAATTTTGTACACCACGAAACAAGAGGATTTGTTTTTATTTTATGGATAAACAATAACATTTCTAAATACACAAACAACAATTTCTCTCCTACACTCACTCCCTTTCTTTTACTCTCCCTTCCTGTCTGTGTTTAATAAGCATATTTGGTATTGGTATTATAAACAAACCATCAGAAAGGACTCACTACTCTCCTCCTTCGGTGAATTATAGCGCAGCACGAGTTATTTCAAAGTGACATGTATAGAAGAGCCTGCCAAACAGTTTTACTCTAAAGCAGTACAATCTATGGACATCTCACGGTAACCTTATTTTATGCTGAGTCCCATGGCTTCTTTGTTTTTCTCTCTCTCTCTCATTTCACAAGAAATTCTAAGTCCTCTCAGCAGCCATCACAGTTATGTAAAGACACAAGAAGACGTGCATTGTTTTAGTTCTCCCAAGTGTGGAAATGAATTAGCACTCCATATTGATTATTCTTGGGCTTCCCTGGTGACTCAGACAGTAAAGAATCTGCCTGCAATGTGGGAGACCTGGGTTTGATCCCTGGGTTGGGAAGATCCCCTGGAGGAGGGAATGGCAACCCACTCCAGTATTCTTGCCTGGAATATTCCATGGACAGAAGAGCCTGGCAGGCTACCGTCCATGGGGTCACAAAGAGTTGGACATGACTGAGCAACTAGCACATACATGCATGCACGTGCACACATATGCATGTGCACACACACACATAGACACATGTTCTAAGTTCTCAATCCTGAAACCTGAAAAATACTTGATGGTTCCTTCTGGTAGACTCAACATGCCATCACTTTTCCACCAAGCACTGGTGTAGCTTTTTTGTTGTTGTTGTTTGAGCCATCTGATCTAATCGGTTCTGTCTTCTTATATTGAAATTAACAAGGCATATACCCTGAGGCATAGGCCGTATCTACAACAGTGAGACTCAAACGAACTTGAACATGAGGTCAATCAAGTGCACAAAATGCATCACACAGTTATTCTGAGTCTCATGCTGTGTCTATAATTGGCCCTTGTTCTGTCATTAAGGGCTCCCTTACAAGTCATTATTTTGAGTCAGCAGAACTACAGGGAGTATTCTGCCTGATGGTTAGTATAAAGTTGAATTGATAACATAAATATCTCCCAGCACAAAATACAAGGAGCAGGTATTTAGATTAGATCTAATAAAGTGTGCAGCTGTTCAGTCTCTTTATGAATTCTGGCTAAAACAATAATCACAACTTTCAATATGGGTTCTCCTTCAGTAGTTCTGTGAAAGAGAAGCTGTGTTTTTCTAAGTGAATGGACATATACCCTATTAGAATTTGCTTGCTTGATCTTTTTCCTAGATTATAGCTTGGCCAAGACCAAGGTAAACCAGATTTCATGGGAATTTTGCTTTATTCAGCTCTATGTAAAAATGAGGTCATTTTAAAGTAGAAGCATCATTTATTCATTTGTTTCATGGAAAGAGATAGTGTGAGTTTAATGCTGAAAGAATATACTAAGTGTGGCCTCAGGCACACTTTTAGAGCTGTTACCTTTCCTGGGAAAAAGAAACTTCACATCCTCTTCTCAAAAGATGGTAGCTGATAGGGCTCAGATGAGACTTGTGGACATGAATGTAGGGCAGATCCCTCGTGCGGACCTAACCCCTGGACAACAAGTGGCAGGAAGGATGGGAAGAGCAGAACTGAATAATTTTGGAAATACCCATGCCCTCAAAAGAGGACACTAAGGTGCATTTAAAAAAGTAATTTAATTAGGTGAAGTAACACATCTGAAGACCAATTACTGACTGTTAGAAAAGATACTTTGTCTCTCATATCTTTTCTTAATTATAAAATGAAGGGATTAGAGTATAAAGGAGAATGCAAAATAGTGGTCTGTGGTCTGGATGTGATCTACAGAAATACTGTGTGTTTTTTGAAAAACTTGAATTGGTTGCTAACTTGGAAAAAAACACTCGCATCATAGATAAGCATCTATTAATATATTAATTATATCTTACATGGTTTAATTATGGGTTGTTAGAAAAGGGGAATCTAGTCCAGACAGACTTAATAAACCAGTGGAAAACAGTTTTTTTTTTTTTTCCCTACATCATTCTGCATGATACTTCTCTAAGAAATTCTGTCAGGCTTAGTTTAAAAAATCAAAAGATTTTACCTAAGAACCTGGTTTTGTATATTAGTTATCTGCTGCTGTGATAATGCTGCATAACAAACATCCACAAATCTTCAGTGGTGTGCAGGCAGAAGTTAGTTTATTGCTTGTGTACTGGGATGATTTGGGGGTTAGATTCCAAGGCTTCACTCATCCTGGTGGCTCACTCATCTGGCTGACAGCTTGGGCATTCTGTCACTTCTCCACATCCTTGTCTCTCATACACATCAGGCTACTTGTGATATGTTCTCATGCTAATGGTAAAGGAGAATAGAGTGTATAGGAATGGAAGACCCCCTAAGCTCTAGTTTTAGAAGCTCTGACATTAATGTCACTGGTGCATTGTTCTGTTGATCAAAGCAAGTGACATAGGTGATTCTGTAGTCAGAGTATGAAGACACTGTATTGTTACATGACACAGGGCATAGAGACATTTTGCTTAAAATTTCATAGCACCTGACAGTGTTGCAATCACACTTCAAGCATGGCACTCATAGGTAAGTGTGGGTAGCAGCTGCCAGCTCTCAAGATTCATGCATTTTCCATTTCGTGACAGTCCCTACCCACTCCTTATTATCTTTCTGAGACTAAGAAAAGAAGAGTTGTCATTATTATTGCACTTCTGTGGTAACTTTTCGCAGGGAGATTCTTTTCTGCTTCCAGAAAGGGCAAATGAGAAGCAGACCAAGACAGCCATACAATTCCTTTTCACACAGTGATGGCTTCATTCACTTGTCCTATTTGCCTAGATTCTGGGTCATCTGAGTTTGGAGCACCTGATCCAGGTGACTTCTAATTTTGAAACATTCTTTATGACTTTAGAATAAAGGTAAAGCAAAAACACTGGAACTCTGGGCAAAGCTGGACCAAACTGAAAGTTCATGATAAAGTCGTAAGATTCTGAAAGGTATTCCATGAGAGCTGCAAAGAGCTGTTAGAATTTATGTAAATATGGTGCAACCGTGTGTCATTCATTACTCCATACTCACTCATCTAACCTCCATCACAGACAGATATCTATACCCTATGTGGATAGAGGACAGGTTAGAAAAGTGGAAGCGAATTAAGACCAACCTCTTTGATAAACAGATGGAAAACATTTTTTTTTTTCTCTTGGATCATTCCATATGATACTTATACAAGAACTGCTTTCAGGAATGCATTTCCTCAAAATTGTCTCACAAAACATTTCTCTTTTTATTGTTATCCAGAATTAGGGAAGTGTTCGTCAGGACTGTTCTTCATCTCTCCTTCCTATCCCCTTCAGAGCCTCATGTCAGTTATCATTCATTCCTTCTATTATTCATTCTTTTCTTGCAGCCTTTTAAACATGTGTTTGTATGTGTGTATATGTACAAACCTTTATACCGTATACTTGTATCACCATTGTCACTCCAGATTGTATATTTGCTTTTTTTTGTGTGCGGTAGAGAGGAAGACAGGGCAAGAGTATTAGCCAGTTCAGTCCAGTCGCTCAGTCGTGTCTGACTCTTTGCAACGCCATGGACTGCAGCACGCCAAGCCTCCCTGTCCATCACCAACTCTTGGAGTCTACCCAAACTCATGTCCTTTGAGTCGGTGATGCCATCCAACCATCTCATCCTCTGTCGTCCCCTTCTCCTCCCCTCTTCGATCTTTCCCAGCATCAGGGTCTTTTCAAATGAGTCAGCTCTTCGCACCAGGTGGCCAAAGTATTGGAGTTTCAGCTTCAAGGGGAAATTAAATTGGCTAAACCGGCAGTCTTACCAGACAGTTAACCTACCTTCTGCGTCAGCTTTCTCATCTGTATAATGATTTGTAATGTAAATAGAATCGTACCCAAATCATGTCTTTAGTGTTTGCTGTTACTATTATGAATACTTACTGTTTTTGTTTCTGGACTTGTCATTGTAGAAGTTGTGGAAAAACACATAGAGTTAATGTGATTTGGATGTGTGCTTTTAGCATTTTTAAATTCTTTTTTTCCACTTGGGCCCTCTCTGTTTTCCTGTTACGGGATATTCTTTTGTTGTATCTATGTTGGTGACATTTTACTCTTCTTAAGTGAATATACTTAAAGAGAGATTTTTTTTTTCTTCAAAAACATATGTGTGCTAAGTTGCTTCAGTCGTGTCTGACTCTTAGTATTCCGGGCAAGAATACTAGAGTGGTTGCCATGCCCTCCTCCAGGGGATCTTGCCAACCCAGGAATTGAACCTGTGTCTCTTATGTCTCCTGCTTTGTCAGGCGTGTTCTTTACCACTGAAACACCATATTATTACTAGGCTTTGGGAGGGGGCTTGCCAGGGGTACTACCTCTGGCCTCCACACCCTTCCAGAGTGAGGGCGATTGGTGCATTATGGAGAACTTCTTGTTTTTCTGTCAGGTCCTGCATGTGGTTAGCTCAGGGTTCCCGTTTATAGTCGCTTTATAAAAATATAATGCCTTGGTAAATCCTGTACTTTGCTAAGGACTTTACATTTCTTCTCAGAGTCATCTGACCCTGGGAGGTCTTAGTGTCAGGATCGTTATCTTTGTGTGGTGGTTTCATCATCATTAGCAAAACCACGTTAATGTTCTCTCTGGCAAGAACAGGCAGGGAAGGAAGTGCTCCATTGCTCCTTGCTTGGTGATTTCTGATGAGTACATGTAAACATCCAGTACCGTTTATGGCCCCTTAATATGTCCCAAAAGCTCTCCATTATTATACAGAGCAGTGTGTCTTCTGAAGACACCTTGTGTAGTGTGTTCTTTTGCCAAAAAGAAAAAAAAAAAAAATCCTCAGTCAAATGTATTTGTGATATGTTGCAAACTGTTCCCCTCAGAGCAGTTTGGTTACCAGCAAAGGAAGTCTGGCTACCAAGCCTGAATGGGATTCATTAGAAGGATGTGGGGTTGCTCAGAATATTGAAGGGCACCTGAACTATCTGGCCTTAGAAGGAGGGGAAGCCCATTAGCAGAAACAAAGCAGTAGTACTGCATGGCATCGATTTTTTTGTTTTTGTTAAAATTCTTGTGGTCATCTGCTAAAGCAGCACATTCTTAGGCAGGAGAACCTGATTGGCCTGGACTTGGTCACATGTCTACTACTTTGGGCAGGGCCCTGGTGGACTGAGGACTCTGGTGGAAATCCTGGTGGAAGCTGCCATCTTGCTTCCCAAAGGAAAAGTGGCAAGGGTTGATGGACAGACAAATAACAGTAGTTTATGACATATCTACTTTTTGGAGTATCCAAGTGCACTTGACATTACTTTGCCAACAAAGGTCCATCTATTCAAGGCTATGGTTTTTCCAGTGGTCATGTATGGATGTGAGAGTTGGGCTATAAAGAAAGCTGAGTGCCAAGGAATTGATACTTTTGAACTGTGGTGTTGGAGAAGACTTTTGAGAGTCCCTTGGACTGCAAAGAGATCCAACCAATCCATCCTAAAGGAGATCAGTCCTGGGTGTTAATTGGAAGGACTGATGTTGAAGCTGAAACTCCAATACTTTGGCCACCTGGTAGGAAGAACTGACTCATTGGAAAAGACCCTGATGCTGGGAAAGATTGAAGGTGGGAGGAGAAGTGGTGACAGAGGATGAGATGGCTGGATGGGATCACCAACTCAATGGACATGAGTCTGGGTGAACTCCGGGAGTTGGTGATGGACAGGGAGGCCTGGCATGCTGCGGTTCGTGGGATCAGAAAGAGTCGGACACGACTGAGCGACTGAACTGAACTGTATGCACTTGAGCTCTGAATGGAAAGAAATATGTAATCACAGGTAACCTGCCCATTTTTTATAGTTAATGTTTTTATGTAGTATCTATTACCCTTTGGAGGGACTAATATTCCTTCAAAAACCATCTGGAGGTACTGACTTACATCTCTTGGGCATCCCACTTTAATCTTTCATTGGATTCCTCCTATGCGCTATATTACAGTTTCCTATTCCTTTGATGCAATTATTCTGACATTTTCTTATATTTTAAAATGTCAGCTACTGTAGGTGACATGGGTGTTTACTTCTTAATCATTTTGAATAAAACAAATATTTCTCTAGATGCTGCTTTGGAGCCCTTCAGCTTCCTTTTCTGCTGTATGCCATTATCTTGGTATATGCACCTTCTCCCATTTCTGGAAGGAAGTTTCTCTCCTTTGGAATGTCTTTTGTATTCTCTGGATCGCTTTTCTTTAATTTATTTTTTAACGGGAGGAAACTTGCTTTACAGTGTTGTGTTGGCTTCTGCCATACCGTAATGCGAGTCAGCCTTAACTGCACATGTGTCCCCTCCCTCTGGAGCCTCTGGCTCACCTTTGAGCACACCACTCTCAGCTTTTCAGCCTTATTCATAAATGGCCCCTGACAAAGCCTTCTTTCTTATGGCTCTCTGTTTTTCTAGTTGTTTTTGACCTTGAGCCCTTCCTTGTGTTTCAACTGGACGTATTCAGTAAATACTGCCACTCACCAGGTGGCCCGCACCTGCCCTGCATCTCACTGCTGTCTCATTCTTTCGTGCATGTGTCACTTGACTTATTGAGTATTTAATCTTTCTTATATCCAGGGTCCCTCAGTTACACCTTTTCAGCTTGTTTCAGGATTTGACTGGTAACAGCAAATTCTGAATTGGCAGTAACTCTGGAAGGAGAGAGACGTGATTTACACAGATTTCAACAGTAATAACTGCTTACCAATTATAAGGCCATCCAGTAGTCTGGGGGCTAGATAAAAACATCAGATTTCAAAATACAGGCGAACATAATTCTTGACTGCAGCTTGTTTAATAGTTACTTACTTATGCTATAGTTACCATTAGGTAATCATTTGGCTGGTTAATAAGATATCCATCAAACTGTTTTCAAACGCTTTCCTTCTAGATTTCTCTCCTGGCACTATCCCACAGCCCATCTCTCATTCTGCTCTCGTCTTTCATTTCTTTTCCTTTCAAATCAGAAGATACATAAATTGGCTATAGGAAATGGACCCCTGCATTTCCCCCCTCCTTTTAAGGCTAAGGAAGTTTACTGCTGCCCCCATTATCTTTCTTTTAAAACAAAACTCCCAGTTTCCCAAAAAAAGGAAATGAAAAAAAAAAAAGTCCTTTCACACTCTGATTTCTGACGGTGGCCCAGTGACATTCTCTATTTATTTTGCAGGGACAGTCCTGCCCCCTGGCTTCCTGCCATAAACGCCATCTAATCTTGTCTAACAGACATCCGGGCTTTGTCTCATCACATCAGTGGACACACTGTTTCAATGTCACTGTTTATATTCTCCCTATGGATCTTCTTCCGGTGTGGTTCCTAACTTCAGTTTAATACAGGGGAAGGGTTGCTGGAGGATAACAGACAAACCAGAACTAGGATGGAGAATTCGGTACTTCTGACTATTCTTTGTGACCCTTTAAACAAACATCATCTATTTCCAGTTCTGAATATAAATGACAGCAAACGTTTATTGGGTCCTTTCTGGGTTCCAGCGCTTGGGCTGAGATTATTATGTTTATTTCACATTTAATCTTCATAGCCAGCTGAAGAGGTGTAGGTGGCTGAAATGAAACTAGTTGTCCCCCAATGAAGATTGTCTCAACTCGCCCCCACCCTTTTTTCCTTTAGTGATAGGAACCTAGCTATAGTTGGAAACACAACTGCTCAGTGAAAACTACATTTCCCAGCTTCCTTTGCAGCCACTATGGTCATATCATTAAATTCTTACCGGTGGTACAAGAGTGGCAGGGATATGTGCAAATTCTGAGTCATAATGTTAAAAGGAAACTGATGCCCTTTTCCCCTTTTATCACATGTTGCCTGATGAGCCACCCCAAAATTCTGTGGATTAAAACAACAGTAATTTATTTTCATTCATATTTCTACAGGTTGGCAATTTGGGCTGGTATCAGCACATAGATTCTTCTGGCATTATCTGTGCTTGTACATCTATGGTTAGCTATCAGATTGACCGGGCGGCTGTCCGTCAGCTGAGGCAGTGAGGGTAGCTGAGCTAACAAGTCTTTCTTCATCCAGAGGGCTGGCCTGGACATGATTACACAGTTGCTACAAGAGTACCAAGAGAGCAAGCGAAAGAGTACAAAACGTACTGAGATCTGTATTCAGAACTCATACATTATTTTTGGTGCAATCTCTTGGTTAAAGTAAGTTATAAGGCATTCATGAAGTCAAGGGGTGGGGAAATAAACTGCTTTATGAGAGTTAATGAAGAGTCACTATGTGAAGAGGCATGGATACAGGGAAGAGTGGAGGATGGTGAACATTTCTGTAGCGTGTCTCATCCCTTCTTCCTTTATTCCCTGATGGCACATGTACATAATTACAAGAGCTTAATAAGCATTTTTTGACAAACTATGGAAACTATACATTGAAGATGGCAGTCCATGATGATAGAATGAGTCCTGTCCCTAGCATCGTGTGTGTGTGCACATGTGTCTATTCAGTCGTGTCCAACTCTTTGCAACTCCATGGACTGCAGCCTGCCAGGCTTCTCTGTCCATGGGATTCTCTAGGCAAGGATACTGGAGTGGGTTGCCATTTCCTCCTCTAGGGGATCTTTTCGACCCAGGGATCAAACCCACATCTCTTGGGTCTCCTGCTCTGGAAAGTGGATTCTTTACCATTTGAGCCACCTGGGAAGCCCCTAGCACCCTAAAGCTGCTGTTTGAGAGGGAAATAAGCTTTTGTCTTGTTTGAGTCAATATTATTTTACAGTGTATACTACAGCAACTGAACCAGAAAGCAAACTATTACAATACCCATTTTGTGGATGACAAAATCGAGCTCTGTAGAGACAAAGAAATTTGTCCAAAGTCATTTGGTATATAAATAGCAGTGGCACCATTTCAACATATATTTGTCAGGTTCCAGAGCTCATGTATTTAAGTACTCTGCTGCATTTGACTATTGCAACAGTATTCACTTTTATTTATCTACAGGGGGTAAAACTCAGGAGATATGTTTTCATCTTCAGTAGGAATTTATGGCTTCTATTAGATGAGTACGCTAAATGTAAGGTCTCAATCGGTCATTTGTAGTACAAAATATAGTTGTTACGTGGAACTGAGTAAAATTTTTGGAGATTATATCTGCATACATTTATCTATCTGCCTAAATATACGTGTGTGTATATCAGTTCAGTTCAGTTTAGTCGCTCAGTTGTGTCCGACTCTTTGCGACCCCATGAATCGCAGCACGCCAGGCCTCCCTGTCCATCACCAACTCCTGGAGTTCACTCAGACTCGTGTCCATCGAGTCAGTGATGCCATCCAGCCATCTCATCCTCGGTCGTCCCCTTCTCCTCCTGCCCCCAATCCCTCCCAGCATCAAAGTCATGTATGTACATATATATGTATACATATATATATATATAGTATAAATATTTGTGCTTTGATCAGTCAGCTTTTATACCTCATCCCTTAGGATTTTATATTATATAATCAAGGTCAAACTTGAATGATCAGCCAATCAAAGTAAAAAAAAGCACAAAAAGTCAAATAATATTGGGTGTTGTTGTAATAAACATCTCAAGTTGAGTGTGACAAGATACAAAAAGGCTTTGCATTTATCTATTCTTGGGACAGAAATTGCGAAATAGATACAAAATGGTAGAAGCATAGCTGTCAGACTCAGGCATTATGGATATCTATAGTTGGGGACAATTTAAATATATGGAAATTAAATCATCCCTGGTTTCTACCTGTAATAGCGTAATCCACTCTGCTAATCATATTTGAAACCTGAAATTTGGAGGGCTTATTTAGGGGATGTCTTGAAATTGTGAATGAAAGTTGACTGAAGTTTGCTTTTTGTCTGGATAACAGGGAAAGATTAGTGATCTAGAGCAGTTCCACCAGCACTTTGCCTCCTGATACCTTGGGAGGCATTGTGTTGTTCCTTTGGTTTGCTCTAAAGACTTAAAATGAGACATTTCTGTATTCAAGCGAAGGTTTTTCTATGTCAAGTTATTAGAGGGAAAAAAAGACTCAGTGCTGCCCGTGTAGAGAACTGAGGATCTTCTACAGTTTCTTTCAATCCTTTATGTACATGATGAGCTAGAATAACCCCACTGAACTGAATTATCCTTCTAGGGTATGGTTCAGTGAATACCATTATATTTCAGCACAGCTTGAGTGATTTTTAATGCCAAAAACATCAGCAAGAAATACAAATGTTACAAAAATATTGAAACAATACCATAAAAAGAGCCCAGGATCATAAATACTTTACTTTGCAAGGTCTCAGAGGTCAAAATAGCAATACCATGGAAAATTAAAATGTTCTCTGTGTGAGTGCCTTTCAGGGAAAGACACACACACATACACACACACACACACACACACACAGATATATATACATGACAGTAGTTTATGATCAAAATGCCCCAAACCATTTCCTGACTCTATTTTAGACTGATTATGAGAGGAGAAAACATAGCCATTTTTCCAGGACAGAAAAGCACAATTTATGAAGATATTAATCTGCATTTTTTATTTGCTTTTAATTATAATCTAATTAAAGGAGCATTACAGCCTATGAAAGAGATGACTTTTATATGACTTACTTCCTTAACCACACAAAGGAATATGATGTGCAGTTATCAGTTGGCTGAGGATTTGGATTTAGACAGTTAAGAATCAAAAACTCGTGCCTCAAAGGGTTTGCATCTGAGAAATCCCTTTTCCATAGATTGCTTTTTGAGAAACTATGCTACAGGTGTATGTAAAGTGAGTCTGGAGAAAGGGGAAAAAGAATCAACCAAATGACACCTTGTGAGATCTGTGCACAGCGCTGTGAAAAGCTCTTCTTTATTCATCCCTTGGTACTCAGATGTGTGTGGCCTCCTAGTGGGTCTCCCCACCATGGGTCAAGTCTGCTACTTTCCTGACTGATGTGTCATCTTCAATTTAAGTCAGTGAATTTATGGGAAAAGAATGCGACCTGATATTTCTAATAAAGAGAGGTGGCCCAGATACTTGGAAATAGCAGTTTAACAAAGAAGGATGGCTCCGTTTTACTGTCTAGAGCACCTCATGTTTTCAATCCACCAGTGTTTTGTCAAGTTTTTTTCTCTCCACCTCCTCACTTAACTGTTTGTGCTACTCGTTTTCCAGAGCTTGCTTAGTAGGACTACAATGAGTTCCACCATCTTATTAGTTACATTTTAAAAAGTATGTCAAAGAGTCCAAAACCAGTTCTGCCTATTAATCGATTTTAGACAAAGGTACACAAGGAAATTCCTTGGAGAAAGATGTCTTTCAAAAAAGGATGCTAGAACAGTAGGATATCCATATGCAGAAAAGGAACCTAGACCCAAACATTACATCTTACATGTGAATTAATGTTTGTCTTAGACCTAAATTATTGTAAAACCCCAATTTACAAAACTTTTAGAAGAAAACATAGAAGAAAATCTTTGTGCTCTTGGATTAGGTCAATATTTTTTAGATATGACCATTAAAACATAAGCATAAAATAGAAAATGGTGATTTGGAGTTCATCAAAATTAAAAACTTCTGCTCTGTGAAAGATGCTATTAAGAGATTGAAAATCTGTGGGTTTAAAGAAATCTTTGCAAAACCCATGCCTGACAAAGGGAACCTACTGGTAGTATGTGAAGAATTTTTAAAATGTCATAACAGAAAAACAGGGAAACAAAATTATTTGTCAAAATAGCAAAACAGAATTGAAAACATGAGCAGAGGTTTTACGCAGATACTTCACCAGAGAAGATAAATGGATGGCAGAATGTGTATGAAAAGATGTTCATTATATTAGTTATTAGGGAAATGCTAATTAAAATCACACTGTTATATTACATACTATGCAGGTCAGTTCAGTCGCTCAGTTGTGTCTGACTCTTTGCTACCCCATGAAACACAGCTTAAAAATCAAATATGACAAAACTCAATGCTGGTGAGGATGCCAAGCAATTGGATCTTTCATTCATTGTTGGTGAAAATGCATATTGGTACAGCCTCTTTGGAAAAGAGTTTATCAGTTACTTATAGAATTAAAAACATGATTACCCTATGGCTTCAGTCATCCTACTTCAAAACAGTTACTAAGAAAAATTAAAACTTACAGTCACAAGTTTTTTTTGCCTCTACCACTGCTGAACCCTCATGATACCCAGTGCTGACCTCACCCACCCAATAGACATGCAGTGGGCTCTGTCCCCTGGCCACAAAATTTAATGTAATCTTTGCAATTTATTTGACAAATTTTGGAAATAATCCCAAATCTTTGAACTGATGAATGTATAAATTGTGTGGCGCATCTGTACAAAGGAAAACTACTCAGCAATAGAAATGAATGAACTCTTGCTACATGTAAGTATGAATGTACATCATATGTTAATGAATCTCATGGGCATTAAGCTAAATGAAAGAAGACAGACTCAAAAGACTTCAAACTGAGTGATTCCAGGTATACTATATTTTGGAAAAGCCAAGGCTATAGGGAAAGGAAACACCAGTTGTTGCCATTGGCTAGGGACTGGGGAAGGGTGAAGAAGGGAGTGATTTAAAGGGATACAAGGAAATTGTTTGGGGATGGTAAAACTGTATTTTGATCGTCATGATACTTATACAATGTTTTTTTTTTTTTTTTCAAGTTCATTGAATTTCACACTAAAAAAGATCTAATTTTTGAATGTGCAATTCATAACTCAGTAAGATATCAGATAATTTGTTGAATCAACATTAGTACTAATCATCATAAGAGTGACTTGAGACTATTCTATGCAGTACTTTGATTTTACCAGGACATTAGTGAAAGTCACTCAGTCATGTCTGACTCTCTGCGACCCCATGGACTGTAACCTGCCAGGCTGCTCTGTCCATGGAATTCTCCAGGCTAGAATGCTAGAGTGGGTAGCTGTTCCCTTCTCCAAGGGATCTTCCTGACCCAGGTCTCTCACATCGCTGGCAGATTCTTGACTGTCTGAGCTACCAACTTTAGTTTAGGATAATAAGGATAGACTTTTCAAGTGAAGCAGTGTCAGGAATCCTCCTGCTAATGTAGGAGACTCAGGAGACCTGTCTTCGATCCTTGGGTCAGGAAGATCCCCTGGAAGAGGAAATGGCAACCCACTCCAGAATTCTTGCCTGGAAAATTCCATGGACAGAGGAGAAGTACAGTCCGTGGGGTCCGAAAGAGTCAGACGTGACTGAGCACACACGTGCAATAGGATGGGAGAGTGCTGCTCAGAAGTGGTCCTATATTTGTGGTGTTACAACTTGATAATCACACTCTTAGACTATATAAGCAACCAAATGACATCTTCATTCATTCATGTGTAGTAATGAAAGCCTGGAGAAAGCAAGAGATACAGTTATTTACAACCCCACGGGAAACATAGAGTTTATTAATCATGGCCTTTTCATTATGTTATACTTAGGAACAAAAAGGAGTTCAACATCTATTTTTGATTTGTGGCCAAGGCTCATGAGTGTACAGAGAGGTTGACAGCCCTTGACTGGTGGTCATTACTAATTTAATAAGCAGTCTTCAAAGCTCTTGCAGATACAAAGGAATCTGAAGTTACATGTGTAATATGCAACGTGCGCAAAATACTTAATTCTATTCACTTTGAAACCTAGAGGACAGTTATTAAAATTGTATGGTGCAAATTAAAATTTAAGATTAAAATACAAGATCAAAAGAATCATTTTTTTCCCTCAAACACTATTAAGGATCAGCTTTTTGAATAGACAGACTCGATGTTCAATGTCGTGTCCTTTCCCTCTGGAGAGCTAGATTAAAGCTAATCATAAGTGACTAGAGAAACATATCTTTCTGTATTTTTTTCAAGTGGGAACACTTTATTACTTTTTAATATATAATGTAATTGTAGTCACAGGGTGAAAAATGCAAGTCAAATAAGAGTATGGACAATTTTAGAGAAGAAAGTATGATGTGAGAAAATATAAAATGTGCCTCAATGACATTCATAGAACTCTGAAAAAGCGCGTTTCATTGCCTAACAGACACCTCAATGTGAATAGATGAAGACTCACATGCAACTTCACCTCCACCCTCACCTACTTAAGACTTGAAAAATACACTGATAGTTATCTTTTGCGAGCCTTTGTTAATGGTCTGATATGTTAAGGATGAGTTATGAGGAATGATTGGAGCAATCAATAGCAAATCTCTTAGCTTCTGGTTGTGAAGTTACGTCCCTAGAGGGGACAGCATCTCACATTATAATGAGGGTGTTAGATCTGGCCTAGGACACACTGCCTCTTGTAAGTCAAAAAGCTTCCATGTCTGCTGAGTTGTCTCTTTGACTCCTATAGGAAGTAGACATGTATGTACCTAAATCCCTTTTCTTACATGGGAAAATGCCAGGAACAGCATAAGTAATCTCAGAGGGCATGAAGTTCCTAATAGTAACCATGTTTGGGGTTGTAAAGAGTCGGACACGACTGAGCGACTGAACTGAACTGAACTGAACTGAAACCTTAGTGCTCCTATTGGGAGTTTGGGATTGACCCATCTACGCTATTGATACTATGTATATAACAGATGACTAATGAGAACCTGCTGTACAGCACAAAGAACCCTGCTCAGTGCTCTGTGGTGAGCTAAATGGGAAGGAAATCCAAAAAGAGGATCTATATGAATCATATAGTTGATTCACTTTGCTGTACAGTAGAAACTAACACAACATTGTAAAGCAACTATACGCCAATACATTTAAAAAAAAAATCAGTGCTAGTCCATAACTTTTATTTCATTGACAGAAACAGGCAGTTATAATAACTACAGCTCTTCTTTAGTTGTAAATTTTTTTCTGAATATTCAAACATTTAGGGATGACTCTTACTGAAGTTTTAAGAACAAATGGCACATGATAAACAGACTGCTCTGGGTGACCTTCCTTAACCATGAACTTGTCAAACCATAGGCAGAACCCAAGTTCTTACTTTCATCATCATTCCTGTATTTGTTAAACGCCAACAAATTTTGAGTGCCTCGAGTACATTGGCACTGGTTTGTGATATAACCTTATAAAACTAGACGACTATATAATTTATTGTCTAAGCCAGGAGACTTTTGAGGGTGAAGGCTGGTCTGTTAATATATTTGCTTAAAAAATAGGCATAAACCAGTTGTATGACAGGCAAATGAGGATGTATTATCTCCATATGAATGTGAATACTGTTCCTAGTTGAGCCTGAAGCACTGCATGACCTTGAAGCACTTCATGTCATTAAAAACATTATATTTACTGTGGGGTACAGTTTAGCACATGGAAATGGAGTTCAGCAGAGTGGTAGATAGTTTTGGCTCTGGAATCGTGGTTCAAATCCTAGCATGTATCAGTGATTAGTTGTGGAACCTTGGGGAACTTTCCAATCTCATCAGTTGTCAGGATCAGTATTTATATTCTGAGGCTCGTAAGGGTATATATAGTAGCATGGTGCTATAAGCACTTCCCAGGTGGCACTTGTGGTAAAGAACCTTCCCGTAAATGCAGGAAGGGTTCAACCCTTGGGTCAGGAAGAGCCCCTGGAGAAGGGAATGGCAACCCAGTCCAGTATTCTTGCCTGGAGAATCCCATAAACAGAGGAGCCTTGTGGGCTACAGTCCACGAGGTCACACAGAGTCAGACACATCTAAAGTGACTTAGCATGCACACAGACATGGTGTTATAAGAGGAAACTGAGAAATACGTGAATGGTGTGCCTGACACAAAGTCTGCCACACAGGCAGATGTTCAGTAGATGGTAGGTGCTAAAGGTAGTATAAATTATCAACAAATGGAAATGAGAATTGACAACTATTCTTACTGCAATTACCTTATCAGGCTTAGTGTGCCAAAAGTAGTAGGTGCTTAATAAATTCTTGTTTAATGAAGGAGTGAATAATAATTGGAAATAATAGTTAAACAGAAATATTTCATAATATTAACTGTTCTAGATAAATAGAAGTTTATTAGATTTTTTTTCTCATTTTAAAGTCTCAGAGCTGGTTTAAATACATAAACTCCCCCAAAGGAAGATGATATAATACTAAACTGCCCTAATTCAGTGAGTCCGGGCCCTGGTTTTGTATTGAATTCACCTGAGGTGTTTTAAATACTGAGTCTTGGGCCCTAGTCTCAGTGGGTCTGATTCAATTGGTTTAGGGAAGGATCCAAGCATTGGAATTGTTCCCCAACTTACCTCCAGGTTGTCTGAATATATCGCTAGGGTTATGGGCCACTGATCTAAGGTCTGTACTAAGTAGGTAAAGCATTTAATTTGTATTGGGTATATACTTTAGGAGAGAAAGGAGGTGGTACAAAGGAAAGCGATTGAGATAGCAGAATGCTGAGAAGCTGTGACCTGAGAAATTGTTGAAAGAACTCAATAAGAAGCTTAGGGAGGTAAGAAACCTTGGCCACAGTAAGATTGAAGTAGACAGGTAAGTGGTTGATTGTTTCATTGTAGGAATTTTGCCAGATCTGCAGATTTTATAAGAGAAGAAGAAAGTGAGGTTTTTATGTGAATTCTCCTGATTTTTAAGTGGGAGATTTTTTTTCCTTTCAACCGCCTGCTGTTCCAGAGTACCCGTAGGTCTTGTCTGGCAGCTCTGTTGTCTGTTGGTTTATGCCAGGAGTAAGCGGTCTGTGGCCTAATCAGAGCAAGTTCAGCTTACTACCAGATTTCGTATGGCCTGATAGGTAGGTTTATCAATGGTTGAAAATATAAAAAGAAGATTGAATATTTCATGAAGTGAAAGTTATATGAAATTAAATTTTAGTGTGCCATACAGCCACCCTTACTCATATTGTCTATATCTGCTTTCAGGCTATAAGAGCAGAGTTAAGTAGTTGCAACATATTCTTATAATGTTTAGTGTACTACAAATTGTAATGATATTATCACTTAACAGCATTTCAAAATGCATGTTATTATGGACTACCTTATTTGTTTACTTTTTGTTGTAAGTGCATACTCAGTATTAACATGAGAAAAGTGGACTTTGTGCAGAAAGCTGAATATCTCAAAAGGGTCCACATTCTGATTTTCAGAACCTGTATGTTATCCTGTTTGGCAAAAGATATTTTGTAGATGTGATCAATTGAAGAGTTTGAGATGGACAGAGAAGAGTCAGAGAAGGTGATATGCTGACAGAAGAGATCGGAGTGATGCAGGTCACAAACCTAGAAACTCCAGCAGCCTCTGAAAGCTGGAGGAAGCACAGAATGGATTCTCCACCAAAGCTTCCAACTGGTCCTGCTGGTATTTTGACTTTTAACCCCGTAAGACTTACGTCAGACTTCTGATTTCCAGAACTATCAGAGAATACATTTGTGTTGTTTTGAACAGTTAAGTTTGTGGTGATTTGTTACAGCAGCCGCAGAGTAAACTAATATGGACTATCGTACTTTTAAAGTCAATGGAGTGTGAATTATTTTATTATTGAATTAGATGCCCCAAATTGCATTTATTATGCAATGACAATATAGAGATGCTAAAAGACTAAAATATATGATGGTATTACCAGGATAAACACCCATCACAATGTTCTCAATGCACAGGAAAGCAATGGTCAGGAAAATTGAAAATTTTACAAGATGGTGTCTTATCTTAGTCGAAATTCTTCACAACAGTGAAAACTAAACATGAGACTGCAAACAAAGTAAGCTTTCAAATGACTTATACATTAATTAAACAAAACAAAATCACTTACTGTTAGTGAGTTAATTAAATCATGTTTGATTGAAACAACCAAAAACAAATACATTTAGAGAAAATGAACTGATTTAAGATTATTAACTTTTTGGTGAAAACAGTTGCTTAAACAGTTGTACAGATTTTGATGGATCTCTTTGGTTATTGGTGAATTGATAACCGATTGATGATAGATCACCATACTGCTCAGTTGTTTATCTGAGGAGTGAATACCAGGTTTGAAGACACTTAAAAATTAGTCTACATGGAACATTTACAGGTGATAATTTTTTCAAGGACTTGAAAAAGAACACACATACACACACTAATTCAATATTACCTGAAGTGGAATCTGCTAAAATGCATTATAAAAGAAGATGGTAACAATATGTGACACAAGAATAAATTTAGTTGAACCAATTTACAAAGCTTTTGAAAATATGAAGTCTTAAAATGCCATGGTTATTCTGCGTATTATTTGTTGGCAAGTATTTTGCAGAAAATGTTTGAATTTATCATGTTTTATTGAACTGGTGGGTTTTCCAGGTGGTGCAGTGGTAAAGAATCTGCCTACCAATGCAGGAGACACTAGAGACATGGGTTTGACCCCTGGGATGGGAAGGTCCTCTGGAGTTGGACATGGTAACCTGCTCCAGTATTCTTGCCTGGAAAATTCCAGGGACAGTGGAGACTGGAGGGCTGCAGTATCTGGGGTCACATACAGCTGAGTGACTGAGCATACACACCATCAGTAGTAAGCATTATTCAGTTTCATGGATCTATTCATCATCCATTCTGTGAAGTCTTGTCAGAAATAGAAACTAAATATCCTGACCTTCCCTACCATTTAGCAATCTGGTAAGTTAACAGGAATTACATTTCATTGCAATTGTTTGACTTGAAGACTGAGCTTGAAAGTTTTCTGAACAAGAGGACTATTGTCAACTGTTATGGAACACTGCACATTTTGGAAATTAATTTGCTTTGGCCGAAGACTTGATAATTTTCATAACAAGTAATATAGCTTGAATCACAAGCTTCTTTGTATACTTATTGTAATATTAAGAGTTAAAATAAGGATATCTTTAATCCTACACACATTTACAGCAGATATACTTTCTAAACTCAAGCTACAGATCTAGTAGCCCTCAATGCAAGTGAAAAGGGAATTTCCATATTTCAAAATCCATTTAATTGCACAACTGAGGAGCTTCCACTTAACCTTCAATTGGACGTGATTAATCTACATTGTAATGATATACAGAAAGACAAATACCAGAGAAGAATCTAATAGAAATTATAAATGTCTTCCAATTGATGAATATCCACAATGAAAATTATATGCTCATGAATTAGTATCAGTACTTGACAATATCCATCTATGTGAAAGAGCATTTTTAAAGATGAAATTGGTAAAATCTCATTACAAATCAGCATTAACAGATGAACATTTGCAACTGATTTTTGTTGTAGGGTATACGAACTTTGAACATCACTTAAGTGAAATGTTATCCCTCCTTCAAAAGAAGAGAATTCCATTTGCAGACCTCTATTACAAAAAATAGACTCAATAGCTTTTGAATTTTGTAAAAAGAAAAAGTATGTAAATTTGCTTTTTTCTTTTGCTATATTATTGCCTCCACAACATTCTTAATTTTGCCTATTCATTTACAGGGCCCCAAATATTTGCTGTTTGACTCTTACAGAAAATTTTGCAGACACTTTCTCTTAGTTTTTTTAACACCTGAATCAAACTGCATGTGTATTTCCTCATTCACTTGGACTGGAGATTGTGTGCAGGGATAGGGAGCTGGAGGAGAGGTATGGTAGGAAAATAACTTCCCAAATAAATTTAGGATGATTTTGGAAGCAAAAAGTCTGTGCAGCCAAATAAAAACGGATACCAACTCAACCATATTTGAGGCTCATCTGTTGTTTAGCTGGCTTCAGAGTAGTTTCCCTTTCCAGACAAACCCTGGCTGACGTCCTGGTCAGTCCCTAATAATCAGAAATGGATGAATCAGGGCAGTGGAGAGAAGATGCATTTGAAACTTCAGAGGTTAGTATACCACTAGTGTAAATATGTATCAGGAAGGTTATACCACTAGTTTAAATATATGCGAAGCAGACTGCACTGGCTTCCAACTCCCTGAGGATTCTCTCTAGCAGCCATAGTCTCTCTTTTCAGGTTCCTGGCAGGCTGGAGAGGGAAGAGAATTAATGACCCCTGGGCAACTCTCAGCTAATGATACCACCAATGGGATGACTCAGAGACATACATGCCACAACAATTCCCAGTTTCTTCCAGTGGGGACAAAGACCAGTGAACTGGCAGAACAATGCATCCTTTGTAGATTGCCTCATTTCCTCTGTCTCATGCCCTTGCTCCTCTACCAGTGCCTACTGGGATGTACCTCCCAAATAAGATGTTTGTCCCTGGACCCTTATCTCAGGGTCTGCGACAGTTCATATGATCATATAGAATCCAGGCTTTTAATTACTTTTTCAAAATACCTTTATACTAAAGGAAATTAAGAAAATCTTATTTACAAAGGCATCACAAAGAATTAAATGCTTAGGAATAAAATTAAACAAGGAAGTGAAAGATGTGTACACTTACAATTATCAAACATTGCTGAAAGAAATTAAAAGGCATAGATAAATGAAAAGATATCTCATGTTTTTGGATTAGAAGACTTAATATTGCTGAAAATGTCCATTCTACCCATGCAATCTACAGATTCAGTGCAATAACTATTAAAACTCCAATGCCATTGTTTGCAAAAATGGGGAAAAGTATCCTAAGATTCATATATAATCTCAGTGGACCTTGAATAACCAAAACAATCTTGGGAGAGAAAAATAAAGATGGAAGCATCACACTTCCTGATTTGAAAATAACAAAGTAATCAAAACAATGTGATACTAGTATGAAGACAGATGGGACAAAATAGACCAATGGAACAAAATAAAGAGTAAGAAGTAAACTTTCTTGTATATGTGGCTGAATGATCTTCGGCAAAAGTTCCAAGACCAAACAATGGGGACAGGACAGTCTCTTCAACAAAAGGCGCTGGGAAAAATTGGATATCTACAAATTAAAGAATGAAATTGGACTCTTAGCATTTACCATATAGGAAAAGAAGTAACTCAATGCTGATTACAGAGCTAAAGATAAAACCTAAAACTATTAGACTCCTAGACGAAAATATAGAAGAAAAGCTTTCTGAACTTGAATTTGGAAATGACTGACTACACATAACACCAAAAGCCCAGGCCACAAATGCACAAATAGCCAAATGAGACAACAGGAAACTTTAAAACTTTTGCACATGAAAGGAAACAACAGAGTGGAAAGCAACGTATACATTGGGAGAAAATATTTGTAACTCAAAAAATGTCTTATAAAGGAATAATATACAAATTTACAAGAACTTTTTACTCAACAACAGAAACAACAAACCTGACTTTAAAATGGACAGAGATCTTAAATATCCACTTCTCCAGTGAAGATATACAAGTGACCAACAAGCATACAAAAAGATGCTCAGTATTGCTAATCATTCACTCAGTCAGTTCAGTCGCTCAGTTGTGTCCGACTCTGTGACCCCATGAACTGCAGCATGCCAGGCCTCCCTGTCCATCACCAACTCCCGGAGTTCATTCAGACTCATGTCCATCAAGTCGGTAATACCATCCAGCCATCTCATCCTGGGTTGTCCCCTTCTCCTCCTGCCCCCAAATCCCTCCCAGCATCAGGGTCTTTTCCAATGAGTCAACTCTTTGCATGAAGTGGCCAAAGTATTGGAGTTTCAGCTTTAGCATCAGTCCTTCCAAAGAACACCCAGGGCTGATCTCCTTTAGGACTGGTTGAATCTCCTTGCAGTCCAAGGGACTCTCAAGAGTCTTCTCCAACACCACAGTTCAGCGCTCAGCCTTCTTCACAGTCCAACTCTCACATCCATACATGACCACAGGAAAAACCATAGCCTTGACTAGATGGACCTTTGTTGGCAAAGTAATGTCTCTGCTTTTGAATATGCGATCTAGGTTGATCATAACTTTCCTTCCAAGGAGGAAGCATCTTTTAATTTCATGGGTGCAGTCACCATCTGCAGGGATTTTGGAGCCCTTGAAAATAAAGTCTGACACTGTTTCCACTGTTTCCCCATCTATTTCCCATGAAGTGATGGGGCCAGATACCATGATCTTCATTTTCTGAATGTTGAGCTTTAAGCCAACTTTTTTACTCTCCTCTTTCACTTTCATCAAGAGGCTCTTTAGTTCCTCTTCACTTTCTGCCATAAGGGTGGTGTCATCTGCATATCTGAGGTTATTGATATTTCTCCCGGCAATCTTGATTCCAGCTTGTGCTTCTTCGAGCCCAGCGTTTCTCATGATGTACTCTGCATAGAAGTTAAATAAGCATGGTGACAATATACAGCCTTGACGTACTCTTTTTCCTATTTGGAACCAGTCTGTTGTTCCATGTCCAGTTCTAACTGTTGCTTCCTGACCTGCATACAGGTTTCTCAAGAGGCAGGTGAGGTGGTCTTGTATTCCCATCTCTTTCAGAATTTTCTAATCATTAGAGAAATGCAAATCAAAACAGCAATGAGATACCACCTCATATTCATTTGGATGGATGTTATAAACAACAGTAACACCACCAGGCCGTGAAGGTGAGGATATAGAGAAATTGGAGCCTTTGCACATTGTTATGAGAATATAAAACTCTTCAGCTGCTGTGAAAAACAGGATAGAGATTCCTAAAAAGTTAAAAATGTAATTACTGTATGATCCAATAATCTCACTGTATGATCCCAGAGTCTCATATAGGAATTACTGTATGAGCCAAGTAATGTAATTTCTGTATGATCCAAGAATTACTGTATATCCAAGATATATACCCAAAAGAATTAAAAGCATTATTTTGAAGAGATATTTCCTCACTCATGTTTGTTGCAGTGTTATTCACATTAGCTAATAGGTGAAAGCAACCAAAATGTCCATCAACAGATGAATGAATAAAATGTGTGATATATATATATATACACACAATGGAGTATTTTTTTGACCTTAAAAAAGAAGGAAATCCTGTCACGTGGTACAACATGGATGAACCTTTAGGACACTGTTCTAAGTGAAATAAGCCAGTCACAAAAGACAAATTCTACATGATTCCACTTATATAAGGTATCTAAAATAATCAAATTCATAGCGACAGAAAGTAGAATTCTGGTTGCCAGGGCCTGGGGAGAGGGGGATATGCAACACTATTGTTTTATGGATACAGAGTTATATTTTTGCTGGATGCAAAAGTTCTACAGTCTGTTACAATGATAATATACTTAGCCCTACTTAAATGGCTAGGATGATAAATTTTATGTCATGTGCTGTTTATCACAATTTAAAATGTGAGCATACTGAGTGGGAAATAAGGAAACAGAATGAGGAAGAGAAAGAATTAACCAGCTATTTGGAAGGAATGGAGTGTCCCCATTTTTTCTATTAGAGACTCCTGTCTTATGACCTACATGAATTTGGTGGAGAAATCACAGGTGTCTTTAGGGATTTTCCCAGATGGTACAGTGCTTCTGGGCCTCATCATGCCCCCTTACTTAGAGTCCAGTGTGACCAAAGGCATCAAACATTCTCTCATCTTCATTCACCTGTCTGTGTTAGCTTCTCAGTCATGTCTAACTCTGTGAACCCATTGACTGTAGCCTGCCAGGCTCCTCTGCTCATGGAATTCTCCAGGCAAGAACACTGGAGTGGGTAGCCATTCCCTTCTACAGGGGATCTTCCCCCAAGTCAGTGATCGAACTCAGGTCTCCTGCATTGCAGGCAGATTCTTTACCATTCTTACACTGGGACAAAGGCATTGAATGGCTGAGTGTAGAGACTGGTGGCAAAAATAATTGCAGAGCGATGGAAACCACAACTAAGAGGCAGAGGTTTTGTGGGAAGCTCCGAGAATTCCGTGGTGAAAACACACACAATTTTGGAGCCTGCTGATTTACTGCATGCCTGGAAGAGTGGACAAGGCAGGAGTGACGTAATTCATCCGAGTGCCTTCATCCTGCTCCACCTGCTGAATCACGAGCCTAGGAAGAAAATGTTAGTTCTAACACCTGAGTTTTTCTTGTTTCTTGTCTCTCTCTTTCTACACCATGGTCTAGTTTAATGCACTGAGAAGCTTGTTTCCAGGGTCTGAGACCCTGTCTTGGTCCATTGTCTTGTTCTCTATCACAGCCATGTGTGAACCTAAGATTATAAACAGAGCAGAATTCAGGAGAGTATTCAACCCCTTTCTCATTCAAATCCTTTCTATGGGGAAGACTGGCCTCTTGAAGAGACCCCTGAAGACAGAGTGGTCAGGAATGGCTGTGTGTCAAGCTGGAACTGGATCACAGATAAATTCATTGGTGGTAGAGAGGCAGTCCAGGCAGAGGGCACCTCAGGGGGAAAAAGCATTGAGACAGGAATTAAGGCAGAACTTTCTGGAACAACCAGGAGGTAAGCATTGCTGAACTGGGTGAGGACTAGAAAGAGATGAAACTAGGACGAGAAACCAGACCAGTTTAATTCTAGAGTCTGTACTTGTAACTTGAAGGATGCTGACACTTTTGCCATACTCATCTGCACATTTATCTATCTATGCAAAATCATTTGCGAGTGAGTTGACAAATCTCAAACCATTTCACACCTAGATATTGTAGTGTACATATTCCAAAAACAATTCTTGTACACCTAAGAAAACTAGCAATACGTTTTTAATGTCATCTAAATACAGTCTGTATTCAAACTCCCTCTTTAGTTTCATTTGATCTCAAACAGTCCCTAGCCTTTCTTTTTCTGTTTCTTTCCAATGATCAACTGGTGAGAAGGCCTGGCCAGTTGTCACGCAAAAAGTCTCCACTCTGTACTGGGCTCTCTGTTTTTCCGTGTCATGAAATTGTCTATGCCCTGTCTTGTATGAACTGGAAGGTAAGTCTGTAGATGTGATTCGATGCTGGATGCAGTTTTTGGCATGAATACTTAATGTTATGTGCTCTTGTTGCATCATCAGGGGGTACTTAGATTGTCTCATTGTCAGTGGTGCTAGCCTCGATCCTTTAAAGTGGCGACCAACATATTTCACCTTTGTTAAGGCTCACTTAGTTTTAAATTAACCAATAATCTGTAGGATGATTCTTTGGCAAGGTGCGAATATTTTACTCTCCACCTACATCTTTATGAACGTGAAGATACTTGGCTTAGTTAGTCGTCGAAGCTGCAAAGTTCTGAATTTATATTCCTATCATTACTTTTATACTGGCTAGCTTATATTCTTCTGTGCTTCACCCCTCTTTGAAGTAGTAGAAACCAAAGCTTAAGTTCTCTTGGTTCAGCAAAGGGCTTCAAGGTAAAAATGAGCCTCAGTGTTCTTCTTAACTTTTTGGGCTCCTGCTTTTGTTTAGTTTGGGGACTGAATATTCCATGCTTTATTGTAAAATCATCAACAGATTTAAGATATTTTTATATTACATCTGTAATGTTTAGGGTGAATATAAATGGATTGTTTTTATCTATGATTCTTTTTTATCTTTATTAGATTGAGCAAATGTTTATTTTTACCTTTTCCTACTCTTATTTGAAATTACTATATTCTATTGGGTTGGCCTAAAAGATTGTTTGGTTTTAAGTAAACCTGGACACATTTTTCATTTTCGTGAAGAACTTTATTGAACAACATATTCGCTAACTGAACTTTTTACCCAGCCCAATATATCTGTGTTTTAAAATTTTAACATGTGTGTTTGACATAAAATCTAAAGAACAACACATTCACTAACTGAATTTTTTGGCCAACCCAATATATCTATATTTTAAAATTTCAACATGCATGTTTGTCTGACATAAAATCTAAAATTATTTTTTTTCTTCTGAAGAAATCAAAGATGTGAAGAAATCAAAGAAATCAAAACTTTTACATATTGCTTTCTAATACTTTAATTTTACTTAATTTCCTTTTCCATTGGAAATTACCTCTTGTTATTATCTTATGTTGTGTTAGGGACTGAATTGTGTGCCCCAGAATTACCATGTTGAAGCCCTGACTCCTAACATAAATATATTTGGAGATAAGGCCTTTAAGAAGATAATTAAGGTGAAATTAAGTCATAATGATTTCCAACCTAATAGGACTAATATACTCATAAGAAGGGAAAGAGACTCTAGGAGTGTGCATCAGTTCAGTTCAGTCGCTCAGTCGTGTCTGACTCTTTGCGACCCCATGAATCGCAGCATGCCAGACCTCCCTGTCCATCACCATCTCCCGGAGTTCACTCAGACTCACGTCCATCGAGTCCGTGATGCCATCCTGCCATCTCATCCTCTGTCGTCCCCTTCTCCTCTTGCCCCCAATCTCTCCCAGCATCAGAGTCTTTTCCAATGAGTCAACTCTTCTCATGAGGTGGCCAAAGTACTGGAGTTTCAGCTTTAGCATCATTCCTTCCAAAGAAATCCCAGGGCTGATCTCCTTCAGAATGGACTGGTTGGATCTGCTTGCAGTCCAAGGGGCTCTCAAGAGTCTTCTCCAACACCACAGTTGAAAAGCATCAATTCTTCGGCGCTCAGCCTTCTTCACAGTCCAACTCTCACATCCATATATGACCACAGGAAAAACCATAGCCTTGACTAGACGGACCTTAGTCGGCAAAGTAATGTCTCTGCTTTTGAATATACTATCTAGGTTGGTCATAACTTTTCTTCCAAGGAGTAAGCGTCTTTTACTTTCATGGCTGCAATCACCATCTGCAGTGATGCTGGAGCCCCAAAAAATAAAGTCTGACACTGTTTCCACTGTTTCCCCATCTATTTCCCATGAAGTGATGGGACCAGATGCCATGATCTTCATTTTCTGAATGTTGAACTTTAAGCCAACTTTTTCACTCTCCTCTTTCACCTTCATCAAGAGGCTCTTTAGTTCCTCTTCACTTTCTGCCATAAGGGTGGTGTCATCTGCGTATCTGAGGTTATTGATATTTCTCCCGGCAATCTTGATTCCAGCTTGTGTTTCTTCCAGTCCAGCGTTTCTCATGATGTACTCTGCATAGAAGTTAAATAAGCAGGGTGACAATATACAGCCTTGACATACTCCTTTTCCTATTTGGAACCAGTCTGTTGTTCCATGTCCAGTTCTAACTATTTCTTCCTGACCATACAGATTTCTCAAGAGGCAGGTGAGGTGGTCTTGTATTCCCATCTCTTTCAGAATTTTCCACAGTTTATTGTGATCCACACAGTCAAAGGGTTTGGCATAGTCAATCAAGGAGAAATAGATGTTTTTCGGGAACTCTCTTGCTTTTTCCATGATCCAGCAGATGTTGGCAATTTGATTTCTGGTTCCTCTGCCTGTTCTAAAACCAGCTTGAACATCAGGGAGTTCACGGGTCACGTATTGCTGAAGTCTGGCTTGGAGAATTTTGAGCATTACTTTACTAGCATGTGAGATGAGTGCAATTGTGTGGTAGTTTGAGCATTCTTTGGCATTGCATTTCTTTGGGATTGGAATGAAAACTGACTTTTTCC
The DNA here is from genome assembly GCF_032405125.1 of Capricornis sumatraensis. NCBI lineage: Eukaryota > Metazoa > Chordata > Mammalia > Artiodactyla > Bovidae > Capricornis > Capricornis sumatraensis. The sequence goes on from NC_091077.1 coordinate 75,041,581, forward strand.
ATTCCTGTGGCCACTGCTGAATTTTCCAAACTTGCTGGCATATTGAGTGCAGCACTTTCACAGCATCATCTTTCAGGATTTGAAACAGCTCAATTGGAATTCCATCACCTCCACTAGCTTTGTTCGTAGTGATGCTTTCTAAGGCCCACTTGACTTCACATTCCAAGATGTCTGGCTCTAGATTAGTGATCACATCATCATGATTATCTGGGTCGTGAAGATCTGTTTTGTACAGTTCTTCCATGTATTCTTACCACCTCTTCTTAATATCTTCTGCTTCTGTTAGGTCCATACCATTTCTGTCCTTTATCGAGCCCATCTTTGCATGAAATGTTCCCTTGGTATCTCTAATTTTCTTGAAGAGATCTCTAGTCTTTCCCATTCTGTTGTTTTCCTCTATTTCTTTGCATTGATCGCTGAAGAAGGCTTTCTTATCTCTCCTTGCTATTCTTTGGAACTCTGCATTCAGATGCTTCTGTCTTTCCTTTTCTCCTTTGCTTTTCGCCTCTTTTCTTTTCACAGCTATTTGTAAGGCCTCCCCAGACAGCCATTTTGCTTTTTTGCATTTCTTTTCCATGGGGATGATCTTGATCCCTATCTCCTGTACAGTGTCACGAACCTCATTCCATAGTTCATCAGGCACTCTATCTATCAGATCTAGACCCTTAAGTCTATTTCTCACTTTCACTGTATAATCATAAGGGAGTTGATTTAGGTCATACCTGAATGGTCTAGCAGTTTTCCCTACTTTCTTCAATTTAAGTCTGAATTTGGCAATAAGGAGTTCATGATCTGAGCCACAGTCAGCTCCCAGTCTTGTTTTTGTTGACTGTATAGAGCTTCTCCATCTTTGGCTGCAAAGAATATAACCAATCTGATTTCGGTGTTGACCATCTGGTGATGTCCATGTGTAGACTCTTCTCTTGTGTTGTTGGAAGAGGGTGTTTGCCATGACCAGTGCATTCTCTTGGCAAAACTCTATTAGTCTTTGCCCTGCTTCATTCTGCATTCCAAGGCCAAATTTGCCTGTTACTCCAGGTGTTTCTTGACTTCCTACTTTTGCATTCCAGTCCCCTATAATGAAAAGGACATCTTTTTTTAGGTGTTAGTTCTAAAAGGTCTTGTAGGTCTCATAAAACCATTCAACTTCAGTTTCTTCAGCATTACTGGTTGGGGCATAGACTTGGATAACTGTGATATTGAATGGTTTGCCTTGGAGAGGAACAGAGATCATTCTGTCATTTTTGAGACTGCATCTAAGTACTGCATTTTGGACTCTTTTGTTGACCATGATGGCTACTCCATTTCTTCTGAGGGATTCCTGCCTGCAGTAGTAGATGTAATGGTCATCTGAGTTAAATTCACCCATTCCAGTCCATTTTAGTTCACTGATTCCTAGAATGTCGACATTCACCCTTGCCATCTCTTGTTTGACCACTTCCAATTTGCCTTGATTCATGACTTAGACAGAATACCTTGTGAGGACAGAGAGGAACGATGATCTTCTGTAAGCCATGAAGAGATCTCACAAGACACCAATGACACTGGTATCTTTATCTTGAATTTACAGCTTCCCAAACTGTGAGAGAATAAGTTTCTGTTGTCTAAGCAACCCCATCTATGGTATTTTGTTAGGGTAGAGAGAGCTGACCAATACAGATAGTCAGGGCTTCTTTCTTTATTTTTTATTTATTTAAAAAAATATTTATTTGGCTGCACCAGGTTTTAGTTGTGACATTCAGGATCTTTGATCATGCAGCATGTGGAATCTTTAGTTGTGGCTTGCAAAATGATTTAGTCAAGGCTTCTTTAGACTCACGGATCCGTATGACACTGTCTCTTCTTAGCACTCCCTCCCACTGTTCATTTCTGAATTTAACTTCCTCTTCCACGAGGTACATCCTTTAGTAGTTCTTAGAGCAGACCCTTTCTCTCTGGCTTTTTCTTTCTTTACTGAAAATTCTTTTATTTTTTATTCTAGAATAAGAGTTTAGCTGAGTTGCAATTATCAATAACTTTTTTCAATACTTTCATTTTATCCTAAATATTCTGGGTTCCATCCATTGTTGCTACTAAAATAATTATTAAAGATTTATGTTTTTTAATATAAATATTTTAAATAAAATATTTTAATAAATATTTTTTAATAAAAAAGAGTTTTCCCAAGAGAACACCCTGGTCATAGTAAACACATTCTTCTGACAACAGAAGAGAGGATTCTACGTGTGGACATTGACATATGGTCAATACTGAAATCAGATTGATTATATTCTTTGTAGCCGAAGACAGAGAAGCTCTACACAGTCAGCAAAAACAAGACCAGGAGCTGACTGTGGCTCAGATCATGAAGTCCTTATTGCCAAATTCAGGCTTAAATTGAAAGTAGGGAGAACCACTAGACCATTCAGGTATGACCTAAATCAAATCCCTTATGATTATACAGTAGAAATGACAAATTTATTCAAGGGATTAGATCTGACAGAGTGCCCGAAGAACTATGCACAGAGGTTCGTGACATTGTACAGGAGGCAGTGATCAAGACTATCCCCAAGAAAAAGAAATGCAAAAGGCAAAATGGTTGTCTGAGGAGGCCTTACAAATAGCTGAGAAAAGAAGAGAAACGGAAGGCAAAGGAGAGTAGGAAAGATATACCCATCTGAATGCGGAGTTCCAAACAATAGCAAGGAGAGATAAGAAAGCCTTCCTAGGTGACCAATGCAAAGAAATACAGGAAAACAATAAAATAAGAAAGCCTAGAGATCTCTTCAAGAAAATTAGAGATGCCAAGGAACATTTTATGCAAAGATGGGCACAATAAATGACAGAAATGTTATGGACCTAAGAAAGCAGAAGATATTAAGAAAAGGTGGCAAGAACACACAGAACTATACAAAAAAGATCTTCATGACCCAGGTAACCATGATAGTGTGATCACTCACCTAGAGACAGATATCCTAGAGTGCAAAGTCAAGTGGGCCTTAGGAGGCATCACTATGAACAAAGCTAGTGGAGGTGAAGGAATTCCAGTTGAGCTGTTTCAAATTCTAAAAGAAGATGCTTTGCAAGTGCTGCACTCAATATGCCAGCATATTTGGAAAACTCAGCAGTGGCCACAGGACTGGAAAAGTTCAGTTTTCATTCCAATCCCAAAGAAAGGCAATGCGATAGATTGTTCTAACTACTGCACAATAGCACCCATCTCATATGCTAGCAAAGTAATGCTCAAAATTCTACAAGCTATGCTTCAACAGTCCATGAAACAAGAACTTCCAGATGTTCAAGCTGGATTTAGAAAAGGCAGAGGAACCAGAGATCAAATTGCCAACATCCATTGGATGATAGAAAAAGTAAGGGAGTTCCAGGAAAACATCTACCTCTGCTTTATTGACTACGCCAAAGCCTTGACTGTGGGTCACAACAAACTGTGGAAAATTGTTAAAGAGATGGGAATACTAGGCCACCTTACCTCCTGAGAAATCTGTATGCAGGTCAAGAAGCACCAGTTAGAACCAGACATTGAACAATGGACTGTTTCCAGATTGGGAAAGGAGCTCCTCAAGGCTGTATATTGTCACCCTGCTTATTTAACTTCTATGCAGAGCACATCATGTAAAATGCCGGGCTGGATGAAGCACAAGCTGGAAACAAGATTGTCAGGAGAAATATCAATAACCTCAGATATGCAGATGACACACCTGAAGAGGAACTGAAGAGCCTCTTGATGAAGGTGAAAGAGAAGAGTGAGAAAGCTGGCTTAAAATTCAACATTCAAAAACCTAAGATCATGGCATCCGGTCCCATCCCTTCATGGCAAATAGATGGGGAAACAGTGAGAGACATTATTTTCTTGAACTCCAAAATCACTGCAGATGGTAACTGCAACCATGAAATTAAAAGAGACTTGCTCCTTGGAAGAAAAGCTATGACCAAGCTAGACAGCATATTAAAAAGCAGAGACATTACTTTGCCAACTAAGATCCATCTTGTAAAGGCTCTGTTTTTCCAGTAGTCATGTATGGATGTGAGAGTTGGATCATAAGGAAAGTTGAGTGCCAAAGAACTGATGCTTTGAACTGTGGTGTTGGAGAAGACTCTTGAGAGTCCCTCAGACTGCAAGATAAATCTAGTCAATCCTAAAGGAAATTAGTCCTGAATTGTCATTGGAAGGTCTGATGCTGATGCTGAAGCTCCAGTACTTTGGCCACCTGATGGGAAGATCTGGCTCATTTGAAAAGACCCTAATGCTGAGAAAGACTGAAGGCATGAGGAAAAGAGGACAACAGAGAATGAGATGGTTGGATGGCATCACTGACTGATGGGCATGAGTTTGAGCAGGCTCTGGGAGTTGGTGATGGACAAGGAAGTTTGGCTTGCTGCAGTCCATGGGGTCACAAAGAGTCAGACGTGACTGAGCGTCTGAACTGAACCGATAGTATTTTTTAATGTTACTTTGTTTCTTTCTCTTTGGTCACTTTCAAGATTTGTTCTTTGTCTTTATGTTCGCTGTATCCATGTATGGTTTTTCTGATGGCTCAGTTAGTAAAGAATCCACCTGCAATGCGGTAGACTCGAGTTCTATTCCTGGGTCAGAAAGATCTGCTGGAGAAGGGATATGCTACCCACTCCAGTATTCTTGGGCATCCCTTGTGGCTCAGCTGGTAAAGAATAGATTTTATTTTACTTATCTTCTATTTTATTCTGTTTCTTTCTTGAGGGGAAGGATTCTTGCATTTAATCAGTTACAAGAATTCTCAGTTGTAATTCAGTATATCACCTTTCTCCATTCTTTGTATTTTTTATCTATACTCCTACTGACAATGTATTAGACCCTCCCATTATGTTGTTGATTCTGTTAACTTTTCTTTCAGGTATTCTTCTATTTATGTGTACTCACTACCTAGGTAACTTCTTTACATAGAGTTTACTAAATCTTTTTTCCGTGATTTCGTTTCATTTATTTTTAGAAGTCTAGCTTGTTTCTTTTTAAATTTTGCCAAGTTTGTTTTTTGTAAGTGTTTTTTATTGTAACGCGTTCCTCCAAATTTCTTTTTTTACATGAATATTGTCATTTCAAAATGTTGGGTTGGCCAAAAAAGTTCATTTTGCTTTTTCCCTAACATTTTCCAGCAAAATCTGAATGACCTTTTTGGCCAACCCAATACTTATCGCTTAGCTTTATTTTCTTAAGTTCCATGTGTTTGTTGAGTCTACTGGCTTTTTTCATTGTCTCTTATTTCTTTGTATATTCTACATTTTTGTACTTTCTGGGCTTATTGTTACAAGACTTTGATCTCTGATAATTTAACATTTTAAGGAGGTTTATGTTTGTTTCTGCCAAATACCTTTTTATGATTATCATTGCTTTTTAATGCTAATTTTTCACCTTGGTAGGGTCCAGATCAAGAGGGGTGGGATGGGGAGTGAAATGGAGGGAGTTTCAAGAGAGAGGGGACATATGTATACTTTCGGCTGATTCATGTTGATGTTTGGCAGAAACCAGCACAATTCTATAAAGCAATTATCCTTCAGCTAAAAAACAAATAAATCTGAAATTTAAAAAACCCTTCAAAATAAGCAGTAAAACAGTTACTAAATAAAAAAAGAATTAAAAAATAAAAAAAGAATTAAAAAATAAAAAAAGAAGTAGTTTAAATCTGAACCTGTGTCCTATGATTTTTCAAGGAAGACTCCTTTATCATTCAGGATCCAACCTTCAATTTCCTTTCGCTTCCCTGAAACACTTTCTTGAGCCATAGTTACTCATACAGTAGCATTTTACTGCTTTAAAAAGTACTCAAATGTCCTGCCTTCATCTGAGAATCTATGTGATAACATCTCTTCTTCTTCTTATGTATTCTCAGGACCTTTAAATCCTAAGTCCCTCGTTTATGAGAGCAGTGGCCCTCCATTCAGCTTCTGTGGAGTCAGCTCACAGGCCAGTCCCTCTGCTTGCCAGCTTTCTTTTAGTTTTTGTCTCTTGGGGAGATCCAAATGCATGCACAGCACACGCACATTCACACATATGCTTTTAAAAGACTGCTTGCAGTAGTCCATCTAGAATTTCTTTGTATTTGGCACCAGAAGGTTTTCGGTCATTAACACTGTAGGAATGGGAGACTGTGGTGGTTGTTGGCACAAATCCCAAATTGAATGAGCTACACATTTCAAAAAGAAAGTTCATAGTCCAAAGAACTATATGTAAAAGGCTAAAGATGACTTTGTTAGACATATACATAAGGTTGAGCAAGGTACACTGAGATTCTTTGACAGAAATCTTACTTTACAGTTCACGTGAAGAATTCATTCGGTCACCAGTGTGCTTAAAGCAGACAAAAAATAAACAGTCCTCTCTCCGAGAAAACCCTCTGCTTATAGTGCTTACTAATTTCTGTGGTGTAAATATTCTCACAAATGGTTGATTTCACACCAGCAGTGGTTTACCAACTCACTCACAAAATTCCCCCAAGTTTAATAACTGGTCCTTGGAAACCAGTGTGAACCACTTGAAGCGTACTACTCCATTTAATCCATAATCCTGGATAATTTTTGTGATAGATGTGGCGTTTTCACTTTTTCTTGTTTCTAGAACTCTGTGTCCTGGTTTTGTTGCTTTCCTGGACATAAAATTTAAATTTAACAAATTTAGTATTTTTAATAAAATTGATTAAATTTAAATCTTAGGCTATGGGATCAGCAGACTTTTTCTATACAGTGTCTGGTATAAGTACTTTAGTATTTGCTAGCTATATTTAGTTATCTTTACACAAGCCTCTTCTTTTACTTTCTTTCTTCTTCTCTTTTAAAAACAACCCTTGAAAAATGTAAAAACCATTCCATAGCAGGCCCTTAGCTGGATTTGATCTGGCACTATAGTTGGCTATAGTTTCTCTACTCTAAAATCTTGGAATTACTGCTGTCTTAAAACAAAACTTGTGCTGACATTTCTGAAAGATCATAGGATAATCAGACTCTGTATTTCCTGACTTCTTCAACTATTTCTGAAATTATCAAACCAAGATTTTTCTGGCATCATTGAGCTGAGACAGTCTATTTTGATTGTGAGTCTTTGAAACTGTTATTTACTATAAATGAATACATATGTGACTATGGAGAAAAGATTTAATTTCTAGAATTTTCCTTTAAAGATATCTCTGAGATATTTATTTTTTTCCATTTTAACACATTTCGAAGGCTTCACAATACAGCAAAACATTAGTGTTTGTGAATTATTTTGTCCTTATCCAAATGCTTGAGGCTATTAATTTTTCTTTGAATAAAAATGTTTTTACATCCTTCCAAACAGGACTTAAGCTGACTTCTAGTGGTAGGTACAGCTGGAAACTCCATGGCTTAACTGCTTTATATTATTTTAAGGACTGTAGAAATTGATGGATTATCATCCAGAAAATGAAAACAGTTTTCAGAACTACCTCGCTTAGAGAATTGAGCTTTTCAAAGCATACCCCCTCCTCAAACACCAAGTATTATGTGATTTAAGCTCCTGTTATTTCTGCAAAGAGCTTAAAAGAATGACTGGCCAGCATGAAAAAGCAATAGAGCATTAATTGAACAGATTTAAAATAATTGAGTTCTACATTTATTAAGAACATAATAAAGGATGTTATCAAAATTTCACATGTGAATATACCATTCCCAAAACTGCTTATGAAAATAATAGACTTTGATGCTGCGAATGAAAAAAAAATGCTTTAAAAATTTATTAGGAAACTTCCCTTAAAAATGAATTTTAGAAACTTCTGCCTTATTATAGAAATACCTCCTGACAGGCTACAGTTATCTGTTTCCAGATTTGTGTACTGTTGAAACAAAATTGATGAAGATACAGGGCATTGTAGATTTAATATAGAAAATTCCATTTCTTAATAGAAGTCAAAAATAGAAATGTGATCAAATGAGATGAAATGAGAGAAAGAAAGGGCAACTGGGAGTAGGAAAATGAAACAGAAATGTTTTCCTTTTATCTGTAAAGTGACTCTAGGCAGCAGAATGGAGATGGTTGTCAGGATAAGCAGTAAAAAATCAGAGCTGAAGGTATATCATATGTACTTTTTGTTAACTGATCACTGTGCTAGCTTATTTTAACTCAGAAATGTAGTCATCACAACTTTTCAGTTGATAGCTGATATAAAATGTTATTTGAAAGGTTGAGAAATTTACCTATTTTTTAAAAGTTAGCAACAACTTTAAAATACCAGTCAATTATTCATAGTTCTGATAATTTATGCTAAACTTGGTAATCTCTTGGTTCATGGACCTAACATTCCAGGCTCCTATGCAGTATTGCTCTTTACAGCATTGAATCTTGCTTCTATCACCAGTCCCATCTATAACTGGGTGTTGTTTTTGCTTTGGTGCCATCCTTTCATTCTCTCTGGAGTTATTTCTCCACTGATCTCCAGTAGCATATTGGGTACCTACTGACCTGGGGAGTTCATCTCTCAATGTCCTATCTTTTTTTCCTTTTCATACTGTTCATGGGGTTCTCAAGGCAAGAATACTGAAGTGGTTTGCCATTCCCTTCTCCAGTGGACCACATTCTGTCAGACCTCTCCACCATGACCCGCCCATCTTGGGTGGCCCCACACGGCATGGCTTAGTTTCATTGAGTTAGACAAGGCTATCGTCCATGTGATCAGATTGGCTAGTTGTCTGTGATTGTGGTTTCAGTCTGTCTGCCCTCTGATGCCCTCTTTCAGCGCCTACCGTCTTACTTGGGTTTCTCTTACCTTGTACGTGAGGTGTTTCTTCATTGGAGGGACTGATGTTAAAGCTGAAACTCCAATACTTTGGCCACCTTATGCACAGAGCTGATTCATTTGAAAAGACCCTGATACTGGGAAAGATTGAGGGCAGGAGCAGAAGGGGATGATGCCGGGAAAGATTGAGGGCAGGAGGAGAAGGGGATGATGCTGGGAAAGATTAAGGGCAGGAGGAGAAGGGGACGACAGAGGATGAGATGGTTGGATGGCATCACCGACACAATGAACATGGGTTTGCGTGGACTCCGGGAGTTGGTGATGGACAGGGAGGCCTGGTGTGCTGCAGTTCATGGGATCGCAGAGTCGGACACTACTGGGTGACTGAACTGAACTGAACTGGTAATCTCTTAAAAGCTCATCAAAGATTTTGTTACCACCATGGTGAAATAAGAGAAATAAACATCTATATGTTTTTTAAGAGTGATGATGATGATCCACATAAAAATATGTGTATTCTAAAACAAAAAGGCAGTTTCCATTGTCAGGAATGATTGTCTTCTAGAAGGTTGTCTCTAGGTTATCACATATGAATGGCTAAATTCTATGGCTTATTACTCCTCTTTGTGATAAAAGAACAAGCTAGTTTACCTTTTAAGTAATATGGCAAGTAAGGAAGATATTCACACATTCAGTGAGCAAATGTTTAATGATTACCTCTTTGTTCCAAGCACTAGAAATAAAGCAGTGAATGAACAAAGTGCATGCTTTGTTATAAAGTTATGCTTGAAACTTATAATCAAATGTATTAGGTGAAAGGGAGACAGAAAGAGACTGTAAACATAGAACACCAATTTAATACATCAGTTGATAATAAGTGCTAGAAAGAAAAAGTACAGGAACCAGAGGCAGAATATGGTTGTGATTTTATAGGGGTGGTTAGAGACATCCTATCTGATATAATATTTCAGCAAAATTCTATGAAGGATTGTGTAATGGTTAATTGTGTGCATCAACTTGACTGTGGCATCTAGGGTGCCTAGATGTTTGGTCAAATATCATTCTGGGTATTTTGGTGAGGGTGTTTTGGATAAGATTAACATTTGAATGGGTAAACTGCCCTCCTTAATGTGGGTCAGTCTCATTAAATCAGATAAAGGCCTGGGTAGAACAAGAAGACAGACTCTCCCATGAGTAGGAAGGAAAATTCTTACTGCCTTTGACTTGGGACATGGGTTTTTCCTGACTTTGGACTCCATTTGAAACATCAGCTCTTGCTGGGTCTTGAATTGGCAATTATATGCATAGTTCATTTGATTCTCTTTCTCTAAAACAATCTGACTAATATAGACTGTGAGCAAATGAGACATTTGGATGTGGACAGGAAGAGAGCTTCAGGCAGGGGCGAAGAGAGTGCTCAGGCCCTGAGTGAGTGGGGAGGCAAAGAAAAGATGGGAAGTTGAAGTAGTTGAGACAAAGCTATTCAGAACCTGTAGGTCACAGTAAGGGGCTTTTCTTTAATTTTTATAAAGGTAGCTCTTGAGCATTTTGAGTAGAGAGACAATATGATTTTATTTATGTTTTCAAATGGATCCTTCCATCTCTTGTTTTCTGAAATGGGAGTTACTGGGAAACAGGAGATAAGAGCTATTATGAATAAAGTTAAATGTTTGGTCCTACATACGTTAATTTTGAGATTTCTGTTAGATACCTAGTCACCATTTTATATACAGCTGCTGGAAATATTTCTAAGTATAGGGGAAGTTAGGGGCTTCTCTGGTGGCTTAGATAGTAAAGAATCTTCCTGTAACGTGGGAAACCCAGGTTTGATCCCTCGGTTGGGAAGATCCCCTGGAGAAGGGAAAGGCAACCCACTCCAGTATTCTTGCCTAGAGAATTCCTTGGACAGAGGAACCTGGGGGGCTACAGTAGTCCATGAGATTGTGAAGAGTCGGATGTGACTGAGTGATTAACACTTTCACTTTCATACTTTCATAGAGGAGATTAAGGCTAGAGAGAGATAAAGATGGTATTTTAAAATGTGGGACTTGATAATGATGATATATAGAGTTTATTATGGGCCAGGAACAGTTTTAATTCTCAGAATAGCCTTGTAAAGTAGGTATTATTAGTATTTCCATTTTATGGATGAGAATTTTGAGGCATAGGAGGTTATGTATCTTCTTTATAATCTACTTACTTGTAGTAAGTAATGGAGTTGGGATGTAAACTGAATCAGGCAGACTGATTTCTGGAATCATGCTATCATGCCTCCTTTGTGAGGTTCTTTCAGTTCAGTTCAGTTCAGTTGCTCAGTCGCATCCGACTCTTTGTGACCCCATGAATTGTAGCGCGCCAGGCCTCCCTGTCCATCACCAACTCACAGAGTTCACTCAGACTCATGTCCATCGAGTCAGTGATGGCATCCAGCCATCTCATCCTCTGTCGTCCCCTTCCACTCCTGCCCCCAATCCTGCCCAGTATCAGAGTCTTTTCCAATGAGTCAACTCTTCGCATGAGGTGGCCGAAGTACTGGAGCTTCAGCTTTAGCATCATTCCTTCCAAAGAAATCCCAGGGCTGATCTCCTTCAGAATGGACTGGTTGGATCTCCTTGCAGTCCAAGGGACTCTCAAGAGTCTTCTCCAACACCACAGTTCAAAAGCATCAATTCTTTGGTGCTCAGCTTTCTTCACAGTCCAACTTGCACATCCGTACATGACTACTGGAAAAACCATAGCCTTTAGGAACTATATATACTTAGAGATGAACTCTAAGGATTGTTCTAGGGTAATACAGTAAATAAAGTTCAGCAAGAATGAGGAAGAACTTGCAAAGGAAACCAAGAAGTAACACCAGTAAGGTCTAAGAAGAATTCAGAAAATGTCACCTGGGAAGCTAAGGAAGGGCATATTTCAAGTGAGTGACTCATGAAGTCAGATGGTCCTGCTCAGGCATGTATGGTAAAAAATGAGAAGGGTCATTTGATTTTTTAATGTGGAATGTTTTGTTCAGCCTGATTCGAGTTGTTTCAAAAGAAAACGGGCCCTGTGTTGGTTTTCAAATACCATTATCTACTAAAATGAATGAAAACTCCTGGGCTCCTTGGAAAAATATATGATTCCAGAACTGAGGCATGGAAAGTACAAGACGAACCTAGAATATGATGTGGCAGAAAGTGAGGATGTACTTAATGGCTGATGTTTCCAAAGGATACAGGAGCATGTTCGAAGAGACGTCCTCTAGCCACATACTAGACAATTTGAACATCAAGATAAAGAACGAAGGCAAAGGATTTTAACCTATTGAATATGAATTCATGAATTCAAATCAGTACAGTTAACTAAGTGAATTAAAGAGAAATCTTCCTCAACAGTTTCTTTTCTCCAAACTAATAAAGAACAGCAGAATTGGAATTATTGTTTGGCAGTTGGAGGATGAGATGGTTGGATGGCATCACCGACTCAATGGACATGGGTTTGGGTGGACTCTGGGCATTGGTGATGGACAGGGAGGCCTGGCGTGCTGCAGTCCATGGGGTCACAAAGAGTCGGACACAACTGAGCAACTGAACTGAATTGTAATAATAATAATTGATTCAGGCAAGATTTTTTAATGGCTATGAAAACCAGTGGGTGAAAGTTTAAGGAGTAATGGAATATTTACTTAGACTCAACTTATCTCCTCATAAGACTTACCAGTTACAAAGTGTAAAATATCAACTTTGCAGTAGAGAATCCTGGAAGACATCACTTTGATAGTCCCAGTCATGGAACAAATCAATAGGGTATACCTCCTGATTGGAGAAGGGAATGGCAGCCCACTCCAGTATTCTTGCCTGGGAAATCCCAAAGACAGAGAAGCCTGGTGGGCTGCAGTCCACGGGGTCACAAAGAGTCAGACACGACTGAGCACACAGCACATACCTCCTGATACAGTGATCTGAGAAGAACTTTACACGACTATATCACCTCCAAGGTGCTCCTACCAAAAGTCCGTAGTATGAATCCAGTAATGAGGAACCATCACACAAATCCAAATTAGAGATATTCTATATGTAACTGGACTGTTCTCTTTAAAGATGCAAAACCTTTAAATATAAAAACTCAATAAATATTTAGATTATAGGAGACTAAGGCGACATGGGAGTATGTCAGGGCTGTATATTGTCAACCTGCTTATTTAACTTATATGCAGAGTACATCATGAGAAATGCTGGGCTGGAAAAAGCACAAGCTGGAGTCAAGATTGCTGAGAGAAATAGCAATAACCTCAGATATGCAGATGAGACCAGCCTTATGGCAGAAAGTGAAGAGGAACTAAAAAGCCTCTTGATGAAGGTGAAAGAAGAGAGTGAAAAAGTTGACTTAAAGCTCAACATTCAGAAAATGAAGATCATGGCATCTGGTCCCATCATTTCATGGCGAATAGATGGGGAAAGTGGAAACAGTGTCAGACTTTATTTTTGGGGGGCTCCAAAATCACTGCAGATGGTGATTGAAGCCATGAAATTAAAAGACGCTTCCTCCTTGGAGGGAAAGTTATGACCAACCTAGATAGCATATTCAAAAGCAGAGACATTACTTTGCCAACAAAGGTCCATCTAGTCAAGGCTATGGTTTTGCTGTGGTCATGTATGGATGTGAGAGTTGGACTGTGAAGAAAGCTGAGCACCAAAGAATTGATGCTTTTGAACTGTGGTGTTGGAGAAGACTCTTGAGAATCCCTTGGACTGCAAGGAGATCGAACCAGTCCATTCTGAAGGAGATCAGCCCTGGGATTTCTTTGGAAGGAATGATGCTAAAGCTGAAACTCCAGTACTTTGGCCACCTCATGCAAAGAGTTGACTCATTGGAAAGACTCTGATGCTGGGAGGGATTGGGGGCAGGAGATGAAGGGGATGACAGAGGATGAGATGGCTGGATGGCATCACGGACTCAATGGACCTGAGTCTGAGTGAACTCCGGGAGTTGGCGATGGACAGGAAGGCCTGGCATGCTGCAATTCATGGGGTCGCAAAGAGTCAGACAAGACTGAGCAACTGGACTGAACTGAACTGAAGGTGACATGAAAACTGAGTGCAGTGCTTTAGTCTTGGATATTCATTTGCTATAAGAATTATTACTAGGACCATTAACAGAATCTGAATAAAGTCTATGGATTAGAGAATAGCCTTGTATCATTATTTTCATATTTTAGTAAGTTGGTATGTCTTAAAACATGTTGTTGCTGCTGCTGCTGCTGCTGCTAAGTCGCTTCAGTCGTGTCCGACTCTCTGCGACCCCATAGATGGCAGCCCACCAGGGTCCGCCGTCCCTGGGATTCTCCAGGCAAGAACACTAGAGTGGGTTGCCATTTCCTTGTGCTTTAAAATAAAATACTTGATACTGGCAAAGTGTAGGAAAATATTCTTTGTGCTTGTTAAGTATTACATATTAACTATTATAAAGTTATAATGTCTGTTGATAATAACTACAGGTGGGAGAGTGTTCATGTCATCATTGAGTTTATTAAATATCTGCTTTTCAGATTCAACACTGCCCTTGCTCTCAGAGATATTTGATGGGGTCATTGCTTTCAAGGGTTTTAACACTTTAGGATGGAAGGATGCACATATAGATATTAAATATCAATGCAGAGTAGCATACAGTAAGTGCTGAATGAATGTCGCCTCCATACCATACCACACCATATCATAATAACTTGGATAATGGAGTTAGACCAAGAAATGAGAGAACAAGTTGGACAAGGAGATAAAACTTGGCTTAGTGTGTCAGTTCAGTTCAGTCACTGGGTCATGTCCGACTCTTTGCAACCCCATGGACTGCAGCATACAGGCTTTCCCATCCATCACTAACTCCCAGAGCTTGCTCAAATTCATGTTCATCGAGTTGGTGATGCCATCCATCCATCTCACCCTCTGTTGTCCCCTCCTCCTGCCTTTAATCTTTCCCAGCATCAGAGTCTTTTCCGATAAGTCAGTTATTTGCATCAGGTGGCCAAAGTATTGGAGTTACAGGTTCAGCATGTCTTTCCGATGACTATTCAGGAGAGATTTCCTTTAGGATTGACTGGTTTGATCTCCTTGCTGTCTAAGGGACTCTCAAGTATTTTCTCCAACACCACAATTCAAAAGCATCAATTCTTTGGCACTCAGCTTTCTTTATAGTCTAACTCTCACATCCATACATGACTACTGGAAAAACCAAAGCTTTGACTAGAGGGACCTTTTTTGGTAAAGTAATGTCTCTGCTTTTTAATGTGCCGTCTAGCTTGGTTATAGGTTTTCTTCTAAGGAACAAGTGTCTTTTAATTTCATGGCTGCATAGTGTGTGAAAGTGAAAGTGACGTCACTCAGTCGTGTCCGACTCTTTGCAACCCCGTGGACTGTAGCCCACCAGGCTCCTCCGTCCATGGGATTCTCTTTTCTAAGCTAGTTGCCATTGTCCATCGATGGCTTTGTATAATAATAATACATGCTTCATAGTTTATTACCCTTCCTCACCCACTGTGGTGCCCTCCATGAGGGTAGTCCCACATCAGTCTTGGTCATTATTATATTGCTGCACTGTATCCAATTGAAAAATTATATATGTACTGCATGAATGAAATATATGAGAATTAGAAGTGATATTTTAAAAAGTTTGATGTCTTAACACTGAGGTTGAGATTTCTTATAAAATTAGGATATTCCAACTATAGCATGTGGTCGATAATAAGAATTATAAATTTATTTATTAAGAAACTGCTATCATTACAATCATCAGACTGTCACCATATTTAGAAGTCTGGAAGAAAAGGTGATGCTTCTAAACGTAGAAGAGAGGGGCCAATAGGCAGAAAGAATCTTGTAAAAAAAATTCCTAAGGAATGGTGACTTCTTTCTTTCGTCCCTTCCTCTGTGCCTCTCTCCCTTTGTCCCTCCCTCACCCTTCTCTCTTTCTTTCCTTCTTTTTACTTAAAAAAAGATTATATTGGAGTATAGTTGATTAACAATGTTGTGTTAGTTTCAAGGGATTTGGTTATACATTTATATGTCTGTTATTTTTCAGACTTGTGTCCCTTATTGGCTATTTCAGAATGTTTCGTATAGTTCCCTGCACTATACAGTAGGTTCTTGTTGGTTCTCTATTTTATACATAGAAGTGTGTATTTGTTAATCCCAAACTCCTAATTTTCTCCTCCCTCTACCCTTCCCCCTCTTGTTAACAACAAGTTTGCTTTCTATGTCTGCGAATCTATTTCTGTTTTGTATACCAGTTCATTCATATCATCCTTTTTTCGGGGGGAGGGGTTTCACGTATGAGTGTTATCATACAATATTTGTCTTTTTCTTTCTGACTTCACTTAGTATGACAATCTCTAGGTCCATTCATGTTGTTGCAAATGGCATTATTTCATTCTTTTTTTTGGCCAAGTAATAATACTCCATTGAATTAGTACATACCACATCTTCTTTATCCATTCACCTGTTGA
Source organism: Capricornis sumatraensis (assembly GCF_032405125.1). Lineage (NCBI taxonomy): Eukaryota > Metazoa > Chordata > Mammalia > Artiodactyla > Bovidae > Capricornis > Capricornis sumatraensis. The sequence goes on from NC_091077.1 coordinate 75,057,772, forward strand.
TGGGCATTTAAGTTGCTTCCATGTTTTGATTGTTGCAAATGGTGCTGCTATGAATATTAAGGTGCTTTATCTTTTCAAATTAGAATTTTTCTCCAAATTTATGCCCAGGAGTGAGATTGCAGGATCATACATTTGCTCTGTTTTTACTATTTCAAGGAACTACTGTACTGTTCTCCATAGTGGCTATATCAATTTACATTCCCACCAAACGTGTAGGAGGATTCCCTTTTCTGCACTCCCTGTCCAGAATTTATTATATGTAGCCATTTTGATGATGCCCATTCTGACTGTTGTGAGGTGACTTTGTAGCTTTGAGAAATTTGTATTTCTCTAATAATTAGCAATATTGAACATCTTTTCAGTGAAGAAGTAGACTGAGACAGTTTATCCAGTGTGGCAAAGGGAGTTAAAATTAGAGAGGTAGGTAGGAGAGAGCTGTCAAGCCTTAAATTCCAGTGTCAAGTGAGGAGATTGGATTTTACCCAGTGTCTAGTGAGGAAGCAGCAGAGGATGAGATGGTTAGGAAGCATCACTGACTCAATGGGCATGAACTTGACCAAACTCTAGGAGAGAGTGGAGGACAGGGAAGCCTGGGTTGCTGCAGCCTATGGTTGTCGCAGAGGTTGGATACAGCGAGTGAACGACAGGAGGTGTTATATTGTTAGCATTGTGAAGAATTTAATAATTAAATAAAGAAGTTATCAGAGGTACATCTCATTATTTTAATGTAGCCACACAGCTACCTACTATTAAGTATATTCAAAATTTTGATGTTTTGCCAGTAACAATGACTTTTTATATAAAATTGTTGCTATTATAATTATCTTGCAAAAACTGAGGTAAATATGATAGGAAGTACAGCAGGCAGATCTTGAAAGTGGTTTATGCTAGAGGCTACGGTGTGTTATTTGTGATCCCTGGCATCCTTTTATTTATTTTAGTTGCAACTGATGCGTTTGGGACATTTCTTCCAACCACTATATTAATGACTATCATAGTTAAGGTTACCTGGAAGCAATAGATATGCCCAAGGACATTTACTACTTTATAAAAAGTTCATCTCAGAGTGTTTTCTGGACACAGTGAAACATTTAGGGTCTTGGTTAGGTCTCAAGAGTGTAGCAGAGTATAGTAAATGGACTTAGAAAATGCAAAATTGCTGCATTTCAGATGGTTGCCATAAGTCATTTGTTACATGCTGACTGCATCCATAAAATACCTCAATTTTGTGCATTTCCTTAGGGAATGCCTTTCTTCCACATACAAATAAGAAAGAAATTGGTTTGGGAAGGTTGCAACAGATGATCAAGCAAGGTGGAAAATGCGTGAAGGATGTAGAAACTGGGAACTCTGTATCATAAAATGCTTTCCCAGTCTTGCCTGTTTAGAAGGAGAAACTGACCAAACTCCAGTCAGAATCTCCTATCATCTGTTAAGTTTCTAGGGACCATATTGGTTTATTTGTGAATGGCTATTTACAACTAAAATATGCAATTAATTCATTTTTCTAAGCCCACATATGGTACAAGGTATCAATTATATAGCCAATGGAATAGTAGGACTGATTGCATATTTTGATGTGAAATTATTTAGGTTCCCTTCAAATTACTGCTTCTGCCTGAGGTCCTGGTGTATGTGAGAGTGTGTGTGTGCCATGTAAGAATGGAGTCTCTATTTCCACAGCCCTCTGAATCTTCTGAAAATAAGCTCCACCGGACTTCAGAGACACAAGTTCTGGTGGCTCGTCTTCTGATTGCAGCATCCCCCAGGCTGGGGAGCCTGATGTAGGGCTCACACCTGTTGCTTTTTGGGGAGAACCTCTGCAATTACAATTATTCTCCTGTTTGTGGGTCGTGCACCCTGGGGTATGGGTTTGTCTATACTCCAGCTCCACCCTCTTACCTGTCTTGGGGTTCCTTCTTTATATCACTCATTGTAGAAGATCTTTTCTCTTGATTCTGATCTTCTCAGCAACAGTTGCTCTGTAAATAGTTGTAATTTCAGTATACCTGTGAAAGTGTGAAAGGAGGTGAGCAGGGTCTGCCTACTCTGCCATCTTGGCCCACTTCCAACTTCACATGCATCCTGTCCAACTCTGCAGCCTCATGGACTATAGCCTGCCAGGCTCCTCAGTCCATGGGATTCTCAAGCAAGAATCCTGGAGTGGGTCCTCCTCTGGGGTATCTTCCCAACCCAGGGAGTGAACCTGTGTCTCCTGCATCTCTTGCATTGGCAGGCAGATTCTTTCCAACTGAGCTACCTGGCAAGCCATTTCTAATTCTAATTCATTTCCTGGAAAATAATTAGCATTTAGTAAATTCGTATTTTAATGTGCATCTTCCTACTATGGGTAAAAACTCATGGATATAGTTTAAAGACTACCTTATACTGAGTTCCTCTGGAGATAGGGGAAAATGTTGTTGTTCCTGAGTTGCTAGGTCATGTCTGACTCTTTACAACCTCATGGACTACAGCATGCCAGTTCATAACTGCTTTCTGTTTTAAAGATCTCCTTCAAGGAAGCCTGTTGAAGAGGGGCTCACGGTTGGAGGAGGAGGTGACAGTTCTCAGGAAGTGTATTTTTGGTTTGATAGAGAATTATTGTCTTGTACAGGACTTAAATCTCAAGTCTGCAGTAGGTGGTATGTGACTTAAGAGCCTTAAGGGAGGTGATTTGTCACTGAATGTCAAGTGTAACTCTTTCAAAGGGACTAACAAGTGAAGTGGAAAAATATCATATTATGTGCCATCTTTGTTCAGAAGGATTCTAAGTGAGCAGTTATTCTGAAGTGGAGTTGTGGGTTTAAGACTGGTTTTACCACTTATCTGGAATCTTGAAACATGCCACAGTGTTCATGGTTTCATTCCTTGGCAAGAGAATAATGAGAAAGCTTTGAGTTTTTACCTCTTTTGCAGAGATGATTTTCCAGGAAACTTGATTTTGCCAGTCCTGTTATTTTTGCGTCTGTCTTTATAGAAGTTACCATGGTGGCAGGTGTCTGGAGAAAGTACAGTAATTTGACTCTTATTACACATTATATTTATCTCTAAGGTAGTTTATCACTTTTTAAATATCTTATGGGAAAATTGGGATTAAAGAAGCAATGGATTCCATTTTCTTTTATTAGTTCACTTTAGTAGTTGCACACGTATGTTGATATTATCAATGACCATGTAAATAAATTATTTTACTGGTCTCATTAACAGTGTACAAGAGCCTGTAATTGTATAGAGTGCATAAAACGTATTGGTACATTTTGATCGTTTTACTCAGCCTTGTGGTTGCTGCTGGAGTAAATGGATGTTAAAATTATATACTTCCAGTTGAGAAGGTATGATGTTTTTGCTGAGTAAAACTGAATCTTTTCTACTATCATCTCACAAATACCAGGAGTTCTACCAATAGAGGTACTCTTCATTTGCAGTATTCAGTGTTTTTTTTTTTTAATGCAATTAGAGCAATAATAAATAGCATAACGTTTCCGTTAAGGTGGGAGTAGTAGAGCCCATAAAAAAACCACTGAATATGATTCTTGTGGTAGATGAAAGGTATCAAAGACATCTCATGGTTTTGCCTTTTTTCCTCGGTGCACTTAGATTAAAGGTGTCAATTTATCTAAAGAATGTGTGCCCCAAAATTCATATGTTGAAACCTTAACTCCAATGTGATGTTATTAGGAGGTAGGACCTTTGGGAGGTAATAGGTCATGAGGGTGGAGCCCTCATGAATGAGGTTGCTGCTGCTGCTGCTGCTGCCGAGTTGCTTCAGTCGTGTCTGACTCTGTGCGACCCCATAGATGGCAGCCCACCAGGCTCCCCTGTCCCTGGGATTCTCCAGGCAAGAACACTGGAGTGGGTTGCCATTTCCCTCTCCAATGCATGAAAGTGAAAAGTGAAAGTGAAGTCGCTCAGTCGTGTCCTACTCTTTGCGACCCCATGGACTGTAGCCTACCAGGCTCCTCTGTCCATGGGATTATCCAGGCAAGAGTACTGGAGTGTGGTGCCATTGCCTTCTCTGATGAATGAGGTTAGTAGTCTTATAAGAGGAGGCCAGAGAGCTAGGTAGCTCTTTTTTTTTTTTTTTTTTTTGCTGTGTGATGACACAGCAAGAAGACCACCATCTAAACCTAGTGGAGGTCTCTTCTCAAGAATCCAACTGTACTGACACGATGATCTTAAACTTCCAACCTCCAGAGTTTTGAGAAACAAATGTTTGTTAAACTACTCACTATATGATGATTTGTTTTAGCAGTCCAAACAAAATATATACTAGCAATACCTCAGTTTTTTTTTTATTTTTTTTATTTTTCTTTTTTTTTTTTTATTATGGAAAATTTTATTTTATTTTATTTTTTATTTTTTTTTTAATTTTAAAATCTTTAATTCTTACATGTGTTCCCAAACATGAAACCCCCTCCCACCTCCCTCCCCATAACATCTCTGTGGGTGATCCCCATGCACCAGCCCCAAGCATGCTGTATCCTGCGTCAGACATAGACTGGCGATTCAATTCTTACATGATAGTATACATGATAGAATGCCATTCTCCCAAATCATCCCGCCCTCTCCCTCTCTCTCTGAGTCCAAAAGTCCGTTATACACAGCTGTGTCTTTTTTCCTGTCTTGCATACAGGGTCGTCATTGCCATCTTTCTAAATTCCATATATATGTGTTAGTATACTGTATTGGTGTTTTTCTTTCTGGCTTACTTCACTCTGTATAATCGGCTCCAGTTTCATCCATCTCATCAGAACTGATTCAAATGAATTCTTTTTAACGGCTGAGTAATACTCCATTGTGTACATGTACCACAGCTTTCTTATCCATTCATCTGTTGATGGACATCTAGGTTGTTTCCATGTCCTGGCTATTATAAACAGTGCTGCGATGAACATTGGGGTACATGTGTCTCTTTCAATTCTGGTTTCCTCGGTGTGTATACCCAGCAGTGGGATTGCTGGGTCATAAGGTAGTTCTATTTGCAATTTTTTAAGGAATCTCCACACTGTTCTCCATAGTGGCTGTACTAGTTTGCATTCCCACCAACAGTGTAGGAGGGTTCCCTTTTCTCCACACCCTCTCCAGCATTTATTGCTTGCAGATTTTTGGATCGCAGCCATTCTGACTGGTGTGAAGTGGTACCTCATTGTGGTTTTGATTTGCATTTCTCTGATAATGAGTGATGTAGAGCATCTTTTCATGTGTTTGTTAGCCATCCGTATGTCTTCTTTGGAGAAATGTCTATTTAGTTCTTTGGCCCATTTTTTGATTGGGTCGTTTATTTTTCTGGAATTGAGCTGCATAAGTTGCTTGTATATTTTTGAGATTAGTTGTTTGTCAGTTGCTTCATTTGCTATTATTTTCTCCCATTCAGAAGGCTGTCTTTTCACCTTGCATATATTTTCCTTTGTTGTGCAGAAGCTTTTAATTTTAATTAGATCCCATTTGTTTATTTTTGCTTTTATTTCCAGAATTCTGGGAGGTGGATCATAGAGGATCCTGCTGTGATTTATGTCTGAGAGTGTTTTGCCTATATTCTCCTCTAGGAGTTTTATAGTTTCTGGTCTTACATTTAGATCTTTAATCCATTTTGAGTTTATTTTTGTGTGCGGTGTTAGAAAGTGATCTAGTTTCATTCTTTTACAAGTGGTTGACCAGTTTTCCCAGCACCACTTGTTAAAGAGATTGTCTTTACTCCATTGTATATTCTTGCCTCCTTTGTCAAAGATAAGGTGTCCATATGTGTGTGGATTTATCTCTGGGCTTTCTATTTTGTTCCATTGATCTATATGTCTGTCTTTGTGCCAGTACCATACTGTTTTGATGACTGTGGCTTTGTAGTAGAGCCTGAAGTCAGGCAAGTTGATTCCTCCAGTTCCATTCTTCTTTCTCAAGATTGCTTTGGCTATTCGAGGTTTTTTGTATTTCCATACAAATCTTGAAATTATTTGTTCTAGTTCTGTGAAAAATATGGCTGGTAGCTTGATAGGGATTGCGTTGAATTTGTAAATTGCTTTGGGTAGTATACTCATTTTCACTATATTGATTCTTCCAACCCATGAACATGGTATATTTCTCCATCTATTAGTGTCCTCTTTGATTTCTTTCATCAGTGTTTTATAGTTTTCTGTATATAGGTCTTTAGTTTCTTTAGGTAGATATATTCCTAAGTATTTTATTCTTTTTGTTGCAATGGTGAATGGAATTGTTTCCTTAATTTCTTTTTCTACTTTCTCATTATTAGTGTATAGGAATGCAAGGGATTTCTGTGTGTTGATTTTATATCCTGCAACTTTACTATATTCATTGATGAGCTCTAGTAATTTTCTGGTGGAGTCTTTAGGGTTTTCCATGTAGAGGATCATGTCATCTGCAAACAGTGAGAGTTTTACTTCTTCTTTTCCAATCTGGATTCCTTTTATTTCTTTTTCTGCTCTGATTGCTGTGGCCAAAACTTCCAGAACTATGTTGAATAGTAGCGGTGAAAGTGGACACCCTTGTCTTGTTCCTGACTTTAGGGGAAATGCTTTCAATTTTTCACCATTGAGGATAATGTTTGCTGTGGGTTTGTCATATATAGCTTTTATTATGTTGAGGTATGTTCCTTCTATTCCTGCTTTCTGGAGAGTTTTTATCATAAATGGATGTTGAATTTTGTCAAAGGCCTTCTCTGCATCTATTGAGATAATCATATGGTTTTTATTTTTCAATTTGTTAATGTGGTGAATTACATTGATTGATTTGCGGATATTGAAGAATCCTTGCATCCCTGGGATAAAGCCCACTTGGTCATGGTGTATGATCTTTTTAATATGTTGTTGGATTCTGATTGCTAGAATTTTGTTGAGGATTTTTGCATCTATGTTCATCAGTGATATTGGCCTGTAGTTTTCTTTTTTTGTGACATCTTTGTCAGGTTTTGGTATTAGGGTGATGGTGGCCTCATAGAATGAGTTTGGAAGTTTCCCTTCCTCTGCAATTTTCTGGAAGAGTTTGAGTAGGATAGGTGTTAGCTCTTCTCGAAATTTTTGGTAGAATTCAGCTGTGAAGCCGTCTGGACCTGGGCTTTTGTTTGCTGGAAGATTTCTGATTACAGTTTCAATTTCCGTGCTGGTGATGGGTCTGTTAAGATTTTCTATTTCTTCCTGGTTCAGTTTTGGAAAATTGTACTTTTCTAAGAATTTGTCCATTTCTTCCATGTTGTCCATTTTATTGGCATATAATTGCTGATAGTAGTCTCTTATGATCCTTTGTATTTCTGTGTTGTCTGTTGTGATCGCTCCATTTTCATTTCTAATTTTATTGATTTGATTTTTCTCTCTTTGCTTCTTGATGAGTCTGGCTAGTGGTTTGTCAATTTTATTTATCCTTTCAAAGAACCAGCATTTGGCCTTGTTGATTTTTGCTATGGTCTCTTTTGTTTCTTTAGCATTTATTTCTGCCCTAATTTTTAAGATTTCTTTCCTTCTACTAACTCTGGGGTTCTCCAATTCTTCCTTTTCTAGTTGCTTTAGGTGTAGAGTTAGGTTATTTATTTGACTTTTTTCTTGTTTCTTGAGGTATGCCTGTATTGCTATGAACTTTCCTCTTAGCACTGCTTTTATAGTGTCCCACAGGTTTTGGGTTGTTGTGTTTTCATTTTCATTAGTTTCTATGCATATTTTGATTTCTTTTTTGATTTCTTCTGTGATTTGTTGGTTATTCAGAAGTGTGTTGTTCAACCTCCATATGTTGGAATTTTTAGTAGTTTTTCTCCTGTAATTGAGATCTAATCTTAATGCATTATGGTCAGAAAAGATGCTTGGAATGATTTCAATTTTTTTGAATTTATCAAGTTTAGATTTATGGCCCAGGATGTGATCTATCCTGGAGAAGGTTCCATGAGCACTTGAAAAAAAGGTGAAATTCATTGTTTTGGGGTGAAATGTCCTATAGATATCAATTAGGTCTAATTGATCTAATGTATCATTTAAAGTTTGCGTTTCTTTGTTAATTTTCTGTTTAGTTGATCTGTCCATAGGTGTGAGTGGGGTATTAAAGTCTCCCACTATTATTGTGTTATTGTTGATTTCCCCTTTCATACTTGTTAGCATTTGTCTTACATATTGCGGTGCTCCTATATTGGGTGCATATATATTTATAATTGTTATATCTTCTTCTTGGATTGATCCTTTGATCATTATGTAGTGGCCTTCTTTGTCTCTTTTCACAGCCTTTGTTTTAAAGTCTATTTTATCAGATATGAGTATTGCCACTCCTGCTTTCTTTTGGTCTCTATTTGCGTGGTATATCTTATTCCAGCCCTTCACTTTCAGTCTATATGTGTCCCTTGTTTTGAGGTAATACCTCAGTTTTAAACCTGCCACCTTTATGTATACATTTTGGAGTTTTCCCTCTAATTCTTAGTGATTTGGCAATGAGTACTTTTAAGAGAGAACAGATTATTTGAGAAATACACATGGGATGTTAGGAACACTGTGATCCCCTATTTTTTTTTTTTTTAACACATATTGTTCACTAACGGGGCTTGTATTATAAAGATCAGTAATCAGCCTGTGGTTAAATGAAACAACATACAACGTTATAAGTGAAATTTCTTTTTGCCTACTTTGGGACTCAGGCAAGATGATTAAGGTACAAAGAACCAAGATGGGAATAAAATAATTTTATATTTTACACATATTATATTTTGAAAAAATAGTTTTGCAATATTTTACATAGTTTATAATATTTATTTACACACATACACAAAAGCAATTTAAGGAAAAGGGAAAGCAGAATTAGCAAGATGATCTCTTTAAAGTATATGCTCAGGCAAATGAAAGAACAGATGCAGACGTGGGCCTAGATTTCCTATATTCCTGGCCCAAGTGCTGAGGCTATAAATTATGTAAGTAGCCACATAACAAAGCAGCATGAAGCCCAGGTATGTTTACAAAGGAACATTCACACTGGCCCTGGCAACTTGAACCTCATTTCTACTGAGACTGGAATGACTGATGAAAGGTGATTGCTGGCGGGTGTTATTTCTTTATCTTTAAAGAGTGGCATATTGTGCAGCAATGCAAGATATCCAAAAGCTACTCTGGGTAGGCCAGATCTTATTTTGCTCTCCAGACTACTTGAAGCTTTGTGTGCAGACTTGGTTTATCAGCACCCCAAGCAGATTGGCCCCCGTAGGGCACTCATCTGATTGTGGCCAATGTAATCATTGCTTCCAGGGGACTGTGAAATTTGACAAGCCCTGTGGTATGTTGGCCATTACTGAAAGGGAGGGTTTCACTACACTCTAACTTCATGGTTTCCATAACTTTTTTTCTTGTTCCTAAAGCAACCTAAAACCCACCTTGTTCTTTTCAATCTATGTCTGAGCTGTTCTTCCCAGCCCTCTCATTTTTTCCTTTGTTTTCTCCTTTCCTTTTTTGTCTTCCTTTCCTCTCTCCCCCTCCCTTTCTTTCTCTCAAGCTCTTTCCCATCCCTCCCTCTGTCCCTCCCTTTTATCTTCCCTCTCTCCCTCCCTCCCTCTTTCTTTGATTCTTTGCTTTCCTTGCTCTTTTCCTCTCCCCTTTCTCTTTCTTTTTCTTTTGAGAGAGAAGAAGAGAAACTAAGGATCCTTTCTCTAGGGTAAAGAAGATTAACTGATGTTGTACTCTAGGCCTTCCCTGATAGCTCAGCTGGTAAAGAATCTGCCTGCAATACAGGAGACCCTGGTTTGATTCCTGGGTCAGGAAGATCCTCTGGAGAAGGGATAGGCTACTCACTCCAGTATTCTTTGGCTTCCCTGTGGCTCAGCTGCAATGTGGGAGACCTGGGTTCGATCCCTGGGTTGGGAAGATTCCCTGGAGAAGGGAAAGGCTATCCACTCTAGTATTTTGGCCTGGAGAATTCCATGGACTGTATGGTCCATGGGGTCGCAAAGAGTTGGACACGACTGAGTGACTTTCACTTTCACTACAAGTTTAGCACAAGAACACTCACCAAACAAAATTGATTAGCTTTAATACTATAACCATGCATCAGGACAGCAGTATGTTCTGTTTCCCTTTGCCTGAAAATCCCTTGCTTAATTTGCTCTTATTTCAGTTTAACAATAAATCTCCATCTTGAACAACACTTTGCTGTTACTTCACCTTCTTTTTCTTCTTAGACTGCACACTGAAGGTGATAGTTGTATATTACAATCAATTTTTTGAATATTTCACATGAGAATAATCACACATAACCATGGAATAAGCTAATTTTTTTATTCTTATAGAGGAGAATCAGTTCTGGTGGGTTCTTATTATTTAAGTTGAGCAGAACTAGAGGGCAGTTATTTTTAGGGGCATGTAAATGCTAAAAGTGGAAATGAGTCATATGTATTCATAAACATTAACAGTGTTTATAATATTGACTAGTAAGGGCTGTATCAAAGTCTTGATTATGTTCATAAAGATATCAGAAGAAGAAGAAAATAGCCTTGTGTTTGCATTTTTACGCTTAGGCTGATCAGTATTCTCAATCATCATGTAGGTTATGGAATAATTTTACATTTTCTCTTTTGTATGAACTCTTATTTATAAGTATAGACTTCCTTTTTCTGTTTCCATGTCAAAGTAACTTACAGTCTCATTGTAATATAGCAAACAGAACTAACTTGGAGGCAAAACAATTTTCCTAATAAGGTATTAAGCAACACAACAAAACACATTTTACGAACTCGTCCAACTGTCGAGATTCTTGTAGTATATTAAAATGAGAAACCACAATTGTGTTATTAATTAAGAAGAATAAAGTTGCATTTGCTGAAACATAACATACTTTCATATCTTCAGGAAGAATGTTTCAGGAAGAAATGACAGTAAATTTCAATTAGAAAATAAATACCACACTATACATTTAGCCGTCATAAAATGAAATATACATAGCTTGACTGCTACTTTATTGAATGCAGCCATATGTTTGTATGTTTGCCTCATCATCAAGAGGATAACTGATTTTAGGAGGATGCTGCTGTGATTTAGTCAAGGGGTATTGTGTAAATGGAGATTTTCTATTCTAGAGCAAAGTTTGGAAAACAATTTCTTGATCATCTATCAAATTGAAGGTAATAGTTTTGATAAGCATTGCATTGGAAGTCATTGTGATTTTAACATGTGTCGTAGGGGTTAATGCTTCATTCTTAAGCTATTCTCTGTCTCTATGTAGATCACTTTTGGAAAGCTCAGATCCAAACACCTTGGAGTTTTATAACAAAATACCATAGACTGGGTAGATTAAACAATAGAAATTTGTTTTCTCATGAGACTGGAGGATAAAAAGCCCAGGTGAAAGTGAAAGTCACTCAGTCCTGTCTGACTCTTTGAGGCCCCATGTACTGTAGCCCTCGATCAATGAAATTCTCCAGGCAGGAATACTGGAGTGAGTTTCCATTCCTTTCTCTAGGGGATCTTCCCAACCCAGGGATCGAACTCAGGTCTCCTACATTGCAGGCAGATGATTCTTTACGGTTTGAACCACCAGGGAAGCAAAAAAAACCAAGAATAAGGATAAAGATTCTTGCTTCATCCTCACATTAGGGGGGCAGGAAGTGATTGAAAGACAAGATTAATGAAAAAGTAGATTTAATTAGGGACACTGGGATTGGATAAACAAAATATGAGTCTGGCCAGTAACTGTCATGGCAGGTATCCTCTGCTGCTGCTGCTGCTGCTGCTAAGTCACTTCAGTCGTGTCCGACTCTGTGTGACCCCATAGACGGCAGCCCACCAGGCTCCCCTGTCCCTGGGATTCTCCAGGCAAGAACACTGGAGTGGGTTGCCATTTCCTTCTCCAATGCATGAAAGTAAAAAGTGAAAGTGAAGTCGCTCAGTCGTGTCCTACTCTTTGCGACCCCATGGACTGCAGCCTACCAGGCTCCTCTGTCCATGGGATTTTCCAGGCAAGAGTACTGGAGTGGGGTGCCATTGCCTTTTCCAGGTACCCTCTAGTGACTCCTAATGTCACCTAAATGTTAGAATGAAGTGTTTATGCTCTCATTTTACCCTGTTCACTCTTTGCAACCTCCAGCCACTTGCTCTTCTGTATGCTCCTTGAAGAACTCGCACCTTTTTCCTGCCTTTGGGCCTTTGCATAACCTACTCTTTCTTTCTAGAATATCCTTTACCTGATTTTTGTACATCTTCTTCCTTATCATTCAGGTTTTAACTCACATGTTGCCTCCTCTGAAAAAGACTTGAGAGCCATATCTAAATAGCTTATTCCTCCTCTATACCACTTACTGTTTCATCCCATTGCTTGGCACCATCACCACTTTTCACAGCATTAGCACTATTTTAAATTATGCTGTTTGATTATTTTTTCCTATCTTTCCCCTCCCTGCCCATCTATTCTTGCCTTGAATAGAAGCTGTATGAGAACAAGAGTGTTGTCTGTCTTGCTCACAGTATTCTCTCCAAGACCCAGAAAGTACCTGACACAGAATGGACACTTTATCCACATTCACTGAATAAAGAAATTTTTAGAATTGCTTTTAAGGTCTATTACTACTGAATATAATATATATTCAGATACATTTTTGGATGTCTCCCTTCTCTTTGAATATGACCCCAGGCCTCCTTGGGATGATGAGGGCAGAGGACACCCTGAAAAATAAAGTGTTGGAAATATATTTGTATTCCTTTATCTCAAACTGCTTATTGAAACCCAGGAGAGAAGCTTAAAACACAAATCCTATTCTTTTTCAAAGAAACACAGACTCTAATACCTTTGTGAATGTGTCATCTGAGATTTCAGACATAAATGAATAATTTTTAGCTGGTTCCTATTCTTATTTTCCAGATATGAAAATATTTTAAGAGAGAAACTATCCACATGCCTCAGCTTGAAAGTGCATTACTGATACAAAAATACTTGCAAAGCAGAGTAATAGATAAAAACTCCACAGAACTAGATTTTATTTGACAGTCCTGAGACTTTTTTCAATGACTGCACAAAAGCGTTAAATAGAAATGGCCTAGGGATAGGCGTTGAATCAATATGCACCAGTAAGTTTGTGAAATCAATTTTTTGCTCCTCAGATGCAGGAAAATTGATGTAACCGATGCTGTGTAACTCCTATTAATTGCCCACAGTGACAGAAAATTTATCAATTACTTATTGACTTCTTTTAGACTATGGGAAGATGCTATAGCTCCAAAGTGTATAATATAGAAAACTTCCCTAGCTGAATGAAGGTGTAACTACAAATAAATCCAATTTTTATATGTATACCTTTGTATTTGGTTTCACACCCATGTCTCTCTCTCCCACTCACATCTTGCCTCAGACGACATTCTGTGTCTTAGAGATGTCTGTCCATTAAGGTTTACGATAGAAACCTTGCTAATAGCGTTAGCAGTAAATATTTTCTGATACCATGAGCTAAGCCTTGTGCTAATCAGTAATCACAGGGATTGGTACAATTGTTCCTTTCAGGTAGTATCAGAAAAGCAAAGTGTATTAGGATGTACGCTAGGCTTCCCAGGTGGCGCTATTGTAAAGAACCCATCTTCCAATGCAAATGACCTAAGAGAGACAGGGCGGGGTTCAATCCTTGGGTCTGGAAGATCCCTTGGAGGAGAAAATGACAACCCACTCCAGCATTCTTGCCTGGAGAAGCCCATGGACAGAGAAGCCTGGCAGGTTGCAGTTCATGGGATTGCACGAGTCGGACACGACTGAAGTGATTTAGCACACAGCACACAGGATGTACTCTGCTATAAACCATGAAAATTAAAAAAACAGAAGCTCAAGCAAATGAGTTGGGGAGAAGGAGCCGGGTGGACTACAGTTCATGGGGCTGCAAAAGAGTCAGACACAACTGAGCAACTAAACAACAACAGCAAAAAAGCGTAGTGTCCAGGGCAGATGCTTTTACTACATGGTGGGATAAGAAAGCCCTTGACCTTCCTACTTGGCCATCCCATCCATGGTGCGTGATGTGCTTCACCATCAAGCAGGACTCCTCCAGGTGTGATGTCCACATTCTAGATCCCCGATGGATCAGCGGACAAAGAATTCTCCTGCAGTGCAGGAGACACAGGGGACACAGCTTTGATCCCTGGGTTGGGAAGATCCCCTGGAGAAGGAAATAGCAACCCACTCCAGTATTCTTGCCTGAAAAATCCTATGTATAGAGGAGTCTGGAGGACTACAGTCTACGGGGTCGCAAACAGTCAGACACAACTGAATGAGTAAGTGTGCACACACATAGAGGGGAACCATGAAGAACAAAGGTCCAAAATGAAATGCCAGTTGACCCTGGCTCTGTTTGAAAGACTTCATGGAAGCTCCTCTCAGGAACTCCTTTTTACTTCTCAGGGACTAAAGTTAACTTAGGGGAAGGTAATTGATGGGAAAGTTAACTTATGGAAGCGTAGGAAAAGCACATTGATGCCCCAAGCTAATTGCCCTTGATAGCTAAAGACAAGGAGAGAACAGATAATGAGTAGCGTCTGCCTCTGAAACTGACACTAAGTACTAAGTGACTTGCCAGAGTCACAAGGCAAAGGAAAGGAAGGCAGACAGTGCTTTGAGGTCCCTCTCTCTGCAGTTTAAGGAATAATGGTTCTGTTGGTGTTTGCTTTGTGATTTGAAAATGAAGCTGCTTGACAAAAAGTGTGAGAATTGTTGATTTCAAACACTCTTTGGGATAGGCAAATTTTATGTACTTGTTATTGATCAGGATAGAAGTAAAATACCTTAGGACACTGGTAACAGGCCCCAAATTAGAAATGAAACTCATGAATTTAATACTGTGTCTTGTTCTACTCTAGGCATTCATTTTTTTCCCACTGTAATGTGCACAGGTATGGCAAATATGTAATCTTTCTTTTTCTGTCTTTAAAAATATATGCAGTTTAATGAAATGGGCTACATTTAATTTCTAAACATTTTTCATGTTTCACTTTTTAATTTAAAAGAAATAATTGTCAAAACATTAAAAACAATCTAAAATTCTAAACTAGAAGACACATTAATAGAGTCACAATGCTTTTCCTGTGCAGAGGGGATTAGCTGGGTTGAGGGAGCTAAAATGTCTAGTTTAAGGTTACTCTGGTAATAAATCAATAGAGCCAAGATTTGACCTGAAATCCATGTGTTTCTTTTCTTTTCATTAGATTTTCTAGAATTTATTTACCTCATTTTTTAAAAAAAGCTTATTGTTTCCTTACAGTTTCTGCAATTTTTTAGAGTGTTTAGTATGTTCTTCTTTGTGAGGAGCTCAATTAATGTTCAGTTCAGTCACTCAGTCATGTCTGACTCTTTATGACCCTATGGACTGCAGCATGCCAAGCTTTGCTGTCCATCACCAACTCCCAGAGCCTGCTCAAACTCATGTTCATCAAGATGGTGATGCCATCCAACCATCTTATCCTCTGTCACCCCCTTCTCCTGCTTTCAATTTTTCTCAACATCAGGATCTTTTCCAGTGAATCAGTTCTTCACATCAGGTGGCCAAAGTATTGGAGCTTCAGCTTCAGTATCAGTCCTTCTAATGAATATTCAGGACTGATTTCCTTTAAGATTGACTGGTTGGATCTCCCTGCAGTCCAAGGGCCTCTCAAGAGTCTTCTCTAACACCACAGTTCAAAATCATCAATTCTTTGGCGCTTTGCTTTCTTTATGGTCCAACTCTCACATCCTTACATGACTACTGGAAAAACCATAGCTTTGACTAGAAGGACCTTTGTCGACAAAGTAATGTCTCTGCTTTTTAATGTGCTTTCTAGGGTGGTCATAGCTTTTCTTCCAAGGAGCAAGTATCTTTTAATTTCATGGCTGTAGTCACCATCTGCAGTGATTTTGGAACACTAAAAACAAAGTCTGTCACTATTTCCATTGTTTCCCTGTCTATTTGCCATGAAGTGATGGACCTTTATGCCATGATCTCAGTTTTGTGAATGTTGAGTTTTAAGTCCACTTTTTCACTCTCATCTTTAACTTTCATCAAAAGGCTCTTTAGTTCTTCTTTGCTTTCTGCCACAAGGGTGATGTCATTTGCATATCTGAGATTATTGATATTTCTCCCTTGATTCCAGGGAAAATCCACCTTGATTCCAGCTTGTGTTTCATCCAGCCCAGCATTTCACATAATATACTCTGCATATAACTTAAATAAGCAGGGTGACAATATGCAGCCTTGATGTACTCCTTTCCCAATGTGGAACCAGTCTGCTGTTCCATGTCCAGTTCTAACTGTTGCTTCTTGACCTGGATATGTATTTGTCAGGAGGAAAGTAAGGTGGTCTGGTATTCCAGTTTCTTTAAGAATTTTCTACTGTCTTTTGTGATCCACATAGTCAAAGGCTTTGGTGTAGTCAAAGAGAAGAAGTAGATGTTTTTCTGGAATTCTCTTGATTTTTCTGTGATGCAACGGATGTTGGCAATTTGAACTCTGATTCTTCTCTTTCTAAATCCAGTTTGAACATCTGGAAGTTCTCAGTTCACATACTGTTGAAACTTAGTTTGGAGAATTTTGAGCATTAATTGCTACCATGTGAGATGAGTACAATTGTATGGTAGTTTGAACATTCTTTGGCATTGCCTTTTTTGGGGATTGGAATGAAAACTGACCTTTTCCAGTCCTGTGGCCACTGCTGAGTTTCCCAAATTTGGTGGCAAATTGAGTGCAGCACTTTCACAGCATCATCCTTTAGAATTTGCTATAGGTCAACTGGAAATCCATCACCTCCACTAGCTTTGTTTGTATTGATGGTTCCTAAGCCCCTTTTGGGAGAAGGCAATGGCAACCCACTCCAGTACTCTTGCCTGGATAATCCCATGGATGGAGGAGCCTGGTAGGCTGCAGTCCATGGGGTTGTTAAGAGTCTGACACGACTGAGTGACTTTGCTTTCACTTTTCACTTTCACATACTGGAGAAGGAAACGGAAACCCACTCCAGTGTTCTTTCCTGGAGAATCTCAGGGATGGTGGAGCCTGGTGGGCTGCCATCTATGGGGTCGCACAGAGTCGGACACGACTGAAGCGACTTAGCAGCAGCAAGGCCCACTTGACTTCACACACCAGGATGTCTGGCTCTAGGTGAGTGATCACACCATTGTGGTTATCTGGGTCATTAAGATCTTTTTTGTATAGTTCTTCTCTGTGTTCTTGCCACCTCTTCTTAATATCTTCTACTTCTGTTAGGTCCATACAGTTTCTGTCCTTTATTGTGCCCACCTTTGCATGAAATGTTCCCTGGATAGTTCTAATTTTACTGAAGAGATTTCTAGTCTTTCCCATTCTATTGTTTTTCTTATTTCTTTGCACTGATCACTGAGGAAGGCTTTCTTATCTCTCCTTGCTATTCTTTGGAACTCTGTATTCAGGTGGATATATATCTTTTGCTTTTTTCCTTTGCCTTTTGCTTCTCTTCTTTTCTCAGCTATTTGTAAGGCCTTCTCAGACAATCATTTTGCCTTTTTGCATTTCTTTTTTCTTGGGGATGGTTTTGATCACTGCCTCCTGTCCAGTGTCATGAACCTCTGTCCATAGTTCTTCAGGCACTCTGTCTATCATATCTAATCCCTTGAATGTATCTGTCACTTCCATTGTATAATTTTAAGGGGTTTGATTTAGGTCATACCTGAATGGTCTAGTGGTTTTCCCTACTTTATTCAATTTAAGTCTAAATTTGGCAATGAGGAGTTCATGATCTGAGCCATAGTCAGCTCCTGGTCTTGTTTTTGCTGACTGCATAGAGCTTTTCCATCTTCAACTGTGAAGAATATTTTTTATTTCTGCAAATAATTCTGCAAGGAATCAATTAATGTTAGTTCAATAACTAAAAATATTCAGTCTGGTTATTGTTGGTATATAGGAGATACATGCATGTATGTATCTCATGCTGTTACACTCTTTAAAAAAATATAACCAGTTAATTTGAGATAGGATACATTTATCATACAGTTCACTCATTTTAAATTATGCAGTTCAACATATATTCATAGACTTGTACAGCCTTCACTACTGTCAGGTTTTAAAACACTTTCATCACTTCAAAAAGTAGCTTTGTTTCAATTAGCAGTCATTCTTTATTCTTGGATTCCCCCTCCTCCTTCCTGGGCAACTGCTAATCTTTCTACTTCTGTAATTGTGCCTGTTTGGACATTTCACAGAAGGGAATCATATGCGATCTTGTGTAACTGGCTTCTTTCACTTAGTATGTAAGTTTCATCCCAGTTGTAGCATGTATC
Organism: Capricornis sumatraensis; assembly: GCF_032405125.1. Taxonomy (NCBI): domain Eukaryota; kingdom Metazoa; phylum Chordata; class Mammalia; order Artiodactyla; family Bovidae; genus Capricornis; species Capricornis sumatraensis. The sequence continues at coordinate 75,075,991 of NC_091077.1, forward strand.
AGCACTTCATTCATTTTATGGCCTAATAATATTCCATTGTATATATATATATACCACATTTTATTTATCCTCAGTTGATGGACATTTTGGTTGTTTCTACTTATGGGGGGAGTAGTGTATATGAGTATTATGAATAATACACTCATGTACAAGTTTTTTTATGGATGCATGCTTTTATCTCTCTTGATTTATACCTTGGAGTGGAATTGCTGGAGCAGGTAAAGAATTTGCCTGCAGTGCAGGAGACCCAGGTTCAATCCCTGGGTTGGGAAGATCCCCTGGAGAGGGAAATGGTAACACACTCCAGTATCCTTGCCTGGAATATCTCATGGACGGAGGAACCTGCTAGATTGTAGTCCATGGGGTCACAAAGAGTTGGGCACGACTGAGCGACTAACACACATGGTAACTTTACATTCAACTCTTTGAAAAAACTGCGAGGTTGTTTTCCAAAGTCCCTGTACTGTTTTGTATTTCAATAAATACTTTATGAGGGTTCAATTTACCATTGTTATAATGCTATTTATTATTGAATATGTACTTTCCTACAAACACTGTATAAATTTAGAGGGAAGTATTCCTGATACAGTTTTCAAAGAAAGAAAGTCTATTCTCCTTGGAAAAAAGTCCAGATTGGTCAGGAGAAGATTCTGATGAATAGGATCAGTTAATGAGATCAGGAATGACTGGAATCTCCCAAAGAGGGTATGAGATGGGGCACTGTGAAATGCCCAAACACATGTTTAAGTAACTGAGGACAAGGATTCATACATGAAGACTATCTATGGTGTTTTCAAGCTCTCAGCAGAGGTAGAGTTTGGTTTAGTTACTTTATGTCAGAAAATTCCCAATGAAATAAACACCTTGAAATTTTTTAGTATTTTTTAATAGCCATGAACAAGTCAAGAAATATTATAGGTTGTTGAAGTTAAGCAGAAATGGAATCTACAAATTTACATTTAGTGAAAGACTTCAAGTTTGCCCAATAAAATCTCAGCATTTTGATCAGGGTTGTATGAAAATTTCCTGGAGAGAATATGCAAGTTAAAATTCATTTTCAAGATTTGTTGTTGGAAGCTTGACTGATTGGATTAACTTAAAAGGTGTTGGAAGAAATGGCATTTGAAGTTCAAAATGGCAGAATGTAGGCACATAGCATCTTTAGTGAAAGCCTACCAGGAAGGGAAAACTATCTCAAAATGCACTGAGATCTATCATTGACCAAGTTGTTTATTTGGATTCTTTGAAGTTTGAGATGTTAAAAGGTTAATTTTTTGCTGCAAGAAAGAAAAGTATAGCAGCAATAACAAAAATAGAGAATTAATAATGATTTCAAAATGAATTTTTAATATTTAAACAGGTACTATAGGATAGTGTTTATGTTTATCTATAAATATTATGTCATTCTATGCTAAAGGTAAAGTCTTCCTGTGGAATATATATGTTTTCAGGAGAAAATTTCCTTAATAAGCAAAGATCAAAGTTTTACTTTGTTGTTATTTTTGCAAATCTTGTTATCCATCTTCCTGCTGGACTTATTTATAAGTTTATGTAGTGACTTTTGTAATTATGTGTTACTTAAATTAGAAAATCTGCTTTTCCTCTCCTTTGTTTGGTTAAAAGAAATTTCCCTGTTCTTTTTTCTGTCATCAGAAGACAATTAAGATATTGCTCATAATTTTATGTCTAGCTATCCTTCCTCTTTTTATCTATGGCCTCTTTTGAATACCCCTTTGAGACACTAAATTCATTTAATACCTTTGCTATGAATGCATACTAACACCTTGTTAAGTCAGACCATCAAGCTTTTATCATTTGCCAATTTTTCAGGCCTTCTAGTGTATATAGGCTAAATTTCACAAACTGATTGAAAAGTAATCTTTAGTAACATGATATTAATGGTAACAAATTATATCCATGACACTCTTCTATAACAGTAGAAATCATCAGCACTTAAGCTTGAGGTACAGGATATATAATATATGCAGAAGAAATTAAAAACAGGTATTTCAATGCACAGTTCATTGGTGATGAAAGAAATGTATAATGTATGTAGAAATAATTGATTAAATTCGTACTTAGAGGAGAGATGGAGATGGAGTTAAATGTGAGTTACTAAGGGGAAAATCCTTTTATTTAAAAGTCTTGGGAATACCAAATAAAAAGCACAGTCAATAATTTGAAATAGCATCAATAATAAATGCAATGGATAAAAGGAAAATGGCCAAATCAAGTCCAGATGTTTCAAAATGAATAGAGCTATATAAGGGTGAGAAAGTAAACATGTAGATGTTAATAATGATTTCATTGAAATGTTGTGTTGTGGGTCTGTTCTCATGTGTTTGGGGATTATATATGTGAAATGACAGCCACCGAAAAAATTAAATACGTAATTTTCCCATAGGACTCCTCAAAAATATTTTTGGATAAGAAGTTCTGTAGCTCTTGATGTAATTTATATTTATATTCTATTAACCTAGAGAGCATATTGAAAAGCAGAGACATTACTTTGCCAACAAAGGTCCATCTAGTTAAGGCTATGGTTTTTCTAGTAGTCATGTATGGATGTGAGAGTTGGACTGTGAAGAAAGCTGAGCGCCGAAGAATTGATGCTTTTGAACTGTGGTGTTGGAGAAGACTCTTGAGAGTCCCTTGGACTGCAAGGAGATCCAACCAGTCCATTCTGAAGGAGATCAGCCCTGGGATTTCTTTGGAAGGAATGATGCTGAAGCTGAAACTCCAGTACTTTGGCCATCTCATGCGACGAGTTGACTCATTGGAAAAGACTCTGATGCTGGGAGGGATTGGGGGCAGGAGGAGAAGGGGACGACAGAGGATGAGATGGCTGGATGGCATCACGGACTCGATGGACGTGAATCTGAGAGAACTCCGGGAGTTGGTGATGGACAGGGAGGCCTGGCATGCTGCGATTCATGGGGTTGCAAAGAGTCAGACATGACTGAGCAACTCAACTGAACTGATTGTTATACTGTCTTAAGAAATTACTTTTAGTAATCTATATAATGAAGTTCTAAAGTTATTCTAAAATAAATCACTGGCCATTTTGCATGGTAATAAGGAATAAGTTAAGATCCCTGTGCAGTGTATGGAATTCTTAGAAGTTTTTCTGATTTATTTTTATTTTTTAGGTCCATTTAACTACTGCGGTAAGTGATGGTATTTTTCTCTTTTCATTTCAGAAAATAATATATATAAAACTCTATCATTTTATGTTTATATAGGTTTTTATGTAACTTATCATACAAACCACATCACTTTTTAAGAGTAAAATGGGAAAGGCACTATTAATAATTAAGCCAGAAAAATATGTATAGAGTAGGACTTTAAGCAAATTCAGCTATATAGTCACTTTCCGTATATAAATGTGAGTCATAACAAAACTTCATATTTAACTTGATTTATCCAAACTGAAAACCACCAAAATGCTCACCAACTGTAGGGTGGATAAATAAGTAGTTATAAAATAGACGACTTGTATTTATATAATGCTGTATTTATACAATGGAGTTCTATATAACAATGAAAAGGAATGGAGTATGATGTGCAACAGCATGGATGAAACTTAAACATAGATTGAAGTGAGAAGGCAAATATTCAAAATGGATGAAACTAACATTTAATAAAGTGAGTATAATACTCTTAACAGTATTAATAAAACAAGAGGACCCCTGAAGATCATGGCATCTGGTCCCACCTCTTCATGGGAAATAGATGGGGAAACAGTAGAAACAGTGTCAGACTTTATTTCTTGGGCTCCAAAATCACTGCAGATGGTGACTGCAGCCATGAAATTAAAAGACGCTTACTCCTTGGAAGAAAAAAGTTATGACCAACCTAGATAGCATATTGTAAAGCAGAGACATTATTTTGACGACTAAGGTCCACCTAGTCAAGGCTATGGTTTTTCCAGTGGTCATGTATGGATGTGAGAGTTGGACTGTGAAGAAGACTGAGCACTGAAGAATTGATGTGTTTGAACTGTGGTGTTGGAGAAGACTCTTGAGAGTCCCTTGGACTGCAAGGAGATCCAACCAATCCATTCTGAAGGAGATCTGTCCTGGGATTTCTTTGGAAGGAATGATGCTAAAGCTGAAACTCCAATACTTTGGCCACCTCATGCAAAGAGTTGACTCATTGAAAAAGACTCTGATGCTGGGAGGGATTGGGGGCAGGAGGAGAAGGGGACGACAGAGGAGGAGATGGCTGGATGGCATCACTGACTCGATGGACGTGAATCTGAGTGAACTCCGGGAGTTGGTGATGGACAGGGAGGCCTGGCGTGCTGCGATTCATGGGGTCGCCAAGAGTCGGACACGACTGAGCTACTGATGTTCTAGAAATATCGATCTGTTTGGTGAATACATATTTATACATGTATAAAATTCATTGTCTCATGACTTGGGAACTATACTGAATTAAATAAATGAACAAAAAAGCAGAAACAGACTCATAGATACAGAAAACAAACTGATGGTTGGTGGTTGGTGAGGGGAGTAGTGAAATAGGTGAGGGAAATTAAGAGGTACCAATTTTCAGTTGTAAAATAAATGTATCTCAGGATGAAATGTGGAGAGCTTAGTCAATAATACTGTAATATCTTTGTATGGTGACAGATGGTAACTAGACTTATCCTGATGATCATTTGTAGTATATAGAAATGTGACTCACTTATATTGTACACCAGGAACTGACATAATATTGTAGGTTAATTATACTTTAAAAACCAACCAATTTACAAAGTCATAGAAAAAGATATCAAATTTGTGATTATTAGAATTGGGAGGAGAGGGAATTGGATGAAAGTATTCAAAAGGTATGAACTTTCAGTTATGAGATAATTATTAGGGATGTAATATACAACATGATTAATTAACACTGCTGTATGTTGTATAGGAAGATTAAGAGAGTAAATTCTAAGAGTTCTCATCACAAGGAAAAACATATTTTTTTTCCTTTATATCTATTTGAGATGATGGATGTTCATTGAGTTAATTGTGGTCATCACTTCATGATGTATGTAAGTCATACATACAGTACTTTAAACTTATACAGCACTGTATGTCAATTATATCTCAGTAGAACTTGAAGAATAGAACAAAACATAATGTTAAACAAATATAGAGAAGTAATGGTAGTCCTAGGCATACAAAGCACTGTTATCAGACTAAGGTAAACAAATGTTGGTCAGACAAAAAAAGAAAAAGAAAAATGAATATGCTTACTGCCTGGCCCTCTGTTAGGTGTAATCTCCTTGTGATACCTCCCAGAGGTACATTGCCAGCTAATCTTAAACTTCTGGAGTCAAAGATGCTTCCTCTTCTTCATTTAATTGAGTTTTGTTCTTTCCCATATTTATGAATTTGCTCATGCTGAACTGTTACTTAAATACCATTTCCCTTAACAACTGCCTATCAAAATCTTCCTCTTTCTTCAAAACCCCAGTCAAAAGCTTTGTATGTGTCTCCCTCAGGCACACTTGCAGGGCTTGCCTCTGTTTGCATTTTATAGCCAACTTTGGCCCATATTTCTTTTTTCCAGTTTTTAAATCCTTCATTGAGCCTTAGGCTTGGAGAAGAGAATACGTTGGTGCATGAGACCAAAGCTTTGTTCTAGAGAAAACCATCCCATAATTTCTCAGATATTGGTCCTTTTCATAGTATGACTTCCAATGAAGGTGTTTTGTATCCCTATCAAAAGTCCTTCTTTTAGATTAAAACTCCTTATAGATGAGAAAAAGAGAAGGGGGAGGGCACATCTTATTCATCTCTACATTCCCCATAATGCCTCAGCAACAGTAAAAAGAGATAATAAATGCAGTGAATTGAGATAAATTCATTTGGTTGAATTGCTTGAAAATTTTATGTGGGGAAAATATAATGGATTTCACAATTTGGCTAACAATAGGTGGCTGATAAGATTAGTTAGTGCCTTTAATAACTCAGGTTCATTGTAGAGAAAATACACCACCTATAATTTTAGCTTTTCCCCAATAAGATGACTTCCCAAGGTTTCAGCAAAACCTGTGCGAATTAAGTTAATGTAGTGCAAATGATTTCTGCTTCCATCAGTTTTAAACATGATTCCTCTTACTGTTGGAGGTGTACTTTTGTACTCTATAATACTTTCTTTCCACACGTCCATGTATTATCCTGAGGGTGAGTATATCTTGTGCCAGATTCACTTTGAATTAGATTCAAGTCACAGAAGACTTTCGGGGGGTTAATTTACAAATTTCAAATTAGATGGACTCTTAGGTCTTCCCTTGTATTATCATTTATCTTCAACTGTTTTTGAGATTTGTATTAGTACACATCAAAGAAGATCTGTCAGATACAATTAGATTCTACTCTATTATATAATGCTTCAGACTTTCTTAATTTTTTATACTCAGCATTATATTTAGACAGAATGCCAAGTTCAGTGTATGTAAAAACTCACATATAAATATGTAACATTAAAAGTAAGAACAGGTATACTTCCACATTTGATTCAATATACAAATCACTTAATGAACCAACTAAATAAAATTCATTGTTCCTGTTTTTTGTTTTGTAGATAGTTATTCAACATGTTTTATGATAAAATATAACATGAAACATCTTTATCTGAGAGTTTTATGTTCTTCCCTTATAAAAATTGTTCTACTTTTTAAAAAAGTAAGTAAATGAAAATTCACAAAGAATACTTACTAAAAACTGTGAAGTCCCTGTCAGTGGACATATTACAACAGAAAGTGCATAACCATCTATTAGAGAAGCTATTCAGATAGTTGCTATATTGAATAAGAGGTTGGTCTTAAGGGTCTCTTAGAATACTTACAACTCAATGTATTTGAGAAGAAAACAGGTGTCACAGAGTTAAGACTTTTTTTTTAAAAGAATGGTGTATGTTGAGTCATACACTTCTATTAATAAAAGTCCCAGTTTATTGAGCACATACTATTTTTCACTTGCTAAATAGATTTAAATTACTCTGTGATGATCGTCATAAAATAAATAGCAAGTTTACATTCTCCCCCAAATTATATTAAATCTAAGCTGACTTCCAAAATTGGCCTGAATTCCAATATCAGCCAATTTCCATTGGTAATCTCTTTTCTTTCTTGTGCAGTGCATGAATATGAACAGAGTCTGGGTTTTTAAATCCACATTTGATGGTTGGAACTAATATTTTCCCTGGGCCCATGTGGGCATTTAATGGTGGCCATGTCTCTTGGTGCACCTCTACCTGAAGGATAGATATGTCTGAGGGCCTTCACTGAGATGCCAAGACTAGATAGTGTGGTTTTCATTTTCACCCCAAACTTGTGCCTGCTACCTTAAGAACATGGCTTTTGGTCTGGCTCAGAGCTCCTCTGTTTACATTATCAAATTCCACTATATCCAACACACCTGAAACCTCTATTCTTTCACCTTTGATTACCCAAGTGAACATTCCATCACCATAGACTTAAAGGCCTGTTAGGGTTTGATGTCTTAGCTTTTTAAAAACAACTTAAAAAAAAAATACCCTTGAAGATTAAGGAAAACCTAAAACTTGGGGATGGAGGCCTGAATACCCTCCTGTATACTGGAGGGAAGAGGGAAAAAAAGGTGGTTTACACAATCTATTTTGTTTCTGCTAAATCTATAGTAGCAAGAAATAATTTCTTAACAGATTATCCCACTGAATGAACTTCTTAAGAAAATTTCTGTTATACTTCAAAGATACTGAATTAGAAACTTACAACAATATTACAACATAAAAGTTTGCCCCATTTCATAGATGCAGAAGCTGAGGCTTAATAAAGAGAAGCAATAGTTCAAAGTCCACACAGCTAATAGGCAGGGCAACTATAATTTAAGATCTAGTCTATCTGATTGGAAAGCTTGTATACATAGTCACGAGAGCATATGCCCTCTATAGTGTCAGTATCCTAGTCAGAAACAATTCACCCAGAATATCCTAAACATCTGTCTAGGAGGTTTGTAAATTTTTTCCCTTATGTGAACATAAAAGTAAAGTAATGAACACATTTAAAATAATATATCATGATTTATATCATAGTCAACTCCAAGTTCAGTTCATTCATAAAAATTAGTGAATGGGTGACTTGTCAGAAGTGTCTTGATATTTTACTCTATTTACAGGGTAGCAAGTTACCTTGCAATAGTTTCATGGGTGTTTGCAGAAGACAGAGAGTACAACCTAAAATGGTCCTAGTTTCATGAACGCACACACAGTGGGTTTTCTTTACAAGACAGAAACTCTGAACTGAATTAACCTACATCTTTTATAATGGGCAATAGGACTTTCCTGTCCTTCACAGATAAAGATGGTTTCTCTATCTTCCAAAGATGTTCACTGTCCAAAAGTCTTTGACATGATTAGTTAGAATGATAGATCAGTTAGTGTCTTGCTTATAAGAAGCACAGAGACATAAGAGCTCCATGGAGAATGACCTCCCAATGTTACCACCTAGAATGAATAAATTGAAAAAAGAATTTTTAAATAAGTATTCAATTTGGTGTGAAATCTTAATTTTCTGAATTGAAATAACTGGTTGCTTTGGAGTTGTGTGGACACTGCCTAATTATTGTCTGTCTGGTAAAGCATACACTTGTTTGAGCAAAAATTCACAATTGTAGATCCCTGCAAATATCCTGTAAGTAAAGTAAGTGATGAGGTTTGGGTGCGTGGTGAGTTGCCTTAGTCGCGTCCGACTCTTTGTGACCCTAGGGACTGTAGCCTGCCAGGCTCCTCTGTCTATGAGATTCTCCAGGAAAGAATATTGAGTGGGTTGCCATGCCCTACTCAAGGGGATCTTCTCAACTCAGGGATCAAACCTGCATCTCTTCATCTCCTGCACTGGCAGGCGGTTCTTTACCACTAGTGCCATCTAGGAGGCCCTGAGGTTTGGATGTAAGGCAGCTATTAAATGGGCTCAATGTTGGAGGCACAAGCCTAATAGCTGAGGATTGTGGTGAAATGGACTCACACATTTCATTTAAAGGCAGCAGTGACTTAGGTTGATTAGCTCTTTCCAGATTTTCCAGTTATTTATGAGAAGTCAGAACCAGTGTGTATATAAAACCTTGATTTTTCAAAGTGGGCAACTTTAAAATAATTTCAACGACCTCAGCGAAAATAGTAACAAAAATAGTATAAATATAATTTTATATATAAAATAAATGTATACATACATTATATGTAGATATGTTTTATACGATATATATTTCATATAAAATGTGTACAGATTAGATTTACCCTGTAGATTCCTGTAGTTTTCATCCTCTGATTTAGCATTTAACTAAGGGCTTCCCTTGTGGTTCAGCTGGTAAGGAATCTGCCTGCAGTGTGGGAGACCTGGGTTCGATCCCTGGGTTGGGAAGATCCCCTGGGGAAGGGAAAGGCTACCCACTCCAGTATTCTGGCCTGGAGAAGTCCATGGACTGTAGAGTCTATGGGGTCGCAGAGTCGGACACGGCTGAGCGATTTTCACTTCCCTTCACAAGAGAAGAAACAGAAGAAGGGAACACAGTTCCTCGGTCTCCTAGGTCTTAGAACATTAATATGATTTAATGGGATGACAAATAATTCAGGTAGATTGAATGTTCCTAGAGATAAGAATTTTAATTTCTACTATTCATTAATTTTCATTCTTTTTGAGCAACACTATAAAAAGGACCCATAGATACATTTTTTCCTGTAGTGTTTGAATAACTATAGCTTAAAAAAATACTGAATGCTGCAACACTTCTTAAAAAAATAAAGATCATCTTTTGTTTCCATGCTATTTTTTCCTCCATTTTTTTGACATCAATCAGCTACATATGTTTCTCACAGTGGTCTGTATTTGAGAAGTCAAATTCAAACCACTGGTTAAAAATGACAAGGCATCTAAAAGAATGGATCAGTTTTGACTTAACCAAGTGATTTCACAGAGCTGTCAGGATTAGCCTTCTTCCACTGCAATTTAAATAGTACCCGAGAGAGAAACCATGTTATTTTAGGAAGAAGAAAGATGTTGTTCATAATGGAGAATGTGATGGAGGTAAGGTCCTATGTGTATAAAGATTTTTTTAAGGAGAACTCACATTGTTAAAAGCCTCATATTAAAAAAAAAAAACCTCGTATTGCTTTTATGTTGTATATATATATATGTATTTTATATATATAAAGTGCATATAGTGTAAACTATGTATTTGATTATAATTTTGTATAATTTAATATTGCATATTAAATTTTATGTAGAAGAACAAAATTTAAAAATGTACAGAGTGATGCTAGGAAAAATATCTTCATAAATGAGAAAGAGTTATGGTTGCAATTTGAAAGCGTGGAATTTTCTATCAAAGACATACATATTGGAAAAATAAGGAGGAAAACAAAAGTCAGAAATTTTACTGAGACTTGAATTCTTGTTCCAATTTTGTTTCCGGTTTGCTATCAGGCCATGGGAAAGGCATTTCAATTGTTTAGATATCAACATGTACAATGAACCTACTCAGGTTGAACTGTCAATTTGCTTGACAGTTGGGTAGTTGAAATCCCCTATTACTTTTATGTTGATGCCTCTCAGAATGCAGAGTGAAAACAGTTGATTCTTGGGCATCTACCAAGATGAACTGGAAAGAAACTGTAGAGATTTCAGGGAATTGTCTACTGCATGGGATATAATTGTTTCAAGGATATATCTTATTTGATCCATTAAGGTGTTCAATTTTTAAAAATTATTTGATAAGATTTTTAAATTAATAGATTTCATATGAAAAACAACATTTCTGGGTTCTTTTTTAAAAAATTGGAAAAACTGTGTCCATATTTCTGTCTGCTAAGCATTCAGTTCTGTTCAGTGCAGTCGCTCAGTCATGTCCGACTCTTTGCAACCCCATGAACCACAGCACTCCAGGTCTCCCTGTCCATCACCAACTCCTGAAGTCCACCCAAACCCATGTCCACTGAGTTGGTGATGCCATCCAACCATCTCATCCTCATTTGTCTCCTTCTCCTCCTGCCCTCAATCTTTCCCAGCATCAGTGTCTTTTCAAATGAGTCAGCTCTTCACATCAGGTGGCCAAAGTATTGGAGTTTCAGCTTCAACATCAGTCCTTCCAATGAATATTCAGAACTGATATCCTTTAGGATGGACTGGTTGGATCTCCTTGTAGTCCAAGGGACTCTCAAGAGTCTTCTCCAACACCACAGTTCAAAAGCATCAGTTCTTTGGCACTCAGCTTTCTTTATGGTCCAACTCTCACATCCATACATGACCACTGGAAAAACCATAGCTTTGGCTAGACGGACCTTTGTTGACAAAGTAATATCTCTGCTTTTTAATGTGCTGTCTAGGTTGGTCATAAATTTCCTTCCAAGGAGTAAGCGTCTTTTAATTTCATGACTTTAATCAACATCTGCAGTGATTTTGGAGCCCAGAAAAATAAAGTCAGCCACTGTTTCCACTGTTTCCCCATCTATTTGCCATGAAGTGATGGGACCAGATGCCATGATCTTTGTTTTTGAATGCTAACCATTGGTGCAGGCCAAATATCAGCTGGGTCCCTTAAAGGGGAGAGTGCTCACCCATTCTGAAATCATGAATTTTAAGGACCCCTGGTATAGACATGGTAAAAAATGGTACTTTGCAAAGCAAATATAAGGACATCAGACAAAATAGTAAGCAAAAGAAGAGACAGAAAATGTAGACTAGTGGGAAACCTATTAATAAATATTCATTGAATAGGCTTAATAGAGTCATAGACAAGGTGGCATAAAAGTCACTAAAAGGAAATATGGTATAATTTCAAAGGTGACAGTGATCCTCAGCACTCATTAATTTAACAGATGAGGAAACTGAAGCACTGATAGTGTAAGAGAGATGACTTATCAAGATCGTACAAAGACAAAGACAGAATTGGAGTGTGTTTTTGTTGACTTCTGATTCAATTACTTTTGCACCACTACTTTTTTTCTCTCTTTCAATCTCCTTCTAAAAGAAACTCACATGTCCACTGAGACTACACAGTGGGTAGCTCTGTGTGTCAAAAAATGTCTATATGCCCTTTTAAGTTGAGGTCTAGAAGAAATAAGCATTTAGAAGGAAGTGCCTGGCATAGAAGTGACACCCTAGAGACTGTTTTTTTGGAAGAAGGAACCATTAGGTCCAATATTTTATTTTAAACTGGATGGCCTTCTTCTGACATGTGAGAAATGCAGACAAGCTTCATTATGTCCCATTTGAAAGATATGTATAACGGTTGGGGATGGATGGAGGAAGAAGATTTCTGTGCGACTGTAAGGAAAGCCACAATTCGTCACATGAAATGATTTCCCTTAATAGGAAGAGATTTTAAATTATGGGTCAAATATTGGCTAAAGATTAGGAGACACATTTCTCATTAGTTATACAAACTATTAACACCGGCTTCCTTTCTTCATTATCCATTCTCTATTTTGGAGTTCAATCAGGAGGGTAGGCTCTATGTAATGTTCTACAAAATCTAATAATATTAAAGACTACTTAATCATGCATAATACAGGTTCTGTTGGAAGAAAATAACTTATGCTACTGAATCCAAGAACTTTTATCTATATTGTTAATGGTGGCTTGAAATGATAATGCCCTAAAACCACCTGCTGTTGTACCAAATTATTACATTTAGGAATAACATGGTTGACATAAGTTTTATTGAAAATAGAGAACTTCCATTTTTAAACAAGTGTAATGACACGAGGTAAGCAATTTTAAGAGATTTATTTAAATAAACCCAAATTGTAGGGTAAGAATTAAACATATTTAATTTTTTAAAAAAGCCAAAATTTAAGGATGGTTCAATCTGTTATCAAAGATAAGCTAATTTCTGTCTGTATCAGGGGCTGAGTGGATTTCTCTCTGACTTGAAGTAGTATGCAGATATGGGAAGAGAAAATATACGTTTCTTTTAGTATATGCTTCACAGAAACAATAACCATGGTTTAATTTTCATGGTTGAAATGGTCTGTTACTTTGTACAAAAGAAATACTTTCTACCTTGCACATTTTGTCTGAAAATGTTGTAGATATGGAGGAGAACATACTTCATTTATAATTGCAGAGAACATCTTGCACAATATTTTTTCTTGTAATTTTATAAGTCATCATCATCATCATGATAAAAAGTTAGTAAGGTTCATTATTGTTATTGTAGCCGATTATTAGTTTCATTGCCATTTCTAAGAAAACAGTTAAAATATGTATTAGTGCAGTAGTTCTTTCATTCAGTGGCTGTTGGCTTTGCCAATCTAATCCCAAAGATTAAAAAAATATATATTTGTTTTCTCTTACAATTGCTGTCTTTCTTATGGATGTTTTTAGGTTTTTAGTGGGACTCTTTATGGAGCTGGAAGATTGAGATACTTTCTTTAATTTCATTTAATAAAAATTAGACTAAAAATACAATTTTAGAATCTATTTTATAATAATTGGATATTCACAGAGGTAAGGCACTGAAAATATTGGTAAAATGGTATTAGGATATTGCTAGAGTAGATACAACTAGTGTATATTTTATTAGCATTGATGAATATTGGATCCAAAGTGTCTTAGCATATTTCTGATGAAACTACACGCTCATATATATATATATGTATATGCATATATATATACATACATACATATATATGTATATATGTTTGTGTGTGTGGTTGATTTATTTATTTTAAAATTTTAGTTGGAGGATAATTTTAATTGGAGGATAATTAGTTTACAATGTTGTGTTGGTTTCTGTCATACAAGGCAAATCAGCCATAAGTATACATATTGGAGAAGGGAATGGCAATCCACTCCAGTATTCTTGCCTGGAGAATCCCCATGGACAGAAGAGCGTGGTGGACTGCAGTTCATAGGGTTGTAAAGAGTGGGAAATGACTTAGCATGCATGCATATGTATATATTCGCTCCCCTTCCTCCATTCTACCTGTCTAGGTCATCACAGAGTGCTGGGCTGAGCTCCCTGTGATATATTGCAACTTCCCACTAGCTATCTGTTTTACATAGTGTATAATGCATATTGTACACAGTATTGTGTTGTGATAGTGTATATATGTATCAGTGCTTCTCTCCTGATTCGTCCCACCCTCACCTTTCCGCTTCCATCCATCAAATAAAGGGATGATTTATTATATGAAATCAGTCCTAAAATGATGCCTAGTTTTACAATCAGAAATTCACTTGAAGTTTGTTGTGCTTTGATCTTTGTAATTTAAAGATCTTACTGCACCTACTCTTTGGTCTTTACCAAAACTTAAATTCTGCTATGATCCAGAATTCTTCTACATATGTTATAAAAATAAAAAATATAAAGTTCTGGGTTGAGTTCAAGATGATTTGATTACATTTGGTTGAATTTTATTTTTCAAGGTGTTTTGTTGTGAGTTGCTTACTTGCATTAAACTTTAGATTAATTTATTTTGGTTTTCTATTATAAGGGTTTTCCTCTCCTGTCTTTTGACCTTTGAAATTTGAACCTGTTTTGTGGCAACCACATTTACTTTATATTGTCTTCATTATGGAGCTCTTCTTCTGGAGATTTTATGTCTTCTGTTTGTTATTGCAGTTATTTTATGTTCATACTGGTTTTCAGTCTTCTTTTACAAATTTATATATGCTTGCCTTTGAAATTTTTTTCAGGTGTTTCACAGAGTTCCTATGTGTTGCTTTATCTTTGAACAATACGACATAGGAAATACTATTTTCTTTCAGAGATATAATAGATATGAAAGCTAATTGTGATTTTAAATACTCATTAGCTGCTTAGACTGAGCCTGTCATTTCTGTAGAGATATTCAGTGAATATATCTTTCTTAATTTCTGCTAAAATATAAATCATAAAATATGCTCACTTTTCATCTTTGTCAGATTCATCTTTAATCCAGTGGTTTTTCTCACAATAAGAAAAATAACACAACAAAGAAAGTCAAAGCAGAGGAAGAAGACAGCAATGAATTATAAGGGAGAATTAGAAATACTGACTATTGAAAAGCCAAGCATATGAAATGAAGCTAAGAAATGATGAGAAATAAAATACAGAAGAAACGAATAAAAATTTCCACAATTTTGATGAAAACACAGAGAGGAATGAAACAGATGCATTACTCCTTAGCTCCTTTGTGGCTGTGCACAGCCTTCTGCATAGACATGTAGCCACTGATTATAATTAGTTGAAGACTTTATTCCCAACTTCCCATCTTTCAAATGCAAATTAATGATTTCTCTAACAAAAATAAAAGTCCTTGACACTCTCTTGAAGAAGGACTCAAGTAAAATGAATAATCAGTAGAGATGAAGAGCCTAAAGTTCTCAAGGAAGGATTCACAGATCCTGCTTTTCTGAAAAAGCAGAAGGTACTGTTGGAAGGTAACACTTATTTCAAAAGGACCATTTTATTATGGGCAGGTCAAATTGTAATATACAGTCAAAATCTAGTCAAACAGAATGCCTGTGTCAGGATGGAGTGCTTCTAGAATATTTAACTATATATGGCTTTACCCCAAACATTTCATATTTTCATATTTATAGATATTCAAAAGAAAGTAAATACTAAAATATTATATTGGCACAGTTAATATTTCCATTATTTCTTTCTGATAGCAGCATGTGCTGTTTTTTTTAAACAGGCAAAACCCTGATTTAATTGCTTTTCTAGGCAGGTAATTATCTTCCCAGTCTTGTCTAACTTGAGCTTGATGTTAATTTGATTGAAATACTTGCAAGTTTTTTCTACCCCTCCCACACAATTTTTCTCTTTTCATCGCATCTGTGGCAGATTAAGTTTCTATGATTTATCTTTGTTTATTTTCTCTTTCTATATGTGAAGTTCTTTTTTCACAAATGTTTCAAGTAAAGACAGGGTAACTTCAAAACGTTGAGAGGTTTCCTTCTGGTAGAACGAGCAGACATACTTGGGAATGACTGACAGGATTTCTCGAGCTTATTCCAAATGGTCTAAAAACAGATGCAAAAACCAAATACGTCCACAGACCTTACTCTTTTAAATGCAAAATTACTTTTACTGTGTCAGAAATAGCTCCTTTAGGTATTTATGCACATCTGGCTCTTAAGAAAAATAGTAATGAAAATGAAAATATATTCAATCATTCCAAAGAGCCACCAATTGGTAAGTACCTATGATATGCCAGGAGCTGTGAAAGACATATTATGCATATTATTTTATTGAATTCCTGTGGAGTCCCATTAAATGACTGTTATTCAATTTTTTAAATGTGTTAAAGAAAACGTAGAAAGGAGTTAATGTTACTTACCCAAGATCACATAGGCAAAAATCTATATATTTTTAAAACACATTTTTATATACATATATATTTAAAGCATTATGATTGCAAAACCTATGCTAATTAAGCTGAAATAAGATCAATTATTTTTAAAGAAATAATCTCAGACAGGAAAGAATCTGCCTGCAATGCAGGAGCCCTGGGTTCAGTCCCTGGGTTGGGTAGATCCCATGGAGAAGGAAATGGCTGCTTGCTCCAGTATTCTTGCCTGGAGAATTCCATGGGCAGAGGAGTCTGACGGGCTACAGTCCATGGGGTTGCAAAGAGTTGGACATGACTGAGCGCTTCACTTCATGCTAATTCAGCTGAAATAAGATTAATTATTTTTAGAGAAACAGCCTTACACAGTAAATAATAATGGAGGAACTTCACCTATCCACAAAAATGTATATATCTTAAAAGGCTGAAAAAGTGAATATGATGGTTATATGGTTGTTCTGATTATCTTTGGCTATGTACCAAACAACCTAAAACTTAGTATGTCGACTGCTGCTGCTGCTGCTGCTAAGTTGCTTTAGTCGTGTCCGACTCTGTGCGACCCCATAGACGGCAGCCCACCAGGCTCCCCCGTCCCTGGGATTCTCCAGGCAGGAACACTGGAGTGGGTTGCCATTTCCTTCTCCAATGCATGAAAGTGAAAAGTGAAAGTGAAGTCGCTCGGTCGTGTCCAACTCTTTGCGACCCCATGGACTGTAGTCTGCCAGGCTCCTCCGTCCATGGGATTCACCAGGCAAGAATACTGGAGTGGGTTGCCATTTCCCTCTCCAGGGGATCTTTCCAACCCAGAGATCGAACCCAGGTCTCCCACATTCCAGGCACATGCTTTAGCCTCTGAGCCACCAGGGAAGCCCTACTACTACTACTACTAAGTCGCTTCAGTTGTGTCCGACTCTGTGTGACCCCATAGACAGCAGCCCACCAGGCTCCCCTGTCCCTGGGATTCTCAAGGGAAGAATGCTGGAGTGGGTTGCCATTTCCTTCTCCAATGTATGAAAGTGAGAAGCGAAAGAGTATGTCTTAAAACTGTTGATTACGCCCACAAGTTTGTAGATCAGTAGATTAGGCAGAGGACAGTGTGATGACTTGCCTTTCCTCCATGATAACTTGGGTTTCTGCTGGGGTGCCTCCATTGTGGCCATATGCCTAATGCATTAGTTGTAGTTGTTGTAGTTGCTCAGTCATGTCTGACTCTTTGCAACCCCACAGACTGTAGCCTACCAGGCTCCTCTATCCATGGGATTTTCCAGGCAATAGTACTGGAGTGGATTGCCATTTCCTTCTCCAGGGGACCTTCCCAACTCAGGGCTTGAACCTGGGTCTCCCGCATTGTACACAGATGCTTTACAGTCTGAGCCACCAGGGAAGTCATACTAGCCATTTATTTGATCCCTTAGTTCTTTTCCATACCATGTCTCATGGACCTAGAATGTCCACTGTAGCTTCTCCATTTAAATGTCAGATGGGAGTGAAATGGTTAAAACTCATCAGTCATCTTTCCTTTCCCTTGAGTGCCTTTCTAGATAGCAAGTGTGGACTTCCTCAAAGCAAGACTTTCTCAGAGAAATTGAACTTACATGGCAGCTGTCTTATCCCAGAGCAGGTGTTCTAAGATGCCCAGGCAGAAGATGAAGGTCTCTAATAAACCACTCTTGAAAGTCTCAGAATGTAATTTCCAGATGCAAGCTGTTGACCAAGGGTGTGTGAGCTTTCTGTGACTTGATTAGCTGTGTAGATGATGGTTCAGTTCAGTTCAGTTCAGTCACTCAGTTGTGTCCGACTCTGCGACCCCATGAATAACAGCACGCCAGGCCTCCCTGTCCATCACCAACTCCCAGAGTTCACTCAGACTCACGTCCATCGTGTCCGTGATGCCATCCAGCCATCTCATCCTCTGCCGTCCCCTTCTCCTCCTGCCCCCAATCCCTCCCAGCATCAAAGTCTTTTCCAGTGAGTCAACTCTTCGCATGAGGTGGCCAAAGTACTGGAGTTTCAGCTTTAGCATCATTCCTTCCAAAGAAATCCCAGGGCTGATCTCCTTCAGAATGGACTGGTTGGATCTCCTTACAGTCCAAGGGACTCTCAAGAGTCTTCTCCAACACCACAGTTCAAAAGCATCAATTCTTCGGCACTCAGCCTTCTTTACAGTCCAACTCTCACATCCATACATGACCACAGGAAAAACCATAGCCTTGACTAGACGGCCCTTCGTCGTCAAAATAATGTCTCTGCTTTTGAATATGCGATCTAGGTTGGTCATAACTTTCCTTTCAAGGAGTAAGCATCTTTTAATTTCATGGCTGCAGTCACCATCTGCAGTGATTTTGGAGCCCCCCAAAATAAAGTCTGACACTGTTTCCACTGTTTCCCCATCTATTTCCCATGAAGTGATGGGACCAGATACCATGATCTTCATTTTCTGAATGTTGAGCTTTAAGCCAACTTTTTTACTCTCCTCTTTCACTTTCATCAAGAGGCTCTTTAGTTCCTCTTCACTTTCTGCCATAAGGGTGGTGTCATCTGCATATCTGAGGTTATTGATATTTCTCCGGGCAGTCTTGATTCCAGCTTGTGCTTCTTCGAGCCCAGCGTTTCTCATGATGTACTCTGCATAGAAGTTAAATAAGCAGGGTGACAATATACAGCCTTGACGTACTCCTTTTCCTATTTGGAACCAGTCTGTTGTTCCATGTCCAGTTCTAACTGTTGCTTCCTGACCTGCATACAGATTTCTCAAGAGGCAGGTCAGGTGGTCTGGTATTCCCATCTCTTTCAGAATTTTCCACAGTTTATTGTGATCCACACAGTCAAAGACTTTGGCATAGTCAATAAAGCAGAAATAGATGTTTTTCTGGAACTCTCTTGCTTTTTCGATGATCCAGCGGATGTTGGCAATTTGATCTCTGGTTCCTCTGCCTTTTCTAAAACCAGCTTGAACATCAGGGAGTTCATGGCTGACGTATTGCTGAAGTCTGGCTTGGAGAATTTTGAGCATTACTTTACTAGCATGTGAGATGAATGCAATTGTGTGGTAATTTGAGCATTCTTTGGGATTGGAATGAAACCTGACCTTTTCCAGTCTTGTGGCCACTGCTCAGTTTTCCAACTGCACTAAAGATGGCCCCAGGGAGAATCTTGAGTTGGGATGCCTAGGTGGCCGACTGAGAAAGAAAGAAGAGATGAAACAGGAGCTCCCCGGTCAGAGATTTGTATGATAGATGAGGGCCCCTATATCCTCCTTCAAAGATTGCCAGCAGATTAGCCAGAGAAGCAGTGACAACAAGCCTAACACCAGATCACACTTTTGTCTAGTTAGGAAATGAGATGTTGCTTGTGTCCCCTTTTCTACCTCAACATTCCCTATAGGGAATGTTGAATGAGCGAGCATCCTAGGTGTAGAAGTGCAAACCATGCCTCGCTCCTCCCCTACAGCCTCAGGAACGTACGTCAAAAAATGGTGCATGGTTTACATATAACCATTTTAAATTAAAAAGTTCTCCTGATTGAGTATATATTATACTGGGTTGGCCAAAAAGTTTGTTTGTTTTTTCATAACATAGAAAACTTGAAAAATCTTTTTGGCCAACCCAATATATGGCAACCCACTCCAGTGTTCTTGCCTGGAGAATCCCAGGGATGGGGGAGCCTGTTGGGCTGCCATCTATGGGGTCACACAGAGTCGGACACGACTAAAGTGACTTAGCAGCAGCAGCAGCAATATGTATATTTTAATACTAGTTTATATGTATTATATATTACTATAATATGTTATTTACCATATATAGCAATTAGTCTATATTATATCATTATATAAGACAGTATATGTGTACATATATATACTGTATATACACTATTGCGGTAGTGTACATGCATAATGAATATATGTTTTATTTGTTAATATAGCTTGTAAAGTACAAATATATTTTTTTAAATTTTTTTTTATTTAATTTTAAAATCTTTAATTCTTACATGTGTTCCCAAACATGAACCCCCCTCCCACCTCCCTCCCCATAACATCTCCGTGGGTCATCCCCATGCACCAGCCCCAAGCATGCTGTGTCCTGCGTCAGACATAGACTGGCGATTCAATTCTTACATGATAGTATACATGATAGAATGCCATTCTCCCAAATCATCCCACCCTCTCCCTCTCCCTCTGAGTCTAAAAGTCCGTTATACACATCTGTGTCTTTTTTCCTGTCTTGCATACAGGGTCGTCATTGCTATCTTTCTAAATTCCATATATATGTGTTAGTATACTGTATTGGTGTTTTTCTTTATATTTTTAAAAGTCACCACTCTGATTTTTCAATTCACATAACTCAACAAGACCAGATGAGAGAATTTAGCTTCTGCTGTAGTTATGAGTCTAGGTTAAGGAAATAGTATAACCTCTGGAACTGTTGCTGACTTTTTGGGCAGCTTTTATTTTGCAGAGTGTTGGGGCAGAGGAGTTTATGGAGAAAGAGCTATTTCATAGAAAAAATCAGGTTGTATGAGCAGACACAAGCTATATGAGTGGAGGAAGGAAGATATTAAATTGACTAATTTCTGGTTCCTGGTTCAAAGCCTTCATGAGGATCAGCCTTATTTCTTGATTTCCATTAGATAATCATATATCTTTAAATGCAGTCCATCTTTTTCCTCAGCTACATGACTGTAACGACAATTAGAAACACCTGGAATAAAACCTCAGGATGTCTACTAGAAGTTTCTTTATTTAAAAAATATTTATTTTAATTGGAGGCTAATTTACACTATTGTAGTGGTTTTGCCATACATTGACATGAATCTGCCGCGGGTGTACATGTGTCCCCATCCTGAACCCCCCCCACCTCCCTCCCCATCCCATCCCTCAGGGGTGTCCCAGTGCTCTGGCTTTGGGTGCCCTGTTTCATGCATCAAACTTGGACTGGTGACCTGTTTCACATATGGCAATATACATGTTTCAATGCTATTCTCTCAATCATCCCACCCTCGCCTTCTCCCGCAGAGTCCAAAAGTCTCTTCTTTATATCTGTGTCTCTTTTGCTGTCTTGCATATAGGGTCATCATTACCATCTTTCTAAATGCCATATATATGTGTTAATATACTGTACTGGTGTTTTTCTTTCTAACTTACTTCACTCCATATAATAGGCTGCAGTTTCATCTGATAGACATCTCTCTAAAGATGTATTTAGTTTGGAACCAAGTGAAAGTGAAAGTCAGTTAGTTGTGTCCAACTCTTTGTGACCCCATGAACTGTAGCCTGCCAGGCTCCTCTTTTCATAGAATTCTCCATGCAAAAATACTGAAGTGGTTAGCCATTCCCTTCTCCAAGGGATCTTCCTGACTCAGGGACCAACCTACTGCTTGAAAGTAACTTCTCTGAAAGAGATATGCTATGACCAAACAATTGCTACATCTAAGATTATATAATACCTATAGAAATGGAAAATGTCATTTTTCATTCCTAGAAATGAAACCTATCAGAATTTGTTTTCATTTTTTTCTTCCTCTTTGAGACTCTGTGATTCAAATGTACCAAAATCTATTGAAAAGAAATATTTAATATAATTGTGCTAGCCAGTCAAGGAGCTGAAAAAAATGAAATGTATCACTGATGTAAGGAAATCAATCTCCCAAGTCTAAGCTGTTTTCCTTGTTTCTTCCCATTTGTTCCTATTTACCATTACCTGTCGACTTCCGTGGGCAGTGCTGGTATTTATCTCTTGATGGGGTTACTTGATTTTTAAGCCCAAAGACTGGAACAAACCATTTTTCACTAAAAAGTATCATTTATTTTCATTTGGGCTCTTGGGTTCTTACTAGGTGAATGCTTATTACATTGAAATAATAAATAGACTTGAGGAACCAGCATATTGCAAAGCAGTTTTTTGGTGTTCTTGAGATGAAAATATTTATAAGAGCATGCAACCCCTGGATTCGATTTTCCCTACTGCTGTTCTTGAGTGACCTTGGGCAATTATCTCTCAGCTTGCCGTGATGTGATTGTGTGTCAGTTGAATTCAGAAACAGCTAGAAGCTTCTGAGATCCTTAGATTGAAGTTGTTAACTTTAAGTAACAAAGTTTTAATTGGGTCTTCATTTAGTGACAATTAGGATATTTGTACTGTTGACCATTTGGGATATAAAAAGGGCATATTCCTATATATTCAACTGGCTTGAATTATCTTTTAGGATAGAAGCTTGATTCCAAATGAATATCGCATGCTCTTTAAAATATTAAATATAGCCCCATTCATGTCCAATAACTAGGATATGACAATAAGAGATTTTTTTAAATAGCCAGTAATTTAAAATAAGTGAACAATAAATTGGTGAATTCATTTTGATTGGCAGGTATTTGATGGACAAATCACTGATTAAAATTTGGGCATCTCAGAGACTTGAAATTATCTATGTTTTACCTTCAAATTGCCACCCGAAGACTGGGCCTACAAATTGCAAAGATTACAAATGTTTTGAAGTCTTCTGAGAAAGTTGCTACATAATTACAGTTTATTATCTTGCTGTCCTTACCCCATTTAGGTTTTTATTCTAAATAATATAGTTAGTGAAAATGAATAGAAAAATGAATTCATATTTGAGGCCTCTGTCTCTCTATATATCTACCTACCTATCTTCCTCATGTTTAGTTAGCACTCCATTCATGTTGAATGGATGTAGATGATAAAAGTAGGCAGTATAAGATAGGAAGTAGTGAATATCGTAAATTTATTAAAATAATGGGAGATTACAGTTCTATAGCTGGTGATCATATCATGCTAGAACAAAAAAACACAGTTTCTTCTTTCAGTTGCACGGTTAGGTAAGAGGCAAGTCCCTCCAAATCGTTTGTGTCTTTCTCTCTCTCCTATTGGTTTTTAATTTCATCCATAATTTATATTCTGAAGATTCCTAAATTTTAGTTCTCTGTAAAAGAATGAAAGAAGTCTTTGGAAAATCTTTGTATTTATCATAATTCCTAATATGAACATGATTGGAATTAGCTCATCCCATAATGATGGATCTATTATGACACAGATAGAAAGATTGTGATGTTTATAGAAAGATTAAAAGAGACTGAGAGAGTGAAGCTACTATCCTGAAATTTATGTTCAGCTATTTGTATTCCACCTGAGTATCTTTCAGAAAAAAAAGTCAAATACCCTCCAGTGTTTCGGCATCTTAAAGTCTTTTGCAAGTAACTTGATTACTGTTCAATATATTGGCATATATTTAATTTACTTATGCCCTTTAAAATTGTCATTTTTGAGAAGTGAAAAATCATACATATTAATATTTAATAACCAATGTTATTTGTATATAAGGCCTCATTATAGGTGGGCATTCAGTTAAATATAGGTTTTGTCATGTTATTTTTAAAAATTCTGCATTTAATTTTTTATTAGCAATTTAATCTCTTAATTCAAACCTGTGATATTCAAATTTTTTTTAAACTTGAAGCTCGGGAGAAGGTTTTATTTGAAAATTTGGCTTTCTTCCTTTTATGCTTCTAATTGCTTCACTTGGAATTCTGTTTACACACAAAAAATGTAAGGGGACTATAAATTAACAAAATTGTGAAACCTTGCACAACAGTGTTTCAAGAAGATTTAAAAGAAAAAAAAAAAAGAGTTTCCTCCTCTGATTTGCAAGGTGAGTAAAAAAGCAAGAACTGTAAAGTATATGCAGCCTAAAATTCTGGGTCAGTTTTATGACAAAAAAATTGGTGACGAAAAAATTGTCAGATGCTAGTAAAATTTCTCAAAGGATGATCTTTGAAACACTTGCTGCAAAATACTTTGAGAAAAAAGATAATGTAGTCATGTAACTTTAGGAAATGCTGATAATATCTCCCTTTTCTGGAGATTCACAAATCCTTAATCATATTAAATTTCTGAATAGTTTACTGAAAAAACCATCCAATCAAAATTTATTTTCCAAGGTTTTTAAAACTAGAACTTAAAAAAAATGCTATTAACATCTCACAGAATAATCCCCAAGAATCACTGTCCTGGAATACAGTTGGAAGGGACAGCATCAGAGTGCTGTCCAACTTAAAAATTATACACAGAGTAACAGAGAGAAAGAATATCTCTGTATTCATCTCTATAGAGATATAGTTTATGGATATCTACATATTCATTGTATATATAGAGAAGTGTATAGATAATGCAGAGATATTTTAACTTAGTAGGTTTTAAAGAATTTTGAATCTTTTATAATTGAGATTACTGTGTGAGTAGTGATAATAACACTAATAAAACTAGCAGCAGCATTTGTTCAGTGCATTGTTGCTAGATGTTCCAAAATCATTAGATCTCGTCTCCATTTTAAAGGTAAAAAGCAAATCAGAGAGATTAGTACCTTGCCCAAAGCACTCACTGTTAATGGCAAAAGCAATAATAGTGAACTATTAATCTGAACTAAAACTGGCTTTAGTCCATAATCTGCGGGTTTTCATTACACCACAGTCCCTACACCTGCTGAGCTTTGGTGCCTCTTGGGTAGACTGAGAGGTAGAAGAGATTCTGTACACAATGAAGTAAAGTATGGTCAAGGAGCATTGAGAAAGAAATGGAAATTTGAATAGATAAAGAGTATGTTGCATTCATGCTCAGTAGCTTCAGTCGTGTCCAACTCTTCGTGACCCTATGGACTGTGGCTTGCTAGGCTCCTCTGTCTATAGGGATTCTCCAAGCAAGAATACTAGAGTGCTTGCCGTGTCCTCCAGGGGATCTTCCCAAACAAGGGATCAAAGAAATTTTTTTAGAGAAAGAATAATTTAAGTTTGTTGGAGGGGCCACTATGACTACAAGTAGTTGGTTATGTGATTTTCTCAATGGCATTACCAGCAATTAGGCGGAACTCTGTGGGTATGGACATGGAGTCATTATTCCCAACTCAAAATAGAAAAGCATTTATAAAAGCTTTGTTGCCACCTTCTCCAACCTGAAGATCAGAAAGAGAAAAAGGAGTAGAATATATTAGCTTTTTTCTCACATGTGTTAATAGTCTAAATGAATATATTTGACTGATGTATTAGAAAACTTTGAAAATATATATAGTATTACGTAGAATTATTGCTCTTATAATCCAAAAGTTAAATGTTAAAATATTAGAAAGATGGTAATGATGACCCTATATACGAGACAGCAAAAGAGACACAGATGTATAGAACAGGAGTTTGGACTCTGTGGGAAAAGGCGAGGAGGGTGGGATGATTTGAGAGAATAGCACTGAAACATGTATATTATCATATATGAAACAGATTGCCAGTCCAGGTTTGATACATGAGACAGGGTGCTCAGGGCTGGTGCACTGGGATGACCCTGAGGGATGGGATGGGAAGGGAGGTGGGGGGGGGGTTCAGGATGGGGAACACATGTACACCCATGGCTGATTCATGTCAATGTATGGCAAAAAACACCACAATATTGTGAAGTAATTAGCCTGCATATAAAATAAATAAATTAAAAAATAAAATTCATTTAAAGCCTGCATTTCTTGGCTTGGTAGAATTCAATGAATGTATGTTCTTTGGAAGAAACGATGCTAAAGCTGAAGCTCCAGTACTTTGGCCACCTCATGCGAAGGGTTGACTCATTGGAAAAGACTCTGATGCTGGGAGGGGTTGGGGGCCGGAGAAGAAGGGGACGACAGAGGATGAGATGGCTGGATGGCATCACGGACTCGATGGACGTGAGTCCGGGAGATGGTGATGGACAGGGAGGCCTGGCGTGCTGCGATTCATGGGTTCGCAAAGCGTCCGACACGACTGAGCGACTGAACTGAACTGAACTGAATGTTCCTCCAACAACTTTGTTTGTTTAGTGCTTTAGTGAAAATATGAGAGTATCTAACTTTTTGATGTGTCAGGTCACTGGACTGGATAGATGATCGGATATACATCTTGTCCCTGGTTTCATTTTCTCTCAGTTATCTGAATTTGTTGGGCCTTTTCATTTCTCTACATAGTTCTCAGATTGTATTCTGGAATTCTGAGATTTTGATTTCTCTTAATGGCTCTCCACGATAAGCATAGTTGAAAAGGGATGGGGAGAGAAACCCAATATGTTGCATTTGCTCTGGCGTGATAGTTTTTAAAGAAGGAAATTGTCAGAGGAAGAGCCACTGATGACTTTACAACTGCTCTGTTGAGTAAGAAGCCACTAGGACAGTGTGTCTGGCCTGAATTGAGATGCGCTTTCAGAGCACAGTGCATACTGGGTTTCACATAGTCCCCCCAAAAGTAAAATGTCTCATTAGTAAATTTGTTAGAGATTCATGTTTTGAGTATATTGAGCTATGTAAAATGTATTATTAAAATTAATTTCACCTCATTCTTTTGACATTTAAAAAATCTAGTTTCTAGAAATTCTTATATTGCTCATACGGCTTATATTTCTAATGGAGAGTGTTGTTTAGAAAAATTACTGTATTTACTACATGAGTTAATAAAAGTCATATTTGGAGTTAACTTTGAGACAAATCATTTGAGAGTTAGACTAAGTAAGTCTAATGTATGATTAAAGAGGAAATCTGAAGTATGATTAAAAAGAATCCCAGTTGTGTATAAACTTGTCTCTAAAGTAATGAAATTATATGCATTAAACTTGTACAACTTTTTGTATGTCAATCACACCTCAGTTAAATGGTTTAAAAGATGAAAAGATTTCCAGTTTTATCTGTCAATGGCTATTCAGGAAGTAATACCTGTGTGTGTGTGTGTGTGTGTGAAATGTCTGAATATTTGACAATCCTAGTTTGCTTAATTTAAGATCTTCCTTTGAAACAAGCAATGGCAACCCACTCCAGTGTTCTTGCCTGGAAAATCCCATGAATGGAGGAGCCTGGTGGGTTGCAGTCTATGCGGTTGCTAAGAGTCAGACACGACTGAGCGACTTCATTTTCACTTTTCACTTTCATGCATTGGAGAAGGAAATGGCAACCCACTCCAGTGTTCTTGCCTGGAGAATCCCAGGGATGGGGGAGCCTGGTGGGCTGCCGTCTATGGGGTCGCACAGAGTCGGACTCGACTGAAGTGACTAAGCAGCAGTTCTTTAAATAGATTCATTTCAATAAAACACTTAAATTAAAATTAACTAAAGTCACCTATTTGAGTCTTTTATTTTCACAAGATGTGAAATTAATTTAGCATGGGTCACTGGGTCTTATTTTTCCTGTATCATTTTGCTTGTACTCATGTTTCTCTTTTAAAGTAGTATGGCCAGACCTAAATATGTACCTTGTAATGTTTGCATTTGAATGTTTTGTTATACTTCTCAAATTCAGTTTCTGCTCTGTGCCTGTGTGTAGTCGTGTCTGACTCTTTGTGGCCCCATGGACTGTAGCCCAGCAGGCTGCTCTGTCCATGGGATTTCCCAGGTAAGAATATGGGAGTGGGTTGCCATTTCCTATGCAGGGGATCTTCCCAACCCAGGGATGACACCTGTGTCTCTTGTCAAGCAGGTTCTTTACAACTGCACCACCTGGGAAACCCAAAATTGAGTTTATAAAAATGTATTTTAAGAATTATTATATTGTATTTAATGTCTAGTGTTTGAAATCCCTGAAACATTTCTGTTGGCATTAAACATAAAGTTCTAAATTTTCCTAGTTTACATCCCTATAAAAAACATGTACCTATTTTTATTTAAGAATATCAGAAAACAAATTAATAGCCAGATTATGAAAATCTTAATTTTTTCCTCCAAAAATACTTGCTAGGTCTTACTTCTAGAGCATGTAAGTGAATTTTCTTATTTTTATTCCAGTCTCCCATATTGATTCTGTGATGAGATTGACCTTGTTTACTAAAAATAAATGCCTTGGAATGTGATTTAAATTTTATAGAACTTCAAAAATACCTTTACATATAATACTTTCATATAGACCCATTATGTAAATTGTTGGTTATCAAATTATGCACCAGAAGAAAATAATTAGAATAAATTTTGTCAATATTAATTTGTCTCTACAACAGAGAGGTGTGAAAAATAGGGCATAGAACTGAGACAAAATGCCCCAGATTACTTCTGTTGGTTTTATTCTCAGTATACAAAAGCTTTATACAGTGTAGTTCAGTTTAGCCTGATTGTGCCAGAACAGGTTTTCCTGAAAGACTCACTGTGGCCCAAGTGACCTATTTTGTTTTCTTTTGTATGTATAAGGCTTTTTGTTTGAAAACTATACCTTGGAATGTGAAAGTGATTGACACGAATGGAGATGACCTAACCCACTTCTCCTTCCTGTTCTTAGCCTTGTCACTTCAGACTCAAGCTAGTTTCTCCAGGCCTGAAAAAAGAAAGGAGCTGGTAGAGAGCAAGGTTATCACACTCCTTTTTCTCTGGACCACTTCTGTTTGGCATCCACAGAAGGGTTTCTGAACACGCCATGCAACTTACTATTCTTCGCGAATACTTTCCTAGTCAGCAAGTAATAAATTGTGCTGGGCCATGTGCTGAATCTTTTACTTACATTATTTTATAAAATCTCCTCACAGAAATCTTAGAAGGCAGATAACTTGTCTATGGACATGTCAGTGATAATTAGCTGTATTAGTTGGCTCTCTTGGTTGCAAGCAAAAGAAATCAGGCTTAAACTCATATAAGAAAAAGATAGATGACTTACTGACTTACATAATCAAAAACTCAGGAGTCACTCCTCGGTTTAGACATGGTTTGATCAGAGGAGCCCAAGAGTTGAGGAGGATTTTGTTTCTCTGTATTGCTCAGCACTGCTTTCTCATATGTTGGCACCCATTCTCAGGCAGACTGTTCCACCAGTGGCAAAATGATGATTGCTAGAGACAGACGAGTATGGCATCCCTGGGGAAAGTGAAAGGCTCTATTTCTAGCAGTTTCCAACAAGTCTTGAGGCTGACTCAATTATTGGACCAATTAAGTTACATAGCCATCTTTGCTTGGCTTTCCCAATGGTTCAGTGGTAAAAAATCCGCCTGCAGTACAGGAGATGCAGGAGACATGGGTTTGATCCCTGGGTCAGGAAGATACCCTGGAGGAAGAAAAGGAAACCTATTCCAGTATTGCTTGAAAAATTCCATGGACAGAGGAGCCTAGCAGGCTAGAGTTTAAAGAGTTGTGTAGAGTTGGACGTGACTGAGTGATTGAGCACACATGCACAGCCAGTTTTTTTTTTTTTTTTGGTCACAGGATAGATATGGTGAGCGGGTTAGGCTTGGGTCACTGGAACTGGGTTCAGCTAAGTCCTTTCCTCTAAACACAAGACTGAGAAAAATACTGGGCTTATCTCCTAAGAAAAATGCAAAAGCTGTTTCTAGATGAATGGAGAGTTCACCCAAGGGCACAAATAATCACAGGTGTGCACTATGGGGGCCAACCAGGATCTGAACCCAGGTTGTGTGCCATTATTAGCTTTGTTGCTGGTGGTGTTCTTGTTATATTCAAGCTTATGGTGGCAATACTGTACTATATCCTTCCCAAACTAAAATGTTCCCTTCTCAAAGGTTTTACCTCCTGGCTAACATTGCTCTCTCATTAAAATATAGCATGCACATAGTCTGAATCATTTCTTCAGCAAATTAGTTTGCATGTTGATCTTAATTTCCTAAATTCACACTAAGATACTGAGCATCTCAGAAGCAAGGACCGTTCTTTCTTCTCCTTTTGGATAATGTGCAGCACATGTTTTGACGCATGTGAATTGTAACACAAATATCCTTCATGTATACTACGGTGTACACTGTTAACCTTCTGGATTTTGCAACTATATTTTGATTTCAAAAGAATGAGAGTGGTTTCTTTTCTGATAACTCAATAAACAAGCATCCTTAAGCTTGAGAGCATGCCACACTCTGAAAAACTGTTCAATGCTTAACATCACAAATGAATGTTTTCAGAATTTAGGTGTTATACTCAGGAATATCGTGATGATTTTTGATGTTTATGAGCAAATCTCAGATCTTATACATACTTGCTAGTTAATATTTGAGGCTTTTAAACAAAGACTACTTTTAGTATTTGAGGGTTGGACTAAGCATGGTTTCTCTGTTTGAAGTGGGAAGAATAAAAGTTTAGATTCAAATAGACTTAGGTTATAATCTTGATAGATATGTGGATTTGGATAATCCTAATGTTTTGGGGGCAGGAGGAGAAGGGGATGACAGAGGATGAGATGCCTGGATGGCATCACTGACTCGATGGACATGAGTCTGAATGAACTCCGGGAGTTGGTGATGGACAGGGAGGCCTGGCGTGCTGCGATTCATGGGGTCGCAAAGAGTTGGACACGACTGAGCGACTGAACTGAACATCCCTGAATTTTAGTTTTTAAATTTTAAAGGGACATGGTGGAATTGATAAAATAATGTACCTAAGGTGCCTTTCTCAGAGAACAATGATTATAGCTGCTCAGTGATAAAGGGTACTTTCCTTTCTCTCCCCTCTCTCTTCCTTGTC
Organism: Capricornis sumatraensis; assembly: GCF_032405125.1. Classification (NCBI taxonomy): domain Eukaryota; kingdom Metazoa; phylum Chordata; class Mammalia; order Artiodactyla; family Bovidae; genus Capricornis; species Capricornis sumatraensis. The sequence continues at coordinate 75,106,746 of NC_091077.1, forward strand.
ATGTGTTATTATTTTGGGTACTTTTTCTTATCTTCAAGCCTCAGTGGGTGACAGCAAAGATGACTTGCAGCATCAAGACTGCCCATTTGTAGACCAACCTAGCACATTCTGCTTGCCATATTTGTGTCAACACCCCATGACCTTGCTTAGTTGGGGATGGAGAGGACTGTCTGACTTTGATTAATAGTAGTTATTTCTTTAAGGTAAGATACTGACTTTCTCTGTGAATACCCTCTTGAAACAGATTTTGCTCAAATCACTTTGATGAATGTTTATTGAGTTCCTGCTTCCTGAAGTCAGTCTGCCTGGGCTTACATCCAAGCTCTGCTTCTTACTAAGTCTGTGCCTCGAGCAAGTGATTTGTGTTTTCCACATGTAAAATACCATGATCATGGGCTTCCAAGGTGGCACTGTGGTAAAGAATCTGCCTGCCAGTGCAGGAGATTCAGGAGACACGGGTTTGATCCCTGGGTCAGGAAGATCCCTTGGAGGAGGAAATGGCAATCCATTCCAATGTTCTCATGAGGAAAGTTCCACAGTCAGAGGAGCCTGGCAAGCTACAGTCTGTAGAGTCCCACAGAGTCAGACAGGACTGAGTGACTGAGCGCATGCACAAAATGCAATGATTACAGTGCCTACCTAAAGAGCGGCTATGCAGATTTAAAGAATTGAAACTTTTTTCACATAGCATGTGAAGTCTACACTTAGACATCTTTATTAAGTACAATATGAAGCTGAGTCAGAATTTTTCTTTACCCCTTAAGTGTTTCCATATAGTAGAGAGGGGGGAGAGACATACTCCTAAATAACCCTAACTTTATGACCCAGATAATCACAATGGTGTGATCACTTACCTAGAGCCAGACATCCTGGAATACGAAGTCAAGTGGTCCTTAGAAAGCATCTCTATGAATAAAGCTAGTGGAGATGATGGAATTCCAGTTGAGCTATGTCAAATCTGGAAGATGATGCTGTGAAAGTGCTACACTCAATATGCCAGCAAATTTGGAAAATTCAGCAGTGGCCACAGGACTGGAAAAGGTCAGTTTTCATTCCAATCCCAAAGAAAGGCAATGCCAAAGAATGCTCAAACTACCACACAATTGCATTCATCCCACACGCTAGTAAAGTAATGCTCAAAATCCTCCAAGCCAGGCTTCAGCAATACATGAACTGTGAACTTCCAGATGTTCAAGCTTGTTTTAGAAAAGGCAGAGGAACCAGATCAAATTGCCAACATCCATTGGATCACAGATAAAGCAAGAGAGTTCCCGAAAAATATATATTTCTGCTTTATTGACTATGCCAAAGCCTTGGACTGTGTGGAACACAAAAAACTGTGGAAAATTCTTCAAGAGATGGGAATACCAGACCACCTGACCTGCCTCTTGAGAAGGCTGTATGCAGGTCAGGAAGCAACAGTTAGAGCTGGACATGGAACAACAGACTGGTTCCAAAGAGGAAAAGGAGTACAACAAGGCTGTATATTGTCACCCTGCTTATTTAACTTCTATGCAGAGTACACCATGACAAACGCTGGGCTCGAAGAAGCACAAGCTGGAATCAAGATTGCCGGGAGAAATATCAATAACCTCAGATATGCAGATGACACCACCCTTATGGCAGAAAGTGAAGAAGAATTAAAGAGCCTGTTGATGCAAGTGAAAGAGGAGAGTGAAAAAGTTGGCTTAAAGCTCAACATTCAGGAAACGAAGATCATGGCATCTGGTCCCATCACTTCATGGCAAATAGATGGGGAAATGATGGAAACAGTGAGAAACTTTATTTTGGGGGGCTTCAAAATCACTGCAGATGGTGATTGCAGCCATAAAATTAAAAGATGCTTACTCTTTGGAAGGAAAGTTATGACCAACCTAGACAGCATATTAAAAAGCAGAGACATTACTTTGTCAACAAAGATCTGTCTAGTCAAGGCTATGGTTTTTCCAGTGGTCATGTATGGATGTGAGAGTTGGACTGTAAAGAAAGCTGAGCACAGAAGAATTGATGCTTTTGAACTGTGGTGTTGGAGAAGACTCTTGAGAGTCCCTTGGACTGCAAGGAGATCCAACTAGTCCATCCTAAATGAGATCAGTCCTGGGTGTTCACTGGAAGGACTGATGTTGAAGCTGAAACTCCAAAACTTTGGCTACCTGATGTGAAGAGCTGACTCATTTGAAAAGACCCTGATGCTGGGAAAGATTGAGGGCAGGAGAAGAAGGGGACAGTAGAGGATGAGATGGCTGGATGGCATCACGGACTCGATGGACGTGAGTCTGAGTGAACTCCGGGAGTTGGTGATGGACAGGGAGGCCTGGTGTGCTGCGGTTCATTGGGTCATAAACAGTCGGACATGACTGAGCAACTGAACTGAATCTACTTTGTGCTAAATCAAGAAAGAGGGACTCTAAGTATGGTAAAGAAAATTTTCATTGGCTTAACCTTATCCAGCTGAGACCCAATGATTTCTTTCTGCTGTTGAAGGATGTATTAGAGAGACCTTATTATCTTTCTATTCCATACAGTGTATCTGATAGTATGTCATCTTGAATTATGTTGTTTTTTGCAAATAACTATTTTTCATCCCCAACAAAATGGGTGGTTCCTTGTTATCAGGAACTAGTATATGCTTGAACAGTTTTTGGATAGAGTTAATAAAAGTCATATTTTAAAAACCTAGACTAAGCTAGACAGAGTTAATTTATGAGATATTATAGGACCAAGTTGTTTGCAAGGAGACTGTTATGCATCTGTAGGGCTACAGGTTTTTGTTTTTTGATGCTGAACTATTGAAATAATAAGCAGTGGTTCTTTCTGAAGGAAAAGCAGCAAAGATACTGTTAAATTTTCAGTTAGAATTAATTTCTAGGACATTGCTAAGACAATCCTCTGACATCATTTATACATTGACAAAATGGCAAGATGAATTTGGATAGCCTCAAATTCATATTCTGAGTCTCTCTACTTCTTATCCACAGACATTTGGATAAGACACTTATATTTCAGAGTTTCCCAACCTTCTTCTATAGAGATGTAATAACTAGTCACTTGTTAGGAGAAGTAAATTTGACTGTGTACAGAGAACATTTAGCTAGTGTCTAAACTGTACCAAGTGAACAGAGAATGGAAGTGATAACAGTAATAGTCATTTATTTGCTTGAGACAATGATGTTCATATAATGTCTATCAATTTAGAAATACTTTTCTCTATTTGTTGATGAGACATCTTTTGGTCTTGAAAACAAATAATGTTTGTCCACACAGGGTAGTTTTCCCTAGGGTAATATTTCTAACTAACTGAAAAATTACAGAATAACCAAAAGACTCATAGGGGATGATTCCATCTGTTCAATTTTTGGATCAAATATGGAATGAGCACAGTGTAGGAGAAGAATGTATGGAGATCAGGGAACCCAGAAGTATTTCCTCTGACATGTTATTGTCTGTCTTTTTTTTAATGATTAGGCATTAAATTTTGAATTTTTAGAAATTGTTCTTCCCCAATGCTTTAGCTATTACTTAAAATCCTTTTAAAGTAGTGTAATGAGAAGTCAAGAACAAAGAATCTGGAGTCATATTTCAGATGTGGCCTTGGGCCAGTCATTTAAATTTAATGTGCCTCAGTTTCCTCATCTAGAAAATAAAGACAATAACTGCTCTATTTTTAGAGTTGCTGCAGGCACTAAATAAAGTAATGGACATAAAGCCCCCAAAATAGCTTTTGGTGGTGGTTTAGTCCCTAAACCATGTCCAACTCTTGCGACCCCATGGACTGTGTAGCCCGCCAGGCTCTTCTGTCCATAGAACTTTGCAGGTAAGAATACTGGAGTGGATTGCCATTTCCTTCTCCAGGGGAACTTCCCGACCCAGGAATCGAACCTGGGTCTCCTGCATTGCAGGCTGATTCTTTTCCGACTGAGCTATGAGGGGAGCTCATGCCATATGTATTTTAACTATTATTGGTGCTTTCTGTTCCTGAATATAATGTTTTCTATCCCTGAATCCACCCATAATATTTTTGTACTGCCTTCACATTTTTTTCTATATCTACAATCATTCTTTAAATCAAATTCAGTTTTTTTTTTAATATTTATTTATTAGGCTATGCCAGGTTTTAGTTGTTGCACATGGCATCTTTGATCTTTAGTGCAGCATGCAGAGAAGGAAATGGCAACCCACTCCAGTGTTCTTGCCTGGAGAATCCCAGGGACGGGGCAGCCTAGTGGGCTGCTGTCTATGGGGTCGCGCAGAGTCGGACACGACTGAAGTGACTTAGCAGCAGCATGCGGGATCTTTTGTTCAGGCTTGCAACTGTTAATTGCAGCATGTGGGATATAGTTCTCTAACCAGAGGTTGAACCTAGGACCTCTGCATTGGAGTCTTAGCCACTGGACCACCAGGGAAGTCCCTAAATTCAATTCTTTCTTGGCTTTTTATATATGAAATCATGGATTTTATGTGCTTTGCATATTTTATAATTATATATGATGCTAAAGCTGAAACTCCAGTACTTTGGCCACTTCATGTGAAGAGTTGACTCATTGGAAAAGACTCTGATGCTGTGGGGGGGATTGAGGGCAGGAGGAGAAGGGGACAACAGAAAACGAGATGGCTGGATGGCATCACCGACCTGATGGAAGTGAGTTTGAGTGAACTCCGGGAGATGGTGATGGACAGGGAGGCCTGGCGTGCTGCGATTCATGGGGTCACAAAGAGTCGGACACGACTGAGGGGCTGAACTGAACTGTGAAATAAATATATAACCTTATAAGAACAATGTCCTTACATACTGCCAGTATTATCTATACCACATTTATTTGCAGTTTTGTGCCTTTGCTTGGAGCTTCAAGTACACTCAAAACTAAACTCAAAAATATGAAAACTAGAAATATATACACACGACTTAGCAACTAAACCAGCACTGCCTTATATGTATACACACATAGAGAGAATATAGGAAGTTCTACTAATTATAGCCATTTATTACTAAAAGGCAACCTATATTTATATGGTTTATTCAGAAATAATTTTCTCTGTGGATTAATTTGACACTGTTAGATGTGAGAATATAGATTGTTCATGAAAAACAGTTGATATACACAATACATACGTGTGTGTGTGTGTGTGTGTGTGTGTTGTTCCAAGGGTTGTAGATTATCTCTTGATATAAAGAGAGGTATAAAAAGGAAGGAAAGCTGTAGTTAGAACTTTTGTTGTCATTGTTGTAGTCACTAAGTTGTGTCCGACTCTTTTGTGAGTCCATGGACTATAGCATACCAGGCTCCTCTGTCCATGGGATTTCCCAGTCAAGAATATGGGAGTGGGTTGCCATTTCCTTCTTCAGGGGATCTTCCTGACCCAGGGATCGAACCCATGTTTTCTTCATTGGCAGATGGGTCCTTTACCACTGAGCCACCAGGGAAGCCCAGTGAGGCCTTAAAGTATTGGAAACAGTGAAGAGATTATGGTGTACTTTTCTTTGTAACATTGCATTATTCATATATGGAAAATGTTTAATATTTTCATCTATATTGTGAGCTTTAGCAATAATCCTGTAAGTACTCTCAAATGGTGATAATATATAGTTTTATCCTCTTGAATAGTTAGCACTATGGTGTCCCGTCTGACCTTAAGAAAATGCCAAGTAATTCTCCAGAAATAGAACTATAAAATGGTAACCTTGTAGAACAGCAGCTCTCTGCGTAAAGGATCTGCTAATCATTTACATTTCTCAGTAGACATCAATAGCCAACTATTGTTTAATTGGTGAATGCAATGTGACCTAATCACCTCAAGGAATTCCTCCTCCTAGAAGGTTTATCCCTTGGGATAATGCAATGAGCCTGAGGAATGAAGACCTAATTGCAGAAAGATAATGAGTATGGTTTCAGTCGGGCTGAGGAGGAAAGACGGTGGGAGAGAGAGCTTCAATCTCTGATTTATCTCCTTTATGATTAATTAGAAGAAAATATTAATCAAGCATGATACCAAACTAGGTACAATACAGACTAAACTTATTAGCAGAGTCAGAAAGAGACAAACTTAAAAATAAAATCTGGTCTCAGGGCTTTCATTTCAAAGCTAGCTAGAAATTCCACATAATGTGTACAAAGATTGGACATGCTTTTAAATTTATTTCTTTCCATAGTCACTGCTTTCCCCACTATCCTTAGTGTGAACAGAGGTTTACATTTTTATGTCAGGTAACAGAAGGCATTGTCTCTCCAAAGCGTCTTTATCTTGCTCATGTTAAAATACAAAACAAATGAATAGACAAACAGAAAAAAAAGTCTTCTGATATTACAATTTCCTTTTTAGCCAAGTAGGGAAATGCACACAGTTCATGCTGCCACTTAATGGCTATGATATCTTAGGCAAAGTATTTCATCTCTCTAGGCCTTAGGTTCCTGATAAGAAAATGATAGTATCAATGCCTACCTTATATGATGTGTGTGTTGTTTCTAATTATGGTAACAACACTTAAGGTGAGATCTACCCTCTTAACAAATTTTAAGTGCACAATATAGTATTATTAACTGGAGGCACAGTGTTGTACAGAAGATCTCCAGAACTTACTTATTTTTCATAATTGAGACTTTATGCCAGTTATTAGCAGCTCCCCATTCCCTCCCTGAGCCTCTGCCTCCTACTCTCTGCAACTGAGTGTGACTATTTTAGACAATTCATATATGTGAATTCATGCAGTACTTGTCCTTCTGTGGTCGGCTATTTCACTTAGCATGTCTTTAAAGTTTACCCATGTTGTTGCAGGATGTCCTTTGGTTTTAAGGTTAAATAATATTCCCTTGTGTACTATACCACATTTTCTTTATCCATTCATCCTTCGGTGGACATTTAGGTTGTTTCCACATCTTGGCTATTGTGAATAGTGCTGTAATGAATGTTAGGATGTTAGTATCTCTTCAAGATCCTGATTTCAACTATTTTAAATGTATAGCCAGAAGTGGAATTGCTGGATCATATGGAGGGACAGGGAAGCCCGGCATGCTGCAGTCCATGGGGTTGCAAAGAGTTAGACATGACTTAGCAGCTGAACAAGAGTAAATCTATTTCGGGACTTTTGAGGAGCCTCCATACAGTTTTCCATGGCAGCTGCACCATTTTGCATTCCTATCAGTAGTACACAAGCATGCCTTTTTCTCCATGTTCTCACCAGCATGTTATCATTGTCATTTTCGTAATAGTCATTATGGCATGTGTGAAGTGATATCTCATTGTGGCTTTGACTTACCTTTCCCTGAGAATTAGTGATGTTGAGCACCTTCTCATGTACCTGTAGCCATTTGTATGTCTTTTTTGAATATTTGGGCTTGTCATTTATGGCCTTTATTATGTTGAAATAACTCATTCTATACCTTGCTTAGTAGAGAATTTTTATGATGGAAACATGTGGAGTCTGTCAAGTGCTTTTTCTGCATCTATTGAAATTATCATGTGATTTTCAACCTTCATTTTGTTCATGTGGTGTGTCACATTAATGGATTTACGAATGCTAAGCCACTCTGCATTTCAGGGGTAAATCCCATTTGATCATGGTATATGATTTTTTAAACATGTTGTTGGATTCAATTTTCTAGTATTTTGAGACCCTTTGCCCATACATTCACTGGGGATATTGACCTGGAGGTATCTTTTTATGAAGGGTCTTTGTCTGGCTTTGGTGTCAGGGTAGTGCTGGCTTTAAAAAAATGCGTTGGAAGTATACCTTCCTATACAAGTGTTTGGAAGAGTTTGAGAAGAATTGGGGTTAATTCTTCTTTAAATATTTGGGAAAATTCATCAGTGAAGCCTTCTGCTGCTGAGCTCTTCCTTGTTGGGAGTTTTTGATTACTGCTTCAGTCTCCTTGAGGCTTCCCTGGTGGTTCTGACAGTTAAGAATCTGCCTGCAATGCAGGAGACCCTGAATCAGGAAGATCCTCTGGAGAAGTAAATGGCAACCCTCTCCAGTGTTCTTGCCTGGAGAATTTCATGGACAGAGGAGCTTGATGGACTACAGTCCTTGGAGTGTAAGAGTTGGACACAACTGAATGACTAACACTTTCACTTTCAGTCTCCCTACTAGTAATCTGTTTAGATTTTCTTAGTAGGTTATATGTTTCTAGGAGTTTATTAATTTCTTTTAAGTTATCCGGTTTGTTGGAGTGTAATTTTTAATGGTGTCCTATGAAGCTTTTTTTTTTTTTTAATTTCTGTGGCATCAGTTGCAATGTCTTTTCATTTATTTCTCATTTGTTTGGATCTCCTCTCTTTTTTTCTTTGTCCAGCTAATGGTATGTCATTTTCTTATCTTTTCAAAAATCCAACTTTTAGTTTTGTTTTTCTACTCTCTATTCCATTTATCTCTGTTCTAATCTTTATTATTTCTTGCCTTCTGCTAACTTTAGGTCTAGTTTATTCTTTTTCTTTCCTTGAGGTGTAAAGTTTATTTGAGATTTTTTTTTCACTCATATAGGTGGTTATTGCTATAAACTTCTCTATTAATACTGCATTTGCTTTATCCTTTAGATTTTGGTATGCTGTGTTGTCTTTTTTTGTTTGTCTCAAGATATTTTTCTATTTTCTCTTTTGATTTCTTCTTTGACCCATTGGTTATTCAAAGTTTGTTGTTTAATAGCCGCACATTTGTGAATTTTACAATTTTTCCTCTGCTGCTGATTTCTAATTTCATTCTATTGTGTTTGGAAAAGATACTTGGAATAATTTGTCTTTTTAGATATAAGATTTGTGGCTTAACATGTGATCAATCCTGGGGAAGATTCTGTGCTCACATAAGAATATATATTTTACTACTGTAGGAGGTAATGTTCTGTACATCTTCTGACACCTAGATGTATGGAAAACCACTCCTCTGTTCTCTGTCTGTTCACAGATTACTTTCTACTCCAAAATGTGTGTGTGTGTGTGTGTGTGTTTTAGGGGAGAGGTTCTCACAACAAACAATTCTGTAACATCAGCTCATTGTCCTATAAATTAACTCAATTCTGATACTATCTACCTAGAGTTAGCATCAGATCTCACAGATTAAGGACTCAGGCCCACCAGCCCACTCCCTTCCCACTTCAGATGACAATTACAAGTCCTAATCACTATCTGTACATCAGACCACTCAGCTATAAATTTGAGCTTCTCACATTCCCTCTCCAGGTTTGATTAATTTGCTAGAGTGGCTCACAGAACCCAGGAAATGGTTTATTTAGTGTATTACTCATTTGTTGTAGATGGATGTAACTCAGGAATAGCCTGATGGAAGAGATTCATAGGACAGGATATGGGGGAAGGAGCTCCCATGATCTCTCCAGGTGTGCCACCACCTCAGTATCTCCAGGTCTTCACTAATCTAATCCAATGCTATCTGAACCCTACTTTTTGGGGGTTTTTGTGGAAGCTTCATTAAGTAGGCATGACTGACTAATTCATTGGTCAGGTAATTTGGTTCATTTGATTCTCTGTCCAACTCTTCCCTTCCCCAGGGAGAAGGTAGGAGTTAGGTGTTTCATTTGCTCTCTGTGCTGAGCAAAGGGGAGTGGCTATGATGATTGCCAGCTCAAACCATTATCAGTGTTCTCATTGGCCCTGGGGGACCTTAATATGCCATGTTCATCAGTGCTCTGAGAGATGCTAGATGGAAGTCAGTCATCTGGGTAGCCCCAAATAAGTTAGAGCATTGAACACACAGTGAGCCCTTTTCCAGCCTTGGCAGAAACTGGAAACTGGTTCAGTCCCAATCATATGGTGCTATGCTATGGGTAGGGTTTTGGTAACAGAGTGTCTCAAATTTTCCTGCCAGCATCAGTGTGGCTGATTTCCTGCTTATTTGAGGTATGGGAGCTTCTTAACTTCTGGATTTCTTATCAGTGAAATCTGTCTCAGAATTTTTCAATCAGTGTGTTCACTGAGAGAAGGAATGCCCAGGCCTTCCTATTCCACTATCTTGCTGGTGTCACTCCCCTTCACTGGGTGATTTTGGGGAGGAAAGGAGATAAGGGATGAAAAGTGCTTAGCTCTGGGCACTGCACATATCAGTCAATAAATAAATGTTGATAGTGATATTGTAGCAGAGACATTACTTTGCTGACAAAGCTCTGTAGAGTCAAAACTATGGTTTATCCAGTAGTCATGTATGGATGTGAGAGTTGGACAACAAAGAAAGCTGAATGGTGAACTGACGCTTTTGAACTGTGGTGTTGGAGAAGACTCTTGAGAGTCCCTTGGACTGCAAGGAGATCCAACCAGTGAATCATAAAGGAAATAATTCCTGAATATTCATTGGAAGGACTGATGCTGAAGCTCTAATACTTTGGCCACCTGATGTTAAGAACTGACTTGTCAGAAAAGATCCTGATGCTGGGAAAGATTGAAAGCAGGAGGAGAAGGGGACAGCAGAGGATGAGATGGTTGGATGGCATCACTGACTCAATGGACGTGATTTTGAGCAAGCTCTGGGAGTTGGTGAAGGTCAGGGAAGCCTGACATGCGACAGTCCATGGGGTCACAAATGTCAGATAAGACTGAGCAACTGAACTGAGTGATATTGTTAAAATACTATGATTGCATTTCTGGTCTAGGGCTCAGTTTTAGACTGTAAATAGTGGACACATGCCCTTAAATTCTGAGCAGCCAAGAGCAGTTGATAATGGTGTAAGAATGGAATGAGTGACCAAAGGCATTTATATTATAAATTTGCCCATGTACACATATCTGAAATCAGTTCAGTTCATTTCAGTCGCTCAGTTGTGTCCGACTCTTTGTGACCCCATGAATCGCAGCACGCCAGGCCTCCCTGTCCATCACCATCTCCCGGAGTTCACTCAGACTTATGTTCATCGAGTCCGTGATGCCATCCAGCCATCTCATCCTCTGCCGTCTCCTTCTCCTGCCCCCAATCCCTCCCAGCATCGAAGTATTTTCCAATGAGTCAACTCTTCGCATGAGGTGGCCAGAGTACTGGAGTTTCAGCTTCAGCATCATTCCTTCCAAAGAAATCCCAGGGCTGATCTCCTTCAGAATGGATTGGTTGGATCTCCTTGCAGTCCAAGGGACTCTCAAGAGTCTTCTCTAACACCACAGTTCAAAAGCACCAATTCTTTGGTGCTCAGCCCTCTTCACAGTCCAACTCTCACATCCATACATGAGCACAGGAAAAACCATAGCCTTGGCTAGAGGACCTTAGTCGGCAAAGTAATGTCTCTGCTTTTGAATATGCTATCTAGGTTGGTCATAACTTTTCTTCCAAGGATTAAGCGTCTTTTAATTTCATGGCTGCAGTCACCATCTGCAGTGATTTTGGAGCCCAAAAAGATAAAGTCTGACACTGTTTCCACTGTTTCCCCATCTATTTCCCGTGGAGTGATGGGACTGGATGCCATGATCTTAGTTTTCTGAATGTTTAGCTTTAAGCCAACTTTTTCACTTTTCTCTTTCACTTTCATCAAGAGGCTTTTTAGTTCCTATTCACTTTCTGCCATAAGGGTGGTGTCATCTGCATAGAATCAGTAGCAGGATAATAATATTAGACTACCATGATAATTTGCTAAATATTTATTACAAACTGAATTACCAGAGATTGAAAAGGGAGAGTAAGACAAGTTCCGTTTCTTAGATATGTTTACATTTTGGAGGGGGAGACATATAAACAACTGTCATGCAAACCGATCGGGTACCTTGGCAACACGTGAAATTAATTCTTCGGGGTGGGACAGAGAGTCAGAACCAAAGAGCAGGAGTTTGCCAAGTGGATACATTGAAGAAGGATGTTCTCAGTAGAGCAGTGTCATTTGGCATGAGCTCTGAATGGCAAACTCCAGTACTTTGGCCACCTCATGTGAAGGATTGACTTATTGGAAAAGACTCTGATGCTGGGAGGGATTGGGGGAAGGAGGAGAAGGGAATGACCAAGGATGAGATGGCTGGATGGCATCACTGACTCGATGGACATGAGTTTGAGTGAACTCTGGGAGTTGGTGATGGACAGGGAGGCCTGGCGTACTGTGATTCATGGGCTCGCAAAGAGTTGGACATGACTGAGCGACTGAACTGAACTGAACTGAATGACTCAAGGTGCGGTGTGTATCTTAGAGGTGAGTGTGTGTGTGCGTGCACATCACGTGCTAGAGATGAGGTAAAATTTAGCTGGGAACAGTCTTGAGTTTCCAAATGATATAATCCAACTTTTGTTTAGAAAGTTAACTTTGACAGAAATAAAGACAGTACATCAGCAAGAGAAGAGACTGGGAGCAGGAGTTGAGGTATTTCAGGTATAAATTAGAGGAAAACTGAAGAGGAGAGAGAAGAAGATTTTGCGCTGGGCAAACAGGGAGTCATCTGCAAGGTTTTCTGGATAAATGTCAGGGAATACTGAAAGTAGTCCAGAGGATTAAGAAAGTAAGAATGAGTAATCGGTGAGAATATTCATTTAAGGAGTTTGACAATCAGAGAGGCAGAGACAGGGTTAGTAGGTTTGAAAATCAGGCTGAATGGAAAGGAACATTTTCTTAGAGGAGAGACTTATTTAAAGACAGAAGGAAAGAAATGTGAGGAATTTAGGATGCAAAAGCAAGTAGTAATTGATAAAGAAGCTTCCAGAATAAAACCAATAGTACAGGTCAGGCGTGGTCTTGGAAGAGATGAGGATTCAGTTTTTCCCTAATAAGTAAAGGAAGCGGAATTAAGATATTCATAAGAGTAAACATACTGACCTCTCCTGTTTTTTTTTTCTGATGAATATGTGTGATGAAATTTTGAACTTTGACTGTGTAACAAGTCAGTTGGGCTACAAGGCCGTACAGACGTGGATAACAAGGATAAATATGCTGTAGAAGTGAGGGGAGGAAACCATGTGAATCATGGCTTGTGTTCCTTTTGTACTGTCAGCAAGAAGCGTCAAGTCATGTGTTAAGTCCAATTTCGATTGTACATGCCTCAGGAGGTAGCATATTTACATGTTCTACCTTGCCATGGCCCTGGATTCCTTTTATGTTTTATTAAAGTTATGAGACTTACCTCCTTTATTATAAGAACACCTCAACCCCCTTTTATAAAGTAGTAGATAAAATGTGAATAAATACTGAAGATATTTCAAAAACAGTTTAGATATGGGAGAGATGGGGCCATATTATTGATTACTTAAAAGTGATAAAAAATTAGAAGAGATAGAATAGGCCATTGTGTTCAATCCAGACATGCTGAAGTTAAGAAAAGGACTTTAGACCATAGCAAGCATCTGTGACAAAGCAGTGGCAGGCTGAGAGAGCACTGAGTCTGCGGCAGTCACAGATTTGAAGGCTATTGTGTATCACGATTTGCTTCAGCAATTCAGTAAGTCAAGTTCAGCGTCTCCTAAGACTGTTAAACCCTCAGCCCTAATTTGTTCCTCTCTATGGTGAAATTACCCAGAATGCTAAAAGATACAATCCCCTCTTGATACGGTCACGAATTGTCTAAATCCAAAAGCCAACACAACCGACATGAATTTTAGCACTGTCCTTTCTCAGAGAGTGAGCACCAGTATAAATCTCTAGACAAGGGAAGACATAAGAAAATTATTTTGCAGAGTCTCTGATTAAACACAATAAATTAGTTAAGCGGTACCACTGAGATTTGTGCTGGAGAAGCAGAGTTCAGAGCTCCAATGAGAACTTGTTGGAGTCCTTAAGAAAGGAATAAATTACATCTGAGAGAACCTTACACTTTAGCAAAGAAATAAAATAGACTGCAAGTATTTGTTGAGTTATGAGAGGCTACAAATGGGATTTTGTTAGTTCTGAAAATGTAGGAGGAGGGCCTTTATTTTGCAGGAAGGCTTAGGATGGCACTCCAAGTAGCTGGAGAGAAAGTCTGACCATTAGCTAGACAATAGTGTTCTCCAGGTAGGTAGGAGTCCTCCAGGCAAGAATCTGGCCTGTTTAAAACAGAGGAAACATATCAGCCTTTGAATACAATCATATCATATGATTTATTTTTGCTTTCAAACATATGGTCACTGACTTCTGTGGTCATTAAATGAGAATAAACACCCTTTCTTTACCTCCACCTCTCCGATATCAGCAATTTCAAGGTGATTCTTCGTGGTTCTCTTTAGTCAGGACTCTAATACCACCTCCTACCATCCTCAAGTCCGTTGTCTTCTTTTCTCATAATAAAGAAATGAGAAGACCTCCCCTTTTCTAACTTTCTACAGGAGTCAAAGTTCCCATTGGGCCATAATTGGTAACCAGAGCTGAAGGCTTAGCAATTAAATTCTCCTTGAAAATATATGAATAAAAGTAGAAATGGTAAGGGCTGATTTTTGACTAAACTTTTGCCAGCTCTTCCAATGTTTTATGAAGAAGTGCTGGCAGATTCAATAAATCTCAGCTGGCTGTTGTCCAGGAGAAATTATCACTAGCCCATTGAAGGATCTCTGGCTGCTCCTTAGGAAAGGGAAGGGAGGAAGAATCATTCTGGTTCATTCTGAGTTGTGCATTATACATTAAATTAAAATATATGTTTCACCCATTTAGCAGTCTGAATAATAAAAGCTGTATACAGCTGCAACAACTCTGCTCTATGCATTTTAATGACTGATTTGTGAATATACTAGAATTATAACCGCTATTCAAATATTTTCCTTTTTTAAGAAGTCACAAATCCCTCCCTTTAAAAATGCACAGACAAACACTTTATAATCTTTTAATAATTTGAACTAAAGAGTTTTAAAGCTTAGAATATGTGGAAATTATTTGTTTTAGGACCAGCAAATATAATGGGCTTGTCAATATGGTATTCAAATAACTGTCAAAATATTTGGAGTGTCTCCAGCAAAGGGAACCTAACTCGATTTCTGCATTCAAATGAATTCTAAATAGAAAAAGTGATATACAGTTCAAAAGGAAGCATTAGACTATAAAGCACCTTTCCATTTCTCTAAGGAATTGTGATCTACTGCTCAAATAGACTTTTAAATGGCTGCTGAGTTTTCAGCCTTCTCAGATGTTCATACTTAAATCAGTTTGAACTAGTTAAGTGGAGTCACAATTAGAATTGTAATTTCTTTTCTTTCCGTTTTTAACCAATTGTGAAGAAAGCTAATAAAATTGGGAAATGAACATCTGCAACCTTTAATATGAAAACTGGGTCTTAGAAGGGTGAAATAATGCTTTATCGGCCTCCAGAGGGTATTTTCCTAAGCATAATGCCAGTTTTAATGTAGGCATTCTGTACTTTTGGTACAATGAAGCATAAACCAGAGGCTTTCTCTAATCGGTTCTAGAAATCAGGAGATTTAGATTCAACTTATGAGAAAAAAAATGGCATGTGATGACAAAGATAATAATATAATATCTTCAATTTCTCATAGAAACTAAGAAAAATATCTGTTAGCTAAGAAGCCAAAAGTTTAGGATACTTCTGATTGCTGTGAGGAAGTTCTCAGTAATTCGGATGTCCATTCTTAGTAGGAAACATGTCAGTAAAACATGAAATTCTATGGAATCTTTAGCAGAGCATTACAGTTGTAGAAGTCATTCCCTTTACTGCTTGCTTATTTCAGTCTCAAATAACTTACAGTCTACTAACATTGCTCCCAGGATCTCATTTTACAAAGTATTGTTTCCAAAAAATAAGACAATCTGAAGAATCTTAGAAGCTTAAAAATAATGTTTTATTCCTGATTCTATTTGTGGTTTGTAACACTGCTTCAAACTTCTTCCTAAGCAATTTTTGTTTACATCTATAAAGTGGGTAAAGAGTCTGCCTGCAATACGGGAGACCCCGGTTTGATCCCTGGGTTGGGAAGATCCCCCTGGGGAAGGCAATGGCAACCCACTCCAGTACTCTTGCCTGGAAAATCCCATGGATGGAGAAGCCTGGTAGGCTGCAGTCCATGCGGTCGCAGAGAGTCGGACACAACTGAATAACTTCTCTTTCACTTTCATAAACTGATCTAAATGTCTGTTATGAGAATTAATTTAGGAAAGCCCATTTGTAATTGTTATTCTAGAGCTGCTGCTGCTAAGTTGCTTCACTCGTGTCCGACTCTGTGCGACCTCATAGACGGCAGCCCACCAGGCTCCCCCGTCCCTGGGATTCTCCAGGCAAGAACACTGGAGTGGGTTGCCATTTCCTTCTCCAATGCATGAAGGCAAAAAGAGAAAGTGAAGTCGCTCAGTCATGTCTGACTCTTAGCGACCCCGTGGTCTGTAGCCTACCAGGCTCCTCTGTCCGTGGGATTTTCCAGGCAAGAGTACTGGAGTGGGATGCCATTGTCAGCAAACTCTTTCTGTAACAACAACAACAACAAACCAGTGGGCAGTTTGGAATTTGGAGTGAGGATGCTGTCGGTCACACTGGGTGAACCCTGCTGTCCTAATGCCAAGTAAGCCATAGAAAATGTGCAAACGTGTTTGTGTGTGTGGCTGGAGGACTTGGCCCTTGGGCTGATCTAGAACAGTGATTCTCAGTTGGTTTTGGTGTGATGGGAGGGAACTTCGGCAAGTTCATTGGGGAATAAAGTTCAAGAGAGTCCCTACTGGAAATTTTCATCTTTTTCCTGTAAAGAGTCCACAGGAAAGGACTTCGTTAGTGGTCTAGTGGTTAAGACTCACTCTTTCTATGCAGGGTTCCATCCCTGGTGGGGGGCAGACAATTGTTTTTTTAGCTGAAATAATAATTTTATGGGGTTTCTAGGTCTTTAAAATTGCAAAAATAAAACAAAGAGGGTCAGAAATCACTTTCAGTATTATTGTAACATTAGCATATATAGTCTAGACAAGTGATGTCCAATAGAAATATCATGAGACATATATGTGAGTTTCAGTTTTTGAGCAACTATGTTAAAAAAGTTAAAAAAAGACTGAAACAGGTAAAATCAATATTATAATGTAATTTATTAAATAAATATATAAAATATTGTTATACTATAATCCATATTAAACAAAATTAATAGGGTACTTTACATTATTTTTTGTGCAAAAGTCTTTGAAATCTGGCATGTATTTTACACTTACAGCATATTTCAACTTGGACTAGTCATATTTCCAGTGTTCCGTGGCTATATGTGGCTAGGACTGCCGCACTGGACAGAACAGGAAAAGACCATATAATATGTTACTTTTACTCACTGGACTATATTTTGAGAATAAAGGGTGTAAAGCATAGGACAGATGAATGTTCTCCTTCTCCTCTACAGCAGTGAGCCTGGCAGCAGCCAAAAAGGTCTTCATATGCAGCATTTTGGGAAGTTACTGCCAATCAAGAGAGATGGCATTTAGGATGAACCTCTCTGCCAGTGTATATAGAGACCATAATTTGAATTCAATCACGCGATTGATGATTTGAAATCTCCTGACGCATTTCACATAGTCATTTTCTTTTATTTGCCAACTAGGGTTCGAAAATCGCAATACCCAGGAGAGATCAGAGAGATAGCAGTGAGAGAATCCAGCTGGAGGACAACAGGGGAGTGTGATGGGCCATCTGAGGCAAGTGGCAGGTATGTACCCTTTGCGACGTATCCACCTTCCAAAAGCTAATCATGTGTCAGCAAAACAGACACACCTGCAAGACTCACCATCGGACATCTAGACCTGTTGGTTTGCAGTCTTTGATACATGCATTAAGTATAAAGACGTGTCACTATTTCAAGAGAATTAACACTAATGTTGTTATCAGTACTTGTCTGATCTCTGACAGTTGTGGGGGTCAGGTGATTTGATCCCAGCTTCGCCTCTCCATCTGCCCTTCTGTCTTATGGGCGTATTCTGCTTACTTTGACCAGAGATGCTATCAAAAAGTCCCTTTGCTTGTCATTCCTCTACTCTTCTTTGCCCACCAGGAAAAAAAATGCCCTTCTCTGAAGCCTTCCCAATCTCTCTGTAATGTTCATAGCTGTACAGATGCAGAAAGCCAAAATTAAAAAAAACTCTTGAAGCTGAAAGCCTTTAAAAACTCATCTGGTAATAAAATCTTGCCTGATCTGAACTCATTTATTAGCAAACTCTGACATTGCTGGACATGAGTCTCTTTATAGGTCTTTATTTAGCTAACAGTTATGAAAATTCATAGTGCAGAGACATTAGCATTTTGAATATAGGGGCTGTCCTATGGAATGATTGTGTAAATATATGGTGTTAATACCGTGCTATCCTACTAACATCTGAAAAGTTCTGAAACACATCTGGCTCCAACTGTGCCTTGATTAGCGAGCTTTTATTACTAGTAGTAGGAGTATCAGTAAGTAGTTACTAGGCACAGAATATATTCCAGGTTCCTTATGTATTTTAACTCTTTTATTCTGCACAACAACCCAATTAGGTTAAGTATTATTATTCCCTTCTTTTGTAGATGTAAACAGTGAGGCATTTGTAGAGCGAAGTCACTTGCCCAAGGTCACACAGCTCCTAAGCGGCACCATCAGGCACTGCAGATAATCAAACCCAGGTAGTCTGGCTGAGCCTTTCCTGCTGTGCAGAAGCACCCATCTCAGAGTTTGTTATGGGTTCCCCTCACTTGACATTTACTACATGAATGCTCTGTCTCCTGAACTAGAATTCCTCCTCCTTAAAAGCAGAGATTGTCTCCTGATACTACCTACATGATAAGGGTGTGAACGTAACAGCATTTATAGCAAAGAATAAGTAGGTAAAAAGGAGCATTGTGAATTTCAGTAAAATTCTGCAGATGATGATTCTGCATTTGTTCTGCCTTCCAGAAAGCTTAACTTTGCGTGACCTGACAGTTATTAAACTCTGCCTCCCTCAGTGAAAATAAGCAGAGGCACAACCATATATGCGATCACCTCAACTACAGTGAGGATGAGTTCTGTTTCAGGTGCCTACTTACTTAATGCTTATTTTGACGTATGCAGTATGTAAGAGCTGTTTATATCTTACCTCCGTGTAGCATGTATAGTTTCTGGGGCAGCACTATTACTATCCCCATGTTACCGATGATAACAACAAGGATGGGAGATGTGTGACTGTGATGCTGGGAAGTGGTGAAAGTGTACAAAGTGTAGATGGTTTGAGCCAGGAGCTCATAGTCTTCGTCATCATCCTTCTCTGACTCTGGCTTTCTTCTGAGATGACTTTCTAAGATATGTCACTTTCTGACTTGAGTCTTCCTGTCTATTCACATTTCTTGCCATTCCATTTACACCAGAGGATTTGGGTTTCTGAATATTCCATCCTCTTACCATAGACAACACTTCTTAATCCTCAGAGCAGTATCATGGGTTTGTATTGTTGGTGTTTCCATTTTACAGATTTGAAAACTGAGGCTTTAAATCGTTTACTCAAATTCACATAGAGAATTTGTGTGGCTGAACTAGATTAAAGTATAGGTTATCCGATCTAAGGTCTCATACACTGACAGCTCATGGTAACTAGTTTCATATTATTTCAACACTCTAAGAACAAATGAAAATTATTAAAAAACAAAACACAACACAACAAAACACCAAAGTTATCCATGGAACTTTCTTTAATGGAACTTCCTACCTACTGACTCAATGAAGAAACGAACCTAATTGAATATTCTTCTCAGATTCACTAGGGGCATATTTTTGCTCTTAGCATAAAATATTTACTGTTTGCCTCTGTTTAGCCTATATATCTCATTTTCAAAGCTAGAGTCTTTTTTCTGGTTAATCATTTTTATCAGTGAAACAAAATTTAAGTCACTGAAATAAAACTAAATGAAATAAAAGGAGAAAAGTGGAATAAAGAAGTTCTGGACAAAAAGTCTTTTGACCACAGATGGATGCCAGATTGGAAATTTTATTTTTCTTCAAAAGTGATTAATCATAGCAATCACCAGTAAACAGTAGTCCATATTTCTGTGTTACCTCTTTATGCATTGAAAAAAATATAGCACCAACTAGCACCAACTTACTCTTTTTAACTATTGGGATATTTTTTTAGAAGCATCAATGTAGGTGAAAAAAAAAAAAAAGACTTTATGAGCAGTCTGATTGATTGCAAGTTAAAAGAAAAAGCGGGCTTTTCCCCTTCTTTGGGCTTAAATCCTGTGGGCATATCTCTGAATCTTCAAATAAGTCCCTCCAAGGGAGAAAAACCCATCATTTACAATATGCAACCTCAGTACCTGGGGACTTCCTGTCACCTCACTTTGGAAATGTTTGGTGAGCTATGCAGATCACGAAAATTAGGTAATAAAAACCCACCACCATCCAACCAGGGTAATCTATTACTCACCTCTTCTATTAATAGAGTTAGAGCTTCGATTTCACACTGCAAAAAGCTCAGATTTATTTTGCTTACTTGAATCTCAAAGCTTGAGTGGTCTCCGATTTGGGAAATGTAAATTCTGCTTCCTTTTAAACTAAATAATAGTTCTATTTATAACAATTGTCATAGCCTTTATACTTTTTTTTTGCATATAAAATGCTGCAATACGTATACCTACTCTAATGTTTCTAGTAGGATGAATTTAGCACACTGATTTATCAGAAAATAGGGGAAAAAGAACCATGCTCACCTTGGGGAGCGGATGTGGAAGTATTGGGGAACTGATGACCATTTCACCCACTTGCAAATGAGAGGTGAAAATTCATCTTGTTCACTTGTAAATTCATGCAGAGCTTTTTTTTTTTCGCTGAGGTGTTTGATTTGATAGAGGAAACGTGCCGAGGATTGAGGATTTTGTTTTAAGGCAATTCCATTTCTCACAATACCTCCTACCTTCTGTGCATCTATCATTTAGAAAAACGGTGAATAGAGCTTAAGTGGCTAATAGCCAACTCCAGTTCCCATTTTTATCAGTGAGAGTTTTTCTGTTCAAAATGCTAACAGTTAAATGCAAAACTAACCAACCAGCCATTGGGTGGCACTGTTGCTCCACTGAGTTCTTGGTTAGAGAGCATTTCTCTTATACTAAAAAAGGGAAAGGAAGCATGATTATGCCTTAAAGAAAGTGGCATTGTTTAAATGGGATAATTGGATTTCCTCTATCTTTGATTCTTTCTATCCACCAAATACCCTTTGACCCAGGAATAACACGTAGGTTTAAACTCAGATAGCAATATCAGCTGTTTGGTTCATGCTACGTGGAGCTTGGCATGGGAGAAGGATTCTGGTGCTCTAGCCAAGCCAATGGGGAGATGGTTACCGATTGATTAACCATGTTTGTTGTGCATACAGAATACTGGAATGTTGACGAAACTTGTCATTCTTGATACTGAACTCTAGATGAGTGGCTGTGATAGAAATAATTCTATACTACCGTTGGGGCTAGATAGAAAATATGAATGGAATTTGTTTTTGATTGTAAGAGTAATGTTAGGTGGTGTGTTGTGAGTCAGACTATTCTGGCACATCATTGATCTCTGGTAATGTGAACATGACCGGAACTATATGTGTCCTCTTTTCTTGCCTCACCTAATCCAGCCAGAGTTTTAAAGATTATGAGGAAATTGTGTCATTACCATGGGGTGGTTAATGGGTTTTGGCTGGTTAGTGCTAGAGGGCAGAGGCCAGAAAAAGATGTCTTCATAATATTAGAAACCTCAAAGCTCAAAGAATATCCTCATTTTAGAGTTGAAAATCGTGTGTTTTTTAACTTGAGATCTATTATGGGTCTTAAGATTTACCGTGAAAGAAGTGGGACTATGACACATGTGTGAGTCTCTGAGTGCATTAAACACTTTCTGCCTTCTCTGAAGATCTTACTGTATTCCTCGACATGGGTATTTACTGAATGGGCCCTGCATTTGTGTTTTCTGGCATGTTGAAAATCATCAGTGTTTATGTGGCTAATAAGCACTTGACCTATGGCTTGTGTGATTGAGGACCTTGATTCTACATTTTTGTATAATTGCATTTAATTTGAACATGAATGTAAATAATCTGATGTGGTTATTAGCTACTGTATGTGTATGTATGTGTATTCTATGTATGTATTGTACGTATATTCCATGTGTAGTGTATTGCTTCACTAGCTCAGTGGAGTTGAAGCTACTGTAGAAATTATTAACACTGGGGTTTGAACAGTTTACAGGCTACCAAACCAGATGGCCTTCATATAGGCAGAGTAATGCCCAGTAAGAATAGTGAAGGTTTACTAAGCATTCGTTATATGTATGGCACTATTCTAAATATTTTATATATTTAGTCTTCCCAGCAACATATGAGGAAAAGCCTTTGTCCCCATTTTGCAGGTGAAAAAATTTATTAAAAAGCTCATGCACACACATATTCCATAAGATATTATGGAAAAACCCAAATGGACTGTTTTTCCAACCCTATGCATGGATTCCCAAGTGGGATATGTTGGCCCACTACTAGTTTGGTTTCTTTTCTAACAGACGGTGCTTCAGGGTATGTTCACTGTTTACTTAGAAAGGTGGTTGAGTTGGTGGTTGGAAGGGGCAAAGAGGGATGGCCATACGCAACAGTGCCTAACAAACCTCAACTACTACCTCCCTGGGCATTACGCAGCCCACTCAGCAGACAGGAGTCCCCTTTAGAAGCAGTGTGGTGGCTGATATTCCTTGGGAGTACCGTCGTCTTCTCTTCTAAGTAGCTGATTGAAGTGTTCCTTCTAAGCAAACAGATTTCCTTCCTGGGAGGTTTTCTAGCAAATATAGTTTCCTCCCGTACCTTCTTACATTTACTGAGTTGTTCTAACATGCATTACAGATAAGAATCTTGGGTAACTGCCCGTACCTGACTGTGAGAGGAGCCCACAGCTAAGGTGCTGTTGTAGCCAAAGGATGACAAAGCTTTACTCTAGGACACACAGTCAGCATAGGCTTCTGTGACGGACAGAATGATGCCTTCCACTCCAATGACGCTCATGTCCTAATCCCTAGAACTCATGAATATGTTACTGTACGTGGTAAGAAGGGGCTCTGCATGTGCCATTAGGTTGCAGATTTTGAGACAGGAAGGGTTATACCAGGATCAGTTCAGTTTAGTCGCTCAGTCGTGTCCGACTTTTTGTGACCCCAAGAATCACAGCACGCCAGGCCTCCCTGTCCATCACCAACTCCCGGAGTTCACTCAAACTCATGTCCATCGAGTCAGTGATGCCATCCAGCCATCTCATCCTCGGTCATCCCCTTCTCCTGCCCCCAGTCCCTCCCAGCATCAGGGTCTTTTCCAATGAGTCAACTCTTTGCATGAGGTGGCCAAAGTACTGGAGTTTCATCTTCAGCATCATTCCTTCCAGTGAACACCCAGGACTAATCTCCTTTAGAATGGACTGGTTGGCTCTCCTTGCAGTCCAAGGGACTCTCAAGAGTCTTCTCCAACACCACAGTTCAAAGGCATTAATTTTTCGGTGCTCAGCTTTCTTCACTATACCAGGATGCTGCTACTGCTACTGCTAAGTCACGTCAGTCGTGTCCGACTCTGTGTGACCCCATAGACGGCAGCCCACCAGGCTCCCCCGTCCCTGGGATTCTCCAGGCAAGAACACTGGAGTGGGTTTCCATTTCCTTCTCCAGTGCAGGAAAGTGAAAAGTGAAAGTGAAGTTACTCAGTCGTGTACGACTCTTCACGACCCCATGGACTATAGCCTACCAGCCTCTTCCATCTGTGGGATTTCCCAGGCAAGAGTACTAGAGTGGGTTGCCATTGCCTTCTCCGTTACCAGGATAGCCTGATGTAATCACAAAGAACCTTTTTGGAGAGAGGCATGAAATTAGAGAAGAAAAGAGAATATGCTGATGGGAGAGAGAGAGATGAGAAGACGCTACCCCAATGGCTTTTAGGATGGAAGAGAGCCCAGAGGACAAGGAATGTAGGTGGCGTCAAGAATCTGGAAAAGGCAATTAAACAGATGTTCTTCAAGAGCCAGGAGGTCTGTTTTGAACTTCTCACTTCCAACACTGTGAGGCCAAAAAATGATGTCTTAAGTAGTGTGTTGCTGCAGAAGACAGGAGACTAATATAGCTTCTTCCACAGGAGACTTTTTAAAAAATTGATACAGAAGAGAAGGGTGTTCCAGCCAGAGAAACCAGCAAGTTCAAAGGCATGATGCTCCAAAACAGCATTCAGTGCAAGGGAACAGTGTATATCTCAGGGCAGCCCATAGCCAAGGTGTGTTTCAGGGAAATAAGATGCTGTATAGGAAAGGAGCATTCTGGTTTTGCTGCTAATACCTAAGTGTTCTGAGGGATTCTGTGGGTGTTCTGAGACCCACATCAGGGCCATGCTGTCCTTTTATGGACCACATGTGGACCTCAGGAATCTCTTGTGTATTTCTCTTTCCACAGAGATCAAGAGAAAAACCCATAAATATTTGCTACAAGGAAAGATGAAGGATCCCAAGACATTAAAAATAAGAAAGTAACATGAAAGAGAGAAAGCTATTTCTGTTTCCTTAGATAGAATTTTTTTTTCCTTTACTGGCATTAGGAAGTGAATGAGAAGAGAGAAACGATCAATTTCAGATTGGAACAGGGCTCCTAAAGGAAATCTTTGTGACCCACATAATATATCTTATACTTTCATCTTTTTTTCATGCATCTTTCATCTTTTTTTGTTGTGGGGGGGGGCTCCAAAATCACCACAGATGGTGACTGCAGCCATGAAATTAAAAGATGCTTGCTCTTTGGAAGAAAAGTTATGAGAAACCTAGACAGCATATTAAAAAGCAGAGATATTACTTTGTCAACAAAGTTCCATCTAGTCAAAGATGGTTTTTCCAGTAGTCATGTATGGATGTGAGAGCTGGATTGTAAAGAAAGCTGAGTGCTGAAGAATGGATGCTTTTGAACTGTGGTGTTGGAGAAGACTCTTGAGAGTCCCTTGAACTGCAAGGAGATCCAACCAGTCCGTCCTAAAGGAAATCAGCCCTGAATATTCATTGGAAGGACTGATATTGAAGCTGAAACTCCAGTACTTCGGAACTGACTCATTAGAAAAGACCTTGATCCTGGGAAAGATTCAAGGCAGGAGGAAAAGGGGACGACAGAGGATGAGATGGTTGGATGTCATGACTGACTCAATGGACATGAATTTGTAAGCTCCGGGAGTTGGTGATGGACAGGGAAGCCTGGCATGCTGCAGTCCATGGGGTTGCAAAGAACTGGACGTGACTGAGCGACTGAACTGAACTGATACTTTCATCACATTTTATATATAAGAAAGTGAAAGTGAAGTCTCTCAGTCATGTCTGACTCTTTGCGACCCTGTGAACTGTAGCCCACCAAGCTCCTCTGTCCATGGGATTCTCCAGGCAAGAGTACTGGAGTGGGTTGCCATTTCCTTCTCTAGGGGATCTTCCCGACCCAGGGATCGAACCCAGGTCTCCCACATTGCAGGCAGATGCTTTAACCTCTGAGCCACCAAAAGGGAGGAGTTTATACATATATATGTATATATATATGTATGTATATATGTGCGTATGTATGTATATGAGAGCAGGATGGTGAATGGTCAAATTAGTTAAGAGATTTCCTCTTGGGGAAAAACTTTTTTCCTTTGGGAAAATTTTTGATAAATCCTTGTCTTGGAGGATAAGCTAGTTCTGCATACCTCAATGTGTGAGCCCTAAGTTTTCAGAAGCATGTGCACAGGAGGGAGGGGAACAGAGCAGAGAGAAGAGGAAATCTTATACTTTATGGGTGGACTTCTCCATCCTAGGCGCTTCCCTTGTGGCTCAGCTGGCAAAGAATCTGCCTGCAATGTGAGAGACTTGGGTTCAATCCCTGGGTTGGGAAGATCCCGTAGAGAAGGGAAAGGCTACCCACTCCAGTACTATGGCCTTGAGACTTTCATCGACTGTATAGGGGTCACAAAGAGTCAGACACAAGTGAGCGACTTTTGTTTTGACTTTCACTTTCTCCATCCTAGACATTGTCAGGGAAGACTTCAAATGTTCTGAAATATTTTGTGAGTTTCTTGTAGCACCTGGTGGACACCCCAGAGCTTTACATCTGGGATTCTTCAGAGGAGACACAGATAGCAGGTATAGACACAAGCTTGATAGTCGCCATGGACAGTTAGATGTCTATAGCACTTGCTGTTTTATTAAATAGACTTGATCCAGTGACTTCTCTCTGCTGTTCTTTTTATCTGCATTTGTAACACTAAGTCTGGTTTGTTCAGAGTTCCTAGGGAATTGATGGTTAAACTGGGGAGGGGGTAGGGTGAGGTGAACGAAGTACTTGACAAGTACACAATATTGTGCTCAGTCACTCAGTCGTGTCCAACTCTTTGCAACTGTATGGACAGTAGCCCACCAGGCTCCTTTGTCCATGGGAATTTTCAGGCAAGAATATTGGAGTGGGTTGCCATTTCCTGCTCCAGGGGAATCTTCCTGAAACAGAGATCAAACTCATGCCTCCAGCATCTGTATTACAGATGGATTCTTTACTGATGATCCATTGGGAAAGACCTACACAACATTTAATGGGCACCCCCAAAATTCAGTAATTAGGATAAATGCTATTTAAATATACTATTTAAAAATAAAAATTAATGCAAAAAAATAACAGTTCCATGCTGGAATGCTGAGACACAGTTTTTAAAAATTCTGTCTTTATTTTAGATTTTTGATATGTTGATATTTTTGTCACCATGGATTTTATATTAACTTTTATTTTTTTAAAAAAAAATTGCAATAAAATATGTCTTGTTTATTGAGATTTTCTGGGCACCTCTTGTCATGACTACTATATGGCCATAAACAGTCTGGGAGATTAGGAGGTGAGGAGCTTGAGTAAGGATTCACCACCTACTGATATCAAGTAAGAGCAGTAGGTAAGAAACAGTTCTGTTCCCCTCATTTGGAAAAGGTACAGTGCAGAAAAATGTCTCAGGTGATGAGCCAGAACTAGAACAGAGTCTTCTAATTCCCAGGTCTGTACTCTTTCCATAGCTTAGGTGATTTCTTAGCTGAGATTTCTGATTTCCTTCTCATTTTCTTTCATCATTTTATCTTCTTGTCTGTTGGTATTAGTCCAGTTGGTATTGGAGATTGAGAATACCTAAGTATGTAAATTTAATTCTCATTTTTTCTAATTTATGTTACTCTCACTGACATGTAAAAGTAAAACAACATTTCCTCTGCTGTTGATTTGCCATTCACATTGTTGCTTTTTCACTGTGTGTGGTTCTGGCCGACATACAGTCATAGCACTGAAAGATAAAAGCTGATTGATTCTGGCACACCATTTGGATATTTAGTTGCAGTTGCAGTTTTATTCGGAGAAGGCAATGGCACCCCACTCCAGTACTCTTGCCTAGAAAATCCCATGGATGGAGGAGCCTGGTAGGCTGCAGTCCATGGGGTCGTGAAGAGTCGGACACGACTGAGCGACTTCACTTTCCCTTTTCACTTTCATGCATTGGAGAAGGAAATGGCAACCCACTCCAGTGTTCTTGCCTGGAGAATCCCGGGGACGGGGAAGCCTGGTGGACTGCCATCTGTGGGATCGCACAGAGTCGGACATGACTGAAGCGACTTAGCAGCAGCAGCAGTTTTATTAGGATATATTCCATTGCCATTTTTCTATTGTTATTTTATCTTTATGGATAAATGATTTGACATTGAATAACAGATAGATAGGCAGATAGATACAGATGTACAGGGAAGTAGATAGATAGATATATAGATAATAAATGTGGTATCTGTCAAACGACTCTATACAAATGAGGGCTAAATTTCCCCATATAGTGCCTATTTACAAAATATCAACCATTCCCTAATAAATGCTGTTTTAAAAAGTGAATTTGGAGCAATTCCTGTTATTAATGTTTTGTATAATCTTTCAATGATCCAATTTTTCTTATATGTTTAAGTCCTGATAAATGCAGAGGAAAAGTAAAATAATAAAATTTTTATTGCCTTAGAGAAATTGCTCTAAGAGTAGCCTGTAAGTGTCAAACTGTTTACTTTTTGTTTGTCCAAAATGGGAATACTCCATATGGACGCGCAATGATGAGGAGCTTTTGGGCTGAACTCGGGAAGATGCAAACAGCATTCCCAGAGACCGAGGGGAGAACTTGTCCCTTGTGTATCGCAGCTATGCTCAGAAGAGCCCTTGTGATCACAGGTCAAGGAGATGGAGAACAGATAATCCACTGGGGACAGCTGAGAGATAGAACACATCCCAAAGCAGTGAATGGGAGAATCCACTCTAACATCTGGCTTTGTGCGCTGGACTGTGGGCCCAGGTGAGGGTGGGATAACAGATTCTCTTTGAATGGAATCCATTCACCTACAACAGTGGGAACTGATTGCTTTAAATCTGGAAAAAACATTAAACAATTGTACATGTTTGTACTCTATTTGAATGGCAGAGCACAGTGGTTAAGGACACTGAGTATAACTGGAAGGTCACCTCTTATACTAACTAGTTGTGCCTTTGGCTAATCTGCCTAGCTTCCCTGAAATGGGAATGGTGGTAGAAGTTACCTTAGTAGTTACCTCACTGTGTGGTGGTGGGCATTACATGAGAACAGAGACTTCAGATACCTCCCCACAGTGTAACCAAGGTGATATTTCAAAACATAAGCCACATTAGATGTACACAAGAATCAAGGGATCTGACCACTGCCCTGCTGACCTCATCTGCAAGCTCTCTCCCCTCCACACCTTCTACATCAGTGGTCCCCAATCTTTTTGGCACCAGGGACCGGTTTCATGGAAATCAATTTTTCCACACATGGGAGCAGGGGGTGATTTTTGATGATTCTTTTAAGTAGCATAGCACCTCGCATCTGCAATTCACAGTCAGTTTTGCACTCCTAAGAGAATCTAAATCTGCCTCTGTTCTGACAGAAAGGGGAACTCAGGCGGTAAGGCGAATGATGGGGAGGGGCTGTAAATACTGATGAAGCTTTACTTTCTTGCCCTCCGCTCACCTCCTGCTGTGTGGCCCAGTTCCTAACAGGCCATAGACCAGTAATGGTCTGTGCTCTAGGGGTTGGAGAACCCTGCTTTATACGACATCATGTCACTCTAGCTTTTTTTTCCCTGTCTCTTGTACATACAAACTCATTCCTATTTTTCCAGCAAAACACTTATACTGACTTTTTTCTGCCTGAATATTCCTCTTCCAGCTGTTTATAGAGAATTTCTGTGACTACCCAACAAATATGCAGGCTCTCTCCACCCCATGATGACCTTCCATTCCTCGTCCCCATACTGTTTTCTCCACAGCACCTGTAATTGTCTATTTGCTTTGTTCTCATTTTCTATTCCTCTTGCCTCAGTTAAGGCATAGGCTACCTTGTCTGTCTCATTCAACACGGTCGGCCATGTGTTTAGAAAATCACCTGATGGTAGGAACTCAATTGAAAATGCATCGGATGACCGAATGAATGAGCACAAAGTCTGTGACTCAGCCAAGATGATCTCTTCCTTGTGCCTGTGTGTCCTGCTGTTTCCACAAAGGAGATGGTGAAGTTGGACTTGTCAGCACTGTTTCATGGCTTTGCTAATGTGATTCCTCTCCGAAGTCTGGGAAGAGAGGCCTTTTTTTCACAGGATTAAAGCACTATTTGCTTTTATTGCCTGGATAAGCACTGTCACAGCTAATCATTTGAACTTTCCTGGTATTCAAGGGCTGATGTAGGTATTTGAGATCTTAATAGCAAAAGTAAAAAGAATATTTACATAGTTCATAAAAGGACACCCTGTGCTTCCTCTCTGCATTTTACAGCACCTCATCACAATGGAGAGTGGATTCAGTGATGCACTCAGTTTTATATTATCTCAGACTTGCACCACAGTCAGATGACCACCTGGCTTTATAACTTCTTGAAGCAAATTACCCATTGCCACTGATACTAAAATGACTTCTTCCTGAAATCCCAATAAATCCCCCAAATGTTATGCAAATTGAAAAATACCCCTGTCAAAAGTCTGTCAGATAACACCTCTCATTCCCAAGGACTATTTGTAAGCTTTCAGAAACATCCAGAAAGAAGTAATGAATTGTTCTGGTACACTGTTCTGGCAGCCATTAATAAATCAATATGAAGGGGAGTTCTGAAGGGCAAAATGTTGCTGTCGGTGGGTGTCCGATTTAATTTTGCTCTAAATTAATATTTCGAATATGATAAGTGAGCTGGCAGGAACAGATTTCATGATTAATTCTATGGAGTCAAAAATGCTTTGATTGCACTTTAATAGCTGCTCCACTGATCTAAAAGTGCCTGAAACAGGCTCACGTGGGCCAGCTCACAAATTGCATGATAATGTGGATCCCACCCAAGGAGGAGATTTACTTTTATTTTCGAATCTCTGGCATACATGTTTCATCGTGCAGACAGAGACACTTTTATAGCCTGTGAGCCATGGCTGAATGATGCACGTGGCATGAGTGAACAGAAAGTGCCATTAGAACTCCTCTGTAAGTCCTGCCTATCTGAAGCCATATAAATCAGCATCTGATGAAGTCATTGCTTCCCTGGAAACGAGGGTCCCTAGAATGAAAAGTTCTATTGCAGAAAGACCAGTAAGGTACATGTCACCTGAGCTCATGAATGAGAAACACAAAGGGAAGCTGAGTGTTTACTTTGGAGTCAGTATGGACTTATAATTGGTGCTAGCATGATAGGCTTATGGTGGTGAATATTGGGAGGCTGCTGCTGAAATTTTGTATTAGTTAGTAGTTTATTGAGTGCACCAAAATTTTGCTACATGGTATGAATTTAAGGATATAGGCAGCAGAGTACGTACATCCATGGAGCTTAGTTCCAGCTTGTGAGGCAGACACCTTAACACTACGTTCAGAAGGGCAGAGTGGAGGATTGAACAAAGTGCTTTGGTACCAAATGGGAGGATGGAATTAGCTGTATCTGGGGGCTTAGAGTCTTAGAGAATGAATAAGGCTTTGCTGGGAGTACACAGGTATTTTAAGCAGAGAAAATACGGGGGAAAAGCATAAAAATATGAAAACTCTTGGCATGTTTGAAGAATGGTAGGTAGTTCAGTCTGATTAATAAGCACAGGGCTTTAAGGGTTGAGAGAGGCAAGACTGAGACAGTTTGACATTAGTGAGGGGTTTTGAATGTGACGTTAAAGTGAGCCTCATTCATGGGCAGTGGAGAATCAGGAATAGATTTTTAAGGAGATAGAATTGTGATGTACACTTCAGAGAGAATAGTAAGGAAGCTATGACTATGTTGAGGATTATATGGAGAAATCTCAATCTCATCACAAACTCAAATTTCTGCTTAGGACAACTACTTAGAAGTCCCACTGCCTAACATGTCTGGAAGAATAAATTTTTGGGGAAACCTCGATCCTTTCATAGGCATCTGAGAACTTACATTACAGTTTTTTTGTGTTATCTTCCAGACAAATCACAAATGCCACCAAATAAGTGTTCTAGTATTGAAGTCTGCATCTCAAGGGTCCCTAGGTAGAGACGTGTCTTGGGTCTCAAACTAATCTTTATGAAAATGTTTTAAGTTTCTTCTCTGTGGATGAGTAAAATTTAAAAGGGAAATATGATGAATCAATTCCCGTTTTTAGATTGTTTTGAATATAGGCTAGACTTTTAGAGTTGGAGATACACTGAATGACCTTCATATTTCCTTGATGCCATAGCAAATGTGAAGGGAAAAGCATTTTCATGTCTTATGATCTTTTTAGAAATCTATGTAATATTTAATTTATCTGATGGTTGGGTAAAAGGTGGGTGAATGCAGTCCTGTTATATATTTTATTTTAACGGAAGAAAGAAAACTCACAGCTTTGACTAGGTCACTTATACTTCGTTTTCTTTCAAGCTTTTGATTTACTTGTTATCTTTTTATTTTTTACCTTGCTATTTCAAAGTACATTTCAGTTATGTTTAAGATTGTTTACTATGCATTGGTATTAAAGTTTGCTATTAACATTGGTTGGAATCCTTGAAAATTATTTGTTAAGTTCAAAAAGACTTACCTGAGAAGTTAATTCACTTTTATTTTGCTTAATATTCTTTATATACATCATATCATTCACGAGTTTTTTTCATTCATCTCCATCAAATTATTACCTAATAAGCTCATGTATTTTTGGTTTCACTGCATTTCTAAGGTGTTTGGATACAAATCTAGTGTCTAAATTTGTAAATTAATGGGTAAGGGAAATATCCAGACTCATATGAATGAATCTCTTTTCATTTGCTTTAGATCTAACAAAACTGAAGTTTAAAGATGACCAACTGAATGTTGGTCAGGTACTCATTCAATGTGGTCTCGCCCATTGATTATTACCTGCCTGGGATGTAGTTAATGTGAGGTGTGTTCCTACATTCTAAAGTCACTTAATGACTGAAATTCCTCCACACGACACTAAACGCAGTCACCTCCATCTGGCCAATGGCTGTACAGAATGCTGGTTTCCTCAGTTTTCCAAAGTTGCTGGGATGTAAAGACACTGCCATTTCCTGAAAAAGTGGACAGGAGACTGAAATACCAAACCAGGATGCTAATTTATTATTTTACCTTGAGAAATAGAACTGTCAGGAGGTTAAGATACTGTTCTGACTTAACACATTCTTCCCTTTAGGCCTTGAAGTATCAGGATGGTCTTCACAATCATCTTCTAGAATTGCATGAAAAATCAAACTTTTTTTTTTTGCCTTGAGATGGCCATAGCTTTCTTTG
This sequence comes from Capricornis sumatraensis, assembly GCF_032405125.1. NCBI lineage: Eukaryota > Metazoa > Chordata > Mammalia > Artiodactyla > Bovidae > Capricornis > Capricornis sumatraensis. The sequence continues at coordinate 75,139,316 of NC_091077.1, forward strand.
AATCTGGAAGTCAACATTCCATGCACTAGGCAAAGTACAAGTGAAACCAAATTCTTGAAAGACAAACATAGCATTGGAAATCAGAAAGTAGATCAAAAAGGTGAATGTTTGACGTCACAGCCCTCATATGTTATACTTTCCAAGGCAGGCAGGATCACTGAGCTGGTGGGGTATCCTCCTCTCTAGATCAGTTTTCATATGTGCTCTGAATGTTGGTTTTAAGACACATCTTCTCCAAGGCTTCCATGACCAATCAAGTTCTCTTCTGCCCCAAAGTCTTTGTTGAAGTATGTTGCCATCTTCATTGTAATTAAATCCAACCTTTCCAAGCCTTGAGAACTCTTCAATATCTTGGAAGTGGTATTAACAGCTGGCCTATTTAATATTGGTTTATATTTTCCGTTTCATAGGACAATCTTCATTGTCTTACTTCTACAATTTGGCTGAGTTAGGAGAAGGCAAAGCATCGTGATTTTAAAGGTACTGGCAGCATGGATATCAAGAGTTTTATTATTTTGAATTTTGAGGCAGTTCCTATTGAAATTAATATACCCCTAAAGAAAAAGTTTAGTCACTCTACGCTTCATTTTGAATTTATCTATTCAGTTCTTCCTTGAAAAATTTTGCCACGTGATCATCAGTTTTGATTGTATAGATTGCCTCCACTTTATGTTTGTATTCTGCTTCATTAATTTCTGATGTTTTAAAAATTTTCCTTCCTTCTTCTCTCCTTGGATTTATTATGCCATTCTTTTTTTCTTTCTCAGATAATATTTCATTTCTTAGTGTTCAGCCTTTCTTTTTTTCTATCTTAAGGCTATATATTTTCTCAAAGTATAGTGTTAGCTATATCCCATATATATTAATATGTAGCATTTTTATTATTCTCAAAACCAAAGTATTTTCTCATCTTCATTGTGTTTTTTCCTTTGACTTATGGATTATTTAATTCATTTCTTAATTTCATTGTGAGAAATTTCTAGTTATCTTTGAGTTAATTTTTAACAATTTCATTGTTAGGATATCTTTGTGGTTAGAAGTTGTGCTTGTAAAGGTCAATCCTCTGCAAATTTTTGAGACTTCTTCTATTTCAGCATTACAAGTTTATGAAAATATCTTATGTGCTTAAAAATTATGTCTACAGCTGCCGGGGGCAGTATATTTTTCTGTGAATCAGGAGTGTGAATAATACTCAAACCTTCTCTATCTCTGCTCAAAACTTTTGCTGCTGCTATTATCAATACTGAGAGAGGAATATTAGAATCTCTTAATGTGACTATAAACTTGTTTATTTGTAGGCCTGCCAATTTTTGCTTGATAAATTTTCCAGATTTATACATGTCAATCTAAAATTTTGAATCTTCCTTGTAAATTGAAATGTGTGTCATTATGTGGTAAAACTCTGTCTGCAGTGATGACTTTTCTTAATAGATATTTATTCATTATTAGTATAGTCACCCAGATTTCTTTTGAATATTATTTTGATTACTATTAATTACTATTAATACTTTTTACTATTATTTACTGGATTTATATTATTTATCAATGCTTAAATTAGTAAAAAGTTATAATTTGGGCTTTTTAAATTTTGTAGTTACCTTTTAACTGAGCATTTATCTATTTCAATTTACTATTATTGGCAATATTTCATTATTTGTTTCTTTAAATGTGGTGGGCTTTGTGCTTAAATTTGTATCTGATCATTCTAGTATTTAAATTGTGTCTTTTATGCTATTTGTGTTTCTGCTGATTTTCATTCATGTTACCTTGTTTCTTTGGATCCAGTTATCTTACACTGCTGTATGGTTATTGCCCTTGAAAAATATCTGTGATATTTCCTTATGGATGATGCTGAACATACATATCTCCAGAATGGCTTTGCACTGCTCTGGCCACAGCCATGGTGGTAGTAGGTCCTTAGTTGTCTCAGACTATGTATAATCTAAACATTTCCATGAAGTCTGCCCACAGTTTTGAGAGTTCTCCCATAATCTCCCATTTTTCTTTTCTACTGCTTTGCGCAACACCAAAGCAAACATTTTTAGCTCTTGTTTCTAGAGGACGTGTTGATCCAAATAACCTAGGTTGCCAAAGTTGGAAGCCAGCAAATTCTTCTTAATGTTTCAGATATATGTGAACAGTTAACTGAAAGAATTAGATGCCCTTTAGATGTATTTTGGTGGAGAAGAGTGCAGAGATAAGGATTTTGAACAAAAGCAGAATCTCAAGAGCTGTGATGGATGACAGTATGATAGTGGAATAGTCTAGACCTTTTTATTTAAACTAATTTGGGAAAATAGCCAAGTAAGTATGCTGAAACATTAATAATGTATTTCTGTTCCCACAGCTAACAGCCAGTCCTAATATATTACTTACTCTGCAATGATTATGCTGCTAGTACCTATTGGGAGCATAAATGGCTTTCCAGACAGCAAAAACAAGCCCTTCCCAGGATTTGGGAAAGTGCGTCTCCCTTTGTGTCTCCCCCTCCCCCTCCTCCTCCCCCACCCGAGGCATCCCCCTCCTCCCCTTCTCCCTTCCACCTTCTCCCCATTTTATTGCTTTTCCGCCCTCCTCCTCTGTCCCTGAAGTCCTCTGGGACTTCATGTGTTGGCAGTAAGCAAACACAGCCAGGTTGTCTGTGATAGAGAGGAAGGAATGTGAGGAGTCACAAGGTACAGGGGAAAACACAAAGGCAGATTTCTTTCAGAAATTCTTAGAGGGATGGAAGAGAACGAGAGTTGAGAGTCTGAGTCAAGACAGATAGCAAACAGTCTTAGAGGTTTTCATCCATTCAAGTTCGAGTTCTAAAACAGCATTGTAGAGGAACTAATTTCTCTATTTCCCTTTTTCCCTCTGTTTGTCACTTAAAAGATGGGCCAGGGAGGAAGAAGCAGAGGGTGTGGTTGAACTTCCCAGGTCAGTTATTATTTTCTTCATTTGTATTAATGAAAATCACAGTTTCATCAGAATTAAAAAGCACCCATATGTAGTTCAGGATTTGTCAACATCAGCACTATGGACATTTTGAGCTGGATAATTGTTGAGGGGATGCCCTGTGTTAACAAAATGTTCAGTAGCATCCCTGTCCTCTGCCTACTAGTTGCCAGCATCAGTTTCACCCCAGACCCAGTTGTGACAACCAAAAATGTCCCCAGAGATTGTCAAGTATCATCTGGTGGGAGAGGGGCTAGACAGCCACCAGTTGAGAACCAGTTTATCTTAATATCAAATAACTGGGATTTGGTACACAAGTGAAGTTTGGTTTTCGTCCTTTGTTTGTGAAGAAGAACTTTTGCTTCCATGTGAAATTTACCATTTAAAGGGCTTTCCTGGTGATTCAGGCAGTAAAGAATCAGCCTGCAATACAGGAGACCTAGGTTTTATCCCTGGATCGGGAAGATCCCCTGGAGAAGGGAATGGCTACCCACTCCAGTATCCTTGCCTGGAGAATCCCATGGATAGAGGAGCCTGGCAGGTTACAAGTCCATGGGGTAGCAAAGGGTTGGACATGGCTGAGCAACTAACTCTTTCATTTTCACTCTACTGTTTAAAAAAATGTGCATCTCAAACCATGAAAATCATAGGATTTTCATTGGTGATGGTCTCTATCCAAGGATCATGTACCTGGTATTTTCTTTATTGTTGGAAGTATTATTGGATAGTTGTCTTTCTTGTGAAGTGTGATCCTTCTTCAAACTCCAGGGCTTGTACTTGGTTTATAGGCTTAATAGGAGTCGACTCATGGACTGCTAAATACAGAGCATGGTGCTGAGTGTTGCACACACCTGACAGAGCTGGACACTTGCCCGAGTGCATATGCTTTCTTCAGTGTTCTGCTACTTCAGTGGGTAGGTTTTGGACAAGAGACTCAGAAAATGAACTGCGAGTCATTTTGTCCGGCTTTGAATCCTGGCTCTGTCACTTATTAGCTTTGTGATTATGACTAAGTTACATAATCTGTACAAGCCTCAGTTTCTTCTTTATAAAGTGAAATAAATAATGATATGTATCTAAGAAGAGTGTGATTAGGAATAAATTAAGGGCTTAAAACTAGTTATCATTATATGAATGGTAGCTATAATATTAGGGCTACTTTTTAATCTATGTCAACTGAAATAACTTGCTTTCTATGTATTTTTAGATGCTTGTGATTAAAATAGAAGTTATATAAATAATTGCACTTATTTAAATGGTAAATATGAAATTTTTATATAAATTTATTTTTATATTTTAAAATTTATTTGTCAAAATATGTGATTAAAATGTCATTGGATGCTTTATTAACCAATAGTTAAATATAAGGCTGTTGTGAATTATTTCTACTCATTTTGTCCCAAGATTAAAATTACATCTTGAAGTGAAATACTTGGGGGTATTTGTAAGAGTGAAATTTATGTTACCATCATATGAACGTTTTTTGAAAATTTTATTTCAGTGGGTCAATTGTTTGTTTAAAATGAATATAGCAGTTACATAAAAAAAAAACAAGAAAAACTTCGTTTCTAAGGAAAAGCATTTTGTGATCTTTTTCTCATATGCTATTGAGATACTTACTATCTTGGATCCTAAAATCAGATAGAGAAAGGCAAATGTTCCTGAGAGGTTTCCTCACATCTGTAAATCGTGCTCTCATCTGAATAGTACCACTGATAGGGCAAAAAATGAGATGAGCACGTACTTCATGAGTCTCATGCTAATTTTCTTTGCCAGTCTCCTCAAGAGGAAGGTATTTTTCTCTTCTTAAGACTTAAAACAGAAATATTTTCACTCTCATTTCTAGTTTTAACTTATTTAAATAAAGATACACAGTTCTCAACTTCTTATGCAAAATATAGCCAAAGCCATGGTTAGATGAAAAATCATAGCATGGAGTACATATGGACACAAAAATAATTAAAATAAATTAAAAATCTAACTTAAGAAATAAATGATAGTGAAAGCAAAAGCATGGGAGCAATAAGCATAGATTCTAAAATTAATTAGGCAACAAGCTATAATATAGAGAAACCATTTACCAAAGATAAAACAAATAGGAAAGCAAACTAAAGTGTATATAAATAGCACATATGCAGATGAAAGTAACAGAGTTGTAAGGAACAGGTTTCCTCAGCATGAAAGGCCAAGAAAAGCAATGGAGAAAAAAATGTCAACTTCTGTAGCTTCAAATTACTAGTAACAGGTCTAGTCAAACAGATAAAATTAAAACAGGTGATAAAAAAGCTAATAAAATCAAATATACCAAAAGAAAGTCACATTTTCCTGTCTTAGAGCTATTCTCTGCTTCAAGACGGAAATAATATGTCATAGTCTGTATAATATTTTCATTTGTCTTGCTACATAATAACTTGCAGAGTTAAATTTTAATATTTTCTTTTTGAGATCTTATTAGTTTTGTGGTTATGAATAACTGGAAAAATCTTGTAAATATAGAATGTGAATATGAGAGACATGCTCTTTAATGCCACCATTCTATATCCATGCTCTGCCGGCTCTTGTGTTATGTCATTTCTAGGGCTGTTAGCTTTCTCATATCCTATCATTCAACATCAATTTGAGAATAATTCTAGACTATAACTTTAGCTCTAGTTTTGCTATGAACCCAAAACTGCTATAAAAATAGTCTTAATTTTAAAAATTGTAGTTAATAGTCTGAAGGAAAAGAATGATATGATAGTTTAACTCCTGTGATTACATGATTCATTACAAATTATCAGCATATCACAGGGTAATTTTTAATAGCAACCAAGAAACAGATGTCTATATAAATATTCTTTATTCTTTGGCACTATGTTAGTATTTATCTATCTATACATACATATCACATATCACATTATACTGTAGACTATAAGCCGATTATACAGAGTGAAGTAAGCCAGAAAGAAAAACACCAATACAGTATACTAACACATATATATGGAATTTAGAAAGATGGCAATGACGACCCTGTATGCAAGACAGGAAAAAAGACACAGCTGTGTATAACGGACTTTTGGACTCAGAGAGAGAGGGAGAGGGCGGGATGATTTGGGAGAATGGCATTCTATCATGTATACTATCATGTAAGAATTGAATCGCCAGTCTATGTCTGACGCAGGATACAGCATGATTGGGGCTGGTGCATGGGGATCACCCACAGAGATGTTATGGGGAGGGAGGTGGGAGGGGGTTTCATGTTTGGGAACACATGTAAGAATTAAAGATTTTAAAATTTAAAAAAAAAAAAAAAAAAAGATTCAGACTCAAAAAAAAAAAAAAAATAATAATATATTACATTATATTACACATATATGAAATATATACTTTATGTCTGTTATATTATGATAAATGAATAATATACATATTAGCATAGCATATTATATAATACACATATTAGCATAATATAATATACACATTCACATAATTTACATATTAGCATAATATAGAAGCTATACATAAAATACAGTGTATAATATATATGTTATACATGTTAGCATAGCATATTATAATATACATATTAGCTAGCATACTACGAAGGAATAAAGAGGCATTAAGACATTAACCTTACACCTATTGACTATTAACTATTTGGATGTGCACTTCCCCAAAACAGTACCACCACAAGCAGAAAAAGCATCTTAGCTATTCAGCATGCAATCTTCCATTTCCGCCAATACGTGTAAGTAAGAATATACTGCATGCTCTTTTTCAATGCTTTTTGTCTAGTAAATAGTATATCAAAGTTCTTAGAATGTAGTAGTTGTAACACCACATATAGTGAAAAGCATTGTTCAATTTCATAGAATAATCTCATAATTCTCATTTAGTTATTTATATCACAGATAAACAGATGACTTGGTACTATAGTATATGAGAAAACAAGCTGCTTATAGATACTAAAAATGTCTTGCTTCTCATAGAGATTCATCCCACTTAACCACAAAAGAAAGCCTATTAATTAGACTTTTGAATCCCATTAGGAAAAACAAATACCAATACTTAACTGCTCAAATATGACATGATGGAAAATTGCTAACATAATTAGATTTTTAATAGTGTTAATGACTCTTGTATCTTATTAATAAGAATTAAAGCTAATGTAATATTATATGAAGAAAAATTGCCACTATATGCTCTTCTACAGGGAAATGTAGCACAATTATGTCTATTTCCACATGAAGGGGTTTTAATTTTTATTCCCTTGCAGTTGTAATATAACTCACATGTTCCTTGGCTCAATATATTATCCCTGACATTATGTGACAGAAGGTCCTACAAGTACACCACTTAGGTCTGCAATCTCATTAGATATCCCAAGTCAAGCATGATGTTGACTCTGGATGTAAAACTATCCATATTAAAGGTTGAAAGGACTTTTCCCTGCCCCTTTTCTCTACCTTTTTGCAGATTATCACTCCTTCAATGCCTTGTTTCAGCCCCTTTCAATATTCCCATTTATTAGTCAAATTGTATTCACTGTTTATGCCATGCATTTTGTTATATTTGACATAGCGTCTCCCTCTTTAGTTATTCCCTGGACATAAAAAGCAGGTTTTATTGTCTACTGAGTGTGTCTCATCAGTGAGTTAATAAGCCAATATTCATTTAGCATCTTAATGTCCATCATGTTGAAGATAACTGAGTGTCTCAAGAGATGTTATTAAGGAAGGGCATGATCCTTGTACACAGAGAAGGTGTTTATTTGTTCAAATTATGTCACTGTTTTAGCACGTCTTCTTTCTTAGAGACTTGAAAGTGTAGTATTCATATTTCTATAAATCCCTTCTGCTAGCTAAATTCAGCATCCTAGCTGCCACAAAGACAAATGGATGCTGGTTTCCAAACCAGGCACTAAGCAGAACATCTGAGGAAACAGCCAATATTTGAGATAGATGGCTTGCCAACCAACTTACAAACTCACCAAATATATGCAGATTATAAAAGATTCAGTGGAATGACTGATGATGTGACCAAGAGAATATTTGCTCACTGTCTCTTTCAGTATTGGCATATCACTTTAATGTGCGTTTAATCAGAAGGTGGACCTCTGCTACTCAAAGTATGATGGTTCTTAGACCAGCAATTACCTAGGACCTTTCTGGAAGTACAGATCTTGAGTGCCATCCTAGAGATTATGAATTAGGATCTATAGTTTAACACAATCCCCAGTCTATACTTACGCATAATAATGTTTGAGAAGCACTGAATGGGGTTTGCTTGAACAAGACAGACAATTTTCTTCCTTTAAAGAAAAGTGAAAGTGATGGCGATTTCGCTCAGGTTGTATCAAGAATACAGTGTGTATGGGTTTCCCAGGTGGCTCAGTGGTAAAGAATCTGCCTGTCAGTGCAGAAGACCCCCTGGAGGAGGAAATGGCAACCCACACTAGTATTCTTGCTTGGAGAATCCCATGGACATAGGAGCCTGGTGGGCTACAGTTCATGGGATCGCAGAGTTGGATATGACCTAGCGACTAAAACCACAGTGTTTATCTGAGAGCAATAATTTAGGCAGTTCTTTAGAAAAAAAATGATCAACACAATAAAAAGGAGAATACATAAAGTGGTTCTCAACCCTGGCTGTACATTCAGAATTAGCTAGGGACCTTCTAAAATACCATTTGCTGGGCCCGCCTCCAAAAGATTCTGGTTTAGTTTTAGGGTGAGTTTCCTATGCATCCAAATTTTTCAAAAAGTTCTCAGATGATTTTGATGTACAACCAGGGTTGGAAACCACTGATAAAATATGAGAAATGGTTGATGGAACTTGGCTTAATTAATTTGAAGAGAAAACTTGTGTGGATAACCATAGACTGATTTTGTGTAGCTCCAGGAAACAGGGTTGGACTAAGGAGAGACTGACTGAATAATTGAAAACCAATATAATAAGAAGGTGGGTAAGTTGGCTTCAATATAGTAAATTGGCTTCAATATAGTAATTTGGCTTCAATATAAGAAGTTTGGTAATTTGAATAGTTTGGGCTTCCTTGGTGGCTCTGACAATAAAGAATGTGCCTGCACTGTGGGAGACCTGGGTTTGATCCCTGGGTGAAGAAGATCCCCTGGAGAAGGGAATGGTTACCTACTCGTTTTCTTGCCTGGAGAATTACATGGACAGAGGAGCCTGGTGTGCTATAGACCATGGGGTCACAAAGAGTTGGACATGACTCAGCGACTAACACTTGGTAGTTTGAGCTATATGAAAGAGAAACGATCATTTTTGAGTGCACATGATAAGCTCAGGTAAAGACGTACAGCTGAAATGCTCTCAGGAACACCCTAGAACACTCATGCATTTGGCACTGGGCATTGAGTCAGTGGGGTACATGATTGTCAGACTGCATTATAATAGAGAAATAATAAATGTTTAATGAGCACTTCTGTGCTGGACACTTCAGATGAATTACTCAATTTCATTCTGATCACAGCTATGAGGACAGATTCTTGGAAACCAAGGCTGAGAGAGTTGCAATAATTACTCGAGATTACAAGTTATTGAGTAGATGGACAGGCTTCCAGCTGAGGTTTGTCAGTCCCCAAAGCCAGTGGTCTGCATCTAATTCAGATTCTACCATGATGCTCAGTGATACTCAGTTTGCTGACTCTCAGATGTGCCATGCAACAATCACCATGCTGTTTACACCCATGGCAGATTCATGTTGATATATGGTAAAACCAATGCAATGTTATAAAGTAAAATAAAAATAAAAATACTTCTGTTAAAAAAAAAAAAAAAAGGAAAGAAAATCAAGTTTAACGGCCAGGGTGGCTTATCTAAGCAAACTTCCATAAACTTTACAGAATATTTTTTATAATCACTGTGTCAAAACTTTGAAAATAGAATGTCTTTAAAAGAATAATCCTGAAAAAAATGAATAAGCCTGGATTAAAGGACCTAGAATCTTAATTTAAATAAATAAGAGAACAAGTAATAAAACTAGGTAATTTGCAATACCAACACATTTTGTTACAATTCTCTTTTTTTCTCCTCTGCTGTGATTGAAAGCATATTTGTTTTTACTCTCTTTTTTCAAATTGTAATCTATGTTAGTATTGCAGAACTAATTATGAGTCACCCAAGTGTAACCAAGGAGCCCTGAGAGCTCCTGAAATAGGACAAAGGAAATTCATTAAGAAATAATGTTGAGCTTATGGTTTCAAAAGGTCATTAGAAATGCTAAACCAGAGTACACTGTTGTCTGAACTGATACCAAATCTAATCATTTATCAGCCCCAGGGTTCTGAACACATGATTATCATCTGGCTCCTTAACCTCTAAGCAGAAAGTCAGTTGATTTCTACAACTTGAGTCTAGGGTTAGTGTGTCATCTTTTATCTAGGACACACGAGCCTTTTACTCTGTCTCCAGATACCGTACTCAGTATGCACTATATATAGGAGCTTGGCAGCCTAGAGACCTTCAGTTTTCAGCTCATGTGTCCATACCTTAGGGCTTTCCTGCTGGCTCAGATGGCAAAGCAGAGAAGGCAATGGCACCCCACTCCAGTACTCTTGCCTGGAAAATCCCATGGACGGAGGAGCTTGGTAGGCTGCAGTCCATGGGGTCACGAAGAGTCAGACACTTACTGAGCGACTTCACTTTCACTTTTTACTTTCATACATTGGAGAAGGAAATGGCAACCCACTCCAGTGTTCTTGCCTGGAGAATCCCAGGAACGGCGGAGCCTGCTGTGCTGCCGTCTATGGGGTTGCACAGTGTCAGACACGACTGAAGCAACTTAGCAGCAGCAGCAGATGGTAAAGAATCCACCTGCAATGCAGGAGACACCGGTTTGATCCGTGGGTTAGGAAGATCCCCTGGAGAAGGGCATGGCAACCCTCTCTAGTATTGTACCTGGAGAATCCCATGGACAGAGGAGACTGGTGGGCCACAGTGTGTGGGGTCACAGAGGCGGACATGGCATGAACACACGCGAACATGCCTTAGATTTGAACCTACGTTGTTATCTCCGTTCTGTTTTCTTTGTAAAAGGAGACTGAGCAGCCTTTTATGTGAAAACATCTTAATAACAGTGTAAAGATCTGTAATCAAAAGATCAATATTTCAGTGTTGTATTCCAATAATTCCAGGTACTTTTAATCAGAGTAGAGCCTAGCGTTGATAACCATTATTGTAGGGAATGTGCTGAGTGTGTGTGAGGTATCTGAGGACATTTGTTTCATCATCATCTTCATAAAAAATGATTTTTTTCCGCAATAGTCTAGTGCCAGCTATACTAGGATGCAGTAGAGGCAAGGGAAACAGTCCACTTTTTCTGTGAAGAGCCAGATAGTAACTGTTGTAGACTTTGTGGGCCACGCAGCCTCTGTCTCAGGTACTCCTGTGTAACAGAGCAGCCAAAGGCACTATGTAGACTCATGGATGTGGCTGTCTCCAAGTAAGTTTATTTATGGATAATGAATTTAGATTTTTAAAATAATTTTTATGTGATGCAAAATCTTCTTTTGTTTTTTTTTTTTTTCTCGCAACTGTTTAAAATGGGAAAACCTTCCTCAGCTCACAGGCCATTCAAACCTAGCTGGCTGGCTGAATTTATCCGGAGGTCCACAGTTTATCTACACCTACTCCATTCTCCTAATTGCTCTTTGATTTCTAGAAGAGAAGTAGAATTCTGAATCTAACTCTTGGCTTGTTTATTTATTTGTTTATTTCAAGCTGGTACTCATATTTCCTACTAAGGACTTGGTAAAATTCTCAACTCCCATGATAGTGACCTAGTGTAGATTCCCAGCCAAAGCCATAAGGACATATAATATGGCAAATGACTTTGGGTATGAGGACCTGAGTTTGAGCCATTGCTTGCCCATGTGACTCTTAAAGACTATGTTAAGTTTCTGACTCTTAGACTTCTCATCAGCAAAATAGGCATCATGATAATAATAATGTGAGAAGCAATGAAGATTCTCTAAGTAGATTTTTGAAGTGCTGTATAACATATGTTACTTTAAAAATTTATTTTTTTAATTGAAGGATAATTGCTTTACAGTATTGTGTTGATTTCTGCCAAAAATCAACATGAATCAGCCTTAGGTATACATATGTCTGATATTAGCTTGCATTTGTAATTAATAATAATAATGTTCCCACTGTGGGTTAGGCATCATTTTAAGGGCTTTACATGTATTGATCCATTTATTTGTCACAACAACCTTGTAAAATTGGTACTTTTATTATCATCACTTTACTTATTTGCATACCCAGACACAAAAAGGTTTAATGATATGTCCATGATCTTATAGCTAGTAAGTGGCCGAGGTAGGTGTGAACCCTACATTCTTGTTATTACATCCATAGTTTTTACTGCTATCTAGTCTGTTTCATACCATGGTCTAGTTGTATGCCACACACAAGAGTAGGGTTAGAATCCGAGAATCTAATCTCCTAATCCCAGCTGTTTTCTACTACCATATGATGTATTTTGCTGATGATTCCATTTCCTTGGAAGCCCTCAGTAATTCAAATAAATGATCAAACTAAATGCACGGTCATTCCTGGTTATCCAGTGGGGTTTGGTTCCAGGTGCTCCAAGGATACCAAAATCAGCTGATGTTCAAATCCTTTGTGTAAAATGGTATAGTAAAGTCAGTCCTTGGTATTTACAGGTTCCACATCTGCAGTTATGGAGGGCTGCCTATATACATCATTAAAATATTACAGGGTCCCTGATACAAGCAGATTCATGATATTTATCTTTTTATCATATTTTAAAATCCTTTCTAAGCTTTAAAGCAGGTATCAGCTCTTTTTATAAGCTCCAATTTATCAAAGGAATTAAATCCTATCTTTTACTTATATGATCTGTTAATTGATGGGAAAGATCGACTATTTCAACTGTTAGCTTTGGCTTCATGAAACTGATGCTTGTGAAGAACCCTAATCAAAGGTTGATCCCATATTGCCATTCTGCATTTGGTCACTGGCTCTATATCAGAAAACTTTAATTTTACTGATAGGAAATATATTTTTAAAAAATCTGAATACCAACTTGAGCATCCAACCTTTTTGAGATGAAGTTCTAACTATTACAGGTGTCCTGTCTAATAGTAGTGCTAATGCCACACTGGATGAGGGAGTAACAAGGGAGGTCTCTGAAGTGTGAGAAAGAAAAGTATTTTGCCAAGACAATGGATAGTGAGAGAGAAAGGAGGCCTTGAGATAGAGAATTGCAGACATTTATAGGTTATTCCTCAAGGGAGTAGTGGAGGTTATTGCCAAGGAAAGGCAGCAGACTTTGGACAAGATACAAATATTGATCCTTTTACTGAAACAGTGGCTGAATCTGTAGCCTCACTCGTTACAACAGTCACTCTGAGCACTGAGAATTTCGATGATGTCCCTGGTGTTGTAACTTCAGATTCTGAGACTGCAAGTGGAAGTATCACCAGGAAATATAAAAGTGAGATGGACTAAAGGGAACTAAATTGGGAGGGTGAAGTTAAAACTGGAATGCATAATACTTCTTTGACATTATCCCCAATTTTTTTTTTTTTTGTAATAAATGTGATTTTTGGTATCTAGATTTTTTTAAAGTTAATTGATTTGATTTATTCATCTCTGTGTCTCTTTATTCACAACATATTGGGTTGGCTAAAAATTTCATTTGGGTTTTTCTGTAACAGCGTATGGAAAAGCCCACATGAACTTTCTGGCTAACCCAAAAACTGAAATAAACGTTATGGCTATATTACCTGTTAATTTGGTCGAGCTGTGTGGCTGAGTTGGATAGGTGTTTAGGCTGGAATAAACACTTTGAAGCCCTAGCTAGCTTGTTTACTGACACAAATAATAGTGCAAATGTGTTAATATCTTAATAGAGGAGGCCATATACCCATTTTGTTGTTGTTATGTTAGCCAGTTGGAAAAGACATGGGTGAGTTTCTGATCAATACACATCTGTTCTTTCTTTCACATAGTACTTGTTAGAAGGTTATTATGTCTATAGCTCTGAGATGTATTCTGTGGAAGATTCAGGGCTGAACAAAACAATGAATGGAGCAATAGATAAAATCCAGTAGTCTGATATAAATGAAATATGATAAAGGCAAATACATGATTGTTATCATAAATACAGCAAATATTATGTAGAAGGGATTCCCGGTTCTGCAGGATGAGTTTGCGGCTCACAGTGGGCTTCTAGGAGGAAATTAATTTCTACTCTGCTGTTCTTTTTAGTGAAGATAACTTGATTTTTCACATTCTACATATGTTGGAGGTGGTGGGAGATGTTGACTTTCTTTAATTCCCCATTTCCACTCTGCTAAACTGGCAACCCACTCCAGTATTCTTGCCTGGAGAATCCCATGGACAGAGGAACATGGCAGGCTACAGTCTATGGGGTCGCAAGAATCAGACCCGACTGAGCAACAAGCACACACAGCACAAACTAGCATTTATCCAGCCCTTTGAGAAAGCTGTTCTTACATAAAGCGCATGCCACCTGTCTGGACTCTTACTTCCCTCTGCTCCCCAGACCTTATATATTTTGTGAATTGGCTCCTGCCTTAGTCTCCCCTTCTGTTCTAACTCCTGTCAACCACCTCAGGTACTTCAAACTTTTATATGGCCACCTACCTCAGTTTCTCATCATTTCTTCTCTAGTGACCTTCATTTCCATTCTCTGTCACTCAATTTGTGACCAAAAGCCTGGATAATGTAATTGCTGAGAAATTTCTCATCTCTGAGGTCTTAAAGTTAGCGGCACATTTTTTTATTTTTCCCCACCATTGCCTTTGTCTCACAGTTTCCTCAGAACTTTGAAGGTAACACTTCTACTACTTAAATTCATCACAACCTCTAGTTCTTAGGCTTCACCTAGCTTTAATTTCTTCCCTAGCCCACCCGGACGTCATGGTGTATCACTTCAGCACCCCTATTTTCTGGGCACACAAACCTCTGTCTCCTCTAAGTGTGGTCTAACTTCTTTAAACAACTCAATCACATTCTTTTCTTCTAGGGGCATGTTTAGTAGATACATGTAAGTTACACTGTCTCTAGTGTCTCTGATACCATTGCCTGTACTCCAGAATGATCTCTTCCATGTATTTTTTCTGCTTCCACCTCTCTTCACTGATGTCCCAGTTTTTCTCTTGGGATTCTATTTTTCCTGATATCGAGGCCAACTTTATCTTCTATTCCTACGTACTCCCTTGATTGATCTTGCCAGCCGAAACAACTTCCATAGCCTGTGAACTTAGGACACATGCATATATATTTGACTTCAGCATCTCTCTGCGTGTAAGACCATTCTAGTCAGTTGCCAAGATACTCTGTAGATAGATCAGCCATACTGTTCTCCAAAGAGGAGCCATCCTTTCCCTTATTTTACCCACAATGTGTCTTTTTCCTATATTCTCTACTAGCAGATGTCACTACAATCCAAATTTTATTACTCAAGCTAGAAATATGAGAGTCACTGCAAATTTCACCTTTTCTTCCCCTCTCCACACATCTAATTCTTTTTTTTTTTTTTAAAAAAAAGCTCTGTGGATTCTTCCTCTTTATTGCCTCCTTAATTTGTCCATTTTTCTTTAATTCCCACTCACTCAGTTCAAACTATCATCTCCTGCTTAAAATACTGCCATAGTTTAAGTTATCTCCTAGGTTTAATCATTACTTCTGTGTTCTGCACTGGTTACTACAAAGCTATTAAATAATTAGATCTTATAAAAGTAATACATAATTCTATCCTTTTTTCTAAACCCTGAAATTTTACCATGTAGCCAATGGGAAAAAGTCAAAATATGCATTTTCACATAAAAGATCCACTCTTTCACACTTTCATTTCTGATTTGTGCTATCTATTATAGTGCCCTCCACTATCCAATACTAGATTCTAGTATATTCCTAGAGGTGTCATGCTATCTCTAGTGTTGTATCAAATGGAATCAGATTCTGAGATAAAATCCAATATGACTGACTTTTGACGAATTGTTTACTTTTCATTTTTTATATGAAGATGATAACAGTAAATGTCTCATGGTTGATTGGAAGGATCAAAAGAGGTGTCCTTCTTAAAGCATATAGCATAAAGGCCTCATTTGTAGATGCTTAATTAAGACAAAAATAATAAAGAAATATCCTCATGTATTAATCCAGGTGCTTTTTCATTCTGGAGTACCCTAGCCAATTGCTGGGAAACTCAACTCAAATTAGTTTTCTCTCCAGGAAGTCTTCCATTACCACTCCCTGATGCCTTAGATTCTCTTCCTTTTTATTCTCAAATTCATAATCAATCTCTATCGCTTTCACACACACATCTCTCATGATTCTTGTAGCACTGTATTATGAATATCTGCTTTGTGTTCACACACACACTCAACTAGACTTGCCTAAAAGTGAAGACCTGTATCCTAATTGTTCATCACACTACCAAGCATTTTCTAGGAGATTAAATACATGAATGTGAGCACAAAAAATAGAGAAGTTCTTTTACATTATCAAAATCAGTCTGTACATATGAGCTACACTTCAGTGTAATACAGTAAACATAATTCATGATCTTACCTTCATGTTGTCATGTATGTGATCCTAAAGTCTTCAGTTCAGTTCAGTTGCTCAGTCATGTCCAACTCTTTGTGACCCCATGAATCACAGCATGCCAGGCCTCCCTGTCCATCACCATCTCCCGGAGTTCACTCAAACTCATGTCCATCGAGTCCGTGATGCCATCCAGCCATCTCATCCTCTGTTGTCCCCTTCTCCTCCTGCCCCCAATCCCTCCCAGCATCAGAGTCTTTTCCAATGAGTCAACTCTTCGCATGAGATGGCCAAAGTACTGGAGTTTCAGCTTTAGCATCATTCCTTCCAAAGAAATCCCAGGGCTGATCTCCTTCAGAATGGACTGGTTGGATCTCCTTGCAGTCCAAGGGACTCTCAAGAGTCTTCTCCAACACCACAGTTCAAAGGCATCAATTCTTCGGCGCTCAGCCTTCTTCACAGTCCATCTCACATCCATACGTGAGCAATGGAAAGACCATAGCCTTGACTAGACAGATGGACCTTAGTTGGCAAAGTAATGTCTCTGCTTTTGAATATGCTATTTAAGTTGGTCATAACTTTTCTTCCAAGGAGTAAGCGTCTTTTAATTTCCTGGCTACAGTCACCATCTGCAGTGGTTTTGGAGCCTCCCAAAATAAAGTCGGCCACTGTTTCCGCTGTTTCCCCATCTATTTCCCATGAAATGATGGGACCAGATGCCATGATCTTCATTTTCTGAATGTTGAGCTAAAGTCTTATACATTCCTTATTAAAAAAAGATGAATCTCTATTAAATATGCTCTCTGTCCATCTGGGATATTTTAGGTTTAATGAAACCTGAGAAATTGTACTCAGTTGATAGTAATAAAACTGCCTGGATTATTAAAAATGAAGGAACAATGGGTTCTGTTCTAATATGGAATTACATTAATGAAATATTTGTGTTACATAGTGGTTGACCAGTAGTTTTCTTGGCTATTTCTTTCTTGGTCAAAAGATAATACTTTCTGAATCCTTCTCATTTATGCCTACTGATGCTGAGACTTTATGGGAGGCAAAGGAAGGAGGCATAGGAACCAGGGTCATTCAAAATGAAATGAGGTGGGGGAAAGACATATTTTTAATACCCTCATAAAGGCAAGTGCTCTTGCCTTTATATTGGTTCTTCCATTATGTAACTTTTTACAAATTGTCTGAGAAAGAGCAGATGCCAACTAAAAAGGCAGGCTTAGATTTGATGTGCTCTTGTCATTCTATTTTCTTTTGTTTAATTGAGAAGGAAGAAGAGAGAACAGCACAGGTTCTCTATTATTTCATACGGTTTTTCTGGCAGCTGGAGAATAGTGGTGGTTGACAAAATGTTCAGTTAATTGAAGCCATGTAGTGGATATTGATGATCTTTCTCCATTTAATGGAGAAATAAATCTGTTGTGAGAGAAAAAAAATACAAATGGCTCTTTGGCTGATATATGTCCATACTGTCCTCTTCAAGCAAATCAAAAAATAATAATTACTTTTCCAGATGCAATATGTTAATGCTTAATTGCACTCTACAGAGCATCTTAAGTTTAAGAAAAATAACAGCATAGTTTATGCCTTGATTTTTAAGTCTTAGATACAATGAAAACATACTGAGACGAAACCATCTAATTCACATAGGAACCTGTTGGTGACAGCAGAGTTACACAAATTCTAGCTTGGAAATGTACATTCAAATGAGACTATTCGAGCTTTAAACATATCTGTAAAATAATGGACAATATAAGAGATATTTATTAAATGGGGCTATTATAAATACATTTCAAGCTCTCTGGTTACTCCTGTTTGTAACTTCTTTGGATCTATTGAGGTTTCAAACATATAATGGTTTGGATAAATAAAAATTGCCCTGTTCCCATAAAATGTACTGTTCTCACAAAAAAGGAGAAGCATTTAGTAGCTCATAGGTAATGCCATTTATCAAAGAAAAAGACTTTCTAATGGCAGTAAAATAAGTGGGACTTAAAGACCTTAGTATTAACTGTATTAAACCCATTATAGTGATATTTTTAAAACTCAAATTCTCAAAATTGTCTTAGTTTCTTAAGTTTAGTCTATTTGGAAATAGTGCCTTAAATTTAACTACTTTGAAAGTACTTATTGGCCGTCCCTTTCCTGTTCAATAAGACCAGTTAGGAAAATTTCTGCCATTATACAACATCAAAACCAGGCAGAATGCCCTCAGTTACAGAACTCAATATAGTTTGTGAATATAAATGAATATGAAAGAAAGAGTTGATGGCTCAGTTGTGTCCGACTTTTTGTGACCTCATGGACTGTAGCCCACCAGGCTCCTCTGTTTGTTGGATTCTCCACGCAAGAATACTGAATGGGTTGCTGTTCCCTTTTCCAGGGATATTCCTGACACAGGGATCAAACCCGGGTCTCCCGCCCTGCAGGTGGATTTTTTACAATCTGAGCCACCAGGCAAGCCTATAATGAATGAATTAATATAGCCCATAAATGAATATAATTGTATATAAAAGGTAGAGTATCAAAAAACTCTCTTCATTCTGGTCTCCAGTCCATTATGCCAATTTTGCCCTGTTAAAATTCCTCTTTACCTGGATCTCCTCTCCATTGTTGGCCACCAATACTTCTCTCTACATTTAGAGAATCTTTCCTCCAAATCAGTTCTTTTCTTCTTTCTTTTCTCAACGTTATCTTAAAGTTCATATCTTCATGCCCACCCCTCTTTCCTCCATTGCTTGAGCCTATGTCCTAAATTTTTTTGTGCACTGAGAAGTATTGATAGTATGAATCCTATAGGAAATTATAGTAAGAATCACAGAAAGATTTCAACTTAAGGTATAACTCTGACTTAACTGCCATCACTTCCTGTATCTCTCTGTTGAGAAGGATTCTGAGACCATGACTTGATCTCACAGGGAAAGGATTCTCTAATCAAACACCAAACCATGTTATGCATGACTAACATAGGGCTTTCCTGGTGGTAACTGGTAAAGACCCACCTGCCAGTGCAGGAGATGCAGGTTTGATCCCTGGAGAAGGAAATAGCAACACACTCTAGTGTTCTTGCCTGGAAAATCCCACAGACAGAAGAGCCTGGTGGGCTATAGTCCCTGGAGTCGCAAAGAGTTGGACACAACTGAGCAACTGAGCAGGTGCCCATGCACACACATGTATAATGTAGGTGGGGAATATATCCTTATTGTAAGGTTAATCTAAGGCAATGGTCCTTAAATATTAATTGGTATCAAAAGCACCTAAAGGGCTTGTGAAAATGCAGATTCCTGGGGCCTGGTACCTAGTAGTTTCTGTCAATGTATCTTGGGTGTGGTCAAGAACTTGGTGGTTTTTAGCAAGTGTCCAAGTGTTGCTGATGCTGCTAATTGGAGCGTTAGTGACATGGCTCCAGAATTATGAGTTGGGGCCAAATCCTTCTGGGTCTTGTAGGTTATATTAAGGAACCTAGAATTTTTCTTAAGAGCATGAGGGAGCCACTGAAAGGTTTAGCATGAGGAGTAATATAGCTGAAACTTCATTTTAAGCAAGCAATGATCTGGCTTAAGTATGAAAAAAGAAAAAGATTTGAAAGATGACATATCTGGAGAAAAACAGACACTTTATGAGGAATAATCCAGGAAAGGTGACAGAGTCTCCTTGAGGCTCAAATAATATTTGGTTTGATCAGCAGCATTTCCCCCATGCTTTTAACACAATGCTTGACCTGAAGTGAGCATTTCAAAAGAACTCTAACTGACTGAATTAGAGAAGCAGAAGTGGTGTTGGAGAAGATTGGACAGATTTGGATCCAATAATATTTGTAGAGTAAAATTAAGTCAGTGTGGTGATTGACTGGTTAGAGGTGTGAGGGAGAGGGAAGAACTGAGGGAAGTGAAGACTTAGGTATTAGATGAGTAGAGGATATCATTGGACACCAGCCTAGGAGTGTAGATGAGCGAATCCATTTCAGGGCAGTGGAATAGGTGGGGGCTGGGTGCCAAGAACATTTGTGATGCAGAAGGTATGGGAAAAAAAAAAAACAAAACCCAGAAGAGGAGGGTATCACAGAAGCAAATAGATGAGTTTTTAGTGAAGGAGAGAGTAGCCAACATTTTTCAGTTGTACTTACTAACAGGTCAGGTAAGATTATTAAATAGTGAAAAGTGTCTAGTGAATTTTGGAATCAAGGTATTGATGACTTTGGCAGAGACTAACTTTGTGTAGTTGTGAGGTCGTTTTGTAGAGTTGCAGGAATTGAAGTCAGATGGCTGTGAGCATAGAGAAGTCTCTCCAGAGATTTGGCTAAGGACAGGAGAAGAAAGATAAAGCCATAGTTGGAGGGTCGTATAATTAACAGAACTTTTTCTTTTTAAACTCAAAATGAATTTAACTTAATGGTGGTTTTTTTTCCAACTTTATTGAGATGTAATTGACATATAAAATTGTATAATTTTACAGTAAGCAACATGATGGTTTGATACATGTATACATTGAAAAATGACTGTCACAGTAAGGTTAGGTAAAAGATTCATTACTGCACATAATTACAGTTTGTGTGTATTTAGTGAGAATATTCAAGTTCTACCTTCTTAGCACCTTTCAAGTATCAATATATAATGCAGTCCTGTTAACTATACTGTATATTAGATTCCCAGAACTTATTCATTTTATAATTGGGTTTGTATCTTTTCAACTTTTCTATATCTTCCAAGCCCTGGAAATCCTCATTTTATTCTCTTTATCGTAAATGTGGATTTTTTTTAAGATTCCACATATCAGATCATATGTATCTTTCTCTAACTTATTTCATTTAACACTATAGCTTGAAGGTCCATTCAAATCCAAAAGGCAAGATTTCTTCTTTTTTATGGCTAATATTTCATTGTATATGTACAACTCTTTCTTTATTCATTAAACTTAAGTTGTTTGTATGTCTTAGCTATTGTAAATAATGCCGCAGTGAACATGGGGACAGCACAGATATTTATTTGAGATAGTGATTTTTTTTCTTCAGATACAATACCCAGAAGGAGGATTTCTAGATTATATGATAATCCTATTTTTTAATTTCTTAAGGAAACTTCATACTTTTTCCCATAGTGGTTGCACTCATTTTTCTTCCCATCAATAGGACACTAGGGTTCCCATTTCACCACATTTTGCCAACAGGTCTGCACACCTGCCTCTTGAGGCATGGATCAGCCTGTCTCCCACCAGAGCTCTCAGCAGACTAGACATCCCTGATCATGGTTGGAGGGGCCGGAGCTGTGCTTAGCGGGTCTCAGGACTGTCAGGATGCTTGTGATCTGTGTCTGTGAGGGCCTGGAACTCAGTATAGGGCCATTTAGGATCTTTGAGGATGCAGATGGGAGTTCTCTTGCAGGGTTCCTTGCCAGCAAAACTATCTACAGACTGGTTATGCAGGCTGGAGCCCAATCACAGGGTCCTTGTAGGATCTACAGTCTGATCATGTCTAGTGGACTTAGCTTGAGAGACTCCAAGACACTGCTCCAGAGAGCCAGTTGACAAGTTAATTCAGGATCTATTTCCAGAACCAATTTCTGTGTATTACCTAATGCATAGGTGAATGTGACTCCTCTCATGTCCCTTGGTGTATGGTGCTATAACCAACCCAAAGGCATATGGGCATGTAGCTGAATTCTGAAGGGTATGGAGCTGTTTCTATTTTTGTAGCTGGGATCATAGCCAGAAAGTGAGACACCTGGATATGAGTCCAGCTTTTAAATGTGACTTTCCTGAGTCTTGGACTAGGGACTGCACTGGTTTGAATTATAAAGTTCACAGGTAGGCACTGTTGTCTGTAGATGGATACCAAATTATTATTGGGGGTTGCTGGGACATGAGAGATGTCTTATTTGGCCATTTTGGTGACATCACTCAGTCATGTTTAAAAATTAGTTGGAACAGCCAGCAGAGAGGCAATATCTAGCAATTCAAAAGAGATACAGTTATATGTGTAGAATTACAGCAAACACTGACTTAATTCTCCTCTAAATTGGCCTGTTTCTATTGTGGTAGTAGAAAAGATTAGAGTTGATAGAATAGACTTGAAATGAACAAAAAAGCTGGTAATCGCCACTTTGGGGAGTGGATGAGAGAGCAGACTAAGGAACATTGAAAGATGAGGGCAGGGTCAGTGTTGAAGATTCAGTTGGGATGGAATACCGGGATTCCAGTATGTTCTAGTTTATTCCATTGACCCAGGCCACATTTTCTGAGTGTGAAGACAGTTTGACATAAACATTGGAAATATCACAGTGAAAATGAGTTGAGAATATTTTAAGAGGGAGTCCAAATGGTTAATGTGACGTCTAAGCTGGATAGGAATGGAAGAGAAAGGCCTTGGATGAAGCTGACAGAGAAAGAGAAGCATAGGGATAAAAGGTACAGGCAATCTCAGTGTGGTCAGGACAAGTGTATTACGCGTGATTGCTGCAGTTGGAAGGAGAAAACACAAAGGATAGAAGAGTAGGGGAGTAAGGACTCTTGAATTTATGAATTTGCATTTGGAGGATATTTTGACAAAAGATAACATTTTGATTTTTATATCCATAAATCAGCTAAACTCTAAACTCCATTAAGGCAAGTGATAGTATTATAGTCAATATTTAATGTATATCTTGAGTCATTTGTCTTCTTCATCTCTATTAAAGCACTTAACTGGTTCAACTAGTTTTTTCTCTTTCACGATCCTGAATTACTCAGCATCAAGAAAATACAAAAACTGGTGAGCTATTTTTTGCTCTTCGGGAGATCATAACAGAATTATGAGTAGTTACCAAAGGGAGATAGACTAGCCCTGATGATTTTGTCTGCCTGAGTAACTTCTGTAAAAGATACAGCACGATGCTCTGGGTACATAAAAGAGTCTGTGTGATAACAAATATTTGTACATTTCATAATACTTTCTTAGGCATTTTCTCATATATTATCAGACTTGATTTTCATAGAAAATTCTGTAGAGGTATGTAAAATATCATTGCTCTTTGGTAGATAAGGAAAATGAAATATACACTATTCAAGGATCTTATCCACAGTCTCAGAGTTAGATAATGGCCTATTGCAAGGCAAACAAACCAGACCTCCTAGATTACAGTCCAAAGCTCTACCTAAAAATATGCTTTTTAACACTGTGAAATAAGCATCTGTTTTTGCTAGTTCCATAAGAAAATTTTGTTTAGTTAATCATGTTCCTGCTTTTCAACTAATTGAAAATTAATTTAAAATTAAACATACTTTCCTAAAGCTGACTTTTTTGTGGGGAGCGGGGACAAGGAGAACCAAGATTAAATCTTAGTGACTGGATTTCTTCACCTCTGCAGCCACAATAGAAAAAATTATCAGTGTTACAATTCTGTGGTCATAAATGTCATGTGAAAGTAATGTAAAGGGGATCTAGAATTTACTACTCTTGTTTTCTTTCCGTTCAAAAAGGGAAGGAATTCTCTGCTCATATGATGTGAAGGCAGGAAAAAAAAGATAAACACACAAAGAAAGCTTGTGACAAAGTGTCAGAAGTGAGCTGGACTGATTCACAAGCTCTTGCATCACTAGCAAGTCTAACCCATTATCTGCATGCAGTTATGTTGAACCTCATCTCATTCACTTGTGATGAGACCAGGTACCACACCATAGATACCACACAGTAAAATCGTGCCTGTTCAGTTGGAAACTGTTGAAATAAATATTTACAGTCCATTTGAGTTGCAAGGCATTTAACAGCTGTAAAGCATTTGCAGGCAGGTTGCAGGGTAAGTGTCCATGGTTTATCAGTTCAATATGTCTCTGATGATAACATAAACTAGGTTACCTATGTGAGACAGATAGACTTCTGGCAGCCATGGATATTTATTCAAATACTTCATATAGTCTAGATTTAGAGACAATATGAAGTATTTGAACAAACATAAAGAAAATACAGGTTTCTTAAGTATACAAGTATTTTTCTGATTTTCATCTATAATCTGAAGTGTATTCAGTTCAGTTGAGTTGCTCATTCGTGTCCGACTCTTTGCAACCCCATGAATCACAGCACGCCAGGCCTCCCTGTCCATGACCAACGCCAGGAGTTCACCCAAACTCATGTGCACCGAGTTGGTGATGCCATCCAACCATCTCATCATCCTCTGTCATCCCCTTCTCCTACTGTCCCCAGTCCCTCCCAGCACAGGGTCTTTTCCAATGAGTCAACTCTTCGCATGAGGTGGCCAAAGTACTGGAGTTACAGCTTTAGCATCATTCCTTCCAAAGAACACCAAGGACTGATCTCCTATAGAATGGACTGGTTGGATCTCCTTGCAGTCCAAGAGACTCTCAAGAGTCTTCTCCAACACCACAGTTCAAAGGCATCAATTCTTCGGCGCTCAGCCTTCTTCACAGTCCAATTCTCACATCCATACATGACCACTGGAAAAACCATAGCCTTGACTAGATGGACCTTTGTTGGCAAAGTAATGTCTCTGCTTTTCAATATGCTATCTAGGTTGATCATAACTTTTCTCCCAAGGAGTAAGTATCTTTTAATTTCATGGCTGCAGTCACCGTCTGCAGTGATTTTGGAGCCCAAAAAATAAAGTCTGACACTGTTTCTACTGTTTCCCCATCTATTTCCCATGAAGTGATGGGACCAGATGCCATGATCTTCGTTTTCTGAATGTTGAGCTTTAAGCCAACTTTTTCACTCTCCTCTTTCACTTTCCTCAAGAGGGTTTTTAGTTCCTCTTCACTTTCTGCCATAAGGGTGGTGTCATCTGCATATCTGAGGTTATTGATATTTCTCCCGGGAATCTTGATTCCAGCTGTGCTTCTTCCAGCCCAGCATTTCTCATGATGTACTCTGCATAGAAGTTAAATAAGCAGGGTGACAATATACAGCCTTGACGTACTCCTTTTCCTATTTGGAACCAGTCTGTTGTTCCATGTCCAGTTCTAACTGTTGCTTCTGACCTGCATGAAGCAATGAAGATGAAGTGTATTAGGGATGAAGTGCATTAGGCTCACAAATTTAACATATAGTTGTAATATTTATATATTCTAATCTACTCATTAGAAAGTTACAGTGGAAATTACCAGAGAAACTTAAAAAGCTCATGATTGGGATCACTGATCTACAGATACTCTTCTTGAATCTGAAGGGGACAGCAATTGGAATAAATTGTCAGAAAATGATTTCATATTCATCCAACAACAGAAGCGTCTATTGAACATTTACCGTATCTCAGACATTGCAGTATACAGTGGTGAAAAAACTAGATATGATCCTTCTATTAATAGAAGTTGGGGTTTCCCAGGCAGCACAGTGGTAAAGAATCCACCTGCCAATGCAAGAGACAAAAGAGATGTAGGTTCGACCCCTAGTGTTTTTATACGTGCTTATTCCTTTGCCTGGTGAAATTATTGAGACTTTGGTCAGAAATCACCTGCAAGAAGTCTTCTTTTGAGACCTTGGAGATAGTTATTTTTTGCTCTGTTTCCCAGATATTAAGTTCTGTGCAGACAATTGTCTTTGCAGTACTTAGTATGTTCCCAGGCTCACAGCTACAAGCTGAATAAACAGAGTATATGTACACACCTCTGATGTTAGCACTGACCATACTGTTATTATTATGAATATTGCTTACTAGCCTTCCCCTTAAAGCTTAGGCCAAAGAATATTCTGTTAAAATTTGATATTTGAGGCATAATTTGCATGTAAAACTGATAATTCTGTACTGCATTGACGAATGCAGTCAAGTAGCCACACCGCAAATAATGAGATACAAAGTTTCTGTTATCCCATAAAGTACATTTCTGCTCCTTTACAGTAAAATCACCTACTCCCATTGTCGTCCTGGAAATCACTTGCCTTTACTTTGTCCTTACACTTTCTGAGAATTTCGTACAAAACCTATTATATGAGAATATAGTATGCAATTATTTAAAAATATAAAATAAGTTCTATTGTTATATATTAAATTTTCTAAAAATCAAATCATAAAGCATATTTTTTGTGTGCCTGGCTGCTTTCACTTAGTATTTTGCATGAGAATTTTTTCACATTGTTGCATGTACCAGCAGTTTGTTCCTCTTATTGCTGGTTAGATTTCCCTGGTATGGATATGTAACAGTTTGCTAATTTATTCGTCACTTTATGGACATTTTCTTGCTTCCAGTTTTGGCTGGAATGAATAGAGCTGCTGTGAACAGCCACATAAAGTTTTTAGGAAGACATATGTTATCATAGGCACTTTTCAAGTGACTTCCCTGGTGGCTCAGACAGTAAAGGGTCTGCCTACAAAGCAGGAGATCTGGGTTTGATCCCTGGGTCGGGAAGATCTCCTGGGGAAGGAAATGGCAACCCACTCCAGTATTCTTGCCTGGAAAATTCCATGGACAGAGGAACCTGGTAGGCTATAGTCCATGGGGTCTCAAAGAGTCAGACACAACTGAGTGACACTACTACTGTGTTATCATATGGTGAGTGTATAATTGACTTTATGAGAAACTTTTTCTTTATAAAGTGGCTTACCATTTTTCATCAATATTAATAGTATATTAGAGTTCCATTTTTTTACATGCTTTTCAACACTTAGGCCATTATTTCTTTGTATATATTTTTCCAACCCCTCCCCTTTTCTGGTAATTCAATTATATGTGAGTTAGATGACTTGATTTTTCAGCCCTTATTCTCTCTCACCATTATTTTAAACAGTGTTAACTGCCATGTCTTCATGTTCATGGTATTTTTTCCTTGGCACTATCTAATTTTTTTTATATACTGTATTTTTCATCTCTATGAGGTCCATTTGAGGTTCTTTTAGATCTTTTCCCTTTTTCCTTTTTGTACTCATGTAAAATAACATCACGAACATATTTATAACATATTTTTAAAATATATAATGTGTATTAAGAATATACACAGGGCTTCCCTGGTGGCTCAGACGGTAAAGAATCTGCCTTCATTGCAAGAGAATGAAGGGTTCGATCCTTGAATCCAGAAGATCCCCTGGAGAAGGGAATGGCTACCCATTCCATTGTTGCCTTCAGAATTCCATGGACAGAGGAGCCTAGTGGGTTACAGTCCGTGGGGCTGAAAAGAGTTGGGCATGCCTGAGTGACTAACACACACATATATATTTCCTAGTTCCAACTGCTGAAAGGGCTAGAAGAAGCAACATCCCATTCACAATGAGCACATCCAGTTCCAAGACCTTAATTTTTAATACCATTTTCCATTAAAAGGAACCAGGGATCCTTGGAAAAGTGACTGATCTTAGGACTAGGGCAGTATGAATGTGGAGCTTCCTGTGGTTCCAGAAAGTAGGAAGTGATCAAAAAACAAAATGATGGAGGTTTTTCAAAGGAATATAGGAGCTAACCGAAAGGTCGCCCAATAATTAAAGCTGGAACATGTTGAAAAACATCTAAATAAATAACATATGATCAGATTATAACCCAAAATATAAAATAAATGTCCCTGAGTTTATACATAGTAGATGATTAAATAAATAAATAAATGAGGGATAATATACAAATGTCTCATATGAGAATACCAAATAATTTATGGATACTCTGGATACTTATGGATACTCTGCCCATAAGAAGGGGACATAAAATTTCCCATCCTATAAGTGTACAATGAACAGTGTTTTTGTAAATACATATGTGTGTGTGTATATATATATGTGCATAAATATAAAACACAGCATGTCAGAGCTCCTGTATCCTCGTATCCTCCCTGGGTGGCCACAGCTGTGACCTCCATTCTCTCTCCAAGGTCAATCTGCAGCCACTGGTATTTACTTGACACAAGAGAAGACCAGCTCTTGTGATTAAGCTCCATCTCTGTAATTAAGACTTTTAAAGCCAGGGCTGTGGCTATTAGACAGCTCTGAGGAACTGGTGAAGCAAGCCATGGGCAAGGAGGATGCCAGAGGAGCTTTACAGTTAGAATTATTCCCTGATGCTAATGTTCTCCAGGGCTGGGCAGACAAAAGAAAAGGGCTGAGTAGCAATAACAATTCTTATTGGCAAAGAATCTTTATTTTCAAAAATTGAAACAAAGCAAAGCTATTTTGACTTGGTTACAATGACCACATGGAATGGCAAATTTTTATTAGAGTAGCAAGTCTGGTTTAATCTTAATCTTATGGACAACTGTGGATTCATAAAGTAGTGGGGAGATAAAATTTTTTTAAAGAGGGAAGAATGTAAACTTCTTAATAAAATGGTTACTCACGAAGACACTGAGAATATGAATTGACTTTTACAAAGAGCATTTGTAGTATACTGACTGTCATCTATGTTTGTTTATACTTGGGCAGTTGCATGTTTTTAGTCATGGTATAAACAAGGCAAAACTTGATATGATAAAGAGAATTTTGCAACCTAGTAATGTTGAGTTGTTTAAAAAATCAATAGGTCTTTCCTGAAAATAGCGCAGGGAGAAAAGGTAAAAATATTACCCAAAGATAACCACAGCAAAGGAACACATTAGTTCCCTCTTTTTACATTAATATTATCTTTTCAGAATGATCCTCAAGCAAATACGAGTGAAACAGAAGTAGGTTTTAAAAGAATTTTGTCCTTTAAAACCTCTTCTTGGCCCTGTAATGAGCTGACTGGTAAAATCTAAGCATTGAAAAAAATTCCAGTGGGGATAAATTGATCCACTTCTGACTGAGACTAAAGTCACTTTCACCACTTCAGCAGATTAAATGACTTTTTATTGAATTTGGGGTCACTTCACAGAAGCTGTTTGACCTCAGGTCTTCTCCATCAGCCTCTGTAGCTGGCAGACGGAAACGTGGAGGAGCCAGCATGGGATCCGTGCAATGGGGTGATGATACTTTTGGGAAGCAGTGTTTATTTTACGTGATGGTACATGCTGAGTAAGCCAAGGGTGTAATTTTTAAAAAGCATAGGTTTTAGAATTAGACAGCTAGTTTTAAATCCAGGTCAATCGTTTCCAACAAGGATGATCTGAAGCGGAGACATAATCTGCCTAAATCTGTTTTCTTATCTATAAAATCTGAACCTTCCTCAGCCTGAATGGTGGGCAGAACCACATGCCATGTGCTATAGGTAAATCTTCCAAACTAGTGCCTGGCTCAATACTAACACTGGTTTCCATTTTCTTGTTTTGTTCTGTTTTTGCCCCATTTCTTTAATACAAAATTTATGCCCCATGTGTTTTTGGGCTAAACAGTGCTCTTTTCAGTAACAAACATGACTCTTTCTGTAATTAATGCTCTGACACACTTCCAACATTTAATCTAAATGTCTAGCTTCTCACCTTATCCTAAAAGAGAGAATTAAGTCCTACTGCTTCTTCCATCTGCTACTGGTTACCTGTGTTAGCATATGCATCGCTTCTGTTTTGTGAGAGCCAGGCTAACAGATCCAAATACTGCCCTGTGATAGTCTCGGCTCTGCTTCTATTACATCTCTGTTCAAAAGGAAGAAGTGGTTTTTTCCTTAAAGCTTCCTGTATAATTTTATTGGCAATTATTCCCCATCATGCATTGGGGATCAGCTTCCTGTGACACAATCCAATAATGATTGTCATGGATCAATACATTAGAAAATTTCCTTACAAGGAGCAGCCAGAGAGCTGCTTACATTGGCATTATCTCCAGCCTCAATTGAGTGTGGGTGGAATACTTTCCTATATACACTGCAATGTAAAAATGGGTATCATTGATGTGGCTGCTAAGTCCGAAACCAAAACGCTACTGAGCACATTTATTGCATTCTATTAATGTCAGTACATCTTCATATACAGAATGAAACGGCAGATTCCCAAGTGATTCACATGTACTTCCCTTCTTCCCATTTCTATTGAGCTGGAAATGGAAACCATTCCAATAATAATCAGTTGCCTAAAAGCACAGAGTACATTCCATAGCTACAAATGAAAGTTACCACCCTCTTCTTCCTATGTCATTTGACCCAGGCAAATGTAAGTAGGGGTTGCTTTGCCAATTCTTCATTTTAATTTCCCTTCTTTGGGATGGACTCTGTCATTTGCTCTCTTCCCATTTAAACTCTTGGGATGCATTGCTTATGAAGAAAATGACTCTGTGCCTGCTAGAAATAAATAGTTTTAATTTTACCTTTTAATCTTCCCTTTAACTTTCATCTTGAATTTCCCATTTTCAAGTATCTGACTAAATTGATTTGATGCTTAATGCTTGCCAAATAAATAATGAGGCTCTGAATGAGTCCATATGTAATAAGGCAAGGATTTCATTACTCCCAACATCACTATAATCAGGCAATGATTAAATTATTTCTAACATTCTTAATACCAATGTGAAAATATGCTAAAGACCCAGAACAATTTAAGCCTTCCCACCATGTTGGGTATCAAGCATTTGTATTTACAGCAGTTTATCACAATGTTGCAGGAATTGGCCTGTAAGGATTTATGCTAATAATAATGGAAGGAACTCATCCACGGTTGTCTCCCTTTATCTCAGCTACATCTCTGAAATCATTTACAAGTTCCCTGGTAACAATCCTAAGGCCCACTATCAAGAATGCTGATTAACACTTACTAGGGGAAGAAAGACTTAAATACTCAAACAATTTACAAATTGAAGGAACCTAGACAGAAGCTCAACTCCTGATTACCCTGTGGAGGAATGGTATGAAAGTGTTAGTCATTCAGTTGTGTCCAGCTCTTTGCAACTCCATGGATTATAGCTCACCAGGCTCCTCTGTCCATGGAATTCTCCAGGCAAGAATATTGTAGTGGGTATCCATTCCCTTCTCAGGGGATCTTTCCAACACAGAGATTGAACCTGGGTCTCCTGCATTGCAGGCAGATTCTTTACCAACTGAGCCACTGGAAAGTGCAGAGGGGTGGTGGGCCAGCTCTGAACTGTTCTTCATCTGGGATGGAAAGAGAGAGAGACAGTCAGGCATGTCTTCCAATCAAGGGCATTCAAATCTCTCTCTGGCATAGCTGGCATTCTTTCCAGTTTGCAGATATCAGATTATACCCCTTGCATCCAAGGGGGATGCTTAACTCAGATCTTTGAGTTATGTTTATAGTACATTTGGAGTCTGACAGTAGCACCACCCAAGAAATGATTTGCAGTTTTAATGCGTGCCTGCAGGATGGTGATATTGATGAGAAATCTGTATTAGAGCACCGTGAATCATCATTAAAAGGCATTTAAAATTGGCTTGTAAAATATGGCTTTCGCTGCACTCTATGCACTCTCCTGGAAAGATGAAATAGTGTATTAAAATGATGATATGGATGTTAATAAATATGAAGTCATGGCTACTCTATTAGATTTGAATGTGGCAACAAGAACCCCTGCAGTTTTATCATGAAGTTAGAGATTCCCTTTTTATTATTGAAGCTATAGGAGGCATTTTACAATGGTCTGGAGCTAAAACATAACTTCCCTGGCCTCTAAGCTTGCCAGTGGTTCAGAACATTAGTTTAAAAGGACAAAACATCCTATGATTGTTGCTGTTGCTTGTAAAGTCCATTGTGAATTTATTATAGGCTGAGAGATTGTTGATCTGGACATCAAGTTCAAGCTATCTGAATTCATAGTAGGAGGACTTTTTGAACTGCAAATAATTCCGAGTTTTTCAGTACAGAAACAGCTGGGAGGTGTGAGGATGGGGTTGAGCTGGTGAGAGTGGTACACGCCTGTTGTTATTTTGGGGAACAGATCTAGTGGATTGAGGTATACCTAATTCTCACTGCAGTCATTGTACATCAGGGTAATTTATATTTTGTGATCAACCTAGCATTTAGTATGTAGCATTTATCTTATTAGAGCTACCAATTTAATTATATATGAAAACATTCAAATTAGCAAGTGCATGAAGGAAAACTGCTTGTGCATGGAAGAAGATAAGCCTATATTATGGTTATGTATTTATCCATTAATGTAATCATTTTGTCATTTAAGACATTTAGGTTCGACCAAAGTATCTTGTTACTGTGAGTTATAATGCCTGTGGTTTTCAGAACACTTTCTGAACTTAATCCTGTTCTCTTTCCATGGTTTACAGTATTCAATTTTTCTCATTCACAGTTGTTTAAACATTGTCAACTTCCTCTAGGTTATTTATTTTGAAATTCTGGTCAGCCAGAATATGTTGAATGTGTTGCTGATTATCATAAAACTGTTTATTTAGTTTTCTAGAATAAAGGATATTTCTAACATATATAATAGTCTTAAAGAGTGCTGGATGTCATCTTCCTAGCTATACTCTGGCTTCAACAGACAGCTGTGTAAATCCTTGGGGATTTAGAGAGTGGCCACCTAATACTTCAGGTAACATTTCATATTGTGGTGCCTTCAAATCATTGTTTAGACAGTTTTTTTCCCCCCTCATCCTTGAAGAGTCTACCCATTCATTTTGTTTATCAATTCATCACTCTAGCTTTCACTTGATGTGTCATTAAAGGAGCACTTTGACAATAAACTTCACCAAGAATAAAAGCTTAAAGTTCTGCCAGAAATATTTGTGTTTATGTACATATATCCTGTTTATCTGTCTCTATTAGTTTGTTAACTCTAGTTTCCTGGGTGTTTACAGGGGTATTCTATACTTTATAGCTTCACACTGCAAGTGTCTAGAATAAGAACTGAATTTCCTTGACTCCATCTTGGAGAACTCCCCTGCGTAACTGAAGCTATCTGCAGCATTTGATAATCGGGGCTACTCCTTTTCTTGTTCCTCTTTGTTTGGACAACACTGTGCATTTGGCTCTCTTCCCATCTCAGTGCTTTGGGTATGCCTTCTGCTCCCATTCAGATGGTGTTCCCAGAATCCTCTCCTGCGTCTCTTCTCTTTTCATTTGCACACATTCTTCTCTCATGGGGATAAGTGGTGCTTCTCCACTGTATCTCTCTTTTTCAACTTCTGATCAGACGATCATTTTTCTTCACTTACTCTACTACTTGTCAATGTCAATAGTTCCTCAAACTTAACAATCTCTTAACTAAATGTCTCTCTACCTGATTATTTTTTCTCCTCATCCTTCATCTCTAAGTCTTGCCGTCTAGAATCCCAAAATGTGTCCTAGTCTATAAGTCTTTCCCTTGCTAATAATTCCATTACTATGGCACTAGTCCAGATCTTATCATCCTTTTCTTGGACAAGTGTATGAGTTTGCTAACTGATTTTATAAACTTTATTCTTAATATTTTACTGACTTTTATTCATATGTATCTATAATTATCTGTCTAAAACGATTTTTTTAGTCCTTGTTTTTGTCTGTAACTCATGATAATATTGACTTCTTTCTCTTTCTGTTACCCTTTTCTTGGTTAAGGTAACGGCACTCTCACCTGATTTTCTTTCTGCCTTTTTGCCCGTTCTTGCCAGGTCTTTTTGTACATTCTTCTACATTTTCTAATTCCATATTTGTAGGTTTTCCACAGGTTCTATGTTATGCCAATTTCCGTTCATTTCCTCTACTTTACAATCTCAAATATTTCAAGGCTTCTGTGATTACCTCTTCGCTGCTGAATCCCAAATTTGTATATCTAGTCCATACTGAATGCCAACTCACTACTAGTTATCTATCTCTGTTTGAATGTTCCATAGGTATATTCTTTCCAGTTTAAAAGCAAACTCATAATTGTCTCCCCAAACATAACACCGCCTTTGGAGATCCCCATCAGAATGGAAATGTAGTCAGCCACTAGGCTGCCATACCAGAAATCTTGGTTTTATTCTAAATTCCTCCTTATATATCACTTCTTACATCAGAAAGTCCAACCACTTCTGATTCCTAAATGTCTCTCTAAGCAGTACCCTCTACCACTATCCTATGTAAGATACTCTTATCTTTTTCAAGGATTATTATACCAGCCTCTTGTCTCCTTATCTCCAGGTTTACCCCTCAAATACTTCCCTATATATAGCCAGAGTGATTTTTCTAAGGTACACATATGATTTGCTATTTTTAAAAAAATATAAATTTTATTTATTTTAAACTTTATTGATGTATAGTTGATTTTGTAATGTTGATGTAATGTTGTATGTTATATGTAATGTTGATGTATGTTGTGTTGATGTATGGTTGATGTAATGGTTCAGGTGTAAGCAAAGTGTATCAGTTATACACATACATATATCCACACTTATTTTAGATTATTTTCCTATATAGGCCATTAGAGAGTACTGAGGAGAGTCCCTTGTGCTACAAGTGGGTTCTTATATACACACTACTGTGTATAAAATAGATAGCTAATGACTTGACATTTTTATGCACAGACCTTTTGAAGACACCCGTTGCCCTCAGAATAATGTCAAAACTGTCTACCACGGCTTAGAGAGCTCTTTCCAGAATGACTCCATCTCCTTCTGCAGCCCAGTTTCTTCCCGTCTCCAACCTTCCAGTGTAAGCCCTGGTCAGAAGGAGTGACTCTTGGTTTCCTGAGTTCCTCGCCTCTCTCTTCCTTGGCACAGTGGATTTGTGTGTACAGCTTCCTCAGCCTACTGAGCTCTCCCACCTCCTCCGTGTTAACATTCTACTCTGCTAATCTTCGAAGGCTTCGTGTAGAGAAGGCTTCTCCTGGAACTCTTTCCTTGACCTTGCCAAGACTTGGTTAGGTGCCTTTTTACTGTTCCCACAAAATGCCTGCTTTCTTTTTCTTTTTTATTGGAGTATTTATTCCTGCTGTACGGCAAAGTGAATCAGCTGTATGTACGCACTTATCTCCTCTTTTTTGAATTTCTTTCCCATTTAGGTCACCACAGAGCATTTAGTCGAGTTCCCTGTGCTATGCAACAGTAGATTCTCATTAGTTATCTATTTTATACATAGTATCCGTATTGTATATATGTCAGTCTCAATCTCTCAATGTATCCCATACTCCTTTCCCCACTTGGTGTCCATATATTTGTTCTGTATGTCTGTGTCTATTTCTGCTTTGCCAAAAAGTTAATCTATACCATTTTCCTAGATTCCACATGTATGACTTAATACATGATATTTATTTTTCTCTAAGTTACTTCTCGCTGTATGACAACCTCTAGGTCCACTCACATTTCTTCAGATGGCACAGTTTCACTTCTTTCTATGGCCGAGTAATATTCCATTGTATATATATACCATATCTTCTGTATCCATTCCTCTCCTGATGGGTGTTTAGGCTGCTTCCATGTCCTGGCTGTTATGAACAGTGTGTGTGGGGTTAGGGTTGGGGTTGTGTGTGTGACCATTGTGTGTGTGTGTTAAGTCACTTTATTTGTGTCTGCCTCTTTGAAACTCTATAGACTGTAGCCCACCAGGCTCCTCTGTCCATGGGAATCTCCAGGCAAGAATGCTGGAGTGGATTGTCAAGCCCTCCTCCAGGAGATCTTCCCAACTCAGGGATAGAACCCGTATCTCTTATGTCTTCGGCATTGGCACATGGGTTCTTTACAACTAGCGCCACCTGGGAAGCCCACAGTGAACACGGGGACGCATGTATCTTTTGCAATTACGATTTTCTCTGCGTATATGCCAGAGTGATATTGCTAGATCATATTGTAGTTCTGTTTTTAGTTTTGTAAAGAAAACTCCATGTTATTTTCCATAGCGGCTGTACCAATTTACTTTCCCACCAATGTAAGAGGGTTCTCTTTTCCCCATCCCCTCTCCCATAAACACCCTCTGCTCACCTCTGTAACTTAGGGTAGTACTGTGGTGAGACTGCATTCTTCCATCATGCAAAGCAACTGACACAAAATAGATGCTCTGCAAGTGTTTGTAGAGGAGGTAAGGTAGGTAGGAAATATGATTCAGGTGTCTAATTATTAGAAAATTTATAATTGTTCCCCATTATCTTTGAGAGAGAAGTCAAAGACCCTAGATCTAGGTTGTCTTTTATCAAATCAGAGCTTTTCTCAGCTCTGACCACACTCCTGTGGGTATCTGGCTTTCACACAGAAATCAACCTAAAAGTCCCTAACCATGCTATGCCCTCTTTTGTGCCTTGAACCTTATCTTTCATTTCTTCCTGCTTGTCTTTGTATATAATGTCAGACTCCTCTCTAATGCCACCTCCTCTGCCTTTCCAAGGTGGAATTAAGAGTCTATTTCTTTTTTTTTTTTTATTTCCTTTTTTTTTAATTCAGTGCTTAAGGTTTATTTATTGTTTTAGTTGGTGTAATACTTAGATAGTTGGCTGCACTATTAATATAGATTTTTTCTTTTTTACATTACATGGCAGTCTACACCATTCTGATAAAATAAAATTCCTTGGAAGAGTTAAGTACAAGAAAGACATGCAGTACTGGATTCATACACTGGATCCCAGGATGTGATTAACTGGAGGAAAAAAACGGTTGGGCTAGGCATCTTGGCTAAAGGAACCAGAAGTTACACAACACAGAGTAAATACACGCTAAGTGCCCTAGTGCTCTGCACACCTTCTTAAATATAATATTTATTGTTCAACAATTTGTTCCTGTATCTATACACACCATTACCATGGACTTCTGAGACATCGCTCAGAACCTAGCCCCCTGGAGACCATATTTAGTAAGTGTTCATTGGATCGATGAATGAGGAGGGCACTATTTTGCTGAGGGAACTCACTGTTCCATCTAGGTCTCTTCTCAAACCAAAGATTTAATTAAAGCAATGAAACATCATATGTAGAGAGGAAACCTCCTGAAAATGAAGACTCCCTAATATTTATAGTAGATCTCTAACTGTGTAGTTAGATCATTGGGGCATCATTTCTTAAACACTCATGTCGAAGATGCTGTGCTCATAGTGACAGATAATTTATCTCATATAATTCTTATAACCATAAGAAGTAGATTCAAGCATTATCCTTAATTAAGAAAGAAGAAAATGAGACCAAGAGTGATGAGGTATCTTTCCTAAGGTGCCTCAGCTATTAGTAGCAAAACTAGAACCCACGCCCAGATATGACTCTTGACATCCATTAATTACACCATAATGGAGTTTCTTGGCTTAATAAGAGCATCAGGTTTTCTAAAGGATAGAAAAGTTTTCTGGGAAATATTTTGAAATATGATTTTCTATGATCTAAGCCTCAACCACGATGTATAATTATCTTAAAAATAAAACTGTGAAAAGAACTTGCTATGGTTTTTACAGGCTCCAAAGTCTGGTAGACAGCAGTTATGATAATAAATAAAAGTGTAGACCAGGTAAATTACTAATACTTATCTCCTTTATAGTGCCTAGAATAGTGTCTCATTACTCCTAATGGAAATTTGTCACATTTGTGAGTAAATAGAAGCATAGAACAAATACTGTATAATATCTCCCTAAAACTATACCCTAAATGAAAGAGGAAATGGCAAGTGCAGTAGTGGTAAAATATAGGCAATTTTTATAATATCAGAAGGAAAGTGAACTAGAGATCCTGCTCATGGTCAATATAGCAGAAAGCTTAAGGATTATAGGTAAGACTTCTGGAGACCACAACTGCCCAGCAGGTATACCTAGGAGAACAGTAGGGTTAAATCCACTGATAAACAAGGTCATATCACAATATAAAAATTTGAGTTTGATAGGAAGCTACTTCTTCTGCTAATTGCCTTGAGGGCTTTGTCAACTCTGTTTGGCTGTGTAGTTGCAAGGTACACATTGGCTGATTGGTACCACATGTAGCACACAAAGGGGGAATTGGCAGATAATTTTAGGCCCCTGTCTGGCAATTCCTTTTGCTAAAGTCACCTCCAAATAGTAACTGAAGAAGTACATCACAGCTCCAAATATTTTGCTAGGGCAGAAGTAATACAATTGGATTTGTAGGTAAACAAAGTTTCATATTACAGAAAGTAGATTGAATGGTATTGGGGGCTGGGAGATGGGGAAAATAGAGACTTATAGGTTCTGGTAATGAAAAGCTTAGGAAAAAGTGGCAATAGTTGTAAGACTTTGTGAATGTAATTAATGCCACTATGTGGTTAAAAAATAGTTAAAATGTAATATATATTTTGCTATAATATAAAAAATGGATAATATAATATATGTCCAAATATACCCTTATTGGTTATACACTTTAAATGGAATTATAGAATATGTGGATTAATAAAAGCTGTTACAAATAACTATATATTAGTTTCCTTAGATTGCTATAACCAAATAGTCACTGCGCAGCTTCAAAAAACAGAAGTTAATTGTCTTACAGTTCTGGAGGAACTTAAATTCAGATGTCTGAACTGAAGGTGTCAAAGGATGTTCCCTCTGACACGCTGCAGGGGAGAATTCTTCCTTGTCTTTTCCTAGTTTCTGGTGGCCCTAACATCCACTGACTTGTAGTTACCTTCCTCCAACTTCTGCCTCCATCTTTACCTTGTCTTCCCCTCTTTTGTCTTTTATAAGGATACTTTATTTTATTTACAGACTAACTTATGTCTAGAAGACACTTTGCAAATACTGTCACATTTACAACATCAAGAGCAGGATACGTTTTTTGAGTGTCCACCATTCAACATCCAGCAAATTCCTACCCTCAACGGACATTTACTGTATGACAGACACTTGCTAAGCATTTCTCCCTTAACTGTTTTAATTCTCAAAACCCTAAATAAAATAAGCACTATTATTATCTACATGTAGCAGATGGTGTAACTGAGACTCAAAGAAGCTAAATGATCTGCCCAAGGCCACACTGATAAGAACTAGAGTTGAGATAAAATACAGGCGGTGGTTCCAGAGTTTGCCTTCCTGGCCCAGCTATTGAAAAACTAATGAGAAAAGAGTACATTGTGGGAGTCGGGGGTGCT
Organism: Capricornis sumatraensis; assembly: GCF_032405125.1. Lineage (NCBI taxonomy): Eukaryota > Metazoa > Chordata > Mammalia > Artiodactyla > Bovidae > Capricornis > Capricornis sumatraensis. Next base: position 75,178,538 of record NC_091077.1, read on the forward strand.
GATTTCTGTATTTTTTTTTTTCCACTTGTCATCTTTCTGTAAGATTTTATAATTATTGCAGCAAACAGGAAGGCCCTCTTTGTACTTCATCTGCTAAGAAAAGCTTTCTCATACACTATAAATTCTGGGTTTTCTCCCATTGTTTATATTTTATTTGTCCAACTTTGATCTTAACCTCTTCCTGAAGTCTCTCTCATGAACTTCATACATGTCATAAATCAAAATTCATAGAAGATGTGTAAACAGCACTAATTATACGATTCAAGGGCTGGGAGGTTTCCGTTAGAACCCTCAACCAACTACAAACCTCCCATTTCTTATTTTAACTTGAAATGACATAGGAGGTCTGTGCCTCTAAAAAGAAATTCAAAATCAAATATATCTAGGTGAACATTGTGAGAAAGAGAACTGGGGTTGGACACTTATTTTTTTTTTTTTCCTAAATCACTTTTTATTAAGACAGCTTTTGAAAGCCATTTCTGCTAAAATTTACTGCAGTGGAGAAACATGATACAGTAATTACTGTATATAGAAGTCATCTTCAATCCTGAGGATAATACAGGATATTCAGGGTCTGGGACCATCACAATTTGGTTACTCCAAAGTGTCTTGTCACAAAAGATTAATGATAGCTCTGCTTATCGATAAAGCACTTAGGAGGTCAGTTTCCACCATGCTAATATCCACAGGAGCAGTCCTTCATATTGTGGTTTTCTATTTCCTCTGTGCATTTCATTTCCTTGCCTTTTCAGTTTTACTTTCTGGACTGTCTAAGTTAATTTTCATTGCTTCCTTTGGTATTTTCCAGTTTAAATCTCAATTTAATGATCTGTCCCATGTCACAGTCCACTGGAGCATTATTTAGTAATCAACTTTTTCTCCTATAGTTCATGAGTAAGTATCCTTATTCCCTTACAGAATATAAAACATTTTGATAGAGAGCATTCTTCACTTTCCTAGTTTTCACATCTTTTCCTGAATATTTCATATGTAAAACTATGAATTTCTTTCTTCAAATTGAGAATACCCTTATGAAGAAAACAAAGAAAATTTAAAAAGTGAGAAACAATTTATTTCAGAGTAAAGATAAGGGACTAGTTTAATGATTAAGGCATTACAGATTTTGCTGTGGCAAACCTACATGTGTATTCTCGGGGATTTGAAATTTCCTTCTATAATCCAAATGTTCCTGATAAGATAATTCCAGCTTCTTAGATTTTGAAAGGCCATTGGAAAATAAAGCATCTTTTCTCGTGTTGTACAGGGAAAACTATTTGCAGGAAAAGTTCTGATTTTAGGTTTCATAACATTTGTTGAATGCATTTATCTGAATTAATGAGAAGGTCAACTAACAGTAGCAGTACCTTAAATTTGTCGTTAGAATGTGTTAGAAATTCTGCTGAGTGTTTTAGGTACATTATTTCATTTTTATCTTCCAAAGTAAGAACTAGTAATATTTTTCTTTTATGGGTGAGAAAAACTAAGTTGCAAAATTGTCAAGTAAGTAACTTGTCTTAAGTGACATAGCTGGTACGTCATAGATCAGTAGTGAGGGCCTTGTTTAGCAGTTTAACCATGTACAGTAGTCCCTTCCTGGGAGCTTTCATTTTTCCAGATGTGAACATACTATTTGGATGGCTGTAGGTTACATCCCCGTGTGGACCAAGATTTGTTGTGTTCTTTGGGCCCTGAATCTCTCCTTCATCTCTTTCAAAATGGATACTCTTTCACATTTTTCTATGACAATTTTGTGACACTGTCACATTTGTTGATGGATAAAATGGATTAGTGTTTGCAGTTCCATGGCTGGTGAGCCCATTGCCATGAGACAAAACCAGTGTTTCTGAAAATCTTCCTCCTCCTTTCTGAAAAGTTTGATTCAATGGTCCTTCCTCTGGCTAATCTCCAATCACACACCCTTAGCTACTAAGAACAAAGAGAAGTTTTGCATGGGTCAGAATGGTAATTGGAGAAGGAAATGGCAACCCACTCCAGTATTCTTGCCTGGAGAATCCCATGGATGGAGGAGCCTGGTAGGCTACAGTCCACGGGGTTGCAAAGTGTCGGACATGACTGAGCGACTTCACTTTCACTTTCACTTTCAGAATGGTAATACTGGGTCTGCCAACAGTTAAAAAAAAGAATCTTTCATGATTAAAAAATCCTGGATCTCAATAAGATCCTCATGTAGACTTTAAAAGAGAATTTTGCCTCCAGTAAATGCTTTCCTCTCCAAGTCTCTACTTCCAAGAACTTGTGCTCTAGTTTATGAAAGTCTTCTCTAAGCTTTAGTATTTAATAGGCTGAGAAAATCAGAAAGATTTTTATTCTGTTCTAATGCTTATGTTTGGCTGAGCAAAAATTTTCTAACAGTGACATCTGACTTGAATCAGAACCAAAGGATGACAAGCCTGTAGAATGGAAAAAAACAAAATGAAACAAAACAAAAAACTGAGAATCAAATCTAGTTATAGGCAAAGAAAACAGTTTACTTACTGCAAGACTGTAGCTGAAATATTCATACTAATGGTAGTATAACTTAGTGATTAAGAGATGTCTGTCCTTTTTGATTTATCTCAAGCATCCCCAATAAATGCCATGTTGTTTAGTCACTAAGTCATGTGTGACTCTTTTGTGACTGTGTGGACTTGAGGTCGCCAGCTTCTCTGCCCATTGGATTTCCCAGGCAAGAATGCTGGAGTAGGTTGCTATTTCCTTCTCTAAGGGATCTTCCCAACCCAGGGATTAAACCCACGTCACCAGTATTGACAGGCAGATTCTTTACTGCTGAGCCACCTGGGGAGCCCCCAATATGGTAAATACTTAATGTTTTTGTTGAATCAATTTTGAGTATGTATATCAGAGATTTATGAACTGGATTTGAACCCTACCTCTTTCATTAAGTATCAGTGTGAACTTAGCCTAAATCCTTTCCTTTGGCTTTCATAACTTTATCTGCAAGATGGGAATTGCAATTCTAATAAAATAGATATAAAAAATGTAACATAAAGTATATTTGTAGCACAGTGCCCAGCTTGTAAGAAATTATTCTTGAGCAGTAAATTGCTGTCATCATCTTCATTATCATCACCTCCATTATTACTGTTGACATTATTATATGTCACTACCACACTTGCCTCTCCTGCCTTCTAGACAAAAATAAGAACAAAGAAAATGTAATGTCAATGCCCAAAACATTTGCACTGAATTTTTGGTTTCTTCAGTGATGAGGACAGAAAGTTTATTGAGGTATTAATGCTTAATATGCTCTTCGTATTTCAAGTGTCTAAAAACTAGGATGCAAATATTCCCATCTCTGCTCACATACCATCCCTTTTGGAAGGTCTTCATGGTTTCAGTAGCAGCAGCAGCAGCAGCACGGTCTCAGTTCAGGGCTCGTTTCCTTCACTAGGAATGAACAAGTTTATATATTTTATGAACTGCTCTATTTTTTTCATGAGCTCTTCTCATAAAAAAGGTCCCTCACCTAGATTTTTATGTGAGAGGGAAAGGAGAACTTAGGATAGGATGGTGAGAATATTTGGAAAGGAAATAGAGAAATTGCCCGTCTTGAAAAAGAATTGGAAGACAGGGTTTCAGCAATTTTCAGTGTCTGGGTAGTATCTTTTTTTCCTTTTGTGAAAACATTCCTACTTGATTAACACATCCATCACCTCATATATTAATCTTGGTGGGGGAGAGAGTGATGAGAACATCTAGCAAATTTCAATTATATAGTACAGTGTTCTCAACTGTAGTTACTGAATTGTATATCTTTTACAACTATATCATTTGTACAGGATTGCACAACATCAGCACTGTTGACATTTGGGATTGGATATTTCTTTGTTGAAGGGTTGTTTAGCAGCAGTGTTGTTGTTCAGCTGCTACATTGGGTCTGACTCTTCGCAACTCCATGGACTGCACCATGCCAGGTACCCCTGTTCTTTACTATCTCCTGGAGTTTGCTCAGGTTCATTGTCACTGATGCTATCTAACTATCTCATCCTCTGTTGTCCCCTTCTCCCCCTGCCCTCAATCTTTCTCAGCATCAGGGTCTTTTCCAGTGAGTCGGCTCTTGGCATCAGGTGGCCAAAATATTGGAGCTTCAGCATCAGTCCTTCCAATGAATATTCAGGACTGATCTCCTTTAGGATGGACTGGTTGGATCTCCTTGCAGTCCAAGGGACTCTCAAGAGTCTTCTCCAACACCACAGTTTAAAATCATCAATTCTTTGGTGCTCAGCCTTTTTTATGGTCCCAATCTCACATCCATACATGACTACTGGAAAAGCCATAGTTTTGACAATATGGATCTTTGTCAGCAAAGTGATATCTCTGTCTAGGTTTGTCATAGGTTTCTTCCAAGGAGCAAATGTCTTCTAATTTCATGACTGCATTCACCATCTGCATTGATTATGGAGCCCAGGGAAAGAAAAATCTGTCACTGCTTCCACTTTTTTCCCTTCTATTTGCCATGCATTGATGGGACCAGATGCCATAATCTTAGTGACTTGAACGTTAAGTTTTAAGCCAACTTTTTCACTGTCCTCTTTCACCCTCATCAAGAGGCTCTTTAGTTCCTCTTCACTTTCTGCCATTAGAATGGTATCATCTGTATATCTGAGGTTGTTGATATATTTCTCCTGGCAGTTTTGAGTCCAGCTTGAGGCCTGCTTTCTACCAAATGGATAGATGCTAGTCATAACCCTGCATCCAGTTGGGACAACCAAAATATATGCAGGTGTTGCCAAATCTAACCTGGGGAATAAAGTTACCATAGTACTAAAGTGGCAGGATTTTAGTTAAGTGATGCTTTCAATTGTGTGCATCTATAGAGGCTGGAATTTCTAGAGCCCAGGCAAAGGTCATTTAGATTTCATAATTAGTCCAGTTCTTTTTGTACATATTGATCACTTCCAACAGTTAGACGTAAGTGGGAACTATCTGTCTTCACCTAGGCCAGCAAAACTCTCAGGTATAATGTTTCAATGAGATCCAGTCTCAAGTGAAAATCTGGCACATAATCAAACATTAATAACTAGGTACATAAACAGTCATGCAGTCTGTTCCTTATGCTCAGGAAAGACTTTCCATCCTTTTAGACCTTCCAAAAAATTCCTCTTGTATGAAAGATTCATTTCCAGGAGCACGTGTCAGGATTAAGAAAACTACTGGTTGGATCAGGCCATAGATTCCTCCATTTTGAGGGGAAACAGACTCTCTCATAGGAGAGTCTATTATAGTTCTGTAGTAATAGTCCCTTATAGTTCCATAGTAATAATCAAAAGGCATTAAGGCATTGAGCTCATCAGCAATAATTTTCAACAAGGTTTTGTTCACAAAGCCACTTTTGTGGCTTTTCCACAATGGAAACTGATTTTTAATATCCTCTGTGCTAACTAGTGAACACTACAGCAAATCGATACAGTGGTTTTTAAAACACTAATGCCACCACCTCTGGAGTGTACACAACTGTTAGTGAAACACTTGGAGTATGGATTCCTAATTAGGGTATTTCAAATGTATTCAACTACTCTTACAATGTGGATGAAAGCCATTTTAAATAAATGCTCATCACTCAGTTGATATGGATGCACTGGAAGGAAAATTAGGATCACTGGACCCAAGCTTGAATAAAAGAAGTAGGACTGGGCATATTGGGCCAGGGAGGTCTAAAGACCAGAGGCCATTCCTTGGATTATTTGGGGATGAATAAATCCTGGGATTCAAGTATGTATAGATTTCTTTTCAAGCCAAATTATATTTGCAATAATTAAGAAAGAGAAGTGATTTTATGTAACAGAAACATATGGCATTGCTCATCTCTCCAGGGTTGTACAAGAAACCTATACTCTCTTATGTGGGTCTCCTCTGAGTTATGTGTTGGTAAGTCTGGTTCTTTTTGGACCTTGATAACCTCCAAATTCATGCTCTCTTTCCTCTCTTTATGATATTTATATTCTCTTCACTAATTTTGAAATGGAAATTTTAGTCCCAACTGTAAAATTCTGTTTTCTTTGAAGTGAGTAACTTATAATGACAGAGACTAGAAAAATTGCCCTCAAAAGGCATAATGTGACAAAGAATATATTTTTGTTTTGTCTCTCATACTAGACCACTCAGGTATGACCTAAATCAAATCCCTTATGATTATACAGTGGAAGTGAGAAATAGATTTAAGGGTCTAGATCTGATAGACAGAGTGCCTGATGAACTATGGACAGAGGTTCGTGACATTGTACAGGAGACAGGGATCAAGACCATCCCCAAGAAAAAGAAATGCAAAAAAGAAAAATGGCTGTCTGAGGAGGCCTTACAAATACCTGTGAAAAGAAGGGAAGTGAAAAGCAAAGGAGAAAAGAAAAGATATACCCATTTGAATGCAGAGTTCCAAAGAATAGCAAGGAGAGATAAGAAAGCCTTCCTCAGTGATCAGTGCAAAGAAATAGAGGAAAATAATAGAATGGGAAAGACTAGAGATCTCTGCAAGAAAATTAGAGATACAAAGGGAATATTTCATGCAAAGATGGGCTCGATAAAGTACAGAAATGGTATGGACCTAACAGAAGCAGAAGATACTAAGAAGAGGTAGCAAGAATACACAGAAGAACTGTACAAAAAAGATCTTCATGACCCAGATAATCACGATGATGTGATCACTCACCTAGAGCCAGACATCTGGAATGTGAAGTCAAGTGGTCCTTAGAAAGCATCACCATGAATAAAGCTAGTGGAGATGATGGAATTCCTATTGAGCTATTTCAAATCCTGAAAGATGATGCTGTGAAAGTGCTGCACTCAATATGCCAGCAAATGGGGAAAACTCAGCAGTGGCCACAGGACTGGAAATGTCAGTTTTCATTCCAATCCCTAAGACTGGCAATGCCAAAGAATGCTCAAACTAGCACACAATTGTACTCATCTCACATGCTAGTAAAGTAATGCTCAAAATTCTCCAAGCCAGACTTCAGCAATATGTGAACCGTGAACTTCCAGATATTCAAGCTGGTTTTAGAAAAGGCAGAGGAACCAGAGATCAAATTGCCAACATCCGTTGGATCACAGATGAAGTAAGAGAGTTCCAGATAAACATCTATTTCTGCTGTATTGACTATGCCAAAGCCTTTGACTGTGTGGATCACAATAAACTGTGGAAACTTCTGAAAGAGATGGGAATACCAGACCACCTGACCTGCCTCTTGAGAAGGCTATATGCAGGTCAGGAAGCAACAGTTAGAACTGGACATGGAACAACAGACTGGTTCCAAATAGGAAAAAGAGTACGTCAAGGCTGTATGTTGTCACCCTGCTTATTTAACTTCTATGCAGAGTACATCATGAGAAACACTGGGCTGGAAGAAGCACAAGCTGGAATCAAGATTGCCGGGAGAAATATCAATAACCTCAGATATGCAGATGACACCACCCTTATGGCAGAAAGTGAAGAACTAAAAAGCCTCTTGATGAGAGTGAAAAAGTTGGCTTAAAGCTCAACATTCAGAAAATGAAGATCATGGCATCTGGTCCCATTACTTCATGGCAAATAGATGGAGAAACAGTGGAAACAGTGGCTGACTTTATTTTTTTGGGCTCCAAAATCACTGCGGATGGTGATTGCAGCCATAAAATTAAAAGATGCTTCTTCCTTGGAGGGAAAGTTATGACCAACCTAGACAGCATATCAAAAAGCAGAGACATTACTTTGCCAACAAAGGTCTGTCTAGTCAAGGCTATGATTTTTCCAGCGGTCATGTATGGATGTGAGAGTTGGACTATAAAGAAAGCTGAGCGCCGAAGAATTGATGCTTTTGAAATGTAATGTTGGAGAAGACTGTTCGGAGTCCTTTGGACTGCAAAGAGATCTAACCAGTCCATCCTAAAGGAGATCAGTGCTGGGAGTTCATTGGAAGGATTGATGTTGAAGCTGAAACTCCAGTATTTTGGCCACGTGATGCAAAGGGCTGACTCATTTGAAAAGACCCTGATGTTGGGAAAGATTGAGGGCAGGAGAAGGGTACAACAGAGGATGAGATGGTTGCATGGCATTACCGACTTGATGGACATGAGTTCGGGTGGATTCCAGGAGCTGGTGATGGACAGGGAGCCCTGGTGTGCTGCGGTTCATGGGGTTGCAAAGAGTCGGACACGACTGAGCAACTGAACTGAACTGAGCAACCAAGAGCACATCTACATGTGCCTTCTAAAGCCCTATATATTGTGGTTTCTGCGCAAAGTATAAAAGAGTCACGCTTTTTAGTAGCAGATATTTTATGTATCACCTCTGCAGATATTGAGTTCATTAAGTTCATGTAATTATTTGTCCTATCTACTGCAAGATATTGTGAGAATAAGCCTCAAATTTGGGGACTTGCTTTAACTTCAGTTAGTAACTCTGAGCTAGATTTGAACATTATTTTTAATCTAAATAGTGTTTATATAGGCCTTATCAATTGTGTTTATTTTTAGAAGTATGTATTTGTTGGGATAGATATCCAAACTTAATGCCTCAAGTGGACTGTAACCATAAAGAATTATTTTCTGTTTCCCTAATATAACTTTGTTTCTAAATTTTTTGTTCCTTCACACTGGTTTTTCCTACAATGAGCTTCCATTTATCTTTCTTTTTCTTTTTTGGGTTATCTTTCCTTTCCATACCCTGCTGTGCCTTTTTCACCTTCTCCAAAGGTGGGGGCTCCACCCCCTATTGTTTTATTGCTCCTCCTATCCCTGGCTGTTCACTGATGAAGCTGTCCTGACGCCATTTTTTATTTTTTTTTCCCGGCTCTTTCTGTACCTGGCTGCTAGCTCTCTGGAAGCAGGAAATATGCTTTAGTCATTGCATTCTTAGAAACCAGCACCGTTTATGGCATAGAATGAGCATCGATAAATATATCCTGAATTGATTTGGGATTAAAATTCCAACTTACTCATAATTTGCATATCCTGATGCTTTGAAATTACTTGGTGCTTTTTCGTTTACAAAGGGAGATATTTGGGGGGAAGAGGGAGGGAGAGTACCATTAAAAGCAGTCACAGTATAGACATTAGACTGCCTTTCCCAGCTGGGTCTGTGTGACGGGGGGATAGCATATGGTCAGACAGGCATTGGGAATCCAGACACTGGTGGCGTGTGGCAGAAAAGAAGCCAGGGGAGCGCAATAATAAGAGTGCATCTTACGATTCTTCAGTAAAGCTCTAAGTGTGTGACTGTTTGATGCCTCCTCTTAGGAGAATAGAATGAGATCAGAGCTTTGTGTCCAGATTTGATGTGGGGGTTTTGGCAGATGCCCATGAAAACTCAGGCCTAGAGATAAGGGGGCAGTGAGAAAGTAAAGATGTGAAATTTGCCGAAACTCGTGTGTGTGTGTGTTAGTAAACACTGATAACACACACATTTTAAAATTCAGAACATTCAAGCCAATTTTATGTAAAGCTCCAAGGGGCAGAAAGGCTCCCGAGTGACCTGACTTTACAGATAATTCACCTGCATTATCTCTTTTGCTTCTCACAGGAACATAATGAAGTATTGATAGTTATTGCTATCATTTTACAGATGAGGAAATGCAACTTTGAGAGGTTAAATGAAACTAATAATAACAATAATAACAGAGGCAGAATTATGCATCAGGTATTGTATGCTTCACTGCATTATCTCATTTAATTCTCTCAAATAAAGCAGGAAGTTGTTACTATTACTGTACTCACTTCACACCAAGGAAACTGAGAGATTATTTCCTCAATGTCACATAAGAAGTAATGGACTGAGGACCAGACCTTTCCAGTTCTAAACCTCTATAACTAGTGACGATGTCACGATGCTATTGCACACTTCCTGTTTATGAATCTTAAAATCCAGTCATCTCCAATAATGCTTTTCTCCTAGTACATTTTAAACAAACAAGTAAACCAAAAAAGAAAAAAGAAAAATCCAAGAAATGGTTTTACCTGTACTCCACCCACCCCCCCCCACCCCGCCCCGAGTTCAACATTTGCTCATTCATTTTAATCTAGTTGAGCTCTATTACCACACAGGAGTGTAGGAGTTCCAGGTACAGCCCATAACTTCCTCCGTATTCAGAATGGGGCCTGCGTTCCATCGACCAGCCACCTGCTCTGTTCGTTGCTGTGATCACAGGCTCCGCCAGAAGCCCTGCTGTTCCCTTACCTCCTCCTCTTCCCATTTCAGGAGTTTCAGGGTGCCAGCAGACAGGAACTCATTCCTCCCACCATGTGCTGAGGTCACCATCCCACCCTTCCCAAATGGTGAAAGTGAGGTACAGGGAGGAGGAACAGTTTTCTCAAGGTCAGACTGAGGTGGGAGAAGAGCCCTGGGGCATGGGTACCCTCCCCCAGCTCACCTGCTTCCACCTCAGCTCATCTTTGGATTTTCTAGATCAGAGAGACAACCACAGGGCCCAGGGAAGGCGGGTTACAGCATTGGATGATAATGGTTAGCACTAGATGAAACTTAAGCCAAAGAACATTTCATCACTTAGTCAATTCAGGACTAAAAATACTTCAGGATGATCAGATTTTCTGAATTTGGTTAGAAAGAATGCTGCCTTCCCCACTCCCCACCCTGCCCCCTTAGAAATTCCTCAATTTAGAAAGTTTTAACTCAATAAAACCTAAACTGAACGTGGCTAGATTTGCCCTTCAGAAACTGATTTTCTGACAGTCCTAGAATTTAAATCCTTTTTCACGTAGAACGATGGGATAAAATCTATATCTAACTAATCCATGGTTTCCTAAGCTTCAGTTATTTTCTTTTCCTTCCTTCCTTTTGTCATGTACTGAGTATGACCTCTCCTGTTAGTTTTTTTAGTTACTTGGTATCTTTAGGTTTACAGTTTTTAAAAGCTTACATAATTTCCCTAGCATGTTTCTAATATATTTATAATAAAACTTTCTAATAAACAGTGAATAAAACATGGTTCTTAAAATAAACTGGGACTTCCAAGGTGGCACAGTGGTAAAGAATCCGGTTGCCTGTGCAAGTTGACGTAGGAGATGTCAGTTCGATCACCTGAGTCAAGAAGATCCCTTGGAGTAGGAAATGGCAATACTGCTCCAGGATTCTTGCCTGGAAAATTCCATGGACAGAGGAGCCTGGTGGGCTATAGCCCATGGGGCTGCAGAGTCAGACAAGATTGAGTACACACTCAGTAAAACAAAAACAAAAAACCTATTTGTTTATGTATGGGATTGGCTAGAAAGTTCATTTGAATTTTCCCGTAAGATCTTACCTGAATGAAATTTTTGGCTCATTTTCTGGTGTCATATCATTGTGCCTTTTCATATGGTCCATGGTGTTCTCTTGACAAGAATACTGGAATGGTGGAGTGGTTTGCCGCTTTCTCTTCCAATGGACCATGTATTGTCACAGTTCTTCACTGTGACCTGTCCAACTTGGATGGCCCTTCATGGCATGGCTCATAGCTTCACTGAGTTACCCAAGCCCCTTTGTCACAACAAGGCTGTGATCCGGGAAGGGTTTAGCCAACCCAATAACATCTAAAACTGTCTCATACCCCAGCAGTGTACTTCCCACTTTTTAGACACTCTTATAATTGCTAGGCTAGGACAACAGGGATAATGTTCTGCACTTCCAAAGGAAATATATTAAGGGTCATAGAACAAGACAGATGCTATTTATGAATAATATACAGATGTGTATTCATCTTCATTGATCTCTCTACTTCAGTTCTGATTCTTTTTTACAGTTAGGACATCTTTTTTCACCAAAGCAGAAAGGTAGATTTAGAAAGGAAATCAGACTCCTAAAGATTAGGTATTCTCTTTGCTGTTGGCAGTCCTGAAACTAAGGATAGTCATTTGCCAGCTTAGAATTCCTTTCCATATGTATTCATTCTCCTGAGTATATAGACAGTATAGCTGAATCCTAAGTAGAATTTCATGTAATCATGTTACTTAGGACATAGCTTCTTTTCCAAAAAGAGGTGTCTGTAGTCTAATTCATACCCTGCTTCTCTCTTGCTCATGGTGCTGACATGTGGTCTGGTGAAAAATGGTTAGCAATACCATTTGCATATTGTCACATATCATTGCTGGGAGAGGTCAATCTGTCCATGACTCCACTGGGAGAGATTAGTTAGAAGCTCCACATTTGGGAATTTCTGGGACTCTGCCCCGTGTGTCTGTTCACTTGGCCTGACTATAATCTATATCCTTTCACTGTCATGAAATATGATCATGAATATAACAGCTTTAAATGAGAACTGCAAGCCCTTCTAATGAACCATAGACCTCAGGTTGGGCACTGTAACCCCTAACATTGCACACATAAAAAGCATTAAGTAAATACTGACAGGTGCTGTAGCAGCATAGTGGAAGAGTTTTGAAGTCAGATACATTGGTTCTTCTGTTAACCAACTGTGTGATGTTGGACAAGGTACTTAACTTCTCTGTTTCATTTCATAAAGTGAGAATGATACTATTTTGTACCTTGTAGAGTTGTTGTGAGGAATCAATAAGAGTGATGAACCATATTATAACCTGAGGGACAAGAATGCTGATCTAGTCTTTATTTAAAATTTTAACATTTTGTTTATCATGAATCTTTCATTAGTATTCACTTTTACGAAATGTTACATTAAAATATTATTAGTCTTGATTACTAAGTTTCTGATGGCTCTTCAGATTTTGAACCCAAGGTGAAAGCTTCACTTATCTCACTTTAAGTCTTGGCCCTGGTGAGGATGAACAGTAATAATTAAAGTAAATTACATAGTACAGGCCAGTACTATGGGAAACACTGAATAAATAATATGTAACATATAACTTGGAGAAAACTTTGGAAATTTATGTTAATGGGGATAAAAATCATAACTATGACAAAAGATTGGGCAGTATTTTCAGCTTAAGAGGAAACACCAGGGGTTTATCTCCATATGTAGCCGATGAAGACTGGATAGTGTATGAGAATCTGATGCTTATACATTGCTTTTTAAATTTATCACATGAGAAATGGCAAATGAATAAGTTGGAGGCTCTTTATGAATGTTACCATTTATAAAAATACGTTGAATTTATAAAGATTATCTTTGAACAAATAACACATTCAACATTCAGTAAATTAAAATTGTCACTAAGGTATGATATTCTATAGTTAAATGGATTTATCCTGAGAATTTCTTTTAGTTTCAGCTTTGGCTTTTGAGAAGTCTCTATAAAATGTATTTACTGCTTCTTTACCACAGTTCCAAGAGTACACTGAGCCTAATAACCCTGTGACATTGCTGTGGACAGTCATGGTCTTTGGTTCAAACTATGGTTATGGGTGCTAAAGTCAGAGCTGAGTATCTGACAAAAGATTGCCTTTTCTCTCATGACTTGTAGCTTTTGAATGAGATAAATTTAAAACAATTTTTTGCTGTAGAATAAAAAGATAAGTTTATTGTCTTTGTTCCTAGCATAGCTCCTAAAATGCTTTGAATTCGCTCTTTTGTACACTAATGACATGATTCTTGAGCAGAGACAGGGGGCAGGGGGTGTGTGCATTGGATAGCTTCAGAATGGTGCTGCCCACCAGGAAAACCAAACAAGTGACCAGAGTGTTCGAACTTTCAGGATCTTGTGCCCCCACAGCAGGCCTGGTGATGAAGCTCACGGACAAATGGCCGATGATTCAATCAGACATGTCTACACAATGACATTTCAATAAAACTCCCTCTGTGATAGTGTTTGACAGGCTTCTGGGTTGGTGAATACTTCAGTTCTGATTATTTTCACAGTAAGGCATCTTCTTTCACCAAAGCAGATAGGTAGATTTAGGAAGGAAATCTGTTCAGTTGAGTTCAGTCACCCAGTCGTGTCTGACTCTTTGCGACCCCATGAATCACAGCACGCCAGGCCTCCCTGTCCATCACCAACTCCCAGAGTTCACTCAGATACACGTCCATCGAGTCTGTGATGCCATCCAGCCATCTCATCCTGGGTCATCCCGTTCTCCTCCTGCCCCCAATCCCTCCCACCATCAGAGTCTTTTCCAATGAGTCAGCTCTTCGCATGAGGTGGCCAAAGTACTGGAGTTTCAGCTTTAGCATCATTCCTTCCAAAGAAATCCCAGGGCTGATCTCCTTCAGAATGGACTGGTTGGATCTCCTTGCAGTCCAAGGGACTCTCAAGAGTCTTCTCCCATACCACAGTTCAAAAGCATCAGTTCGGTGCTCAGCCTTCTTCGCTGTCCAACTCTCACATCCATACATGACCACTGGAAAAACCATAGCCTTGACTAGATGGACCTTTGTTGGCAAAGTAATGTCTCTGCTTTTGAATATGATATCTAGGTTGGTCATAACTTTCCTTCCAAGGAGTAAGCATCTTTTAATTTCATGGCTGCAGTCACCATCTGCAGTGATTTTGGAACCCCAAAAATAAAGTCTGACACTGTTTCCACTGTTTCCCCATCTATTTCCCATGAAGTGATGGGAAAAGATGCCATGATTTTCATTTTCTGAATTCTGAGCTTTAAGCCAACTTTTTCACTCTCCTCTTTTACTTTCATCAAGAGGCTTTTTAGTTCCTCTTCACTTTCTGCCCTGGTAGCTCAGATGGTAAAGTGTCGACCTACAATGCAGGAGACCTGGGTTTGATCCCTGGTTCGGGAAGATCCCCTGGAGAAAGAAATGGCAACCCACTCCAGTATTCATGCCTGGAAAATCCCATGGACCAAGGAGCCTGCTGGGCTACAGTCCATCAGGTCGCAAAGAGTCGGACACGACTGAGCAACTTCACTTCACTTCACTTCTTCACTTTCTGCCATAAAGGTGGTATCATCTGCATATCTGTGGTTATTGATATTTCTCCTGGCAATCTTGATTCCAGCTTGTGCTTCTTCCAGCCCAGTGTTTCTCATGATGTACTCTGCATATAAATTAAATAATATACAGTCTTGACGTACTCCTTTTCCTATTTGGAACCAGTCTGTTGTTCCATGTCCAGTTCTAACAGTTGCTTCCTGACCTGCATATAGGTTTCCCATGAGGCAGGTCAGGTGGTCTAGTATTCTCATCTCCTTCAGAATTTTCCACAGTCAAAGCCTTTGGCGTAGTCAGGCCACACCTAAAGATTGTTGTTGTTTAGTTGCTCAGCCTCGTCAGACTCTTGTGACCCTATGGATTGTAGCCTGCCAGCCTCCCAGGCAAACGTACTGGAGTGGGTTGCCATTGGTACTGTTTTTCCTTATTGGTAGTCCTGAAACTGAGAAGGAAAGTTGTTTGTTATCTCAGAATTCCTTTCCATATGTATTCATTCTTTGAAACATATTGACAGTATAGCTGATTCTTAAATATAATTTCATATAATCATGTTACATGGCTGGGAGGGTGGCTTGTCTGGAGAGGATATGGAAGCTCTGCATGCCCACACCCTATAACTTGTCTCAACCATCTTTCCTATTTGGCCGCTCCAGATTTGCCTCCTTTATAAACCAGTAAATGAGAGTACAATGTTTTCCTGTATCTGTGGGTCATTCTAGCAATTTCAGAACATGAGCAAAGGGTCACAGGAACCCCCCAGATTTATAGATGGTTGGTTAGAAGTGTAGTTGGCCCCTGGCATATGAAGAGGGGGCAGTCTTGTGGGAATGAGTCCTTAACCTGTTGGGTATGCACTAACTCTGGACCCTTGGTGTCAGAATTTAATTGTTGGACACCTAGTTGTTGGAGAATCATTGACCTGCCAATATAATTTAGTTGAGGCTTTCCTTACAAATCCTTGCCGAACTTCTTCAAATAGTTTATGATTATACTAGTTTTACAGCAGCATATTCACAGTGGCTACAACCAAGGCTTATCTCTGTTTTCCTATTATTTCTATTAATCTCTTAAGTGATTTTAGTAAGGCTTTACAGTGGGAATAATTGATGATATCCATGGCTCAGATGGGAAAGAATCCACGTGCAATGCAGGAGACCTGGGTTCAACCCCTGGGTCAGAAAGATCCTCTGAAAAGAGAGTGACTACCCAGTCCAATATTCTTGCCTGGAGAATTCCATGGACAGAGGAGCCTTGTGGGCAGTCCAAGGGGTCAAAAAGAGTCAGACACGACTGAGTGACTAACGCTTTCACTTTTTCCCCCAAGGTTTTACAATGGGAATAATTGATGAAATTCATATAAATAAAACAATTACATCTTTTAACGTTGTATAAATACTCAGTTTATTGGATACGTTTTCTGTCTGTTACACTGGCATCATTTCTGCCAAGATGAGGTATTTCTCCTTCTAAAAGACCTGTATATCTGTTCATGCTTAAGTACTCTTGAGAACTAAACTCAAAGATATAGGAAGCAACATTGGGAAATGAAAGGGGTAAATGAAATTTGAACCAGTGTTACTTAAAATATGGTACTTGAACCAGAAGCATTCCTATTGGTTGTGAGCTTCATAGAAATACAGCTTCATTGGCCCCACTTCAGTTTATCAAATCAGAATCCAAGGGATGGGACCCAGGGCACTGTGTATTAACAGTTTTCCAGGTTATCCTTTGTTGTTCAGTTGCTCAGTCATGTTCAACTCTTTGTGACCCTATGGACTGCAGCACACCAGGCTTCCCTGTCCTTTACTATCTCCCAGGGTTTGCTCAATCTCATGTCCATTGGGTCAGTGATACCATCCAAACATCTCAGCCTCTGTCGCCCCCTTCTCCTCCTGCCCTCAATCTTTCCCAGCATCAGGAACTTTTCCAGTGAGTTGGTTCTTCATGTCAGGTGGCCAAAGTATAAGAGCTTCAGCTTTAGCATCAGTCCTTTCAGTGAATATTCAGGGTTGACTTCCTTTAGTATTGAGTGGCTTGATCTCTTTGCTGTCCAAAGGACTCGCAAGAATCTTTTCTAGCACCACAGTTCGAAAGCAGCAATTCTTCAGTGCTCAGCTTTTTTTTATCATCCAACTCTTACATCCGTACGTGACTACTGGAAAAACCATAGCTTTGACCATACAGACATCTGTGGGCAAACTGATGTTTCTGCTTTTTAATATGCTGTCTAGGTTGGTCATAGCTTCCAAGGAGAAAGCGTATTTTAATTTCTTGGCTGCAGTCACCCTCTGCAGTGATTTTGGAGCCCAAGGAAATAGTCTGTCACTTTTTCTATTGTTTCCACATCTATTTGCCACGAAGTGGTGGGACCAGATGCCACGATCTTAGTTTCTTTAATACTGAGTTTTAAGTCAGCTTTTTATTCTCCTCTTTCACCCTCATCAAGAGGCTTAGTTCCTTTTTGCTTTCTGCCATTAGGGTGATATTATCTGCAAATCTGAGGTTATTGATATTTTTCCTGGCAATCTTGATTTCAGCTTGAGTTTCATCCAGCCCAACATTTCACATGATGTACTCTGCATGTAAGTTAAATAAGCAGCGTGACAATACACAGCCTGCATAAGGTGATCCTTATGCAGAGTAAATCTGAGAACCACTGCTTTCTCTCTGTTTTAGTCAAAACTAAGTTCAGGTGGTTAAGTCAGTGGTCATGAGAAGCTCAAATTAAATAGGAGGCTCATCAACTATCCCAGATTGCTTGGGATTTGAAGTTTTCTAGGATGTAGGACTCCCAGAGGAGAAGGCAATGGCAACCCACTCCAGTACTCTTGCCTAAAAAATCCCATGGACGGAGGAGCCTGGTGGGCTGCAGTCCATGGGGTTGCTAAGAGTCAGACATGACTGAGCGACTTCACTTTCACTTTTCACTTTCACACATTGGAGAAGGAAATGGCAACCCACTCCAGTGTTCTTGCCTGGAGAATCCCAGGGACAGGGGAGCCTGGTGGGCTGCCGTCTGTGGGGTCGCACAGAGTCGGACATGACTGAAGTGACGCCGCCGCAGCAGCAGCAGCAGCAGCAGCAGCAGCAGGATTCCCTAGCAAACCAGGGAAGTTGGTCATTGTGGTCAAATGATTCTGTGTTTATATTACAAACAAGACTGACTTGCATTTCATTTTATTCCTGTTGGATATCCTTTTTTTCTCTGACTGATTTCCCTTAGGCTCTGGTCATGACCAAATTAATATGACTATCTTGTGGGTCATAGATTTAGGGAATTCAATAAGGTAGTTGGAGTTGACGTTTTGTGCTTGCTGTAACTGCTAGAGTTTGATTACACTAGAGTGTGTGATCCATAACTTGCCTCTGTGCCTAATTTTTTCTCACTTCAATGTTAAGGTGTGCAATAGGGCTCAGAAAAGGTAAAAGCTGAGAATCATCTTTAAGTTCTTGAAAGTCACTTAAATTTGTTTTTTCCTATGTTGTTGGTTCCTGTTGGTTCTCATCCAGGTTATTATGAATGTCTTGCTTTGTTTCCTGACGAGTTTCCAGATACCTTCATTAACAGTGTAAATTTGCACTTATGTCCATGACTTTCAACATTTCAAAGTGTTTGTTGGACATTGCTTTTGATTGTAGATGGTTGTGACGGTATTATAAATGCCACTGAGAGCTGATTAATAGAATTAACAGCTACTAGTAATTATGCATGCCATGTTTACTTTACATACGGCTTTAATACCCACTTTGAAAGCTTACTTCTAAGGAAATAGAGTAGAAAATGCTCCAAAGAAATGAGTTTTATCTTTTGTGAAGTTCAAAGCTGAAACAAAGCAAAACAAAACATTTAACAGTTTGCGTCTGTCTCTAATGAAATCTAATGGGTTGGTGGGTGTGTGTTTCTTCTAACATAATAACTCTACAGGAATTATTTATTTTTAATGTCATGAAAACTAATGTTATGTTCCTTGCTTTTCTTAAAGCTCCACAATGACGGCGCGATTATGTTACATTCAAAAACAATTAGGTTTGACTATTTGGATGCAAACTATTGTTGCCAACATTTTGCAGCATTTTTAACCAGTGAAAACATTCTGCTTTGTCTATTAAAATGCTCATTTTGTAAATTGTTTTTCATGTGGTTTAGACTGTAGCACAAATGTTTTCTCTTCTCTCTCTGCAGCTAATTTTCCCCTGTTTATCCACACAATTTACTAAATAAGTACTATGAGTTATCTCTGAAATATGGGCTTTCTCTACCAAATCCGTGACTCAGTTTTAAGTATCTTAGAACTTTAGAGCTGGGTTAAATGGAAGAGTCATTTCCCAAGGCTATAATATACCCAATTAGTAGTCTTGAAGAAACTTTAATCCTCAGTGTGTGGCAGTTTGTATGCTCTGATCCATGAACCTCACTGGTGCACTCTACTTAGAATTTGGTCTGACCTAGATGGTAGGGTTCTGTGCTATTCTGGGTAAAATTTTAAAGTTATCACATATGATGAAAATTAGGTATAATCAAGTAACTACCAAAAATCTCTTACACAGGTGCTGCGCTGCAGGGTTACGTACTACTGTTTCAAGTAAAACACAGTTTTTCTCCTAATGTTGAAACAGATTGCTTGCTTTTGATTGAGCATCAGATAAAATACTTGGATCATGTTCCCTGGTAATCCTGAACAACATATATGCTCAAATATGAGGATCATGCTCATCATGGTGAGCTGGGCTAATAGTGTAAGAGGCATGTATATTTGGAATAACCGAGGAAACAAGAGACTCAAGTCTCCCATGGCCTGTCTCCCTCCCACACTGTGCCTACCTGCATTAAAGCAATGGTAAGCAGACCTGCCTCCTACTTAAATTTTCATTCATTCTTACCTCTTCCTTTTTGTCCTCATCCCTTTATCCCTCATTTGATTCTCACTGTAACCCTTAAGAATTCGTCTTTTTATGTATCACATTTTCTTTATCTGTGGATGAACATCCAGGTTGCTTCCATGTCCTGGCTGTTGTGAATAGTGCTGCAATGGACACTGGGGTGCATTGTCTTTTGGAATGTGGTTTTCTTTGGGTATATGCTTAGTAGTCGGATTTCTGGGTCATATAGTAGTTCTATCTTTAGTTTTTTAAGGAACCTCCATGGAGTTCTCCATAATGACTGCTATCAATTTACATTCCCACCAACAAGCTGTGCAGTAGAAACTACCTCCCTGGTAGCTTAGCTGGTAAAGAATCCACCTGCAATGCAGGAGACTCTGGTTCAATTCCTGGGTAGGGAAGATCCCCTGGAGAAGGGATAGGTTACCCACTCTGGTACTCTTGGGCTTCCCTGGTGGCTCAGACAGTAAAGAATCTGCCTGCAATGTGGGAGACCTGGGTTCAATCCCTGGGTTAGCAAGATCTGCTGGAGGACCAGTCCACTCCAGTATTCCTGCCTGGAGAATTCCCATGGACAGAGGAGCCTGGCAGGCTGCAGTCCACAGGTTGCAAAGAGTTGGACACAACTGAGTGACTAAGCACACACACACAGAGAAACAACATTATAAAGCCACTGTACTTCAATAGTAATTAATTAAAAAAAAAGGATTAGGTCTTTAAAAAAAATCCCAGTGACAAATGAACCTAATTAAGTGTTAATGATTTCCCCATGGTCACTCAGAATATAAGTAGCCAATATTTGAACCTAGGCTTCTTAACACTGAAGCTTTTCTTTGGCCTTTGTGTTATGATATAAAACTTGCCTGAGAGTAGTCTGCCTTGGCAGCGTGTGATGGAGAGTGGGGTGGGGCAAAGGTTAAGAATCTTAGGTAGTGAACACTGTGAAAAGTACGTTCAGTGGAAATTACATCACTACCAGGCATGTCACTCCTTTGGCTGAAGTGAACTTTAATATATCTGCTTAAGAATATACCTTCACTATTTTTTTATTCTGTTTCCTAAACCCTTGGAACTATGTTTCATACCTTTCCTGTAGAAAGCAAGTTTGATGCTACTATGGATTTGATACTGGTTGAAATTGTCTGATAGCTCTTTCCAAGTTCAAGTTAATGATCAAATGAGGCTTTTATCCACAGTGTAATATTCTACATTCCATCAGTAGTTTGGGAATTGGAGGGACTGACTGACTCGTAGTGTGTGTGAAGTTGGAACAAAATGGAATTAACTATGGTCTTTCAGTTATGTCTGTTTTAGCTGCAGTCATCTTTAGGTGTCCTGGTAATTTTGTAAACCCACCATGAAGTATTCCATGTCACAGTTCAGCATGTATGTCTTTTGTTCCTTATCTAAGGTTTACTTTCTAGGTTAGAATCCAAATACAAATGTATTGGGCTGTATATTACATTTGGGGTTCATGATGTAGGAGGTATGAATGCAGTTATAAACTTCTAAACCATCAATGAGCTTTGAGGATATTGCAGTATGCATTCCAGCAAAATATTAGAGCTTCATGTTTCAGCAGCTTCTTGCTTCATTTCAAAATCATTTTTTTAAAGAAATGGAAATTTGCTAACCTTTCACTCAACACAAATAATGATGGGATCCTTGTTCATTTATATTCAGTTGGAACAACATATTTATTCAGGTGGCAGATGTAGAGTGTTAATGGATTAAGGTATATGGACAAAGTGGGCAATTGTACTGTAAATGTTACTTAAGTGAATTTGGCCTGCAAGGGTATTATTGATTTATTTTATCTAATTTGGTTTGTATTGCAATTCAAGCTCAAGACTGAGGGTTGAAGTCATCTGTCTTCTATAGGTGAAATGGCTTCAGGTCACAAGGGAACTAAACTAAGTGAATAGGAAGTCTCTTCCTTAGAGGAAGCAAGGAGAGTGGAAATATTTTCCAGTGGGGTGGGGAGTGTGGAGAGGGAAGTGTTGCTCTCCTCCCAAGGACACTAAGAAATCATATTCCAGCAGGAAGAAAACATGTAACCACCACTCAGTGAAACCTTTTGATTTCCCTGTCAATATTAAAACAATATCCTCCTAATAGCTGAGGAGTGGTACTTTGCAAAGCCAGGGGCATGGAGCTTAGTGATGTTGCTCATCATCGATCCTTTTGTAAATCAGCCGAACAGGAAGAAAGGTGCCTTTTTAGCTGATGTGCAAAGCACACGATTAAGTGGCTCATGTTCAGTCTTTCCATTCTCCATGTGTCCAAGCTTGTGAAGAAAAGAGTGGCTGGTAAGGACAGGAGAGCAGAGTTGTCAATTATTTTTTGAAACTGTTGTGAAATTACTCAACACTAAATTTGTCTGTTGTTGAATGACTGAACATAAATTATAAAAGGTAAACTGTTGAATGCCATTAACCTAACAGGAGTATAGCTCTGTGTGTGTGTGTGTGTGTGTGTGTGTGTGTGTGTGTGTGTGTGTGTGAGAGAGAGAGAGAGAGAGAGAGAGTCATTCAATCGTGTCTGATTCTTTGCGACCCCATGGACTATAGCCTGCCAGGCTTCTCGGTCCATGGGACTCTGCAGGCAAGAATACTGGATTAGATTGCTATTTCCTTCTCAAATCATATAGCTCTAATCCCCCCAATTATTATAGCCTTGAGTTTATCATGATCATAAAGAAAAAGAAGGCAGTAAAGATTTGAAAATAGGGTTGTCAGCAAACAGTTTTGGTTCAATTCATTAGTTGAGGTCCTCTGACACATCCCTGTGAAACAAGGAAGGCTTCCTATCCTCTTCAGTTAAGGACAGGGAAATTGAGACCTGGAGAGGGAAATTGAGACCTTGAGAGGCCTGGTGGCCAGTCCAGTGCTACCTGGGGCAACTGTTAAATTTTTCTCAAGTGGAAAAGTAGTGTTGCACACCTCTATTTGTCCCCTGGCTCCTCTGCTTCTAGAGTTGCAAAGAGATCTATTAATTAAACAAAACAGTCAGGCAGCTCCCCAGGAGCCTTTGAATACAAAGTCTCTAATGACTCCATGCAAAATGTCGCAGACCCCAAACATCTGTTCTAGAGATACAGTCAAGCTCTGCTCCACAATCCCAAGTTAACAACTTATTTCCTTTCTATTTTTTTTTTTTAAGTGCGCAGCAGCTGTCCACATATTTCAGAGGACAGACCTCGGTTTTAAACCTCAGCCAGCGTTTGTTCCATAGAAAACTCTCCACACTTCACTGTATGTGCTAATTAGAAGCTTCTTACAACAAGCATATAAATTCATTTATACACTGATGAATTTTCAGTTGCCAAATACCTCCAGTGAAAAGGCCAGAAAAGTGAAAATAGTCTAATGAATTTAACATTTATTTTTGTGCAAGCTTGGGTAATTTTTAGAATTGTTTTGTTTTTGGAAGAATGATTTGCATGTGCAGTGCATTTGATTTTTTTTTTTTTTTTGAGACTCTTGAAATACTGTTTCCTGGAAAAGGAAGGCAAATTTTCTTGATTTAGAGGCATGCAGCCAGATACCTGGAGTTAAACCCAAAAGACCAGAAGTGAAAAGAAGAGAGATAATCTCTAGGTCACACATTCACAAGGCCTGAGGGAAAGGATGAAGAGCATCAAGGAAAAGATAAAGGTGACTTATGATTTCACTGCAGCATGGGGTAAATTTGTCTCTGATGTGAGCCCTCCAGCTAACAAAAAGCAGTCCCCCACCTCCCTTTCTGTTACACCCCTCCAGGGTGTAACAGGTAAATGTCAGTCTCATTTCTTATACAGAAATACAATTTTATATGCTGTTTGTTTAAAATCTTGTAATTTTTTAACTTTCCCTTTTATGAGACACACATACATATTTATGCATTCATCCATCAATCAGACATGTCCAGAGGACTGACTATTCCTCTGGCCCCTAATAAGACAGAAGATCACTGTCTAACACAGCTCAGAGTTTTGTGGGGAGAACCACATAATTAAAAAGTTAATGAATCCATAGTTAAGAAAATTATGAGTCAAAAATTATTAGATTTTAAATATGATAACATGATAAAGAATTATTAGGAAGGTCAAGGGCTTTTTGAATAAGAGGTTGATCATGAAAAGATCTGTCTAAGGAGGTGAGTTAAATTATCTGAGTGATGCGGAGGAAGTAATTGTACAATGCTCTGAAGAAGGGATCTTCCAGGAGGAGCGAGAAGAACAAACAGAAGAGCCTTGAGACTAGGACGATTTTCCCCAAAATGGAAAGAAGGTCATAGAGTTTAGACAATAGTGACGCAGTGGAGTATGTACAAGGTGAAGCTAGGGAGATGAACAGGGGCTAAGTCAAGATCTTATAATCCGTAAAGCAAGCAATTGTATTTTATTTTTTAAAAAAACATTGATGCAATTTTCTGTGACATCTACATGCTGAGTATTGTCCAATCACCTTATGGACGCTATTTCATAAAATACTTGTGAAAGTTATTTCAGTAACCCTATGAAGAACGCTACAATATTTCCATTTTCTGGATAAGAAAGTGAAGCCTTAAAGAAGTTGATCAACTTTCCCAAGGTTATTTAGATAGTAAGAATGAAGCCAAATTTCCCAGTAAGATCTAACACCACAGTCTGAGTCCTTGTTTATTCTTCCCCTTTATTCCACATCTCCTTAACCCTCCACATTTTCCAGAACCATCTGGCACATTGTACACATAATGCAGGTGAAATGTACACAAAAACAAATACCATCTGAAACAGGAGGGCTGAGACCCTGTTGGCCAGGAGAAACTGTGTCGGAAGAAAAGCACTCATTAAGAATGGCAGTTAATGGCAGCTGAATTCTGACTGGTCTCTGCTAAATTGCCTTATTAAATTCTGCATTCCCCATCACAGCTAGATTGAAGACTTTCATCATGTCGGGATCCATCATTACACACATACACACACTCTGTATTATATTCATAAATGTGGGTTTCATGAGTAACTCATTAATATATAGTCTTATATATGAGCTACATATTGAAGAGGGTTGGATTAAAAATGGCCTAACAAGTATTTCTGGGCTCACATGCTCTTCTAGAACCTTGCCATTCTCCATCAAGAGCGGGGAGGCTCTTTCTCCTCCTCTTGAATCCAGCAATGCCATTGAGAGTGTCTCAGTGAATAGAATGTAGCAGAAAGGCTGTAAAACTTCTGCAGCCAGGCTATGAAATATAATGCATCTTTCTCTGTTTCTCTTGGGATGTTTGCCCCAAGAACTCAGCAGTCATGTTGTAGGAACCTAGGCCACATGGAGAAGCCATGTGTAGTTGTTTCTGCTAACAGCCATAGTTAAGAACTCAGTCCACCGATCACTGTCAGAAATATGAGTGAATGAGTCTTGAGATAATTCCAGCTTCTTGCCTTTAAAGCCACCTTAGGTGATTTGTACAGTAGAAACAGACTGTCACTACTAGGTTTTGCCCAGATTACAGATTTATGAGCAAAATAAACATGACTATTAATTTAAACCATTAATTTTTGTTATACAAAATACAGCCAAAGCAGCTGAAACATAATACACAGATTCTCATATTGTGTATTGTTGTTGTTCAGTCGCCAAGTTGTGTCTCTTGGACTGCAAAACACCAGGCTTCCCTGTCCCTTACCATCTCCCAGAGTTTGCCCAAGTTCATGTCCACTGAATCAGTGATGCCATCCAACCATCTCATCCTCTGTCACCCTCTTTTCCTTTTGCCTTCAATCTTTCCCAGCATCATGGTCTTTTCCAGTGAGTCAGCTGTTCGCATCAGGTGGCCAAATATTGGAGCATCAGCTTCAGCATCAGTCCTTCCAATGAATATTCAAGATTGATTTCTTTAGGATTGACTGGTTTGGTCTCCTTGCTTCCCAAGGGACTCCCAAGAGTCTTCTGCAGCATCAGAGTTTGAAAGCATCAATTTTTTGGTGCTCAGCCTTCTTTGTTGTCCAGCTCTCACATCTGTCATATTATGTAAATGTGTGTGTGTGTGTGTATGCCTGCACAGTTTATATTATATACACATGTATATACATATGTATGTAGACATATTGAATATAAACATATGTATAATCTAAATATACATAAAAACTAAAAGTGACTTTTAGGAGACTATTCACTTAACACACGGAGATGATGTAGTCATTTGATTAAAACAAGTAATGCTGAGGTTAGACCTTGATTTAGACTAAGATCTGTTTCTTAGTTCTTCTTTCTAGGTATGGCCTTCAGCAGGCTGGTCAGCTTTTCTTATATTCATTTTTTTAGTCGGTTAAGTAGAGATATAATGTCTCCTATTATAAAGGACTGTTGTATAAGATAAATAGGATCATATTTATATATCTCTTAACATAGTGGCTGATACATAATGGTATTCAGTAATTGTCTCAGTAAATACAAAATAAATATAAATATTTACTTAGTAAATATAAAATAAAATTGTAAATTATTATTATTATTACTCTAGCATTGGGCATGGCCCCAGTTTACAATTTACATCTTTTCTCCCGAGAGTTCACTTAAAAAGATTTCAAATCTAAGTGCCACCCAAGCAGTAACATTATCTAAATAGTTTCTGGAGCATGTGGGAAAATCAGAGCTATGGATAATTAGAGGTCAGCTGTCAGGACCCAAGAAAAGATCTTTTAACATATCTTCAGGGAGAAAGAAAGAAAAAGGCATAGGAACTAGAAAATGTTCAAGGCAGAGTGAATATGTATTTTTCCTTGAACTTTATCCAGTTGTGGAATTCAATATGAAACCTCAGAAGTATGAGTGTCAATGATATTTCCCACCAATTAAATTTCATCCTGGCATGAATCAGCTGGCATAAATCAAAGACTTTAGGTGAAAGAAGGTCATTTTGTCCATGAAAATGTCATCCTCTCTGTACAAACAGCACCTTTCAGGGTTGTAACTGTATTCCATAACAATGGGGGGCATTGTTGTGAGGTGTCATAGCTTAGCCGTTTTTTACAAAAGAGCTGTTGCTGATGATTCAGTATTGTTCTTTTTCACTCACTACGTAGACTTAACATCTCATTTCCTGCAGAAATGAAGGTAAATCCAGATGGTTTTGGAACTCTGATTGGTTTACTGGTATCCTGTTGGATTGGGGAGACTCCTGACCATGTTGTATGTGACAGCTTGTTCTTACCTGTTACTTGCTGAAAGCAGAAAGTTACACTATGTTCTACCAGACTGTGTGAATCAAACGTGCTACCATGTTTTGGCCTTACACTCTGCACCATTTCTCCATGATAAGTAAAACAAAGATCCTCTGAGTCTTCTGTTGAATCACCAGTGCCAGTTGGTGCAACATTTGGTGCAGACACCTGATTAGTAAGCTCTGCCATAACAAGATCAGGTCAGGAGGAAGGAACTGAAGGAGCCTAAGCCACTGTCTTTAACTTAGCCTTGGAATTGTGGGGCTGAGCCTGCCACTCTTTGACTACCTGGTGCAATAGTAATAGTACTCTATTACTGACTGACTGCTGTTGACCATAGAGATGCTGCTGGAATCCTGGGCATCTAATCTGCTACCTACAGCTTCTTTGAGTAGCAGCAGGGACTTCAATTCTCTATCAGTGGATTCAGATTTTCCAATTAGGGGTAACTTCTCATTTCTACCTAGCTGATGCTTGATAGATAACTTCAATGTTCTTTAAAAAATTTTTTTTTGCCATCTTAGTTCCTTGACCAGGGATCAAACCCGTGCCCCCCTACGATCAAAGCATGGAGCCCTAACCACTGAACAGCTAGGGAAGTCCTCTGCTCCATCTTTCTTGTGAATACTCTTGTTAACTCCTCCTCTTCAATATACATTCTTGCCACCCTCCCACACCTCCCTCCCCTTTTAAACCTAATCTTCCACCAAGTTAGATGACTGTACTGTGAGGGGCACTTTCTGTTTCTCTGTATTTATCACAGATATCCCACGTCCATTGTTGTTATCTTTATCTGTCTTCCTCATTACACTGCACACTCTGCAATGAGAAAGATTATGTGCATTGCAGCACCCACAGTATCCCCTAATACACAGTCTGGCAAACAGTAAGCATTAAAGTAATATTAAACATAAAAATGAATGAATAATGTCACTAGATTCATAGGACCTCAAAGTCTTAGTAATTGAACTAACCACTTCTGTAGCTTCAAAACTGAAATTGCAAATTAATTGAAGTACAATGTAAGTACACTATTGATATTTAATAATGAGCTTTTAAAACTCATAAAGTAGCATGATATAGAGAAATAGGTTCATGGTTGGTCTCTTCTGCAACCTTTCAGCTTTCTCTTTACCTCCCCAGTACAGCTTGCATGCGTGTGTGCTAAGTCACTTTAGTTGTGTTCAACTCTTTGCGACCACATTGACTAGAGCTCGCCAGGTTCCTCTGTCCATGGGGTTCTCCAGGCAAGAGTACTGAAGTGGGTTGCCATGCCCTCCACCAGGGGATCTTCCCTATCCAGGGACTGAACCTGTGTCTCTTACATCTCCTGCACTGGCAAGCGGTTCATTTAGCACTAGCACCACCTTATGGAATTCATAGAAATGAGAGGAAATAGTGGAGTAGTCTAAATTATGTAGCTTCAAATTCTGGCCTTGCTGTATATCAGCAGCGAGTCTTAGTTTTCTCATCTCCAAAGCTGTGCTAAGGGTTGTACCGTTTTATGAGAATTAGAAACAATACACCTAAAATGCCTAGGACAAGGATCAGGATATAGTAAGTATATATCATAAAAACTCTTCTCAAGAGTTTTATCTTCATACCTTTTGTGTGTTTATCTTCATATCTTTTCATTATTACTCATTGCCAGCCTAAAGAGTAAAATGGCTTTTCATGACATACATAAATTCTACATGGATTCCTCCCTTTCCAGTCTTAAATCCCATAAATACTCCTATTTCAGATTATCTACCCAGTTGTCCAACTCACTCTTCTCCAGCATGTTCCGGACCTTTGAAGCCTTTGTGGCTTTGGTTATGCTATGTTTTCTACTAGATTATTATTTCTTATCTGTTAAAATTCCTTTTACTGTGATAAGCCATATTGAGCAGCATTTGAGGATATGGACTCTAGTGCCCTTACATTCTAGATCTATGACCTTGAATGGCTTTCTTCCCCCCACCACCTTTTTTTTTTTTTTTTTTTTACCATTTTTATGCCTCAGTATGGGTATATATAACGGGAAGAAGAAAATACTAATCTTAGGGTGACAGGATTAAAGGTACCTTGCTTGCTACCCCCATAAAACTCAGTGTTTTAAGGAAGGAGTCGTAATGCTCTTTTCCTCATCTCGTTTATCACAGGGCCTTAGAACAATGTTTTCTCATATACTGTACATCAGCTAAGTGTGAAATAGCTAGGAATAAATGTTTCATTGACTCATTTACTTTTTCATTGTCTTCCTGTGTGAGGACAATGCCACTGAGCTTGTCTGTCACTGATACAGTCCCAGAACTTGGAACAGTGCTTGATACCAGACAGGAAGCATTTTTTGAATGAAAAAGGGAATGAATGAATGAATCAATCAGTCAATAAATCAAGACATCCATATTTGGGGTTTCTTAAAACTCCCTCTTTAGTGGTTTAGAAGGTGTGAGATTCAGCCCTAGGTTACCTGTGTATTTTCACACAAAGATGCCATGTGTATACAGAATACAAAATTGGAGTCATTTCCAGAATCAGGATGTAAATTGGACAAGTGGGCAACTGCTTTACTAGGTGGCAGGAAGATATTTGAGCAAAAATATCTTGCCCAGAGAAAAGCAGGTGGAATTTGCCTTTTCAACATTTCTGTGCCAAGCCAGATAATTTGCTTCTCACCTGGGAACAATTTCCTTCCCACAGCCGTAATGTGAGTTTCACCACAGCTGTGGAGCTAAAGTCAAAGTCAAAGTAGAGATTGCTGCGTCACTTGCTGGGAAATGACTTTCTCGTTGGGGTCTGTGTCTTTGTCTGGCAGCTTTCTTATTTGTGTTTAAAAACATGGACTGCAGAGAGGTAGCACATCTGTTTCTGTGTGTAGAAGTGGAATATGGAAGGGATTTGTGTGTGTATGCTGTAAATTCCTGGGCTCTTCCGTTGTTCCAACTCATGCATTCTGACTTCTTTTTTCCAGCCAAGAAGCTGCAGCTGCATCTGGATGTGTGAATCATACATTTGAGTTAACACTATTTAACAGAAACATACGTTTCTTTTTTATTTCCTGTATCCACAATTGAGACAACCAAGCTTATCCTTATGATGCTGGTAGCTTCCTTCTCCTTCTCTAAAATTTTCCATTCTTAGCACCAAAATAGACTAGAGAATAGAATAAATTACTCTATGTACTGCATCCTCCTTTTGCTATTTTTTCCTCCTGATACTGGCATTTCATAAGAACAGAGATTTGTAAGTTGAAATCTTAGTGGCAAAGATCAGGACAGGGCTCAATAAGGGGTAGAAAGAGGAATGTGCACCTTTTTTTTTAATGCCAAAGTCAGGCAAGGAATCAGTATAATTCTTGAGTGCTGTGTCACCTCCAGTTTCCAAAGGCAGTAGAGAACCATGGAAGAACACCTGGGACCCAGACAGAGGAAGCTGCCTTGGGCACTCATGGTTATGATTTGCTAGAAACTCAAATATGACAAAAAAGAGAAGAAAAATATTTTCAAACTTTGCCTTGTGAGTAGGTTTAAAAAAAAAAAGACCTACAAAGTGTGATAATGTAGCTTTCTCCTAAAATCTCTAATTTCTAGCATGGCATGTTCAGTATACAATAAGAAATGTACTTCTTTGTATGTTCAGGACATTTCAGTCTTGGGAGTCTTCTTTTAATAAGAGGCTATGCTCACTGTGTATCACCAAATGATATCACTTATTAACTCCATAGAAATGAGTTGGCCTAAGGTCAGAATGTACCAAGGGACCATCAGATAGGTTATCTGCAATTATAGAAGCTCCGAGAACAAAAAGACAGGTTGTAGAAGCCTCCAAAGAAATGCAAAAAGATAACATGATTTTCTGAGGAGGTGTTACAAATAGCTGAGAAAAGAAGAGAAGATAAAGGCAAAAGAGAAAAGGAAAGGTATACCAATTTGAATGCAGAGTTCCAAAGAATAGCAAGGAGAGATAAGAAAACCTTCCTCAGCGATCAATGCAAATAAATAGAGGAAAACAATAGAATGGGAAAGACTAGAGATCTCTTCAAGAGAATTAGAGATACCAAGGGAACATTTCATGCAAAAATGGGCACAATAGAGGACATAAATGGTATGGACCTAACAGAAGTAGAAGATATTAAGAAGAGGTGGCAAGAATACACAGAAGAACTACACCAAAAAGATCTTCATGACCCAGATAACCACAGTGGTGTTGTCATACACCTAGAGCCAGACATCCTGGGGTGCAAAGTCAAGTGGGCCTTAGGAAGCCTCACTATGAACAAAGCTAGTGGAGGTGATAGAATTCCAGTTGAGCTATTTCAAATCCTAAAAGATGATGCTGTGAAAGTGCTGCACTCAATATGCCAGCAAATCTGGAAAACTCAGCAGTGGCCACAGGACTGGAAAAGGTCAGTTTTCATTCTAATCCCAAAGAAAGGCAATGCCAAAGAATGCTCAAACTACCATACAATTGCACTGATCTCACACTCTAGCAAAGTAATGCTCAAAATTCTCTAAGCCAGGCTTCAATAGTACATGAACTGAGAACTTCCAGATGTTCAAACTGGGTTTAGAAAAGGTAGAGGAACCAGAGATAAAATTGCCAACGTCCGTTGGATCATTGAAAAAGCAAGAGAGTTCCAGAGAAACATCTACATCTGCTTTATTGACTACACCAAAGCCTTTGACTGAGTGGATCACAACAAACTGTGGAATATTCTTAAAGCGATGGAAATACCAGGCCACGTGACCTCCCTCCTGAGAAATCTGTATGCAGGCCAAGAAGCAACAGTTAGAACTGGACATGAAACAACATACTAGTTCTAAGTCAGGAAAGGAGTTCGTCAAGGCTGTATACTGTCACCCTGCTTATTTAACTTATATGCAGAATACATCAAGAGAAATGCTGGACTGGATGAAGCAAAAGCTGGAATCAAGATTGCCAGGAGAAATGTCAATAACCTCAGATATGCAAATGACACCACCCTTATGGCAGAAAGCAAAGAACTAAAGAGCCTCTTGATGAAAGTGAAAGAGGAGAGTGAAAAAGTTGGCTCAAAACTCAACATTCAGAAAGCTAAGATCATGGCATCCAGTCCCATCACTGGACTGGGGAAACAGTGGAAACAGTGAGAGACTTTATTTTTATAGGCTCCAAAATCGCTGAAGATGGTGACTGCAGCCGTGGAATTAAAAGACGCTTGCTCCTTGGAAGAAAAGCTATGACCAACCTG
Organism: Capricornis sumatraensis; assembly: GCF_032405125.1. Taxonomy (NCBI): domain Eukaryota; kingdom Metazoa; phylum Chordata; class Mammalia; order Artiodactyla; family Bovidae; genus Capricornis; species Capricornis sumatraensis. Next base: position 75,210,603 of record NC_091077.1, read on the forward strand.
CTGCTGCTGCTAATTCACTTCAGTTGTGTCCGACTCTGTGCGACCCCATAGATGGCAGTCCACCAGGCTCCCCCATCCCTGGGATTCTCCAGGCAACAACGCTGGAGTGGGTTGCCATTTCCTTCTCCAATGCATGAAAGTGAAAAGTGAAAGTGAAGTTGCTCAGTCGTGCCCAACTCTTAGCGACCCCATGGACTGCAACCTACCAGGCTCCTCTGTCCATGGATTTTCCAGGCAAGAGTACTGGAGTGGGGTGCCATTGCCTTCTCTGATGACCAACCTAGACAGCAAGTGCACTGGGATGACCCAGAGGGATGGTACAGGGAGGGAGGTGGGATGGGGGTTCAGGATGGGGAATACGTGTATACCTGTTGCAGATTCATGTTGATGTATGGCAAAACCAATACAATATTGTAAAGTAATTAACCTCCAATTAAAATAAATAAATTTATATTAAAAAAAAACCCAGAGACATTACTTTACCAATAAAGGTCCACATAGTCAAAGTTACGGTTTTTTCCAGTAGTCATGTATGGTTGTGAGAGTTGGACTATAAAGAAAGCTGAGTGCCAAAGAATTGATGCTTTTGAACTGTGGTGTTGGAGAAGACTCTTGAGAGTCCCTTATAGTGCAAGGAGATCCAACCAGTCCATTCTAAAGAAAATCAGTCCTGAATATTCATTGGAAAGACTGATGCTGAAGCTCCAATACTTTGACCACCTGATGTGAAGAACCGACTCATTAGAAAATACCCTGATGCTGGGAAAAATTGAAGGTGGGAGGAGAAGAGGACGATGATGAAATGAAGGAGCAGAGGGTGAGATGGTTGGATGCCATTACCAAAGTGATAAACATGAGTTTGAGCTAGCTCCGGGAGTTGGTGATGGACAGGGAAGCCTGGTGTGCTGTAGTCCATGGGGTCACAAAGAGCTGGACAGGACTGAGTGACTGAATTGAACTGTGGAGCCTCCAAAAATAATTTTCCTGGTGAAAAGAACTCAGTTATGAAGACAGATATCCATGCTTAGAATTTAAGGCAACCCACTCCAGTGTTCTTGCCTGGAGAATCCCAGGGACTGGGGAGCCTGGTGGGCTGCCGTCTCTGGTGTCGCACAGAGTCGGACATGACTGAAGTGGCTTAGCAGCAGCAGCAGCAGCAGCAGCATACCCAACTAGCCTCACAGGTTGCTCAAGTGTGAAAGTAAGTGATAAAAAGATAAGCTATTATACAATAATATTTGAGACCCTCCTGTCCTTACCTGACAGTTTAAAAGGGAAAATAAGTGGGAGCAGTTCAGAAATCACTATGGAATCTGGATATAGCAGATAGAAAGCACCCATAATCATAATCAAAAGCAAGATTTGTCAGTGTTTCCTTTTGTTACTAAAGTTTTATTGAAACACGACCATACCCATTAAGTATGGCCTGTTTTGCTTTTCTGTTACAGTGGCACAGTTGAACATGTGGGCTGGATAGGATTCATCAGTCTAAAATATTTACTATCTGGATCTTCAAAAAAAATTCCTTCGCCTGCTCTATAAAATATCTAGAATAGCTATATTGCCTCACATAATACATTAAACATTGAGATCAGCAAATGGGAGCCCATAAAAGCCCCAAAGAATTGTATTATAACATGGGACATACAGAAGAAGCAAAATGCATTTCTGAAATTCCTCACTGGCAGTGACTCTGAAGTCATATATGATTTCTAGTTTCTTTTTCTTGCAGTAATCCCCAAACTGAACATCAGTCAGCTCTCCCAGACTCAATTAATGCCTGGAACCTTTCCTGCATTTTACTTCCATCAGTCCCTTGCTGATGATAGTTAGTCATCTGTTCTTCCACCTTTTTCTTAAATTCTTTGAACTTCTACAAACATCTCATTTCAAAATACAATGGGAGTATAGTTGATTTACATTATGTTAGTGTCAGGTGTAAATCAACTATACCCCAACATAAAATACAAATAAAAAAAAATAAAATTTAGGACTGCAAAAAAATACCACCAACAGTGGAATATTCTGTCTTTTATATGTACAGAGGAGCCAACTATCAGGTATCTTTTGAGTATTAACATGAGTCAGCTTCACCAGAATGTAAAATAAATAACTCTTAATGACTGCAGGCAGAAGACAAGACAGGTCATGAAAATAATATACTTTGATAAGGCGTGCATGTGTCTGGAGAGAAGTTATATGTTGAAGAATAATGTTATAATTGTTGTTCAGTCACTGAGTCTCGTCCAACTTCTTGTGACCCCATAGACTGCAGCACGCCAGGCTTCCCTGACCTTCATCATATCCCTTAGTTTGCTAAAACCCATGCCCATTGAGTCCGTGATGGCATCTAACCATCTCATCCTCTGTCATCATCCCCATGTTATAATTAATCAGTGGTACATATTAATAGTACATATAATTAATCAATGGTACTCAATGCATGGGGGTTTTGAAGGAAATCAGACTTTGAAAAATTTTGCTGTAATGTATCAATGGGATTATTTCTTTAGTGTTTCCTGAGGGATTACAATTTGAAATGGTTTTTAAATTATTTTGGTGATTAGGTTGCGATCACTTGAATATATTCCATACACCAAAAAAGACAACAGGTTAGCTTAGCTTTCTGTGGATTGCTTGTGTCAACTGTGGATAAGGTCTAGATATTTAGGGTTGTTAGGAGAACCACCTCAGATAATATATGTGAAAGCAGTAAATAAGCTCTGATTTTTCTTGAGTGCCTGTTCTTATCATTTCTATGTTTACTAGTTATAATGGCTAAGAGTCAGAAGCTTTCCAATATGACCTTGAATTAACCTGATGTGATTGGGTCTTATTTCAATCATCTCCTCATACAATAGACTATTGAGAGCAAAAAGTTTCGTCACCTGTAAAGCCGGGACTTGAAAATCACACACTTGAGGTAAACAAAGAGAAAAGGGCAGCATTTCCCAATTCTGACATGACTTCACATTGTCTTTTGAAAATTTAGGCCTCAGGAGACATTATGTTCTTTCTTCTTTGCATCTGGTCATTTACCTTTTAGTAAATGCTTGCTGTTAAAATGATAAATGGATGCTATTAAAACACTTTAATGCATAGTGCACCAAAAGTGCCTACTTAAAGACTAGTTTCCCTTCAGAATTTTGAAGAAGATGCCTTCTCAGCTTTTCTTTCTTGGCACAATTCTTAAGAGAATGGGAATATCTATATACCTGTGTTCCTCTAAGCGTCCACGAGAGATAATGTAATATTCCTGTAAAATCTTCAAGTGACTTTAATTAGATATTCTCAGATAGTAAATAGCTCACCTCCTCTTCTTCTTCCATCCTCCCCAGAGGGTTGTGAGTTTTGCAGAAGGTGAGATGGCATAGTTTGTTTGTATCTTAAGCTTACTATTTTGACTTTTCTTGCCTGATATTCTTAGAAATGAAATTCTGCAGTACAGGTGATGTATGGGTTAAAAAAATGTGTTCCTTCACACATTTTTTTAATTTCCAAAACTTTTGTTAGAAACCAAACAGATTTTTGGAAAAGCCAATAAACAAAGTAAAAAAAAAAAAAAAAAAGAAAGAAAACAACGGTTAACTCAAATTTTTCTTGTTTTAAAGCACACACAAGCCCAGCTCTCTGGAATGTCATGAGGATAAAGGTGTAAAAACCCACAAATCTACTTGTTTGTTCTCCTTGAAATTCCTTTGCCTCTTGGTACTGGAGGTGTTTTACTGTATTCATCATATCAAGTTATAAGGTAATAAATCAAATATTGGAATTTTATAAATTTTAAATTTTAACCAAATTTGCTTGGAAGGCACAACCATTTGCCCTTAAATAGCAGGATAATTTTATCAATGTTAACGAAATCGTTTGGAAGCCCCAGATGAAGAGACTATAACTAAGGGCTAAGTTACTATGTGAGACCTACAAAGCAAATGCTCATAGAGAAAAACTGGTTAATAGTCTTAATTAGTTATTTAAAAGCTGTTTGGTATTTGTATCTAACATTTGTTCAGGAATGCTATTCCAGAAACTATGTATAATTCTCAGACTATAAGTGATAACTAGATTGGTCAAAAAGTTCACTTGGGTTTTCCTGTAAAATGTTTAGAAAAGCTCCAATGAACTTTTGGCTAACTCAACATAATACTAAAATAAACTGAGTCCAAACTGATTTATTTATAAAGTATTTATACTTTATTATATATAAAGTATTACTTAAAGTATTATACTTTATTATATGTAAAGTATTATATAAATTATTTATACTTTATTTTGTTTTTTTTTTTTCCACTCTGCTGAAGAAAATACGGGAAGCATTCCTTAAAAAGTGGTAGCAATTAGTGTTCCTCACCAAAGGTCTGAATGTTGGATTGTTTTTGCTTTCTCTTCAGATTTCTACTTCTCAACTTCAGTTTTAATTTTCTAGAGCAACAAAGGAGCAAAACCATCTACTTTTTGCAAGTCCTTCCTATGTGCCTTAGCAGCAGTGAGCTAACAATAACTTATGACTTTTCTGACAGCTCTCATTACCAAATGCAGGCCATTTAGAAGTGGGTACAAAGTGAAAATAAATACCTGGTTTCCCACAGGCAGTCCTCTGAAATGCCGTCTATCATTTGTAATTTCTCTAACGTTATTTGGTGGTTATGATTTATCGCCTTGCCCCTACATGAGTCAGCCGTGAAATCTCCATGACTCAGTGGCACATAACAAAAGCAATCAGGAAAGTGACATTTGAATGAAGGGTTGGTGGATGGGTTTGAACAAGATTTCATTAACTTAAAGAACTAAGGCAAAGTAACTCCCTCAACTTTTTGAAGTCTTGAGAAGTCAGCATTTCAGTTCTTTCTTTTCATTAGTAATACCTCTAAACTTGGGGAAAATAACTATCAATAGAAATAAATAACAAATGTGGATTTATAGTGGATGACGGTATGGATTTATTCTTACTTGGCACTTAAAATTTTCTATTGTGTTCAGAACAGCCTTTTATCTAATCTTGCAAATAAATTTGCCACAGCTTTTAAATTTCATTTCACTTGCCAGTTTTTTCCTAGGTGGTGAATTGGTAGCAAAATGGATTTATTATTTCACTGAATTTTTATTGAGCCTGGGTTCTGTGTCAGGCATGTGTAAGACAATGAGGTTGAAGCAATGAGCAAGCATGCCCTCTTTCTTAAGGAGATTTCAATCTGATGAAATTAATAAAATCAGTCATATTTACTTTTCTAAGCGAAGTGCTATTAATCTTGAATGAAAAGATGTCAATTTTCAAGTCTCAAAGAATATTTCTTATACAAGCAATTTGCCTTTGCAACACTTGAATATTTATTTCAAACTATAGCTATGCTCATATTGTCAAGTGGAACAAAGGTCCTATTGATAGGAATATGACTGGCTAACTGGGTCCCTGCTCCTCATAGTCCTGTGGACTCTCTGGTTTGACAGTTTATGTTAGATTCTTATTAGTTCCTTGTTTTTCAAATGATATTTAACCTCCTTTGAGTTAAGAAGAGAATTATCAGATGAAGCTCTTAGGAAATTTTGCAGTGGGAGCTCAGTTCATTGGTTATAAGTATTGATATCATCCAACAGCATTAGCCAGGAATCGTGATTTGCTGCTCACTGCATCCAAGGGAAATTGGGAAAGAAAACGTAGGGTTCTCAGGGTAAAGTTAAGTCATAAATGGAAACATGATGTAAGCAAAAATTAAAAACAGTGATGAACTCTCTGCAGATAATAACTGTGATTATTCACTTTGGTATTGGCAACACCTAGGATAGTTTCTGAAACAGAATGGTAATTGTAATAATTTATCCTTATTGAAAGCACACTGGGAGTCAGGCATTGTGCTAAGTGTAGAGTGAGGAATTCTAACGGCATGAGTCTATTTTACAGAAAGGTTCAGTTCAGTAGTGTCCAACTCTTTGCAATTCCATGGACCATAGCACGCCAGGCCTCCCTGTCCATCACCAACTCCCGGAGCTTGCTCAAATTCATGTCCATTGAGTTGGTGATGCCATCCAACCTTCTCATCCTCTGTCATCCCCTTCTCCTCCTGCCGTATTTACCACCAGCAGGGTCTTTTCCAATGAGTCAGCTCTTTGCATTTAGGTGACCAAAGTATTGAAGCTTCAGCTTCAGCTCCAGTCCTTCCAATGAATATTCTGAGAGATTAAAGAGGCATTAAAGATAAGATGATAGAACCTGCTGCTGCTAGGTCACTTCAGTCATGTCTGACTCTGTGTGATGCCATAGATGGCAGCCCACCAGGCTCCCCTGTCTCTGGGATTCTCCAGGCAAGAATACTGGAGTGGGGATAGAACCTTCAGAAGTTGATATAATAATTTTGGAAGGGCTTGTGCCAACCTTACAGTCTTCAGGAGGGAAAGATGCTGAACAAGAAGAGAATGGACATGGTACTTCAGAATGTTTCACATTCTTTCAACTGCAAGAGTAAGTGTAGCCCAAGAATGCAACACGAATTTGATTAAGAATTATTTATTCCTGGCACAGCTAGGCCAAGCATGTGGGTATTAGTCACTAAGTTGTATCCAACTCTTTGCAACCCTGTAACTCACTATGCTCTTCTGTCCATGGAATTTTCCATGCAAGAACGTTGGAGTCGGTTATCATTCCCTTCTCCATGGCCCAGGGGATCTTCTGGACCCAGGGATCAAGTCTAGGTATCCTACATTGCATGCAGAGTTTTTACCATCTGAGCTACCAGGGAAGCCCTTAGGCTAAGCATACCTCATTCCTGACTGGCCTGAGACTAGGATACCACCTCATGGAAAAGGTGATATAATGGAAACCACAAGCAGATGAAATAAACAGTTTGAGTACAGCTATATCGTGATCTATTTTTAGCAAAGATCTGGAAAAGAATGTAGAATAAAGGTTAAGAATGAGGTCACGAAGCAAAAATATGATCTATGTATACAGGTTAGTACATGCGTGCTCAGTTGTGTCTGACCCTTTATTACCTGCTGAACTGTAGCCATCCAGGCTCTTCTGTCATGGAATTTTCCATCTAGAATACTAAGGTAGGTTGCTATTTCCTACTCCAGGGGATCTTTCCAACCTGGGAGTAAACTTGTATGTTCTGCAACTCCTGCATTGGCAGGCTGGCTCTTCAGCACTAAGCCACCCAGGAAGTCCATGCAAGATATAACTTGAGCCTAAACACTAGAGGAATATTTCTAGTATTGATGAATTACTGCTTTTTTCACTGATTTAGTCAGAGTCCATATGGGGCAATAAATCATGCAAGTACTTTTCCAACTAGGTTGACCCAGTACCCTCAGAGTGGAAGGTTTACGAAGAAACCTTACGAAACAGAAACTGAAGACCGACAAAAGTTTGATATGCTTGCTTTCTCTATTGGAACACATTCCAGGTAATCTCAGTCTCTTGAAACATTCTCTCTGACATCACACCTAAGGGTTGTGCCTACGCCTATGAGGCACAGTGATTAGGAAACCAACACCAAAGGCTTCACATGGAAGATTCTGTGTCGTCCTCAAATTATGCACCATATATAAGTTACACTTTCCATTTTACTGATGAGTTAAGAGAAATATCAATAACCTCAGATATTCAGATGACACCACCCTTATGGCAGAAAGTGAAGAGGAACTAAAAAAGCCTCTTGATGAAAGTAAAAGAGGAGAGTGAAAAAGTTGGCTTAAAGCTCAACATTCAGAAACCGAAGATCATGGCATCCGTTCCCATCACTTCATGGGAAATAGATGGGGAAACAGTGGAAACCATGTCAGACTTTATCTTTTGGGGGCTCCAAAATCACTGCAGATGGTGATTGCAGCCATGAAATTAAAAGACACTTACTCCTTGGAAGGAAAGTTATGAGCAACCTAGATAGTATATTCAAAAGCAGAGACATTACTTTGCTGACTAAGGTCCGTCTAGTCAAGGCTATGGTTTTTCCAGTAGTCATGTATGGATGTGAGAGTTGGACTGTGAAGAAGGCTGAGCGCTGAAGAATCGATGCTTTTGAACCATGTTGGAGAGGACTCTTGAGAGTCCCATGGACTGCAAGGAGATCCAAGGAGTCCATTCTGAAGGAGATCAGCCCTGGGATTTCTTTGGAAGGAATGATGCTAAAGCTGAAGCTCCAGTACTTTGGCCACCTCATGTGGAGAGTTGACTCGTTGGAAAAGACTCTGATGCTGGGAGGGATTGGGGGCAGGAGAAGAAGGGGACGACAGAGGATGAGATGGCTGGATGGCATCACTGACTCGATGGACGTGAGTCTGAGTGAACTCTGGGAGTTGGTGATGGACAGGGAGGCCTGGCGTGCTGTGATTCATGGGGTCGCCAAGAGTCGGACTCGACTGAGCGACTGAACTGAACTGAACTGAACCAAGGTTTAGAGAAACTAAGTGAGTTGTTCAGAGTCACAGTAACTAATTAGAAACATCCATTTCCTGTACTTCAGATGTGATTTTAAAATGAACCATGGACAAATGACCAGAAATAAGCATTGTCTTAAAAGACTGCCTGGTTTCCAAAAAAGTCGTTAATTTTTATCACAAGTAGGGAATGGGCAAGTGAAGACCAAGGTAGGTTTATGAGATAATTCGGGTTGGATAGACGTTCTGGCATTACAGATAAAGTGATTGAAGGTTGACATAAATTCTAGGGAGAAGGGAGAAATTGTTGGATATACTGGAGGAAGAAAACATCTTATGGTAAATAAGGAACTATGGCTTCCAGGCAACTGGCTAGAGAATACAAAGAGATCATACCCGTAAAATCTTACATGTTTGCTGTGGTCTCATCCCACAACACAGCCCCCTCACTGTTCAAGATGTCCTGCTCATGTAAATGTGGATGAGACTGAAAGATTGTCCCACAAATCGAGTTCCTGCTGAATTAACCTCTCTTCCCTCAAACAGTACAATGTGCTCAAGCCCAAGGGTCCATTAACTGAACACTGAGCTCCTCAACCCTCAAAATCTGCTCTCCGTGCTGTGCCCAGATGCTCACAGTGTTCGTCCTCTGTGCCCACATGGAAAATGCTGGCATTTAAGGCCATCATCTCCCTCAAGCCTTCCTGTCGGAAAGAGAACAGCCTTAAGTGAAATGCTGCTGATCAGTGAGGTGGTACAGCAGCTATGGAAACAGTGTGTTAAGCCCATCAGACCTCTGGAAGGATCCCACTTTGAAGATGGAATAATGAGAGAGACACATCTGGATTAGAACTCAGGGAAATATTTGGCGTGCAGGAAAGTTCAGATGACCTTTTCAAATGACCAGAATATTTCACTTCTGATTCTGACCTCAGAAACAGACTTCAAACTGAGTTTCAGTAAAGAGGATGTAAATTACAGTACTAAAATAAAATACAGTAAGAGCCAACAGTTACTAAGGACTTATATACCTAGGCCTAAGCTAAGTGTACAACATGGCATGGTATCGTTTATTCCTTTAAAGTCTCCCTAGTAGACTGGTATTATTTTAAAGCCATTTTACAGAAGAGAAGGGAGGCACAGAGAAGTGAAACACTCCCCCTAAGATTATAGAGTTAGTTTTACAGCGAGGTTTGAATGCAGACCCATATGGGTCCAGAGTCTTTGTTCTTTGAGCACTAGAGCATACTGCTTCAAAATGAAGAAAAGAAACCAACAACAGAGGCAATGGGTCTAAAGGGAGCATCACTTCTCAGTACCTACTGTATCCTGGGTGCTCTATCAGAAAAATGTTCATAATAGTAAGGATATTCTAGTGTCAGCAAGGCCTGTCTAGGATATGGTGGGACTCACCTCATGAGAGAGTCCAGTTAACTTCTCTGAGGTTAGAGTTCTGGGAGGCAGGATTGGAATATGATTGTTTATTAAGGACTAAATTTATCCAGAGACAAAGCATTAATCAGAAAGATGAAATGGGAAATGTTCTGTACAAGAAATGACAGCTGCTGCTTGAAGGGAGAAAACAGAGGGATTGTGTATAATCTCCTGTGGGTTTTCAAATAAACCACTGGGCTAAAAGTACTCTTGGAATAGATTGGGTAGGGAAAAGCATGCTGAATTTTGGAAACCACTAAACAATAGTGGGCTGGAGTAGTGTGGATTTGTAGGCTTCCTTGCAGCATCAATACATTGAACTATTTATTATTTAATAGTGTAATGTTATCCCTTCACTTTTTATAAGAGAAATACAGTTGACCTTTGGGAAGTCTGATGACAGGAAAATGAGTATAAACTGAAGGCTGGCCTTATCAAGTTTAAATATTTGAGAAGGTATAATTCATGTAAATGTTTAGCCTTTTTTTCACTGTGCAGGGGCAAAAATTGCCTCGGCTGGTATTTACCTTTCTAATTAGAAAAGCTTGAGTGATGTGAACAATTAAGATAATACAATACCTTTACAAGATAATTAATCTTTTCTTTGTGATTCATCCTACCACATCCCAAGCTGATAATGTTATTTACCTCCCAGTTAAGGATATGTTAGAATGTAATTGGAGCCATTTGCTTTGACTATCAGAGGAGAAAAGATCATGCAATTTGCATCTCATATATCTAGAAATTAAAACTGAAGGACTGACCACTTGACACCACAGAAGTTCCTGAAATGAAGCCTGCTGAGCTCAATTTGTTGTGGCAGCTAAATGAATCCTCTATCCAATTTGAATGCATGATGAAACTCCTATTAGAACATTGCACTGTAATAATTGACAACAGAATGAAACTGCCAAAGACAAAATGCAAATACCTCTCTACTGACCCTTCAAAACTATATTCTATACTTAAAAAGAAGCAAATATCATTGCCAGACAAGTAGCACTCTCCTTTATTCTACCTTCCCTCTACCCATCAAGGAATGCTGAGATATTCTTTAGGATACCCATTTCTTTAGAATCAAACACTTGAAATCCAGCAGCAATGGTAGGTTGCAGAATTCAGAAGAGTATATAGATTCAACTATCAATAATATTTCAAAATAACTATTACTATCTTCAGGCTTCTCAGGTGGTGCTAGTGGAAAAGAACCTGTCTGTAAATGCAGGAAACATAAGAGACCTGGGTTCGATCCTTGGGTACGGAAGATCCCCTGGAGGAGGGCATGGCAACCCACTCTAGTATTCTGACCTGGCGAATCCCATGGACAGAGGAGCCTGGCAGGTTACAATCCATAGCTTTGCACAAAGTCAGACACGACTGAAGTGACCTAGCATGCACACACTATTGTCTATCACCATCACTTTATGAAAAAATGTATTTTTAGTACTAAAAATTTGGAAGGATATTATTCTAGGGTAACAAAATAGAGTAATTTAGCTTCATCAAACAAATAAAAACAATGCTTTTCATTAGCTTCTGATCTATGGATACTTGATTAGGCATCAGCACTGATCTCTGGAAATTATAAAGCTAGTCTGTATACACTGGCTTTAAAAAAAAAATTAACCTCTCAATCCATTATAATTTGGCCTCAGATCATTTTTAGGATGTAAAACTAGTAAAATCTTCAGTTGTTTTCACTTGTCTTCTCTGTCAAACTGGAGCTCTCATCAGCATTTGCCACAAGTTGCCATGTCTTCCATCTTGAACCCCTCTCCCCTTTAGTTTCAAGTGCTCCACAGACAGGAATATGTTTTCTCTCTGGAGGAAACAGTTTTCTTTTTTTTTTTCTGTTTCCCTTCTGCAGTTTTCTGAAAGCTTATTGTTTTTCAGGGTTCTGTCTTAATTCCCCCTTCCTTTCCTACTCTACACGTTCACCTTGGATAATATTTCTTATTCCCATAGCTTTAATTAATCACAAATCTTGACATCTAGAGGAGACCTCCCTTCTGAGTGTCATATCTCCACACATTAGGTATTTCTACTTGAATGCCACAAAAGCACTTTAGACTTACCAAGTCCAAAAATGAACTCATCATATCTCCCTATCCTTTTGCGATCCCTAACTCTGTAAGTAGAATTACTCTCCTCCCATTGTCCAAGTCACAAACCTAGATATCATTTGACTCAATTATGAAGGCCCATTATTTCTGCCTCTTATGTCAGGCCACCATTACCTTGAACTTGGATTCTTTCTATAGCTTGCTCAGTAGTGTCCTTACCACCGTCTTCATCAAACCATTATCTGTAACCAGAGCATGTTTTTAAACCACACACTTGATTATGCTGTTTACTGCCGATGCTTCAGTGGCTTCTCCATTATCCTCTGGATAAGGTCCAGACTTCTTGACCTAGCTTATAGCATCCACTGCCACTCATGAGCTGTTCCTTGCTTATAGCTCCAGCTAACTCTTCTACAGTCTCTTATACCTCCTTCTTGTATTCAGCATTGCTTAATATACAAATATGATCTCAATCAATGCAATGGGTTTTATTCCTCCTTACAGAAATATTTTTCAAGACCAAAGATATGTATTATAGCAAATTATAATGATACAATGAAATATAGCAGTCAAGAGCATACTTGAAATAACAAACTTGGGTTTTAATCCTGACTTTTAAAAATTATATCTGTGTCATCAATATTACTCAACTGCTTCAAGCCTTAATTTTACTAATATTGTTACCTATGTTCCTAAAGTTGCTATTTGAATAACATGAGGTAATGCTGAACATTTAATAAACTTAGTCCCATTGTGTTGTAGTTTTTATGTATAAAATATTTAAGCAACTTATTCTAATATTCTCCATAATTCTTATTTAACCTTATCTTTCCTCAAATATTAAAGTAAGCTATTTTCTGTAATTACCTATCCTGGCCAATCTCAGGCCCAAAGTAGACAATATTAGTTCCTTCCTGCTTGGGCTGTTTTCCCATCTAGAACTTATTCTCCTCTGCCTCAAACTTGCTGATTGAAATTCCACTTACCTTCTCATTTAGGTTAGTTTGGGTCTTCCTTCTCCTCTGTGAAGCCTTCTCAGATGTCCGTGATTTCTCTGTATTTTGCCTTTATCAGAGCTCCTCTGATAATTGATGCCAATAGTACATGCATTGTCTTAGTTCTTCAGTTATTTCAGATACATACAAAACCAAGCTCCTCACCTCTCTGAGCAGCCTCCTGTGCAGGGATGAGTACATATCTGACCAAAATTTCTGAGTGAACTCAACAACACGTTATCCTTTTCCTACCCTCCACCCTCTTTGGCAGGTATCTACAACTACTGTTTCTAGATCATGATACTAAATGTTACTTGTTAATGATGATACTGAAGTTTCTTCTCTGTTTAAGTACAAAAACAGAAGAAATGGCACTTTTAATTTGCTTCTTTTCTTTTACTTGTAGTTGAGAATCTATAGATTCTGCAGTTTACTCCAAGACAAAAATTTCACACTGCTTTCTGAATCTTACCCTCTTTGGATGTCTGCTAGGTTTGTGAATACTTTGCATTTTCAAAATTTTTACCCTGCCTGGAACAGTTTTAAAGGTGTCATTCTTTCTCAGGAAAGATAGATTTTTATTGCCTTACAAGGATGATAAATGCAAGTCTGCAGCATAGTATAATTTTATTTAAACACATTAAATGCTCAGCATCACTCCTCTACACCATTTGCTATGGTAGACAGATACCCAGACCAAGGAAAAATTGAAGGGAGGGCTATTGAGGTGATGGAATGTGAAATTTTTTCCTGTACTATTTTCTTTTTAAATTCTAGATTTAGATAGTAAATCACATCTCCACAGTGGAATGGAAGCTTCCCTTTACATGCTTTCTTTCTATACCAGTCAGATATTGTAAATTTCTTATTTCTCCCTCTAAACTTTTTCTTCAGAATACTGGCTTTTTAGGTAGCATTTTGCTTTGCATCAAAACCAGAAATCTAACCAAGGTCTTTAAAATCATGCAAATATTCACTTGAATATAGGCATTTCTTGCTTGCTTTTCACAGAGATTATTTATGGTTGGTTTCAAAAAAGACTTGGAACTTCTCATGCTATGGGCTAAAAAGCATTTTTCATTTTCTGCCTCCTTTATTTATGTGGAAATCGTTGATGTCTTTGAAAATAAAAAAGGGAGATGTGCCATTTTGGTATAGGTTTTATATTATTCAGTTGTAGATTTTGCACTATGTCCAAACGAAATGGCACAGAGTTGTTTTGAAAGTCAGCTTCCATGAAGTACCTTCGAGAAATTGTGTGTGTGTGGGGGTGGGTGGGTGTGTATGTGTGTAGGGTGGTTCTCATGGAAACAGAGAACAGGTAGGGCTCTACTTTCCACCCAACAATATGCAAAGCAACAGAAGTGTAAGGTTTACTCTTTTATTGACTCCATCTTTAAGATTGTTGAAGAGAATTCTGTAGCAAATGATTTAAAAAGCCCAAAATAGGAAGAATAATTTCAATTGATCAAAGTAGCATGGGATGTATTATATGTGATTGAACTTGCTTTGATACCAGTTCCCTAAAAGGAATTTGCATTTTGAATTTTTCAGACTGAACTACTTAAAATGTGAACCGAGTCTGTTATTCCTGTGGGCATCTCCTCTGTAGTGGGTTTGGTGATTTCTCTGTCACTTCTTTAATTTCTATCCCTTAATAAGGACATACAAGTGTGCCTATGGAATTTTCCTATTAATGTCAGAGTGATTTAAGAATGGACCATACTGTAAGAGAAAAAGAAATCTCTCTTCCAGGTTCAGCCTTCTGTTTAATTCTTTAGCTAGTGACAGAGCTGAAAGCCACTTGATAGGGAGATTCAGCTTCTCCTCCAGGCCTTTCCTCTGGGATCTTTGGGTTAGAATGAAGCACAGCTTCCTATAAATCAGCCTGCCCATTTTCTGGGCCACCCAGTATAATTGGAAGCGCTGACTCTAGGCTGTTTCACCCTTAGGTAGGAAGAACGAAATCAGGATTCTAAAAATTGCATCTGATTACTGTCTCCAGTTTGAAGGTAGAGAACCTAGCAAAATGAATGGGCATCTCCATCCCATATGGGGTTACTTGAGGGCAGTTATCATGGAGGAAGGGATCTTTGGTTTGGTTTGGGCTTCCTCTTTAATTTCTTTCTTTTTTTTTTTTTAGGGAGCAACACTTTTATTAGAGAGATCAAGATATAACATATTTATGAAACATATAACATCTTGATGGTAGTGCTAGATGGTAGTGCCACGTCGGTGGCAAACTGATGTGTGCATGTTTTAAAAATTGTACATTTAAAGATAGTACATTTTATGTACTTAAAGCAATCCTTTGATTAAAGAGATTACACATGGCAAAAAAAAAAAAGTTGTGGATTTCTAACAGTTATTGACATTAAGCAGTTATGGCATGCCTTAGGCACTTCACATGCATTTCTTTTTGTTTGTTTATTTATGGCTGTGCCGGCTCTTTGTTGCTGCGCTCGAGCTTTCTTTGATTGCCGCAAGCAAGGGCCGCTCTCCAGATGTGATCCACAGGCTTCTTGCTGCAGTGGTTTCTCTCGTCGTGGAGCGTGGGCTCTAGAGCTGCGGCTCGTGCTCCAGAGTGCGGGTCAGCCGTCCTGTGGCATCTGAGATCTTCCCAGACCAGGGGCTGAACCCCGGTCTCCTGTGTTGGCGGGTGGACTCTTTACCACTGAGCCAGCAGGGAATTTCTTTTAAACAAAACAAGTGAAAAGTTTAATTTTCAGAGTAGCAAATCATACTTAGCATCATTGCTACAGGATGCCCTGTACAAACAATGCAGTGGACAGAAACTATAAGTAATGGTCTTCAGGCCAACAACACTCTCTTATGCTTGTCAGGGAAGAGTGTTAGCCAATGTTATATTGTAAATATCAGCAAGAAGATCTCAGATGAATTATAAGATTCAACATGGATGACTACAGTGTTCAAGAATATGTATTCCACTTCTGTTAATCTTTAAAATTCCAAGTGAAATCATCAAAACAACAATGAAATTGGGCTTGGGTTTAAACCATTTTAATATAAGCCTGATTCTTGTATGCAATAATGATAATAGTATCCTATTGGCAAAGTGAATTGTATTTAAACAATAATTGCAGACAAATGACATGTAAATCAATATGTGAAAAGGCATCAAGCTACATATATTATTGATTTTCTGCCATGTTCTTCTCTGGGTTAATGCTCTGAAAATATGATGTATGGTGTGGTTTTAGTGAGTAATGTTCCTTGGATATGATAAAGTTTCACTGAAGTTAAAAAGGTTTAATTCTAGTTGTATCAAACAACTTTAAAAAGGTGACTGTGAAATTATCACAAAACTGAACTTGTTTTAGAGAAATGATAAAGGTGCACATGTAAGAAGTTTATAAATGTTATTTGAAAACAGTTATTAATTTGCTGTACAAAATGATGCATTTTTTATATGAAAAAAGTGACCATTTTTAAAGATGACTTTAGCATATTAAAAAAGGACAGGTGCTGAGACACAGAAAGACCTTGGTCTAGATGCTATAACTGCACCAGAGGGTAGAGAATAATAGAGGAATGGTTGTTTGTTCTGCACATCAGTGGAATGCAGTGTGGAATTTGGTGCAATCTTAACCCATAAACTAATTTATAAAATTCTTGATGTAATGAATTCTTTTGTCCAGTCAGGCATAAAGGGTGAGCTTTGTTCTAATTTTGACATGGTGGTAGAATATAATATCTGTACTTCGTAGTACAGATGAAGGACTTTAACTGCTTTAACACCAGAGATTAGCAGATACCTTGTGAAGTTCTCAGACATTAAATTTGTGTATTTGAATAATTTCTACCACAGTCTTAATGTCAAGATCTTAGCTGACATCTGGTTAAGTTGAATTGAATTAAAATATGTTGATAATTCACTCTATTAAGAATTATAGACAGAAATATGTTTTTCTTTTGCAACATAACAACTCAATTTTACCTACTAAAAGTACACAAAAAACATTCTAAATAAAGCTATCTAGTCTATACATATAAAAATGCAAGAAGATAATATAGATTTATCATATTTTCAATTACTAACATTTGGTCAACCTGATAACTCTGGTAATTATGTATAAAGATACTAAGTCTGATCACTGGCCTCAAGGAAAAAATAGACTAGAACTAAAATTCATTTAAATTTCTTTATAATTCTATAAAGTGATAAACTGATTTTATAATAACATACCTTTAGAGAACCTTTATTATATTAACTGTGACAATATCTTTTTCCTTAAACCAATTTTTAATGTTTCTAGATGTGTGCAGTATAATTTCATATTAACATTCAAAGGAAGAAAAGAAAGCTATAATTTATCGTTCATTTGCTCAGTCATGTCTGACTCATGTCCGACCCTGTCCGACCCCTTTGTCTGCAACACACCAGGCTTTCCCGTCCATCACCATCTCCTGGAGCTTGCTCAAACTTATGTCTGTTGAGTCAGTGATGCCCTCCAACCATCTGGTCCTCTGTCGTCCCTCTTTTCCTGACTTCATATTTCCCAGTATTAGGGTCTTTTCCAATGAGTTGGATGTTGGCAATTTGATCTCTGGTTCCTCTGCCTTTTCTAAATCCAGTTTGTACATCTGGAAGTTCTTGGTTCACGTATTGTTGAAGCCTGGCTTGGAGAATTTTGAACATGACTTTGCTAGCATGTGAAATGAGTGCAATTGTGTGCAGTTTGAACACTCTTTGGCATTACCATTCTTTGGGATTGGAATAAAGCTGACCTTTCCCAGTCCTGTGGCCACTACTAAGTTTTCCAAATTTGCTGGCGTATTGAGTGCAATCTTTGAACAGCATAATCTTTTAGGATTTGAACTAGCTCAGCTGGAATTCCATCACCCGCACTAGCTTTGTTCATAGCGATGCTTGCTAAGGCCCACTTGACTTCGCACTCGAGAATGTCTGACTCTAGGTGAGTGATCACACTATCGTGCTTATCTAAGTCATTAAGATGTTTTTTGTTTAGTTCTTCTGTGTATTCTTGCCAATTATTCATAATAATAAATATAAATGAATAATGAAAGATTTTCATTAGAGAATAATAAAAAAATGAAAAAATGAGTATTCTTTTAAATCAGACATAAGCTAGAGATCTCTTCAAATCAACTACTGGATGTCATATAAAATGCAATTAAGGTAAGAAAAAGATATATATATATATATATCTTTGAAGAAATTGAAAGAGACAAAGCAATTGTTACTTGCAGATTATATGATAACCCACATATTGACTTTAAGCGAATTTTCAGATGAAATATTAGCAATAGAAAATTCAAGGTTACACGATCTGAGATATGAATACAAAATCACCATGTTCCTGTATATCAGTAATAACTAATTAGAAAATAAGATTCTACCAGTAAAAATGTAAAACGTATGAAGAAACATATCTAACAAAATATGTACAAGAACCATAGGCAGCAAATTATAAAGCACTTGGAGAATGTAGAACTATAACTCTTTAAATCAGTAATTAAATTCTAAGTAATTTCCTTCAAAATCATAGGTCGGTTTCTCACAACACATAACAAACCAATTGCAGAGTTCATTATGAAAGAACAGAAGATGCAGATCTTGTTATCAGTTCCATTAAAAACAGCTAAAACCTTGAAAATTGTGTATTTGGACTCTGTGAGAGAAGGCGAGGGTGGGACGATTTGAGAGAATAGCATTGAAACATGTATATTACCATATGTGAAATAGATCGCCAGTCCAGGCCCCATGCATGAGACAGGGCGCTCAGGGCTGGTGCACTGGGATGACCCTGAGGGATGTGATGGGGAGCAATGGGGGAGGGGGGTTCAGGATGGGGGTTCAGGATGGGGGACACATATACACCCATGGCTGATTCATGTCAGTGTATGGCAAAAACCACTGCAATATTGTAAAGTAATTAACCTCCAATTAAAATAAATAAATGCATTTTTAAAATTTAAAAAAATAAAACACACACATATAAGACAACTGAAAAGGGAGAGATGGGAGAGAAGCTCTGAGCCTTGGGACCTGATGAATCACACAGTGGCATGTTCCTAGAGTTTTCTCTTTGCCTCATTTTATCTTGGACTGAGGGAAGAAACTTTCAACCTAGACTTGCCTGTGGGTACATACAATTTTTAAAAAAGAGCCCAGCAAAAAGTTTACTCGCTTTTGCCAAAGGATTAGGCTTCCCTGATAGCCCAGTTGGTAAAGAATCCACCTGCCAAGCAGGAGACCCCGGTTCGATTCCTGGGTGAGGGAGAGCTGCTGGAGAAGGGATAGGCTACCCTCTTCAGAATTCTTTGTCTTCCCTTGTGGCTCCATGGAATTCACCAGGCCAGAATACTGGAGTGGGTAGCCTTTCCCTTCTCCAGGAGGAGGCTATAACAATAGCCTATCAACTGAAGAAATAAATTTATAAAATATATTAAATAATCCTTTGTAGAAGTACCAGTTACAGTAAACTAGAACTGCATAGATATATGTTTTCTAAAATATTAAGTGAGAAAAAGGATGAATATATGTACACGACAATATTATTTATGTACTAGTTTATGTTGTACAGTATAACAACACATGTTTATGATTTTTATGTTTTACATGTACCGATACAAAACTAACTGTAGAGGACATATAAAAACTTTAAATATATATTATAAGCCCTGTAGCAACTACTTAAAATGAAAATAAGCATAAGTGAAAAAAGCTGTGTAGAAATTAGACTGGAATTTAAATTGGTGTTACTAAAACACAGCTCTGCATTTTCAGTGTGGATTGAGAGTCCTTGCCCACTGTTCCACTTTCTTCCCAAACGTGTTTAAGGTGCTGATGTGTGTATTAAACTAAAAAGCCGGGGCAGGGAGAGGGGAAATGGAACTTTTCAAATTAAAGTTTTAAGAAGCAGGCAAGGAGAAACCAAAGAACAAATGAACAACAACAACAAAGCAAAGGAGACAGTAGAAAATAAAGTGGGAGAAGCAAACCAAGCATGTCAGTAATCATATTACAGGTTAATGGACTAGCTAATTAAAAGGCAGAGATTGTCGAAATGATTTTAAAAACACAGGACCTAACTAAACCCTGTCACAACGCGCTCTATTTAATTATCATACAGTCATCATTTCATAGAGTGATTGTGAATTATCCCCAACTCCCAAATATGCAAAGGCTACAACATAAATTAGTATAATCTGTATATTAGAAGTAATAACCACTCTTGCTTTCTTTTCTTTTTTCTTTTTCACTTTCTCTAAGATGTTGTCCCCAGGGTGGAGCATCTCCAATTATATTCTACTCTTTTATTCTAATTGTCAAAAGAGAGTTCTGAGTGGCCCTCCTTCTGGCCAGGATATCTTTTCTTTCTTTCTTTTTTTTTATTATGGTAAAATACACATAGTATAAAATGTACCATTTTAGTATTAAATATGGATTCATAACCAAAAGTCTTTTCATTTATAAAAACTGAAACTCTATGCTCATTAAATAATAACTTCCCATTACCATTCCTCCCCTCACCTCCAGATGCTGAAAATCATTATTCTACTTTTAGCTTCGATGAGTGATTACTTTAGGTACCGTATGTGAAATCATACAGTATTCATTTATTTATTTTCTTGTGACTGGCTTGTTTCACTTAGTGTACTGTCCTCAAGTTTCAACCATGTTGTGTATGTCAGAATTCCCTTTGTTTTTAAGGGTGAAAAATATTCCCTTGTATGTCTAGTCACCCCAAGGATCATCCCAGTATCTTTGGTATCAGTAGTCTCTGCAAATACTAAAATCAGTGGATGTTCAAGTCCCATATATAAAATGGCATAATGTAATGAATATAGTTAGTGTACTGTATCTGCAGGTTTTGGATCCATGGATTCAATCAACAGTGGACTGAAATTTCAGTTTTGGTTGAATCTATGAATGTACTTCCCTGGTGGCTCAGATGGTAAAGCATCTGCCTACAATGCGGGAGACCTGGATTCAATCCCTGGGTCGGGAAGATCTCCTGGAGAAGGAAATGGCAACCCACTCCAGTATTCTTGCCTGGAAAATCTCATAGACGAAGGAGCCTGGTAGGCTACAGTCCATGGGGTTGCAGAGTTGGACACAACTTCACTTTCACTTTCAAGGATGCAAAAAAAAGCAGAGACATTAACTTTGCTAACAAAGGTCCATCTAGTCAAAGCTATGGTTTTTCCAGTGGTCATGTATGGATATGAGAGCTGGACTATAAAGATAGCTGAGTGCTGAAGAATTGATACTTTCAAACTATAGTGTTGGAGAAGACTCTTGAGAGTCCTTTGGACAGCAAGGGGATCCAACCAGTCCATCCTAAAGGAGATCAGTCCTGAATATTCATTGGAAGGACTGATATTGAAGCTAAAACTCCAATACTTTGGCCATCTGATGCAAAGAACTGACTCATTAGAAAAGACCTTGATGCTGGGAAAGATTGAGGGCAGGAGGAGAAGGGGACGACAGAGGATGAGATGGTTGGATGGAATCACTGACTTGATGGACACGAGTTTGAGTAAACTCTGAGAGTTGGTGATGGATAGGGAGGCCTGGTGCACTGCAGTCCATGGGTTTGCAAAGAGTTGGACACGACTAAGCAACTGAATTGGAGAAGGCAATGGCACCCCACTCCAGTACTCTTGCCTGGAAAATCCCATGGATGGAGGAGCCTGGTAGGCTGCAGTCCACGGGGTCGCCAAGAGTTGGACACGACTGAGCGACTTCACTTTCACTTTTTACTTTCATGCATTGGAGAAGGAAATGGCAACCCACTCCAGTGTTCTTGCCTGGAGAATCCCAGGGATGGTGGAGCCTGGCGGGCTGCCGTCTATGGGGTCGCACAGAGTCGGACATGACTGAAGTGACTTAGCAGCAGCAGCAACAGCAAGCAACTGAATTGAACTGAATGTATGCAGAACCAGCAGAGACAGAGGATGAAATATATGAACCACATTTTGTTTATCCAGTTTTGGTCAGTTGACACTTGGGTCCACATTTTAGCAATTGTGAATAATGAGACTATGATTGTGAGTGTACACATAACTCTTCAAGGCAGTCTTTCAAATATTTTGAGTATATACCTAAAATTAAAATTGCTGGACATATTATGGTTGTAATTTCTTGAAGAACCACCATAATGATTTCTACAGTAGCTTTCCTATTTTACCTTCCTACCAGTAAAGCACTGTATTCCAATTCACTATATCCTTATCAACACTTGTTATTTTCTCTGTGTTGGTTTACCTGTTGGACAGTATTCATTCTCGTGGGTTTGGTGTGGGATCTTATTATAGTTTTGATTTGCAGTTTGGAAGGAAAGTTATGACCAACCTAGAGAGCATATTAACAAAGGTCCATCTAGTCAAGGCTGTGGTTTTTCCAGTGTAATGTATGGATGTGAGAGTTGGACTGTGAAGAAAGCTGAGCGCTGAAGAATTGATGCTTTTGAACTGTGGTGTTGGAGAAGACTCTTGAGCGTCCCTTGGACTGCAAGGAGGTCCAATCAGTCCATCCTAAAGGAGATCAGTCCTGAATATTCATTGGAAGGACTGATATTGAAGCTGAAACTCCAATACTTTGGCCATCTGATGCAGAGAACTGACTCATTAGAAAAGACCTTGATGCTGGGAGGGACTGGGGGCAGGAGGAGAAGGGGATAATAGAGGATGAGGTGGCTGGATGGCATCACCGACTCGATGGACATGAGTCTGAGTAAACTCTGAGAGTTGGTGATGGACAGGGAGGCCTGGCGTGCTGTGATTCATGGGGTTGTGAAGAGTCAGACACGACTGAGCGACTGAACTGAACTGAATGAATAGTGATGTTGAACATCTTTTCACATACTTGTTAGCCATTTGTATATCTTCTTTGAGAAATAGGTATTCAAGCTCTTTGTCCATTTTTGAATCATACTCATTTTTTTCAGTATTAGGAAATCTCTATATATTCTGGATGTTAACTCCCTTATCATATAAATGATTTTCAAATATTTTACCCCATGTTGTGCATTACCTTTTTACTCATTTGATAGTCTTTTGATATACAGAACATTTTAGTTTTCATGAAGTTCAGTTTGTCTGTTTTTCCTTTTGTTATTTGTGCCTTTTGTATCATATCCAAGAAATCACTGTGAAATCAATGCTGTGAAATTTTTGCCCTATGTTTTTTTCTAAGACTTGTATAGTTTAAGGTTTTACATTTAGATCTTTGATCCATCTTAGGTTAATTTTATGCATGGTGTTAGATAAATGTCTAATTTCATTCTTTTGCCTGTGGATGTTCAGTTTTCCTAGCAACATTTGTGGAAAATACTGTCCTTTCTTCATTGAAATGTCTTGGCACCCTTGTCAAACATCATTTGATCATACATGTGAAGGTTCATTTTCTGGGCTGTTTATTTTATTGCTTTGGTCTATATGTCTGTCTTCATGTCGGTATCAGGGTATTGATTACTGTAGTTTTGTAGTGTTTTTCAAATCAGCAAATGTAATTCCTCCAGCTTTATTCTTCTTTTTCAGGATTGTTTTAGCTAGTCAGGGTGCTTGAGTTTCCAAATGAATTTTAGGTTAGATTTTTCTATTTCTTGCCAAACAAATCATTGGAATTTTGCTAGAGATTTCACTTGATCAGTATATCACTTTGAGTAGTCTTGACACCTTAACAATATTAATTCTTCCAACCCATGAATATGGGATGTGTTCCATTTATTTATATCTTATACTTAATTTCTTTATTTACAGGTCTTTGTTTTTTTAAGCTCTTTGAATGTATTGGCATATTGATGTCTGGCCTTCAGAGTTTCTGAAGAGAATTATACCACTAATCTTATGAAAGTTCCTCTAGTGTGTGACAAGTTACTTATTTGTTACTGCTTTGAAGATTCCATCTGTCTGTCTTACAAAAATTTGATTATAGTGTCTTGATGTGGGTCTCTTTTAATTCATCTTACCTGGTGTTTGTTGAGATCCTTGGAAGGTTTATTCATGCCTTTCATCAAATTTTGAATGTTTCCGGCTATTATTTCTTTTTTAAGTATTCTCTTTGCCTCTTCCTCTTGCTCTTCTTATGTAACTCCCACAATGACCATATTGATCCATTTCATGTGGCCCTGAGGCCCCTTAGGCTCTGCCAACATTTATTTTATGTGTATATATATTTCTGTTCCTAAGTCACAATGATTTCCATTGTCTTGTCTTCAAGTTTACTGATTGATTTTTTTCTACCTGGTCTATAATCTGTCTTTTAATCCCTCTAGTGAGTTTTTCACTTCAATTTTTGCATTGTTCAGCTCCAGAATTTCTTTTTGGTTTCTTTTTATGTTTTGTCTTTATCAGTCATTCTGTTTTGTTCGTGCATTATTTTTTGACCTTCTCTACAATCTTCCTTTCCTTTTTTGAGTATCCCTAAAGCAGTTGCCTTAAAATTTTATCCACTATGTCTGGCATTGGTCATTTTCAGGGACAGTTTCTGTTGACTTTTTTCTTTTAGTTTGCCATACTTTCCTGTTTGTATGCCCTGTGATCCTTTTATTGAAAACTGGACACAAAAATTTAATGCATTTAAATCCTAGAAACATATTATCCCGCTTTCCCAGAGTTTACTTTTTTTTTTGGGGGGGGGAGGTGGGTAGGAGGGGAAGAATGGAGAAGTTGTTTGTGTTTTTGTTTTGTTTTTGATTGATATACTCTGTCTCTATGCTATGGAAAAGTCTGAGATATAAATTTAAAGTCTTCTTAGGTCTTTTTCTGAGCCTGAACATCTCCCTGGGTAGATTTGGTGACTTTCTAAATTTTTTAGTACTTGCAGTTGCTTTTAAAAGTTCATCACAGATTTTCCAATTACCATAACTAAGTAAGTTTCCTGTTATTCTCTTAGACTATTGTTTACTTTATAGCATTCATAACATTTTATAACTGTTTTGTTTGTTAAATTATTTTTGTTTATTTATTATTTGTTTATGTCTTTTGCACAAGAATGCCAGATACATCAGGTTAGGGGTCATACCTATCCAGTTTATTATTTTTATCCCCAACAACTTGTCCAGTTTTTTGCATAAACTCTAAATGAATCTTTACTTAATGAATTAGTGAGTAAACGTGAACTAAAAAATTTAATCAACTCTTTATCTAAAGAGGCAGTTAGAGTAGTAGGTAAAATAGACACAAATGCTGTTTTGTTGTGGTTGTTGTTCAGATAAATCTACATATTTATGTTAGTTAGGATATGTTAGGTTATGCTACAGAAATGACTAGTCTCCATGGACTAGATTTCCATGGCTTAAAATCCAAAGTTTATTCCTCTCTCATGCTAAGTCATTTTCAATCTGAGAAACTCTCCATTACACTTCTCCTTCATAGACTTGGGTAGCACCAAACATCCACATCTACACACGCTCCCATGATTGCAGTGGCAGAGGAAAAGAAAGGAATGGAGAACTGGGAGATTAACGCTTCTTGTTGAAAGTTATAATGCAACTTATGTTCGCATTTTATTGGTTAAGGCATATGATACAGCCAGACTTAACTTCAGCCGAGTGAGGCAGTACAGTCCTACCATATGCCCAGATAGCAATAGGATAGTAGTAATGTCTGCCACAGTGAATGAATTGAATAACATAACTCATAGAGCTCATCCTTCCATTTCATTCTTGATAGAAACATTCTTAAGCTATGAAGATGTGTGGGGAAAATAGACATTTCATCTAGCCTCATATTTTCTGTACTTACTAGAAAGAATTATTAAGGTACTACTAGAACAATGCTCACTTAAATTCTACAATCCACAGCAGTTAACTGAAATAGAGTGGTGACAGATAAAGTAACATTAGGGGTAATATCACAAGTAAGAACTTCATGAAATTAAACAGATAGATGCAACTTATAAAGATTGGCATTTTCACAGAAAAAAAGATGAGCTCTACCTTCTTCTTAATTTTGTTGTGAACCTAAAACATCTCTAAGAATAGTATCTACTAAATAAAAATTGTAAATGAAAAAAGCTAACAAGAGAAAGAGAAATTACCAAAAACCCACATGTAGGTAAAGAAAATTACATGAAAAAAAGTTTATTAGAATAGGCTTAAACAGTGGAGGAGAGTATGATACTTAGTTTGGTTACTTAGCAAGTGGCAGGTTATATGGTAGGTAAACTGAAAGAATATAAGAACAACTGGGATTACATTTTGTAACCAACAAAAGTCATTGGGAAGGGAAGATAGGAGTAAACACTATGAAAAACAAACAGAACAGTTGAGTGATTTTCTCCAACTCATTTACCTAGAAAGTAAAAGAGTTAAGGTTTGAATCAGTGAGCTCAAATGTAAACAAATATCTATGCTCTTAATACTACTTTATATTATGTCTCAGATTGAAGCGGAAGGAAACTTAAATTAGATGAATATTATAGGAGTGTTATGATAAATAAACTGAAGACTGGCCATGGAATATAAAGAAAACAATATCTCAAAGCAATGTGCAGATTGATACTATATTCAATTATTTAAGAAAACAAAACTTAACCTGAAGTTTCCTGAAATGAGTCTGCCATTAACTATAGGTAATAACTACACTTTAAACAACACTGATTCATTTATCTATATGCCCACATTAAATAGGCATTGAGAACTATTTAAAATGTCTTTGTCTTTAAAACATTCTCTACAGAATCAGTTAAAAACGACCAATATACATATCAGAAATAGAGACACATATATAGAGAACAAACATATAGACACCAAGGTGGGGAGTAGGATGGGTTGGGAGATTGGGCTTGACCTGTGAACAACACTATATGTGAAGTGGATGGCTGGTGAGGGCCTGCTGTATAGCACAGGGGGGAAATAAGGTGCAGTCTGCCTGTAGGATATACATTAAGTTAACCATAAAAATGCATTCCAATATACATTAAAGTGAAGTGAAGTGAAGTGGCTCAGTCGTGTCTGACTCTTTGCGACCCCATGGACTGTAGCCTAGCAGGCTCCTCCCTCCATGGGATTCTCCAGTCATGAATACTGGAGTGGGTTGCCATTTCCTTCTCCAGGGGTTCTTCCCGACCCAGGGATCGAACTGGAGTCTCCTGCATTTCAGGCAGATGCTTTAACCTCTGAGCCACTAGGGAAGCCGCCCAATATACATTAGGTGCAGGCATATACTGTTTGATTTCACTTGTACAAGTTACCTAGAATAATCAAATCCATACAGTCAGAAAGTATGTTGGTAGAAGCAGGTGCCTGGAGTGGTGGCTAGGGAGGTGTGGGAGGTTGGGATGGGCAATGGGAAGTTAATGTTTAATGGGGACAGAGTTTCAGTTTACTAAAGTGAAAAATTCGGGAGATGGATGATCGTGAGATTTACATAACAATGTGTATATACTTATGCCACTGCAGTGTACAGTTAAATGTGGTTAAAACAATATATTTTATGTTTTATATTTTACCATAATAAAAAAAAACATTAAAAATAAAACTCATAAAAAGAAACTACCAATACAATTTCTACTAGCATCTGGAGCAGATGCTTTGCAGGAAAGCAAAGGAAACCCTAGGAAACAATTTTGTTTATAGATACGAGAGATGTCTTGTTATTCCAATAACCTGGTCTTTCTTTTACTTTTTTGAGTTGTGATTTGTATGTAGGTATGCATTTGTATATACTTAAAAACTAAAGAGGACCTAAAGAGCCTCTTGATGAAGGTGAAAGAAGAGAATGAAAAAGCTGGCTTTAAACTCAACATTCAAAAAAGTAAGATCATGGCATCTGGTCCCATCACTTCATGACCAATAGATGGGGAAACAATGGAAACACTGACATACTTTATTTTCTTGGGCTCCAGAATCACTGCAGATGGTGACTGCAGCTACGGAATTGAAAGATGCTTGCTCCTTGGAAGAAAAGCTATGTCAAACCTAGACAGCGTATTAAAAAGTAGAGACATTATTTTGCTGACAAAAGTCTACATAGTCAAAACTATGTTTTTTTTAAATTTTTTCCAGTAGTCATGTATGGGTGTGAGAGTTGGACCATAAAGAGGCTGAAAGTGAAAGTTGCTCAGTTGTGTCCGACTCTTTGTGAGTCCATGGAATTCTCCAGGCCAGAATACTGGAGTGGGTAGCCTTTCCCTTCTCCAGGGGATCTTCCCAACCCAGGGATCGAACCCAGGTCTCCCACATTGCAGGCAGATTCTTTACCAACTGAGCCACAAGGGAAGCAAGAAGACTGAGTGCTAAAGAATTGATGCTTTTGAACTGTGGCGTTGGAGAAGACTTTTGAGAGTCCCTTGGACAGCAAAGAGATCAACCCAGTCAATCTTAAAGGAAATCAACCCTGAATATTCATTGGAAGGACTGATGCTGAAGCTGAAGCTCCAGTGCTTTGGCCACCTGATGTGAAAAGCCAAATAGTTAGGAAAAAACCCTGATGCTGGGAAAGATTGAAGGCAGGAGGAGAAGCGGACGACTGAGGATGAAATGGTTGGATTGCATCACTGACTCAATGGACATGAGTTGAGCAAGCTTCCGGAGACAGTGAAGGACAGGGAAGCCTGGCATGCTGCAGTCCATGGGGTTGCAAAGAGTTGGACATGACTGAGTGACTGAACAACAACAATAATGTGTTTGTATATATACATAACAATTATCTAACTATCTAGTTATCTATAGAGATTGATGGTTTAGATTTAGATGGATAGATGGATATAGATACACACACACATTTTGCCCTTATGTGATCATTATAATGAAAGTAACTGGACAAATTTTGTTAGAGAAATAAAATGAGTCTAGTAGAAATATAATTGTCTTTGCTTTTTAAAATATCATGTTTCTAAATTTGCACGCTGAATGCTGCTTCCTAAAATAATGTGATGAGAGTTGGGAAACCTGGGGATGCTGCTAACATTGAATTGTTGGGGGCTTTAGATATGTGGGTAAACCAATTGCTGGCAACTGTGAAGATAAACGTATAGTATAACTGGGTAGTCTTTAAGAACGCTTGATAATCTAAGGCTTTATAGTATTTATCAATCTAGTGCCAGATGAAAATAATTGTTAAAACATATGGTGACGTGGACTTTAAAAAATTATCTATGTATTGGAAAAATAATTTAACATGATTGAAAAAAGGGAGCTTCTGCTAATAAGTTTAATTAGAGTGAATACATTTCTTTATCAGTGATAACCTCCTGGCAAGTGGCTGTTTTATGCTAGCTAACTGATTTTATTTATCTCTGGAAAATCTTTGTCTTCAATCTCTGTTCACGTTTCCTGAGCTTTCAATAGAATAATAATAAATAAGCAATTTTTGTTTTACCTAGTCAGAGCTGAAATGATACCAGATTTAGGAATATGTATTTATTGTGGTATCAGAAATATTCTGAAAATATTCTTCTGCCTATGGTAGTTGACATAAAATAGAAGCTAAAATGTCTATTTTAAAAGTTTTAAAAATAAATTAAGCTCCTAGACATGACATCCAAGAATGGTAACTTTTTTCTGAGTATAATAACTTTATAATCTGTAAAATACACATTCACATTATGATAGAAGTCAATATTTTAAAAGGTCACTTAACAGACCAAAATTTTCTTGCTGGTCAGTGACATGATAGAACTTTTGGACTGCCTATTTAGAATTCTGTTACATGTGTTTGATGTGGGAAAAAAAATAAGTTATAAACCTTGGTTATTTTGTGATATAAATGGGGTAGGTAAGTTTAGATTTCAGTCTCAGTTCTTTGGAAGATTATAGAGATACTTAGTTTGGCTCTAAGTTGAATCTTTATTTCTGTCAAACTTGTAATCTGCAAGTTTTATATTCTTTATTGCTTTAAAGAAGACTAAACTATAAACTCTGCACAAAGTTCCATAATTTTATGAATATATATATATGTCAAACTTGATGAGAAATTGAGGACCTTTATGACTAGGGGATTAATTTACTCAGGTCTTACCAAGAGCTTCTCTCAGCTAGTTCTTGGGTTTATGATTATTCCTTTTGGAAATTCAATTGCTAAAATAAAATTGCTTTTAAAGATACAGATGACAACCAACATAGAGAGCACAAATGGCTCTTTCCTTTAAACATTAATGATTAAAAGATTAAATTCAAGATTTTTACTATATTATATGTATACTAAGGACAGAGGGCATGCTCTTAATCATGCATTTAAAGAAAAAAGTTAAGTTTTTGTAAAAGATTTCAGAGAGAAGCTGATTAACATCTGTATATTTGTGCATTGATTCTTCCATCATAAGAAATGAGTTTATCTGGAGAATATTAATTATAGCTACCAAGAATAAAATATATTAAACATGAAATATTTGTTCTGGAGAGCTCTTACTAAAAATATGTAAGCATGCACATACGTAAAAATACATGTCCATATAGTCATATATATATATATATATATATATACACACATGTATATATATATATTCATTAAACCTATTTTGGAACTTTATGTAGAGCTTATTGCTTAATTGTTTATTGTTTAATCTTCTTTACAAAATATAAAGCCTACAGATTATAAGATATTTCAAAAGAAGAGAGCATATTTAGAAGGGACTTATTCAACTGAATCATTTCTTTTACAAATAGTAATTGATACCTTTCCTAACTGAATATCTCTAGAGTGGATTATCTCTCTCTTCTGCACCTAGTAGTTATCTCCTGAAAAATAGGAGAACGCACTCATTCCTACCAGTACATTGTCGTTTGTATCAATAATTTAATCAGAATATAGTCAGGAAAATAAAAAGTTCAAAATGTCAAAGCACGCAATACTCCCCTAAATACTGATTATTGAGACTACAGACTATATAAAATGTGCTGGACCCCAAGCTTGTAACACTAATCCATTTTTGTGACTTCCAGAAGGAGGAAGTTGTTTTCAGGGCCAATGAACAGTGTAGAGGATGTGTGTTGGCAGATTCTGGGCCTGCTAATGTAGTGATGCCCTCTCAGGGATCTCAGTGAATTGTGGAGCCCTGGGGAGCTGTCTCAACCTTGGATGTGCCATTAAACCAGATGGCCATGCACAAATAGTACTTGGAGTAAGTACTTATTACTTAGTAATGCAAATGTAATTCTAGTAATAAGCTTCACTAAAACCACTCTTGGAATACATTTTAAGTAACAAATGTATTTACAAATGCACCATTCCCTTTGAAAAAGACCTTCAGAGAGGGTTTCAAAAGAGGAGGATGGGAGTTCATGATCCAGACAGCAAATGAAGCAAAAAGAGAATAATACCATATTTCAGCAGATTTGCATTTATTAATATGACTAAATACTCTAATTTTTCCTCAAAATAGTTTGGCACTTAAATAATAATTTGTTGAAACCTTTTACTTCTTACAAGTAGAATATAGGACTTATAAAGAATCGATGTATTTTATGGAGGCAAAGCAGTATTTTTTAGAGACTTACTTTATTTTTTAAAAGGAACTGTATATACATCACGAAAAATATGGATATATACACAAGAGTCTGTTCATGTTAGTCATCTGAAAGTAGAAGAAGGGAATTCAAAACAGAAAAAAAATATAGTGAAAAGAAAAAGAACACTAATTAAGAAATTGTACATGGTGAAATGTTACATGTGAGAAGAATAGATTGTATAATTCTATTTATAAAATTGCTGCAAATATGTTGTTAGATAAAATGTTTACATTAGAATGGTTATAGAGTAAGTTAACAAAAATATTTGATCAGGTGATTTTATTGTAGATGATTTTTCCCTTGAATGTCTGTTTTTCTTTATGTGTTTTTATAATAAAATTAGAGTTAGTATGACCAAGAGAAAGAGAGGATAACCATGGTCTGGGACAATATATTGGTGAAAGATTTTTAGGCCAGGAAGCTACCCTGTATGATACTATAATTGTGTCAACTATAATTGTGTCATGGTGGCACTAGTGGTAAAGAACCCATCTGTCAATGCAGGAGACACATAAGACTCAGATTTGATCCCTGTGTTGGGAAGATCCCCTGGTGGATGGCAACCCACTCTAGTATTCTTGCCTGGAGACTCCCATGGATAGAGGAGCCAGGCAGGCTACGGTTGATAGGGTCTCAAAGAGTAAGACAAAACTGAAGCAACTTAGCATGCATGCACACACTTATAGAACGTACAACATCAAGAGCAAGCCATAATGTGATTATAAAGGGTCAGAATAGGATCTCAGTTGTAACAAAGGTACCACTCTGTTGGGGGATGCTGATAATGGAAGAGGCTATGCAAGTGTGTGGATGGGAGTATATGGGAAGTCTCTTTACCTTCCTCTTACTTTTGCTGTGAACCTTAAACTATTATAAAAAAAAAACTAATTTAAAAAAAATTAACATGACACTGACATGCTTGGAATCACTTTGGTAAATGAATGATAACTAATCGCTTTTGTTATCTGGCAAGTTGTAACAGCAGTCATCCCACAGAGAAACAAGACGTATAAAACTGCCTCCTAACTGTTCCCCTGATTCCATCCTTGTCATTCTGCAGTCTAGTTTCCTTACAGCAGTCAGAGTGATCCTTTTTAAAGTATATGTCACAACATGTCACTCCCCTGTTCAAAACACTCTATGGCTTCCCACCTTGGAGTAAAATCCAGAGTCCTCCGTAACCGCTACACAATCTGCTGCCGCCGCCACCCACAGCCTCTCATCTACCGCTGACTCATTCTGTTGTCACCACACTGGGCTCTCGGCTGGTGGCTTGTCTTCCACATAGCAAGGCCTCTTGCCTCAGATCTTTTCACTTACTGTCCCCTGCGTTACTGTCTTGCCTGCTAGCCCCATGATTCCATTACCGATATGCACACCTTTCCTGAATACCTTTCTTCTCCAATTATTCTATATCCCCTCACTCTTTTATTTTTCTTATATTTCTTCTTAATACTTAGAACCGAGTAAAATAGTTACATCATCACTTTTATCTTTTCTCCCCCTACTGGAGTCCAAGTTCTCTAGGGCCATGCCCTGTTAGACCCTCAGAGACCAGTACAGTACCTAGCCCTTAGCCACACAGAAGTCCATTTCTCCCATGCCAGATCTTCCTCAAGCTTAGATGTGTACTGTGCAAATAAACCACAAAGGCTTCCCATTCAGCTTCTTGTCCTCTTGTTTATCTTTGAATCAGTCTTTTTTCCCTGGAAAAGGGAATGGCTACCCACTCCAGTATTCTGGCCTGGAGAATTCCATGGACAGAGGAGCCTGGCAGGCTACATTCCATGGGGTCACAAAGAGTTGGACACTACTTAGCTACTAACACTTTCACTTTTTATTCCATTTAAGGAGTTCTCTCCTCTCTCATTGCTTCCCAATATGCATGGCTACCTTCCTTCCTTCCTTTCTCTCTTTCCTCCTTTTTTTCTCCCTTCTCCTTCCCTCCATCCTTCCGTTCCTTCTTTTATTCTTTTTCTAAACTACAGAACATATCAGTTTGTGCTTGGTTTGTTACTCTCTCCCATGTCATTCACCTGAAAATGAGACTACTTATCATATCTGGCAATACAAATGTATATTTTTAAATTGGTAGAAAATAAGATTCCACTCTTCTCATCGGGGCAGCAATTTATCAAGAAGTACTGTTTCATGCCATTATATATTTATAGACTTAAGGGAAATATCTGCTAGCAACTTATTACTGGTTGTTTTTGCCTAGCAATAGTTTATTTCCTTTAAGGTAATTTGAAACAGGTTGACACGAGAGGATCTTCTTGCTGCCTTTGGTCTCTTTCTAATCCTCCCTAGCTCCAGATAGTAAATAAATTTATTGATCAACTTATACACAAACTAGAGTTTTAATCAGGATGGATAATAGCATTTCAAATCTGTGTATTTATATTCTTTTACTTCTATAGAGCAGGTATAGGGACATAATCTGGATAGTTGAGAAATAATGCATTTGGAAAACTTTTAATATTTTTAAAAAAGTATTATGGGGAAGACAAGTTGTAACTTTATAAATGATGCTGAATAGCACACTCCCCCCTCGATGCTGTACAGGTTGTGCCTGACCTGAGGCTGTAGGGCAGGTGGATATCTA
The DNA here is from genome assembly GCF_032405125.1 of Capricornis sumatraensis. Lineage (NCBI taxonomy): Eukaryota > Metazoa > Chordata > Mammalia > Artiodactyla > Bovidae > Capricornis > Capricornis sumatraensis. The sequence continues at coordinate 75,244,519 of NC_091077.1, forward strand.
GTAGACAGAGATTTTGCTTTGCTCACATTTTCCATGCAAACACTGCTTTCTTCAAAATTTTTTAAGCTTGTATCTGAAATTTCTGTTGACAGTAGATAAGAATTTTGCTTTGCCTACATTTTTCATGTGAACTCTGCTTTCTTCAGAACTTTTTAAAAGTTTGTACCTAAAATTTTACCAAGAAAATTATTTCATATACATTATTTTACTTTTAAATAATTTTATTTTCATTAAAGTTAGTGGATTACTAGATAATAAGTAAATTGTTTGAAGCTAATCTTGTGAGTTCCATTTCTGATAGAATGGTGAATTGATACCCCAACTAACATAAAAGAATGCTGGAAAATTTACTGTGGATCTGGTAAGAAAATAAGACATATTCTGATGTTGAGAGTGAAACAAAAGCAGAAAGTAGGAAACTTCTATGTGACTTTGGCATGTTAGGAAAGTTTCATGAGATGAATAAAAAGTTCATTTTTGAATTAAACAGATATTAATTCTGAGGTTTGTAGGGTGAGAGCAGATGAAATAGAGATTATGTCATTCTGTTAATATTAGTAAAATTAACACGTGCTCTCTTTACTCCTACATTTGTCTAATCTTACCCAATCCAAATTCTTCTATTAAAAATCCTATCTTTTATTTATATTTTAGCCAGACCTATTCAGAAAACGTATCTGAAAACAGAATTTTCTTTCTTTCTTTCTTTAAATTTAAATTTATTTATTTTAATTGGAGGCTAATTACTTTACAATATTGTATTGGTATTGCCATACATCAACATGAATCCACGACAGGTGTACACGTGTTCCCAATCCTGAACCCCTCTCGCACCTCCCTCCCCTTACCATCCCTCTGGTTCATCCCAGTATCCCAGCCCCAAGCATCCTGTATCCTGTATCGAACCTGGACTGGCAATTCATTTCTTATATGATATTATACATGTTTCAATGCCATTCTCCCAAATCATCCCACTCTGTCCCTCTCCCACAGAGTCCAAAAGACTGTTCTATACATCTGTGTCTCTTTTGCTGTCTCGTATACAGGGTTATTGTTACCATCTTTCTAAATTCCATATATATGTGTTAGTATACTGTATTGGTGTTTTTCTTTCTGGTTTACTTCACTCTGTATAATATGCTCCAGTTTCATTCACCTCATTAGAACTGATTCAAATGAATTCTTTTTAATGGCTGAGTAATACTCCATTGTGTATATGTACCACGGCTTTCTTATCCATTCATCTGCTGATGGACATCTAGGTTGCTTCCATGTCCTGGCTATTATAAACAGTGCTGCAATGAACATTGGGGTACATGTGTCTCTTTCAGTTCTGGTTTCCTTGGTGTGTATGCCCAGCAGTTGGATTGCTGGGTCATAAGGCAGTTCTATTTCCAGTTTTTTAAGGAATCTCCACACTGTTCTCCATAGTGGCTGTACTAGTTTGCATTCAACCAACAATGTAAGAAGATTCCCTTTTCTCTACACCCTCTCCAGCATTTATTGCTTGTAGACTTTTGGATTGCAGCCATTCTGACTGGTGTGAAGTGGTACCTCATTGTGGTTTTGATTTGCATTTCTCTGATAATGAGTGATGTTGAGCATCTTTTCATGTGTTTGTTAGCCATCTGTATGTCTTCTTTGGAGAAATGTCTATTTAGTTCTTTGGCCGTTTTTTTGATTGGGTCTTTTATTTTTCTGGAATTGAGCTGCAGGAGTTGCTTGTATATTTTTGAGATTAGTTGTTTGTCAGTTGCTTCATTTGCTATTATTTTCTCCCATTCAGAAGGCTGTCTTTTCACCTTGCTTATAGTTTCCTTTGTTGTGCAGAAGCTTTTAATTTTAATTAGATCCCATTTGTTTATTTTGCTTTTATTTCCAGAATTCTGGGAGGTGGATCATAGAGGATCCTGCTGTGATTTATGTCAGAGAATGTTTTGCCTATGTTCTCTAAGAGTTTTATAGTTTCTGGTCTTATGTTTAGATGTTTAATCCATTTTGAGTTTATTTTTGTGTATGGTGTTAGAAAATGTTCTAGTTTCATTCTTTTACAAGTGGTTGATCAGTTTTCCCAGCACCACTTGTTAAAGAGATTGTCTTTAATCCATTGTATATTTTTGCCTGCTTTGTCAAAGATAGGGTGTCCGTAGGTGCATGGATTTATCTCTGAGCTTTCTATTTTGTTCCATTGATCTATATTTCTGTCTTTATGCCAGTATCATACTGTCTTGATGACTGTGGTTTTGTAATAGAGCTTGAAGTCAGGCAGGTTGATTCCTCCAGTTCCATTCTTCTTTCTCAAGATTGCTTTGGCTGTTTGAGGTTTTTTGTATTTCCATACAAATTGTGAAATTATTTGTTCTAGCTCTGTGAAAAATACCGTTGGTAGCTTGATAGGGATTGCATTGAATCTATAGATTGCTTTGGGTGGTATACTCATTTTCATGACATTGATTCTTCTGATCCATGAGCATGGTATATCTCTCCATCTATTAGTATCCTCTTTGATTTCTTTCACCAGTGTTGTATAGTTTTCTATATATAGGTCTTTAGTTTCTTTAGGTAGATATATTCCTAAGTATTTTATTCTTTTCATGCAATGGTGAATGGAATCGTTTCCTTAATTTCTCTTTCTATTTTCTCATTATTAGTGTATAGGAATGCAAGGGATTTCTGTGTGTTGATTTTATATCCTGCAACTTTACTATATTCATTGATTAGCTCTAGTAATTTTCTGGTGGAGTCTTTAGGGTTTTCTATGTAGAGGATCATGTCATCTGCAAACAGTGAGAGTTTGTCTTCTTCTTTTCCAATTTGGATTCCTTTTATTTCTTTTTCTGCTCTGATTGCTGTGGCCAAAACTTCCAAAACTATGTTGAATAGTAGTGGTGAAAGTGAGCACCCTTGTCTTGTTCCTGATTTTAAGGGAAATGCTTTCAATTTTCACCATTGAGGATAATGTTTGCTGTGGGTTTGTCATATATAGCTTTTATTATGTTGAGGTATGTTCCTTCTATTCCTGCTTTCTGGAGAGTTTTTATCATAAAATGATGTTGAATTTTGTCAAAGGCTTTCCCTGCATCTATTGAGATAATCATATGGATTTATTTTTCAATTTGTTAATGTGGTGTATTACATTGACTGATTTGCGGATATTGAAGAATCCTTGCATCCCTGGGATAAAGCCCACTTGGTCATGGTGTATGATCTTTTTAATGTGTTGTTGGATTCTGATTGCTAGAATTTTGTTAAGGATTTTTGCATCTATGTTCATCAGTGATATTGGCCTGTAATTTTCCTTTTTTGTGGCATCTTTGTCAGGTTTTGGTATTAGGGTGATGGTGGCCTCATAGAATGAGTTTGGAAGTTTACCTTCCTCTGCAATTTTCTGGAAGAGTTTGAGTAGGATAGGTGTTAGCTCTTCTCTAAATATTTGTTAGAATTCAGCTGTGAAGCCATCTGGACCTGGGCTTTTGTTTGTTGGAAGATTTCTGATTACAGTTTCAATTTCCGTGCTTGTGATGGGTCTGTTAAGATTTTCTATCTCTTCCTGGTTCAGTTTTGGAAAGTTGTACTTTTCTAAGAATTTGTCCATTTCTTCCACATTGTCCCTTTTATTGGCATATAATTGCTGATAGTAGTCTCTTATGATCCTTTTTATTTCTGTGTTATCTGTTGTGATCTCTCCATTTTCACCTCTAATTTTATTGATTTGATTTTTCTCCCTTTGTGAAAACGAATTTTCTTCTCCCAAAGATAATTGTAATCTTCTAATCTTTTCCCTCTTTTCCATGTAACTCTTACTTGCATACATTGTTCTGAAATTCTTATCTTCTACTGAACTAGAACAAAAGGCAGTCACTTCTCACATGTTTCTGTGCTTCTCTGAATATTTGTGATATAAAAAGTTCACAAGCAAAAATATCTCCCCTCAGGAGAGTTACACATTTCACAAGAAAATGGTTTTTCTGGGATGAAAAACAATTGCCTGATTAGCAAAAAGTAGAGCCATGTCAAGTTCAGTGGTAAACTCTTACTGGATACCGGGTTATAAACTAGAACATCTGCATCTGGTCATGACAGGTTTTCTTTGCCTCTTTTATGCAAATACCATTCTGTTCAGTAGGTTCTCTGAGTTAAAGCTATATATTTTCATAAACTCAGATGCTGTTTATGCTTTGCCCCTTTTGACTGACAAGGAGCTATCTGGAAATTAGAGGTTAGCAGTCTGTTTCTGAATTGCCAAAAGCTATAGTCTCAGAAAGAAGCTAAATATAGCGGTAGAGATGATAACTTATCAGAGTGAAGGAACATGTAGTATTCAAATCATTTCTCAATTATAATATATTTAAATGAAGTCCTATATCAACCTAAATTATGACAAATCATGGAACTGTAATTTATATTCACTAATTTAGAACCATACATTTAAGCAAATTCATTTACAGTAACAGTTCTACTTAAAGTAATCTACCACAAAAGGATGATCAAATAAAAATGTGCATAGGTTACTCCACAGAGGCATGAAGTATTGGCACATTACTTATACAAACAGAATTTACAGAAATGGGAAAAGGATTGCTACTGAACAGAATTATTTTATTTCATTAGTTTAAGGTAGTATTAAGCATAATTTCATAAGTAGTGATTTGCCAGATGCTTTCAATGGAATAGTTGATTCATTGCTTATTTTGAACACTGAGTTTTATGTCATTTTAAAAGAGAAATATGTTTGAAATAGAGCATATTGAAGAAATTTTAAAGCATGGCTCATACCTATATAATTATTTAATTAATTAAACTTTATTTTCATCTTTTCGGCACATTGAAAAGATGTCAGGTTACTCTGAGGGATATGTATAACCAAAATACAACTCAAAAAATGAAAATATGAAATAAAAAGTTGTTTTCCAGTTTGGATTTTTGTATTTCCCAATTCAATTATTTCACTACTTCTTTCTTTCCAGAGAAGTAACATTTGTTATATAATATAGTTTAATTCAGTTTACTTATATCAGTATTTAAAATTTTAATAACTACCTTTTTTGCTAAAAAGAAAGATTTAAATAACTTGTTCAAGAATGTATGATCTTTAATATTTTATAATATAATTTAATGTTTAAGAACGATCTAATACCAGATGACTAGTCCAACCTTTCATGCAATGAATCTGTTTTCTATATTCTTACATTTTATATATATTTTATTATGAAAATTTAGATGTTTCATTTTTTTTTACTGTGAAAATAAAATAGGGAAAATGGAAGATTTATAAATAGTTCAGTCACTAGTCTTTGAGGAATTGTTAACTGATCAAGGAGACTGAATGTAATTGAGCACTTTGTCTTTACAAATTTTAGGATGTGTGAGAGGCACATAGGGTACTTTCTAAAAATGCTGAAATTTCTACATTTCAGTTTACTTTCCAAAATAAAAAGTTCTCAGTCAAAATAGGAGAAGCAATGCATCAATAAAACTAGGATAGAGTTTGGGATAGGGAGATCGGAAAATGTGGAAAAGAATTAAAAATGCTGTACATTAACATGTGGAGGATTACTAAATGCAGATAGAGTAGGGCTCAGAAGCAGTGTTATATGATTGCCTATTTCTTATCCTGAACTCTATTCATTGGTTAAGGATCTGAGGATCTGGAGGTAAAAATGAAAGTTGTTACTGTGTCCCAGGCAGAAGAGAGAAAACCTGGTGGAGGTGTGTTGGAAAGGGTCCCTAAGACAACTCTGTCTTAATAGTTCCCTTGGCTGAGGACTGACTTGACACGATTTGAGTTGATACCCTTGTCTTAACACAACTGAGTGACTGAATAATTCCCTTGAAGGACTCACAAAACTTAGAAAAACTGTTATACTCAGAGTTATAGTTCAATACAGTGAAAAGATACATTACAGTCAGGAGAGGACATGTAGAGTGAAGTTCTGCAGGAACCAGGTCCAAGCTTCTTCTTATCCTCTCCCAGTTCAGTTCAGTTCAGTTCAGTTCAGTGGCTAAGTCATGTCCAACTCTTTGTGACCCCATGAATCGCAGTATGCCAGGCCTCCCTGTCCATCACCAACTCCCGGAGTTCACTCAGACTCATGTCCACCGAGTCAGTGATGCCATCCTCACGTCCACTGAGTCAGTGAGGCCATCCAGCCATCTCATCCTCTGTCGTCCCCTTCTCCTCCTGCCCCCAATCCCTCCCAGCATCAGAGTCTTTTCCAATGAGTCAACTCTTCACATGAGGTGGCCAAAGTACTGGAGCTTCAGCTTTAGCATCATTCCTTCCAAAGAAATCCCAGGGCTGATCTTCAGAATGGACTGGTTGATTGTCCTTGCAGTCCAAGGGACTCTCAAGAGTCTTCTCTAACACCACAGTTCAAAAGCATCAATTCTTTGGCACTCAGCCTTCTTCACAGTCCAACTCTCACATCCATACATGACCACAGGAAAAACCATAGCCTTGACTAGATGGACCTTGGTTGGCAAAGTAATGTCTCTGCTTTTGAATATGCTATCTAGGTTGGTCATAACTTTTCTTCTAAGCAGTAAGCGTCTTTTTAAATTTCATGGCTGCAGTCACCATCTGCAGTGATTTTGGAGCCCCAAAAATAAAGTCTGACACTGTTTCCACTGTTTCCCCATCTATTTCCCATGGAGTGATGGGACCGGATGCCATGATCTTCGTTTTCTGAATGGTAAGCTTTTAGCCAACTTTTTCACTCTCCTCTTTCACTTTCATCAAGAGGCTTTTTAGTTCCTCTTCACTTTCTGCCATAAGGGTGGTGTCATCTGCATATCTGAGGTTATTGATTTTTCTCCCGGCTATCTTGATTCCAGCTTGTATTTCTTCCAGTCCAGCGTTTCTCATGATATACTCTGCATATAAGTTAAATAAGCAGGGTGACAATATACAGCCTTGACATACTTCTTTTCCTATTTGGAACCAGTCTGTTGTTCCATGTCCAGTTCTAACTGTTGCTTCCTGACCTGCATACAGCCTTCTAAAGAGGCAGGTCAGGTGGTCTGGTATTCCCATCTCTTTCAGAATTTTCCAGTTTATTGTGATCCACACAGTCAAAGGCTTTGGTATAGTCAATAAAGCAGAAATAGATGTTTTTCTGGAACTCTCTTGCTTTTTCCATGATCCAGCGGATGTTGGCAATTTGATCTCTGGTTCCTCTGGTTTTCTAAAACCAGCTTGAATATCAGGAAGTTCATGGTTCACATATTGCTGAAGCCTGGCTTGGAGAATTTTGAGCATTACTTTACTAGCATGTGAGATGAGTACAGTTGTGTGGTAGTTTGAGCATTCTTTGGCATTGCCTTTCTTTGGGATTGGAATGAAAACTGACTTTTTCCAGTCCTGTGGCCACTGCTGAGTTTTCCCCATTTGCTGGCATATTGAGTGCAGCACTTTCACAGCATCATCTTTCAGGATTTGAAATAGCTTAACTGGAATTCCATCACCTCTACTATCTTTGTTTGTAGTGATGCTTTCTAAGGCCCACTTGACTTCACATCCCAGGATGTCTGGCTCTAGGTGAGTGATCACATCATCATGATTCTCTGGGTCGTGAAGATCTCTTTTGTACAGTTCTGTGTATTCCTGCCACCTCTTCTTAGTATCTTCTGCTTCTGTTAGGTCCATACCATTTCTGTCCTTTATCAAGCCCATCTTTGCATGAAATACTCCTTTGGTATCTCTAATTTTCTTGAAGAGATCTCTAGACTTTCCCATTCTGTTGTTTTCCTCTATTTCTTTGCATTGATCACTGAAGAAGGCTTTCTTATCTCTTCTTGCTATTCTTTGGAACTCTGCATTCAGATGCTTATATCTTTCCTTTTCTCCTTTGCTTTTCGCTTCTTTTCACAGCTATTTTTATTGCCTCCCCAGACAGCCATTTTGCTTTTTTGCATTTCTTTTCCATGGGAATGGTCTTGATCCCTGTCTCCTGTACAATGTCATGAACCTCATTCCATCGTTCATCAGGCACTCTATCTATCAGATTTAGGCCCTTCAATCTATTTCTCACTTCCACTGTATAATCATAAGGGATTTGATTTAGGTCATACCTGAATGGTCTAGCAATTTTTCCTACTTTCTTCAGTTTAAGTCTGAATTTGGTAATAAGGAGTTCATGATCTGAGCCACAGTCAGCTCCTGGTCTTGTTTTTGTTGACTGTATAGAGCTTCTCCATCTTTGGCTGCAAAAAATATAATCAATCTGATTTCAGTGTTGACCATCTGGTGATGTCCATGTGTAGAGTCTTCTCTTGTGTTGTTGGAAGAGGGTGACCAGTGCATTTGCTATGACCAGTGCATTTTCTTGGCAAAACTCTATTAGTCTTTGCCCTGCTTCATTCCGCATTCCAAGGCCAAATTTGCCTGTTACTCCAGGTGTTTCTTGACTTCCTACTTTTGCATTCCAGTCCCCTATAATGAAAAGGACATCTTTTTGGGGTGTTAGTTCTAAAACATCTGTATGTCTTCATAGAACCATTCAACTTCAGCTTCTTCAGCATTACTGGTTGGGGCATAGACTTGGATTACCATGATATTGAATGGTTTGCCTTGGAAACGAACAGAGATCATTGTGAAAGTGAAAGTCACTCAGTCCTGTCCGACTCTTTGTGACCCAATCCCTGGAATTCTGTAGGCTAGAATAATGGAGTGAGTAGCCATTCCTTTCTCCAGGGGATCTTCTCAACCCTGGGATCAAATCCAGGTATCCCGCATTGCGGGCAGATTCTTGACCAGCTGAGCCACTAGGGAAGCCCAGGAATACTGAAGTGGGTAGCTTATCCCTTCTCTTGGGATCTTCCCAACCCAGGAATTGAACCCAGAGGAATGGCACAGATAAATGCTCAATTCACCCAGGAACGATGTGTGACAAAATATGCTTTGGAGGTGGGCCGTGTAGGTACTCATCACTTGTGTGATTGATCTTAGTTACTCATCTTCAGCCTCCCAAGAGATCAAATTGATAAGAGCATGGATTAAAAGCCTCAGGCATACCTGAACACCCTTATCAGGCAGGATATTCCCAGCATTCAGAAGCTTTCTCACCAGAGCTAGTGAAGGGCCTGCTGAGTTATCTTCTACTGCACAGATGATGAGGTCCAAAAGGATAATCAGATCATAACAGAGCCTGCCAAACTTTACCAAACATTCTGAACACCCTACACCTATTTTTCAAGTGGCAGTAGCCAATAGGCAAAAAAGAAAAAAGAAAGAGTATATCCTTCTGAATCATTGGGAGGGAAATACTTTAAATTGGAAGTTTCACAGAGGGTTTCTAAAAAATTGTATTTTATATTTGAAAAAGGAAGGAATATGTAAAAAGCTCACAACCTTAGTGGCATTATGAAAAACATTCAGTTTTCTTGTGTCTTTAATGTCTACAGTGGTGATTTTTACATGTAACAATGAATGTCTTAGACTAGAAGAATATTTATGATAGGAGGCCAGGAGTTAGCTTAAGAGAGCTTTAAACTGAAATGAGAAAGGGAGAATACACAGAAGGAACCTAAATCATTCTTTCTCTAATTACCTGCCTGGCTAATTCCCTTACCCCTTAAAATCTGCCCACATCTCGCCTTCTTTATCATGTCTACCTTGATCAACAAGATAAGCTGACTCCTATGAAACTGTTCTTAAGTCAAAAACAGTTGCATATTTCAATCTTGCTCCCTATGTTTCAATCTGCAACTCTTGCTCTCTAGCATTCTCATTTCCTACTTACCCTATACTACTTTTAATTATTTTTTCATTATATATAACCACCATCTAAAATACTACATAAGGAAAGTTCATTGTATTTACTATTATCTATATTAACATCCTACAAAAATACATGAACATTGAGATCTGATATTTTTTTCCCTTTAATTTACAGATGTAGTCTAAGAACTTAGAAAAGTACCTGACGCAATGTTACCAAATAGCTATTTGTTGAAAACGTTGAATAGCTACTGAATGCCTGCTTTATTAGAAAGTAATAGATACTGAATGCCTCCTTTATTAGAAAGTAATAAAGCAGTCATTCAGCCATCTATTTAATAGTTGGAAACATTTGGAAGCAGGTTTTAGATATTCTGTACCAGAATGACCTGGGCTTCCCTGGTGGCTCAGAGGGTAAAGCGGCTGCCTGCAATGCAGGAGACCTGGGTTTGATCCCTGGTTCAGGAAGCTCCTCTGGAGAAGGAAATGGCAACCCCCTCCAGTACTCTTGCCTGGTAAATCCCATGGATGGAGAAGCCTGGTAGGCTACAGTCCATGGGGTTGCAGAGTCAGACACAACTGAGTGACTTCACTTTGCTTCACACCAGTATGACCTAATAGATAACCATAAAACTTTATAGTCAGATAATTGTTTTGGATCCCTACTTCGCTAACTAGCTCTATAAACTTTGGGCTTTTTTTTTTTTTTTTTGGCCACGCCTTGTAGCATGTGGACATATGGGAATCTTCATCCCCCTGACTAGGGATCGAACCTGTGCCCCCTGCATTTGGAGTACAGAGTCTTAACCACTGGACTGCCAGGGAAGTCCCAACTTTGGGCATTCTTTTCTTGAAAATTTCTCCAACGTATAGTTTCTTCATCTTTACAGTAGGAATAGTGATACTTACCTGAAGTGCTATTGTATAAAGCATGATTATTTCCATTCTGTTTTACATAATGTACAAGAAATGTCTTTTTATTTACAAAGAAGATCTTGTATAATTAAATATTTTTAGAATAAGTGTGGGTTATGGACAGAAATACAGCAATAGGAGAGTATATATTTGTTCATAAAATGATAACCAATGAGGGTCAAGGAAATGTAAATAAAATATAACAAGGAGGAGGAATTGTGTAATACAAAAGATGACTCAACTGAGATTCTAAATGCTCCTTGTTCATGTAAATAAACTAGTATGAACATAGAAAACTTCTAGAAGAAGGATACATAAAAACTCATGCACTTAGGCTAATAACAACAACAACAACAAAACCCACCAATTATTAGGATGGAAGTGACCTGATTAAAGAGTAATTGTGATAGAAAAGGGTTTATGACTCTATGACTTCCAAAGATCTGAGCCACTTTTAGCTGTTACCCTGGTTTTCAGCTGGTCCATCATATCTTTGTGGTAAGTTTTCTTTCTGTTTGTATTGTTTTGCTGCATCACATTTCCCTTTTAGAGACACTTTTAGGAGTATCTTGGTGGAATTTATGGCTCACCTCTAGGATGCACCCAGGGAGTAGAGAAGATATTTAGGCTTCAATAATTGCCCCTAGGAGAATTTTTGAGTCTTGAACAAGAGGCACATGACAATTCTCTTTGTTCTTTCCCATTTTGAGGCTTGGCTGCCAGCCTACCACTGATTCTTAATATCTCTCCAAGTATATCTACACTGGTGGTGGTTTAGTTGCCAAGTCATGTCCAACTCTTGTGAACCCATGGACTGTAGCTCGCCAGGCTCCTCTGTCCATGGGATTCTCCAGGCAAGAATACTAGCACGGGTTGCCATTTCCTTCTTCAAGGGATCTGCCCAACCCAGGAATCAAACCCAAGTCTCCTGCATTGCAGGCAGATTCTTTACTGACTGAGCTACAAGGGAAGCCCTATATCTACTCTATCTCTCAAAACAATTCTTTTTCTTTTTTTTAAACATAGTCAGTTTCTATCACTTGCTACCCACTACACTGATAGCCAGATGTGGTTAGTTCTAGCTGTATGACCGAGGGGTTACTGGGATAGGGGACTTGAAATGATAAAACCAGGCAAACCAATATAAACTAGATTCTAACTAGATGCCATAGTTTAAGAACGTTGTTTCCTGAATCATATTGCTAAAACTCTGGACTTAAGTTCCTGTCAATATGATTGAGTAAACAGTCAGAAAAGCTTTCCCTCTGTAAAATATGTAGATGAAATATAACAACTAGATAAAATACAACAATATCCCCTCAAATGCTGAGCTTGTGAGAATGTAAGGAAACTTGCCAGTGACCAAAAAGAAAGAGCTCAAAAACTCTTGAGTAATAAGCCACATTAAAATGATGAGTTGCCTAAAGGTGTTTTCTTCCAATCTTAGTAATCAAAAGGCTTGTCTTTCAATGGGCACTTGGAAGAGTGGCAAAGTGGTCCATATTAGATTTGGAACTGACAAATCTGGGACTCTCAAATGACCATAACCTAAGGAAAGGGTGGAAAGAGAAAGGCAAAATTCCATCCAATAGCAAAGAGAGAGGTGATAATTTAGCTATTTGGGCTTGAGCTCATGTTGAGGAAAAAATGCCTCCCTTAAAGAGTTGTAACCTTAAATATCCCTTATGCTGATGGATAGGTAAAATTTGTACTTCCTTTGTAATCCTGAAAACTTCCAAATGAGTTATTATAATATTATAAATGAGTCTCAGATCGGTTGAACATGAGGATCCTTGACAGAAGCAGAAATAAGTTCTCTTTTGAGGGATGTGCTCTCAACTCAAGCTGCACCGAATTTTCATGGATTAAATCTGGGCACTTCAGACTTAAAGAGCATTCAAGGCAACATGCCATCATGAGCAAGAGTCAGCAAAAATAACGAAAAGCAGTGTCAGACCTTCAGGATCTTCAGATAATGGAATTAGACAATAAAGAAGGAAAATGAATATTCTTAACTTGTTAAAATTTTAAGTATCAGAGCAACGCCACTGTTATTAAAGGAAGCACAGGCATCTTTGAAGAAAAAGAAGACTTGAAAACAATGTAGTAATTTAATTTAATAATACAATGGATAGGTTTAATGGCAGATTGGACAAAGTTGAAGACATATTTAGCAAATTACAAGACAGTCTAAAGAAATAACTACTAGTGCAGCATAGACAATGCAAAGAAAAATATGAAAGTGAGGAACAGAGAATGACAAGTACTATCATGGATTTAATTATAATTTAACAAGAATGTAAAAAGAATAAAGAATGAGGAAGGGGTAACATGATGAGATAATGAGTGGTTATTTTTGAAAATTTTTTCAATATCAAGCATCCACTGATTAAAAACTATAGTAAGTCCTGAGAAAGCAAAAAATAGAAATAAATCCATAGTGAATTCATTTGTTTCTCAATTTTTTCTGAAGATTCTTCATGATCTGCCTCCACCACACCTAGCCAGTTTTATTTCCCACTAGTAACAGCTATGCATACATAGTTCTTGTTTTGAAAATTTGTCTCTTAGTCAATACATATCATGGTTGGTGTTTACTATGAATTTGCTTCTTTTCCCTAATATGAAAGTCTCTTTTTCTTCTCCTTGTCAAAATCATATTTATTCATCATATCCTTTTTTCACAGATCCTCCCGATTATTCTAGTCACACTGAAGTCTTTTTTCTAAACTTCTGTAATATTTGTATTATGAACTCATTCACTCATTCATGATATTTATTGAGAGTTTGCTATAAACTGGCTGGATGCCAAGTCCAGTAAGAAATTAGACAGAAATGTCCCCTGTCCTTAGGAACATTAATATTCAGCCAAAAATGATGTAAAATAATTAAAATACAGTGATAAAGTATAAACAACAAGGTATGAAATGAACACGTATTGAGATAGAGTGGGGAAAGTAATCAAATATATGGGTCACTGAAAGTTTCTGAAGGGAAGTAATATTTCTGCTTATACATGAATATCAAGTAGAAATTATCCAGGTTCAGGTACGGGGGTAGGGTGAAAAACAGCAGAAGAAAATTCAAGCAGTGGGACTAACATATTTCACAGTAGAGAAGCTTAAGAGCTGATGGAGTTTAGAGACTGCATGGGGTTTGACATGGTTATAGTGTAGAGGGCAGGGCTGAGAATGGTGAGGGTTAAGTCAGAAGTGATGAGCTAGACAAGGTCCGGGTGGAGGCAGGCTATATGAGCCACGTCAAGAAATTTGAACTTTGTCCTAAAGGCATTGAAAAATCATTTATGGATGTGATAAATGGAGACTATATTATTCTACTTTTGTATCAGAGAGGTAACTTTCATTCCCACTGGGGAGATAGATTGAAGGAAGAGAGACCAGTAAAGAGATTGCTACAATGCTTTAGATAAAAGCTGGTGGTAACTGACACTAACATGATAACAGTGGCAAGAGCGAGTAGTGTACAAACTTGCCAGACACCTGGAATAATTTCTTTTTTCTAATAGTTAGCTATGTGCTTGTTTTGTCTTTTCTGTTATGAGCTACTTAAGAGCAGAGACCATGTCTTTTTATTTATTTTTATCCAAGTCATTGGTAGTGGAATCATAAATATTTGCTGGCTGAATGGGTCTTTGGATAGAACTATTCAATCATTGAGAATTTGTTAAGATAGCTGGCAGAAGATTCAAGATGAAATTCTCCATAGTTCAGTTTTCAGCGTGGTAATAAAAATGGTACTGTGATGCAGAATTCTCAACCGTTACCTTCTTACAGTGACCAGAGTAGTGAGCTATAAAGTTAGTGATGAAGAATGAACCAGTAGTTACAGCAGTTATCTAGGCTCTAGGGTAGGAAGTCAATGCCAGTGACAAATTGCCAATACATGACAATTTAAAATCCAGTAAGTGAAGTTAACAAAGTTGCTTTATAGCTCAGTGAACTCATGGGTAGGGCTGGAAGCCATTTTCATCCTGTATCATCAGACTGGCTGTCTTATGAGCAATATAAATAGCAATCTGGCAAGGAATCAGAATATCTCTCTTTAGGAAATAAATGATAAGGGTGTATTCAGGTTAGCTTTGTATGTTCAGTGGAGCAAAAATTAGAAATGTATGAAAATGATCATCACTTTGAAGGGAAACACAGCAGGGACTGACTGAATTTTTTTTTTTTAATGGGGAACCTATCTCCTCATGCAAATAATTTCCCCCTTCAATTTTGTGAAGTGGTAAACAGTTTCTTCTAAAATCCAACAACTGTGTTATTTCTTGGCTTTTCTTGGATACTTGCTCACTATGAAACTAAACATGATATATGCATCATTGTGTGTGAAATTTTAAATGAGCATTAAGAGAGTTCATGTGATAATTCATTGTGGGTTTCTCTTTTTTAAATCCTAAATATGAGAATCTTTCAACATTAAAAAGTGCTTTATCTTGTATAATATGTTCAGGATTAATAGGTGCTTTTGTGGCATGATATGCTTATAAAAGCAAGCTTGAGCTAAAGAATTATAATTATAGTAGAATTATATTATTGAGATGGCAAACAAAGCAGTGATATAACAACATATTCCCCAAGAAACTTATCACAAGTATGTTTCATAAAAATAGGTAGTATTTACTGAGTACATACAATCTGAATTTTGAATTAAGCATGTTATTATTTCATGCTCATAACAAATTTATGTAGCAAAGTCGCTCAGTCGTGTCCGACTCTTTGTGACCCCATGGACTGTAGCTTACCAGGCTCCTCAGTCCATGGAATTTTCCAGGCAATAGTACTGGAGTGGGTTGCCAAGTAGTAGATGTTATTTTTATTCATATTTTATGGCTAAGGAACCAGTACTCAGATAGTTTGGAAACTTGCTCAGTCCTGGGATTAATACCTTGATTTGGTGAATCTGGGTTTCAGAATCCAGAACTGGTACTTTTTACCACCATGCTTACAGTCATAATTAATGCCTGCTAAGAAAGAAACGTCATTTGTAGTTTTGACAAAGTTGGATGGCGGTTACTATGGTTCTAATCTTCCACCAATATATATATATATAAATATCGGGACACCATTGCCTGGTGTAATCTGTGGTTATTTCCAAAGGACTTTTATTCAGCTCTTAGGGAGGTTAGGTTTAGAGTTCAACATTTAACCAGAAGATGTCATATTCATCATCTTATTCTGAAATTATTCTCCATGCTTTCTGGGTTTAATTGGCTTACCCACCCTCCAGCTGTTCTTGGTGCATCCACAGAGGGGTCACACCTGCAGACTTCTTTAGATCTCAGCACACAATCAAAATCTCTCCTTGATTCTCAAACTGTAGAATTCTTTACTTCCTAACAGACCCTCTTTTGCCATAAAACCCTTTTACATCTATATTTGTTTTGATTCTCTCTAAATAGTCTAGACAATCTTTGTTGTGCAAAGATTGTTATGCAATCTTTGTTATTAAAAAACCTTAATTCTCCAATTTACCTACTTTAAATGTATCATAATTCTGCATTATTCATATACATATGTCTACACACACACTTTAGATATGTCTACACACATCATCATCAATCCTGAAAAATGATGCTGTGAAAGTGCTGCACTCAATATACCAGCAAATTTGGAAAAACTCATCAGTAGCCACAGGACTGGAAAAGGTCAGTTTTCATTCCAATCCCAAAGAAAGGCAATGCCAAAGAATGCTCAAATGACTGCACAATTGAACTCATCTCACAAGCTAGTAAAGTAATGCTCAAAATTCTCCAAGCCAAGCTTCAGCAATATGAGAGCCATGAAATTCCAGATGTTCAAACTGGTTTTAGGAAAGGCAGAGGAACCAGAGGTCAAATTGCCAACATCTGCTAGATCATCGAAAAAACAAGAGAGTTCCAAAAAACATCTATTTCTGCTTTATTGACTATGCCAAAAAGTTTGACTATGTGGATCACAATAAACTGTGGAAAATTCTGAAAGAGATGGGAATACCAGACCACCTGACCTGCCTCTTGAGAAACCTGTATGCAGGTGAGGAAGCAACAGTTAGAACTGGACATGGAACAACAGACTGGTTCCAAATAGGAAAAGGAGTATGTCAAAGCTGTATATTGTCACCCTGCTTATTTAACTTCTATGCAGAGTACATCATGAGAAACACTGGGCTGGAAGAAGCACAAGCTGGAATCAGGATTGCTGGGAGAAATATCAATAACCTCAGATATGCAGATGACACCACCCTTATGGCAGAAAGTGAAGAGGAACTAAAGAGCCTCTTGATGAAAGTGAAAGAGGAGAGTGGAAAAGTTGGCTTAAAGCTCAACATTCAGAAAATGAAGATCATGGCATCTAGTCCCATCACTTCTTTGGATGGAATGATGCTAAAGCTGAAACTCCAGTACTTTGGCCACCTCGTGCAAAGAGTTGACTCACTGGAAAAGACTCTGATGCTGGGAGGGATTGGGGGCAGGAGGAAAAGGGGATGACAGAGGATGAGATTGCTGGATGGCATCACCGACTCAATGGACATGGGTTTGTGTGAACTCTGAGAGTTGGTGATGGATAGGGAGGAATGGCGTGCTGCAGTTCATGGGGTCACAGAGAGTCAGTAATTACTGAGCGACTGAACTGAAGTGAACTGAACTGAACACACACACTGTCAAAACGACTGAGTTGATAAAGACTTCCTTCTCTCTAGAAGGTAATTGAGAAGACAGTATTTATAAGCAAATACATGACTCTTAATTTCATACTAAATGTTACTATATTATAAAAATATTTTGCATGGTGATCTTTGAATGTTTAGTTATTATTGCAAATGATTCCTCTCTTTGTATATTTTCATGATGGTCGTTCTTGGCTTATATGCCTAATGAGAACATTTCCAAAAGCAAGTGTTATCTTTACCTGTGTGTTTAGACTGCTGATTCCTATTTTACTGTAAGTTTTACCAGAATGAATATTAATCTTGTATAATGAATTTAAGTTTTGGTAGAGATAAGCATACACTTCTAAACTCAATATAAACATTTATCAATATTGAACCATCTTAGCAGCTCAAGGCTGAATCCTATTTCTAATTCTCTTTAAAAGTGCTAGATTAATACAGAGCCCCTGTTTGAGTTTCCTGAGCCATACAGCAAATTCCCGTTGGCTATCTATTTTACATATGGTAATGTAAGTTTCCATGATACTCTTTCCATGCATCTCACCCTCTCCTGCCCTCTCCCCATGTCCATATGTCTATTTCTCTATGTCTGTTTCTCCTAGAGGGGTGGGGTGGGGAGGGAAATGGGAGGCAGGTTCAAAAGGGAGGGGATATATTTTTGTATACCTATGGTTGATTCATGTTGAGGTTTGACAGAAAACAACAAAATTCTGTAGAGCAACTATCCTTCAATTAAACCTCCCCCCCAAAAAACTCTAGGTTAACTTTACTGATGTTTCTCTCAGAATTTTGATCTTGATATTAAAAAATAAGCTTTGCTTACATTCCTCTTTCTCCTTTCTCTCCTCCCCCCATATCTGATATTTTTTTGGTTTGTTTTTTGAAACTATATTTATGATACTTCCATTATTATGGCTTTGTAGAAAGAACTGGGAAGGTTTTTTTTAATTTTTAATTTTTTCAGTGGTTTATGACTGGTTTCTAAAGGTTGGTATATTTCATCTATGAAACTCATTTGCTTCATAACTTTAAGAGGGTAGATCTTTGACCCTCTTTGACCATATTTTCAGTTACTTCGTTGGTACTTGGTCTTTTGCTATCTTCTGAGATAAATTCAGACATCTACATTTCTTTCTAAAATAATTTCATTTATAATTATAATATAATTATATTATATAATATATATAATATATATATATATCTGGTGGCAATAAATACTCACAATGCTTATTTCTTTATTGTTTTCATGCTGCCATCTCACTTCCTATAACTATATACATACGTTAGAGTCTTTCTTTAACTCACATCCATGGCTAATAGATAATGCCTGGATATTTATAGATATTGAAGCCCAGGCGTATTCCCTGGCTTATTCACTCACTCAGAATTATGCCATGTGATAGAGGTGTTAACTCTGTGACAGTAATCACATTCCATTATGCAGATAGATGAAAACAAGAAATTATATACCTTAAGCTTACCCAATGTTGTATGTCAGTTATATTTCTTTTTCCTTTACTTTTAAAATTATTTTTAATTGGAGTATAGTTGATTTGCATTAGGTACTTTCTGTGGCATAGCAAAATGAGTCAGTTAAATACACCCATAGGTACACTCTCTTTTAGATTCTGTTCCTAGATAGGGGTCAACTGTATTTCAATTAAAAAAATAACCCTCATCTTTCCAAGTAAGGGATGGCTTATTTGGTCCTTTCAGGCTACATATAATGTGCTACATACAATGGTAACCTCTGTTTTAAAAAGAATAAACAATTTATTCTTTTTTTTCCCCCTATACCCTCTCTTAATTTGTTTCAAATTTTGCTCTAATATTCATTTTGTGTGGTTTGGGGTTGCTGTTTTTTCCTATCTTCACTGAAAATGCGGTTTACTTCTCTGCTTTTGTTGTTTCATTTTTATTTTAGTTTGAGAGTGGGAGTTGAAATAAAAAGGTTTGCCCTTGTTCCTTTTTAAGCAAAAAATCCCCACTGCCCTGTTTTCTTTACAGTATCATCATTACCTAGGAAAAAAATTAAGTGCTATATTTGCCCATCCTTGGCTCACCTGTATTGTATTAAAAACGGTTAATAACCACTGAATGGTTTCCGTGTATACATTGTTTTGTCATATTCTGTGTGGGCACATGTTTAACACTTACCACCATCCCTCACCTCCCTAGGTTCTTGTCATCAAGAGAATTTTATTATTATTTTTGAAATTTTTAAAATTTAAATTTATTTTTTTTAAATTGGAGGCTAATTAGTTTACAATATTGTATTGGTTTTGCCATACATCAACATGCATCCGCCATGGGTGTACACGTGTTCCCCATCCTGAACCCCTCCCCATACCATCTCTTTGGGTCATCCCAGTGCACCAGCCCCAAGCAGCCTGTATCCTGCATTGAACCTGGACTGGTGATTCGTTTCTTATATGATATTATACTTTTTTCAATGCCATTCTCCCAAATCATCCCATCCTCTCCCTCTCCCACAGAGTCCAAAAGACTGTTCTATACATCTGTGTCTCTTTTGTTCTCTCGCATACAGGGTTATCATTACCATCTTTCTAAATTCCATAGATATGCGTTAGTATACTGTATAGGTGTTTTTCTTTCTGGCTTACTTCACTCTGTATAATCGGCTCCAGTTTCATCCACCTCATTAGAACGGACTCAAATGTATTCTTTTTAATCACTGAGTAATACTCCATTGTGTATATGTACCACAGCTTTCTTATCCATTCATCTGCTGATGGACATCTAGGTTGCTTCCATGTCCTGGCTATTATAAACAGTGCTGTGATGAACATTGGGGTACACGTGTCTCTTTCAGTTTTGGTTTCCTCGGTGTGTATGTCCAGCAGTGGGATTGCTGGGTCATAAGGCAGTTCTATTTGCAATTTTTAAAGGAAGCTTCACACTGTTCTCCATAGTGGCTGTACTAGATTGCATTCCCACCAACAGTGTAAGAGGGTTCCCTTTTCTCCATACCCTCTCCAGCATTTCTTGCTTGTAGACTTTGGATCACAGCCATTCTGACTGGTGTGAAGTGGTACCTCATTGTGGTTTTGATTTGCATTTCTCTGATAATGAGTGATGTTGAGAATCTTTTCATGTGTTTGTTAGCCATCTGTATGTCTTCTTTGGAGAAATGAGAGAAGTTTATTTTGTGAGATGATTTTGGTGCTGTTGTTGTTGTTTAGTCTTTATGTTGTGTCCGACTCTTTGCGACTCCATGGACTGTAGCCTGTCAGGCTCCTCTATCCATGGGATTCCCCAGGCAAGAATACTAGAGTGCATTGCTGTTTCCTTCTCCAGGGGATCTTCCCACCCAGGGATACATCCTTATGATATCTCAAGGCAGAAAATGACTGAATGGATGTTCTAACATAGTGCAGAAAGCTTGAGGAATGGGAAATGGAAGGGGTAGTATAAGAGTGACCTGTTCTTTAGAAGATGGATTGAATTTTAACAAGTGGTGATGATACTGCCATTGGTGGAAAGACTTGGCAAAAAGGCAGAAAGATGGGGAGGAGTAAATTACAATTGGGGACTGAGTGGTCACCCAGAGCAACTGCAGGGAAGGGGAAGTGAGGCTGCATGATGATTTAAGGAGTATTAAAGAAAAATAACCTTGACATAACCCACTTTTTCAAGAAACTTGGTGGTAGCTCAAAGGAAATAAATTTCACATTAAATTGGTTGCCATATTTCACCTAATCAAATAAAACCAGCCCTTCATTTATCCTCTTCCCTATCAGTATCACCAACAAAAATAATAAAAATCATACAGCATGTTTATTGAAGTCTCACTGTATGCTAGGAATTAAGCATATACTTTACCTTCAATATTTTATTGATGTATCATTTTATATTTCAAAAAAAAACAATGCAATACAAGGGTTATTTTCATACTCATTTTTTTCAGTTGAGGTTGAGTTAAAAAAACAGACAAAAGAACTTGATGATGTAGAACGTTATGTAAATAGGTTAACAATGCCATGAATCTTGGTAGTCTGTTTATAAAGCATGTTTGTGTTGACTACACAATTCCAGCTCTACCTTTATTCAGGAAAACATTTTAAAAATATAATGTTACATATTATAAATGTAGATCATATTTATTTAGGAAGATTTAAGAAAAAGAAAAGTATACATAAACCAGCAAAATCATAACTGATTTAAAAGGCCTTAATAATAATTTCTCTTCTTTCATTTGATTCAGCTTCTCATAGAAAACTGTTGTAATAATAGTTTGTAAGCAGTCCTTTGCTTCAGCACGTACTTACACACATGAATTCATCCTGTTTATTTTACTGACCAGTGATACGTTTTTAATATAGCCAAGTCACTACATTTACTTTACCATTGAGAAAAATTCTGAGGCCTTTTGTTTTTGGATCTAAAATTCCTCTATTAATGGATAGAGATTTAAATTTTTATTTTGTCTTTTTGTTGTTGCTGTAATGAGCTATTTTTGTGTGCATAACTAAATTGTCTATATCTAGTCTTATATGCCATAATTCCATGTGGGATTTAGTGCTAATGAAATAAATAGTATTCATGGTTTTAGTACTTTTAGGTTTACTAGGCTGTGAATTATAAACATTTATAATATTGGTAAATGGTACCTTATTAGACTGCAGAAGTTGTACCAGTTCATCACTTACCAACTGAGAGAGAGAGAGAGAGAGAGATCCTTTTTCCCTTGGAATACTTGAATTTTTACAAGTTGATTTATGGGAGCTCTTTGCATTTTATAAATATTAACCTTTGGGTTTTGCATGTGTAAAATATTTCCCCCTATTTATTTTATAATGTTGCTTATGATAAATTTTAACAGAGATTTAGTACAGTGTTATAATTCAAATCTACCTCTTTTTGTATATGTATGGATCCTGGGTTTTGTATCATTCTGTCCTATTCATTTTTATATCCAGATTTTTAATCCATTAAGTGTAGATGTTTAGATGTGAGTGGTATAAGATAAAAGTATAATTCTCTTCCCTCTGAAGTTCAATAATTTTTAAAACATTTATTGACAAAGCCATATTTTGCCACTGATTTGAAATGCTATCTTCATCTATATTTAATTTATTTGAATCTATGCTCTGCCTGACTTAACATTTCACTCTCTTTATGCTATTAGCACACTATTTTAATTTCAATGGGTTTTTCTCCATAGTATTTTGATATCTGTTAGGTTCTTGACTTTTGTTTTCTCCAAGTTTTCGTCTGCCTTATACTATTCTTTGTTTTACATTCTGATTTGTACTGTTTTTCAACTTTTTTCACCTATGAGGCAACTTTTTAGGTCTTGCTCTGAGCTCCTTTTTCTGTCTATTCTTGGTCTGTCCAGGATTTTGTCTACTAAATTCAGGACAAAAAAAAAATCTCTAAAAAACTACCAAACTTCATATCTCACCTTGACATTGATAAACATGCAAGTATTTTCATATAACCCTATCTTGTCTGTCCACTTGAATTGCCAAATAGAAGCTCTACTGGGATTTCAAACTCAGTGTATTTAAAGCCAAAATCAATCATCTCAAATTTGCCTCATTTTCAGAAATAAAGTGAAAGTCACTCAGTTGTGTCTGACTCTGCGACCCCATGGAATACACAGTCCATGGAATTCTCCAGGTCACAATACTGGAATGGTAGCTTTTCCCTTCTCTAGGGGATCTTTCCAAAAAAGGGATCAAACTCAGGTCTCCTGCATTGCAGGTGGATTCTTTACCAGTTGAGCCACAAGAGAAGCCCAAGAATACTGGAGTGGGTAGCCTGTCTCTTCTCCAGAGGATCTTCCTGACCCAGGAATTGAACCAGGGTCTCCTGCATTGCAGGCGGATTCTTTACCAACTGAACTGAGAGGGAAGCCCATTTTCAGAAACCTATGCACAATAATTTCCTTTATAATTATACAGGTGTGAAGTTTTGGGACCTGGATTATTTTTACCTGTACTAACATCACTGTATTTATAATAATGATAAATAACTATTTACTATGCCAGATACTGGGTTAAACATTTCATGTACATGCTTTTTAACCCTTGACTCTTCCCTGTAGATTCTATGGTATCATCCTCATTTTACAAACATCTTAACTGAGGAATGTTGTTCAGTAGCTCAGTTGTGTCTGATTCTTTGTGACCCCGTGGACTGCAGCACGCCAGGCTTCCCTGTCCTTCACCATTTACCAGAGCTTGCTTAAACTCATGTCCGTTAGTCAGTGATGCCATCCAACCATCTCATCATCTGTTGTCCCCTTCTCTTCCTGCCTTCAATCTTTCCCAGCATCAGCCTTTTCTAACAGGTCAGCTCTTCACATAACCTGACCAAAGTATATGAGCTTCAGCTTCCACATCAGTCCTTCCAATGAACATACAGGATTGATTTCCTTTAGGATTGACTGGTTTGATCTCTTTGCTGTACAAGGGACTCTCAACACCCTTGTTGGACTCTTCTCTAACACCACAGTTCAAAAGCATCAATTCTTCAGTGCTCAACTTTCCTTATGGTCCAACTCTCACATCGAAACATGATTACTGGAAATGTCATAGCTTTGACCACATGGACCTTTGTCAGTAATCTTTCTGCTTTTTAACACGCTGTCTAGGTTGGTCATAGGTTTTCTTCCAAGGAGCAAGTGTTTTAATTTCATGGTTGCAGTCACCATCTGCAGTGATTTTGGAGCCCAAGAAAATAAAGTTTGTCACTGTTTCCATTGTTTCCCCACTATTTGCCATTAAGTGATAGGACTCAATGCCATGATCTTAGTTTTTTGAATGCTGAGTTTTATACCAGCTTTTTCATTCTCCTCTTTCCCTTTCATAAAGATGCTTGTTAGTTCCTCTTCACTTTGTGCCAATAAGGTGATGTCATCTGCATATCTGAGGTTATTGGTATTTCTCCCCACAGTCTTGATGCCAGCTTGTGCTTCATCCAGCCCAACATTTTGCATGATGTAATATGCATAATACTATATTTGTCTATAACTGCATATAACTGAGGAATATAGAGTTAAAACAAATAATCCCTGCCTCATAAATGGCAGGGCTAGACATATAGAGTAGATCTGTATATCTCCCAGTACTTATTTGCTATGCAAACTTGCTTCATATTGGTTGTGGTTGTCCGGTTTACAGGACCTTGGAGAGCAATAAGATGGGGTAAGGTTGGCCAGTGGTGGCTTATTATATCAGAATTATCTAGTAGGATTTCAGAAATTAGCCATGCTTCTCATATTTGTAAGATTCACTAAAGTAATAAATGTCTTTATCATAAGATTTGCTAAAATATCTGTCATATTTATTCAGAAAACAAATCTAATTCTTAATAATAAATACTAAGTAAAATACCTAAAGAAATTGGTCTTTCATTATTTAACTTATGGTAACTACAGATAAATTTAATCATTGTATTCCCCCCCACCCCGTCCATATTGTAATGGCATACCTACGTCATTTTAATATATATATATATATATATATATATAAGATACATATCAAGGACATAATATATTAGACAAGTAAAACTCTTCAATTTCCTAACTTTTAAGATACATAATTGTTCCACTATAAAGACTTAAATGGGGATTGTCACTTTTGTAATTAATTCTTTTTGTTTCATCCTTCTCACTAATTGAAAATAGGCTTTCAATATAGAATGCTTTGAAACTGGATGAAGAGACAGAGTTGGAAATGAACTTAATTAACTACAAACTGTCCAAATCAATCAGAGTTTGACAGTGCCTTGGTAACACACAGAGTTCATAATTTACTTGAGATCTATCGTAATGCATATGCCATAAATTGCACAGAAGCCATGCTCACTGTGCACAAAATTTAGGCTATGAATTTGCACTGAGAGAAAATTGCTCATTCAACATAGACTATTTTGGGAGAATATGCTTTACATTTTTCATTTAAGCCACTAATAAGCTTTGGAAAATAAGTGCTTTGCTTTTGTGCCCTGATAGAATTTGACATAGGAATAAAAAAAATATTTAAATGTTTTTCCAAGCACTTGGGCATTTATAAGTAACATAGTTAGATTTGCATGTTTTCTTATACAGCCTCAGAGGGTTAGTCTAGGGATAAATATATTAAATATTATAGGTTATAAAGGAAAACATATTTATGCAATTATTTTATCCCTCATCTTCAATAATAAAAATAGTATTCTAGACATTCAAAAGAAAATAGTAATTTCTAATCATCAAATTGGTTAATCATAATTTCCTAGTATTTTATGAACTAGCCTATATTACTGGTTTCCAGGAAAATATAGAATTACCATTTTTTGAGAAGAATGATTGATAAAATTATGTCATACTTTTGCATGCATGTGTATATGCTCAGTCATGTCTGATTCTTTGCAACCCCCCTTCCCCACCAGGCTCCTCTTTCCATGGGATTCTCCAGCCAAGAATACTGGGGTGGGTTGCTATTTCCTTCTCCAGGGGATCTTCTCAACCAGACATCAAACCAGCCATCTCCTGCTTTGGTAGGTGGATTCTTTACCACTGAGCCACCTGAGCAGCCCATCAGTCACTTGGCTAGACCACATTAGAGGACCATGTTGACCAAAGATATCTTAATTCATACTCACCAGTCATTACTTATAGGTTGATATCCTGAATATATATTCAATTTACTGTATTTTCCAACTACTTAATTAACAAACAACAGTAGCCATCATATTTTCATCAACTTCTTTTAATTATTGAATATTAGAATGTTTAAAAGAGGAAAAGAAATATTATATGCTCTAAAATATCAATCATAAAAAACCCTACAAAATGATTGTGTTAGATAGCTTTGTAAGAAATGTTGTAAAATATTTGAGGTAGGGGAAAAATTCAAGAAGACACAAATCAGCCATGATACATAAATGTCCAGTTTTTATCAATTTGTAGATAATTCCTGATTTTTTGAAGAAATAGTGGTATTAGCTGCTAAGTCGTGTCCAACTCTTGTGACCCCTTGAACTGTAGCCTACCAGGCTTCTCTGTCCATGGGATTCTCCAGGCAAGAATACTAGAGTGGGTTGTTATTTCCTTCTCCAGAAGAAATAGTAGTAGGTTTGAATAATACCTTACTGGCCTTGATGTGATCACAGAAATCTTATGTGGCTGCACCAAATCTCAGAACAAATGATTTTCCAAGTCAATGCAACAAATAAAGGTGGTAACAGGTACTATTATGTGCCTGTTTTGAGCACGTGAAAATCTGGCAGTTCAGGGTAGGAGTGACTGGTGTGTTTCAGAGGGTGAGAATCAATTTAGAAACAATCGCAGAACAAAAGTACACCTTATTGTGGGAAGAAAACACAAAATCTTATCAGGCCTTTTGGAATTAGATAACAAAACCTTATTCTAGTCAAGTTACCATTTTCTCATTGTTTTATACATAAATCCTCCTAACCAAGGGTAAAATTAACTAATAATCAAGTGAAAGAAAAAAGCATACCAGTACATATTTGTTTGATATACATTTTAATGGGAGAATTTTGGTCAACTCAATTTTTCTTTTGGTAAGTGGGACAAAAAATTTAGTCTTACGGATAGAAAAGGCATTACAATATTGTTCTATTTCCAGTCTTTTGAGAAAAAAATACATTACATTGAACCCAGCTTGAACTAAATTGTTTTGGGATATAAATTTGGGCTTGATAAACAAGAAAGTAGTAAATGTACATTGGTGATTCCAGAGTCTAAGACATGGTATGTTACAGATTTAGGGGAGGAATGTGCAACCAAAAGGGAGGAAGTTTCCTCACAAAGTAAAATTTCTAAAGAATAGTAGTGGAAACTCTAAACCAGATAAAACTGACTGGATAAGACTACCCCAAAGAAAAGATTAACCAGCTAAATAATAATCAATTTATCATTTTCTTTCCTTTTTTTTTTTTTGTATAGTTTTTCTGTGTATTGTTGCTACCTCTTCTTAATATCTTCCATTTCTGTTAGGTCCATACCAGTTATCTCCTTTATTTGCCCATCTTTGCATGAAATGTTCCCTTGGTATCTCTAATTTTCTTGAAGAGATCTCTAGTCTTTCCCATTCTATTGTTTTCCTCTATTTTTTTGCATTTATCACTGAGGAAGTTTTTCTTATCTATCCTTGCTGTTCTTTGGAACTCTGCATTCAAATGGGTATATCTTTCCTTTTCTCCTTTGTTTTTAGCATCTCTTTTTTTCTCAGCTATTTGTAAGGCCTTCTCAGACAGCCATTTTGCCTTTTTGCATTTCTTTCTCTTAGGGATGGTCTTGCCTCCTATACAATGTCACAAACCTCCATCCATAGTTCTCCAGGCGCTCCGTCTATCAGATCTAATTCCCTTGAATCTGTTTGTCACTTCCACTGTATAATCATAAGGGATTTGATTTAAGTCATACCTGAATGGTATGGTGGTTTTAATTTGGCAATAAGGAGTTCATTATCTGAGCCACAGTCAGCTCCCAGTCTTGTTTTTGCTGACTGTATAGAGCTTCTCCATCTTTGGCTGCAAAGAATATAATCAATCTGATTTTGGTATTGACCACCTGGTGATGTCCATGTGTAGAGTCATCTTTTGTGTTGGAAGGGGGTATTTGCTATGACCAGGGCGTTCTCTTGGCAAAACTCTGTTAGCCTTTGGCCTGCTTTGTTTTGTACTCCAAGACCAAATTTGCCTGTTACTCCAGGTATATCTTGACTTCCTATTTTTGCAATCCAGTCCCCACACATCTTTTTTTGGGGTTTAGCTCTAGAAGTTCTTATAGGTTTTCACAGAACCATGAACCAATCAAATTCAGCTTCTTCAGCATTACTAGTTGGGACATAGACTTGGATTACTGTGATATTGAATGGTTTACCTTGGAAATGAACCTGATGCAAAGAACTAACTCATTGGAAAAGACCCTGATGCTGGGAAAGATTGAAGGTGGGAGGACAAGGGGATGATAAAGGATGAGATGGTTGGATGGCATCACCAACTCAATGGACATGCATTTGAGTAAGCTCCAGGAGTTGGTGATGGACAGGGAAGCCTGGTGTGCTGCAGTCCATGGGGTCACAAAGAGTCAGACATGACTGAGTGACTGAACTGAACTGAATCATTATCGTATAGAATTTAGGCCCAAAATAAAATAATTTATATAAAAGCCTATATATTTCTAGATCTTCCAGTCATTCGTATGAGCACCGGTAGGAAAGGTGATCTGGTATTACCATTTCTTTAAGAGTTTTCTGCAGTTTGTTATGATGCATACAGTCAAAGGCTTTAGCATAGTTAGTGAAACAGATGTAGATTTTTTTTGAAATTCCCTCGGTTTCTTTATGATCCAGCAAATGCTGGCAATTTGATTTCTGTTTCCTCTGCCTTTTCTACTAAACCCAACTTGGACATCTGGAAATTTTCAGTTCATGTACTGCTGAAGCCTAGCTTGATGGATTTTTTGCATAACCTGGCTAACTTGGGATGAAAATGCAATTGTCTGGTAGTTTCGACATTCTTTAGTATTACCTTTCTTGGGAATTGGGATGAAGATTGACCTTTTCCAGTCCTGTGACCACTGTTGGGTTTTCCAAATTTGCTGACATATTGAGTGAAGCACTTTGATAGCTTCATCTTTTAGGATTTTTAAATAGCTCTGCTGGAGTTCCATCGCCTCCACTAGCTTTATTGGCAGCAGTTCTTCCTAAGACCCACTTGACTTCACACTCCAGAATGTCTGGCTCTGGGTGAGTGACCACACCATCATGGTTATCCAGGTCATTGAGATCTTTTTTGTACAGTTCTTTTGTGTATTCTTTCCATCTCTTTCTGATCTCTTCTGTTCTATTAGGTCTTTACTGTTTCTGTCCTTTATTGTGCCCATCTTTTGGATGAAACCTTCCTTTGATATTTCCAGTTTTATTGAAGTCTTTCCCCTTTGATTGTTTTCTATTTCTTTGCATTGTTTGTTGAAGAAGGCTTTTTTTTTTTTTTTTTTTTTTTTGGTCTCTCCTTGCTGTTCTCTGGAACTCTGCATCCAGTTGGTTATACATTTCCCTTTATCTGTTGCTATTCACATCTCTTGTTTCCTCAGGTATTTGTAAAGCCTCCTGAGACAGCCACTTTGCCTCCCTGTAGTTCTTTTTCTTTGGGAGGCTTTTGTTCACTGCCTGCTGTATAACATTATGGACCTCTGTCCACAGTTCTTCAGGCCCTCTGTTTACTAGATATGAATCCCTGAATCTATCTGTCACCTCCACTGCACATTCCCAGCAGATTTGATTTAGGTCATACCTGACTGGCCCAGTGGTTTCCCCCTCTTTCTTTAGTTTAAGCCTGAATTTTGCTATAACCAGCTGATGATCTGAGCCAGTCAGCTCTAGGTCTTGTTTTTGTTTACTGTTTAGAGCTTCTCCTGCTTTGGCTGCAAAGAACATAATCAATCTAATTTCACTGTTGACTATTTCGTGATGTCCATGTGTAAAGTCATCTCTTGTGTTATTAAAAAAAAGGGTGTCTGCTATGACCAGTATGTTTTATTGGTAGAATTCTACTAGCCTCTACCTTGTTTCATTTTGTACTCCAAAGCCAAACTTGCCTGTTACTCCAGGTATCTCTTGACTTCCTATTTTTGCTTTCTAATCCCCTGTGATAAACAGGACTTTTTTGTTGTTGTTGTTAGTTCTATTAGGTCGTGTAGGTATTCATAAAACTGATCAACTTCAGCTTCTAAGGCATCAGTGATTGGAGCGTAGACTTGGATTGCTGTGATGCTGAATGGTTTGCCTTGGAAATGAACCGAGATTATTTTGTCATTTTCGAGGTTGCACAATCTTGGGTGACCTTGCACAGCATGGCTCTTTGCTTCTTTGAGTTACATAAGCCCCTTCATCACTACAAGGCGGTGACCCATGAAGGGGATTCACAGTAGAGGAAGTATATATACGTACACGTGTACACATGCTCTGTCATGTCTGAGTCTTTGTGATCCTGTGGACTATAGTCCACCAGGCTTCTCTGTCCATAGGATTCTCCAGGCAAGAATGCTGGAGTAGGCTGCCATTTCTTCCTCCAGGGAATCTTCTCGACACAGTGATGAAACTCGCATCTCCTGCATTGGTAGGCAGATTCTCTACCACTGAGTCTCCTGGGAAGCCCATAATAGAGGACAGTGGCTTCTTAAAGAAATGCCAGGGAGATTCTCTGTGTTAATCATAAAAAATAACAGATATTTACTTATAGAATACTTAGAAATATGAGTGGCCTATACCCCTTCCAACTGCAGCAAGGAGATTTGATAATACTAGAAGAGAAAATCTTATAGCTATTCACTAAATACTCGAGTACCTACTGAATTGTAGACACAGTCCTAATCTAAGGAAGGTGACAGTCTACTGGGTCAGTGCCTCTGGCTCACTTCCACCACACTGTTACCCCTCACAAATAACTTGTATGAAATTTTTATATTTTCCTCTGTCTCATAAAGCATCTGAGATCAAGGAGCATATAAACAGTAAACCAGCATACTGAGTCTGAGGACACTAATTTGTACATGTATCTTCCACTACTATTTTAAAAGATAGTGTAAGATAAAGAATGATACTAAATTATTTTTGTCTTGTTTCAGAAGTAGTGTATGTGTATTGTGACAAAAATATATAGAAATGTAAAAAGTAAAACATAAAAATCTGTCCTCTATACTCCCATTCATATCTTTTTTCCTTCAGTGAGAGGTTAGCATGGTATTCACAGTTTGGTATATATTCTTTCTGAACTTAGACATGCCATCAACTAAAGCATCAGGTTTAAACTTTTCAATGTATTATTCAAGGGCAGGCCTCACAACCCTGAGATGCCTTTTGTAGTTTCTTTTATTACAGGGCCTAAGGGTTCTACTGCTCCAATTACACTTGGCTTCTTGCTCTTTCCAGATTGTGTCTTACACTTTACTTCATTAGCCCCGGTACCGATGCTAATTCCATTGTGGAGAGTTCCTTTCTACGTAAATAGTCAGTTGGTAAAAACCCTATTATCCTTTAAAAACCAGCGTAAGTTCTGTTACTTTCTGTGCTCTGCCTAGCACTTACTGCAGTTTTAATGTATCACTTCTTGATTCTCCTATTTCAAATGCGTAAGAATATCACTTGTTTTGAGTTATAAGTTCTTTATATTTTTTCTGGTTTTATTGATCTAATAATTGACAAAATTATTAGATATTTAAAGTATACAGCATTATGATTTGATGTGCATATACATTGTAAAAGGATTTTCCCATCTTTAATTAATCTATCCATCACCTTGCATATTTAATTTTTTTAGAGAGAACGTTTAAATTCTACTCTCTTTGCAAATTTCAGTTATACAATACAGTGTTATCAGTTATACCCATCATGGTATACATTAAATCATCAGACCTTATTCATTTTATAACTGAAAATTTAAACCATTTTAACAAACTCTCCCTATTCCCTCAGCCCCTAGCAACCACTTTACTTTTTTCCTATCTTTAGTTCTGTGAGTTCAACTGTTTTAAAAATAAGCTTCCATACACAAGTGATATCATACAGTATTATTCTATATCTGGTTTGTTTCACTAGCATAATGTACTCCGGGTTCATCCATGTTGTCACAAATGACAGGATTTCTTGCTTTTGTAAAGCTGAATAATATTCCATTTTCTTTATATATTCATTTATTGACAGGCACTTAGGTTGTTTTCATACACTGGCCATTACAAAGAATGCTGCAGTGAATAATACGGAATGCAGATATCTCTTTGAGATGGGGCTGAGATATCTTTTAATCACTGAGCTACCAGGGAAGCAACTTTGAGAGATAATGACTCCATTTCCTTTGAATATATACCCAGACGTGGGATTTCTGGATCATATCATAGTTCTTTTTATATTTTCTTTACTTTATTTTACTTTTTTTAAAACTTTTTATAATATTGTGTTGATTTCTGCTGTACAACAGCATGAATCAAGCATAATTATACATCTATTCCCTCCGTCTTGAGCCTCCTTCCTCTTCCCCCAATCTAAGCCTTTTGGGTCAGCACAGAATTCTAGACTGGGCTTCCTGTGTTATACAGAAACTACTCACCAGCAATCCACTTTACACTGATAGTTTATATATGTTGATGCTATTTTCTCCATTTGTCCCAGGAAATTACTAGAGCTAATCATAGTTATATTTTTATTAATAATTTTTTGAAGAGTCTTTATACGATAGAAACCTCACCCATTTACATTCTCAGTAAAAATGTACAAGTGTTTGCCTTTTTACCACAATCTCACTAGCATTTGCTCTCCTGTCTTTTTGATGGTAGACATCTTTACAGGTATGAGGTGATATCTCATGGTGGTTTTTCTTTGCATTTCCCTGATGATTAGTTATGGTGATGGGGCCATTTGAATGTCTTCTTTGGAAAGATGTCTATTTATGTCCTCTGCTCATTTTTTTTCCTACTATTGAGTTATATGAGTTACTTTTATATTTTGGATGTTAAACGTTTCTCGGACATGCCATTAATGGATATTTTCTCCCATCCCATAGATTGTCTTTTAATTTACTTGATGGTTCCTTTTGCTGTGCAGAAACATTTTTAGTTTGACATAGCCTTGGGATACTGAAAGAGGAACTCCCCAGGTCATTAGGTGCCCAATATGCTACTGGAGATAAGTGGAGAAATAACTCCAGGAAGAATGAAGGGATGGAGCCAAAGCAAAAACAATACCCAGTTGTGGATGTGACTGGTGATAGAAGCAAGGTCTGATGCTGTAAAGAGCAATATTGCATAGGAACCTGGAATGTCAGGTCCATGAATCAAGGCAAATTGGAAGTGGTCAAACAAGAGATGGCAAGGGTGAATGTCGACATTCTAGGAATCAGCGAACTAAAATGGACTGGAATGGGTGAATTTAACTCAGATGACCATTATATCTACTACTGCAGGCAGGAATCCCTCAGAAGAAATGGAGTAGCCATCATAGTCAACAAAAGAGTCCGAAATGCAGTACTTGGATGCAATCTCAAAAAAGACAGAATGATCTCTGTTCGTCTCCAAGGCAAACCATTCAATATCACAGTTATTCAAGTCTATGCCCCAACCAGTAATGCTGAAGAAACTGAAGTTGAACGGTTTTATGAAGACCTACAAGACCTTTTAGAACTAACACCCAAAAAAGATGTCCTTTCCATTATAGGGGACTGGAATACAAAAGTAGGAAGTCAAGAAACATCTGGAGTAACAGGCAGATTTGGCCTTGGAATGTGGAATGAAGCAGGGCAAAGACTAATAGAGTTTTGCCAAGAAAATGCACTGGTCATAGCAAACACCCTCTTCCAACAACACAAGAGAAGACTCTACACATGGACATCACCGGACGGTCAACACCGAAATCAGATTGATTATATTCTTTGCAGCCAAAGATGGAGAAGCTCTATACAGTCAACAAAAACAAGACCAGGAGCTGACTGTGGCTCAGATCATGAACTCCTTATTACCAAATTCAGACTTAAATTGAAGAAAATAGGGAAAACTGCTAGACCATTCAGGTATGACCTAAATCAAATCCCTTATGATTATACAGTGGAAGTGAGAAATAGATTTAAGGGCCTAGATCTGATAGATAGAGTGCCTGATGAACTATGGAATGAGGTTTGTGACATTGTACAGGAGACAGGGATCAAGACCATCCCCATGGAAAAGAAATGCAAAAAAGCAAAATGGCTGTCTGGGGAGGCCTTAGAAATAGCTGTAAAAAGAAGAGAGGCAAAAAAGCAAAGGAGAAAAGGAAAGATATAAGCAGCTGAATGCAGAGTTTCAAAGAATAGCAAGAAGAGATAAGAAAGCCTTCTTCAGCAATCAATGCAAAGAAATAGAGGAAAACAACAGAGTGGGAATAGAGATACCAAGGGAACATTTCATGCAAGGATGGTCTCAATAAAGGACAGAAATGGTACGGACATAACAGAAGCAGAAGATATTAAGAAGAGGTGGCAAGAATACATGGAAGAACTGTACGAAAAAGATCTTCACGACCCAGATAATCATGATGATGTGATCACTAATCTAGAGCCAGACATCTTGGAATGTGAAGTCAAGTGGGCCTTAGAAAGCATCACTATGAACAAAGCTAGTAGAGGTGATGGAATTCCAGTGGAGCTGTTTCAAATCCTGAAAGATGATGCTGTGAAAGTGCTGCACTCCATATGCCAGCAAATTTGGAAAACTCAGCAGTGGCCACAGACTGGAAAAGGTCAGTTTTCATTCCAATCCCAAAGAAAGGCAATGCCAAAGAATGCTCAAACTACCGCACAATTGCACTCATCTCACATGCTAGTAAAGTAATGCTCAAAATTCTCCCAGCCAGGCTTCAGCAATACGTGAACCGTGAACTCCCTGATGTTCAAGCTGGTTTTAGAAAAGGCAGAGGAACCAGAGATTAAATTGCCAACATCTTCTGGATCATGGAAAAAGCAAGAGAGTTCCAGAAAATCACCTATTTCTGCTTTATTGACTATGCCAAAGCCTTTGACTGTGTGGATCAAAATAAACTGTGGAAAATTCTGAAAGAGATGGGAATACCAGACCACCTGACCTGCCTCTTGAGAAATCTGTATGCAGGCCAGGAAGCAACAGTTAGAACTGGACATGGAACAACAGACTGGTTCCAAATAGGAAAAGGAGTACGTCAAGGCTGTATATTGTCACCCTGCTTATTTAACTTCTATGCAGAGTACATTATGAGAAATGCTGGACTGGATTACTCACAAGCTGGAATCAAGATTGCCGGGAGAAATATCAATAACCTCAGATATGCAGATGACACCACCCTTATGGCAGAAAGTGAAGAGGAGCTGTAGAGCCTCTTGATGAAAGTGAAAGAGGAGAGTGAAAAAGTTGCCTTAAAGCTCAACATTCAGAAAATGAATATCATGGCATCCGGTCCCATCACTCCATGGGAAATAGATGGGGAAACAGTGGAAATAGTGTCAGACTTTATTTTTTGGGGCTCCCAAATCACTGCAAATGGTGACTGCAGCCATGAAATTAAAAGATGCTTACTCCTTGCAAGAAAAGTTATGACCAACCCAGATAGTATATTCAAAAGCAGAGACATTACTTTGCCAACTAAGGTCCGTCTAGTCAAGGCTATGGTTTTTCCTGTGGTCATGTATGGATGTGAGAGTTGGACTGTGAAGAAGGCTGAGCGCCGAAGAATTGATGCTTTTGAACTGTGGTATTGGAAAAGACTCTTGAGAGTCCCTTGGACTGCAAGGAGATCGAACCAGTCCATTCTGAAGGAGATCAGCCCTGGGATTTCTTTGGAAGGAATAATGCTAAAGCTGAAGCTCCAGTACTTTGGCCACCTCATGCAAAGAGTTGACTCATTGGAAAAGACTCTGATGCTGGGAGGGATTGGGGGCAGGAGGAGAAGGGAACGACTGAGGATGAGATGGCTGGATGGCATCACTGACTCGATGGACGTGAGTCTGAGGGAACTCCAGGAGATGGTGATGGACAGGGAGGCCTGGCGTGCTGCAATTCATGGGGTCGCCAAGAGTCAGACACCACTGAGCAACTGAACTGAACTGAACTGATAGCCTTGCTTACTTGTTTAGTTGCTAAGTTGTGTCTGGTTCTTTTGCAACCCCATGGACGATAGTCTACCAGGCTTCTCTGTCTGACCATGGGACTTCCCAGGCAAAAATACTGGAGTGGGTTGCCATTTCCTTCTCCAGGGGATTGTCCCTGCCCAGGGATCAAACCCAGGTCTCCTGTGTTGGCAGGCAGACTCTTTGTTGCTGAGCCCTAGGCAAGTCCTCTGCTTGCTTACTTTTGCTTTAGTTGTCCTTGCTTTCAGTGTCAAGTTAAAAAAAAAAAAATTGTCAAGACCCATATCAATCAGTTTACCTTCTATGCTTTTCTAGGAATTTTATGGTTTCAGGTTTTGAATTTGACCTGATGTTATGACCTTATATTCAAGTATTGAATCCATTTAGAGTTTATTTCTGTGTTCGGTGTAAAATAGGAGTCCAGTTTCATTATTTTGCATGTCTTTCACCATTTTTTTGAAAACACTATCCTTCCCCATTGAGCATTCTTCACTCCTTTGTTATATAATAATCTACCATTTATGCATAGGTTTATTTGGGGGCTCTCTATTCTGTTCCATTATTCTGTGTCTGGCTTTTTGTTTTTGCTAGTACCATAGTATCTTGACTACTATACCTTTATAATATATTTGAAATAAGGAAGTGGGATGCCTTCAGCATTTTTGTTATTTTTAAAGGTTGCTTTGGCTATTCATCATCTTTCATAGTTCCGCACCCATTTTATTTATTTATTTCCTATTTTATTTATTTATGTTAAATATAAATTTATTTTAATTGGACGTTAATTACTTTACAATATTGTATTGGTTTTGCCATACATCAACATGAATCCACCACAGGTATACACGTGTTCCCCATCCTGAACCCCCCTCCCTCCTCCCTCCCCGTACCATCCCTCTGGGTTGTCCCAGTGCACCAGCCCCAAGCATCCAGTATCATTCATCGAACCTGGACTGGTGATTCGTTTCATATATGATATTATACATGTTTCAATGCCATTCTCCCAAATCATCCCACCCTCTCCATCTCCCACAGAGTCCAAAAGACTGTTCTATACATCTGTGTCTCTTTTGTTCTCTCGCATACAGGGTTATCATTACCATCTTTCTAAATTCCATATATATACGCGTTAGTATACTGTATTGGTGTTTTTCTTTCTGGCTTACTTCACTCTGTATAATAGGCTCCGGTTTCATCCACCTCATTAGAACTGATTCAAAACATCTCTGAGTGGTCTAGTGGTGGAGTCCACACCCACTTTAGAATGGTCTGTTTTATTTCTGTAAAAAATGCCAATGAAATTTTGATGGGGGTTGCATTGAATCTGTAGATCACTTTTGGTAGTATGGCACTATTTTAGATTTAAATTTAAGTTTGCAGTTTGTCTTCAGAACTTTCAACTGTAAATAAAACTTACCTAAATCAAGCCACATCACATTTGATTATTTGGAAAATATGTAGCCAAAGTATGTAAGATAATACATATAGGTTTTAAAGATAGAATTTAGTCATATCAGATCCTACCATTATTAACATTTTTTTGTTGTAGTATGGGTATTTTAATAATATTCTTCTAATCCACAGCACTGAATATATTTCCATTTATCTTTGTCTTCAGTTTCTTCAATCAGTGTCTTGTAACTTTAAGTGTATAGATCTTTCACCTCCCTGGCTAAATTTATTCTATGTATTTTATTGTTTTGATGCTTTTGCAAATTGGATTATCTTCTTAATTTTTTTTTCTGATAGTTTCTTGTTACAGACTGCAAAGGATTTATATGTATTGATTTTGTATCCTGTTACTCTAATGAAATTGTTTAAAAGTTCTAACAATATTTTGGTGCTATACGACCTTTACATGTTTGTCACTCAGTTTTGCTGTGCCCCAACGACACACAGCAGGAGTCTGGAAAGCCCTAGTTCACTACCCGATAGTGCCCAATACCTGTGTTTGTGAATAAAGTCTTATTGTAACACAACGTACCAGTCATTAAGTATTATTTACAGCCACTTTTGTACTATGTCAACACTACTGAGTACCTAAGAAAGAGACCCTATGTCTCAGAAACCAAAAATATTTGTTTCTGGCTTTTTACAGAAAGAGTCTGATGATCTGGTATAAAGTTTTACACATTATGGATGTCCAGTAAATTATAGATGAAATTTGCACATGAGTATTTTTTTAGGTAATATCATCCAGAAATACAGCTCTGAACTGAAATTTTAATGGCCCAGTTGTTTTATCACTGCAATGCCAAACCGTGATAGATTGATATCTGACCTTGTTTAGATATTTTATTTGATTTTTCACAGGCAGTCTGTGTCTGGGTAGTGAAGGTTAAACGGCAGTAAAAGAGAGAAGAGAATCATTTCACGATGCCTGTTTATTTTGGCATGGAGTTACCTCTTCCTCCATAAGCAGATGTTTTTAGGGGAAAGTTTATAAATAATTTAATATAGGTGCATCAAACTGTTTTACTGGTTGCTGTCACGACAACAAACAATATGCTTTGATAAAAATACTTGTTCTATCAGAAAATATTTCTGGAATTAAAACCATGGTTATAATCCTTTTGGTTATAGAAAGCATTTTGTTTGTGCCCAATAAGAACATAAATGTCCTCACCATTCTTCTAGACCCGCTTCCAATGAGGAGACCACTTCTTTGAAAGAGATGAAAAAAACTACTCATATAATAGTTCAATTACCAAGAAGTGGCTAAAGTTTACATCTTGAAAGTTTGCTTTTCAAGTGCATTATTGAAGACATATTTAGTAAAAATCCCTACTTACCAAACAAAATATATTGCCTAGGCTAAAGAATGTCTTAATGAGATGAACTTTAATGGGTGAAGTTTGCAATGTACCTTTAGAATTTTCAAATGTAAATAAAACTTACCAACATCAAGCACTAGCACACTTGATTATTTGGAAAATATGTAACCACGGTAGGTAAGAGAAAACATAGGTTTGGAAAATACATTGCAGAGTCATATCAGATACCACCATTTATTAGCATCTTGTTGTCGTAGTCATTGTCTACGACAACAACTGACTCCCAAGTCACAACTGTTTATAACTTCAATAAAATGTAAAACAGAGACAATAATGTTCATGGGTTTTTTTTTTTTTTTTGGTTGAAATTAAATGACATAATATAAATAAAGATGGCTAACATCTTGAATATTAGAAGGAATCCATATATATTGATAGATTTAGGAAATAAGGTCTAGTTTAATGATCTAATAGAAACATTTCAGACATAATCCCATTAACAACCAGATAGCCAAAATGTGGTATTTTCCCTTCTATTAGAAGATCTTGAAGTTTCAGAGAGTATAAAACATTTAAGAATCATTTGTTGCCACTGAAATCATTATCAGGACTAGCCTGGCCTTTTAAGGATAATTATTTAATTATAATAATTTAATTATTATTGAAATAATAATAAATGATACTTTAATTATTGTTGAAATAATAAATGATAATTTAATTATTATTGAAAATAGAGCCTTCCAAATTAACTTCTGATAATTGGCCACCAGAAAAATGGAGAACCTTCACCAGTTTACTGTCCTAATATACTACCCTGCCTATCTTCAAGTGTTGATAACTTCCAGACTGAATCTTGAATAGCTGTAACTCCAAGGAGGAAGAATATTTCCCAGCCTTTGAGTTAGTGAGGTTCTGTGTCCTCAGTTCTCCTTTATACATTTTATATTATTCACTGGTTTCAAGTATGCTAGCTTGATAAATCCCTTTGTTTGGTTCTTAATCATTCCACTTCAAAACAGTAACTTTGCCAGCCAAGCAGGTTTTCCAGAATTCTCCCCGATACCATAAACTAATTGGATGTTTTAAATTTAAAATGAGAAGTCATTAGAATTGCAATAAGGTAAAATTAGGAGTAGATCATACCAATAAAAGTACCCGGATGTGTCATGCTTCTGGGAAAGGTTTGAACAAATTAAGATTTAAATCTTGACATTAAAGGGAATGTTTAGATTTCAGCACTGTTCCTCAGAAATCTTAAAGCATTAAAAAGAAATATGTTGCTGGAAAGACAGTCTATGAAATGAGAGACTTTTCACATATCTTGGTCAGAGGTCAAACATACCTATTTCTTGATACTAAATTTACCATATTTGGCAAGCTATGGGAAAAGTGATAGAAATCTCTATTGAGTTCAACTGAGCAATTTCACTAGAATACACATGAGTTTCACAGAGGTGAAAGCTAAATTGCCTTTCCCATTTAATCAATGGACAGCCAGTTGGGAACATGGTTGCCTTAAAGTTTCCCTTTTTTGTACTCAACAAAGTATATTAGTATCTGAACTATTTGGGTAAATGAATGTTTTTTCAAATCATGCAAATTCTCTTAAAAGCATACCCTTTTGTCATCTTGGGGCTTCCCTGGTGGCTCAGACTGTAAAGAATATGCCTGCAATGCAAGAGACCTGAGTTCGATCCGTGGGTCAGGAAGATCCCCTGTAGAAGTGAATGGCTACCCACTCCATTATTCTTGCCTGGAGAATTCCGTAGACAGAGGACTCTGGCAGGCTGCAGTCCATGGGTTCTCAAAGAGCTGGACATGACTGAGAGACTAACACTTTAATTTTCACTTTTTTGCTTTAAGAAATCATGCCACCTTTATTTATTTTTTTATATAAATTTATTTAATTGGAGGCTAATTACTTTACAATATTGTAGTGGTTTTGCCATACATTGACATGAATCCGCCATGGGTGTACATGTGTTCCCCATCCTGAAACCCCCTCCCACACCCCTCCCTGACTTTGTGCTTTATGCTCCTTTGATCAGAATATTTTATGCAGGTATTTGTACTTTTTCAGAAAGTATTAATTTGTGCAACTTTGGAGTTAATCCATGATTAAAATATAAATTAACAGTCAGTACTGACTAATATGCTGGTTTATGAGGTGTATGCTTGTGCAAGCCGAGATTTTGATTGGAAAAATAAGTTAGACAAACATGAATATTGGAGATAAGTAAATAAGAATGCATCATCAATTGTTCTATCTTCTTTTATCACTTTCTGTGATAAAACTTAGTCCTAGAGATTTGGAGATAGATAGATACAGGTTCAGAGAGATTTCAAATATGTGGGCACATTTTTTTAAGCAGCGAAGTAGGAGTGTGGGTATGAAGAGCAGGTTTTATGCTAAAGGGAAAGCATGACTAAAGGAGAGTGTCAGCTTGAAAGGGAGTAAACCTGTCTGGAGTTAAGGTGTCAGGATGGGAAATAGTCAAAGAAGGTTACCAAGAAAGACAGAGGATATAATAGGAAAAAGCTGAAAAAGTGAACAAATATGTAACACGGTTGGAAAAGCAAGCCATTGTTTTTATTGCTCGAGAGAGTGACATAAGAAAATGATTAATTTTTTGTGAGGCCCATTTAACTGAAATGTAGTTGGTATATAATATCATGTTCGTCGTGGGAATATTACATAGAGATTTGACATTTCCATACATTATGATGTGTTCACCATGTTAAAGTCTACTACTACTACTACTAAATCACTTCAGTCGTGTCCGACTCTGTGCGACCCCATAGATGGCAGCCCACCAGGCTCTCCCATCCCTGGGATTCTCCAGGCAAGAACACTGGAATGGGTTGCCATTTCCTTCTCCAATGCATGAAAGTGAAAAGTGAAAGGGAAGTTGCTCAGTCGTGTCTGACCTTTAGCGACCCCATGGACTGCAGCCTACTAGGCTCCTCTGTCCATGGGATTTTCCAGGCAAGAGTAATGGAGTGGGGTGCCATTGCCTTCTCCGGTGTTAAAGTCTAGTAACTGTCTATCCCCACACAAAGTAACCACAATATTATTGAACTTTATGCTGTATATTATATCCATGAAAATTATTTGTTATATAACTGCCCAATCATCAAACCCATCCCTTCTGGCAACCATCCATTTGTTCTGTATGAGTTCCTTTTCTTTTCATTTCTTTCTTTAGATTCCACATGTAAGTGGTATTGTGCAATGTTTGTTTTTCCCTGTTTAACTTATTTCAGCTTTATTTATCTTTGGATCCATCTATGTTGTTGCAAATGGAAAGGCTACATTTTTTAATGGCTGCATCTTATGTATTTATATATGTGTGTATATATCACAACTTCTGTATCAATGTTTCTATTGATGAGATGGTTATCTTTCTTCTGTATCCTGGCAATTGTGAATAAAGCTGCAGGGAGTGTATATATTTTCAAATTAGTATTGTTGTTTTTTTTTTTTTTTTCAGGTAAATACCCAGAAGTAAAATTGTTGGATCATATGAAAGTTCTATTTTTAATTTTTTAAAGAATTTCCATACCATTTTCCATAGTGGTGGCACCAATTTATAATCCCACCAGCAGTGTACAAAGATTCCCTTTTTTCTACATCCTCAAGAGCAACTCTATTTGATGATAGTCATTTTGACAGATGGAGAAGGAAACGGCAACCCACTCCAATATTCTTGCCTAAAGAATCCTGTGGACAGAGGAGCCTGGTCGGCTGCCATCTGTGGGGTCACACAGAGTCGGACACGACTGAAGTGACTTACCAGGCATGTATGCATTGGAGAAGGAAATGGCAACCCACTCCAGTGTTCTTGCCTGGAGAATCCCAGGGATGGAGGAGCCTGGTGGGCTGCCATCTATGGGGTCGCGCAGAGTTGGACACGACTGAAGTGACTTAGCAATAGCAGCAGCAGCAGCATTCTGACAGGTGTGAGATATATCACATTGTGGTTTTGATTTGTGTTTCCCTGATGGGTAGTGATGTTGAGAATCTTTCGTGTGCCTGCTGGCCATCTGTACCTTTTCTTTCAAAAAATGTCTATCCAGGTCCTCTGCCCATTTTTAACTGGGTTGTTTGTCTTTTTGATATTATATTGTATGAGTTCCATACATACTTTGAATATAAACCCCTTAATATATATACCACTTAACAAATATCTTCTCCTGTTCAGTAAGCTGCCTTTTCATTTTGTTAATGAGTTTGTTTACTGTGCAAAAAGCTTTTTAGTTTGATGTTGTCCAATTTGTGTATTTTTGGTTTCGTTTCTCTTACCTGAGGACGCATAGGCCAAAAAAGTTTCTGTGACCAAAGTCATATTACCTATGCTATCTTCTAGGAATTTCATGGTATTAGTTCTTACATTTAATTCTTTATTCTTTTTGAGTTTATATGGTATAAGACAGTAGTCAATTCAGTTCTTTTGCATGTAGCTGTCCCACTTTCCCAATAGCATTTATAAAAGAGGCTCTTTTTTCCCATTTTATATTCTTGCCTCTGTTATAAATTAATTGAACATGTAAATGTGAGCTCATTTCTGGCTCTCTATTATGTTCCATTAATCTTTGTGTCTATTTTTGTGCCCATACTATTTTGATTACTGTAGCTTTGTAGTATAGTTTGAAATCAGGGATCATGATACCTCTAGCTTTGTTCTTCTAAAAAATCGTCTTTTCTATTTGGGGTAGTTTGTATTTCCATACAAAATTTAAGATTATTTGTTCTAGTTCTGTGAAAAATGCCACTGGTATTTTCATGGGGATTGCATTGAATCTGTATATTGTCTTGAGTAGTATGGTCATTTTAGCAATATTGGCTCTTCCGTTCCTGAGCATGGTGCAACACTCCATTTGTTTGTGTCATCTTCAGTTTTTTCCATCAGTCTTAATTTTCCAAGTACAGATATTTTACTCCCTTAGACTTGTTCCTAGTAGTTTATTCTTTTTGATACAATTATATTTTGTTTTCATTTCTCCTTCCAATAGTTTGTTAGTAGTATATAGAAACACAGTAGATTTCTGTATATTAATTTTGTGTCCTACAATTTTACTGAATTCATTTATTAGTTCTAATAGTTTTATGGGGAATCTTTAGGATTTTCTATGTATAGTGTCATGTCTTCTGCAAACAGTGACAATTTTATTTCTAATTTGGATTTTTTAAATTTCTTTTTGTTGTCCAGTTGTGGGGATAACAATGTTGAATAAAAGTTGCAAGAGCAGTCATTCTTCTTCCTGTTCTTAGAGGAAATGCTTTCAGTTTTTCACTATTGAGTATAATATTGCCTATGGATTTGTTATATATGGTCTTTATTATATTGAGGTATGTCACCTCTATACCCACTTTGGTGTAAGTTTTTATGATAAATGAATGTTGAATTTTGTCAGTCTACCCTTTCTGATAGATTTCATAACTGCAGACTTTCCCTTTCATCACTTTAAGTATATAGTGCCACTCCTTTCTAACCTGTAGTTCTTCCTTAAAAGGCAGCACATAGTCTTATGGGAGTTCCCTCGTATGTAATTAGTTGTTTTTCTTTTGCTGCTTTTAACATTTTTTCTTTAATTTTTGCCAT
Source organism: Capricornis sumatraensis (assembly GCF_032405125.1). Lineage (NCBI taxonomy): Eukaryota > Metazoa > Chordata > Mammalia > Artiodactyla > Bovidae > Capricornis > Capricornis sumatraensis. Next base: position 75,288,807 of record NC_091077.1, read on the forward strand.
TTTATCATAAGGTGTTCAGACTCATCTTATTTGGAACTCTCTGTGATTCCTGGATATCTGTTTCCATAACCAGGTTAAGGAAGTTTACAACTATTATTTCTTCAGATAAATTCTCTATCCCTTTCTCTTCTCTTCTCCTTCTAGGATCCCATTAATGTTAACGTTAGTATGCTTAATGTTGTCTCAGAGCTCTCTTAAATTATTCTCATTTAATATTTTCTGTTTCATTGGGGTGATTTCTACTACTCTGACTTCCAGTTCACTGAATCCTTTCCTCTGTGTCAACTAGTCTATTGCTGATTCCTTATGTCATCGTGTGTGTGTGTCCAGTTGTGTCAACTCTGTTCAAACCCACAGACTGTAGGCCTCAGGCTCCCCTGTCCATGAGATTTCCCAGAAAAGAATACTGGAGAGGGCTGCCATTTCCTTCTTCATGGGATCTTACCCCAACAGGGATCAAACCTGCATTTCCTGCAGACAGATTCTTTACCAGTCATCAGGGAAGCCCTGATTCCTTATCATCTATTTTAAAATTTCAGTTATTATGTTCTTCACATCTTTTTGGTTTTTCTTTATATTTTTAAACTCTCTTAAAATTCTCACTTTATTCATGTATTCTTTTCTTGAGATCACTGAGCATCTCTGTGATTATTTCCTTGAGCTCGTTACTGGGTAGATTGCATACCTCCACTGTTTCATTCTTTTTCTGAGATTTATCTTGTTCCTTTGAGACATATTCCTCTGTCTCCTCTTTCTGCCTAATTTTCTGTGTTTATTTCTGTGTTTTAGGTAGATCGGTTACATTTTCCAGTCTTGGAGAAGTGGCTTATATAGGAGACATCCTATTGGGCCTGGAAGCACCCTCCCTTCTGGTCACATGACTGGTATGTTTTAGGGTTGCCTCCAATGTTGGCTATGTGGGCCCTTCTGTTGTGGCAGGGCCCTTAACTGTGGTCGCTTATTAGCTTTATTCAATGTCTGCCAGCCTGCTCATGGCTGGAGCCAGGGCTGCACAGACCTGAGGGTGCCAGGTTTGAGGCCAGCCTGCTAGTTGGCAGATAAGATACTGTTGCTAATAGACTAGGGGGTAGGCTTCCAAATGGCAGTCATCAGCATCAGCCTCCTCCTCATAGAACAAGCTACCCCAAATGAATTCCATAAGCATCTATGTCCAGCAGAAGTTCCAGGTGCCTCCCTTTTCTCTTTGTGAGTCTCTTCAAGATCAACACATGTGTCTGAACCAGGCTCTTTTCAAATTACTGCATCTGTGCTGGAACTTGGAATGTGTAAGATTTTTATAAATGCTCTTGAAAAGCACAGTCTATCACTCCTGTAGCCCTCCAGCTTTCCCATATGCAAACCCTGCTGGCCTTCAAAGCCAGAAGTTCTAGGGACACATTTTCTGTAGCAGGCTGAGAGGGAGCCTGATGTGGGGAAGAACTTAGGAAGAATTTAGGCAGTTGTGATAAATCTCCCATTTTATGGGTCACCCCTCAGTGGTATGGATCTTGACTATACGACATCACCATCCTTCCTCTCCATCTTGTTGTGATTCTTTATATCTTGAGTGGTGGACAACCTTTTCTATTAGTTTTTGGGTTGTTATGATAGATAGTTGCTCTTAAACAGTTGTAATTTGGTGTGACAGTGGGAGGAGAGGAGCTCAGGGTTTTTATACTTCTCCGACTCGGCCACACCTCTTAGAGACATTTTAGAGGAGTGATTAAGAGCACACACTCTGGAATCAGACTTCCTGGTTCAAAACAAACATGTTCCTCCTGTAGACGTGTATGTGTTTGTATGTGTGCACGTGCTTGTGGTGTGCTTGTCTTAGTTTCTGCATCCAAAAGATAAAAATAATTTCTACTCCTAGTGTTATGGTGAAGCCTAAGTCAGTTAATGCACTTAAAGCATTTAGACAGAGCTGGGATATGGTTGGAATTCAATAAAAGTGGGTTACCCATTCTGTGGAGATAGACCATCAGCCAGTGGCATGAAAGATGAGTTGCAAGGAGAAGAACCTAGGATGAAATGAACAGTTGAGGCGAGTGTGGTAGGCAGTAGACTTTGGGCTATTTATAGCCACAGATCCTGTCAAATCCTTATGCTTCCAGTATCCAGCAGGGTGCCTAGTGCATAAAAGATATTCAACACCTGCTGAATATCACTTTATAAAAAGATGAACCAGGTGTGGACCTATTGTATAAATATGGAAACAGGAAAAAACAAGGCACATGTGGAAGATTGTTTAAAGGAAAATCTGTACTGTTGAATAATTTATTATGCATTCCTAGCTTCATAACTCAAAATCTCTTTAATATTGATTAGTCATTATAATGCTTCTGAGGCTTTACTTCATCAAATGAGAACAATAATATTTAGAAGATTGTTGTAAGAATTAAGTGAGACGATGCTTATAAAAATGTTTTATAAGCTCTAACTTATTATAGAAGTATGATGTTAACTGTGAGAAGAAAAATGTAAAGTTTCTGAAGTCTTAGAAAGGGTGCTCTTTTGGGAGAAATATTTCATTTTTTAAATAAGTTTGAGATGACATTTCAACTCTTTGCCCCAGACCACTTTAAATGAAAAATAAAAAATGATTCGTTGTACTACTACTTGATTGTGTAACCTGTCACTATTACATGAATGAAAACATTATTTAATGGAGAGAGTGCTAATACTTTAATGTCAATACTCAAAAATTGAGTCTGATTAACATGAAAAATCATGATATATATGTTTGTGTATATGGGTATATACAGTGTTGTTGTTCAGTATACACTGTTGTTCAGTGTGATTCTTTGTGACCCCATGAACTGCATCACACCAGGCTCCCCTGTCCTCCACTGTCTGCCAGAGTTTTCTCCGATTCATGTCCATTGAGTTGGTGATGCTCTCTAAGCATCTCATGCTCTGTCAGTCCGTTCTGTTTCTGCCTCCAGTCTTTCCTAGCATCAGGGTCTTTTCCAATGAGTCATCTTTTAGCATCAGCTGGCCAAAGTATTGCAGCTTCAGCATCAGTCCCTCCAATGTATGTTCAGGGTTGATTTCCTTTAGGGTTGAAACTGGTTTGATTTCCTTCAGGATTCCTTTTTTCATTCCTTTAGGATTGACTGGATTGATATAGGTGTACATATACAACATATATAGCTTTCCTCATAGCTCAGTTGGTAAAGAATTTCTTGCAGTGCAGGAGACCTGGGTTAGATTCCTGGGTTGAGAAAATCCCCTGGAGAAGGAAATGGCAACCCACTCTAGTATCCTTGCCTGGAGAATCCCATGGACAGAGGAGCCTGGCAGGCTACAGTCCATGGGGTCACAAGAGTCGGACATGACTGAGCGACTAAAGCACCACCACCACACATAAATATATAAACACACATATGTATACATATTCATAAGAATGATAAACTCTCTGAAGCCTACAGGCCATGCTGAGAGAGCTGGTACTATACTTTTACACATACAGATTAAATTATATTCAGATTTGTTATAGTTGAGAGTAACAATGCAAGTAACTCTAGATCTGGGCTCTGTGCTATCTTGATGTTAAGGCTGGCTTTGAGTCTGGGCCTTAGGTGAGTTTGGTAAGTTTTCTCGTTCCATTTCTAATTTACAACATAAGTTGGAAAAAACTGAGGAGCTCCTGGGCAGAGCAACCTTGTCACCACTAGCTTTATACTTTAATTTTCCTGAAGATTTTTAGATCATCAAGTACTCCATTCTGAAATTCAAGCATTTCTCTGTGAAGTTGAGCCTATTAGCTTAGTTACAAGCCTCTACCTTAACTGTCTGTAGGGAAAAGATGGGTTGTTGGTGCTCAGCAGTGGATTGAATACTGAACTATACATCCTGAGCACTCACTAGTTGTTTCCATTTCAGAGGGTATTGTCTACAAGAAGGCCTGAGTCTAATTTTAACATTATTCTAAAGATTAATAAATCCTTACATAAATTGGGATTTATTAAACTATGGAATATGACTTGTCTTGCAGACTTGTCACTTTAAAATTTCAAGTGTTATAATAGTGATGCAGTCAGTAATTTAGAAGGACTTTGTCTCTAAAAGCACTTTTAACATGATAAATTGTTTGCATACATGACAACAAAATTGCTTACATTTATTTTTAATCCTACTTTTCCCTCCCTCCCATCTCAGAGTAGAGCCTGTGTTCCCTCTTTTCCAATCTGGACAGACACTGTGACTTGCTTTGAATAGAATGACCCAGAAGTGAAATGGAGGGATTTCCAAGGCTAGGTCTTAAAAGGCCTTGATGTTTTAATTTCTACCCTCTTAGAATGCTGACGATAAATCCTGGTTGCTTAAAGACACTGCATATTAGGGTGACTTGTTATAAAACAAAAGGAAACTGATATTCTAACACATAATTCATGTGTGAGTCAAGTATACAAACATTTTTGGATCAATAAATCAGTAAAGATACACCTATACATTTTGAATGATTTACATAGCAGTTTTTCCTTGTGGAAAACTCATTCTTTCACCAACAAACTTAACCACATCTTCCTAGACTCATCTCTATAAAGGTAATCTAACTGAATTGATGCTTTATAATTGTGGTGCTGGAGAAGACTCTTGAGAGATCAAACCAGTCAGTCCTAAAGGAAATCAACCCTGAATATTCATTGGAAGGACTGATGCTGAAGCTCCAGTACTTTGGCCACCTGATGTGCAGAGTCGACTCATTGCAAAAGACCCTGATGCTGGGAAAGATTGAGGGCAGAAGGGGAAGGGGGTGACAGAGCATGAGATGGTTGGATGGCATCACCAACTCAATGGACATGAGTTTAAGCAAATTCCAGGAGTTAGTGAGGGACAAGAAAGCCTGGCGTGCTGCAGCCCATGGGGTTGCAAAGAGTCAGACACAATGACTGAACAACAGATAGCTTTATAGTATACAGAATGCTACATTTCATGAAAGAAATACTAGATATGATATATTGCCCCTTAACTTCTGTGCCATTTTGCCTTTCTCTTTTTAATTATTCATGTTTTAGATTCTCAAAAATAAACTCACTTATATTTACATTTATGACAGTACCATCTAGATTTTTAGATCATCAAGGAGAAAATTTTGTAGCATAAAATTCTCTGCTGACAACTGATTTCCCCATGTAGTTGGCCTATCTGTCAGAAGAAGTGGTATGAGTTCCTTTGTCCATATAGGAGACAACTGCACAAACTGACTGGTACAGTGAATCAGTAAGGAGAGTGGAAAAATGGTCAAAGTCATGAATGGTTAAACCACAATTCTTTTCTTTCTGCTTGCATAGCTATAGCTTATTTAGAGAAGATTAAGACCCTGAAGGGGAGTATGATGTGATACGGAAAAGCAATGGCATTCCCCTGAGGTTAATTTTTCTTTCCTGTGTATTTTTCAAGTCAGACATAGCCCAATGCCAACTCATCTGGACATATAAGACTGCCCTGTGTGCATTTTATGTGTTTTCTGTTCTCCTATTTGAATATAATGGAGTGACTCACCTTTATAAGTATATACATTGTATGACATATGTGGTATTTAGTTCTCCTTTCTTAAATGTTTCTGACTTATGGGCTGAGGTGTGTTGGCAACTTTGATAAAATATTGTGTTTGGGAATATTAACCCCAAATTTTACTGACTAATTTTGAAAGAATAAAAATAGCCATTTGATGTTTTCAGGTTTAGTTACTATATTTTATATTTTGTGTCTGTTTTCTAAGCCAAGATAATTTAGATACATGAAATTCTGCTATATTCTTCTTTGATGTATTTAAGAACATTATCATGGATGAAAAATTCTTACCTTTGAAAATCTTATAGCAAGCATATTTAGGTAAAATTGTAATTGCTATTATTTTAGTTAACATATACTAGGTACTGTGGTAGAATAGATACAAGGAAAATTGTTTTTGGGGAGGGAAGAACTCCTCAAGCTAAGTCATAGTATGTATAGGAAGAAAATTATACAAACCGTGATTTTGAAATTAAGTAAAATTATTCTTCTCATTGCTGGCTTCTTTGATCTGACGGTGTACTTCTGAGCAGCTCCCTACAGTGTTTTATTCAGTCCTGTTCAAGAAAAAGTTTATTTTCGATTTCATTTGTCTACTTAGGACATACACATTTGCTCTATCATATAATTACTGAAGCAAAAATAAAATGTAGCTAAAAATGGATTACAGTGAGGTATTTTATGACCAGTATTTTACTATACACATTTTTCATCATATGTTATTTCACCATGTAGAGAACACCAGAAGTGGTCATATGGTTAAAAAAAAAAAAATAAAGCCAGTACCTTTTATGGGGGATGGGGGCAGGTATCTCTTCCCTATTGTCTTGGTAAGGCTGTCACTTAAGCAGCTTGACTCACCTGATCACAGGTTGCTGCTGCTGCTGCTGCTAAGTCACTTCTGTCGTGTCCGACTCTGTGCGACCCCATAGATGACAGCCTACCAGGCTCCCATGTCCCTGGGATTCTCAAAGCAAGAACACTGGAGAGGGTTGCCATTTCCTTTTCCAATGCACGAGAGTGAAAAGTGAAAGTGAAGTCGCTTAGTCATGTCCGACTCTTAGCGACCCCATGGACTGTAGCCCACCAGGCTCCTCCATCCATGGGATTTTCCAGGCAAGAGTACTGGAGTGGGGTGCCATTGCCTTCTCCGATCACAGGTTTATATATATTTATATATATATATATATATACATACACACACACACACACACACACACACACACACACACACACATACATATATTCCACTCCCATCGTTGGATATTAGGTCTATGATAGATTAATGAAATAAGGACAGTTAGTAAAATCTTCCCTGAGATTTGTTAATGTTTTTTTAAAAAAATGGGATTCTCGTCTTATATGATCACAAACTATACCTGCCACTCATTATATTTAATGGCACATGGAGAAACCTGCCTAGAATGAATTTTCTATACACAGGGAAACAGCCAAGAGAGAAAGAACCAGCTGAATGGCACTGCTTAAAGTATTTAATCTTCTTTGTGTAAAGTCAGCTCCATCTACTCATGGACTTCTAGATATGGAACCCAATAAATTCCTCTTTTGGTTAAATGTATTTGAATTGCTTTTATTTTATTTATTTATTTATTTAATTTTTATTTTTACTTTATTTTACTTTACAATACTGTATTGGTTCTGCCACACATTGACACAAATCCACCACGGGTAGAGTCCCTGTGATACAGTGCTCAACTCATCAAAACAAATTAGTAAAACTCAAATATCTTTTTCAGAATAGTCATTCTTTTATCTCTTTATTGTGATCAAACATTTATCTTATTTTACTCTGTCACGTATCTGGAGACCAGTCCTTGGAGGTCATGGCTTGCAAAATTCCGGGGAAAAAATCAGATAGTGTGTAATAAAGCTAAATGAACTTGGGGGAATCAGATGGGCATTTCTATTCTCAGTTAGATAAGTATTTGTCATTAAAAGCCTGTCAATACAGTCAATTTTACCTGTTATCATGTGGCATCAACCCTTTGTGATTTCGTTAGACTACAGGTCAATGGAGCATCTCTGTAGAAATTTCTTTAAGGTTAATGCTTGGTTATTTAATTATATAATAAAGTCTATGTGAAATATTTATGATTAAAATTTTTTGGATGAAGAACTCAAAAAACCTCTTACAGGAAATTTGCTCACAAGTACCATGCTTATTAAAAGGCTTTAATGTGTTTAGAATGTATTGCATGAGAGGAAAATTGAACTATTTTAAAAGATTGTCAAATATGTAGATATTTTATAAGGATGAATTTAGAAATAGCAAAACTTTCAAAACAAGCACATTGAAAAGATTTGAGAAGACTTGGTAAATGCAGTTCCAAAAAGTATGCTAGACAATGTAGTTAACAAAGAGTGTTTATTCACTAGACTTCTGCAATACTTCCATGGCTTTTAATAGGAATTATTTTCATGAAGCACCTTAATAACATAGTCTCGGTTAATAAGTCTTTTGCTGTTTCCCCATCTATTTGCCATGAAGTGATGAGACCAGACACTTGCTCCTTGGAAGAAAAGCTGTGACCAACCTACACAGCATATTAAAAAGCAGAGACATCACTTTGCCAACAAAGGTCCATCTAGTCAAGGCTATGGTTTTTCCGTAGTCATGTATGGGTGTGAGAGTTGGACTATAAAGAAAGCTGAGAGCTGAAGAATTGATGCTTTTGAACTGTGGTGTTGGAGAAGACTCTTGAGAGTCCCTTGGACTGCAAGGAGAGCCAATCAGTCCATCCTAAAGGAGATCAGTTCTGAGTGTTCATTGGAAGGACTAATTTTGAAGCTGAAACTCCAATACTTTGGCTACCTGATGCGAAGAGTTGACTCATTTGAAAATACCCTGATGCTGGGAAAGATTGAAGATGGAAGGAGAAGGGGGTGACAGAGGTTGAGATGGTTGGGTGGCATCACCAACTCAATGGAGATGAGTTTGGTTAAACTCCGGGAGTAGGTGATGGATAGGAAGGCCTGGCGTGCTGCTGTCCATGGGGTTGCAAAGAATTGGACACGACTGACTGACTGAATTGAACTGATGAGACCAGATGCCATGATCTTAGCTTTTTGAATGTTGAGTTTTAAGCCAGTTTTTTCAGTTTCCTCTCATCCTTCACTTTCATCAAGAGGTTCCTTAGTTCCTCTTCACTTTCTGCCATAAGGGTGGTGTCATCTGCATATCTGAGGTTATTGATATTTCTCCGGCAATCTTGATTCCAGATTGTGCTTCATCCAGTCTAGCATTTCACATGATGTACTCTGCATATAAGTTAAATAAGCAGCGTGACAATATGCAGCCTTGACGCACTCCTCTCCCAATTTGGAGCCAGTCTATTGTTCCATGCCTGGTTCTAAGTGTTGCTTCTTGACCTGCATACAGATTTCTCAGGAGGCAGGTCAGGTGGTCTGGTATTCCCATCTCTTGAAGAATTTTCCACAGTTTCTTGTGATCCACACAGTCAAAGGCTTTGGTATAGTCAATGAAACACAAGGAGATGTTTTTCTGGAATTCTCTCTCTTTTATCTATGATCCAATGGATGTTGGCAATTTGTTCTCTGGTTCCTCTGCCTTTTCTAAATCCAGCTTGAACATACATTATATATGCTTTAAGTATTCTTACTCTTTTTATAATTTATTAACTCCTGGATTTCTAAACAGACCGCTGTACTGTATTTGAGAAGTTACAATGCTCTAACCCATGTTGGATAGTTGCCAAGTTGTATTAACTTTAGATGACTGGGATACATATTTTATTTTGCAACATTTGATGGTAGCAAGTTCTAAGCACCATTTGTCATATAAAGTGGATGACAGTAGTGTGGTATCTAGATGCAGAAGCACAAACATGAAGAATGGAACTGAAGAATCTATAATAAGTTACTTCAGGTGGTGACTCTGGAGGAAGTCACTTCTGAAAAAATAGCACCAATTAGTGACATGGATAAAATAAGTACATGAAAATTCTTTTGGCACATCCAGCAACCTAAGTCATCAGGGCTATAAAATTTTTGAGTATTTTAATTTGCATTAAAATTGCAATTTTTTGATTACCCTGAAAATGCTTTAAACATTTTCCAAATCAATAATTTGCATGATAGGTGAAGTACTCTTCCATACTTTTAAAGTTAATTCGTTTGGTTCAAGGTCTTATCCAGGAGAACCATTCAGTGCCATGGATTGAGGCAAAGATAAGTTTGACTTGTCATGGAGTTAAACACACAGTGTGGAAGAAAAAGCTGCAGGAGTGATCAAGCTTATTTATTTTTAAAAATATAATTATAATGTGTATTCTATGGTTAATATTTACAGTTGTAAAAGTGTAGCAGCTTATGATATCCTATAAAAATGATGGCTACAACACAATTAGTTTCTCCCTGGGTAGTATTATCTATGCGGCTTTGATTATCCTTCAGGATTCAATCCAGCCTGAAGAAACATCACAGCAAAGAGGCGAGTGAATTATAAATGTATGGTGATAGGAAACACACGTCTCATTGCAGAGTAGAAGACCCTAGATTACTATCTGATAAGTTATCTATATTGCTTTAATGATTCAGATTAGTAGACTGCAACCAGTCAGACACGACTGAGCAACTGAACTGAACTGAACTGACGCTAGTCATCTACTCAGTTTAGCATGCTTGGGGCTGGTGCACGGGGATGACCCAGAGAGATGTTATGGGGAGGGAGGTGGGAGGGGGTTCATGTTTGGGAACACATGTACACCCGTGGTGAATTCATGTCAATGTATGGCAAAACCAATACAGTATTGTAAAGTAAAATAAAGTAAAAATTAAAATTAAAAAAAAATAGCTTCACAGCTTTCTTATCCATTTGTCTGCTGATGGTTATCTAGGTTGCTTTCATGTCCTGGCTATTATAAACAGTGCTGCAATGAACATTGGGGTACATGTGTCTCTTTCAATTCTGGTTTCCTTGGTGTGTATGCCCAGCAGTGGGATTGCTGGGTCATAAGGCAGTTCTATTTCCAGTTTTTTTAAGGAATCTCCACACTGTTCTTCATAGTGGCTGTACTAGATTGCATTCCCACCAACAGTGTAAGAGCGTTCGTTTTCTCCACACCCTCTCCAGCATTTATTGCTTGTAGACTTTTGGATCACAGCCATTCTGACTGGCGTGAAATGTTATCTCATTGTGGTTTTGATTTGCATTTCTCTGTGAAAGTATTAATCACTCATCATGTCTAACTCTTTGCTAAACCTTGGACCATAGCCCACCAGGCTCTTCTGTCCATGGAATTCTCCAGGTAAGAATACTGGAGTGGGTTGCCATTTCCTTCTCCAGGGCGATCTTCCCAACCCAGGAATTGAACCCAGGTCTCCTGCATTACAGGCAGATTCTTTACCATCTGAGCCACTAGGGAAGCCCCTTATCTGATAATTTATGAATCTCTCTCTTCATTCAATAGTTTATCTTTTTGCTTTGTTGATGGTTTCCTTCACTTTGCAGAAGGTTTCTAGTTTGGTGTAGTCTCATTTGTTTAATTTTGCCATTTGTGCCCTTGCCTATGGAGTCAGATCAAAAATAAAACATCACCAAGGCTAATGTCAAGAGGCTTAACACCTACCTTTTCTTCTAAAAGTTTTATTAATTCAAGTCTGTATTCCATTTTGAGTTACCTTTTGTGTGCGGTGATACACGTGGAAGATATAAAAGACAGTGGTCCAGGTTCATTCTTTGGCATGTAGCTAGCCAGTTTTCCCAAAACCATTTATTGAAGGGACTGTCCTTTCCCCATTGTATATTCTTGCCTCCTTCATTGAAAATTAATTAGCGATATATGTGTGGGTTTATTTCTGGAATCTCTATTATGTTCCTTTGATCTATATGTCTGTTTTCATGCCAATACTGTACTTTTCTGATTACTATGGTATTATAATATAGCTTGAAATCACAGAGAATGATGCCTCCAGTTTTGTTCTTCTTTCTTGACATTGTTGTAGCTACTTAGGATCTTTTGTGATTCTATTCAAATTTTAGGATTGCTCTATTTCTGTGAAAAATGCCATTGGTATTTTGATAGGGACTGGATGGAATCTGTAGATTGCTTTGTGGAATGTGGACATTTTAACAATGTTAGTTATTCCAATCCATAAGCATGGAAATCTTAAAATTTGTTTGTGTCTTCTTCAGTTTCTTTCATCAATATCTTATAAATTATACAGGTCTTTTACCTCCTTGGTTCAATTTATTCCTAGATATTTTATTCTTTTTGATGCAGTTGCAAATGGAATTGTTTTCTTAATTTTTCTTAAATTTCATTTTTAATGGATAAAAAAAGAGAAAACCTATAATTGAAAATAATCTGAAAAGGAAATACGTATATATAACTGATTCACTTAGCTGTATACCTGAAACTAACACAACATTGTAAATCAGTTAATTATACTTCACTTTAAAAAAAGCTTTCCACAACTGTTCCAGGACTAAAATGTTCTTTTAAATGAAAAACACGCAAAAGATGTTTGTATATTGATTTTGTACCCTGCAACTTGCTCAATTTGTTTATTAGTTATAACAGTTTCTTTGTGGCATCGTTAGGTTTTATTCTATGTGTAAAAGCATACCATCTGCAAATAGTGACAGTTTTTGCTTCTTCCTTTCCAATCTGAATGGCTTTTATTTCCTTTTCTTGCCTAAATGCTTCTGGCTAGGCCTTCTAATATGTTGAATAAAAGCAGCCAGAGTGGACATCCTTGTCTTAAAAGAAAAGCTCTCAGCTTTCACCATTGAGTATAATGTTGGTTGTGAACTTGTCATATGTGGTCTTTGTTATGCTAAGGTATGTTCCCTCTATTCTCACTTTGTTGAGAATTTTTATCATGAATAGATATTGACTTTTGTCAAAAACTATTTCTGTATTTATTGAGAAGATAATATGATTTTCATGTTTCATTTTGTTAATCATGTTAACTGATTGGTAGATGTTGAACCATTTCTGTATCCCTGGAATAAATTTCAATTGATGATGGTATACAAGCATTTTAATGTATTGCTGAAATCAGTTTCCTCCTATTTTGGTGAGCATTTTTACATCTTTGTTCATCAAAATATTCACTTGTAATTTGTGTGTGTGTGTGTGTGTGTGTGTATTATATCCTTATCTGGTTTTGGTATTAGTGGGATGTTGGCCTGTAAAATGAATTTGCAAGTGTTCTCAATCAATGTTTGGAAGACTTTGAGAAAGACAGGTATTAAATCTTATTTAAATGTTTGGTAGGTTTCACCTGTAAAGCTGTCTAGTCTTGGACTTTTGTTTGGGAGGGTTTTTTTTTCTTCTTTTTAATTCCCAATACAATCTCCTCGCAATAATCAGTCTGTTAAGATTTTCATTTCTTGGTGATTCAGTCTTGGAAGATTGTGTGTTTCTAGGAATTTACTGATGTCTTCTAGGATTTCCTTCTTGTTACTTTAGATGTAATTTCAGATTGTTAATCTGGGATTTTTCCTATACTTGAGGTAGGCCTGTGTGGCAATAAACTTCCTTCTTAGAACTGTATTTGCTGCAGTCCATAGATTTTGGTTATGTTGTACACTTGGTCCTTTATTTCCATGGGTTCTGCATGGATATGAAGGCTTACTATACTGTACCATTTTACATAAGAATTTGAACCTCCACTGATTTTGGTATCCACATTGGATCCTGGAATTTTTATTTGTCCCAAGGTATTTTTTTTACTTCTGCTTAATTGATCCATTGATTGTTCAGTAGTATATTGTTTAATTGCCACATATTTCTGATTGTCCTGGTTTTGTTCTTATAATTGAATTCAAATTTTATACCATTTTAATTAGGGAAAATATTGATATGATTTCAGTCTTCTTAAATTTATTGAGCCTTATTTTGTGCCATAACATATGATCTGTCTTGGAGAATGTTCCATGTGTACTTGGGACACATTTTAGAATTTTCCAAGTAATATTTTTAGACTATGGTTGACCACAGGTAACTGAAATTGCAAAAAGCAAAATTTCAGATAAGGGAGGACTACGGTACAATCAACCTGTTTATCAGTTTCACTACAGTATTCAATTAGACAAGATATTCAAAACTTTCTGATCTTAGTGTTGGATGATTTTTGACTAACTGTAGACTGATATAAGGGTTCTGAGCATGTTTAATGTAGATGAGGCTAAGATATGTTGTTCAGTAGGTTGAATGTATTAAATGCATCTTTGACTTAAGTTTTCAACTTATGGGACATAACTTCCTCGTAAGTTGAAAAAGAACTCTGTATAGAACATCCCATACAAAAGCAGCAGAACACACATTCTCCTCAAGTACACATGGAACATTCTCCCAGAAGGAGAAGAGAGAAAGGAGCAGAATTATTTGGAAAGATATTGGCTGAAAGTACACAAGTATTTGGAAAACTCCAGCAATACATAACTAAGTTTTAAATTGTGTACAGGGAAGAAAACAGACATCAGATTCAGGAAACCCAGAGAAGTTTTTGGCCATTAGTTTTTTCAAGTAATTCTGCTCCTTTCTCTCTTCTCCCTCTGGGACCTCTGTAATGTGAATGTTACTCTGATTGATGTTGTCCCACAGGTCCTTAATCTGTCTTCACTTTTAAAATTCCTGTTTCTTTATACTGCTCTGTTTAGGTGACATCCACTGTCCTATCTTCCAAATCACTGATAGGTTCTTCTGCTTCATCTAGGGGGCTGTTGGACTGCTCTAGTGGTGTATATATATATATTTTTTTTTTCAGTTCACTTAGCATTCTTTAGCTCTGTGAATTTTTTTTTATATTTTCTTATATTTTCTATCTTCATTGAAGTTCTGTGTTCACCCATTCTTCACAGTTTGGAAAGCAATATTTTGAACTCTTTATCATGTAAATTACTTATCTCTGATTGATTGGATTTTTTCCCTGGGGTTGAAACATATTCTTTTGTCTTCTCTTTTTGTTTGACTGTGTGTTTATTTTTGTGTTACTAATGCTCCTCATTTTTAAAGGAGTATCTTGTACAAGATGAGCTTTATTGTATAACTTTGCCTTAGCTCACGGTTGCCTCTTAAACCTTTGTGATAGTATTCACAGCTTGATTTATTTTTGATAGGTCTCAGTCGTTGAGCATGTGCCAAAACCTTTCTTTGAGTGTTCCAGCGGGAAAGACCTCAGTTCGCTATTAGTTTATGCTGATTGGAGACCAGACCCACAGGCAGGAGCTTAAGGTTTACAAGTGTGCACAGTCCTGTGGTTCCAGTCATTGACCCTGCTGGTAGCCAGACCAGGCAATCTGGAGGTGTCCGCTTAGCTACAGTTGAAAATATCTGGGCTCTAGATAAATGTAGAAACTCCTTTCTGAGAGATACTGTCAATCTGTAGTGAGGTCAAGTAAGAATGCAAAGATGTATTCCCTGGCCTCTGTTCCCTTGGAGGAGTTTTGTAGCCTCTAGCTATGTTGTCAACCTGAAGCCTGTCCCTCAGATGGAAGCTTCAGGACAAGGCAATAGGCCTTTTCACAGGAAGACTGAGGGTGTGTTTCAGCCTGGTGTTGGTGCTGTGCCCTGGGGATGGTAGCCCACCGAGAACTCTCTTCTGATTCTTTCATACCCATGGGGTCCAGACATCTGATTATCCCTGGCCACTCAAGGGGTGACTCCTGGGTAGGCTGCACATGCCTGCCAGCTTCAGTGAGATCACAGGAGGTGTGTGCCCTCACTGGTGCTGGCAGGTTTGAGAGAGGGTACAAACATGGTGCTTTTCCAGGCAGGTGCTACCAAAGTAGAGGGAGAATGGAAAAAATACAATGCCTCCTGCACCTTTATATCCAGAGAGAAATCCAACATACTTCTTCCCATGTGCAAGATATTTTATTTTTTTAAGATTAACAAATGAATCTCCTTCACAAACAGTTTAGGCACTTTTCAAACTGCTACTTTGCACTGGGTTCTCAGGTAAGTGTGTTTGTATGCCAGCCTTTTAATAGAGAAATCTTTGTTCCCTACAGATCTCTGGTTCTCTTGGATCTAAGCCCATTTGGTTTCAAAGTCAGATATTTTCGGGGCTCACTTCTCTGGTGCAGCTCTCAAGAGTGGGGTACCTGATATGGGGCACAAACTCTTTGCTCCTCAGCGATGTCTTGTATTGGAGAGTTATCTCTTGATTTGGGTGACCACCCTGAAGTAAGAATTTTGCTGATACTGTATCTCTAATTCGTCTGTCCTTTCATCTTCTCATGTGGCTCTTTCATCCTTTGTTGTACAGGAGCTGCTCAGTCTTCAGGTCTTTTTCAGAGAGAACTGTTTCATATGTAGTTGTAAATTTGTTGTTTATATGGTAGGAGGTGAGTTCAGGATCTTCCTATACCACCATGTTGAACTGCCTTCCACAATATTTTAAATATGTATTATAACTATCATAAATACTAATGATCAACTAAACCATTCATGAATATATTGTTAAATAACAGACTAAAAGTGGTCAGTTTTCTGTTTTTTTTTTTTTTTTTCTTTTAATGCTCTGTTACTTTTATCGTCCCACTTTCTGTGATCACAAAATGTCTATTTCAGCCAAGGGAGGACAAAATAAAAAGTCCTTTATATCCTTCTAATTCAACAGACCTAAACCAAACACTTTGAAAACATCTTTTTCACAGTGAGGAATTAATTCTAGCAATCAAATCCCACCAGTGAATGTGACAAACACAATCAAGCCTGGCATTTGTGTTATTATAACATCAATATGATACCTCTGTGGTCCTAGAAAACTTAAACCATCATTGGGATTATCAATACCGGCACTTCTGCTTTATTTAAGAAATTGATTACTTTAACAGTGTAGAATGGAAAAATAAACTTCTCACAGATCAGTGAAACACTACTCTCTCATGCGCTCCTCTCCCCACCACCCCCACACTGGACAAATGCTCTTGATAAATACTACTTTTTGCCGCTTTCCTAACCAACAGATTCTACATATTAGGTTTGAGCAGCTGTTGCTGACACACTGTTCCATCCTAAATGTCCTGTTTCCTGTTCAGCAGCTCAGCAACAGTCTTAGTACCCAATCATGTGCTGAAAACATAAAATTATTTTGATAGGAATTAATAGAGAACATTAGCCACCAGATGATATAAGTCTGTCTGAATCATGCTCACATTTTGAAGAAAACACTAATTCTTAATGGGAATAATTTCCAAAGCCAGAGAAACTGAGCAGTGAGCACTGCCCCTAATACTTCATATCACCTAAAGCCGAGAAGGTAAGAAGTTAACATTCTAAAATTTCAAAAGCATTGAGTCATTGATTCTTAACTATAGTATGAGATAAGCTCACTTCTTTTTCTAGTGTTAGCCTCTGTACATGTGTATACAATAGATACATGTATAATACATACTCTACTAATTATCTAAAATCAACAGTGTTGGTTTGCTTTATTAATGACTTTTACTCTTTCTAACATTCTGTTTTTTCTTTTCCTATAAAACTCTTAATCCCATGAGATCAAGGACTCAGTAATATAGGTGATTTTAGTAAGCAAATCAACATGACAGAGTATGTTTATTGACTGAATGTGTGAGTGAATAAGTGAAGGCAAATCACACAGTAGGCACTTTGAGTAGGGGAGGCAGAATATAATTCTTTGTCTTTTCTAAAAGTCAAAGCCCTTTGGGGGGCAAAAGTTCATAATAACACATAATTCAAGACAATGGCAATGCTGTAACAAGGCAAAGATTCTGTGCTGAGTGGCACAGACCATTTTTAAATAAAGATTTGAGCCACCGGGGGTGGGGCTGTTTGAGAAAAGACGTTTGGAGAGTATGGAACTTGGACTTAATGGTTCAAAAAATATCAGTTGAATATCTACGGTGCACCATGTAACATTATTTGATATGCATTATTTATTTTAATTCTCATATGTCTAGGAGGTGAGTATTGTGATTATCCTATTTGACTGATGGGGCAACTGAGGTTTACAAAGGTTAACAACTTCCAGAGAAATAGGAGATACAGGATTCAAAATCAGGTATTCAGATGACAAAGCCCTTTGTTACTACCTACTACCTGTGTCTCCTTCTTGAGTCTTAAAGAAAAGGCAGCGTGTAGGTGAAAGAGATGCAACATAATTCCTAGTGTGGACATGAAAATTCACAATTTAAAATACTTGGAAAACCAAGCGTCAACAGCCTGATTATCCCAAGGCTACCTTGTATTGAAATGATGATGATGACCACAGGATTTGCTTGAATTCTTTCAGTGTGTTTGGCACCGTGGTATACAGTTCATGTGTAAAGTCTCATTGATGCCTCACTTCACCTTTGTGATCTGCATCGTGCAGAGCTCTGAATTACCATTACAGCAGGTAGCTGGGGGACCCTCACAGCCCGATTAAGGTACTTCACATTCATCTAAAATGAAGAGATATTTAAGACTGTCAATTAGTGGAATGATACAATAAAACTTACCAGTAGTTTGATGCCAATATTTCATTATACATACATATGTTTTAGTGACTATTAGTGAAAATTTTTAAATACTTTTGTTAAGACTAATATGATTGGGAATAATTGATTTTTTCTCATATGTGAGAATAAGTGTGCATTTGTGTCTGTGTTGGGAAAATGAGAACTTCTCTCTGAGAATCTGAGGGAAGAGATGAATTTGGAGACTAAAGCAATAAGTATGACATTGGCCTGTAAAACACATAACATTGGGAATGGAAATGGGATAGATGGTATACATGTGGAGGGAAGGATTAGAAAATAAAAACTAAAAGTGGAATAGATCTTGAGCCCAATAAGCAAATCTTTCTGTAGTTTCATGTTGGGCGAAAAAAACAGAGTTCAAATATATCTGTTGGAAACTGGCTGCTGTTCCATTGTGTCTTTCTACATATCAACTCGCCATATGCTTCTTATGCTTGAATTTAGGTGCTTTGCTTGAGGAACTACACAGACTGCATGGCAGCCCTCCAGTTGTTTTCTTTTTTTTTTTTAACAGGAATTTCTCTTGCCTAGGACCTGATAGAGGACTTGTTTACAGTCTAGCTATTAGAAAGGATTGTTTGATCCATTACCTAATCTGGACAAAATCAGTGAATTAGGTTCAGTGAGGGCTGGGGGTGGGGTCTGTATTCTCTATGGCTTCTCAGGATGTAGTACCCAGAGCAGCTGGCAGAGAGGAATGGAGCAGCATATATTCTAATGCGGTTAGTTTATTCTAATGAGCTGCATTCTCTAAAATCAGACTTGCTGATGTTGGCAGGAAATAAATTTAACTCCCCCGCACCAATAAATGCAAATCTGAATTCTCTGATACATTTCATTTTCCACAAGGTAATCAAGATTCATAAAACTTCTATTTAGGATCAGGGCACCAGGGAGTCAATGTCCTTGAGGGAAACAAAACCTTCTAATGAAAATTGTATTTCAGTGGTGTTAATCTCACAAGATCTGATAAATGGACGCAGTGGAGTTGAATCTTATTTGGCTTCATTGTCCTTTCTGCCATACATTTCATTCAACACCAAGGTAATCAAATACATAAAATCTGCATTATTCACTTCTGGCCCAGAAAACACTATCTAGTGCCCTTAATCAAAAGAACAGGAGACAAAGTTGATAGCACATTATTTTCTAAGGTTATCAATGTCATCAAAATTTTTCTAATTTTTCAAATCTCCTCTTCTTGGCCCCAAATTGAACTAACACCTCTCTTCTCTTCCATTTCCTTAGACCTTTATTAATTTCAGACAAAAGATGATGAGACCACCCATATCTGTCCTTTCTAACAGTTCTCAGCCCCCAATGCATTATCATCAATAGCTCCCTGAATAACAGCCCATTCCAGAAAAGGAAAGTTTTGGCAGCAAACAGAAGGCTACTCAAGAGAAGCCTGAGAAGTATGATCACATATAACTTTTAGAACTTGATTTTTAAAGGATGCCATACTTTTAGCAATTCTAATGTAACTCTTACAAAAGCCCTGAGTACATGTTTGGACTAAGGAGCACTCAGGAGTTTCAGGACAAGCATTCTGAATTGAAAGTTAAGATTGATGATGTGTTCAGCTAGAAACAAGTTTGCATCACTGCATATTTAAAATTCTTCCATTCAATGTGGGGAAAAAATAGCTTCTGCTCAAGGAGTCAACTCACCCTGTTAGATGTCATCTGAGTCTAGGTGCTTTAAGGAATGAGCTGCTTGTAACTTTGAAATCACTGGCGGTTCTGTGATCATGCAAAGGTGAGATAATAGAGGAAAGGACCTTCTTCAGAGGTTGAAGGGGTAGTAGTAGTTTGATAGCAAGTAGGGAAACGCGGAAGTGAATTACAAAAGGCAAAATGGATTGTTTAAATATTTGGTTATGGGTTATGGGAAATGTAACTTCTTAAGTTTTGATATACAAGCTGTTAATCTGATGAGACAGTGCTGTTTGTCAATGTGTTCAGTAAGCATTTTATCATTTACTGTTAGCTGTAAGCCAGAAGACATTGAAGGGGAGATGTGTTGCCATTTCACCTAGGATGAAATGGAGAAGCCATTCCATGACCTGTAAAGCCCCGCAGTAGTGATTCAAGTGCAGTGTAACTAGGTGTTGCTAGTTTTAAAAGTCCCCCCGATGGTTCAAATGTGCAGAAAGGATTGAGCAGTACTGCGTTCCATAATAGAAGTCTTGATTCTCTCTCTCTAATCTCATAATCACCATGCCCACAATATTCCATCTTTCACTAGTCAATTTAATGTTAGACCAAGACAAGCTCACTTCTACCTTAGGACTTTTTGCTGTTTTTTCTTGGAATATTCTGATACTGATTACTCTTTCCTTTCACCCCTTCTTACCCCTAGTAGACAGTTACATGGTTGTCTCTTTAATGTCACCCCCTGAGAGTCCACTTGTTGCCTATAGAACATTACCCTTCCACATTATATTGTATCACTTCAAACCCTGTATTATTTGCTTTATGGCATCTGTTGCTATTGGAAATCCTCATTCAGTCAGTCCTTTGCTTGAGGTGGACAGTCATCACTACAAACTGTAGAGAATACTGTCCCTGTCATATTCTTTACTGATATATCCTTTGTGCCTAAAACCATGTCTAACACATAGGAGGGTTCACTCCTATGTGTTAAATCAACAAATACATGATGAATGAGTAAATGAATGGATGAATGAGTGACTGACTGAAAGATCAACTGAAAAAGACAATGCATTGGAAAGTCTTTCTTGATGATGATTTACTGGTCACTGAATTCCAATGCATGCCTTATCATGTGGACTACATTTAATCTTCATTCTGTTTATAGTATTTTTCTTTCCTAGGCCTTCTTTACTTTCCCAGGCAATAAATGAAACAGACTTTGGATCAAAGAATATGCGGCACATGTGCCAATGACCAAAACAATTTTCTATCAAAAAATTCAATCAAGGATTCTTTAATCAGAACATAAATCTTTCAGACACACATCACAGACTATAGTACATCAGATCATAACTGCCTTTTTTTCTTTTTCCCTCATCCATTTTGCAATTACAACCTCTCAGTGGTAGAGGAATAGCACTGAAGTAGCAGAGAGAAAGCAATACCCTGAAAAAGCAGTTTTAAACATGATGAACTTGGTACTTTTAGTTTATCTCAGTCTGCAATTTCAGCTCTCATGGGACTCAGTGAAATGGAATCGGGCAATACGGATCAATAATGTGAAATTCTGTTGTAAAGGGTATGGTATAAAATAAACATTAAGAGCCAGAGACTGTTTTTATCTGCTTCCCTTCTTCTACCACCTGTCTATGGAATTAAAATAAAAAATTTTTTTTCAAACAGGTAAGAACACCTTACCTGTTTCCATATCTATTTTCTGTAGCCCATGGAGAACATTTCATGAGAAGAAACTAAGTTTATCCAAATTGATCTTTTCAGCAATTTCACACAGTTCTCTTAAAGGGTGGCCATTTGGAAACCGGTTGTATTAATATTTGGTGATATACATACTTAAAACAGTGAAATCTGTAAAAAGAAAAACATTATCAGATACTATTTTAAGTGTCAATAAGTAAAATCTTATCAAGGAGATTTTAATGAAAATATTTACTTCCTTTAAACTAAAGTTCCAAAGATAGATAAACTCAGTTTCTAGTTTTGAAATGAGAAGTTTAGGATATGTAGTGGTAAAAATCATGAAAGTGGAAGTTACAAGGAAGATATACCATATTCCATAAGCGAATTGTAAATTGGCTCAAAGTATCTCTTAATACTTCCCCAAAGTGATACATAAAATCTTCTACAATCTAGCCAAACTGGAATTGATGCCCAGAAATATAATATGTCTGAATCAAAAAACATACCTTGAGTTATGGATGGAATACCAAAGCCCTACCAAATGTTCTTTACAGAAGCATCTTATAAAAAAGCATTTACAAAATGAAAAAGCATCTACCAAATGAAAAAAAAAAGGATGTTCCTGTAGTTCTTGTGTACATGTAATATATTTTGACAAAAAAAATATACATCATGTTCTGCATTTCACTTTGAGGTTTTTTTTAAACTTTAATTTTCATGATTTTTTCTGAACATGAGGAGACTCAAATACCTATCACTCAAATTTAACATTGTTGCCACCTTCCTACCTGTAGCTATAGATACCATTAAACACCATTCTTAATAACTATACCCTGCTTTTTTAGAATTAACCATTATTTGGAAATTAGAGGCTATCAGTCCCCAAGTTCCTGTCAGTCTGTACCCTAAATCTCTCAATTGCTCTCTTTTGCTTATTTCTTTGTCTCTGTGAGCAGTGCTCTGGGTGAATTCTTCACTTACTACATGTACAATTTTGAGCAAGTTAATTAACCTCTATACATCAGCTTCCTCAATTGTAAAATGTTGACAATAACAGTGCCTACCTCATAGGGTTGTTAGAAGAATCATTTATGAAACATTTAGAAAAGAATGGTATAAATGTCTCGATAATATGTCTCAATTCATTAATCTTGGTTTGGCTGCAAACTGGAGTTTATCATGACTATTGTAACTTTATAACTTCAGTATTTTTTTCATTGCCAATAATTCTAATTGTTTTTTCCACATCCTACTATTTTTACTTCTGCCTCTGTTAGTGTCACAAATTCTTGTCCTTTTAAAGGCATATTACCCTTTAGTTTACTGTTTTATAGACTTTCAGAAACTCTATAAAATTTATTTCATCTGGCTGGAATAAATTTTTATTAATATTTTTGTTGGCCATAATTTTTGGTTGACTTTTTATTCATTAAAAAATTATTTTATATTGGAGTATAGTTGATTAACAGTGTTGTTAGCTTCAGGGGTACAGCAAACTGATGCATGTATCTCTTCCGGTTATTTTCCCATTTAGCTTATTACAGAATATTGAGCAGCACTCACTGTGCTATACAATAGGCCCCTGTTGGGTTTTTGTTTTAAATAGAGCAGTGTGTATATCAGTCCTAAAATCCCAATCTGTTCCTCCCGTCTACCCTGGTAATCATAAATTTGTTCTCTAAGTCTGTAAGTCTGTTTCTGTTTTATAAGTAAGTTCATTTGTATCATTTTTTAAAGATTCTGCATATAAGCAATATCATATTATATTTGTCCTCTCTATATTACTTCACTTAGTATGACAATTTATAGGTCCATGCATGTTGTACAAATAGCATTATTAAATTCTTTTTATGGCTGAGTAATATTCCATTGAGCTTTCCATGTGGCTCAGTGGTAAAGAATCTGCCGGAAATGCAGGAGGCTCAGGTTCGATCCCTGGGTCGTGAAGATCTCCTGGAGAAGGAAATGGAAACCCACTCCAGTATTCTTCCCTGGGAAATCCCATGGACAGAGGAATCTGGTGGATTACAGTTCACTGTAGTCACTCTATGACTCTAGGATCACAGGGTCAGACAAGACTTAGTGACTAAACAACAACAAATATTCCATTGTATACACTTACCACATTTTTTTTTTACCCATTTCTCTGTTGATGGACATTTAGTTTCTGACTGGTGTGAAGTGACATTAAAGCTTTGATATGTATTTATCTGATAATCAGGCTGAACATCTTTTCATGTGCCTCTTGGCCATCTGTATGTCTTCTTTGGAGAAGTGTCTATTTGGATCTTCTGCCTATTTCTTGATTGGGTTGTCTGTCTAGACTTCACATGATTTCTTAAAGTTCTGTGATTTTAACATATATTAGATTTTTGTTAATGACAAAGTGAAGGACCCTGTTGAGAAAGGATTGAGAATTGTTTTGAAAAATTAAACAGAATTGTGGTGTTGAGGAGAGAAGGGAATTTTGATAGTTTGCTTGTTCTATTCTAACACATTTTCTTGCACTGATTGGGAATAATTGGCAAATGCATCTCTTTCAGATTTATTGATCATTTTAAGACAGCTCAATTAGGCTTATATGTGGATGTAATCATGTGGGAGTAACAATCCTGAGGAATACATGACTTTCTATCACTATGCAGTATGCAAAGCTTTGTTCTGATTTACCTTCCTGCTTCATCTCTAGTCTTTTAAACAATAACAAAACTTAATGCTGCATTCTTAATTGTACCAGTAGTAAAGTAATGCTCAAAATTCTCCAAGCCAGGCTTCAGCAATACGTGAACCGTGAACTCCCTGATGTTCAAGCTGGTTTTAGAAAAGGCAGAGGAACCAGAGATCAAATTGCCAACATCCGCTGGATCATGGAAAAAGCAAGAGAGTTCCAGAAAAACATCTATTTCTGCTTTATTGACTATGCCACAGCTTTTGACTGTGTGGATCACATTAAACTGTGGAAAATTGTGAAAGGGATGGGAATACCAGACCACCTAACCTGCTCCTTGAGAAATCTGTATGCAGGCCAGGAAGCAACAGTTAGAACTGGACATGGAACAACAGACTGGTTCCAAATAGGAAAAGGAGTACGTCAAGGCTGTATATTGTTACCCTGCTTATTTAACTTATATGCAGAGTACATCATGAGAAATGCTGGACTGGATTACTCACAAGCTGGAATCAAGATTGCTGGGAGAAATATCAATAACCTCAGATATGTAGATGACACTACCCTTATGGCAGAAAGTGAAGAGGAGCTAAAAAGCCTCTTGATGAAAGTAAGTAAAAGAGGAGAGCGAAAAAGTTGGCTTAAAGCTCAACATTCAGAAAACGAAGATCATGGCATCCAGTCTCATCACTTCATGGGAAATAGATGGGGAAACAGCGGAAACAGTGTCAGACTTTATTTTTTGGGGCTCCAAAATCACTGCAGATGGTGACTGCAGCCATGAAATTAAAAGACGCTTACTCCTTGGAAGAAGAGTTATGACCAACCTGGATAGTATATTCAAAAACAGAGACATTACTTTGCCGACTAAGGTCCATCTAGTCAAGGCTATGGTTTTTTCCAGTGGTTACATATGGATGTCAAGGCTGTGGTTTTTCCAGTGGTCATGTATGGATGTGAGAGTTGAACTGTGAAGAAAGCTGAGTGCTGAAGAATTGATGCTTTTGAATTGTGGTGTTGGAGAAGACTCGTGAGAGTCCCTTGGACTGCAAGGAGATCCAACCAGTCCATTCTGAAGGAGATCAGCCCTGGGATTTCTTTGGAAGGAATGATGCTAAAGCTGAAACTCCAGTACTTTGGCCACCTCATGCAAAGAGTTGACTCATTGGAAAAGACTCTGATGCTGGGAGGGATTAGGGGCAGGAGGAGAAGGGGATGACAGAGGTTGAGATGGCTGGATGGCATCACGGACTCGATGGACGTGAGTTTGAGTGAACTCCGGGAGTTGGTGATGGACAGGGAGGCCTGGCGTGCTGCGATTCATGGGGTCACAAAGAGTCAGACATGACTGAGCAACTGAACTGAACTGAACTGAAAGATAGCTAAAAAGGAAAAGCCTTTTAACTCAGGATATTTCCTTATTTCAATAAATACCCAAGGCAAAATGTACTTCCTCTATGACCCTATATGTTTCCTCTTTAATCAAGTTTATACTCTCTTCTCAAATTATGTACTGATGAGAGGTAAACAGAAATGAAGACCTCAATATCATAGCAACTCATGTACTGGGGAATATGAGAAGACAGTTCGTTTTTAGGGGAACCAGAATGTAGACTGGGCTACATGGTGCTGGAGCAGCGAGCGGCCTAGAGGAGATACCCTACATCCAAGGTCAGAATTGGGGATAGAGGGGAGATACCCCACGTCCAAGGTCAGGAGTGGGGATAGAGAAGAGATACCCCATGTTCAAGGTGGGGAGCAGCGGTTGTGCTTTGCTGGAGTAGCTGTGAAGAGATAACCCACATCCAAGGTAAGTGAAACCTCACTAAGATGGTAGGCGCTGAGAGAGGGCATCAGAGGGTAGACAGACTGAAACCACAATCACAGACAACTAGCCAATCTGATCACATAGACCACAGCCTTGCCTAACTCAATGAAACTAATCCATGCTATGTGGAGTCACCCAAGACAGATGGGTCATGGTGGAGAGGTCTGACAGAATGTGGTCCACTGGAGAAGGGAATGGCAAACCACTTCAGTATTCTTGCCTTGAGAACCCCATGAACAGTATGAAAAGGCAGAATTAAGGATACCAAAAGAGGAACTCCCCAGGTCATTAGATGCCCAATATGCTACTGGAGATCAGTGGAGAAATAACTCCAGAAATAATGAAGGGATGGAGCCAAAGCAGAAACAACACCCGTTGTGGATGTGACTGGTGATAGAAGCAAGGTCCGATGCTGTAAAGAGCAATATTGCGTAGATACCTGGAATATAAGGTCCATGAATCAAGGCAAACTGGCAGTGGTCAAACGAGATGGCAAGAGTGAACATCAATAGTTTTAGGAATCAGCAAACTGAAATGGACTGGAATGGGTGAATTTAACTCAGATGACCGTTATATCTACTACTGCGGGCAGGAATCCCTTAGAAGAAACTGAGTAGCCATCACAGTCATACAAAGATTCCAAAAGGCAGTACTTGGATGCAATCTCAAAAGTGACAGAATGATCTCTGTTAATTTCCAAGTCAAACCATTCAATGTCACAGTAATCCAAGGCTATGCCCTGACCAGTAATGCTGAAGAAACTGAAGTTGAACGGTTCTATGAAGACCTACAAGACCTTTTAGAACTAACATCCAAAAAACATGTCCTTTTCATTATAGGGAACTGGAATGCAAATGCTAAAGAATGCTCAAACTACCACACAATTGCACTCATCTCACACGCTAGTAAAGTAATGCTCAAAATTCTCCAAGCCAGGCTTCAGAAATACTTGAATCGTGAATTTCCAGATGTTCAATTTGGTTTTAGAAAAGGCAGAGGAACCAGAGATCAAATTGCCAACATCCGCTGGATCATGGAAAAAGCAAGAGAGTTCCAGAAAAACATCTATTTCTGCTTTATTGACTATGCCAAAGCCTTTGACCGTGTGGATCACAATAAACTGTGGGAAATTCTGAAAGAGATGGGAATACCAGACCACCTGACCTGCCTCTTGAAAAACCTATATACAGGTGAGGAAGCAACAGTTAGAACTGGATTTGGAACAACAGACTGGTTCCAAATCAGGAAGGGAGTACATCAAGGCTGTATATTGTCACCCTGTTTCTTTAACTTATATGCAGAGTACATCATGAGAGATGCTGGACTGGAAGAAGCACAAGCTGGAATCAAGATTGTTGGGAGAAATATAAATAACCTCAGACATGCAGATGACACCACCCTTATGGAAGAAAGTGAAGAGGAACTAAAAAGCCTGTTGATGAGAGTGAAAAATTTGGCTTAAAGCTCAACATTCAGAAAACTAAGATCATGGCATCTGGTCCTATTGCTTCATGGCAGATAGATGGGGAAACAGTGTTATACTTTTATTTTGGGGGGCTCCAAAATCACTGCAGATGGTGACTGCAGCCATGAAATTAAAAGACGCTTACTCTTTGGAAGGAAAGTTATGACCAACCTAGATAGCATATTCAAAAGCAGAGATATTACCTTGCCGACTAAGGTCCGTCTAGTCAAGGCTATGGTTTTTCCAGTGGTCATGTATGGATGTGAGAGTCGGACTGTGAAGAAAGCTGAGTGCTGAAGAATTGATGCTTTTGAACTGTAGTGTTGGAGAAGACTCTTGAGAGTCCCTTGGACTGCAAGGAGATTTAACCAGTCTATTCTAAAGGAGATTAGCCTTGGGTGTTCTTTGGAAGGAATGCTGCTGGAGCTGAAGCTCCAGTACTTTGGCCACCTCATGCGAAGTGTTGACTCATTGGAAAAGACTCTGATGCTGGGAGGGATTAGGGGCAGGAGGAGAAGGCGATGACAGAGGATGAGATGGCTGGATGGCATCACTGACTCGATCGACTTGAGTTTGAGTGAACTCTGGGAGTTGGTGATGGACAGGGAGGCCTGGCGTGCTGTGATTCATGAGGTAGCAAAGAGTTGGTCATGACTGAGCGACTGAACTGAACTGAACTGAAATACAAAAGTAGGAAGTCAAGAAACACCTGGAGTAACAGGCAAATTTGGTCTTGGAGTAGAGACTGAAGCAGGACAAAAGCTAATAGAGTTTTGCCAAGAGAATGCACTGGTCATAACAAACACCCTCTTCCAACAACACAAGAGAAGACTCTACACATGAACATCACCAAGTGGCCAACACCAAAATCAGATTGGTTATATTCTTTGCAGCCAAAGTTGGAGAAAGGTCTATACTGTCAGCAAAAACAAGACCAGGAGCTGACTGTGGCTCAGGTCATGAACACCTTAGGGCCAAATTCAGACTTAAACTGAAGAAAGTAGGGAAAACCACTAGCCCATTATGGTATGACCTAAATCAAATCCCTTACACTTATACAGTGGAAGTGAGAAATAGATTTAAGGGACTAGATCTGATAGAGTGCCTGATGAACTATGGACAGAGGTTCCTGACATTATACAGGAGACAGGGATCAAGATCATCCCCAAGAAAAAGAAATGCAAAAAAGCAAAATGGCTGTCTGAGGAGATCTTACAAATAGCTGTGAAGAGAAGAGAAGTGAAAAGCAAAGGAGAAGGCAAAGATATACCCATTTGAATGCAAAGTTCCAAAGAATGGCAAGGAGAGGTAACAAAGACTTTCTCAGTGATCAGTGCAAAGAAATAGAGGAAGATAATAGAATGGGAAAGACTAGAGATCTCTTCAGGAAAATTAGAGATACCAAGGAAATATTTCATGCAAAAATGGGCCCAATAAAGGAGAGAATTGCTATGGATCTAACAGAAGCAGACAATTAAGACAAGGTGGGAAGAATACACATAAGAACTTTACAAAAAAGATCTTCATGACCCAGATCATCACAATGGTGTGATCACTCACCTAGAGCCAGACATCCTGGAATGCGAAGTCAAGTGGGCCTTAGGAAGCATTACTACGAACAAAGTTAGTGGAGGTGATGGGATTCCAGTTGAGCTATTTCAAATCCTAAAAGATGATGCTGTGAAAGTACTGCACTCAATATGCCAGCAAATTTGGAAAACTCAGCAGTGGCCACAGGACTGGAAAAGGTCAGTTTTCATTCCAATCCCAAAGAAAGGCAATGACAAAAAATGCTCCAACTACTGCACAAACTACTGCACTCATCTCACATGCTCATAAAGTAATGCTCAAAATTCTCCAAGCCAGGCTTCAGCAATACGTGAACCATGAACTTCCAGATGTTCAAGCTGGTTTTAGAAAAGGCAGAGGAACCAGAGATCAAATTGCCACCATCCAATGAATCATGGAAAAAGCAAGAGAGTTCCAAAAAAAATCTGTTTCTGCTTTATTGACTATGCCAATGCCTTTGACTGTGTGGATCACAATAAACTGTGGGAAATTCTGAAAGAGATGGGAATACCAGACCACCTAACCTGTATCTTGGGAAATCTGCATGCAGGTCAGGAAGCAACAGTTAGCAGTGGACATGGAACAACAGAGTGGTTCCAAATCAAGAAAGCAGTGTGTCAATGCTGTATATTGTCACCCTGCTTATTTAACTTCTATGCAGAGTACATCATGAGAAACACTGGGCTTGATGAAGCACAGGCTGGAATCAAGATTGCTAGGAGAAATATCAATAACCTCAGATATGCAGATGACACCACCCGTATGGCAGAAAGTGAAGAACTAAAGAGCCTCTTGATGAAAGTGAAAGAGGAGAGTGAAAAAGTTGGCTTAAAGCTCAACATTCAGAAAACTAAGATCATGCCATCCGGTCCCATTAATTTATGGCCAATAGATGGGGAAACAGTGTCAGACTTTATTTTGGGGGCCTCCAAAATCACTGCAGATGGTGATTGCAGCCATGAAATTAAAAGAAGCTTATTCCTTGGAAGGAAAGTTATGACCAACCTAGACAGCATATTAAAAAGCAGGGACATTACTTTGCCAACAAAGGTCTGTCTAGTCAAGGCTATGGTTTTTCCAGTGGTCATGTATGGATGTGAGAGTTGGACTGTGAAGAAGGCTGAGCACCGAAGAATTGATGCTTTTGAACTGTGGTGTTGGAGAAGACTCTTGAGAGTCCCTTGGACTGCAAGGAGATCCAAGCAGTCCATCCAAAAGAAATCAGTCCTGAATATTCATTGGAAGGACTGATGCTGAAGCTGAAACTCCAATACTTTGGCCACATGATGCGAAGAGCTGACTCATTTGAAAAGACCTGAAGCTGGGAAACATTGAGGGCAGGAGGAGAAGGGGACAACAGAGGATGCGGTGGTTGGATGGCATCACCGACTCAATGGATATGAGTTTGGGTAAACTCCGAGAGTTGATGATGGACTGGGAGGCCTGGCGTGCCGCGGTCCATGGGGTCGCAAAGAGTCAGATACGACTGAATGACTGAACTGAACTGAACTGTATATAGACCACTTGGGTTTCAGGTCAGTACTTCCAGGTCTTGGAAGGACAATTCATATCAAAGACTAGGACAGGAAAATAAGACAGATATCTGGTTTCTGATTCATAGGTTTTAGATAGAAGGTTTAGTAATAAGGCAAGGGGATAAGAACCCAGGCTCTGCATGCAAAGTAAGAAGATAGAGGAGAGGTAATATTAATATATGGCTTCTTGGCTCCTTGACTTAGAATATACCTGGTCTCCAAATGGATGAAAGCTGAATTTACAGTTAAAGAGTAAATGAAATTCATGGCAAGTATTAGGTCAAATGTTCCCAAAGTCTGTCCCTCAGAACAGCAATACACAATTTCCCCTTTAAGAGCTTCACTGTCAGATGATTTGGAGGAATACATAGCTTGCACACACAAATGCACTTAGAAGTCTGGCAGTAGATAACCCTATTCAATTTTTGTGATCCAGTGTTTCCCAAAACTATTTGATTGCAGGATATTTTTCTCATATACCATCTCAATATTTTCCACAAGTTTTCTACAAAATATCACATTTTATAAAAATGTGTCCAAAAATCTGTGTGGGTATGTGCTTGTTAAGTGAAATGTGGAAAAGACACACTAGGTGGTAGGGGATAAATTGGAAGATTATGAAGCCAGTTACTAAGTTTTCAGTCTGTCCTCAGTCAGCTTCTTGTATTATATTAGAAATTAATTCATCATTCAGTTGACTGGGGCTAATTTCTTTCCCTTCTTCTCCCTCCCTTCCTTCCTCTTTATCCCTCTCCCCACCCTCAGCATAGGAAATTAAGGGGAATAGCTTCGCAGTTAAACAGAGTGAATATATTTTTTCCAACGCTTTAAAAAAATCTTTGTATGTATGCAAAAGCATCACAATCCAATTCTATTGGACATCTCTTAAACTATAATCATTAAAATAATAGACCCAAGACATAATTAAGATGTAAGTTATTTATGATTATCGACCTGTTTACGTCTACATTTAAACTACCATGTAGTTGAGTTTTCTTTGCAGTGTGTTCATGTTCTATATCATTTATGTTTAATAATACAAATGAAAAAAGATGTAACAGAACAATGTTATAGAAAGTAAATTGATCTTATACAGTGATCTAAAACAGCATTGGCTTTAAACCAGAGGGAGAAAAAAGTGGAATCTGAATATAATGTTATCTAATGGCTTTCACATTGATGGTGATTTAAGGTTTTGCATATGGAATTTGGAGAAGTTTGGTGGTTGATGCTTGTAAGTTGAAAATCAGTAAGCCCTGTGCCCTACTTTTATCTGTCTGCTTAACTTAGCAATAATGGTAATCCCTTGGCCAGCCATATTCGACTTGAACCCTTCGACCTATCTTGAACTCTAGTTCAATGTTCACGGTAAACATGACTTAATTACCTTTTCTCTTGTTTCAGTGTAGCAGCCAGCATGCCAGATCATATTGTAGAGTTCATTTTGTAGAAAAAGACATTTTCTTATCAGAAATTCATATCACTTTAATTATATAACATCTTAGAAAAATTTTCAGAAACCTTGTCTCTGTTTACTTACTGAATGTTCATTTCATCATTCTGTAAGTCACACATTTATACGGAATTCATTCTACTTACATCTCCCTGTCACTTACATAGCTGTGTCTGTATACCAAGACATAAAAAATGAATAGTATTTTGTTACCTTCAGATTCAGCGCTGTCATTTTTTCTTATATGGAAGCAGACTGGATTTCCTCAATTTTCAGTTGCCCAGGTTTTGCAGATGCTTTTTGCTTCATTTTGAACTCAGCTGAGGAAAACACTGGTTTTCCAAGATTTTCTTTTTTCTTGGACCTGTGATAAAAATGAGTCAAATACACCTGAATAGTGATGCTGTTTATAAAAATAATCAAGGTAGTGTAAGGAATTTTTTGGGGGGTGGCTAGTAAATGTAAGTAATGAGCACATTTTTCTTCTGATGAGTACAACATCACCTATTCCTTGTACAGACTCAGGAATGCATTGAATCTCAATACCACCACTAAACGGTTTGGCCAAATTATTATGATACCAGTGCATGTGTGCTAAGTCTCTTTAGTGGTGTCTGACTTTTTGTGACCCTATGGACTGCAGCCTGCCCAGTTCCTCTATCCGTGGGATTTCCCAAGACAAGAATATTGGAATGGGTTGCCATTTCCTCCTCCAGGGGATCTTCCTGACCCAGGGGTTGAACCTGTGTGTCTTATGTCTCCTGCACTGGCAGATGGGTTCTTTACCACTAGGGTCACCTGGGAAACCCTATTATGATACCAGAATACAAGACAAAGTCTCAGAGTAAAATCACTTTGTTTTACATGTTATCTTATAAAGTATGATAATCCAGCAGCGGCAAGGTATTTATTTCTGCTAAGCAATCCTTTTATCTCCTGCTGGCTCCTCAGTGTGTGTCCACCCTAAGATGTTTCATCCTTTTTCTCTCCTCTGGATCTAAGATCTTGTTCTTCTGAGCTTGTGGGCCTACTCCCATGTGCTTGTGGAGGCTGAGATCATGTGTTTCAATCGGCATCTTTGTCCCAACTCAACATATTGGTGTTTGTACCTACCCTTTCATCTTCCTCTCAGGTCTCAGAAAACTCTTCATCTCTCTTTATGTCGAGAATCAAACCTTCCTTTCTGACCTCAGATTCCATCATGGCCCAACTCCAAAGGCACTCTGCTACCATTCTAACCCTTCTGGTTTTGAGCTCAAGTTCTCCCTCTTAACTGGAGGAAAAGCTATTGGCTTCAGACACACTTCCACTTTCCCTGCTGTTCTCACGCTCCTTCTCCTATCTTTGTGGCATGTGAACACTCTTAGAACATATTTTCTGTGAAACTAATCGACAAAGACTCTCTCCTTTATTAATGATGACTTTTTTGCTTGCCAAAAATTCTATTAAGAACTACATATAGGTCCAAGTTATTTTCTGATTCCCAAGTTAACCTCACCCAAGTCTAAAATCTAAGCTCTAGTCACTTCACTCAAGTTAATATTCCCACCATCCCTCAGACATTTCAGTTTTTCATACTTTCTGAGTCAACATACATAGGGTGGTTCTATCATGCAAAACATCTAGTTTAGTAATTAAAGATATTAAATTGCCAACTTACTACTGTATCTGGTTTTAACTCTAATTTTAAGAAGCTACAGACAGGTAAGCCTTGCTTTCTTCCAAGTTTTTGAACTTCTAGATTTTGTGTGCATATAATTACCACTAAAAGATGACAGAATTTTCTATTTGATATTGTTAAATTTACTCTAAAAGCAATAAAATATTGTTGGACATGATGAGGATTCAGATCCCTCTTACCCCTATAACTCAATATCATGTTTCTCAGTACTCTGTATTTAAGTCTGAATTTATATAATGGTTAGTTCATGTTACAAAAAATTAAAGGGCAGGTTAGTCCAAAACTCTTAGCTCAGAGTTATATGTAATATTTTTCATAACATATTTTAAAATGTAGGAGATGCTTTTTGGCATGTTATATACTATTTTTTGAGAAATATTAATTTGAAAAATATATAATTTGAGGATAAAAGGTTAGATACAAAAGTTCTTTTATGAAATAAAACTGATTTCTAATATGTTTATTGGAGAAGGCAATGGCATTATTAACTATTTTTGTGTAACTTCATTATATATATTTATTTATTATAAACTACATCCTTTCAGCAAGATGATACAGGAGCCCTATTTTGACCCCAAAGTTCATTGCGTTTCAGTATTTCTTTACATTGAGGGACTCCCTCAGATTCTTCTCATGCATAATTTATTTTAAATGTTTTCAAAAAGAGTATATTTGACCCCAGAATCAATGGAACACTATCTCATGGACAAGAAAATCTTCATCATGCAGGGAAGAGTCCTACTGCTATTCTTTGTCCACCCCAAATCTTTATGCCTACCGTGTTGGTGCAAGGCCCCAAAAGGTCAGCAGGCACTTCAAAATATGTCTCACATAAGTTCACATGTGTTCTTATAAAGTATTCATTTCTTCACTGCTATATCCCACAAAATTCATAAGTAATTTATGCTAATACACATGCAGAATTTTATTTTTTATAGAAGAATCTTTCTGTAAAAAACAGAGTGAGACACTAAGTGTAATCTTAACTTTTATCAATTACTACTTAATCTAATCCTTGTCATCTTAGCTGATCTTATTGTAGAATACTTTTTTAAACTTTATCTCAGATCATTTTAACTAGAATAACACTTAAAAGGAATTTATTATTCAGACATATAGTGTCTTCCTCTCAAGGAGCAAACTGTTCTCATTATTCACTTTCATCACTTCCCTCTTCTTCCAAGTACTGAGTCTTCATTCTTTGAATTCTATTGTATTTCATAATATGTACTTCATCATTCAGGACTGAAAACTGTGGCTTTACACTGAAGATAGTTATTTCACAGCTTAGTAATGTTTTTCAATAGACCTAATATCTACTTGAGGGTGGAATTTACCTTATACATTGATGTCCCTATAAAAAATGAGTACATTATTGAGCTCACATAATGTATGTATTTAAATGACATAATATATTCAACAAAAACAGGTAACGCAACAAATTATAACTAAGTATCCACTTGTAATCCATGAATATCAAATGCTGGACAAATTTCAGTGATATGAGCCACAATGTTTTAACCAAAACAACAGCATAAGTTTGACTTCTATAGAACATGACCTTCATTTGGCAACAAATGAGGATTTTTTTCACATTGCCTTCATAGAGCCAAAAGAAAAGAAATAGTTTGACCTAATTCTCTTGGCTGTGAACAGCCACAGGTCTTCTCTTCCATATCTGTCTAGGTTTGGGAACCTGTCCCGCTGCAGTGTGCTAGACCACAAGAGACTCCTTCAGGTCAGTGTAGTCCAGACTCATGGGTGTGCTAAACCACAAGACACTCATTCAGGTCAGTGTAGTCCAGACTCATGGGTGTGCTAGACCACAAGAGACTCATTCAGGTCAGTGCTGTCCAGACTCATGGGTGTGCTAGACCACAAGACACTCATTCAGGTCAGTGTAGTCCAGACTCATGGGTGTGCTAAACCACAAGAGACTCATTCAGGTCAGTGTAGTCCAGACTCATGGGTGTGCTAAACCACAAGACACTCATTCAGGTCAGTGTAGTCCAGACTCATGGGTGTGCTAGACCACAAGAGACTCATTCAGGTCAGTGCTGTCCAGACTCATGGGTGTGCTAAACTACAAGACACTCATTCAGGTCAGTGTAGTCCAGATTCATGGGTGTGCTAAACCACAAGACACTCATTCAGGTCAGTGTAGGAGGGATGGGGAGGACCCATCTGCTGAATGGAAGTAAAACAGAAACAGACCAGATGGCAGAAGTGATGAGGGTGGAGAGCAGAAAGGACAAGTCCCCAAAGAACTGCCAGTGGCATTACTACATCTGCTGAAGGGAAAGAGGCTGAAAAGGGAGTCAGCATGGTTTCAGGACATCTGAGTGAGCTGACTCAGTCAGGGGTTCCTCTGCAGGCTTAGATTAAGAGATAGTTAGGAATGGGCATGTAATCAACAGGAGATGTGGGCATTTTGCCTGATTTCTTTTGTGAGATCATTTCTTCATCGTTGGAAACTATAGATATTTACCAGGAATTAATATGCTCTGCTCCCAATCATCATAAACTCTGTTAAAAAAAGGTGGGGGGTGTTCTTTAAAAAGGTCCACTGGCACCACCAAAGATCCCCTGCCTTCATTAAAGCCTTTTCCAGCTTGCTACAATTTATGAAAGAAATGAAGTAGCGTACTTAGTTTGCCTCAGTCAGCAAAGATGAAATGAAAATATTCAGAGATTCTAAAGATATTAAGTGATTATGGGTTTTGCATCATTTACCTGGTATAGAATTGACAAGTTACAAGCACTTTCTTAGTTATTTTTACATATAAAAATTAGGCACTGAGGTAAAAGGTATCAGATATCATTTAAAATTAAACTATTTAGAACATGTAAAAATAAGAACTTTTGATCTCTTTATCACAAGAGATTGCTAACACAAGGCAATTGCTAACATTGATGACCCATGTGTGCATTGTTGCTCAGTCATGTCCTACTCTTCGCCGCTCAATGGACTGTAGCCTGCCAGGTACCTCTGTCCATGGGGATTCTCCAGGCAAGAATACTGGAGTGGGTTCCCATTCCCTCCTCCAAGGGATCTTCCGAACCCAGAGAGATAACAAACCCAGGTCTCCCACATTATATGCTGATTCTTCAGTATCTGAGCCACCATGACTGATAGAGGACAATAAAATAGTTTAAATGTGTATTTTTATGTATGTATATATGTGGGAAGGAAGACCATGACCATAAAAAATGAAGGAAGAGGTAAGTCAAAACAATCTCACTGCTCATTCATCCCTAAAGTTTGGATTGTGGAAACAGAACAATATAAAAAAAAATTCTACTTTTTAAATTTTATATTGGAGTATAGCCAATTAAAAATGTTGTGATAGTTTCAGCTGGAAAGTAAAGGGGCTCAGCCATACACATACGTGTAATCCATTTTCCCCAAAACTCACCTCCCATCCAGGGTGCCACATAACATTGAGCAGAGTTCCATGTGCTATACAGTAGGTCCTTGTTCATTCTAGTCTTTTTTCTTTTTGATGAAAATGAAAAAAAAAATGCTATTTTACCTTGAAAAATATGCTTACAAAGTGGCTTTGACCCAGCATGCATTATTCCAGACTCTACCAAGATCGGAAATGAACAACTTAATGGACGAGTGCATGAGGGGGATTAAAAATTACAGGGAAAAAAAGTTATCTGCTGTACATGGAAAAGGAGAGTAATAGCAGGGGTAGTGATGACAGTGATGATGCATATACACACCCCAGTTGGCACAAGTCTCTTGAAACCATGTAAAATTAGCCTTTAATACTGTTTGAGGCATTTTTTATCTTTAAAAAAAAAATCAGCAATGAAACACCACCCTTGTGACCTGTAATGCTATCACTTATAGCAGAAAGTAAATTTTGTAAGTTTAACATACTTTATAATTTACTTAGGTTTTCCTAAATATTTAAACTTTGATATAACTGGAATTTGATGGAAAGTACAACTTGAAAAAATTTTACTAATGCTGAAAGTTCCCTAATTCCATGCTGAGTTAGGGAGGCCATGAATAGAATTTGAGGGATTCCGCCGGTATTTCTAGAACCTGACCTACACATTTAGTAGTATTGCTTTCATATTCTCAGGGTTGTTGCTGTTGCTTAGTTGTTGTCACTCAGTCCTGTCTGACTACTCTATGGACTGTAGCCTGTCAGGCTTTTTTGTCCATGGGATTTTCCAGGCAAGAATACTGGAGTAGGTTGCCATTTCCTTCTGCAGGGGATCTTCTCAACCCAGGGATCAAACCCATGTCTCTTACATCTCCTGCACTGAGCCACAAGGGAAGCCCATTTCTTCAATAGTTCTTCTTAAATGTAGGACTTCCTGGACTGCTGAAGTAAGAATTCTATTCGCCCGCAAAGGATACAACTAAATAATAAAGTAGAAAAAGAAATAATATCTGTTAGTATAAATTCCTCATAATAAGAGGAACTGACGTTAAGTACTCACGATATACCAGCCACTAATTTAACAGCTTTACATGTATGTATTAAATTTTCATTTAGTCATATCATGACTCTATAGTGAACATATTAACAATCATGCCTATTCTGTAAGAGAAAAAAAAAAAGAACTAGAAGGGTAAATAACTTTCTTGGGTTTACACATCTATAAAGTTGCGGAGCTGAACTTGAACCCTGATAATCGGTTCAGGAACGTAGGTTTATTTAAACATAATGTTACCTTGCCTTTCAATCAAGATGGCCTTTATATTTGGGGAATATCATTTTAAT
Organism: Capricornis sumatraensis; assembly: GCF_032405125.1. Classification (NCBI taxonomy): domain Eukaryota; kingdom Metazoa; phylum Chordata; class Mammalia; order Artiodactyla; family Bovidae; genus Capricornis; species Capricornis sumatraensis. The sequence goes on from NC_091077.1 coordinate 75,327,105, forward strand.
GTTCTACTTCTTTCCCTCTGAACATATGTTGTATTCTCCATGTTAACTGTAAGACATGTGCATGTGTGCACTAAGTCGTTTCAGTCCTGTGCAACTCTTTGTGAAACCCTATGGACCGTAGCCTGCCAGGCTCCTCTGTCCATGGGCTTCTCCAGACAAGAATACTGGAGTGGGTTGTCATTCCTCTCCTCCAGGGGATCTTCCCAGACCAGGGATCAAATCTGCATCTCCTGTGTCTCTTGCATTGGCAGGCAGGTTCTTTATCACCAGCACCTGTGGATGTGCTCAGTCATGTCCTATTCCTTGAGACCCCGTGAACTATAGACCACCAGGCTCCTCAGTCTTTGGAATTTCCCAAGCAGAAATTCTGGAGTGGGTTGCTATTTCCTTCTTCGGGAGATTTTCCCAATCCACCTAAGATGTAACATCAAAATTTTACTTATTGGTTCTTTAGAACAAGCCAAAGACCGGATGACAGAATAGATGAACAGGAGCTCACCTCTTCTTACAAAAATACTAAAATCACAACTAACTGCTGATTGACCAATGATATTAAAAATAAAAATGCTGAAACCTAATGAAAAAAAGTCCTATATCCAAAGATAGAGGAAGGTGCAATAAGATAATAGGATGGGCACGATCATGATAAAATCAAATTGCATAATAGTCTGCTCTTTGAGGGTGAACTCAAGGTCTTCAGCACATCAAGACCCAGTGAAAATAACACTGACTTCACAAATCCTGGGCCAGACCTATCTGCTAGTATTTGGGTCTTCTGTGGAGGTGAGGGGTGACAGTGGCTCACTGCAGGAGCAAAGACATTGGCAGTGGAATTTCTGGGGAGTACTCATTGACATGAGCCCTCCTGGAGGTTGCCATCTTCTTATTAAGAACTGACCCCAACCAATAGGCCATAGGTGCCACTGGTGGGACACCTCAGGACAAACACAAATGGGGCAGAAACACAGCAGAATTCCTCAGCACACAGTTCAATCACTTAGCTGTGTCCAACTCTTTGCAACCTAATGGACTGCAGCACGACAAGCCTCCCTGTCCATAACCAACTCCTGGAGCTTACTCAAACTCATGTCCATCGAGTTGGTGATGCCATCCAACCATCTCATCCTCTGCCATCCCCTTCTCATCCTACCTTCAGTCTTTCCCAGCATTAGGGTCTTTTCCAATCAGTCAGTTCTTTGCATCACAATGGCCAAAGTATTGGAGCTTCAGCATCAGTCCTCCCAATAAATATTCAGGACTGATTTCTTTAGGATTGACTGGTTTGATCTCCTTGCAGTCCAAGGGACTCTCAAGAGTCTTCTCTAACACCACAGTCCAAAAGCATCAATTCTTCAGCACTCAGCTTTCTTTACAGTCTAACTCTCAGATCCATACATGACCACTGGAAAAACCATAGCTTTGACTACATGGGACTTTGTTGGTAAAGTAATGTCTCTGCTTTTTAATATGCTGTCTAGGTTTCTCATGGGCTTCCCTGGTGGCTCAGAGGTTAAAGTGTCTGCCTCCAATGTGGGAGACCCGGGTTCGATCCCTGGGTTGGGAAGAACCCCTGGAGAAGGAAATGGCAATCCACTCCAGTATTCTTGCCTGGAGAATCCCATGGATGGAGAAGCTTAGTAGGTTACAGTCCATGGGGTTGCAAGGAGTCGGACATGACTGAGCAACTTCACCTTCACATAGGTTTCTCATAACTTTTCTTCCAATGAGCAAGCATCTTTTAATTTCATGGCTGCAGTCACCATCTGCAGTGATTTTGGAGCCCCCCAAAATGAAGTCTGTCACTGTTTCCACTGTTTCCCCATCTATTTGCCATGAAGTGATGGGACTGGATGCCATGATCTTAGTTTTCTGAATGTTGAGCTTTAACCCAACTTTTTCACTCTCCTCTTTATCTTTCATCAAGAGGCTTTTTTTGCCATAAGGGTGGTGTCATCTGTGTATCTGAGGTTATTGATATTTCTCCCAGCAGTCTTGATTCCAGCTTGTGCTTCATCTAGCCCAGCATTTCTCATGGTGTACTCTGCATATAAGTTAAATAAGCAGGGTGACAGTATACAGCCTTGACATACTCCTTTCCCGATTTGGAACCAGTCTGTTGTTCCATGTCCAGTTCTAACTGTTGCTTCTTGACCTCCATACAGATTTCTCAGGAAGCAGGTAAAGTGGTCTGGTATTCCCATCTCTCTCAGAATTTTCCACAGTTTATTGTGATTCACACAGTCAAAGGCTTTGGCATAGTCAATAAAGCTGAAATAGATGTTTTTCTGGAACTCTCTTGCTTTTTCCATGATCCAGCAGATGTTGGCAATTTGATCTCTGGTTCCTCTTCTAAATCTAGCTTGAACATCTGCAAGTTTTTGGTTCACATACTGTTGAAGCCTGACGTGGAGAATTTTGGGCATTACTTTGCTAGCACATGAGATGAGTGCAATTGTGCGGTAGTTTGAACATTCTTTGGCATTGCCTTTCTTTGAAATTGGAATGAAAACTGACCTTTTCCAGTCCTGTGGCCACTGCTGAGTTTTCCAATTTGCTACCACACTGAGTGCAACACTTTCACAGCATCATCTTTTAGGATTTGAAATAGCTCAACTGGAATTCCATCACCTCCAGCAGCTTTGTTCATAGTGGTGCTTCCTAAGGCCCAATTTGACTTCTAATTCCAGGATGTCTGGCTCTAGGTTAATGATCACACCATTGTGGTTATCTGGGTCATGAAGATATTTTTTGTATAGTTCTTCTGTGTATTCTTGCCACCTCTTCTTAATATCTTCTGCTTCTGTTAGGTCCATACCATTTCTGTCCTTTATTGTGCCCATTTTTGCATGAAATGTTCCCTTTGTATCTCTAATTTTCCTGAAGAGATCTCTAGTCTTTCCCATTCTGTTATTTTCCTCTATTTCTTTGCATTAATCACTGAGGAAAGCTTTCTTATCTCTCCTTGCTGTTCTTTGGAACTCTGCATTCAAATGGGTGTATCTTTCCTTTTCTTCTTTGTGTTCCTTGTCTTTTCTCAGCTATTTCTAAGGTCTCCTCAGACAACCACTTCACCTTATTGCATTCATTTTTCTTGGGGATGGTCTTGATCACTGCCTCATGTACCATGTCATGAACCTCTGTGCATAGTTCTTCAGGCACTCTGTCTACCAGATCTAATCCCTTGAATCTATTTGTTACTTCCACTGTATAATCATAAGGGATTTGGTTTAGGTCATACCTGAGCGGTATAGTGGTTTCCCTACCTTTCTTCAATTTAAGTCTGAATTTGGCATTAAGGAGTTCATGACCTGAGCCACAGTCAGCTCCTGGTCTTGTTTTTGCTGACTGTATAGAGCTTCTCCATCTTGGGCTGCAAAGAATATAATCAGTCCGATTTCGGTATTGATCATCTGGTGATGTCCATGTGTAGAGTCTTCTCCTGTGTTGTTGGAAGAGGGTGTTTGCTATAACCAGTGCATTTTCTTGGCAAAGCTGTTAGCCTTTGCCCTGCTTCATTTTGTACTCCAAGGTCAAAATTTGCCTGTTACTCCAGGTATTTCTTGACTTCCTACTTTTGCATTCTAGTCCCCTATAATGAAAAGGACATCTTTTCTTTGGTGTTATTTCTAAAAGGTCTTGTAGGTCTTCATAGAACTGTTCAACGTCAGTTTCTTCAGCATTACTGGTTGGGACTTGGATTAGTGTGATATTGACTGGTTTGCCTTGGAAAGGAATAGAGATCATTCTGTCATTTTTGAGACTGCATCCTGATCACACAGTTTCCTGCTAAACACACCCCTGACACATCCCTGCCACCAGAGGGACAAGACCCAGCTCCACCTACCAGTGGGCTGGAACCAGTCCCTCCCACAGGGAAGCCTTCACAGCCTCTTAGACCAGCCTCATCCACCAGAGGGGAGAGAGCAGAATCAAGAAGTCTCTTGAATGTCTAGACAAGAACACTAAAAGATCAGAAAAGGAAACAAACAAAACACCATTTATTATCACATGAAAGAGAATAAAATACCTAGGAATAAACCTACCTAAGGAGGCAAAAGACCTGTATTCCAAAACTGGTAAGATGCTGATTAGAGAAATCAAATATTACGCAAACACATGGAAAGCTATATCATGTTCTTGGATTGGAAGAATCACTATTTTCAAAATAACTATAGTACCAAGGCAATCTATAGATTAATGCAATCCCTATTGAATTACTGATGGCATTTTTCACAGAACTAGAACAAAATTCTTAAAACTTGGGTGGAGACACAAAAGACCCTAAGAAGCCTAAGGAATCTTGAGAAAGAAAACACAGAGCTGGAGGAATGGACATCGATATGTATTCAGATGGACAAAAGGCACATGGAAAATTACTCAACATCACTACTTCTTAGAGAAATGCAAATCAAAACTACAATGAGGTATCAATGACCTCACACCAGTCAGAATGACCCTCATCAAAAAGTCTACAAATGGTAAATGCTAGAGAGGGTTTGGAGAAAAAGGAACCCTCCTACCCTGTTCATGGGCATGAAAATTGTTGTTGCCATTATGAAGAACAGTATAGATATCCCTCAAAATCTAAAAATAGAGCTGCCATATGATCCAACAATCCTGCTTACAGGGATATATCCAGAGAAAACCATAATTTAAAAAAAGATACAATGTTCACTGCAGCACTATTTACAATAGCCAAAGCATGGAAGCAGTCTAGATCTCCATTAACAGAAGAACTGGGTAAAGAAGATGTGGTATATACATACAGTGGGATATTAGCCACACACACACACACAAAGAAATAGTGCCATTTGCAGCCACATGAATGAACCTGGAGGTCATCATACTAAGTGAAGTAAGTCAGGCAGAAAAAGACAAGTATCATATGATATTACTTATATGCAAAATCTAAAAAAAATGATACAAATGAATTTATTTCTAAAACAGAAACAGACTTACAGAATGCATTTATGCTTACCGAAAGTAAGGGTAGATTGAGGGATAGATTGGGAGTTTGGGCTAGAGATATGCACACTGCTATATGTAAAACAGTTAGCCAACAAGGACCTACTGTATAGCACAGGGAACTCTGCTCAATATTCTGAAATCAACTAAATGGGAAAAGAATTTGAAAAATAGATACATGTGTATGAATAACTGAATTATTTTGCTGTACACCAGAAACTTATATAACATTGTCAATCAACTATATTACAATATTTTAAAAGTTTTTTAAAATTTATGTGTATATTAATTTTGTTGTTTGGCTGCTAAGTCCATCTCTTTTGCAACTCCTTGGATTCTACCCTGCCAGGCTCCTCTGTCCATGAGATTTCCCAGGCAAGAATAGGGAATGAGTTGCCATTTCCTTCTCCAGGGGATCTTTACCACTGAGGGATCAAACCTATGCCTCCTGTTTGTCAGGCAGATTCTTTACCACTGAGCTACCTGGGAAGCCTGCATATTAATTTAGTCAATATTTATTGTCATGATCATAGTCATTCAATAAATAATCTGTGCAATGAAAATAAAAAATTCTAAACTAACTAAAGATACATATGAGGACTTCAGTTATTGAGAACCTCAGCTTTCTGTTTCATAAACCTATTACACTATGCTTACTCCTTGGAAGAAAAGTTATGAGCAACCTAGATAGCATATTCAAAAGCAGAGACATTACTTTGCCAACTAAGGTCTGTTTAGTCAAGGCTATGGTTTTTCCAGTGGTCATGTATGGATGTCAAGGCTGTGGTTTTTCCAGTGGTCATGTATGCATGTCAAGGCTGTGGTTTTTCCAGTGGTCATGTATGCATGTGACAGTTGGACTGTGAAGAAAGCTGAGCGCTGAAGAATTGATGCTTTTGAACTGTGGTGTTGGAGAAGACTCTTGAGAATCCCTTGGACTGCAAGGAGATCCAACCAATCCATTCTGAAGGAGATCAGCCCTGGGATTTCTTTGGAAGGAATGATGCTAAAGCTGAAACTCCAGTACTTTGGCCACCTCATGCAAAGAGTTGACTCATTGGAAAAGGCTCTGATGCTGGGAGGGATTAGGGGCAGGAGGAGAAGGGGACGACAGAGGATAAGATGGCTGGATGGCATCACTGACTCGATGGACATGAGTCTGAGTGAACTCCGGGAGTTGGTGATGGACAGGGAGGCCTGGCGTGCTGTGATTCATGGGTCGCAAAGAGTTGGCACTACTGAGCAACTGAACTGAACTAAAGAGCCAGTCACAGAAATAAGTAAATAGGAAAAAGAACTATCTTTGTTTAGCCAAACAGTTCAGAAAAATGAACATCTCATAGGCTTGACCAGAAAAGACTAGGTTTGAGGCAAAAGACAGCAATAACTCAAATGTTTCAAGTAATAAAGAAAGAGGGGTTTTGAGTTTCCTAAGTCAGTCCTTCAGAGAGGGGTAAAGGAACCAGGGAAAGGGAAAAAAGAATGAGAATACCTAGTCCTACTTGGAATACGACAACTGAGAAATTTTTGAAGGTAGAAATGATTGAGGACTTTTAAAATCAGAAAATCTGTTTTGTCAGTTTTAAGTTACCTGCATGGTAAAACAACGCTTCCTTGACTCTGCCTTATTACTCCAAATGAGTGCTTCCCAAAGGGCATTTCTGTGACCAGCAGACCCAGCAATACGCAAAACCTTGTTAGAAATGACAGTTCTCAAGAACCACACTGAACCTACTGAATCAGAAATTCTGGGCATAGGGTTCAGGAATCTGGATTTAGCAAGCTCACCAGAGGATTATAATGTGTGCTCAAGCTTGAGAACATCTGCCCTAAACTTAGCCAAAGTCTGCTATTAATATTTCCTCAGCCTTGTGTGGTACTTCAGGAAATGAAGAAACTGAGTCACAGTCCATCAGAGGTGTCATAAGCAAGAAGTGAGATGCAAAATAAAGGAGAAAGAATTCACCCAGGATCAGGGAAAGAGCCAACAACAACGAGGTGTTCAAGTCAATGATATGTGTCACTTTCCAAACATATTGTGAGGCACAGAGTTTACCAGATTCTTTGTGACAGGGATTTGAGATAAGTTTATGTCTTAAATGATAGATTGACTAATGATATCACTCTAATATGAAAGCTTTTGTTGCTTTTGTCTCAGTTGCAGAGAGAGACACAACACATACTCCAGGTTGAACCCAAGAACTTTCTTGTTGCTTAGTTGCTAAGTCATATCTGACTCTTGAGACCCTATGGAACATAGCCCACAAGGCTCCTCTCTCCATGGAATGCTCCAGGTAATAATACTGGAGTGGGTTGCCATTTCCTTCTCCACGGGATCTTCCCTACCCAGAGATGGAGCCAGCATCTTCTGCATTGGTAGGCTGGTGCTTTACCACTGAGCCACCAGGGAAGTCCTCACTCAAAACCTTACTTTATGTTTATCATCCTGCTTGCTATTGTCTATTGACTCTGCTGTTGAATAGACTGACATTAGTCAGAATCCACTCTATCTTCATATGGAGAATCAAATGACAGAAAATACAGTTCAACCTGAGCCCTGCTCCCCTTCTCAATCCATGATAACTGGAAAAGCTAAACTCAACCCCTCCTTACTGACCCCTACACACCCAGTCATTGTCAGAGTAGGCTCATGACCCTGGTATAGATAGTAAGAACATCCTTTTTGCAAGTGATAGTGTGTGTCTCAGATAAACTATCTCCTCACAATGCCAAAATGGCAACCACGAGCTCTAGGTATTATACTCACAGTTCTGAATTGCCACAAAAACTTCATTCCCACAAATAGTTAAAATGAAACTCTAAACACAACTACATTGTGGGGACCATTTCCAAATTATAAGTAGAACTTAGAAGCCAGAGTTGTTCTTTAGTGGGCCACTGTATTGCTTCTTCGCCTTTCTTACCTCTTGTTCAGTCTCTCAGTCATGTCTGACTCTGCGACCTCATGGACTGAAGCACACCAGGCTCCTCTGTCCTCCACTATCTCCTGCAGTTTGCTAAAATTCATGTCCATTGAGTCAGTGATGCTATCCAACCATCTCATCCTCTGCCCTCCTCTTCTCCTTTTTGCTTTCTTACCTCTATCAACACTTACAAATAAATCTAAATAAATATAAAGCTTTCCATCACTATCGTCCACTGAAGGACAACTCTGACTTACTGTGCTTCAGCCATACCTGAAGTTAGAACTCTCATAGCACATTGTAGTTTTTTGAATTAAAAAAAAAAATCCTTATTACTTAAGCCAGTTCAAGTTGTATCTTCCAGTACACTCGTATATAAAAGAAATCCAACCAATATATGAGTGAGAAAAGACCAGCAAAACCCTTGACAGGTTGATCAGGAAAACATCTAATATTGGGCTCTGAGAAATGTGGGAAGAATGTTTTATTCAAAATAGGCTATGTGGATGAAAAGTTATAGGTTTTGAGCACAGATTTCTGTGTCTGTTCATTAGGGATTCTTGAACACACTACCTACACGGGCATGCCCATTATTGGGCTAAGTGGGAAACATCAGTCTCCCAAAAATCAATGCATTCTCTTAAGTTTCTGAAGGCCAGATCCTTAGCTGATGCTTTATACTTTGCTTCCAATAGCTTAGAATCACAGATGTGGAAGAGGGAATCCTAGTGTTGGTAACCATGCGCAAAGTTGTCTGTGTCTCCACCCATTTTTGCTGATTTTCACTGTTGCTGTGCACAGTGATAACTGCTTTTACCAAATAACTGCAGCTCTCCACCTACAGGCTTTATCTGGCATCCTGAGCTCAATCACGAGAAAAGATTAAAGGGTTAGGGAATCAAGAAGCAATCCTCAAGCAATGATGGAAAGGAACAAGAGGATAAATGCCCCCAATTCTGCACTTTGTAGTGACAGTTCTGAAACACTTCTATTCCATCTCCCTGAGGTCCCCAACAGGCTTTAGCCTCAGTCATCAATAACACAGTAACTAATTCATCCCTTTTTGGCTTTAATTCCCTTTCATATCTCATGGTCTCAGTTCTTATTTTCCTACCACTGCTCCTGAAATCACTCCCAAAAAAAAATTTCTTACTCTCAAATCCTTGCCCCTGAGTCTGATTCTATTATTATGTGGGTAACCAAAGTAAATGAATATATGGAATCAGAAAAAGTAACAGGAGGCATCATAGGAGACACAAAGTTTATGGTAAGAGAAGCCTGAAGACAATCTAAGTGAAGCTGGAAAGTTCAGAAGCTAGTCCTCACACGAAAAGCTATGTCTTTTAAGTAAAAATACCTACTTAAAATACCTTCAGTGAACAGACACCCACATATGCAACCACTCACACTTTATTTTCTTATTCATATTCTGTGTTCTTCCGTAGTTCTAGAATTTGGTCTCAGTTAAAGAAACTGACTTTAATTCATTGGAAGAACTGATGCTGAAACTGAAGCTTCAATACTTTTGGCCATCTGATGTGAAGCACTGATTCATTGGAAAATGAGTCAATGATTCTGGGGAAATAAAAACCAGGAGGAGAAGGGGATGACAGAGGATGAGATGGTTGGATGGCATCACCGACTCAATGGACATGAGTTTGAACAAACTCCAGGAGATGGTGAAGGACAGGGAAGCCTGGTGTGCTGCAGTCCATGGGGTCACAAAGAGTGGGACACAAGTGAGCCAGTAAACAACAAAAAAGAAACTGACAAAGGCAGCTTGTATTTTTGCAAAACTGTCCAATAATATTATCTGTAGTAGAAGGATATACTTTTGCCAGGAGATAATTGTCGAAGAGTTTCAACTTTGCTGTCAAGAATCTGGAAAAACTGTCAAGAAACCTCAGCCTGAAGTTTAATAACTTGTAAAACATGTCTTTCCAGTAACCAGTTTTGCTGGGTAATTTTCTGCTATAGGACTCACAAGAGCAATGCATGCTAAGTTCCTAATTTTTAGGAAGTTGGTAAGAAAATCCCAGATGAGTAAAAGAGCCCCAAAATATCTATGTTTGAAATAAGCAGAAATTTGAATACTTGTCCTCAGGAACAATAGGCTAAATCCTTGGTGGGAAACATTCACCATAGAATAAGAAGCATACTAGCAACAGGAAAAAAACAAAAAACAGGAACATACTGCCTAAAGGAAAAGATTATCTTATTGGTCAACAGGACATTAACTGAAAAATGCGCCTCTACCCTACCCCCACCCCCGACAGTGTGTTCATATTTTACTTTAATTTCAAAAGAAGAATATATATCATATCTTCTGCCACCTACAAAAACATAGTAATAAAATCTAATTTCAACAGCCAATGACTATTACACTTTCTACTGTGAAATTCCATTCCATTCTTTTCTTTTCTTTTTTTTTTTACTCTCTGCTCTCTTAAATTGACACGTTGATTTGAAATTCAATGAAAATATCATTAAAAAAATATGTTTGGAGGCAATTCAGAGAGGGAGAAGGAGAGAATGACCTGTGGGTGGTCTTGACTATGCTGGATATGATGCTGATGTAGAGTCATTTTTTCTAAACAAAGCTGCCCTGATCTGTAGTTTATGTACATCGTTATTCCTGGGGCTTGGATGACACATCTGTCCCCTAAAAATGGGAAACTCTTAAGCTCCCAGGGTCTTGTGTGATGTCCTCCAGTGATCTGCAATCAAGTCCCAGTACTTGACATAGTGATTGCCATCCCCCCCACCCCACCCCCCACCCCGGGGTGATCCTCGTCAAGGCTCCAAACTGAAACCTTGCAATCTTATGGTGCCTGCATTGAAAACACAGTGTGTGTCTAATAGGTTGGTTGGATCAGCCTCATTCCATAGCATGCAATGTGCATACACATGATAAAAAAAGATGAAAGAACTCCCATCTAAGTTGGAAATAAATATGCAGAGGGACATATTTCACCTAATTCTTATAGCTCTGTGGGAAAGTAAATGGTAACTATTGTTTTCACTTTCATAAATGGTAATGTAGCACTGCTGTTAACTCAATGCAACACACACACACACACACGCACCTGGAAGATCTTAATCCAAAACTAAATCCTTTAAGGGGGAAGGAGAAGAGATTGTATTGAAGTATAGAGAAAAAAAATTGTTCAAAAGAAGGACAATCACAAACTATCATAAATTAGCTCTCTTTTGAAGGATGAGGCATGAGAAGTTGTAGGTGGTCTTATGCATTTCTTCATTATTGAATCTATACTCTTCAAGACTGGGCAATTTATACTCAGGGAGTGTTCTTGATCTTTTATTCAAAAGAAATTGAAATCTTTTCCCCATTTTAGAAGTGGAGAAAATGAGTCATAAAACGTACTGTTCCCAGACCATTATCCATCAGGGAAGAATTCAAACAAGTTATTTACCCAACTGTGGTGTATGGTATATTAAATATGAAGATTTTAGAAAATTTTAACACTTTTTAAATAAAATGATCTATTATTTTTAGAATAACTAAGTCATCTGGCCAAGACAATATACACCCAGATTCATTCTGGATAGTCTGAAAACTAACCTTTTTTTTTTTTTCTAATGTCAAACACATCTTAGTTTTTAACATACTTAGTTCAGTAAATCTCTGAATTCACAGGGAACTGGAACCTTTACAATTAAATCTACTACTCCTCACTGAAATGCTACCACATAATGCTGATTTCCACTTAACACACATACATTTTCAGAAAAACTAGTAGTAAGAGTTATGTGGCAAACAACACCCTCTTTTAAGTTACTCTAGGGTCCCTATGGTAGAGATCAGTGTGAAAATACTTCCACAAAATTTATCTTGTTTAACTTACATGACATATGGTAATATATCATATTTATTTTCCAACAGGTTTATCAAAATGCTCAGAGATATTCTTGACCAGCTGTAGTCTCAGCTTTCCATCCTTCCTTTGCATGCTTCCCCCACCCTCGCCGCTACAGCTTTAACATTTTCCATTTCCCTGTTTTCAAGGTGTTCTTAGTTCTTATGTAGTAACCTCATATGCTCTTGGAACAAATAGAAAGTAATCTATTGCTACTGATAAAGTCATCAGTTTTCTCTTACTTGTCATATGATGGACACATTTCATATCTTGTTTCTGCAGCATTTCTTTCTTTCTATTCTATTGTTCTTATCTCTAATTTTACTCTTAACTCTCTAATTGTTCATCTCCAGTCTCCTTAAACAACCATTTTTTTCCTACAATTCCTTTACTAATATTTCCCAGTGTCCTGACTCTAGCTTTCTTCTTACTCTGTAAGCTATAATATAATACCTATGCTGTTGGTATCTATCCTCCAATTTTATAAATGAAGACAGTGATACATAGGAACTAATAAATTTCTGAAGATCATATATTCAATAAGAATCATAGCCTTTATTTTAACAATATTCACTTTCCTTCTGTCATACCACTTAAGTCCCTAGGATTGGCTGGGCAGCAAAACCCACAGTATCTCTGACTTTGACAATGTTGTGTTTGTTTCTGTTGTATGTCTCTACCTTTAGTGACGAACTCTACATGGCTGCTTACTGGGATGCCAATGGACAGAGGCTTTTTGATCTGGAAGGCTGCAGGTTTTGGTGATAGGGAAAGGAAAATTAATGAGTTGAACATCAGTAGTTAAAAACTGAAATGGAGATATGAACCACAACTCACTTTTGCTCACATATCTTTGGCTGAAGCAACTCATATGGTCATTATCCCGGAAAATAAAAGTTTAGGAGAGCCAGGTAATTATGAGTGGAAGGTCAGGTTTCATTCCAATTCCAAAGAAAGGCAATGTCAAAGAATGTTCAAACTTCCACACAATTGTACTCACACGCTAGCAAGGTAATGCTTAAAATTCTCCAAGCCACGCTTCAACAGTACATGAACCATGAAATTCCAGATGTTCAAGCTGGATTTAGAAAAGGCAGAGGAAACACACATCAAATTGCCAACATTTGCTGGATCAGCAAAAAAGCAAGAGTTCTAGAGAAACTTCTGCTTTATTGACTATGCCAAAGTCTTTGACTGTGTGGATCACGACAACTGTGAAAAATTCTTCAAGAGATGGGAATACTAGACCACCTGACCTGCCTCCTGAGAACTTTGTATGCAGATCAAGAAGCAACAATTAGAACTGGACATGGAACGACAAACTGGTTCCAAATCAGGAAAGTAGAGCATCAAGGCTGTATATTGTCAACCTGCTTATTTAATTTATATGCAGAGTACATCATGAGAAATGCTGGGCTAGATGAAGCACAAGCTGGAATCAAGATCGCCGAGAGAAATATCAATAACCTCAGATACACATATGACACCACCTTTATGGCAGAAAGGAAAGAATTAAGAGCCTCTTCATGAAAGTGAAAGAGGAGAGTGAAAAAGCTGGCTTAAAACTCAACATTCTGGAAACTAAGGCCATGGTATCCAGTCCCATCACTTCATGGCAAATAGATGGGGAAACAGTGGAAACAGTGACAGGCTTTATTTTCTTGGGCTCCAAAATCACTGCAAATGGACTGCAGCCATGATAAAAAGATGCTTACTCCTTGGAAGAAAAGCTATGAGCAACCTAGACAGCATATTAAAAAGCAGAGACATTACTTTACCAACAAAGGTCCGTCTAGTCAAAGCTATGGATATGAGTTTGGACTATAAAAAAAGATGAGTGCCGAAGAATTGATGCTTTTGAACTGTGGTGTTGAAGAAGACTCTTGACAGTCGCTTGGATATCAAAGAGATCCCACCAGTCCATCCTAAAGGAGATCAGTCCTGGGTGTTCATTGGAAGGACTGATGCTGAAGCTGAAACTCCAATACTTTGGCCACCTGATGTGAAGAGCTGACTTATTTGAAAAGACACTGATGCTGGGAAAGATTGAAGGTGGGAGGAGAAGGGGACAACAGAGGATTAGACTGTGGGATAGCATCACTGACGCGATTGACATGAGTTTGAGTAGGTTCCTGGAGTTGGTGATGGACAGGGAAGCCTGGTGCGCTGCAGTCCACAGGGTCGCAAATAGTCAGACACAACTGAACGACTGAACTGAACTGAATGCCTATCAGTTTCCTTATAAGGTAGAATCTTGTTGTTGTTCAGTCACTAAGCCGTGTCCAACTTAGAATACTCATATGTTTTATAACTGTGGTGGTATATTTTAGTTTTTGGCTACTTATTCCAATTATTCCTTCTCAATAGTACCACAGTTATTAGTGAAGTAAGATTTCCTCTCTTTTATTTTGTGTGCTCTTACAGGATGGATGAAAAAAATGAACAGACCCTCCCTGTTACCTTAGGCAGCATGTAGCCCAGATATACAATTCAGGTCCAGGTATACATTAAGGTGTACATTCTGGACCTGTACACCTGATACACAACGTCCAGATGTACATTCAGGTGATGTTCCACAGAACTAGAGGACTGTGGATTGACAACAAAAACTGGAGGAAGGGTGAAAATAATCATTCTGACAGAGCAAACCGGCCCAAACGTTGTTGTTACAACGATCACTGCTCTGATTCACTTTCTAGGTCCCTCTGAAAATTGTTTCCTATTTCTAAGCAAGTACCACCCATTTATTTTGTGAACCCCCCTGTAAACATTTCAATATGTTTCTTTTCATAAGGTAGTAAAGTTAAATTCTGTTGCTTAAAACAAAAGAACCCAAACCTATACACACTGCTTGTAAAATTGTAGGATGTTTGTGTCTTTATATAAAATTTATAGAAGATTCAGAGCTAAGCTAATAATAATGTTGGCATTAATGTATATAACTTTTTAAAGTAATGCAGTAAAAGGTGTCGAGAAACCATAAGAAAGCCAGGGATAGCCTCCTTCTAATGCAGTATGAACACCTTTGCTGTGGGATGCTTCAACTCAGATTGCTTAGCACCTAGGTTAGCATCGGCTTGCTGATAATAAGATAAGCACTTCACTAATGTGATTCTGAATGAGCAATTTTCATATTAATGGATTTTCCACTGTATTAATGAAAACACAATTTGCCACTATAATGGGGACATCACTTAAATTAGAACAAAATTGCTCACATGAACAGGGATGTTAATAAAGCAAGCTATTGTATGTGCTAATGGTTCTTCTATTATATTAACAATGTCCTTATATCCCCAAATTTCTATTACATTAAAAAAGCTGTCATTTATTGACTGCTTGATAATGTCACTTACTGTATGTGCAAGCCATTGCTATCACATTACCTCTGTGTACATCTGCCAGTAACTGAGCAGAAGTCACCAATAAAGGAAAATTCTACACATTGGAACTAACAAGGAATATCTATCAGCTAAGCATCCTTAACCTGGAACTAGGTTAAGAAAGAGGACAAAGCCTGGAAAGAAAATTTTAAAGTTAAACATGAATCATATACATTATATATGTGTGTGCATATTCCCTGGTGCCTGAGATGGTAAAGAATCTGCCTGCAATGGGAAAGACGTGGGTTCAAGCCCTGAGTTGGGAAGATCCCCTAGAGAAGGGAAGGGCTCCCCATTCCAGTATTATTGCCTGGAGAATTTCATGGACAGAGGAGCCTAGTGAGCTACAGTCCATAGTGTCACAAACAGTCGGGCATGACTGAGTGACAAAGCACAGTGCAACACAGCATATATATGTGTGTATACACACACACACACACACATATATATAATGACATTTCATATACATACAATGAAAAATATCATTATATATATTATATATATATGAAATATATATATTTATGAAATTAAAAGACTCCTGCTCCTTGGAAGAAAAGCTATGAGAAACCTAGACAATGTATTATTAAAGCAGAGACATTACTTTTCTGACAAAGGTCCGAAGAGTCAAAGCTATGGTTTTTCCAGCAGTCATGTACGGATGTGAGAGTTGGACCATAAAAAAGGCCAAGTGCTGAAGAATTGATGTTTTCAAACTGTGGTGTTGGAGAAGGCTCTTGAGAGTCCCTTGGCCTGCTGCTGCTGCTGCTGCTAAGTCGTGTCAGTCATGTCCGACTCTGTGCAACCCCACAGACGGCAGCCCACCAGGCTCCCTCTTCCCTGGGATTCTCCAGGCAAGAACACTGGAGTTGGTTGCCATTTCCTTCTCCAGTGCATGAAAGTGAAAGGTAAAAGTGAAGTCGCTCAGTTGTGTCTGACTCTTCGCAATCCCATGGACTGCAGCCTACAAGGCTCCTCCATCCATGGGGTTTTCCAGGCAAGAGTACTGGAGTGGGTTGGATGGCATTATCAACTCAACAGAGATTAGTTTGAGCAAACTCTGGGAGATGAAGGACAGGGAGGCCTGGCATGCTCAGTCCATGTGGTCACAAAGAGCTGGACACAACTGAGCAACTGAACAACTATATATATATATATATATATATATATTTACATGTATATAAATTTACATATACATAGGTGAAAATGCTTTTTCTATTTTAGTTTGCTAGGGGTGCTTTAACAAAGTGCTGCAAAGTGCTGGGTGGCTAAACCACAGAAATTTATTTTCTCACAATCCTGGAAGCTAGGAGTTTGAGATCAAAGTGTCAGCAGAGTTGGTTCTTTCTGAGAGCCATGAAAGAAGGTTCTGTTCTAAGACCCACTTCTTGGCTGCTGTGTCTTTACTTGGTATTCCCTGTATGCATCTCTGTGTCCAAATTGCCTTCTTTTAATTACATTAGACATAATGGATTAAAGCCTACCCTAATGACCTTATTTTAGTTTAACTCTGTCAATAAAAGTGAAGTCACTCAGTCATGTCCGACTCTTTGTGACCCCATGGACTATAGCCTACCAGGCTCCTCCCTCCATGGGATTCTCCAGGCAAGAGTACTGGAGTGGGTTGCCATTTCCTTCTCCAGGGGATCTTCCCAACCCAGGGATCGAACCCAGGTCTCTCGCATTCCAGGCAGACACTTTAACCTCTGAGCCACCAGAGAAGCACCCCATGTCCAAATATGGTTACAGTCTGAGGTATTAGGATTTACAATTTCAACATAGGAATTTTGTGAAGAGAAGTTCAATACAGCATATAAGATCCTTAAGTTTTAATTTTCCAAGCATATATAAAAATGTATAGTGTACATAAACATCCACTAAACTGAGCTTGAACATAAAATCAGGTAACTGTGGTGAAGTACATAGCTCACTACTTATATAGCAAAAGATAACTAAAGGTTAGTACTAGTAATAACAGCTATACTGTGTGCACAGAAAGTGAAGTCGCTCAGCCATGTCCAACCCTTTGCCACCCCATGGACTGTAGCCCACCAGGCTCCTCCATCCATGGGATTTTCCAGGCAAGAGTACTTGAGTGGGTTGCCATTTCCTTCTCCAGGGGATCTTCCTGACCCAGGGATCGATCCTAGGTCTCCCACATTGTGGGCAGACACTTTTACCATCTGAGCCACTAAGGAGGAGGTGCACAGAAAAGGAAACCCCAAAAGAGGAAACATTTTAATGATAGGTGGTATCATCTCATTTAGTTTTATAGATATTCCTGTTCCCTGAAATGTAACTTTACTGGGTTAAATAAAAGAGCAACAATGACAACAGCAAAAACAAAATCCACCCAAACAAAACAACTCCTAATAATGTTCATTAGGAATAATAATAGATGGTCTTACCCCCACTAGCTGAGATGAATCATGAATTTCTAAGAAAATGTAATGTCTTGTAGTATGGTGCAGACCCAGCTTGAACTTCCATGAGTCCCTTTCCCATGGTGGGAAGTAAGTCATGTGCACTTGGCTACACTCTATATTTATTCTTTCAATTAGACAAATATTTAGTTGGCACTTACTATGTGCCTGATGCTGCTCTCAGTAATGGGCAAAAGGAGTCAATAAAAGCCTATGCATGAAGATCTTCTACATATTTTTAAATGTATGCTGGTATTTCTTCATATTGGTAGAATTGAAAAGAAACATAATTTTAAATATGTTGCCAGTCTTGGTTTCAAAAGCAATTCATTAAAATTAATTGCTATTTAGCTAAAGAGACTACATGTCTTAAATATTCTCACTTCAGGTAGTCTATTCCATTCTATTCTAATAAACTTTGAATTATCTAAGAAATCTCAATATGCTGGTGTTTAGTATTTGAAATCTTGTCAATGGAGGCAAAATAATTTTTGCCTTAGAATAAATGGTTGAATAGTTATCTATTCTGAACACCTTTTTACCTAAAGCTGTGAAAGATGAAATCAATAATTGTCTTTAAAACAATTTGTTTCAAGCTCCTTTCCTTTTAACATTTTATCTGTCCTGATGAAAGTAAAAATGAAATAGTTTTTAGCATTATTTCTTTCCTTTCTAATTCTTTTCTATTTTATACAATCTGGGGATATTACCATATAATTAAAAATGTCACAAAAACACCACCAGGATGAAGAAATGAGAATTTTAGACGATGTACAAACAAAAAATCAGATAATATTAATTTTAAGCCTATTTTTAAGTTGATTTTAAGTTGTATTTTTATGCAAATAAATAGCCAATATATATCTTTTTAGTAATGCAACTTTTTCTAACAAACTTTTTATCATTAATACTCATGGAGAATTATTATAGTGCTTTCTTAATTCACAGAAAAGATCTTTGTTATTGACTGAACTCAGTAACTTGTACAAACCTATATAAAACATTTGTAATTTGAGAAAACTGGATGTAAGCTATTTAATTGTGAAATGATATAAAATAACATAATCCTCAAAGCATTACTTGAATATAGTTCATATGTATTTGCATAGTAATGAATCCACAAAAAAAAGTATAACGAATTAAGTGAAACCTAGAAATGAAAATAAGATATTGCCAACAAGAAAACATGTGGCTGCATCACATTAAATTTAAATGAAAACTCTTCCTCTGAAATTCATTCTAAATGCATTTTTGTACTTGAAGAAACAAGTATTTGGAGAAAATATTTTCTAATCTTAGGGTGTGACAAATAGTATTATATTGTACATTGTATTCCTGACTGGAATAAGAATCAATAAATGTCTTAACTAATAATATTTTTCACTAATAAAGTCCTTCCTTTCATAAAGCATTTTCTTATGTAAAATGAACAGAAATACATCTACAGAACATTCATTATGCTCTAGTATCTGCCTTGGCTTTTTAAATGCATTACCTCATTTAATTTTCATAACTCTGTAAATATAAAAACAATCCTCAATTTCTAGATAAGAAAAACCAGGCCCACAGAGAGATTAAACTGCTTTCTCAAAGTCATACAACTCTTAACTATAGAGTATGGGTTTAATCTTGGCAATCTAACTCCAGAGCTGAAGCCGCAAACCATTAAACCATGTTGTCTGTATACTGTACTCATATTCTGTTGATACTAGGGAAAAGCCTGTATCGTTATTCTGAGTTGATACCACAGTAGACTCTTCCAGAGAATTTTTGATGCTTCTCCATGTCACACAGTGAATAGTAGAGCCTTACTTTGGTACCAAATGTTAATGGTCCAGATTCTTGACAAAGTAGACTATCTAGTCAACATGATTCTTCTTCCCTTATGCTCAGGGCTCAATGCACAGATACTTCCCTAAAATGTTTCATATTCTCCAGGTCCTAAGCTTTGAGATCTGTATTACAGAGTGATATACACAGAGCACCATTTCAACGCTCCAGATTTCCTTCAAGGCACCTCAAATTTTATGTGGACATACAAACTAAGGAATGCTTTGCACTGTAACAGCAAACCCTGAATGGTACATTTTAAGATCCTTTTCTTTGAATTTATAGAAGTGTTTGTTTCCTACTCCCAGGCCTTTCAGAAGTACATGAAAACAAAGCTTTAACAGAGCCTGAGTAGTAAAAGTGATGTATCACAATAGCGGGCAAGATCAAGTTGGAGCAGGAGGACGCAGGACTCACCTCCCTCCAGGAACACATTAAAAATACATCTATATTGTTCACTGGAACAATCCCCAGTGAAAAATAACTGGAGACTGACAGGAAGACTCTTCTTCTACCAAGGCTGTAAGAAACATCCACATGGAATTGGTATCAAGGCGAAAATACCCATCAGGTCAAGCCTCTTGAATGGGACTCAGAAGAGGAGGGAGATTACTTGGGCAGAGATCCTCCCTAGGAAATGAGCGATTTGAGACAAATATTGGGCTCTCCAGAGATGGAATCCAACACCAGGAAGATGAAGCCCCTTGGCTAGTTGGAGGCTGGTGAGACTAAGAGGAGGGCTAGGGGAAGCCTAGACTTTGCCCACAAGGAGCACACACATGCTTGCTTTCTCCTGGAACAAGGTGGAGAGTGTGAATCAAAATTGCACAAGACACTGGCCAGTTTCTGGCAACTGCCCAGGCACCTCAGCATTCCAGCCGTGCTTGCTTCACCACACAGCTGCACACTAGAGTAAGGGCTGCAGCAGCCAAGGGGAGAGCTCCGTTGTGAGGACAAGGCAACTCAGGCTTGAAGTGGCATCTGAGCTGGCATTGGGGGAAGGGACAGCCATTACTGATAGCAGCCAGGGCCACCAGAAATCATAGTCAAATGCATGCCAAGCCTCTGTACCAGCCCCTTTTGTTCAAGCACTGATCCCTTTTAGGGCAAAGGTCCCAGTGCTAGGAATAGGGAGAGCAAGCACTTCAAGGGAACAGAGCCAGCTTGGATCCATTCTCAGGGCTTCTGTGCCAGCAACTTAGTACTTGCCCCTACCCTCAATAGAGTGGCACTGCCCATTGAGCAGGGAAAGCTCTGACCATACCTGGCTCTGGCCCTAGCCAGTCCATCTCCAGTCCTACCTCCTACCAAGGTGAGAGCAACCTAGGGAAAGACATGACTCACACTTATGTCAGATCCATGTCACCCACCAAAGCCACTGCGCACATGCAGACTATATAAGGACTTCCCTGGTTGCTCAGACGGTAAAGTGTCTGTCTACAATGCAAGAGACCTGGGTTCGATCCCTGGGTTTAGAAGATTCCCTGGAGAAGGAAATGGCAACCCACTCCAGTACTCTTGCCTTGAAAATCTCATGGACGGAGGAGCTTGGTGCAGGCTACTGTCCATGGGGTCACAAAGAGTTGGGCACAACTAAGCGACTTCACTTTCACTTTCCCACACAAGTATACCCTTTTAAGACTGCAATAGGTAACTGTTTCACCTTATTTGACAGAGACAAAGTTAATCAAAATGAGAGGACAGAGAAATTTGTTCCAGTTGAAAGAAGAGAAAAATTGCAGAAAAAACAACTAATGAAATGGAAACAAATAATTCTGATAAATAGTTCAAAGGATTATAAATAAGAATGCTAACAATTAGGGAAAAGATTTAATTAACAGAGTGAAAATTTTAACAATGAACTGAAAATACCATAACTGAAATGAAAGGCACACTAGAAGGAATTAACATAGACTAGGTGATACAAAGGAGAAGGCAATGGCAGTCCATCGGGTCGCCAGGAGTTGGACACGGCTGAGGGACTTCACTTTCACTTTTCACTTTCCTGCATTGGAGAAGGAAATGGCAACCCACTCCAGTGTTCTTGTCTGGGGAATCCCAGGGACCGGGGAGCCTGATGGGCTGCCCGTCTATGGGGTTGTACAGAGTCAGACATGACTGAAGCGACTTAGCAGCAGCAGCAGCAGGTGATACAAAATAACTCATAAGTTATCTAGAAGATAGTATATCAACCCAATCAGAACAGCATAAGGAAAAACAAATTTTTAAAAATGGGAACAGTTTAAGGGACCTCTACAACAACATTAAGCATACCAAAATTCACACTAGAAGTGTCCCAGAAGGAGAAAAGAGGAGTAAAAATGTGTTTGATGAAAATATGGCTATACCATAAAAAGGAAAGACATTGGGTCATTTGTAGATGTGGATGGAACTAGAGCTGGTCATACAGAGTGAAGAAAGAAAGAAAAAAACAAATATTGCATATTGCATAGTAATGCATATATATGGAATCTGAAAAATTCATAGAGATTATCTTATTTACAAAGCAGAATTGACATACATACAGTATGAATACTATGTATATGTGTAAAATATATGACTAATGAGAACCTACTGTATATAGCTCAGGAAACTCTACTCAATGCTCTGTGTTCTATACTCAACTTTCCTTCCTGACCTAAATGGGAAGGAAATGCAAAAAAGAGGGGATATATATATATATATATATACACACACACACACACATATATCTAATTCGCTTTGCTGTACAATAGAAACTAACACAACATTGTAAAGCAACTATACTTCAATTTAAATAAAAATTTTTTAATAAATAAAATTTTAAAAACTAGATTAAAGAAAGAGAATTGTGGCTGTAAACCTCCACAGAAGGAAACATATCCAGGCACAGGAAGCACAGAGAGTCCCAATCAAGAGCAACCCAAACAAGCCAACACCAAGACATAGCATAATTAAAACGGCAAATGTTAAAGAGAGAATTCTAAAGGCATGAGGAAAAAAAGAAAAGTCATGTACAAAGAAACCCCCATAAGATTATAAGTTGATTTTTCTTCAGAAACTTTGCAGGTCAGAGGGAGTGGCATGACATATTTCAAGTGTTGAAAGGGGAAAATCTGCAACCTGGGGATACTCTACCCTGTACGATTATGATTTAGAGTAGAAGGAGCGATCAAGAACTTCTCAGGCAAGCAAAAATTACAACAGTTCATCAATACTAAACCAATTCTGAAAGAAATGTTCAAGGATTTTCTATAAGTGGGAAGGTCTATAACAAAAGTTAAGCATCTATAGGAAAGGAAAAATCCCACTAGTAAAGGCAACTATACAGTAAAGTCTAGTGTAACCACATAAATAAACTAATACGAACATTAAAAGACAAACAATGTAAAACCAACTATAACTAAACTACTCACTGAAGGGATAAACATGAAATTGTAAAATATGACATCAAAAACACAAACTGTTCATGGGAGGGGGGTTAAAAACAGATCTTTTAGAACTGCTTGGACTTAAATGACTATTTTGTTTAAATCAAGTAGCTATAGTTATACAACAGCATATATAAATCTCCTGGTAACCACAAATCAAAATGCTATAGTAGTGACATAAAAAATAGGAATATAAGCATTCTACTAAAGAAAATCAATCAGAAGAAACTGGAGGGAAAAAAGAATAGGTAAGAACTACAAAAAACAATCAGAAAACAAGCAACAAAATGGTAGTAAGTGCATACCTATCAGTAATTATTTTAAATGTTAAAGGACTAAGTGCTCCATTCAAAAACATAGGGTGACTGATTGGATCTTTTAAAGACCTATTTAAATATTGCTAACAAGAGACTCATTTTAGAGCTAAAGATAGACTGAAAATGAAAGGATAGGGAAAGATACTTCATGCAAATAGAAACTATAAGAAAGCAGGGGTAGCAATACACAAACCAGAAAAAAAAGTTCAAAACAAAGTCTATATCAAAAGACAAAGACAGGCATTAAATAATGGTATAGGAATCAATATAAGAAGAGAATATTACACTTATTAATATAAATATGTCTAGTACAGGGGGACCTAATATTTAAAGCAAAGATTGACAAACATAAAAGGAGAAACTGACAATAATGCAATAATAGTATGGGATTTAACATCCCACATACATCAGTGGATAGATCATCCTGAAAGAAAATCAGTCTGGCAACACTGGTCTTATATGACAGATTAAATCAGTTGGACTTAGACATATACTGGACATTCCATCTCAAAACACCAGAATACATATTCTTTTCAAATGCACATGGAAACTTCTCCAGAATAGATCACATGCTGGGCCACAGAACAACTCTAACCAATTTTAAAGGGATAGAAATGATAAAGTATTTTTTAATTACAACAGTATGAAATGAGAAACCAATTACAAGAAGAAAATTGGGAAAACACATGGAAAGTTGTGTTTTCATTTTTATTTGCCTCAAGGTATTTTCTGATTTCCTCTTTGTTTTCTTCATTGATCTATTTTTTAAGTGAACATGCTGGCCAATCTATAGCCAGGTTCATCAAGAAATAAAAGAGGATCCAAATAAGCAAAGTGGGAAGTGAAAGATATAATAACTAATATCACAGAGGTATAAAAAAATTATAAGAGAATACTACAAGCAGTTATACACCAAAGTGAACAATCTAGAAGAAAAGGTAAATTTTTAGAAACATAAAACTTTCCAAGACTGAATCATAGAGAAATAGAAATCAGAAGAGATCAATCAATAGGAATGAAATTGAATCTAGGAAAAAAAAAAAGTCCAACAAAAGTCTAGAACCAGACAGCTTTACAGGAGAATTCTATCAAACATAATGCTGAGCTAACAATTTCTATCCTTCTCTATTCCAAAATACAGAAGAGGAACAAACACTCCCAACTCACTGTAAAACACCAGATAAGACATGACAGTAAAAGAAAACTACAGGTCAATATCTCTGATTAATATACATGCAAAAATTCTCAGCAAAATACTAGTACACACTGCTATATTTAAAATAGATAACCAATCAGGGACCTACTATATATCACAGCGAACTCTGCTCAATATTCTCTAATAACCTGAATGGGAAAAGAATTTGAAAAAGAATAGATCTATGTGTGTATGTCTATATATATATATGTATGTGTGTGTGTGTATGTGTATATATAAATACACAACTGAACTTTACTATACACCTGAAATACATTATTAATCAACAATACTCCAGAGTAAATTAAAAAATTAAAATATAAAAAATAAAATCTCTAACAAGCTGAATTTAATAATATATAAAAATGTATCACACACGATGATCAAGTGGTATTTATTCCACAGATACAAGAATGGTTCAACACAAAAATCAATACTATATACCACCTTAACAAAAAGAACCAAAATCACATGATCATCTTAAAAGATTCAGAAAAAGCATTTGATAAAATTCAACCTCCATTCACAATAAAAACTTTCAAAGTGAGTATGAAGGGAACATGTCAACCTAATAAAAGACATTCATGACAAACCACAGCTAACATACTCAGCAGTGAAAAGAAGAAAGCCTTTCCTTTTAAATCAACAATAAGACAAGGATGCCCGCTATCGCCACTTCTATTTAACACAGTATTAGAAGTCCTAGCCATAGCAGTCATATAAAAGAAGAGTTAAGTAAAAGGTATCCAGACTGCGAAGGAAGAAGTAAAACTGTCACTATTTACATGGTACAAAGTATGGAAATCCTTGAAGTCTCCATCAGAAAACTATTAGAACTAGCAAATATATTCAGTAAAGTGACAGGATACAAGATTAATAAACAGAAACCTATTGCTTTCTATAGACTAATAATATACTACCAGAAAGAGAGAGAAAGCAATCTTATTTAAAATCACATCAAAAAGAATAAAATACTTAGAAACAAACCAATGAGATGAAAGACATCTATATTCTGAAAACTATAAAATATTGATAAAAGAAATTTAAGATGATACAAAGAAATAGAAAGATGTCTCATGTTCTTGGATTGAAAGAATATTATTTAAAATGTCTGTATATCAAAAGCAATCTACAGATTTAATGCCCTCCTTATCAAAGTACTCATGACATTTTTCACAGAATTAGTACAATTCTAGAAAGTGTATTTTGAACCACAGAAGACTGAATTGCCAGAGAAATCTTGAGAAAAAAGAGCAAAACTATAGGTATGATGGACCCTAAATTCAGACTATACTACAAGGCCGCTCTAACTAAAACAGCATGTTACTGGCACAAATGAAAGGCAAGGCATGTAGATCAATGGACAGAATAGAAAGCCCAGAAATAAAAACAAAAAACCCAGATGCTCATGGTCAATTAATCTATGACAAAGGAGCAAAAATGTACAATGAAGAAAGACAGTCTCTTCCCTAAATGGTGGCAGGAAAAACTAGATAGCTACATGTAAAAGAATGAAATTAGATCATTTCTTCACATTACATTAAAAAAAAAACAAACACTCAAAAGGGATTAAAAACCTAAATGTAAGACCTGAAAGCATAAAGCTCCTAGGAGAGAAATAGGCAGACCAGTTTATAACATAAATCATAGCAATGTTTTTATATGCATAGTAGAATATTACTCAGCCATAAAAAACAATGAAGTTCTGCCATTTTGCAACAACATGGATGGACCTAGAGGGTATTATGCTTAGCAAAATAAGTCAGAGAAAGACAGATACTGTTATCACTTTTTGTTGAATCCAAAAACCAGAACAATGAATGAATATTACAAAATAGAAGCAGACTCACAGAGAACAAACTAGTGGTTACCAGTGAGGGAACGAAGGGGACAAAGGCAAGATAGGGGTATGAGATGAAGAAATACAAACTACAATGCATAAAATAAATAAGCAAAAGGTGTACAGCACAGGGAAATACAGTCATTATTTTGTAATAATTTTAAATGGAATATAAAAATATTGAATCACTATTATACACCTAAAACTAGTAACAGATTATAAATTTAAGTAAACTACACGTCAACATTTTTTTCTAAAAAATTACTTCTGACCATTATCACAATCTCTAAGTTAAATATCATCCATCTATCCATTCATTCAAGAGATACGCATTACTATGTAAAGGCATTTTCTAGGCTCTACATGTATAGCAGTGAAAAAGTAGTCAGAAATACCTATTTATATAGAACTTACTTTTTTTGAATTAACTTATTTTTTATTGAAGGATAATTGCTTTACAGAGTTTTGCTGTTTTCTGTCAAACCTCAGCATGAATCAGCCATGCTGCTGCTGCTGCTAAGTCGCTTCAGTCATGTCCGTCTCTGTGCGACCCCATAGATGGAAGCCCACCAGGCTCCCCGTCCCTGGGATTCTCCAGGCAAGAACACTGGAGTGGGTTGCCGTTTCCTTCTCCAATGCGTGAAAGTGAAGTGAAAGGGAGGTCGCTCAGTCATGTCTGACTCTTAGTGATCCCATGGATTGCAGCCTACCAGGCTCCTCCATCCATGGGATTTTCCAGGCAAAAGTACTGGAGTGAGGTGCCATTGCCTTCTCTGTGAATCAGCCATAGGTATACATATATCCCCTCCCTTTTGAAACTCCCTCCCATCTCCCTCCCCATCCTACCCCTCTAGGTTGATACAAGCCTCTGTTTGAGTTTCCTGAGCCAGACAGCTTTAATGAGGGTAGAGAGTTGATAAACACAGTACACAAGTACAAAATGTAGAGTGTCAGATGTTAGTAAGTAGTAAGAAGAGAAATAAAGCAAGGCAATGGGATAGAAATGTCAGGGACATTGCACTGTAAGGTCATTTCATTATTGACAAGGATTTCTTCCTGTGGCTAGCGATTTTTATTTTGGCCAGCCAAAAATCAATTCAATTATTTCACTAACACTTTGTGGTATTACATTCACTAGTTACACCTGACACACCTGTAAAATCTTCTACAGCACTGAGAGTTTCATTTTCACTTTCCATATCAGAATCAATCACATCTAATATTCACACCATATGGATCAGAACTATATGCTGAAGAATTATCATCATCTGAGACACTAGTAATATATGTTGGTCAAACAATCAGAGAAAAAGATCTTTAAGATTCACTGAAAAATTCTTCACTCAGAATTTCATGAGGTGTCATTTTTAACATGTTACCATAGTAAACTTTCATTTATTTTATATACAAGGCTGGAACAAAAACCTAACACATGAGCAAGATGTGACTGATAATGACAATCATAAGCTGTATGATTAAACTTTTATCAATTTTCAGGTCAAACAACTTCTTCAAGCAGAAGATATTAAGAAGAGGTGGCAAGAATACACAGAAAAACTGTACAAGAAAGATCTTCACAAACCAGAGAATCACGATGGTGTGATCACTCACCTATAGCCAGACATTCTGGAATGTGAAGTCAAGTGGGCCTTAGCAAGCATCACTATGAACAAAGCTAGTGGAGGTGATGGAATTCCAGTTGAGCTATTTCAAATCCTGAAAGATGATGCTGGGAAAGTGCTGCACTCAATATGCCATCAAATTTAGAAAACTCAGCAGTGGCCACAGGACTGGAAAAGGTCAGACGGAAACTATAAGCAAGGTGAAAAGACAGCCTTCTGAATGGGAGAAAATAATAGCAAATGAAGCAACTGACAAACAACTAATCTCAAAAATATACAAGCAACTTATGCAGCTCAATTCCAGAAAAATAAACAACCCAATCAAAAAATGGGCCAAAGAACTAAATAGACATTTCTCCAAAGAAGACATACGGATGGCTAACAAACACATGAAAAGATGTTCAACATCACTCATTATCAGAGAAATGCAAATCAAAACCACAATGAGGTATCATTTCACACCAGTCAGAATGGCTGTGATCCAAAAGTCTACAAGCAAGAAATGCTGGAGAGGATGTGGAGAAAAGGGAACCCTCTTACACTGTTGGTGGGAATGCAAACTAGTACAGCCACTATGGAGAACAGTGTGGAGATTCCTTAAAAACCTGGAAATAGAACTGCCTTATGACCCAGCAATCCCACTGCTGGGCATACACATTGAGGAAACCGGAATTGAAAGAGACACGTGGACCCCAATGTTCATTGCAGCACTGTTTATAGTAGCCAGGACATGGAAGCAACCTAGATGTCCATCAGCAGATAAATGGATAAGAAAGCCGTGGTACATATACACAATGGAGTATTACTCAGCCATTAAAAATAATACATTTGAATCAGTTCTAATGAGGTGGATGAAACTGGAGCTGATTATACAGAGTGAAGTAAGCCAGAAAGAAAAACACCAATACAGTATACTAACGCATATATATGGAATTTAGAAAGATGGTAATGATAACCCTGTATGCGAGACAGCAAAAGAGAGACAGATGTATAGAATGGACTTTTGGACTCTGAGGGAGAGGGAGAGGGTAGGATGATTTGGGAGAATGGCATTGAAACATGTATAGTATAATGTAAGAAACGAATCCCCAGTCTATGTTTGATACAGGATACAGGATGCTTGGGGCTGGTGCACGGGGATGATCCAGAGAGATGATATGGGGTGGGAGGTGGGAGTGGGGTTCATGATTGGGAACTCATGTACACCCGTGGTGGATTCATGTCAATGTATGGCAAAACCAATACAGTATTGTAAAGTAAAATAAAGTAAAAATAAAAATTAAAAAAAAAGAAAAGGTCAGTTTTCATTCCAATCCCAAAGAAAGGCAATGCCAAAGAATGCTCAAGCTACTGAACAATTGCACTCATCTCACACACTAGTCAAGTCATACTCAAAATTCTCCAAGCCAAGCTTCAGCAATACGTGAACCGTGAACATTCAGATGTTCAAGCTGGTTTTAGAAAAGGCAGAGGAACCAGAGATCAAATTGCCAACATCTGCTGGATCATGGAAAAAGCAAGAGAGTTCCAGAAAACATCTATTTCTGCTTTATTGACTATACAAAAGCCTTGGACTGTGTGGATCACAATAAACTGTGGAAAATTCTGAAAGAGATGGGAATACCAGACCACCTGACCTGCCTCTTGAGAAACCTATATGCAGGTCAGGAAGCAACAGTTAGAACTGGACATGGAACAACAGACTGGTTTCAAATAGGAAAAGGAGTACGTCAAGGCTGTATATGGTCACCCTGCTTATTTAACTTCTATGCAGAGTACATCATGAGAAACGCTGGGCTGGAAAAGCACAAGCTGGAATCAAGATTGCCGGGAGAAATATCAATAACCTCAGATATGCAGATGATACCACCCTTATGGCAGAAAGTGAAGAGGAACTAAGAAACCTCTTGATGAAAGTGAAAGAAGAGTGAAAAGTTTGGCTTAAAGCTCAACATTTAGAAAATGAAGATCATGGCATCCAGTCTCATCACTTCATGGGAAATAATGGGGAAACAGTGGAAACAGTGTCAGACTTTATTTTGGGGGGCTGCAAAATCACTGCAGATGGTGACTGCAGCCATGAAATTGAAAGATGCTTACTCCTTGGAAGGAAAGTTATAACCAACCTAGATAGCATATTAAAAAGCAGAGACATTGCTTTGCCAACAAAGGTCTGTCTAGTCAAGGCTATGGTTTTTCCTGTGGTCATGTATGGATGTGAGAGTTGGACTGTGAAGAAAGCTGAGCACCAAAGAATTGATGCTTTTGAACTGTGTTCTTCGAGAAGACTCTTGAGAGTCCCTTGGACTGCAAGGAGTTCCAACCAGTCCATTCTAAAGGAGATCAGTCCTGGGTGTTCATTGCAAGGACTGATGCTAAAGCTGAAACTCCAGTACTTTGGCCACCTCATGCGAAGAGTTGACTCACTGGAAAAGACCCTGATGCTGGGAGGGATTGGGGGCAGGAGGAGAAGGGGACTACAGAGGATGAGATGGCTGGATGGCATCACCGACTTGATGGACATGAGTTTGAGTAAACTCCAGGAGTTGGTAATGGACAGGGAGGCCTGGCGTGCTGTGATTCATGGGGTCGCAAAGAGTCGGACATGACTGAGCGACTGAACTGAACTGAACTGAAGAGTTAGAAGCAGATCACAGGTCCACCCACATTCAAGGGAAGGGGTTATACAGGGGTGAAATCACCTCAATCTGCCGCCACTGGTGGTCAGTGAAGGTCTCTGAAAAGATAATGTTTGAGCTAACACTTGGAAAAGATGAGGCACAGAGGCATGGGGAGATCTGAGGGAGGGAGATTTTAGACATTAGGAACAGTATACAGTTCTTGAGGCTGAAGCTTCCCTGTGCACTTCAAACAGCAAGAGGGCAAGGTGGCTAGCTCAGAATGAGTGAAGGGATATATAGAGAGGGGATTGATTCAAAGTGATAATACAAAGAAGATCGTGCAAGGCTCCTTAAAAAAAAAAAAAAAGGATTTGGGGTTCTACTCAAT
The DNA here is from genome assembly GCF_032405125.1 of Capricornis sumatraensis. Classification (NCBI taxonomy): domain Eukaryota; kingdom Metazoa; phylum Chordata; class Mammalia; order Artiodactyla; family Bovidae; genus Capricornis; species Capricornis sumatraensis. The sequence goes on from NC_091077.1 coordinate 75,357,898, forward strand.
GGGCAAAAGGAATCCATCAAAGCTTCTTAGTTCAGGGGTGACAAGATCCCATCATGCAGACCAGTGTTCACAGTGGCATTATTTACCATCTCCAGGATATGGAAGCAACCTAAGTATCCACCAACAAATTAATGGATAAAGATGTGTCATATATACAAATATGCACACATATACAGTGGAATACTACTCAGCCATAAACAGTGCAAACTTTGCTATTTGCAGCAATATGGATTGACCTGGAGGGTATTATTCTAAGTGAAATAAGTCAGACAGAGAAAGACAAATGCTGTATGACATCACTTACATGTGGAATCTAAAAAATAAAACAAAACTAGTGAGTATAATGAAAAAACAAGACAGACTCAGATACAGCAAACAAACTAGTGGTTACCACTTGGGAGACAGAACAGGGTAGGGGATTAAGAGGTACAAACTATTAGGTATAAAATAAGCTGCATGGTTATACAACACAGGGAATAAAGCCAATATTTTTAATAACTATAAATGGAGTATAACCTTTAAAAATTGTGAATCACTATATTGCACACCTGTAACATATAAAAAGAAACACATCTGAAACTCCATGGCTGACAGGTGCTTAATTTCTTTGAACAGATGTCTGTCTGATGCACATATATGTACATCGAAAAGCCAGTATGTGTTCAGTTCCCTGGTACTGTTGAGGAGGAAATGTTTCAGAAATGAACCAAGGGGCTCTGTGCTTTTCCATCCTGACTCCTCTCTTACAGAATATGGAGCCCATGTCAGTGGCTTCTCAGAGTCCTCTGTTCACTGGCATTTGGAAAGATCTTAACTGACTCCATCTATTTGGTCACTTCCAAGCAAAACTGAACCCAGTTAAACAAGGGTATCTGTGTGGCTTCTGGAGTTGTTGCTAAGTCTTACAAGCTTCAATTCCCTGGTATTAATCTTGTGTCTTCGATGCCCTTCTCACCAGTCTCCCTCCCACAGGTTTGGGGGCAGTTATTTGTTGCCTTTCCCTGTCTATCAAGCTTTTCTGTCTTCAGTGATGAGATCCTTACATTCATTCTCAAGTTGACTTCCATCCCCTTTCCCTTTGACCGGTGGCCGGCACCTTTCCCTCCAGGGGAAAGGGAGAAGAAAGTACAGTAGCACATTCCTGCTTTGTACAGAGTGGTGTGTAGGGCAGCCTGGTGCCCTAGGAAGGGCTGAGGATGAAGAAAATGTGGGGCTCTAATGGCAGCTGTTTCTCAACTCATTTGGGGGATCCTGGGCATCTCACATCTCACATCCTGCAGAAACAGAGGACAAACCTTCCCTTAAATAAGACAATCCTTTCCAAAGTTCCCACGATGGAGGGCACAACACACTCAGCAAATGTGCGTTTCCTTCAGTGGACATTTTATACACATAGTGATCCTAGTGAAGGGCATCACTAACTGTATTTCACCCAGGAGGATGCTGATTTGGGGACAGATGACATAAATTACTCAAAATCATCCAGAAAAAAGGCCAGAATTTGAGCTCAAGGCAGCGTGGCTCCCAACTGCACTCTCCCTCTGCTGCGCCCTGCCTTCCTCCAAGACCCTCACCCTTCTCATCCTCTCTCTTTATTGTTTTCTCTCCTTCTTCCTATAATATACTCAGGGCTATGCCACTATTAGAAATACAACCCCACAGTCTGAACACTTTATTGACCAGGAGACTTTTGCACGCACTTGCGGCTGACAATTTGTTATGTGAGTATTAAAACATCTCTGGTCAATAACATTCAGATAACAAAGATTAATACATCCCTGGTCAATAATGAGTTTAAAAGGAAGGACATTCTGACACATGCTACAACATAATTGAACCATGAGGACATTATGCTCAGCGAAAGAAGCCAGTCCCCAAAGGACAAATACTGTACGACTCCCCCTTACGTGAGCTTCCTAGCATAGTCACAATCACAGAGGCAGGGAGGAGAACAGAGGGTGCCAGAAGTTGGATAGAGGGAGTCAATTGTAATGGGTATGGAGTTTCAGTTTGGGAAGATGCAGAGTTCTGTAGATGGATGGTGATAATGGTTGCATAACAGTGTGAATGCACTTACTGACATTGAACTGTACATCTTAAAATGTTTAAATAATTAAATTTAAGGTTATGCACATTTAACCACAATTAAAAGAATAAAATAAAACAAATACATTTAAAAAGCCTATCTTTCCATTTTAGGAATATTATTCTGTCTGTTGGTAAACAGTAAGCATAGGAATCATGAGTGAAAGCAAATGGATCAGGCAAAGACTCTTATAAGATAGGCATACACCACAGCAGTGGGCTTCCCAGGTGACACTAGTGGTAAAGAACCCTTCTGCCAACGCAGGAGACTGGAGAGACACCGTGGTCGTGGCAGTGCATGCATGCTAAGTTGCTTCAGTCGTGTCCAACTCTTTGTGACCCTATAGACCATAGCCTGCCAGACTCCTCTGTCTGTGGGATTCTCCAAGAAAGAATACTGGAGTGGGTTGCCATGCCCTCCTCCACAGGCTCTTCCTGACCTAGAGACTGAACCCACATCTCTTGAATTTCCTCCATTGGCAGGTGGGTTCTCTACCACTAGCACCACTTGGAAAGCTGTAATTGTTAGTTTCTGACACCTTTTGAAGGAGAATACAAGAGTATTTCTGAAAGGGTTAGATGTAGGAGACAAAATAAATAAAGGAACCAGAGATGACATCAAGGATATTGCTTAAACCCTCTGCTGTAACTCTTTTGCTTAATATACTGAACATATCATAGTATATACTATAAATATGATATAATTTATGATGTTAATTTTGATTAGCTGGCCCAGTTAGTTTTGTCCAGGTTTCTCCTCTATGAAACGACTTTCCCTCCTTCACATACTGTACTCTGGAAACATATTACTAACTGCATTTTAAAATCAAAGAAAATTAAAGTCTTCTTCATTTGGGAAGTTAGAGGTGGGAAGGATTTCCTCTCCACAAGAAATTTGTCTGCATTCTATATCTATTCATTCAGTCATTTATTTGCATTTGTGCAGGTATTTATTTTATGCTTTATTTATGAAACACAAGAGATTCAGGTTTGATTCCTGGGTAGGAAGATCTCCTGGAGGAAGAAATAGCAACCCACTCTAGTATTCTTGCCTGGGAAATCCCATAGACAGAGAAGCCTGGCAGGCTATAGTTCATGGGGTTGCAGTGAGTCAGACACAGCTAAGCACACACACACATATACTTTATAAACTTTGCATACGAGGTACATTTATGCTTTATGATTCAGTACTACATTATTGATTTTGTATAAAGAGCAGAGACCATAAAGACCTAGTAGACATGGAAGAGACAAGAAGAGATGGGAAGAATACATGGAAGAACTGTATAAAAAAGATCTTAGTGAACCAGATTACTACAATGGTGTCGTCAGTCACCCAGAGTCAGACATTCTGGAGTACAGAGTCAAGTGGGCCTTAGGAAGCACTGCTGAAAATAAAGCTAGGGGATGTGATGGAATTCCAGTCAGCCAGTCAGTTCAATTCCTCGGTTGTGTCCAACTCTTTGTAACGCCATGGGATGCAGCCCGTCAGGCTTCCCTGTCCATCACCAACTACCAGAGCTTGCTCAAACTCATGTCCACTGAGTCAGTGATACCATCCAACAATCTCCTGTCATCCCTTTCTCCTCCTGCCTTCAATCTTTCCCAGCATCAGGGTCGTTTACAATGAGTCAGTTCTTCGTATCAGGTGGCCCAAGTATTGGAGCTTCAGCTTTAGCATCAGTCCTTCCAATGAATATTCAGACTGATTTCCTTTAGGATTGACTGGTTTGATCTCCTTGCAGCACAAGGGACTCTCAAGAGTCTTCTCCAACACCACAGTTCAAAAGCATCAATTCTTTGGTGCTCAGCTTTCTTCACAGTCCAACTCTCACATCCACACATGACTACTGGAAAAACCATAGCTTTGACTATATGGAAGTTTGTCAGCAAAGTATTGTCTCTGCTTTTTAATATGCCGTCTAGGTTGTTCATAGCTTTTCTTCTGAGGAACAAGTGTCTTTTAATTCCATGGCTGCAGTCACCATCTGCAGTGATTTTGGAGCCCAAGAAAATAAAGCCTGTCACTATTTCCATTGTTTCCCTATTTATTTGCCGTGAAGTGATGGGACTGGATGTCATGATCTTCATTTTTTGAATGTTTAATTCAAATATGAACTCAATGTGAATGAGTTCAGTGTGAATTCAATGTTGAATTCAAATGTGGGAGTCCAGTAAAACTATTCAAAACCCTAAAGGATGAGGCCATCAAAGCGTTGCATTCAGTATGTCAGCAAATCTGGAAGACCCAGTAGTGGCCACAGGACTGGAAAAGGTCAGTCCTCATCCCAGTTCCCAAGGGTAGTACTAATGAATGTGCTAACCATCAGACCATTTCACTCATCTCTCATGCTAGTAAGGACGTGCTTAAAATCTTGCATGCTAGGCTTCAGCATTTTGTGAACCAAGAACTTCCAGATGTAGAAGCAAGATTTAGAAAAGGAAGAAGAATCAGAGATCAAATTGCGAACATTCACTGGATCATAGAGAAAGCAAGGGGATTACAGAAAAAAAAAAATCTACCTCTGTTTCATCAACTGTGCTAAAGTCTTTGACTCTGTGGATCATTAAAAACTGTGGAAAGCTCTTAGAGAGATGGGAATACCAGACCTTCTTACCTATCTCCTGGAAAACCTGTATGCAGGTCAGGAAGCAACAGTTAGAACCCTGTATGGAACAGATGATTGGTTCAAGATTGAGAAAGGAGTACAACAGGGCTATCTGCTGTCACCCTGTTTGTTTAACCTATATGCTGAGCACATCATGAAAAATGCCAGCCTGGATGAGTAACAAGCTGGAATCGAGATAGGCAGCAGAAACATCAACAATCTCAGATATATGGATGATACCACTCTAATGGAAGAAAGCAAAGAGGAACTAAAGAGCCTGTTGATGAGGGTGAAGGGTGAGAACCTTCTTAAAACTAAATATTAAAAAAGGCAAAACAAAAATGTAAGATCATAGCATCCAGACCCATTACTTCATGGCAAATAAAAGGGGAAAACGTGAAAGTAGTGACAGATTTCCTCTTCTTGGGCTCTAAAATCATTGCATATGGTGACTGCAGTGATGAAACCAAAAGATGACTGCTTCTTGGCAGGAAAGCTATGACAAACCTAGACAACGTGTTGAAAAGCAGATATTACTCTAAAGGTCCATATAGTCAAGGCTATGGTCTTCCCAGTGGTCATGTATGGTTGTGAGAGGTGGACCATAAGGAAGGCAGAACGCCAAAGAATTGATGCCTTTGAACTGTTTGCTGGAGAAGACTCCTGAGAGTCCCTTGGAGAGTAAAGAGATCAAACCACTCAATCTTAAGGGAAATAAACCCTGAATACTCACTGGAAGGATTAATGCTGAAGCTGAAGTTCCAGTATTCTGGTCATCTGATGTGAACAGACAACTCATTGCAAAAGTCCTTGATGTTCAGAGACATCGAAGGTAGAAGGAGAAGAGGGTGTCACAGGATGAGAGGGCATCACTGATGAAATGAACATGAACTTGGACAAACTTCAGGAGATGATGAAGGACAGGGAGGCCTGATGTACTGCAGTCCATGGGGCCACAGAGAGTCAAACACGACTGTGCGACTGAACAACAGCTACATTATTGACTTTGTTGCTGAGGTTGTCCAAACTTGCTATTTAGAGAGATTTCAGGTTTACTCTTGTCTTACCCTAGTCATTTTTGTTTTTTGAGCGTTTTCTTTCTTTTGGGATACTCTTAAGATCCTTCTGCCTTATCTTAAATATTCCTTCTCTTATCTATAGAAGCAGCCATTTCTCCAGGGAATCCTAGTGTTTTTTAATTGAAGAGTGGTATTAGAAATGAAGATACTTAGCATTGGCTGCTGAGTGTGCTTATTGCTAGACAGCACTATTCTAAACAGAAAGATTATTTAAAGTTGTATACATGTCCATTTATGGTGGATTAATCAAATATGTATGAAAATCTATACACAATGAAATGCTATGAAGTCATAAAATAAGAAAGCACTATCCTCTTCATGGATTACACACAGCCTTGTTGTGGCAAAGGGGCTTCTGTAACTCAGTGAAGCTATGAGCAATGCCATGCAGGGCTACCCAAGACAGACAGGTCATAGTGAAGAGTTCTGACAAAACATGGTCCAGTGGAGGAGGAAATGGCAAACCACTCCAGTATTCATGCAGTGAGAACCTCATGAACAATATGAAAAGGCAGAAAGATATAACACTGGAAGATGAGCCCCCAGGTCAGAAAGTGTCTGGTGCTTTCAACTACTGTTACTGGGAAAGAGTGTAGGACAGTTACTCCAGAAGGCTCCAGAAAGAATGAAGTGACTGGGCCAGAGGAGAAATGAAGGTCAGTTGTGGATCTGTCTGGTGGTGAAAGTAAAGAAAAATGCTATAAAGAAAAATATTGCCTAAGAACCTAGAATGTTAGGTCCATGAATCAAGGTAAATTGATGGTCAAGTAGGAGATGACAAGAGTGAATATTGACATCTTAAGAATCAGTGAAGTAACATGGCCAGGAATGGGCAAATTTAATTCAGATGACCACTGTATCTACTACTGTGGGCACGAATCCCTTATAAGAAATGGAGTATCCCTCATAGTCAACAAAAGTGTCTGAAAACGCAGTACTTGGGTGCAATATCAAAAACAGAATGATCTTGGTTTGTTTCCAAAGCAAACATTCAATATCACAGTAATCCAATCTATGCCCCAACCACTGATGCCAAAAAGGCTGAAGTTGACCAGTTCTAGGAAGACCTACAAAATCTTCTAGAACTAACTGCAAAAAAAGATGTCATTTTCATCATAGGGTATTGGAATACAGAAGTAGGAAGTCAGGAGATACCTGGAGCAACAGGCAAGTTTGGCCTTAGAGTACAAAATAAAGCATACAAAGGAGAACAGTTTTGTCAAGAGAACACACTGGTCACAGCAAGCACCTTCTTCCAACAACACAAGAGACAACTCTACACATGGACATTGCCAAATGGTCAATACCAAAATCAGATTGATTATGATATTTGCAGCAAAAGCAGGAGAAGCTCTATACAGTCAGCAAAAACAAGACCTGGAGCTCACAGTGGCCTAAACCATGAACTCGTTATCACAAAATTTAGGCTTAAACTGAAGAAAGTAGAAAACACCATTAGGCCATTCAGGATTGACCTAAATCAAATCCCTTATGATTACACAGCAGAGATGACAGATTAAGGGATTAGATCTGGTAGACAGAGTGTCTAAAGAACTATGGACAGAGGTTGGTAACCTTGTATAGGAGGTGATGATCAATACCATCCCCAAAGCAAGATGGCAAAGTTGTTGTCTGAGGAAGCTTTACAAACAGCCGAGAAAAGAAGAGAAGTGAAAGGCAAGAAGAAAGTGAAAAATAAACCCAACTGAACACAGAGTTCCTGAGAATACCAAGGAGAGACAAGTAGGCCTTCTTAAATGAACAATGCAAATAAATAGAGGAAAACATTAGAAGGGGAAAAACTAGAGATCTCTAAGAAAATTGGAGATATCAAGGGAATATTTCATGCAAGGAAGGACAAGATAAAGAACAGAAACAGTAAGGATCTATCAGAAGCAAAAGAGATTAAGAAGAGGTGGAAAGAATATACAGAAGAACTATAAAAAAAAAAGGTCTTAATGACCAGATAACCACAATGGTGTAATCACTCACCTAGAGTCAGACATGCTAGAGTGTTAAGTCAAGTGGGCGTTAGGAAGAATTACTACAAAGCTAGTGGAGGTGATGGACTTCCAGCTGAGCTGCCTAAAAATCCTAAAATATGATGCCATTAAAGTGTTGCACTCAATATGTCATCAAATTTGGAAAACTCAGCAGTGGCCACAGGACTGGAAAAGCTCAGTTTTCATTTCAATCCCAAAGAACAACAGTGCCAAGGGATGTTCAAACTACCAGACAATTGTGCTAATTTTGCATGCTAGTAAAGTTATGCTCAAAATCCTTCAAGCAAGGCTTTAACAGTAGGTGAACCTAGAACTTCCAGATTCCTCTTAGAAAAGGCAGAGGGACCAGAGATCAAATTGCCAAAATTTGTTGGAACCCACAGAGAATGCAAGATAATTAATTCCTAAAAAAACATCTACTTCTGCTTCCTTGACTGTGTAAAAGCCTTTGACTGTGTGGAGCACAAAAACTTGTGGAGAATTCTTAAAGAGATGGGAATACCAGACCACCTTACTTGTCTCCTAAGAAACCTGCCTGCGGGTCAAGAAACAACAGAACCGGACATGTAACAATGGACTGGTTCCAAACTGGGGAAGAAGTATGATAAGGATGTATACTGTCACCTTGCTTATTTAACTTATGTGCACTGTATGTACATCAAGTGAAATGCTGGACCAAATGAATCACAAGCTGGACTCAAGAATACTAGGATAAATGTCAGTAGCCTCAGTAATGCAGATAATAACACTCTAGTGGCAGGAAGCAAAGAGGAACTAACCCTGTTGATGAGGGTGAAAGAGGAGAGTGAAAAAGCTGGCTTAAAACATTCAAAAACTAAGATTGTGGGATCTGGTCCCATCACTTCATGGCAAATAGAAGGGGAAAAGTAGAAGCAGTGACAGATTTTATTTTCTTGGGTTCTAAAGTGACTTCAGATGGTGACTGCAGCCACAAAATTAAAAGACTCTTGCTCCTTGAAAGGAAAAGTATGACAAACCTAGGCAGCATATTAAAAAACAAAGATATCACTTTGATGACAAAGGTCCACATAGTCAAATGTATGGTTTTTCCATAGTCATGTATGGATGTGAGAGTTGGACCATAAAGAAGACTGATCACAATGATGCTTTCAAATTGCAGTGCTGGAAGAGACTCATGAGAATCCCTTGGACTGCAACGAGATCAAACCAGTCAACCCTAAAAGAAATCAACCCAGAATATTCATTAAAAGGGCTGATGCTACAGCTAAAGCTCCAAAACTTGAGCCATCTGATGCAAAGTGCCAATTCACCAGAAAAGACCCTGATTCTGGGAAAGATTGAAGGAGAAGAGGATGGTAGAGTTTGAGCCGATTAGACAGTATCACCAACTCAGTGGACATGAATTTGAGTGAACTCCAGGAGATAGTGGAGGACAGCAGAGCCTGGTGTGATGCAGTACATGGGATGCAAAGATTTGGACATGACTTAGTGACTGAACAACAAGAAATGTTAGTATGAAACAAACTTCAGAATATAGCATTACATAAAAAGAAAGCAGCATGTACATTTTACTTATGTTTAGGTATGCTAACATTTGTATAAGAGTAAAGAATAATGAAGTATGTGTCCATACAATATCTCTAGGAAAGTACCCATAAAAATGCTACAAATAAACTTGGAAACTACTAGGTAGAGGAGTGGGAGAATTTTACTTTATATACACTTTTCTACCTTTTCAATTTTAAAACCTATTACCCGTTCAAAATATTCTGACTGTAACGCAAATATGGAATACCTATTGTACATATGGCTGTGTACTATTTAATATACCAAGATAATAGGTACAGAAAAGGAGACAAAATCATGGTATACCACACATCACACTTCATTATTGTTATTATCTCTCAAACTAGGTTGTACATCATTTTATGGCATGGACTGCCTTGATTTGTTTTTTTAATATAAACCTCAAGTCCCTTGTTCCATATCACATCTTCTGTGAAAATAAGCCAAATTAATTATCTTTTCTACAGTAGGCAATGCATTTTTTCTTTTATTTAACATTATAGGGAAGTGTGAAGATTCCTTTTAGGAAATTATGTCCTTTCATTTGCATAAATTTTAATTGCCCAGAAGGATCCTATCTTGAACAGAAATACCAGAGAAAATTATAAGCACACAGATTTGAGGGTGCCTGAGACATATAAACCAGTGATATGGAGAAGCATAATGGATGTAAGAAGACAGATCATCCACAGGGGAACTATTGCTTGTGGTAATACAGTTTGGGGTTGGCAGCCAAATATCTGCTAAGAAGGATCTCAGATCTTGGAAAACTTCGTGATGTTTTAGTTACAGAAGAAAGTAGGCCTCTAAAATGTATTCCAATGAATGAAAGCCAAGAAAAAATTTCTTTTCTAAACTGAAATCATCCAAGCCCTTTTCCTAGAAATCTTCCACTCAGAATCTAGTGCACTGTCATTTGCTTCGAATTGTTGCCAATTCCACTTACAGGTGTCTGTGTTTTTGTCCTTGATCTCTGATCACACTGAATTGTGATTTATCTATCCATATAACCACGTCCTTGTCAAACTGGGACTTCTACATGTCCGGGGCTAAACTTGATCTTCTGTTATAGAGTTAAGGCTTAGCACAAGCCTGAACATTCTCTAAACATGAAGAGTGAAGAAATGTGAAAAGGGGAAAATAAACCTAAAATGCAATTTTTAACACAAACATCAGCCTTGGGAAGAAAAATATTTGGAGCATGTACCCTTTAAAAACATACAAAAGATAAAAGACAAGAGAACAAAGCAGAATTATTGGAAAAGAAGGAAAGTTTAAGAGAAAACAATGTAGAAAAGTGGTAAAGAGAATGAATGAGATAATTGTGTGGGAAGTGATAAGATGTTACTATCAATTATTTTGCAATTCCATTCTTTATTTAAGAATAATCACATAAGATAACAAATATAAAAATAGTGGCTATCATTTTTTGTGCACTTACTATGCAAGCCCTTTACCTGAAAAACACAATTTAATTTTTACAGCAGCCTTTTATGGGAGTAAATATCAGTACCTTATTTAATAAATGAAGGAATATAGTCAATATATAGTCAAGAGGAAGCAGAGATAGTCACTCTTTATCTAACACCCTTCTTTCTGATACACTTCTGGGATGAAAGAGGTTTTGATATATGCAATCTGTACTTATACAGCTTCCTGTTCATCCTAAATCATTATCTTTTTTGTCAATAAAAAAATAATAATTTCTTAGTGTTGAATGTGTATACCATAGACAATGAACATACCATTTCAGTTTCAAATTTTTATGCCTAAACATTGCCTCTAAATTCCTCCACTGAATCTTCACATTTTCTTAATTGGTTCTAGGGCTGACTGCAGCCTAGTTGCATTGGCATAACCAGAGTCTACTCTGAAGAGTTGCTGACTTAACTAGTTATTATATGTTGCATGGCCCTAGATCTGGCCTAACAGGCTAACCCAGGTGGTGCTAGTGGTAAAGAAAGAACCCGCCAGCCAATGCAGGAGACACAGGAGGTGCAGGTTAGATCCCTGGGTCAGGAAGATCCCCTGGAGGAGGGCACAGCAACCCCCTCCAGTGTTCTTGCCTGGAGAATTCCATGGACAGAGGAGCCTGGCGGCTATGGTCTATAGGGTCGCAGAGTCCAACATGACTGAAGCAACTTACCACACACTCAGATCCGGCCCTAATACAGTTTCTTTATTTTATAGCTCATCACTTGGAATTCTGTCCTTTTGCATCTTTACTTGCCTCACATACCCTGTGAACTCACTCCCTTTTCCTTTGCTGATGGCATTTAATGAAAGTTATTCTGTCTCTATTCATAAGTTTCCAGGATTAGTGTCTCATCTGTTATGGAATGCATACCCCCAGCACTTATTTATATGTTAAATCCCTACTCTCAAGTCTCTTAGATTTGAAGACTAAGAACTGACCTTATTTGGAAACAAACATACAGGGTCACTGCAGACATAATTAGTTCAGATGAGCAGATGAAGTCTTACTGCTGTAGCATAGAGTCCTTATCTAATATGACTGATGTCCTTATTATTAAAACAAAAACAAAAACAAAAAACACCTCACAGAGAGAACACCATAGACAGATTGGAGTCAAGATGCTACAATCCAACAACCTTTAGGAAAGATACTGGGAACCGATCCCTTCCTAGTACCTCCAGAGGCAGATGGCCTTGCCTACAACTTTATTTCAAATTCCTGTCCTCCATAAGTATGCAACAAAAGATTTCTGTTCTAAATCACCTGTGGTACTTTGTTTCAACAGCCCTAGGGGGCTAATACACCATCCATGAAGCCATAATTTTGGCTCTCTCTTCCCTTATTAACCTCATTCCATGCCCAATGATAATACTACTTAGATAGCAAAACCAAATCAACAATTTTTGAGCTTTACTAAATATCAAACACTGTGTCAAGAGCTTGATATATTCAATATTTTTGATCACCCTTATGCAGACTTGTTAGAGTTATATTGTACAGTTAAAATCTTTGATAATTATTACTCAAAAAAAGATTATAAATACTCAAAAAAAAAACAAAACCCTTCTTCCAACAGGGGTAAGAGGTGGGAGGGAAGGGACATATGTACACCTATGGCTGATGCATGTTGATGTATGGCAGAAACCAACACAATACTGTAAAGTAATTATCCTTCAATTAAAAATAAATTAAAAAAAAAATCTTCCAACAAACAAAAGTCCAGGATCGTATACCTACAGCATAATTCCACCAAACACTTAGAGAAGAGCTAACTGCTATCCTTCTCAAACTCTCCAAAAAAAAAAAAAAAAAAATGCAGACGGTGGAACACTCTCAAACTCATTTTACAAAGCCACCATCACTCTGATAACAAAACCAGAAAAAGATACAATCAACAAAAGAGAATTACAGGCCAATATCAATAATGAGTATGGATACAAAAATTCACAACAAAATACTAGCAAACCAAATCCAACAACACATTAAAGGATTCTACAACATGATCAAGTGGGATTTGCTGCAGGGATGAAAGGATTCTCCAGTATAAACAGATCAATCAAAGTGATACACCATATTAACAAGTTGAATAATAAAAAACATATGATCATCTCAGTAGATACAGAAAATGCTTTTGACAAAATTCAACTCCCTTTAAAAAAAAATAAATAAATTCTCCAGAAAGTGGGCAAAGAGGTAACCTACCTCAGCATAATAAGAGCCATACATCACAAACCCAAGGCAAAAATTATTCTCAATGGTGAAAAGTGAAAGCATTTCCTCTAAAATCAGGAACAAGACAAGGGTTTCCCCTCTAGTTACTATGATTTAGAATAGTCCTTGAAGTCCTAGCCATAGCGATTAAAAGGAATCCAAATTGGAAAAGAACTAAAACTGTCGTTGTTTTCTGATGACATGATACTATACATAGAAAATCCTAAAGTTGCCACCAGACATCTAGTAGAGTTAATCAATGAATTTAGTGAAGGATATGAAACTAACACACAGAAATGTCTTGCATTTGTGTACACTGACAACAAAAGATCAGAAAGAAAAATTAAGGAAACAATCCCATTTACCACTGTGACAAAAAGAATAAAATACCTAGAAATAAATCTACCTAAGGAGGCAAAAGACTTGAATGCAGAAAACTGAAAGACATTGATGAAAGACATCAAAGATGACACATGGAGAGATATACCATGTTCTTGGGTGGAAGAGTATTGTGAAAATGACTATACTACTCAAAACAATCTATATATTCAATGCACTGTCTGTCAGATTACCAGTGACATTTTTCACAGAACAGAGCAAAAAATTGAACAATTTGTATAGAAATACAAAAGACCCCGAATAGCCAAAGCAGTCTTGAGAAAGAAAAATGGAGCTGGAGGAAATCAGGCTACCTGACTTCAGAGTATACTATACAGCTGTGGTAATAAAGGTAGTATGGTACTAGCACAAAAGCAGAAATATAGACCAATGGAACAAGATAGAAATGGCCACCTAATCTGTGACAAAAGAGGCAAGAATACACAATGGATAAAAAAACAGTCTCTTTAATATGTGATGCTGGGGAACATGGACAGCTGCGTGTGAAAACATGAAATCAGAACACTAACACCATACACAGGGCTTCCCTGGTGGCTCAGATGGTAAAGAATCTGCCTGCAAAACAGGAGAACCAGCTTCAATCCTTGGGTCAGGAAGATCCCCTAGAGAAGAGAATGGCAATCCATGCCAGTATTGTTGCCTGGAGAATTCCATGGAAAGAGGAGCCTGGTGGCTATAGTCCATGGGGTCGCAGACAGTCGGACATGACTGAGCAACTAACACTTGCTTTCACTTTAACACCATACATAAAAATAAATTCAGAATAGATTAAAGTAAGGTTCCTTTCTCCATGGAATTTCCCAAGCAAGAATATTGGAGTGGATTGCTGTTCCTCCTCCAGGAGATCTTCTAAACCCAAGAAGTGAATCAATATCTCCTGCATTGGCAGGCAGATTCTTTACCACTGAGCCACCAAGGAAGCCAAATATAAGGCCAGGTACTATAAAACTCAGAGGAAAACATAGGCAGACCACTCTTTTACATAAATCATAGGAAGACCCTTTTTGACTCATCTCCTAGAGTAAAGAAAATGAAAATAAAAATAAATGGGATCCAATTAAACTTAAATGCTTTTGCACAGCAAAGGAAACCATAAATAAGATGAAAAGAAAACCTTCAGAATAGGAGAAACTATTTGCAAATGAAGCAACTGACAATGGATTAATTTCTAAAATATACAAACAGCTCAAGGAGCTCAATTTCAAAAAAAGCAATCAACCCAATCAAAAAATGGGCAGAAGACTTAAATAGGCATTTCTCCAAAGAAGACATGCAGATAGCCAACACATACATGAAAAGATGCTCAACATCACTAATTACCAGAGAAATGGAAATCAAAACTACAATGACGTATCACCTCATATTGGTTAAAATGCCCATCATGAAATAAATGCTGGAGAGGGTGTGGATAAAAGGGAATCTTCATGCACTCTTGGTGGGAGTGTAAACTGATATAACCAACTATGGAAAAAGAGTATGTAAGTTCCTTAAAAAACTAAAAATATTATTACCATATGAACCAGTAATCACACTCTGGGGCATATACTCAGGGAAAACTGTAACTAAAAAAGACACATGCACCCCCAATGTTCATGTTTAGAATATCCAGGACATGGAAGCAACCTAAATGTCCATCAGCAAAGGAACAGATAGAGAAGACATGGTACATATATACAATGGAATATTACTTAGCCATCAGTAGGAACGAAATTGGGTCATTTGTAGAGATGTGAATGGAGACAGAGTATCATACAGAGTGAGGTAAGTCACAAAGAGAAAAACAAATATCATATATTAATGCATAAAAGAAAAATGGCAAAATTATCTTATTTGCAAAGCAGAAACAGAGGCAAAGAGGCAGATATAAAAATATATGGATACCAAGGGGAAAGTGGGGATGGGATAAATTAGGAGACTTGTATCAACACGTATACACTATTGATGCTATGTATAAGATGGAAAACTAAAGACAACATACTGTATAGCACGGGAACTCTACTTGACGCACTGAGGTGACCCGAATGGAAGAAAGTCCCAAAGGGAGGGAATGTGTATATGTATGACTGATTCTTTTGCTGTACAGTAGAAACTGATACAACACTGTAAGGCAACTACACTAATAAAAATTAACTTAAAAACCCAATAAGGACAATTATGAATATCCCCATCTAAAGAATACATATTGTGTTATCAATAACTACCTTAAATGTAAATGGATTAAATGCCCCAACAAAACTGGCTGAATGGATACAGAAATAAGACCTGTGTATATGCTGCCTCCAAGAGACACACTTCAGACCTAAGGACACATTTAGACTGAAAGTCAGAGGACTAGAAAAGAGATGTTCCAAGCAAATGGGAATGAAAAGAAAGCAGGACAAGTAATATTCATTTCAAACAAAGTAGACTTTAAAAATATTATAAGAGAAATGAAAGTGGTTTCTTTGGATTGATTTTGTATCCTGTGACTTTGCTAAATTCATTGATTAGCTTTAGTAATTTTCTAATAGTATCTCTAGGGTTTGCTATGTAGTATCATGTCATCGGCAAACAGTGAGAGTTTTACTTATTTTCTGATCTGGATTCCTTTTATTTCTTTTTCTTCTCTGATTGCTGTAGCTTGAACTTCCAAAACTATACTGAATGATAGTGGTGAGGTGGGCACACTTGTCTTGTTCTTGATCTTAAAGAGAATGCTTTCAGTTTTTCACAATTGAGAATAATGTTTGCTGTGGGTTTATGGCCTTTACTTTGTTGAGGTAGATTCCTTCTATGGCCATTTTTTGAAGCGTTTTTCTCATAAATGGGGCTGAATTTTGTCAAAGGCTTTTTCTGCATCTTTCAGGTTATCATTAGGTCTTTATTTTTCAATTTGATAATATGGTATATCACATTGATTTGCATATATTGAAGGATCATTGCATCCCTGGGATATACTAACAATGAAAAATCAGAAAGATAAATTAGGGAATCAATCCCATTCACCACTGCAACAAAAAGAATAAAATATCTAGGAATAAATCTACCTAAGGAGACAAAAAACTTTATACAGCAAACTGTAAGACACTGATGAAAAATCAAAGATGAGATAAACAGATAAAGAGATATTTTATGTTCCTGGGTTGAAAGAATCAATATTGTGAAAATGACTATACTACCAAATCTACAGATTCAACATGATCCTTATCAAATTACCAATGACATTTTTTCACAGAACTAGAACAAGAACTTTCACAGTTCATTTGGAAACATAAAAGGCCTCGAATAGCCAAAGCAATCTTGAGAAAGAAGAATGGAGCTGGTGGAATCACCCTTCCTGACTTCAGACTATACTGCAAAGCTACAGTCATCAAGACAGTATGGTGCTGGCACAAAAAACAGAAATATAGACCAATGTAACAAAATAGAAAGCCCAGAGATTAAACCCATGCCCCTATGGATACCTTATTTTTTACACAGGAAGCAAGAATAAACAATGGGGCAAAGATAGCCTCTTCAATAAGTCATGCTAGGAACTGGACAGCTACATATTAAACAATAAAATTAGAATACTTCCTAACACCATACACAAAGATAAATTCAAAATGGATTCAAGACCAAAAACTATAAAACTCTTAGAGGAAAACATAGGAAGAAGACTCTGTGACATAAACCACAGCAAGATCCTCTATGACCCACCTCCTAGAGTAATGGAAATAAAAACAAAAATAAATAAGTGGGACCTAATTAAACTTACAGGCTTTGCACAGCAAAGGAAATTATATAAACAAGATGACAAGACAGCCCTCAGAAAGGGAGAAAATAATAGCAAATGAAACAACTGTCAAAGGATTAATTTCAAAAATATATAAGCAGCTCATACAACTCAATATCAGAAAAACAAACAACCCATCAAAAAGTGGGCAAAAGACTTAAACAGATATTTCTCCAAAGATAATATATAGATGGCTAACAAACACATGAAAAGATGCTCAATATCACTCATTACTAGAGAAATGAAGACTACAATGAGATGTCACCTCACATTGGTCAGAATGGCCATCACTAAAAACCTACAAACAACAAATGCTGGAGAGGATGTGGAGAAAAGGGAACCCTCTTGCACTGTTGGTGGGAATGTAAATTGATACAGCCACTATGGAAGACAATATGGAGATTCCTTAAAATACTAGGAATGAAACTATATATGACCCTGCAATCGCACAATAGGCATATACTCTGAGGAAACCAAAACTGAAAAAGACGTGTGTACCCCAATGTTCAGTGCATCACTATTTACAAGAGCTAGAACATGGATGCAACCATCGACAGATGAATAGATAATGAAGCTGTGGTACATGTATACAATGGAATATTATTCAGTCATAAAAGGAATGCATCTGAGTCAGTCCTAATGAGGTGGATGAACTTAGAGCCTATTATGCAGATTGAAGTAAGTCAGAAACAGAAAAACAAATATTGTATACTAACCCTAACCCGTACCATGTGTTAGTATACTATTATATAGTATACTATACACCACTATAGTATACTATACTAGTATAAGTATACTATTGTATACTAACACATATAGAATCTAGAAAGATGGTACTGATGAAATTATTTGCAGGGTAGCAGTGAAGACACAGACAGAGAGAACAGACTTATGGATGTGGCTGGGGTAGGGGAGGAAGGAGAGGGTGGGATGTATGGAGAGAGTAATATGGAAACATACATTACCATATGTAAAATAGATAGCCAATGGGAAGTTGCTGAATGACTCAGGGAACTCAAACTGGGGCTTTGTAACAACCTGGTGGGGTGGGGTGGGGAGGGCTGTGGGAAGAAGGTTCAAGAGGGAGGGAACAGATGTATACCTATGACTGATTCATGTTAATGTTTGGCAGAAATGAACACAATTCTGAAAAGCAATTATCCCTCGATTAAAAAACAAATAAAGAATTTTCAAAAAAGGACCCAAAAAAAATTAAACAAAATAACAAAAAAAGAGGTAAGGAAAGACACTACATACTGACCAAGGGATCAATCCAAGAAGACAATATAACAATTATAAGTATTTATGCATGCAACATAGGAGCAATATATAAGGCAAATGCTAACAATCATAAAACAGGAAATAGTGACAATAATAGTAGGGGACTTTAAACCCCACTTATGCCAATAGGCAGATGATGTGGGCAGAAAATTAATATGGACACACAAGCCTTAAATCACACATTAGACCAGATGGCCACAATTGATATCGTCAGGACACTCCATCCTGAAAAAGCAGAATATACTTTTTTTTCAAGTTCACATGGAACATTCTCCAAGACAGATTACATCTTGGGTTACAAATCAAGCATTAGTAAATTTAAGAAAATTGAAATCATATGAAGCATCTTTTCTGATCACAACACTATGAGACTAGATATCAATTACAGGGGGAAAAGAACTGTAAAAAAACCAAACACATGGAGGCTAAACAACACAGTTCTGAATAACCAACAGTTCACTGACGATATTAAAAGAGAAATAAAAAATACACAGAAACAAGTGACAATAAAAGCATGACAACCCAAAACCTAAGGGATGCAGCAAAAGCAGTTCTAGAAGGGAAGTCCATGGTAATACTAGCTAGCTCAAAAAATGAGGAAAATATCAAACTAACAACCTGACTTTGTAGCTAAACAAACTAGAAAAAAAAAAAACAGTTAGTAGAGGGAAGGAAACTATAAAAATCAGACTGAAATAAATGAAAAAGAAATGAAGGAAACAGTAGCAAGGATCAATAAAGCTAAAAAGCTGGTTCTTTGAGAAGATAAACAAAACTGACAAAGCTTAGTCAGACTCATCCCCCAAAAAAGGGAGAGGACTCAAATCAATAAAATAAGAAATGAGAAAGGAGAAATTATAACAGACAATGCAGAGATACAAAGTATCATAAGGGACTACTAGGGGAAAGTATATTCCAAAATACAGACAACCTTGAACAAATGGACAAGTTGTTAGAAAAACGCAACCTTCCAAACTGAACCAGGAAGAAAGAGAAATCATGAATGGACCAATCACAAGCACTGAAATTGAAACTATAATAAAAAATCTTCCAACAAACAAAAGACCAGGTCCAGATGTCTTCACAGGAGAATTCTAGCAAAAGTTTAGAGAAGAGCTAACACCTATCCTGCTCAAACTCTTCCAGAAAATTGTAGAGGAAGGAACACTCCCAAACTCATTCTATCAGGCCACCATAACCCTAATATAAAAACCAGACAAAGATACCACTAAAAAGGAAAATCATAGGCCAGTATCACTGATGAAAGTGAAAGTATTACTTGCTCAGTCATATCTGACTATTTTGTGACCCAATGGACTGTAGCCTGCAAGGCTCCTCTATCCAGAGAATTCTCCAGGCAAGAATACTAGAGTGGGAAACCATTTCCATCTCCAGAGGATCTTCCCTACTGAGGGACTGAGCCCTTATTTCCTGCATTTCAGGCAGATTCTTTAGTGGTGACTGCAGCCATGAAATTAAAAGAAACTTGCTCCTTGGAAGAAAAGCAATAATAAACGTAGATAATGTATTAAAAAGCAGAGCATCACTTTGCTGACAGAGGTCCATATAATTATAGCTATAGTTTTTCCAATAGTCATGTACAGATGTTGGACCATAAAGAGTTGGACCATAAAGAAGGCTGAGCACTGAAGAATTCATGCCTTTGAACTGTGGTGCTAGAGAAGACTCTTGAGAGTCTCTTGGATAGCAAGGAGATCAAACCAGTCAATCCTAAAGGTAATCAACCCTGAATATTCATTGGAAGGACTAACGCTGAAGCTGAAGCTCCAATACTTTGGCCACCTGATACAAAGAGTCAACTCACTGGAAAAGACTCTGATGCTTGGAAAGACTGAGGGCACGAGGAGAATGGGGCAACAGAGGATGAGATGGTTGGGTGGCATCATTGACTCAATGGATATGAGTTTGAGCCAACTCCAAGAGACAGTGAAGGGAAGCCTGGCATGCTGCAGTCTGTGTGGTCACAAAGAGTCAGACATGACCTTGCAACTGAAAAACAAATCAATGATGAACATAGATGCAAAACTTCTTAACAAAATTCTAGCAAACAAAATCCAACAACACATGAAAGTGATCATATACCATAGTGAAATGGACTTTATCCCAGAGATGCAAGGATTATTCAATATATGCAAATCAAAGTAATACACCATATCAATAAACTGAAAGGTAAAAACCATATGATCATCTTAATAGGTGCAGAGAAAGCTTTTGAAAAACCTCAACACCCATTTATGATAAAAACTCTCCAGAAAGGAACCTACCTCAACATAATAAAGGCATATATGACAAACCCACAGCAAACTTTATTCTCAGTGGTGAAAAACTGAAAACATTTCTCTAAGATCAGGAATAAGACAAGAGTGCCCACTGTCACCATTATTGCTGTTGTTGTTTAGTCGCTCAGTCCTATCTGACTCTTTGCGACCCCATGGATTGTAGCCCGCCAGGCTCCTCTGTCCATGGGATTCTCCAGGCAAGAATATCGGAGTGGGTTTCCATTTCCTTCTCCAGGGGATCTTCCCAATCCAGAGATTGAACCTGGGTCTCCTGCATTGGCAGGCACCAATAATCCTAACCACAATAATCAGAGAAGGAAAAAGTAATGATAAAAGAGGATGAGAAGGCTGGATGACATCATCGACTCAATGCACATGACTTGAGCAAACTCCAGGAGACAGTGAAGGAGAAGAAAGCCTGGCTTGCTGCAATCCATGGGGTTGCAGAGTTGGGCACGACTGAACAACTGCACAACAACAAGCCATGACAATCAGAGAAGAAACAGAAATAAGAGGAATCCAGATCAGAAAAAAAGTAAAGCTCTCACTGTTTGAAGATGGCATGATACTACACATAGAAAAACCTAAAATTCCACCAAAAAGTTACTAGAATTAATCAATGGATTTAGTAAAGTTGCAGAAATATAAAATTAATGCACAAAAACTTCCTGCACTCCTATACACTAACAATGAAAAATCAGAAAGAGAAGTTAAGGGAACAATCCCATTCACCATTGCAACAAGAAAATACCTAGGAATAAACCTACCTAAATAGACAAAAGACATGTATGCAAATAACTGTAAAACACCAATGAAAGAAATCAAAGACTACATAAACAGATGGAGAAATATACCATGTTCTTGCATTGGAAGAATCAATATTGTGAAAATGACTATTCTACCCAAAGCAGTCTATAAATCCAAAGCAATCCCTATTGAACTACCAATGAATGGTATTTTTCACAGAATTCAGTCTGTAAAGTTCAATTGCTCAGTTGTGTCTGACTCTTTGTGACCCATGGACAGCAGCACACCAGGCCTCCCTGTCCATCACCAACTCCTGGAGTTTACTCTAACTCATGCCCATTGAGTTGGTGATGCCCTCCAACCATCTCATCCTCTGTCATCCCCTTCTCCTGCCTTCAATCTTTTCCAGCATCAGGGTCTTTTCAAATGAGCCATCTCTTTGCATCTGGTGGCCAAAGTACTGGGGTTTCAGCTTTAGCATCAGTCCTTCCAGTGAATATTCAGGACTGATTTCCTTTAGTATTGACTGGTTTGATCTCCTTTCAGTCCAAGATACTCTCAAGAGTCTTCTCCAACACCACAGTTCAAAAGTATCAGTTCTTCAGTGCTCAGCTTTATTTATGGTCCAACTCTCACATCCATACATGATTACTGGAAAAAACGTAGCTTCTATAGATGGACTTGGTTGGCAAAGTAATGTCTCTGCTTTTTAATAAGCTGTCTAGGTTGGTCATAGCTTTTGTTCCAAGGAGCAATTGTCTTTTAATTTCATGGCTGCAGTCAGCATCTGCAGTGATTTTGGAGCCAAGAAAATAGACTGTCAGTGTTTCCATTGTTTTCCCATTTATTTGCCATGAGGTCATGGGACCAGATGATATGATCTTCATTTTTTGAATGTTGAGTTTTAAGTCAGCTTTTTCACTGTCCTCTTTCACTTTCATCAAGAGGTTCTTCAGTTCTTCTTCACTTTCTGCCATAAGTGTGGTGTCATCTGCATATCTGAGGTTGTTGATATTTCTCCCAGCAATCTTGATTCCAGATTGTGCTTCATCCAGCCTGGCATTTCACATGATGTCCTCTGCATATAAGTTAAATAAGCAGCAAGACAATATACAACCTTGACATACTTCTTTTCTAATGTGGCAAAGGAATCCATTGTTCCATGTCCAGTTCTAACTTTTGCTTCTTGACCTGCATACAGCTTACTCAGGAGGCAGGACAGGTGGTCTGGTAGTCCCATCTCTTTAAAAAATTTTCCAGTTTGTTGTGATCCATACAGTCAAAGGCTTTGGTGTAGTCAATAAAGCAGAAGTAGGTGTTTTTCTGGAACTCTCTTGCTTTTTCAATGATCCAATGGATGTTGGCAATTTTATCTCTGGTTCCTCTACATTTTCTAAATCCAGCTTGAACATCTGGAAGTTCATAGTTCACATACTGTTGTAACCTTGCTTGGAGAATTTTGAGCATTACTTTGCTAGCATATGAGATGAGTGTGGTACTTTGAACATTTTTTGGCATTGCCTTTTTTTGGGATTGGAATGAAACTGACCTTTTCCAGTCCTGTGGCCACTACTGATTTTTCCAAGTTTTTTTTTTTTAATTTATTTTTTAATTTTTTAATTTTTATTTTTACTTTATTTTACAATACTGCATTGGTTTTGCCACACATTGACATGAATCCACCACGGGTGTACATGCGTTCCCAAACATGAACCGCCCTCCCACCTCCCTCCCCATAACATCTCTCTGGGTCATCCCCATGCACCAGCCCCAAGCATGCAGTATCCTGCGTCGGACATAGATTGGCGATTCAATTCTTACATGATAGTATACATGTTGCAATGCCATTCTCCCAAATCATCCCACCCTCTCCCTCTCCCACAGAGTCCAAAAGTCCGTTATACACATCTGTGTCTTTTTTGCTGTCTTGCATACAGGGTCATCATTAGCATCTTTCTAAATTCCATATATACGTGTTAGTATACTGTATTGGTGTTTTTCTTTCTGGCTTACTTCACTCTGTATAATTGGCTCCAGTTTCATCCATCTCATCAGAACTGATTCAAATGAATTCTTTTTAACGGCTGAGTAATACTCCATTGTGTATATGTACCACAGCTTTCTTATCCATTCCTCTGCTGATGGACATCTAGGTTGTTTCCATGTCCTGGCTATTATAAACAGTGCTGCAATGAACATTGGGGTACATGTGTCTCTTTCAATTCTGGTTTCCTCGGTGTGTATGCCCAGCAGTGGGATTGCTGGGTCATAAGGTAGTTCTATTTGCAGTTTTTTAAGGAATCTCCACACTGTTCTCCATAGTGGCTGTACTAGTTTGCATTCCCACCAACAGTGTAGGAGGGTTCCCTTTTCTCCACACCCTCTCCAGCATTTATTGCTTGCAGATTTTTGGATCGCAGCCATTCTGACTGGTGTGAAGTGGTACCTCATTGTGGTTTTGATTTGCATTTCTCTGATAATGAGTGATGTTGAGCATCTTTTCATGTGTTTGTTAGCCATCTGTATGTCTTCTTTGGAGAAATGTCTATTTAGTTCTTTGGCCCATTTTTTGATTGGGTCGTTTATTTTTCTGGAATTGAGCTGCGGGAGTTGCTTGTATATTTTTGAGATTAGTTGTTTGTAAGTTGCTTCATTTGCTATTATTTTCTCCCATTCAGAAGGCTGTCTTTTCACCTTGCTTATATTTTCCTTTGTGTGCAGAAGCTTTTAATTTTAATTAGATCCCATTTGTTTATTTTTGCTTTTATTTCCAGAATTCTGGAAGGTGGATCATAGAGGATCCTGCTGTGATTTATGTCGGAGAGTGTTTCGGCTATGTTCTCCTCTATAGAATATTGTTTGCAGCACTTTAACAACATCATCTTTTAGTATTTGAAATAGCTCAGCTAGAATCCCATCACCTCCACTAGCTTTGTTTGTAGTGATACTTCCTAAGGCCCACCTGACTTTGGACTCCAGGATGTCTGGCCCTGGGTGAGTGATCACACCATTGTGGTTTTGTGGTTATCTGGGTCATTAAGACTTTTTTTTTTTGTATAGTTCTTCTGTGTATTCTTGCCACCTCTTCTTAACATATTCTGCTTCTGTTAGGTTCATACTACCAATGGTATTTTTCAGAGAACTAGAACATATAATTTCATAATTTCTATGGAAACACAGATGACCCCAAATAGCCCAAGCAATTTTGAGAAAGAAGTATGGAGCTGGAGGAATCAACCTTCCTGATGTCAGAATATACTACACAGCTATAGTCATCAAGACAGTGTAATCCTGGCACAAAAACAGAAATAGACACCAGTGAAAGAAGAGAGAAAGTTGGGAGTAACCCATGCACCTATGGTCTCCTAATCTATTGACGCAGGTGGCAAGAATATACAATGAAGAAAACAATGATCTCTTCACTAATTGGTGTGGGAAAACTGGGCAGTTACATGTAAAATAAGGAAATTAGAACACTCCCTAACACCACACACAAAAATGAACTCCAAATGGATTAAAGAGCTAAATACAAGACCAGAAGTTTTAAAACTGTTAGAGGATCAACATGAATAGGACACTCTTTGACATAAATCACAGAAAGATTCTCTGTAAGCCACCTCCTAGAATAATGGAAATAAAAACAAAAATACACAAAGTAAACTTAATTAAACTTAAAAGCTTTTGCACGATGAAGGAAACTATAAATAAGGTAAAAACAACTCAGAATGGGAGACAATAATAGCAAATGAAACAAATGACAAAGGGTTAATCTCCAAAATAAACAAATAGCTCATGTAGCTCAATTCCAATAAAAAACAAAGAACCTAACCAAAAATTGGGCAGAAGACCTAAACAGACATTTCTCCAAAGAAGACATGTCGATTGCTAAAAACACTTGAAAAGATGCTTAACATGGCTATTATTCAGTTCAGTTCAGTCGCTCAGTCGTGCCCCACTCTTTGCGACCCCAGGCCTCCCTGTCCATCACCAACTCCTGGACTTCACTCAGACTCGTGTTCCTTGAGTCCGTGATGCCATCCAGCCATCTCATCCTCGGTTGTCTCCTTCTCCTCCTGCCCCCAATCCCTCCCAGCATCAGAGTATCTTCCAATGAGTCAACTCTTCGCATGTGTGGCTATTATTAGAGAAATACAAATCAAAACTATAATCAGATATCACCTCACAACGGTCAGAAGGGCCATCATGTAAACATCTACAAGCAATACATGCTGGATATGGTGTGGAGAAAAGGGAATACTCTCACACTGTTGGTCGGAATGTAAATTGATTTACCCACTCTAGAGAACAGTAAGAAGATTCCTTTAAAAAACTAGGAATAAAACTACCATATGACCCAACAATCCCACTCCTAGGCATATACCCTGAGGAAATGATAATTGAAAAAGACACATGTACCCTAATGTTCATTGTAGCACTATTTACAATAGCCAGGACTATTGTAAATATCCCACTAGATATCCATCCACAGATGAATGGATAAAGAAGCTGTGGAACAAATATGCAATTGAATATTACTCAGCTATAAAAGCAACACATGTGAGTCTCTTCTAATGAGATGGATAGACCTAAAGCCTATTATACAGAGTGAAGTAAATCAGAAAGAGAAAAGCAAGTATCATATATTAACACATATGTATGGAATCTCCTTGGAACAAAAGCTATGACAAACCTAGACAGCATATTAGAAAGTAGAGACATTACTTTGCCAACAAAGGTCCGTCTATCAAAACTATCCTTTTTCTAGTAGTCATGTATGTATGTATGTGAGAGTTGGACCATAAAGAAAGCTGAGCACTGAAGAATTCATGCTTTTGAACTGTGGTGTTGGAGAAGACTCTTGAGAGTCCCTTGGATTGCAAGGAGATCCAACCAGTCAATACTAAAGGAAATCAGTCCTGAATATTCATTGGAAGGACTGATGCTAAAGCGGAAACTCCAATATTTTGGCCACCTGATATGCAGAACAGACTCATTGGAAAGAACGCTGATGCTGGGAGGGATTGAGGACAGTAGGAGAAGGGGACAACAGAGGATGAGATGATTGGATGGCATCACTGACTCAATGGACACGAGTTTGAGCAAGCTCAGGGAGTTGGTGGTGGACAGGGAAGCCTGGCATGCTGCAGTCCATGGGGTTGCAGCGTCGGACATGACTGAGAGACTGAACTGAACTGATGGACTCTAGGTGGCGCTAGTGGTAAAGAACCTGCCTGCCAATGCAGGAGTTGTAAGAGACGTAGGTTCAATCCCTGAGTTGGAAAATCCCCTGGAGGAGGGCATGGCAACCCACTCCAGTATTCTTGCCTTAAGAATCACATGGACAGAGGAGCCAGGCAGGCTATAGTCAATAGGATCCCACAGAGTTGGACTCAACTGAAGCGACTTAGCATGCGCACAAGCATATGGAATCTAGAAAATGGTACTGATGAACCTCTCTGCAGGACAGCAAAGGAGACACAGACATAAAGTACAGACTTGTGGCCATGGGGGCAGGGGAAGGAGAGGGTGGGATGATGAATGGAGAAATTAGCATGGAAACATACACACTACCGTACGTAAAACAGGTCACCAGTGGGGATTTGCCATATGGGAGCTAAAATTGGGGCTCTGTGACAACGTAAGAGGAGGAGGATGGGGTGGGCGGTGGGAGGAAGGTTCCGGAGGCAGGATACATATGTATACCTATGGCTGATTCACACTGATGTATGTCAGAAACCAATACAATATTGTAAAGTCATTATCATCCAATTAAAAGTAAATAAATGTTTTAATGTATGTGTATGTATGTGTAGTCAAAGAGCAGAGTGGAAAAGTTGGCTTAAAGCTCAACATTCAGAAAACGAAGATCATGGCATCCGGTCCCATCACTTCATGGGAAATAGATGGGGAAACAGTGGAAACAGTGTCAGACTTTATTTTTGGGGGCTCCAAAATTACTGCAGATGTTGATTGCAGCCATGAAATTAAAAGACGCTTACTCCTTGGAAGAAAAGTTATGACTAACCTAGGTAGCATATTCAAAAGCAGAGACATTACTTTGCCAACAAAGGTCCGTCTAGTCAACGCTATGGTTTTTCCAGTAGTCATGTATGGATGTGAGAGTTGGACTGTGAAGAAGGCTGAGCCCCGAAGAACGGATGCTTTTGAACTGTGGTGTTGGAGAAGACTCTTGAGAGTCCCTTGGACTGCAAGGAGATCCAACCAGTCCATTCTGAAGGAGATCAGCCCTGGGATTTCTTTGGAAGGAATGATGCTAAAGCTGAAGCTCCAGTACTTTAGCCACCTCATGCGAAGAGTTGACTCATTGGAAAAGACTCTGATGCTGGGAGGGATTGGGGGCAGGAGGAGAAGGGGACGACAGAGGATGAGATGGCTGGATGGCATCACTGACTCAATGGACGTGAATTTGAGTGAACTCCGGGAGCTGGTGATGGACAGGGAGGCCTGGTGTGCTGTGATTCATGGGGTCGCAAAGAGTCGGACACAACTGAGCAACTGAACTGAACTGAACTGAATATGTATGTGTGTATGTGTCTATGTATAGATACATATTATTAATTGCTTTCTCTATGTATGCTAGCCCCAAAAGCAAGAAGTGTTATAAATATTATACAAAGAAACTAAAGGTGCACTTCTTTTATCCAACTTTTCCTCAAGAAAACTTTTTTTAATTACTGTAGCTGTTACTCCTGTGTAGTCCCTAATTTCATTTTTTAAGCCAACAGGAAATATATTTCCTACTGTTGTTATGAAACCTCCAAAGGTAATTACTGAAGATAGTTGGATTATTTTTTGCTTATCTTTATTCTATTGGGACTATATACCATTTGCATGTAGCAATGTAGGGTGAATTCACTTCTGACACAGTCAATTATATAAGTCTATCAACAGCTATTTTATCATGGGAACAATAGAGACAGACGGCTTAAACTTGTGATGAATGTAGATTAGAGAGAGGTCACCCTGACATACATAATTAGTTTTGGAATGTTAAATTAATAGGTAGAATGCCCCTAAGGCAAGCATACATTAAGGCTGAAGCTGCAGGATTTGGAGTCCGGCTCCTGTCTGCTGTTGTCAGCATGGACATGGCTCAGTGCACTGCTTGTGAAATGGCATAAGGTATTATGGCATAACTAAATGGCTGTAAAAACAAAATTTGCATAATACTGTGGTCATACTACATCTATTTCCCTTCAGAAACATTCGTGCAGCTAAATTATTATGTAAATTCCTAATTGGGGTTGGTTCAGATAGATAAATATTTGGGTGCCTTATGAGAAGTAAGTAGATGTTTAAACAAGGGTTCAATAAGCAATCAATGACAATATTCAGAGAAATATTAAATTCCTAGTCTGTACTTGCTATTAATATTAGCTTAAAATGTGAAGGTGAAATAAAAGACGTTTTTCCAGTTATAAAGTATTTGCTTTTCCATCCATGTGTAGGTGAAAAATAGTACCTACAGAAGAGGGATGAAAGATGATGTCCAAACTTCACTTTAATTTTAATCAATGGCTGGTAATAGTTTGCATTATTATTACTGTTATTAACCTGTCTGAAGAGAAGGATGAGTTCTATAGAGAACAAATAACATTTTCTAGACACTTCTAGGACACAGTCACCTAGTAAGCAATCTAGAGGCCTATCTGCAGTATAATTTGTGACGCACATTACACTGCTCTATGTCAATAGTACAATTATTTGTTCACACTTAGTGTTTACTTTGTGGTAGACATGAAAGTAGATCATCTATTATGCTATCTACTTTAATATGTAGAACATACATGGAAGGTAGATATTATTATCCACATTTTACTGATGAGGGTAAATTAAACACAAATTGGTTGAGACTCTGATCATATAACCAAAATGTAAGAAGTTGAGAAATCTGAATGTGAAGCTCATATTCTAATGGGTTTATATGTTTTTTTTTTTAAAAATATCATTCAGATCTCAAATGTGATTGAACTAGGCCATACACATTTAAGTTTAAACAACTAGTGTTAATAAATTATTTATCTCCAGCACCAAGATAGATATTTTCTCAGTATAATCTATGGGACACTTTCTCAATCTGTAGCTTAGAGAAGTTAAGCAACTTCTTCAAGGTCATATGCTTAGAGTGCAAAGATCATAATTTGTAAAAGTTTGTTTCCACTTTATCACAGCCTCTGAGAATTCAGTGGAATCTCACCCACTGAAAACTTTAGTGTTTCTAAGGCTGTTATAAAAATACTAGGCTTTTATTTGTCTATAATTCAGTTTGCACTGGGGTACAAGTAACAGTACCCAGTAGAATGTGTAGGATGAACAATGAGAGCATGTACCCTGCGCTTGTCAAGAAGGCCAGACACAGAATTTCCAAGCTGCTTCAGCAGGAAGGCAGACAAGAGCTCTAATATTCTTATCTGTCTATTCTACCCCTACAGGATGTTGAGCGTGTCCTACTTACTGTCACGAGATGATAACTGCACTTCTGGATGTCATAGGCTGACACCACCAAATCCAGTGTGTGTTCCATTCCTTGGTAAGATAATACAATGTAAAACACTAGGAGAATAAAAGTGCCTCAGCAGGCTCCCTTCAGATGTTCTCAGCTATGAATGGGTTGCTTGAATAAGCAGGTCTTATTTTCTGGGAAAACTGGGAAAGTGAGTAACGTATTTTCAACACCTTAGGGCAACCCACTCCAGTACTCTTGCCTGGAAAACCCCATGGATGGAGGAGCCTGTTGGGCTGCAGTCCATGGGGTCGTGAAGAGTCAGACCTGAGTGAGCGACTTCACTTTCACTTTTTACTTTCCTGCATTGGAGAAGGAAATGGCAACCCACTCCAGTGTTCTTGCCTGGAGAACGCCAGGGATGGCGGAGCCTGGTGGGCTGCCATCTATGGGGTTGCACAGACTTGGCCACGACTGAAGAGACTTAGCAGCAGTGGCAGGGTGAAAGAGGCTGTATGAACAAAAAGAGAAGGTGGACATGGCAGATAATGAAGAGCAGTGACCATTTGGTATACAACCGTTAATGTCTGTTCCACCATCATGTCTTGATGTTTAATTCTATAGATGTAAGATATGCTGAGCTTTAAACAACATAGACCCACACCTAGTAAGACATGGAAGGAAAGGCTATGAAATTCCAGCCACACAGGTAATATCATTTTTAATTGTTCATTTCAAATTTATCACAGTCTCTGAGAATTCACAGGATACTCAATAAAAGCATCAGCATTTTTAAGGCTTCCATAAAAATATCAGGTTTAGGTTTATATAATTTAGTTTTCTTTGGAGTACAAATTTCAGATAACCTAATATAGTTAGTGACTTAAATAGACTAATAGACTGTGTCCCAAGCAATTATGAAAAAATTTTAAAAAGGTGGTCAATACTTTTTCAGAGATGATGAACAGTAAAATAAAATGGTACAGAATAACTTATTTCCTGCTGTTAAATAAATGCCAAGGTAAAACCAATTATTTTATAATTATTATTTTATGGAAAATAAATACTGTAAAAATATATTTTCAAATGCTGAAGATTGATTCTATATAATTGAATATCATAATGTCACATTTTATCTTGTACCAAATGATTGATCAACTATAAATTTAATTCTATTTGTTGTTGTTGTTTAGTCACTCAGTCGTGTCTGACTTTTTGTGACCCAATGAACTGTAGCTGCCAGACTCCTCTTTCCATGGGATTTCCCAGACAAAAATACTGCAGTGGGTTTCCATTTCCTCCTTTAGGGGATTTTTTTCCACCCAGGAATCAAACTGGTATCTCCTACATTGGCAGGTGGATTTTTTAACACTGAGCCACCAGGGAAGCCCTAATTTTTCTATAGTATATATGTATCTCAACCATATCACTATTCTAGTATTTATTTCAATTATTTCCCCACTTGAAAAGTTTTTAGGCTAACTTCTAATTTGCCAAAGTCTTGCAGACATTCACAACATCTAAGTGGTCCTTAAGTCAATCATATTTTTCTTAGCATAGACCTTTATACAGAAACAATATGCAAGAGAATTTATGCCTATATTCAGTAAACAGGAAATTAAACATTATTTTTGATACCACAAGTTTTGTATCTAACCCATTGGGTAACATTCCACCCAGAGCTACCAACCACCACAAAAACATCAATTAAAAAAGTCTGTTGTTTCCATGTACAGTTGTGATAAATAAAGCACCTGAAATGTTATCATGCAGGAAATGAACTATTTCCTAATTTTCAGGTTTACATATGCAAATATATGATTTTTTAAGTGGAAAAGGCACAGTTATTCCTGATTTGCTCCTAGGCAAATTTCTGGACTCCCTGTTTGACAGTACTGAAATGCTAGATTCACATTAGATATCTAGAGTTTAACATAAGGACAAAATAGTACTGATCTATAAGCTGTAGAGCATCAAGTAATATTTTAGCAATAGTTCCAAAGATGAGATTGAGTACTGAAGCTGGAGACTTAGGATACAAAATAAAGTTCAAGGGAGAGAACAGGTGTATGTGCATGCACACATATTTTGTATGTGCATACATGTATGCACAAACAGAGGTTGAGAGATAAGAGTCATATGTTTCTAATGTGTAATCAAAAATAGTGCCTAGAGAGGGCAGTCCTAAGATGGCAGAGGAATAGGACGGGGAGACCACTTTCCCCCTCACAAATTAATCAAAAGAACATTGCAACGCTGAGTAAACTTAACAAAACTTCTGAATGCTGGCAGAGGACATCAGGCACCCAGAAAAGCAGATCATTGTCTTCTAAAACAGGTAGGAAAAAATATAAAAGACGGAAAAAAGAGACAAAAGAGATAGGGAGGGAGCTCCATCCTGGGAAGGGAGTCTTAAAAAGAGAGAAGTTTCCAAACACCAGGAAACACTCTCGCTGCCCAGTCTGTGGGGAGCCTTGGAAGCACAGAGGGCAACATAACAGGGAGGAAAAATAAATAAATAATTAAAGCAACAGATTACGAGCCCAACAGTAACTCCCCCAGTGGAGAAGCAGCGCAGACGCCTGCACCTGCCACTAGCAAGCGGGGGCTGGGCAGGGAGGCACGGGCTGCAGTGCTTTGTAAGAATTGGGTGGAATGCCCCGAGCATAACCAGAGAGAACTAACTTGGGCTAGCAAACGAGGCTGTGAGATAGCTACCACGTGAAAAGCTCTAACATAAGATACTGCCAGGACCGCGCACAGAACAAAGGATTGAACAGAATTAGCTGGCTGCAGACCATCCCCCTCTGGTGACAGGCAGCCAGAGCCAGAAAGGGGCAATCACAGCCCCAAAGAAACATTAACTTCCAAACTGCAAGCAAGCTTCTTTGCTAACTAAGACTTCCTGGGGTTCCCGACAGTCACCATCTGCCTAAGAAGGGGTGCCAGTGGTACACCTGGAAAACTGAGCAGCAGGGACAGGAAAGGCGATAAGTCACAGCGACCACGCTTACCAAACACCCGAGCTGCTCGGACCTGGGAAAGGCACAAAACACAGGCCCAACCGAGTCTGCACCTCTGAGGACTGACTACCTGAGTGCCTGAGCCTGAGCGCCTTAGACCGGGGCGATGCATGCAGCCCAGGGCCAGCCTCAGACGGTTCCTGGCGGAGCAACTTAGAGCCTGAGCAGTGTGTGCTGTGAGCGGGGGCAGGCCCAGTGTGGCTGAGACACTGAAAGCACATGCCAGTGTTATTTGTTTGCAGCATCCCTCCCTCCCCACAGCGCGACTGAACAAGTGAGCCTAAAAAAAAAAGAAAAAAAGTGTCCACCACAGTCCCCCTTGTGTCAGGGCAGAAAACAGACACTGAATAGACCAGCAAACAGAAGAAGCTAAAACAGAGGGAACCACCTTGAAGTATAGATCTTAAGATATATAAGCCAGACCAAGGAACTATCCAAAAATGAACCGACCCCACGCTGCCCACACCACCACCAGAGAAAGTCCCAGATATACCTTTACAATTTTTATGATCATTCTTTTGTTTGTTTTGTTTTTTTCTTTTCTTAACATTTTTTAATTTTTAAGTTCTTAAAGCAAACGCCATATATATATATATATATATATATATATATATATATTTGTGTGTGTGTGTGGTGTGTTTTTTTTTTTAAATAATTCTTGTGACTTTTTTTTTTTTCTTTCTTCTTCTTTTCTTTAATATTGTATTTTTGAAAATACAACCTCTACTCTAGATTTTTAATCTTTGCTTTTTGGTATTTGTTATCATTTTGTACTTTTAAAAACCCAATCTTCAGTACACTATTTACTTGAAAGTGAGATTACTGGCTTGACTGCTGTCTCCTCCTTTGGACTCTCCTTTTTCTCCACCAGGTTGCCTCTGTCTCCTCCCTCCCCCTTCTCTTCTCTACCCAACTCTGTGAATCTCTGTGTGTTCCACATGGTGGAGAGCACTTAGGAAACTGGTTACTGGCTGGATCTGTCTCTCTCCTTTCCATTTCCCTCTTTTACCCTCCTGGCCACCTCTGTCTCCTTCCTCCCTCTCCTCTTCTCTGTATAACTCTGAACATCTCTGAGCAGTCCAGACACTTGAGTGCACATAAGGAAGTGATTACTGGCTAGATTGCTCTCTCCTCTTCTGATCCCACCTCATCTCATTCCAGTCACCTCCAACTCCCCCCTCCCTCTTCTCTTCTCCATGTAACTCAGTGAACCTCTCTGGGTATCGCTCAATGTGGAGAATCTTTTCATCTCTAACCTAGATGTTTATCATCGGTGCTGTATAGATGGAGAAGTCTTGAGGCTACTGTAAAAATAAAACTGAAAACCAGAAGCAGGAGGCTTAAGTCCAAATCCTGAGAACATCAAAGAACTCCTGACTCCAGGGAACATTAATCAATAGGAGCTCATCAAACACCTCCATACCTACACTGAAACCAAGCACCACCCAAGGGCCAAGTTCCAGAGCAAGACATACCATGCAAATTCTCCAGCAATGCAGGAACACAGCCCTGAGCTTCAATATACAGGCAGCTCAAGTTAGTCCAAAACCACTGACATCTCATAACTCATTACTGGACACTTCATTGCACTCCAGAGAGAAGAAATCCAGCTCCACCCACCAGAACTCCAACACAAGCTTCCCTAACCAAGAAACCTTGACAAGCCACTGATACAACCCCATCCACAGCAAGGAAACTCCATAATAAAGAGAACTCCACAAACTCCCAGAATACAGAAAGGCCACCCCAAACACAGCAATATAACCAAGATGAAGAGACAGAGGAATCCCAGCAGGTAAAGGAACAGGAGAAATGCCCACCAAACCGAACAAAAGAGGAAGAGATAGGGAATCTACCTGAGAAAGAATTCCAAATAATGATAGTGAAAATGATCCAAAATCTTGAAATCAAAATGGAATCACAGATAAATAGCCTGGAGATGAGGATTGAGAAGATGCAAGAAAGGTTTAACAAGGACCTAGAAGAAATAAAAAAAGAGTCAGTATATAATGAATGATGCAATAAATGAGATCAGAAACACTCTGGAGGCAACAGATAGTAGAATATCAGAGGCAGAAGACAGGATTAGTGAAATAGAAGATAGAATGGTAGAAATAAATGAATCAGAGAGGAAAAAAGAAATGAGGATAATCTCAGAGACCTCCAGGACAATAGGAAACACTCCAACATTTGAATTATAGGAATCCCAGAAGAAGAAGACAAAAAGAAAGACCATGAGAAAGTAATTGAGGAGATAATAGTTGAAAACTTCCCTAAAATGGGGAAGGAAATAATCACCCAAGTCCAAGAAACCCAGAGAGTCCCAAACAGGATAAACCCAAGGCGAAACACCCCAAGACATATATTAATCAAATTAACAAGAGGTTAAAGCATCTGCCTCTAATGTGGGAGACCTGGGTTTGACCTCTGGGTCGGGAAGATCCCCCAGAGAAGGAAATGGCAACCCACTCCAGTATTCTTGCCTGGAGAATCCCATGGACAGAGGATCCTGGTGGGCTACAGACCATGGGGTCGCAAAGAGTTGGACACGACTGAGTGAATTCACCTCACCTCACCTCACCTCAAATACAAAGAACAAATATTAAAAGCAGCAAGGGAAAAACAACAAATAACACACAAGGGGATTCCCATAAGGATAACAGCTCATCTTTCAATAGAAACTCTTCAGGCCAGGAGGGAATGGCAAGATATACTTAAAGTGATGAAAGAAAATAACCTACAGCCCAGATTACTGTACTCAGCAAGGATCTCATTCAAATATGAAGGAGAAATCAAAGGCTTTCCAGACAAGCAAAAGCTGAGAGAATTCAGCACCACCAAATCAGATCTCCAACAATTGCTAAAGGATATTCGCTAGACAGGAAACACAAAAAGGGTGTATAAACCTGAACCCAAAACAATAAAGTAAATGGCAACAGGATCATACTTATCAATAATTACCTTAAACATAAACTAAGACAAAGACTGGCTGAATGGATACAAAAACAAGACCCCTATATATGTTGTCTACAAGAGACCCACCTCAAAACAAGGGACACATACAGACTGAAAGTGAAGGGCTGCAAAAAGATATTCCATGCAAATAGAGACCAAAAGAAAGCAGGAGTAGCTATACTCATATCAGATAAAATAGATTTTAAAACAAAGGCTGTGAAAAGAGACAAAGAAGACCACTACATAATGATCAAAGGATCAATCCAAAAAGAAGATATAACAATTATAAATATATATGCACCCAACATAGGAGCACCACAATATGTAAGACAAATGCTAACAAGTATGAAAGGGGAAATCAACAATAACACAATAATAGTGGGAGACTTTAATACCCCACTCACACCTATGGACAGATCAACTAAACAGAAAATTAACAAAGAAACACAAACTTTAAATGATACAATAGACCAGTTAGACCTAATTGATATCTATAGGACATTTCACCCTAAAACAATGAATTTCACCTTTTTCTCAAGTGCTCACGGAACCTTCTCCAGGATACATCACATCCTGGGCCACAAATCTAGACTTGATAAATTCAGAAAAATTGAAATTATTCCAAGCATCTTTTCTGACCATAATGCATTAAGATTAGATCTCAATTACAGAAGAAAAACTATTAAAAATTCCAACATATGGAGGCTGAACAACACACTTATGAATAACCAACAAATCACAGAAGAAATCAAAAAAAGAGATCAAAATATGCATAGAAACAAATGAAAATGAAAACACAACAACCCAAAACCTGTGGGACACTATAAAAGCAGTGCTAAGAGGAAAGTTCATAGCAATACAAGCATATCTCAAGAAACAAGAAAAAAGTCAAATAAATAACCTAACTCTACACCTAAAGCAACTAGAAAAGGAAGAAATGGGGAACCCCAGGGTTACTAGAAGGAAAGAAATCTTAAAAATTAGGGCAGAAATAAATGCAAAAGAAACAAAAGAGACCATAGCAAAAATCAACAAAGCCAAAAGCTGGTTCTTTGAAAGGATAAATAACATTGACAAACCATTAGCCAGACTCATCAAGAAACAAAGGGAGAAAAATCAAATCAATAAAATTAGAAATGAAAATGGAGAGATCACAACAGACAACATAGAAATACAAAGGATCATAAGAGACTACTATCAGCAATTATATGCTAATAAAAGGGACATTGTGGAAGAAATGGACAAATTCTTAGAAAAGTACAACTTTCCAAAACTGAACCAGGAAGAAATAGAAAATCTTAACAGACCCATCACAAGCAAGGAAATTGAAACTATAATCAGAAATCTTCCAGCAAACAAACGCCCGGGTCCAGACAGCTTCACAGCTGAATTCCACAAAAAATATCGAGAAGAGCTAACACCTATCCTACTTAAACACTTCCAGAAAATTGAAGAGGAAGGTAAACTTCCAAACTCATTCTATGAGGCCACCATCACCCTAATACCAAAACCTGACAAAGATGCCACAAAAAAAGAAAACTACAGGCCGATATCACTGATGAACATAGATGCAAAAATCCTCAACAAAATTCTAGCAATCAGAACCCAGCAACACATTAAAAAGATCATACACCATGACCAAGTGGGCTTTATCCCAGGGATGCAAGGATTCTTCAATATCCGCAAATCAATCAATGTAATTCACCACATTAACAAATTGAAAAATAAAAGCCACATGATTATCTGAATAGATGCAGAGAAGGCCTTTGACAAAATTCATCCATTTATGATAAAAACTCTCCAGAAAGCAGGAATAGAAGAAACATACCTCAACATAATAAAAGCTATATATGACAAACCCACAGCAAACATTATCCTCAGTGGTGAAAAATTGAAAGCATTTCCCCTAAAGTCAGGAACAAGACAAGGGTGCCCACTTTCATCGCTACTATTCAACATAGTTCTGGAAAGTTTGGCCATAGCAATCAGAGCAGAAATAGAAATAAAAGGAATCCAAATTGGAAAAGAAGTAGTCAAACTTTCACTGTTTGCAGATGAGATGATCCTCTACATAGAAAACCCAAAAGACTCCATCAGAAAATTACTAGAACTAATACATGAATATAGTAAAACTGTAGGATATAAAATTAACACACAGAAATCCATTGCATTCCTATACACTAATAATGAGAAAGTAGAAAGAGAAATTAAGGAAACAATTCCATTCACCATTGCAACGAAAAGAATAAAATACTTGGGAATATATCTACCTGTATCACAATGGTATGATCACTCATCTAGAGCCAGACATCCTGGAATGTGAAGTCAGGTGGGCCTTAGAAAGCATCACTATGAACAAAGCTAGTGGAGATCATGGAATTTCAGTAGAGCTATTTCAAATCCTGAAAGATAATGCTGTGAAAGTGCTGCACTCAATATGCCAGCAAGTTTGGAAAACTCAGCAGTGGCCACAGGACTGGAAAAGGTCAGTTTTCATTCCAATCCCAAAGAAAGGCAATGCCAAAGAATGCTCAAACTACCACACAATTGCACTCATCTCACATGCTAGTAAAGTAATGCTCAAAATTCTCCAAGCCAGACTTCAGCAATACGTCAACCATGAACTTCCTGATGTTCACGCTGGTTTTAGAAAAGGCAGGGGAACCAGAGATCAAATTGCCAACATCCACTGGATCATGGAAAAAGCAAGAGAGTTCCAGAAAAACATCTATTTCTGATTTATTGACTATGCCAAAGCCTTTGACTGTGTGGATCACAATAAACTGTGGAAAATTCTGAGAGAGATGGGAATACCAGACCACCTGACCTGCCTCTTGAGAAACCTGTATGCAGGTCAGGAAGCAACAGTTAGAACTGGACATGGAACAACAGACTGGTTCCAAATAGGAAAAGGAGTATGTCAAGGCTGTATATTGTCACCCTGCTTATTTCACTTATATGCAGAGTACATCATGAGAAACGCTGGACTGGAAAAAACACAAGCTGAAATCAAGATTGCCGGGAGAAATATCAATAACCTCAGATATGCAGATGACACCACCCTTATGGCAGAAAGTGAAGAGGAACTAAAAAGCCTCTTGATGAAAGTAAAAGAGGAGAGTGAAAAGTTGGCTTAAAGCTCAACATTCAGAAAATGAAGATCATGGCATCTGGTCCCATCACTTCATGGGAAATAGATGGGGAAACAGTGGAAACAGTGTCAGACTTTATTTTTTTGGGCTCCCAAATCACTGCAGATGGTGACTGCAGCCATGAAATTGAAAGATGCTTACTCCTTGGAAGGAAAGCTATGACCAACCTAGATAGTATATTCAAAAGCAGAGACATTACTTTGTCTACTAAGGTCTGTCTAGTTGAGGCTATGGTTTTTCCAGTAGTCATGTATGGATGTGAGAGTTGGACTGTGAAGAAGGCTGAGCCCCGAAGAATTGATGCTTTTGAACTGTGGTGTTGGAGAAGACTCTTGAGAATCTCTTGGACTGCAAGGAGATCCAACCAGTCCATTCTGAAGGAGATCAGCCCTGGGATTTCTTCGGAAGGAATGATGCTAAAGCTGAAACTCCAGACTTTGGCCACCTGATGCGAAGAGTTGGCTCATTGGAAAAGACTCTGATGCTGGGAGGAATTGGGGGCAGGAGAAGAAGGGGATGACAGAGGATGAGGTGGCTGGATGGCATCACTGACTCGATGGACGTGAGTCTGAGTGAATTCCGGGAGTTGGTGATGGAGAGGGAGGCCTGGCGTGCTGCGATCCATGGGGTTGCAAAGAGTCGGATACGACTGAGCAACTGAACTGAACTGAAAGAAACTAAAGACCTATATATAGAAAACTATAAAACAGTGATGAAAGAAATCAAAGAGGACACTAATTGATGGAGAAATATACCATGTTCATGGATCGGAAGAATCAATATAGTGAAAATGAGGCAAGACAAAGGAGGCAAGAATATACAATGGATTAAAGACA
The DNA here is from genome assembly GCF_032405125.1 of Capricornis sumatraensis. NCBI lineage: Eukaryota > Metazoa > Chordata > Mammalia > Artiodactyla > Bovidae > Capricornis > Capricornis sumatraensis. The sequence goes on from NC_091077.1 coordinate 75,397,821, forward strand.
ATCTCTTTAACAACTGGTGCTGGGAAAACTGGTCAACCACTTGTAAAATAATGAAACTAGAACACTTTGTAACACCATTCACAAAAATAAACTCAAAATGGATTAAAGATCTAAATGTAAGACCAGAAACTATAAAACTCCTAGAGGAGAACATAGGCAAAACACTCTCCGACATAAATCACAGCAGGATCCTCTATGATCCACCTTCCAGAATTCTGGAAATAAAAGCAAAAATGAACAAATGGGATCTAATTAAAATTAAAAGCTTCTGCACAACAAAGGAAACTATAAGCAAGGTGAAAAGACAGCCTTCTGAATGGGAGAAAATAATAGCAAATGAAGCAACTGACAAACAACGAATCTCAAAAATATACAAGCAACTCCCACAGCTCAATTCCAGAAAAATAAACAACCCAATCAAAAAATGGGCCAAAGAACTAAATAGACATTTCTCCAAAGAAGACATACAGATGGCTAACAAACACATGAAAAGATGCTCAACATCACTCATTATCAGAGAAATGCAAATCAAAACCACAATGAGGTACCACTTCACACCAGTCAGAATGTCTGCAATCCAAAAGTCTACAAGCAATAAATGCTGGAGAGGGTGGAGAAAAGGGAACCCTCTTACACTGTTGGTGGGAATGCAAACTAGTACAGCCACTATGGAGAACAGTGTGGAGATTCCTTAAAAAATTGCAAATAGAACTGCCTTATGACCCAGCAATCTCACTACTGGGCATACACACCGAAGAAACCAGAATTGAAAGAGACACGTGGACCCCAATGTTCATCGCAGCACTGTTTATAATAGCTAGGACATGGAAGCAACCTAGATGTCCATCAGCAGATGAATGGATAAGAAAGCCGTGGTACATATACACAATGGAGTATTACTCAGCCATTAAAAAGAATACATTTGAGTCAGTTCTAATGAGGTGGATGAAACTGGAGCCAATTATACAGAGTGAAGCAAGCCAGAAAGAAAAACACCAATACAGTATACTAACACATATATATGGAATTTAGAAAGATGGTAATGATAACCCTGTATGTGAGAGAGCAAAAGAGACACAGATATAAAGAATAGACTTTTGGACTCTGTGGGAGAGGGAGAGGGTGGGATGATTTGGGAGAATGGCATTGAAACATGTATGCTATCATGTAAGAAACGAATCACTAGTCTAGGTTCGATACAGGATACAGGATGCTTGGGGCTGGTGCACTGGGATTACCCAGAGAGATCATATGTGGAGGGTGGTGGGAGGAGGGTTCAGGGTTGGGAACTCACATACACCTGTGGTGGATTCATGTCAATGTATGGCAAAACCAATACAGTATTGTAAAGTAAAAAAATAAAAAATAAATAAATTTTAAAAAAAGTGACTAGAGACAAAGCTTATGGCACAGCCTACAGCCCCTTTTATGGGTTTACCACTGCCATATGTTTTAAGTGGAACAGACAGCAGTGATGATTCAGATGTCGCTAAAGAAAATACATTTGCCATAATCTCATAGAAAATGTCTTATTTTCTAGTAATCAGTAAAGAGTGCCTACTTCTAATTTGCTTTTTTGATTTTCTCACTCACTGCAGGAATGGATTGGGAATTAAGTGAGAAATCTAATGATGGAGAATAGAGTTGAGGAATAAAGTCCTGTGGTAATTCAGATTAAAAGATGTCAATATTATGTCCTTCCTTTTAGCATATTTTTTGGGGCACGGACTTTAGGATCAATGCCCTGACACACAAGGGGTTTTCCAAGAGGAAATGGAGTGTATGCCTAGAACTACTAGAAGACCATTGCATGGGTAGAGAGGACCCCTTGCTACCTGAGACCTATGGCAATGCCTTAATTCAGTATGGTATATTTTATAAGAAAATCCTTTTCAGATTAGAATTTATAAAAGTAGACCCAATCTGGTGGCCACTGGGTTAAATATGATCTGCAGATGCCTTATGTTAATGCAGTGTCATGTGTAATCAAGCTTGAATTTGGGTGCCTCTAGTCAGAGAGTGGGGTCGCAAAGAGTCAGACATGACTGAGTGATTTCACTTTCACTTTGTACTTTCATGCATTGGAGAAGGAAATGGCAACCCACTCCAGTGCTCTTGCCTGGAGAATCCCAGGGACAAGGGAGCCTGGTGGGCTGCCGTCTGTGGGGTCGCACAGAGTTGGACACGACTGAAGCAACTTAGCAGCAGCAGTCAGTAAATGCCTTAGTACATGGAAGCTGCTACCTGATTTCTCCTCATGTTTAACAGTCTAGCTATTAAGGGCATTTGAGGTTTCCCTCCTATTGTAGATACAGGGGTGCTTCTGATCTAGATGGAGTCAGGATTTGTGTCTTGCTGAGTAGAGCACAGACTAGGTTCATCCCTTATTGATCGCTTTTGTACAGTTTATAATCCTCATAACCATAGATGTGGCCCATCATTTTTTTTAAACCATGAACCTTCAAAGCATTTTATCAATACATTTTTTTTTTTTTGCAGTCAGGAAAACAATATATTTTCTCCATATAAAATCATGATACTGAATAAGTCTTTACAAACAATACAACATTCTGTATCCTCCATGAAATTTAGATATGCCCAACTCCCACCACCATCATTCCATTAAGAAACACTAATGTAGAAAATGCATTAGGAACTCTAAATAAATTGAATCCTCTTTCCTTGATTTCTACAAATTTGTATTTTTTGCCTTAATGTAGCTTTTACCATTACGTGCCATCTTTCATTATGATATGTTTCAAAAACATCAGACCCTGTTAATCTTGTTGATAGACCCAAAGGAGCAGACAATAACCACTCATTGCCTCTTTTGGAAAGCCTTCCCTTCCTCCATTAGAACATCATGTGTTACAACACTTGCCAATATCTAGTAAATTTAACACTGTTTACAACATGCAGCTGTGTTTCATTTCTAAATACAGCAAAAGTAATTGTAAGTTCGAACTACAAAGACATCCTAATGACTACTAATAAAATGCACCTATTATTCAATAGGAAATAACCCCATTGAGGTTTTCCCCCCCATGATTGATCTAATTTTCTATTTTATACTTCCAAGAAACTAAGGGAAACATTTATAGAGGTGTTTTTTCCCCTCTAAAATCTAGATGTTGCTAAGATTCTCATCAAACGCAGTAGGTTGATGACAGGTACAAGGAAACGGCAGACATTTAAATGATCCAAATTATAATTGGTAATTAGCTCCCAAATTATTTCTGTCTTTTTCAGTTGGAAAGAAGACACTTTCTACAGTTATGTAATTACCACAAAGAAATAGAAATATCCTGTTCAGACCTAATATTCATGTGGAATATAAGTAGCTGAAAATAAATCTTTGCTTATATAAAACAGAAATATATGTATATAAATGCATTTAACCATCTTAAAGGGAAATTTCCTTATAAATAAGAGTTCTAAAAAAAATCTAAATAAACTACCACTCTAAACTGTTTGTTTTATCTAGGACATTTCCTTACTAGGAATATTTTCTTTTTCATGATTTTAGCTACTGTATATATTTTTCATTTTATTCATGAAGTTCTGCTAATCAAAACTGGTGAAATAATCTAAAGAGATCTGAGGAATGAATTAGGTGCATCTCCTGTCTACTCTGCTAATCTTCTTTATGTCTTCAGTTTAGGGAATAGGAGTTCGTTTACTGATAAACCATGGAGATTCTATTTGCTATATAGAAGGATCTACTAAAAGGCTGACAATGGTTTATGAATCGTTTAGTCCTATCCACAGCAACAGTTGCAATGGAAAGTATTGTACTCTGTGTGGAAATCAAGTAGGGGTATTGTCATATTAGCTGATTTTATTCATATACTTTTTATGTTTTAGCCAGAGAGATAGGGAGGGAGGGAGGGATAGGAGGGAGAGAGAAAGGGAAAAAGACATAAAAAGAGATTAAAGAAAGCTACATGGAAGAGGTGGTAAAGCACCTCAAAGAATGCTTCATGACCATACCACCTCTAATTGCAAACAGTTTGAATGGTGGAAACACTTACCTGCCTGCTAACTTCAATGAAATGGATACAAACACAAACCCAAACCCAAGTTGTTAACTTTTCATTTGTAGGGGGATGTTTGAAAAAGGGAATGGACATTTTTTTTTCTTCCCAAGTAATCAAAAATACCCTGCTAATCAAAGGCATTGCTCCTTCTAAGCCAGATTAGAAAACTGGGAAGTCATATTAGAATAAATAGAAAGATACAACAGGTGCACCATGGATCCTTGAGATGACAATGAGAGTTGATTGCAATAATTCTCTAGAAGTTTGGATAACTAGATTTAGGCATCTGGAGTCTGATTGTGTTCCACTGGCTGCATGCACCCCTGATAAAGGACCTAACTTATTTCTTGATTATTAGATACTGACTGACTGATGTCTGTATTCTTCTTGTGTGAAAGTTCTTAACCAAAATACATGTTAAATTTTGTCTTGGGAATGTTTGCTTTAAGAGATTGTAACATAAGTATTCCCAGTTTATCTTTTTCATTTCTAAACTTGTAATTCATTTAATCAATTTTGGAAAGAAACTTTTACAAGAAGTCAGGACAGAGGCCTTATGTTTAATAAAAGAAAACACCGTACTTGATTAACAATGCAGTTAGTGTCTTTAAAGTGGTTCTTAAATACTTTTTCAATTATTGGGACAACACTAATTTTGATCACTTGGATTCAATTATAATATAGGTATATTTTGTAAATTATGGTGAAAGAAGTGGTATGTGCTAGTGAACTGTATATTTTAAAATGTTTTAAAAGCTAAATTTTATATATATTTAACCAAAAATAATAACTATATAAAAAGAAGTGCTGTGATAAAAATTCAAGGTGTGGAATAGCAGTTTAATCAGTTATTAAAATCAGTTGTTTATAATGTCTGATTTCTGGGAACTGTCCAACCAATAATTTTTTATAGTTATATGGAGGTCTGTAGAAATTTTGCATACTTAAATAGAAATGTTATTAGTCACAATTTATTTTCAAATTTCACCATCTACAGCAGGTTTCAGAAGCCTGGTTCTCACCTCTTTTTGTTTTTATTGTTTCTTTCTACTCTGCCAATAGCAATTATGTGGTAGTGGAAAACTGAGCGCAAATTATAAATCTCTGACAAGTCCATTTCATTTTTTTCATACAGTTGTAGTTTATTAAATCAAATTTTCTATAGAATATAATGAAATGTGAGTCTCATGTCCCCTTCTGAAATTGGGAGTAACTTTGTTACTGGCCTTGAGAAGTTAGTTCTCTACCTCGTAATGCATCAGGTTCATCATCACTCAAGTGCGGATGTGAGCATTATCCCAATGTTGAACCTGATTTTCCTAGAGGCTGTTTCTGCATTGCCAGAATAGCCATGGCCCCAGAGCAGAGAATTTATGCCTCCATAATGAATATGGTTAGTCCACAATCACAAGCCAAGTACGTGTTCATATCATCTTTTTGACCCACATAATATATCATAGAGCTACAGGCTGAAAAGAAACTAATTAACCTTTAATGAGATGGGGACAGTGTAAGACAGTTGGCACTATGGAAGGGCTATAATTCCCAGACTGCGACATTTACCTGGGCTCCATGCCACTGCAGATCTACAACTCATGTTTGGCACCAGTCTTCTTTATGGTGTCTACCACGTGTGTCCACACAAACAAAGCAAAGTAAGTCAAGATGTTACCCAAGGGAAGACTACCCAGCTGGACTGATATAGAGAATATGGGATATGGTAAATTTCTAATATAACCATTCTCAAAGTCTTCTCAAAGGGAATTATGCACTTTGTAAGCTTGTCACAGATCATTCTACTTTTTTTATTTTTTCTCAGATTTTATTTATTTATTTACTTTACAATAAAGACTATAACCATGCAGGTATGAAATTAAAGAAACATTTTCAAACCAAACAGAGGCATTAATAAGCTCACTCTTATCACAATGGAACATGACACATTTTTCAATACTGTTTGATTCATATTAAATCTCAATTGAAGATAAAGGTTCAGTGAGTTAATCTATACCCAGTCTCCAGGATTCACATAATTTCTGAAATTACAGATATAGGATTGGTTGTCTGACAAATGTGCCACAGAATAATATACACAAAGTGTTTATTAATGTTCTAAAAGTTGAAAGAGAAATCTCTTTCGAATTGTTTGACCTTCATTCTTATCATGTGAGTTGACAGTTATTGTAGAAAGAAAATACAGAGCCTATAAAACATCTTTCTCATCATATTGATCTTTCCATTGAAGCCGGACAAACATTTTTATCCAGTGGCACATTAATGTGGCAAACACTTAGGCATTTATCTGGGAAAGACTAATGATGTCACCCCGGCTTCTCTACAATCACCTGTTTGATTTTCACATGTGAAAAGGGAGAGCTCCACTTCCTTCCCTTAGCTCACATCAGGCTGAAGTGAATTACAGTAAATTTGAATTAATCTCATTCCTTTTATTTACTACACTTAAATAAGACCGGTTTTTTATTATCCTTGTTTGCATACATGTTATATAGTAGCATTAAGATAACTAAAACCTTAAAGTGTATGGACTGTTTAAAAAATAATAGCAATACTAGTATCTTTGCAGGTCTAGTTTCGAAGGCCATATGACCAGCACTTTGTTTTTCCCAACATGGCCTGCTTTGCTGATGACTAGGCCTGTTGGCTTCTTTGAAGTTGTTAAGAAGAATGGAGAAGCATGACAAGACTTTTTTGTTAATAGTAGAAGAAAACATGCTAACGATTTAAAACATCTTGACAATATCTTTAGTTGCAAGTGACATATGTATAGGGAGGAATTCTGATTTCATAATGAAATGGCTTGTAGGTTCAATACACAAGTAGAATAACTAGAATCTCTCCACGTACTCTCTCTCTCTCTCTCTCTCTCTCTCTCTGTCTCACACACACACACACACACACACAGAAAAAATTAATTTTTTTTTAAGAGAAAGTCATCTGTTGAAAGTGAGGGGAAATTTACAGACTATATGCTATATCATAGTATATAGTAACTATCACTATCTGATATATATCTGATATAATGAATACCAGAATTGCATGTAAGCAGTTCTGAGCAATAGTCTGATTCAGTTGCTTTCAAACTTTAGACTGAGAATCATGGAGTTTGTTCAAAGTAAATATATGATAGAACTCATGTGAAGAAATTGTGGTTTAGTGGACCTGGAAAGAGATCTAAGAATCTACTTTTTAAATCAATACCCCAGGTATTTCTGATGCAGGAGTTTCATGCATCACTGAGAACATTCGTTTAACCTCTCATTAAAGAATGAGGGGTCTCCTGCATTGCATGCAGATTCTTTACCAACTCAGTTATCAGGGAAGCCCTAAAGAATATGAATAAATTAAAGTGAATGTAGCAGGAGGAAGTTCTTGTAGTCTTGGAATTAAGTTGTGGCAGAAATCTGTTTTGAGGCTGTTACTAATGAAGACTGCTCAGAGTCAATGCTGATTTCCTAAGAGGTACTAGACAATTTGTATAACCAAATAATGTTAGGAGAAAAAGAATGAAATTCAAACTTAGAGAAACTTCCATGAAACTGAATTGTCTCTTCTCACTAAAGATTTGTAGCTGGAAAGAACAAAGAGAACCCTAAATGAAAAAAAACTTACGATGAGAAAAATGTATTTGGTAATCTGAGCATACAACAATGGTCTCACAGTGACTTAGGTTGGATCCCCTTCAGGACTCATGTCAGTAGTAAAATGGCAGAATTTTCTTCTCTCTTCACTTTGAAGTGTGTCTAGCCCTTCTCTCTTTTGGGAGGTGATAAGTTCCCAGGATTTATGGATATTTAGGTAAGTGAAATGAGGTCTAAAGGGAGAGAACTAATGCTCTTCCTGCTAATTAGAACAGATCAGCAATCAAATTATAGACAAAATAAAAGTTACCTCTAGTTTATAAAGTAGATCAGAACAAAGTATACAAGATTAAAGAAAGAGAGTATGTTTGTTTGTTTTCCTACTTGCTAATGTACCAGAATGGGCTTCCCAGGGGTCACTAGTCATAAAAAATTCACTTGTCAATGCAGGAGAAACAAAAAACATGGGTTCGATCCCTGAGTTGGGAGGATCTCCTGGAACAGAAAATTACAACTTGTTCCACTGTTCTTAACCTGGAAAAATCCCATGGACAGAGGAACCTGGTGGGATCCAGTCTGTGGGGTTGCAAAGAGTTGGACATGTCTGAACATAAATCCCCACACACAATGCACCAGAATCCAATAATAAGTATCAACTTTGTCTAAACTTTAAGGTCAACGAGAATGTCTGTATAAATTCTGGCAACATAGTCAGTTTGGTAAAATTTGATCACTATAGAATGACTTGTACAGCTTCATATATAGGAATTTTTCAAGTTTAATTTCTTAGTTTTCCAAATGCTGATAAAGACACATTATCAACTGATCATTCTTACTGTTTTACTAAACTTCTTGGTCCAATAAATCAAAAACACCAGAGTATTTTTATTTTTGCTATAAAAATCATTCTTCACCTTCAACTTAACATTTACCTGTGCCTTTTTCTGTTAAGGTATTCATCCATTTTATAATTTATATTCACTAGCAGGAAATCTGTTCTGATTTTCAATATTTTCCTGATATTTCACCACCTTGGTCTTAACCACTGTCTGTATGGCTATATTCCTTATATACTTGGTGCCTTTTCAAATACAAAGTTTGATTTATTATCCCAACACTCACTTAATTCTTACTTTGACCAAGTAACATTAAGTTTTCCCTTAAACTTAGAAAGAATGTCAGAATGTAGTTTATTCATTAATTTAGGGAATATTTATTAAGCATCTACTATGGATTACACAAACCCTATTTGCTGAAACACTACAAAAGCTGTAGTGCAAAATATTATTCTAGAACTCAAAACCTGACTACAGAAAAATACCCACTCTATTCATGTATTCTAAAAAAGTATATCAAATGTAGAGAGAACATTCTTCAGGATAGATCACATCTTGGGTCACAAATCAAGCCTAAATAAATTTAAGAAAATTAAAATCCTATTAAGCATCTTTTCTGACCACAAGGTAAGAAACTAAAAATCAACTACCAAAAAAAAAAAAAAAACCTGTAAAAAACACAAAAACATACAGGCTAAACAATATTCTACTAAATAATAAAGAGATCACTAAAGAAATAAAAGAGGGAATAAAAAAAAAAAAACTAGAAACAAATCAACTCCAAATAATCTTTGGAAGGACTGATACTGAAATTGAAGCTCCAATACTTTGTCCACCTGATGTGAAGAACTGATTCATTGGAAAAGACTTTGATGCTGGGAAAGATTGAAGGCAAAAGGAGAAGGGGGTGGCAGAGGATGAGATGGTTAGATAGCATCACTAACTTAATGGACGTGAATTTGAGCAAACTCTGGGAGATAGTGGAGGACAGAGGAACCTGGTGTGCTGTAGTCCATGGGTTTGCAAAGAGTCAGGCATGACTTAGTGACTGAACAACAGCAAGAAACAAATGACAAATCACGATGCCCCAAAACCTATAAGATGCAACAAAAATAGTTCTAAGAGGGAAGTTTATAGCAACACAATCCTACCTCAAGAAAGAAGAAAAATCTCAGATAAACCACCTAATCCTGCACCACGGCTAGAGAAAGAACAAAAAAGACCCAAAGTTAGTAAAAAGAAATCATAAAGATTAAAGCAGAAATAAATGAAGTAAATGAAGAAAACAATAGAAAAGTTTAATGAAACTAAAAGCTGGTTCTCTAAGAAGATAAACATTAATTAATAAACCTTTAGCTAGATTCATTGATTAAAAAGGGAGAGGATTCAAATAAATAAAATTAGAATTGAAAAGGATGAGTTAGAACTGACACTCCAGAAACACAAAGGATCATAAGAGACTACTACAAGCAACTTTATGCCAAAACAATGGACAACCTGGAAGAAATGGACAAATTCTTAGAAAGGTACTACCTTCCAAGACTGAGCCAGGAAGAAATATAAAATATTAACTACCAATCACAAGTGATAAACCTGAAAATGTGATTAAAAATCTTCCAACAAGCCAAAGTTGAGGACTAGATGGCTTCACAGACAGATTCAAACATTTAGAGAAGTTCTAACATCTATTCTCATGTTCTTCCAAAAAATTTCACAGAATGGAACACTCTTAAGGTCACTCTATGAAGCCACTATCATCCTGAAACCAAAACCAGACAAGCATAACAAAAAAAGAAAAGAAAATCACAGGCTAATATCCCTGATGAACACAGACACAGAAATCCACAACAAAATGCTAGCAAACTGAATCCAACAATGCATTAAAAAGACCATACACCAAGATCAAGTGGGATCTATCCCAGACATGCGAGGATTCTTCAATAAATGCAAAATCAATATATACCCTATACTAACAAGAATAAAAACCATATCATCATCTCAATAGACATGGAAAACACTTTAGACAAAGTTCAATACTCATTTATGATAAAAACTGCCAAGAAAATAGGCACAGAGGGAACCTACCTCAACAGAATAAAGGCTGAGTCTGAGAAACCCATAGCAAATATTATTCTCAATGGTGAAAAACAAAACATTTCCTCTAAGATAAGAACAAACCAGGATGTCCACTCTCATCACTATTATTCAACATTGTTTTGGAAGTCCTAGCCTTGGCAATCAGAGAAGGAAAAAAAAGGGAATTCAAACTGGAAAAGAAGTAAAATTGTCATTCTTTGCAGATGACATGATACTATACATAGAAAATCTTAAAGATGTCACCAGAAAAATATTAGAGCTAACTAATGAATTTGGTAAATTTGCAGGATGTAAAATTAATACACAGAAATCTCATGCATTCATATAGACTAACAATGAAAGATCAGAAAGGGAAATCAAGGAAAACATACAATTTACCATTGCAACATAAAGAAGAAAATACCTAGGAATAAACCTACCTAAGGAGGAAAAGAACCTTTACTCAGAGAAGTGTAAGATTTCTTTGATAAAATTAATCAAAGAAAACACAAGTACATGGAGAGAGATACCATGTTCTTGGATTGGAAGTGTCAATATTGTGACAATGACTCTACTACTGAAAGCAAGCTACAGATTAAATGCAATCCTTATCGAATTACTAATGACATTTTTTCAAAAAATTAGAACAAAAAATTGTATGATTTACATGGAAACACAAGAGACCCCAAATAGTCAAGCGATTCTGAGAGAAACATGGCTGCGGGAATCAGGCTCCCTGACTTCAGACTGCACTAAAAAGCTACAGTATCAAGACAGTATGATTCTGGCACAGAAAGAAATACAGGCAAAAAAAAAAAAAAAAAAAAGAAAGAAATACAGAGAAATAGAACAGGATAGAAATTCTAGAGATAAACCCAAGCATCTCTGGTCACCTAATCTATGACAAGAATATACAATAGGAAAAAGAAAATCTGTTCAATAAGTGGTGCTAGAAAAACTGGAAAACTACATGAAAAAAAAAAAAAGAATTTAGAACAATACTTATCACCATACACAGAAATAAACTCAAAATGGATTAAAGCCCTCAATGTAAGGGCAGACACTATAAAACACGTAGAGGAAAACAAAGGCAGAACGTTCTTTGACAAAAGTTGTAACAAGATCTTTCTTGATCTATTAGAGTAATGAAAATAAAAAATAAACACTTGGGACCTAACTGAACTTAAAAGCTTTTTGCATAGCAAAGGAAACCACAACATGATAAAGAGACAGCCCTCAGAATGGGAGAAAATATTTGCAAATGAAGCAACTGACAAGTGGTTAATTTCCAAAAAATAAAAGCAGCTCCTGCAGCTCAGTATCAAAAAATGAGACAGCCCCAAACATGAGCAGAAGACCTAAAAAATATATGGGCAGTTCAGCTCAGTGCAGTCGTTCAGTCGTGTCCAACTCTTTGTGACTATGAATCGCAGCACGCCAGGCCTCCCTGTCCATCACCAACTCCCGGAGTTCAGTCAAACTCACGTCCATCGAGTCAGTGATGCCATCCAGCCATATCATCCTTAGTCGTCCCCTTCTCCTCCTGCCCCCAATCCCTCCCAGCATCAGTCTTTTCCAATGAGTCAACTCTTGGCATGAGGTGGCCAAAGTACTGGAGCTTCAGCTTTAGCATCATTCCTTCCAAAGAAATCCCAGGGCTAATCTCCTTCAGAATGGACTGGTTGGATCTCCTTGCAGTCCAAGGGACTCTCAAGAGTCTCCTCCAACACCACAGTTCAAAAGCATCAATTCTTTGGCACTCAACCTTCTTCACAGTCCAACTCTCACATCCATACATGACCACAGGAAAAACCATAGCCTTGACTAGATGGACCTTAGCCGGCAAAGTAATGTCTCTGCTTTTGAATATGCTATCTGGGTTGGTCATAAGTTTTCCTCCAAGGAGTAAGCATCTTTTAATTTCATGGCTGTAGTCACCATCTGCAGTGATTTTGGAGCCCCCCAAAATAAAGTCTGACACTGTTTCCACTGTTTCCCCATCTATTTCCCATGAAGTGATGGGACTGGATGCCATGATCTTCGTTTTCTGAATGTTGAGCTTTAAGCCAACTTTTTCACTCTCCACTTTCAGTTTCATCAAGAGGGTTTTTAGTTCCTCTTCACTTTCTGCCATATGTCAAAATAGACATTTTCCCAAAGAAGACATACAGATGGCCAAAAAGCACATGAAAAGATGCTAAAGAACACTAATTATTAGAGAAATGCAAATATAAACTACAACGAGTTATCACCTCACTCCAGTCAGAATGGCCCTCATCAAAAAATCTACAAACATTACATGCTAGAGACGATGTGGAAAAAAGGAAACCCTCCTAGACTGTTAGTGGGAATGTACAGCACAACCACTATGAAGAATCATATGGATGTTCCTCCCCTTCATGGATCACAGCCTTGTCATGGCAAAGAGGCTTACACAAATCAATGAACCTATGAGCTGTGCTGTGCAGGGCCACCCAAGATGGACAGGTCCTACCGGAGAGTTCTGATAAATTGTGGTCCACTGGAGGAGGGAATAGCAAACCACTTCAGTCCTCTTGCCTCAAGAACACCATGAACATTATGTAAAAGCAAAATATGACACTGGAAGATGAGCCTTCCATGTTGGAAGGTGTTCAATATGCTACTGGGGAAGAGTGGAGAAATGCCTAGAAAGAATGAAGAGGCTGGGCCAAAGCAGCAATAACACCCAGTTGTAGATATGTCTGGTGGTGAAAGTAAAGTTTGATGCTGTAAAGAACAATATTGCATAGGAACCTGGAATGTTAGGTCTGAAAATCAAGGTAAATTGGATGTGGTCAATAGGAGATGGCAAGAGTGAACATCCACATTTTAGGAATAAGTGAACTTAAATGAAAAGGAATGGGCTAATTTAATTGAGATAACCATTATATCTACTACTGTGGGCAAGAATCCCTTAGAAAAAATGGAGTAGCCCTCTTAGTCAACAAAAGAGTTTGAAATGCAGTACCTGGGTGCAAGCTCAAAAACGACAAAATGATCTCGGTTCATTTCCACCATTCAACATCACAGTAATCCAAGTCTATTCCGCAACCACTGATGCCAAAGAAGCTAAAGTTTACTGGTTCTATGAAGACCTACGACACTCTAGAACTAACACCAAAAATAAATGTCCTTTTCATCATAGGGGACTGGAATGCAAAAGTAGGATGTACAAGATACCTAGAGTAACAGGCAAGGTTAGCCTTGGAGTATAAAATGAAGCAGGGTGAAGGTTAACAGAGTTTTGTCAACACACTCATCCACAGCAAACATCCTCTTCCAACAACACAAGAGACAAATCTGCACAGGGACATCACCAGATGGTCAATACTAAAATCAGATTGATTATACTTTTTGCAGCTGAAGATGGAGAAGCTCTATACAGTCAGCAATAAAAAGACCAGGAGCTGATCGTGGCTCAAATCATGAACTCCTTATTGCAAAAATCAGGCGTAAATTGAAGAAAATAGGAAAAACCACTGGGCCATTCAAGTATGACCTAAATCAAATCCCTTATGATTATACAGTGGAGGTAATGAATAGATTCAAGGGATTAGATCTTGTAGACGGAGCACCTGAAGAACTATGGACATAGGTTCTTAATGTTGTATAGGAGGTGGTGACCAAAACCATCCAAGGAAAGAGAAACTCAAGAAGACAAAGTGGCTGTCTGAGGAGTTGGGAAAAGAGAAGTGAAAGCCAAAGAGAAAGAGAAGGATATTTCCAGAGAATGAATGCAGAGTTCCAGAGTACAGCAAGGAGATATAAGAAAGCTTTCTTAAAAGAACAATGCAAACAAATAGAGGAAAGCAATAGAATGGCGAAGACTTGAGATCCCTTCAAGAAAATTGGAGATATCAGGGGAAAATTTTATGCAAGGATGGGCACAATAAAGGAAAGAAATGGTAAGGACCTAAAAGAAGCATAAGTGATTAAGAAGAGGTGGCAAGAATACACAGAAGGACTTTACAAAAAAAGCTCTTAATGACTCTGATAACCACAATGGTGTGGTCACTCACCTAGAGCCAGACCATACTGGAGTGTAAAGTCAAGTGGCCATTAGAAAGCATTACTACAAACAAAGCTAGTGGAGGTGATGGGATTCTAGCTAAGCTATTTCAAATCTTTTAAGACAATGCTGTGAAAGTGCTGCACTCAATATGTCAGCAAATTTGGAAACTCAGCAGTGGCCACAGGACTGGAAAAGGTCAGTTTTCATTTCAAAGAAGGGCAACACCAAAGAATGTTCAAACTACCGTACAATTGAGCTCATTTCACATGTGAGCAAGATAATGCTAAAATCCTTCAAGCCAGGCGTTAACAGTATGTGAACCAAGAACTTCCACATGTATAAGCTGGATTTAGAAAAAGGCAGAAAACCCAGAGATCAAGTTGCCAACATCTGCTGGATCATAGAAAAAGCAAGGGCATTCCAAAAAAACATCTACTTCTGCTTCATTGACTACGCAAAAGCCACTGACTGTGTGGATCACAACACACTATGGAAAACTCTTAAAGACATGGGAAACCTGTGTGGAGATCAAGAAGCAACTATTACAGCTAGACATGGAACAACAAACTGGACCAATATTGGGAAAGAAGTATGCAATGTCTGTGTATTGTCATCCTACTTATTTAAGTTTTATGCAGAATATATTATGCAAAATGCTTGGCTGGATGAATCACAAGCCGTAATCAAGTTTGCTGGGAGAAATATCAACAGCCTCAGATATGCAGATGACACTACTCTAATGGCAGAAAGTGAAGAGGAACTAAAGAATTCCTTGATGAGGGTGAAAGAAGAAAGTGAAAAGTCTGGCTTAGAACCCAACATTATAGAAACCAATACAGTATTGTAAAGTAAAATAAAGTAAAAATAAAAATTTAATAAAAAAAAAAGAAAGAAATTATCCTCATGGCATCAGTCCCATCACTTCATGGTAAGCAGGAGAAAAACTGGAAGCAGTGAGAAATTTTATTTTCTTGGGCTCTTAAATCACTGCGGATGGTGACTGCAGCCAGGAAATTAAAAGATGCTTGATCCTTGAAAGGAATGCTATGAGAAACCTAGACAGTGTATTACAGCCACTATGGAGAACAGTGTGGAGATTCCTTAAAAAATTGCAAATAGAACTACCTTATGACCCAGCAATCCCACTGCTGGGCATACACACCGAAGAAACCAGAATTGAAAGAGACACATGTACCCCAATGTTCATCGCAGCACTGTTTATAATAGCCAGGACATGGAAACAACCTAGATGTCCATCAGCAGATGAATGGATAAGAAAGCTGTGGTACATATACACAATGGAGTATTACTCAGCCGTTAAAAAGAATTCATTTGAATCAGTTCTGATGAGATGGATGAAACTGGAGCTGATTATACAGAGTGAAGTAAGCCAGAAAGAAAAACACCAATACAGTATACTAACACATATATATGGAATTTAGAAAGATGGCAATGACCACCCTGTATGCAAGACAGGAAAAAAGACACAGCTGTGTATAACGGACTTTTGGACTCAGAGGGAGAGGGAGAGGGTGGGATGATTTGGGAGAATGGCATTCTATCATGTATACTATCATGTAAGAATTGAATCGCCAGTCTATGTCTGACGCAGGATACAGCATGCTTGGGGCTGGTGCAAAGGGATGACCCAGAGAGACGTTATGGGGAGGGAGGTGGGAGGGGGGTTCATGTTTGGGAACACATGTAAGAATTAAATATTTTACAATTTTAAAAAAATGTGAAAAAAATAAAATTAAATTAAAATTAAAAAAAAAAAGAGACATCCGTTTGCCAACAAAGGTCTGTATGATCAAAGGTATAGTTTTTCCAGTAGTCATGTACAGATCTCTTGGACTGTGAGATTAAACCAGCCAACCCTAAAGGAAATCAACCTTGAATGTTCACTGGAAGGACTGATGCTGAAGCTAAAGTTTCAATACTTGGGCCACCTGATTTGAAGAGCTGACTCAATTGGAAAAGACCCTGATGCTGAGAAAGACTGAGAGCAGGAGGAGAAGCAGACAACAGAGGATGAGATGGTTGGATATCTCAATAAGTTGGTATCACCAACTTAAGAGATAGTGAAGAACAGGGAACTCTGGCATGCTGTAGTCCATGGAGTTGTTAAGGGTCATCACTTAGCACATCACTGCACATCACAATGGAGGTTCCTTAAAAAATTAAAAATAGAACTACCATTTCACCCAGAATTTCCACTCCTGGGCATATAATACGAAAAAAACCATAATTCAAAATGGTACATGCACCCAAGTGTTCACTGAAGCACAATTTACAACAACCAGGACATGGAAGTAACCTAAATGTCCATCAATAGAGGAATGGATAAAGAAGATGAGATACAATGAAATATTATTCAGCCATAAAGAGCAACCAAAATGTGCCATTTGTAGAGATGTGGATGGACCTATAGATTGTAATACAGAGTGAAGTAAGTTAGAAAAAGAAAAATATCATATTTTGATGCATATATGTGGAATCTACAAAAATAGTATAGATGATCTTAATTGCAAAGCAGAAATAGAGACAGAGATGTAGAGAATAAAGGTATGGATAAAAAGGGGTAAAGTTTGCATGTGGGATAGACTGGGAGGTATATAAACTTTTATAAAATAGTTAACTAATGAGAACAGATTATATCACACAAAGAACTCTACACACTGCTATGTGGGACCTAAATGGGAAGGAAATCCAAAAAAAGATGGGATGCATGTATACGTATAACCGATTCACTTTTCTGTACAGAGAAACAAAGCATTGCATAGCAACTATATGCAGAAGGCAATGGCACCCCACTCCAGTACTCCTGCTTAGAAAATCCCATGGACGGAGGAGCCTGGTGGGCTGCAGTCCATGGGGTCACTAGGAGTCAGACACGACTGAGCAACTTCACTTTCACTTTTCACTTTCATGCATTGGAGAAGGAAATGGCAACCCACTCCAATATTCTTGCCTGCAGAATCCCACGGACGGGGGAGCCTGGAGGGCTGCTCTCTATGGGGTTGAACAGAGTTGGACACGACTGAAGCAACTTAGTAGCAGCAGCAACTATACTCCAATAAAAAATAACCAAAAAATGCAAGCATATCATTAAAAATCTATCTTCTATATTATGATGATGATAATCAATTTTGAAATTTGGAGAAATGTATTTCTGATGACCTATGGCTTAAAGCTCAACATTCAGAAAATGAAGATCATGGCATCTGGTCCCATCACTTCATGGGAAATAGATGGGGAAACAGTGGAAACAGTGTCAGACTTTATTTTTTGGGGCTCCAAAATCACTGCAAATGTGACTGCAGCCATGAAATTAAAAGATGCTTACTCCTTGGAAGAAAAGTTATGACCAACCTAGATAGCATATTCAAAAGCAGAGACATTACTTTGCCGGCTAAGGTCCATCTAGTCAAGGCTATGGTTTTTCCTGTGGTCATGTATGGATGTGAGAGTTGGACTGTGAAAAAGGCTGAGCGCCAAAGAATTGATGCTTTTGAACTGTGGTGTTGGAGAAGACTCTTGAGAGCCCCTTGGACTGCAAAGGGATCCAACCAGTCTATTCTGAAGGAGATCAGCACTGGGATTTCTTTGGAAGGAATGATGCTAAAGCTGAAGCTCCAGTACTTTAGCCACCTCATACGAAGAGTTGACTCATTGGAAAAGACTCCGATGCTGGGAGGGATTGGGAGCAGGAGGAGAAAGGGACGACTGAGGATGAGATGGCTGGATGGCATCACTGACTTGATGGATGTGAGTCTGAGTGAACTCCGGGAGATGGTGATGGACAGGGAGGCCTGGTGAGCTGCGATTCATGGGGTCGCAAAGAGTCGGACACGACTGAGTGACTGAACTGAACTGGTGATTGTTATATTAGATGAATGACATTAAAAGTAGAGACACATAAGGAAGGAAGGCAAAATGAAAGAGAGGGAGAGACAAAGACAGAGGGAGGGAGAGAGGGAGTTTCTCAAAGTTTTATTTATAACAATTTTATCCTTTCTACCATAGAGATATCTGTTTCATTAGGAAAGAGCTCTGAGAAAGCAAAATTACTTTATTTGGACAACAGCTAGAAATATTTCCTGTTTATTTCTCTGACATATTATACTGTAGAGTTGCTTATAAACAGATTTTGTAAAATCAATAACAGTTTAAAGAAAATGCAAAGCTTCTAGCTAGTCACAATGATTTTGCCCAAAACTATTAAAATACATTGAAATATATTTTCCCTATGCATTTTATTTTTTTATTCTTTATCTCTTTATCATTCCTCAAGACATGCCTAAGAAAAATATGTATAATTCTATTCCTCTTATCTCTGGGCCTCAGACAAGTTTACATGTTATGTTTATAATTAATTTTATTGGCATTATTTATGATTATTGTTTTGTTATATCTGAGAAAGCAGAAAGTTAGACCTCTGTGTGCATAACTGGTAGTACGTAACAGGACTCCTATAAATGTTTTCTAATGAAATTTGTAAAAAATATAAATGCTTAAATCTGTATATTAATATTTAATATATAACACAATATATATAATTTTTAAATAATCATTGAAACTTTATTATGGTAAAATCTAAGAATATTTGGGGCATTACAAATACATTGGGGGAAAAATCCAGTTGATTATTGTACACTGTAAAATAATACATACATAACACATTTTTCTTCAATTACCTATTTTACTAAATTATACATATCCCAGGCTTTTTTTGTTTAGGGTTAGCTTGGTGTTTTTTTAACTGTTTTGGTTTCAACCTTTCTGTGTAGTTATATATAAAGTATACTTCTGGTAAAGAGAATATAGTGAAACTTTGTTATTTTTTACATGTAGTCCTTAAAGGAAGAGATTAGGACAGAGACACATTCACAGAGAGAATACCGCATAAAAACAGAGAGAAAAGATAGCCACCATCTAGATGACAAGGAAGAGAAGCAAGGAGCAGAAGAAACCATTCTTGCCCATTCTTGATGCTGTACATCTAGTCTTCAGAATTAGAAAATAAATTTGTTTTTAAAGCCACCTAATCCATGTTACCTTTTATGACAACCCTAGTGATGTAATACAGATTAGCTATGTCCAGTTGCACAGTTGTGCTCCATGCAGTACCAGCTAGGATTTCAGTCACCTAGGGCCCAACTGTTGATGACTGGAGCTGTTTCCTCTCTGTTGTTTGGTCTGAGGCCAAACTATGGTAGGGGTATGGTGGTAATGGCACCATCAGAATAAGACCCAGATTCCCCCACCGTCAGTCTCTCCTATCAGGAAGTTTCCACAAGCATCATAATCTTATACATCAAAACGCAGACAGAATGAAAACCACAATCACAGAAAACTAACCAAACTGATCACATGGATCACAGCCTTGTCTAACTCAATGAAACTATGAGCCGTGCCGTGTAGGGCCACCCAAGATGGATGGGTCATGGTGGAGAGGTCTGACAGAATGTGGTCCACTAGAGAGGGGAATGGCAAACCACTTCAGTATTCTTGCCTTGAGAACCCCATGAACAGTATGAAAAGGCAAAAAGATATGATACTGAAAGAGGAACTCTGCAGGTTGGAAGGTGCCAAATATGCTACTGGAGAAGAGTGGAGAAATAACTCCAGAAAGAACGAAGAGACAGAGCCAAAGTGAAAACAATGCCCAGCTGTGGATGTGACTGGTGATGGAAGTAAGTTCAGTGCTATAAAGAACAATACTGCATACGAACCTGGAATGTCAGGTCCATGAATCAAGGTAAACTAGAAATGGGCAAACAGGAGACGGCAAGAGTAAACATCCACATTTTAGGAACCGGTGAACTAAAATAGAAGGAAATGAGTGAATTTAGTTCAGATAACTTGGGCAAGAATCCTTTAGAAGAAATGGAGAAGCCCTCATATTTAAAATGCAATACATTGATGCAATCTCAAAAATGACAGAATGATCTCTGTTCATTTCCAAGGCAAACCATTCAATATGACAGTAATCCAAGTCTATACCCCAACCACTAATGCTGAAGAAGCTGAAGTTGGATGGTTCTATGAGGACTAACAAGACCTTCTAGAACTAACACCTAAAAAAAGATGACTTTTTCATTACAGGGGACTGGAATGCAAAAGTAGGAAGTCAAGAGATACCTGGAGTAACAGGCTGGTTTGGCCTTGGAGTACAAAATGAAGCAGGGCAAAGGCTAACAGAGTTTTGCCAAGAGAACACACTGGTCATAGCAAACACACTCTGCCAACAGCACAAGAGAAGACTCTACACATGAACATCACCAGATGACCAATACCAAAATCAGACTGATTGTATATTTTGCAGCCAAAGATGTAGAAGCTCTATACAGTCAGCAAAAACAAGACCAGGAACTGACTGTGGCTCAGATCATGAACTCCTCACTGCCAAATTCAGACTTCAGTTGAAGAAAGTAGGGAAAACCACTAGACCACCCAGCTGCTGCTGCTGCTGCTGCTAAGTCACTTCAGTCATGTCCGACTCTGTGTGACCCCATGTACGGCAGCCCACCAGGCTCCCCTGTCCCTGGGATTCTCCAGGCAAGAACACTGGAGTGGGTTGCCATTTCCTTCTCCAATGCATGAAAGGGAAAAGTGAAAGAGAAGTCACTCAGTCGTGTCCGACTCTTCACGAACCCATGGACTGCAGCCCACCAGGCTCCTCCATCCATGAGATTTTCCGAGCAAGAGTACTGGAGTAGGGTGCCATCACCTTCTCCAAGACCATCCAGGTATGACCTAAATCAAATCCCTTATAATATACAGTGGAAGTGACAAACAGATTTAAGGGATTAGATCTGATAAGTGTGCCTGAAGAATTATGGATGGAATCTCATGACAATGTACAGGAGACAGTGATCAAGACTATCCCCAAGAAAAAGAAATGCAAAAAAGCAAGGTTGTCTGAGGAGGCCTCACAAATAGCTGAGAAAAGAAGAGAAGCTAAAGGCAAGGGGAAAGGGAAAGATATACCCATCTGAGTGCAGAGTTCCAAAGAATAGCAAGGAGAGATAAGAAAGCCTTCCTCAGTGATCAATGCAAAGAAATAGAGGAGAATAATAGAATGTGGAAGACTGGAAATCTCTTCATGAAAATTAGAGATATTAAGGGAATATTTCATGCAAAGATGAGTACAATAAAGGATCGAAATGGTAGGGATCTAACAGAAGCAGAAGATATTAAGAAGAGATGGCAAGAATACTGAGAAGAACTATACAAAGAAGATCTTAATGACCCAGGTAACCACGATGGTGTGATCATTCACCTAGAGCCAGTCCTCTTGGAATGCAAAGTCAAGTGGACCTTAAGAAGCATCACTACAAATAAAGCTAGTGAAGGTGATGGAATTCCAGTTGAACTATTTCAAATCCTAAAAGCTGGTGCTGTGAAAGTGCTGCAGTCAATATGCTAGCAAATTTGGAAAACTCAGCAGTGATCACAGGACCAGAAAAGGACCCAAAGAAAGGCAATGACAAAAAATGTCTAAACTACCACAAACCTGTCGCAAATTCTTCACGAGATGAGACTACCAGACCACCTTACCTGCCTCTTGAAAAACCTTTATGCAGGTCAAGAAGCAACAGTTAGAACCAGACATGGAACAACAGACTGGTTCCAAATCAGGAAAAGAGTACTTCAGGGCTGTATATTGTCACCCTGCATATTTAATTTTAATGCAGAGTACATCATGTGAAATGCCCGGCTGGATGAAGCACAAGCTGGAGTCAGGATTGCTGGGAGAAATATCAATAACCTTAAATACACAGATGACACCACCCTTAAGGCAGAAAGTGAAGAGGAACTAAAGAGCCTCTTGATGAAGGTGAAAGAGGAGAGTGAAAAGCCTGCTTGAAAGTCAACATTCATAAAACTAAGATCATGGCATCCAGTCCCATCACTTCATGGCAAATAAATGTGGAAACATAGGAAACAGTGACAGACTTTTTATTTTCTTGGGCTCAAAATCACTGTAGATGGTGACTGCAGCCATGAAATTGAAAGACCAACCTTTTCTTCTTTTTGTAAGAAAAGCTATGACCAACCTAGACAGCATATTAAAAAGCAGAGATATTACTTTGCCAGCAATGGTCTGTCTAGTCAAAGAGACGGGTTTTCCATTAGTCAAGTATGGATGTGAAAGTTGGACTACAAAGAAAGCTGAGCAGCGAAGAAGTGATGCTTTTGAACTGTGGTGTTGGAGAAGGCTCTTCAGAGTCCCTTGGGACTGCAGGGAGATCGAACCAGTTCATTCTAAAGGAAATCAATCCTGAATGTTCATTGAAAGAAGTGATGCTAAAGCAGAAGCTACAATACTTTGACCACCTGCTGCGAAAAACTGACTCATTAGAAAAGACCCTGATCCTGGGAAAGATTGAAGGTGGGAGGAGAAGGGGATGATAGAGAATGAGATGGTTGGATGGCATCACCGACTCAATGGACATGAGTTTGAGCAAGCTCCAAGACTTGTTGATGGGCAGCCAGGCACTGGAGTGCTGTAGTCCATGGGGTTGAAATTAATCGGACACAACTGAGTGACCGAACTGAGGGCCCAACTGAGTTGGCAAGCCCAAGATAGCTCAGGAACTTAACAAGCATTTAGTGCTTTCTGGCAGTTGTTAACTCATCAGATCCTGTTGTCAAACAGATCCTGTTACTAGTCCTTCACTTTGACTTTCCCTGTGTCTTGGGCCTCTCATTGTAATCTGACTGGATTCCAAGAAGCAGGACATAAGATCTACCAGTTCTCATAGAAATTAGGCTCAGAAGCATTATTTGTACCACCAAAAATCAGTTACAAAGCCAGATCAGATTCAGTTAGAAGGGAAATAAGTTCCATCTCTTAATACGGCAGAAGTGCTCTGCCATATCACAGAGGCAGCCAATTTCAAGAAGGAAAACAAATTGGAGAATATGAAGGATAGCATGTTTAATCCATTAGACTCTACATTAAATTTGGACTTTTATCACTTACATTTCAATAGATCGATGCCTTTAACCATTCTTCTGCCCTTTGTGCTATTCTTATCATGTACTAATATACTAATCTTTTGCAAATGTTAGAAACTGAAAAACATATAATTACTAATCTTATTTTGCTATTCAGTATTTTTAATATGTATCCACAGGTTTATTATTCCCAAGGTTCTTTGTTTTTCTGTAGTTTCTCGCTTTCACTTCTGATGCTTTCTTTCAGTCTCAGAAACTTTAGTATTTCATGTATTGTCTACTGGCATTCATACTTTGTTTGAAAATATCTTTAACTTCATTTTTGAACAATATTTTTGCTTGGATAAATTCTGGATTGGCAGTATTGTTTTCTCCATACCAACAGATGTTTCACTTGGCTTGGCTTCCATAGTTACTGTTTAAGTCAGCTGTAATTTCACTAGTTGCCTTTTCATTAAGTATTTCATGCATACTAGTCAAGTTGACTCTATCTTGCATATCTCTCACGTACTGCTCTGTTCACTTTTTTACTCTGTGTGTTAGTTTGGATATTTTATTATTCTGAGTTCACTAAGCTAGTCTTCTGAGTGTTCAATTTCATGGCAAGGCCATCAGTAACCTCTTAAATAGTGTATTCTTTCAATTCTACAACAACATTGGCAAAACTACATACAGCCCATGGGCCATATACAACCCATGACCTATTTTTGTAAAGAAAGTTTTATTAAAATACAGCTACATCCACTTGATTATGTATCATTTGTGTCACCCCTCACCCACCCACCCACCCACCCACACACACACACACACACTACAGCAGTGGAGTTAAATACTTGGGACAGAAATTACATGGCCCACAAAACCCAAAGTATTTACTACTGGACACTTTACAAAAAATATGTGCTAACTCTGTTCTAGAATACCCACTTGTTTGTTTGTTTGTTTTTTTTTTTTTGGTTTGTTTGTTTTTAAATATGATTCCAACTCCCTATTGAAATTCTCCAATTCTTCATTCACTTTGTTCATCATTCCTTTAGTTACTGAAACATTTTTATATTAATTATTTTAAAAACTTTGACTACTGTTTCCAACAACTGGATAATTTTCAGGTGTGCTTCTACTGTGATCTTTCTCTTCAATTATAGTCACATTTTCCTAACCCATCTCATGTCTTAACTTTTTAAAAATTATATTTTAGTCACTGCTTATAAAAGAACAATAGACACTAAAGTAATGGCTAAGGATAAGCCCTTCCTTTCCTAAGCAGATAGTTGGAAGAGTCATTTACAATTTTAACAAGTGTATCTGTTTTGGACCTGAGATTCCCCTTTAGTGAGTCACAGTCCACAAATGTCTCAAGGGCAAGTTTTGTGCTGTTTGGCACAGTCTGTACTTTCTAGTGGCACTTCTAAGCACCAGGAGGTGCTATGTCTCTTTTCCTTCTTTTAGTCACTGTAGCCTTCTCTGACATTTTTCTTTTTTTTTTTTAATATTTATTTGGCTGTGTCAGGTCTTAGTTGTAACACCCAGGAGCTTTGATCTTCCTTGCAGCACATGGGATCTAGATCCCTGGCCAGAGATCGAAACCAGGCCTCCTGCGTTGGGAACATGGGCTCCTAGCCACTGGGCCATCAGGGAAGTCCCTTTCCCTGGCATCTGGTTGACATACTGGCAAATCTCTGCCTCTTCCGTGAAAGATTTCCTTTTGGAAGTTTTGAGCTCAACCATCTAGCTTCTCATTTTACACAGATTCAAAATCTGGCAAAGAGAGCTTTAGTGAATTTTTCGCAACCCTCTTCCTTTAGAATAACCTTGATGCCAAAGCACTGTGAGACTGGATGTTATTTCACTCTGCCCTTCTGACTAGCCCCCAGCTTTCTGCACTACCAGAGCATTCAGCAAATTTGCAGTTCGGGGTTTCTCAAGGTTTCAATCTGCCATACCAGACATGTCCCAAAAGCTCTCCTGGTTTCCATTTTCCCTATTAGAGTTCTTCTGCCTCTAGCTGTGGATCTCCAGTCTCATAATATTCTTCTGGGGGCGGGTGGGAAACCCAGTGAATAATCTTGATTCACCCAAGGTTAGCTGCTGTCTCTAGAATTTAATACATGTAGTCTTACTTTGTTCCAGGATTCTACAGTGTCTTAAGTATGATTTTGATAACTCACTTATATCTTTTAGTTGAAATGATTGCTTCAACCTATTACATTTTACTTGGAAATCCCAAATTAAATATAATCCTAACTGCTACATTTAAGAGTTTGAACAGCATAATATTCAACTCACCTTTTTGCTTTTTTTTCTATTGCTGCTTGCAGCTCACATATTATGCTATAGCAAAACTGGATGTTTTAGTGTTATTAAATAACAGGCCACATTTTCTTGCCTCTGAGTCCCTGCTCATGTGGGTCTAAGCATCCTATGCTTGCTTGAATTCTGTATGTACTCAGTCTCACTTCAAATACCTTTTTTAATGCAGTCTTTCTTAAATTCTTAATTAGAAATGATTTCTCCTTGCTTTAAAACATTTTCCAGCTATATTATACCTCCCTTCTAACACATAATATTTTGTCTTATTTTCTCTCTTTTAATAAAAAGTAATTATCTTATTTCCTTCAGTTGGCAGATTATAGATGCCTTATAAGTAAGAACCAGTCCATCCTAAAGGAGATCAGTCCTGGGTGTTCATTGGAAGGACGGATGTTGAAGCTAAAACTCCAATACTTTGGCCACCTGATGTGAGGAGCTGACTCATTAGAAAAGACCCTGATGCTGGGAAAGATTGAAGGAGGGAGGAGAAGGGGATGACAGAGGATGAGATGGTTGGATGGTACCAGTGACTCAATGGACATGGGTTTGGGTGGACTCCGGGAGTTGGTGATGGATAGGGAGGCCTGGCGTGCTGCGGTTCATGGGGTCGTAAAGAGTCAGACACGACTAAGCGACTGAACTGAACTGAACTGAAGACAGGTCCTTACAGTGAGGCCTGTACTTAACTCCCTTTATTGGTCCTTAAACATATTACACATAAAAGGTTAAGATAATACAACTGTTCACTTGATAAGTTGTTATTCTGTCATGACTTTCTCTGCCTCTGTGATAGGCATAGAATAGCAAATTTTGAAATAGCTTTACTGAGATATAATTGACTTACAATAAACTGTACATATTTGATGTGTCTCATGCTCAGTTGCTTTAGTTGTATCTGACTCTTAGTGACCCCATGGACTATATATCCCACCGCTTGCCCCCATCCATGTGACTTTCCAGGCAAGAATACTTGAATGGGTTGCCATTTTCTCCTCCCAGGGATCTTCTCAACTTAGAAATCAAATCTTGTCTCCTGTGGCTCCTACAATGGCAGGCAGATTTTGTACTACTTGACAAGTTGGGCTTCCCAGGTGACTCAGTGGTAAAGAATCCACCTGCCAAAGCAGAAGATGTGGGTTCAAGCCTTGAATCAGGAAGATCTCCTGGAAGAAGGAATGGCAACCCATTCCAGTATTCTTGCCTGGGAAATCCCCTGGAGAGAGGAGCCTGGTGGGCTAAAGTCCACAGGGTTGCAGAGTCAGACATGATTGAGCATGCACACAGGCACTTGACAAGTTATGACAGAAGAAAATATCCATGAGATCAGAACCACAACCAAGATAATGAACTACAAAGTTTCCCCATTTCCCTTTGGTCTCTCCCTCCCACCTACCAAACCCACACACCTCTGATCTATTTTCTTAATATAGGTTAATCTGTGTTTTCCTTCCTGAATTTTAAATGAACAGAATCATACACTGGAGTACTCTTCATTTGGCTTATTTTTGCAGTGTTATTATTTTGAGATTCATATATGGTGTTCAATGTTTATGGATATTTGGATTGCTTTCATATAGTGATTATTGTAAATAAAGTTGTTATGAGGTTTCATGTATAGATCTTTATGTGGATATGTTTTCACTTTTGGAGTGAATACCTAGAAGTAGAATGGCTGGATCATACAGTAAGTGTGTATTTAACTATTTAAGAAGCTGTAAAGCTGTTTTCTCAAGTGATTTTTAACCTTTTAAATTTCCCCCAGCAGTTTATGAGAATTCCAGTTTCTCTTTATCCTTACCGACTCTTATTAGAGTTAATCTTTTTCATTTTAACTACCCTAATAAGTAAACAGTCATACCTCATTGTAGTTTTAATTTATGTTTCTAGTATCAAAATTCAGTCAGCATTTTTGGTGCAATTATTTGCTGTCTATTCATTTTTTCAGTAAGTCACACACACACACAGAAATATATAGCAATACTATTAATTAAACCGTCATTAGTTCCCTGAGCCAATACAGCCCAGATTCCCTAATTTAGAAATGTGTATTTGGAATTTAGAAACAATCTCTTTGAGTGATTAAATATGAACAATGTTACAAAGGCACTGTGGGCAGCTTTCTTTCTTTGTGAGTATTTGAAGCAAAGGAAGCTAATATGCTAAGAGAGAGAACAAAATACACATTTAGAGAGAGGAAGAGAAGGCAAAGAGACGCAGGATGCTGTGTGGTCCACATATCCTTCTAAATTCCAGTTTCTATTATTCCTGAATCCCAACTACTTCCTGACCTCAGGTCTCACAAGGTACAACTTTTGTCTTGTTGAATTAACCCAGGTCTATCTATCTTCTATAATTTGCAACTGAAGAAGTGCTTATTTATTTCATTAAATATCTGTACATTATTGGAAGTAGGTTTCAAAGGTTGAATAACTATTTCAGAGCAGTTCAAATATTTGGCAAGTATAATTTCAAAGCATGTATATATACCATACTTCATTGTTTTCTAGTTTATAATAATAACCTCTGTATAGTGTTTTCACAGGTTTAATGGCTGGTTGGGGTTAATGGCTCTCAGTTATGCCATGGGCCATCAACTCTTCTCAGTTGGCCATTAATCCCCAGGAAATGCCTTGTACCTCAATCATTATGGTTTAATTAGGTCATTAAGAAGCTGCTGGTTAATTGCCACATTACAAGCATCAAAAGATGGGCAGGTGGCTGCAAAGATCAGAAGAATCACAGCATTCACAAAAAATAGAATGTATGTATGTGTGTGGAAGATAATAATTAGAAAATGTTCCTATATTTTTATCTGAAATTTTTCAATTAAGGAGATATTTATATAACTAGAATTTAAAAAAAATTGTGGGGGCAATGTCCACAAGAGTCCCACCTCTGAATTCACTGTGGCCTGGTCTTGGCTGTGACTCTGAGCCCATAGCCACCCACTACGAAATACGTTTGAACAAAAAATATAATTGCATTAATAACCCCTGAAGAATATATATCAAGTTTCAAATTTTACAAAAAATAATTATCTAAAGATTTTACTAAGTGTGATTTAATGTGATGACATATAAATGGGAAGTTTCAAATCTAGATGTTGTATCAACCAGGTACTTGTCTGATTAAGCCCTTTGTTCTGCATCTCATCCCTCTCATCCATTAACTGGAAAAGTGCTACTAAAACTCAGGGTGTTCTCAGATTTAGTTTAAATTGTAATTATTGAAAAACATATTAAAGCTAGGAAAAATTTTAATCTTGCACAATAAATATGAATTATCTTAAGACTTTCATTGAGTCCTATTAATCTTATAACTTCAAACTGAGAGAGTAAAAATTATAGTTTTCACAAGTCACCAATATCAAGAATAAAAGCATTTTCACTGTACAACCTACCTGTATTATAAAACAATATTCTGAACAATTTTGTTTCAGTAATTTTAGCAATTTATATGAAATATACAAATTCCCTTAAAGATACCAAAGCTCTCTCAGGAAAAAACAGATAAAGTTCTTATCTGTTAAAGAAATTAAATTTATGACAAAAATTTTCACAAAGTAGAGGCTACAACCAGCTGGCTTTACTATACATTTAACAAATTATGCTTATTTTACACAGGTTTTTCCAAAGCATCTGTACACATCATCTTATAATCCTATTCTTTTGGAAAAGAATTTATATAGGAAAGAGTTTGTCATTAGGTTGAATTTGAAAATTAAGGTACTTTAAGTTTGATATAAAGTCTCTGAACTTGGTGGGACAATACTTTATGGTTCCTTTCAGAATGAGAATACTGTGAAATAAAGAGAAATACACAATATCAATACTAATTAAGAAAAGCTGCATGAACTTCAGGATGCAAACTACTAATATGGTACCATATAAAAAGGGTGCAAAAGGAATATCTCATATTGAATTAATATAATAACTTTACTTTCACATAATATGACAGTATAGGAAAATTATATATGGACTGATTTTCTAAGATAAATTGTGAGACCTAAGTTAGTACATGAGCAAATGTATATGGATAAAGATTATTTTCTAATGTAGAAACTAACACATCTTAAAGTTAATTTAATTAAAAACATTTATTAAAATCTGATAGGCACTGTGACAATATATGCTGAGAAAACAAGATGAAATCCAGTGGATTTTTAAAAGCTAGGTTGTTTTCTCTGTCCACATTTTCTGAATACCACAGTTCATCACATCTGTATTCATTAAACAATACTGTTTTTTGGTTGTATATATCACACTCTTGGAGGAGGTTACCATTAGCCCCACTACAGAGTCACAAGGTGGGTGATCCACAAACTGGAGACCAATTACACCAAAGAAGTTCTTGCACTGTTGTGAGAATTCCAGGGCTCACAACAGACTTCGTATCCTGAAGATCCAGCAAAGGGACTGACAATCTCCAGAGAACCTGACTTTGAAGGTCAGCAGGGTTTGACTACAGAACTTCCAAAGGATAGGGAAACAGACTCTTGGAGGGTACAAACAAAACTTTGTGCACACTAGGACCCAGGAGAAAGGAGCAATGACCCCTCAAGAGACCGAGCCAGACTTGCCTGTAAGTATTTAGAAGCCTCTGGTGAAGGCATGGGTTGACAGAGGCCTGCCACAGGGTTGGCACTCTGGCAGTTCTGGGAGGTGCAGCATGCTGGCGTAAGTCCTTTTGCAGAAGGTTGTCAGTACCCCTACCATAGTTTGGCTTTGGGCCAAACTATAAGGAGGGAATAAATCAAATCCCTTATGATTATACAGTGGAAGTGAGAAATAGATTTAAGAGCCTAGATCTGATAGATAGAGTGCCTGATGAACTATGGAATGAGGTTCGTGACATTGTATAGGAGACAGGGATCAAGACCATCCCCGTGGAAAAGAAAGGCAAAAAAGAAAATGGCTGTGTGAGGAGGCCTTACAAATAGCTGTGAAAAGAAGAGAAGCAAAAAGCAAAGGAGAAAAGGAAAGATATAGGCATCTGAATGCAGAGTTGCAAAGAACAGCAAGAAGAGATAAGAAAGCCTTCTGCAGCTATCAATGCAAAGAAATAGAGGAAAAGAATAGAATGGGAAAGACTAGAGATCTCTTTAAGAAAATTAGAGGTACCAAGGGAACATTTCATGCAAAGATGGGCTCGATAAAGGACAGAAATGGTATGGACCTAACAGAAGCAGAAGATATTAAGAAGAGGTGGCAAGAATACACAGAAGAACTGTACAAAAAAGTCCTTCACGACCCAGTTAATCATGATGGTGTGATCACTCATCTAGAGCCAGACATCCTGGAATGTGAAGTCAAGTGGGCCTTAGAAAGCATCACTACGAACAAAGCTAGTGGAGGTGATGGAATTCCAGTTGAACTATTTCAAATCCTGAAAGATGATGCTGTGAAAGTGCTACACTCAATATGCCAACAAATTTGGAACACTCAGCAGTGGCCACAGGACTGGAAAATGTCAGTTTTCTTTCCAATCCCAAAGAAAGGCAATACCAAAGAATGCTCAAACTACTGCACAATTGTACTCATCTCACACGCTAGTAAAGTGCCCGGAGCCAGCACCAGGAGATCCCATGCATGACCTTGAGAGGCCTGATGGGCAAAGCGAGTCAGGCTTCA
Source organism: Capricornis sumatraensis (assembly GCF_032405125.1). Classification (NCBI taxonomy): domain Eukaryota; kingdom Metazoa; phylum Chordata; class Mammalia; order Artiodactyla; family Bovidae; genus Capricornis; species Capricornis sumatraensis. Next base: position 75,429,309 of record NC_091077.1, read on the forward strand.
GGGGTTCCCCCTGGGTTTTCCTGAACATCTACCCCCAAAAAACCAGAGTCTGCCTGCCTTATTACTGTGCTTTCCACTCTTCTGACATTCTCTGGAAAAAAGTTAACTCAGGACTTCATGAAAGGAATGTTTCAGCTCACACCCCTTTGATGGCTCTCTAACTTGCCTGACAGGTTCCCCTGGACTTTTACTATTTGTGAATTGCCTACAGCCCCCCAACCGTGAGAGGCACAAAGCTTAAACATCTTAAAGATATAGAGCCTTTTAGAGTTAAGAATTAGTTTGGTGAAGAGTTTGTTGAGTTAATGTTTGCCACCAGGCCTCCATATCCTTTGTCTTTTAGGCACCTGGGAGGATATTAATCAATGTAATCAGGATGCAAATAGGAATATAGTAGTTTTGATGTTAGCAACACTAGACTTTTGAGTTAATTACTTTTCTCTTTGTTATAAATCACTGTACTTCTTTCATGTTATAAATTGTTGCGTCCTTGCTGTGTAAGAATGTAACTTTATTCAGTGCTTTCTGAGAGTGGCACCAGACTTTAGGAAGAACAACACTTTTAAGACAAATAAGTCTTCTGGTTGACAAACCCTTATCAGAAATGGGCCGTAAAATGTTAATTGGCCTTCTAGCCAGAAGATGATGTAAATCACCTAAGAAGGAGATCAACCCTGGGATTTCTTTGGGAGGAATGATGCTAAAGCTGAAGCTCCAGTACTTTGGACACCTCATGAGAGGAGTTGACTCACTGGAGAAGACTCTGATGCTGGGAGAGATTGGGGGCAGGAGGAGAAGGGGATGACCGAGGATGAGATGGCTGGATGGCATCAAGGACTCGATGGACATGAGTCTGAGTGAACTCCGGGAGATGGTGATGGACAGGGAGGCCTGGTGTGCTGCAATTCATGGGGTCACAGAGAGTCGGACACGACTGAGTGACTGAACTGAACTGTGTATACAACTAAGTATGCAGAGAAAAAGCTTGATCTCAATAAGAGTCAGGGCTGCTGACACTGCAAAATTTTGTATTACCCATTGATCTCTATGTACAATCAAAAAGTATAAAAAGCCTTCTGAACAATAAAGGATGGACCAGTTTCTCGGACTAGTCTCTCAAACTAGTTTCTTGGAAATCTGGCTCCCCCCGTGTCTCTCTTTCTTCCTCTCCCTCTCTTTTTCAGGCTGAATTCCCATCTGGAGCTGGGAGGCTTGCCAGGTCTACTTACTTGCCCTGGCTTTTAAGTCCCTTGAGAGAGGTAGCACAGGGCAGGGCACCTTTCATTATTCAAATGAGCGCCGGTAGCCTAACGTAGATGGTGCAAACTTCTTGTCCTGAAGTTTTATTGGCTTTTCCCATGAACCAAGTTATTCAGCCTCATTTCTCCACTAAATTTTCCTACTACACAATTCTTTCCTAATCTCTCTTTTATATTTCTAAATAAATAATTTTTCCTCGCCACACCGTCCCCGCTTCAAATTACCCTAGATCCACCAGGGCTGGACCCTGGCAGTAAAATAATGCTCAAAATTCTCCAAGCCAGGCTTCAGCAATACGTGAACCATGAACTCCCTGATGTTTAATCTGGTTTTAGAAAAGACAGAGGAACCAGAGATCAAATTGCCAACATCCGCTGGATCATGGAAAAAGCAAGAGAGTTCCAAAAAACATCTATTTCTGCTTTATTGGCTATGCCAAAGCCTTTGACTGTGTGGATCACAATAAACTGTGGAAAATTCTGAGAGAGATGGGAATACCACACCACCTAACCTGCCTCTTGAGAAATCTGTATGCAGGTCAAGAAGTAACAGTTAGAACTGGACAGGGAACAACAGACTGGTTCCAAATAGGAAAAGGAGTACATCAAGGCTGTATATTGTCACCCTGCTTATTTAACTTATATGAAGAGTACATCATGAGAAACGCTGGACTGGAAGAAACACAAACACAAGCTGGAATCAAGATTGCCAGGAGAAATATCAATAACCTCAGATATGCAGATGATACCACCCTTATGGCAGAAAGTGAAGAGGAGCTAAAAAGCCTCTTGATGAAAGTGAAAGAAGAGAGTGAAAAAGTTGGCTTAAAGCTCAACATTCAGAAAATGAATATCATGGCATCTGGTCCCATCACTTCATGGGAAAAAGATGGAGAAACAGTGGAAACAGTGTCAGACTTTCTTTTTTTGGGGGCTCCAAAAATCACTGCAAATGGTGACTGTAGCCATGAAATTAAAGGACACTTACTGCTTGGAAGAAAATTTATGACCAACCTAGATAGTATATTCAAAAGCAGAGACATTACTTTGCCGGCTAAGGTCCATCTAGTCAAGGCTATGGTTTTTCCTGTGGTCATGTATAGGTGTGAGAGTTGGACTGTGAAGAAGGCTGAGCGCCGAAGAATTGATGCTTTTGAACTGTGGTGTTGGAAAAGACTCTTGAGAGTCCTTTAGACTGCAAGGAGATCCAACCAGTCCATTCTGAAAGAGATCAGCCCTGGGATTTCTTTGGAAGGAATGATATTAAAGCTGAAACTCCAGTACTTTAGCCACCTCATGCAAAGAGTTGACTCATTGGAAAAGACTCTGATGCTGGGAGGGACTGGGGCAGGAGGAGAAGGGGACGACAGAGGATGAGATGGCTGGATGGCATCACGGACTCGATGGATGTGAGTCTGAGTGAACTCTGTGAGTTGGTGATGGACAGGGAGGCCTGGTGTGCTGAGATTCATGGGATCGCAAAGAGTCAGACACGACTGAGCGACTGAACTGAACTGAATAAGGAAGGAGCACAGGCCCACCCACCAGCAGAAAATTGGAATTAAGATTTAATGAGCATGGCCCTACCTTCCAGAGCAAGATCCAGTTTTACCCACAGCCATTTCCTACCATCAGGAAGCTTCCACATGCCTCTATTCCTTATACATCAGAAGACAGACAGAATGAAAACCAGTCACAGATAATTAACCAAAATGATCACATGGATCAGAGTCTGGTCTAACTCAATGAAACTATAAGTCATGCCATATAGGGCCACCCCAGATGGATGGATTACTGTGGAGAGTTCTGACAAAACGTGGTACCCTGGAGAAGGGAATAGCAAACCATTTCAGCATTCTTGCCTTGAAAACCCCATCAATAGTATGAAAAGGTAAAAAGACATGACACTACAAGATGAACAACCTAGGTAGATAGGTATCCAATATGCTACAGGAGGGTAGTGGAGAAATATCTCCAGAGGGAATGAAGAGGCTGACAAAGTGGAAATGATGCCCAGATGTGGATGTGTCTGGTGGTGAAAGTAAAATCTGATGCTGTAAAGAACAATATTGCATAGGAACCTGAAATGTTAGGTCCACGAATCAAGGTAAATTAGAAGTGGTCAAACAGGAGATGGCAAGAGTGAACACCAACATCTTAGGAATTAGTGAACTAACATGGATGGGAATGGCTGAATTTTATTCAGATGACCATTATATCTGCTACTGTGGGCAAGAATCCCTTAGAAAAAATGGATCAGAGTTACAGAAGAGTCTGAAATGCAGTACTGAGTGCAATCTCAAAAATAACAGAATGATCTTGGTTTGTTTCCAAGGCAAATCATTCAGCATCAGAGTAGTCCAAGTGTATGCCCCAACCACTACTGCCAAAGAAGATGAAGTTGAATGGTTCTATGAAGAACTACAAGACCTTGTAGAACTAACACCCCTACCCCCACAAAAAAAAGAAAAGCTGTCCTTTTTATCATAGGGGACTGCAAAAGTAGGAATTCAAGAGCTACCTAGAGTAACATGCAAGTGCGGCTTTGAAATACCAAATGAAGCAGGCAAAGGCTAACAGGTTTGCCAAGAGAACACACTAGTCATAGCAAACACCCTCTTCCAACAAGAGAAGACTCTATACATGGACATCACCACAAGATCAATATCAAAATCAGATTGATTATATTCTTTACAGCCAAGGATGTATATTCTTTGCAGCCAAATATGGAGAAGCTCTATACAGTCAACAAAAACAAGACCAGGAGCTGACTGTGGCTCAGCTCATGAACCCCTTATGCCAAATTCAGACTTAAATTGAAGAAAGTGAGAAAAACCATTCAGGTATGACATAAATCAAATTCCTTATGATTATAGAGTGGAAGTGACAAACAGATTCAAGGAATTAGATCTGATAGAGTGCCTGAAGAACTATAGATGGAGGTTCATGACACTGTATAGGAGGCAGTGTCCAAAACCATCTCCAAGAAAAATAAATGCAACAGGCAAACTGGTTGTGTGAGGAGGCCACACAGATAGCTGAAAAATGAAGAGAAGCTAAAGGCAAAGTAGAAAAGGAGAAAGATACCCATCTGAATGAAAAGTTCCAAAGAATAGCTAGGAGAGATAAGAAAGCCTTTTTATGTGAACAATGCAAAGAAATGGAGGAAAATAACAGAATGGGAAAGATCAGAGACCTCTTCAAGAAAATTTGACATACCAAGGGAACATTTCATGCAAAGATGGGCACAATAAATACAGAAATGGTATGCACATAACAGAAGATATTTAGAAGAGGTAGCAAGAATACACAGAAGAACAAAGGTCTTAATGACAGAGATAACTCCAATGGTGTGATCATTCATCTAGAGTCAGATATCATGGAGTGTGAAGTCAAGTGGGCCTTAGGAAATACCACTACAAGCAAAGATAGTGGAGGTAATAGAAATTCAGGTCAGCAATTTCAAATCCTAAAAGATGATGCTGTTAAAGTGATATACTCAATACATCAGCAAATTTGGATAACTCAGCAGTGGCCACAGGACTGGAAAATGTCAGTTTTCATTTCAATCCCAAAGAAGGGCAATGCCCAGAATGTTCAAACTACTGCACAACTGCATTCATTCTACAGGCTAACAAGGTAATGCTTAAAATCCTTCAAGTTAGGCTTCAACAGTACGTAAACTAAGAATTTTCAGATATACAAGCTGGATTTAGAAAAGGTAGAGGAACCAGAGATCAAATTAACAACATACACTGTATTATAGAGAATCAAGGTAATTCCAGAAAAACATCTACCTCTGCTTTATTGACTACACTAAAGCCTTTGACTGTGTCAATCACAACAAACTGTGGAAAATTCTTAATGAGATGGGAATACCAGGCCATCTTACTTGGCTCCTGATAAACCTGTATGCTGGTCAATAAGGAACAATTATACCAGACATGGAACAATGGACTGGTTCAACATAGGGTAAAAGGAGTGCATCAAGGCTGTATATTGTCACCCTGCTTATTCAACTTCTATGCAGAAAACATCATGCAAAATGCCGAGCTGGATGAAGTTCAAGCTGGGGAATCAAGATTGCCAGGAGAAATATCAATAACCTCAGATATACAGGCTATATCTGACAGAATGTGGTCCACTGGAGAAGGGAATGGCAAACCACTTCAGTATTCTTGCCTTGAGAACCCCATGAACAGTATGAAAAGGCAAAATAATAGGATACTGAATGAGGAACTCCCCGGGTCAGTAGGTGTCCAATATGCTACTGGAGATCAGTGGAGAAATAACTCCAGAAAGAAGGAAGGGATGGAGCCAAAGCAAAAACAATACACAGCTGTGGATGTGACTGGTGATAGAAACAAAGTCCAATGCTGTAAAGAGCAATATTGCATAGGAACCTGGAATGTCAGGCCCATGAATTAAAGCAAATTGGAAGTGGTCAAACAAGAGATGGCAAGAGTGAACGTCAACATTCTAGGAATCAGCGAACTAAAATGGACTGGAATGGGTGAATTTAACTCAGAGCTCCAGTACTTTGGCCACCTCATGCGAAGAGTTGACTCATTGGAAAAGACTCTGATGCTGGGAGGGATTGGGGCAGGAGGAGAAGGGGACGACTAAGGAGGAAATGGCTGGATGGCATCACTAACTCGATGGACGTGAGTCTGAGTGAACTCCGGGAGTTGGTGATGGACAGGGAGGCCTGGCGTGCTGCAATTCATGGGGTCACAAAAAGTCAGACACGACTGAGTGACTGAACTGAACTGAATGCCAGAAACTGAAGAGGAACTAAACAGCCCCTTGATGGGGGTGAAAGGAGGGAATGGAAAGGCTGGCTTAAACTCAACACTGAAAAAACTATCTTCATGGCATCCTGTCCCATCACTTCATAGCTAGTAGATGGGGAAATAATGGAAACAGTGACAGACTTTATTTCCTCGGGCTCTAAAATCACTGCAAATGACTACTGCCATGAAATTAAAAGATGTTTGCTCCTTGGAAGCAAAGCTATGACAAATGTACACAGTGTATTAAAAAGCAGAGCCATCACTTGGCCAACAGAGGTCTGTATAGTCAAAACTATGGTTTTTCCAGTAGTCATGTACAAATGTGAGAACTGGACCATAAAAATGGCTGTGCGTGCTTGCTAAATTGCTTCAGTCATGTCCAATTCTTTGTGGTCCTATGGATTCTAGCCAGCCAGGGTCCTCCATCTGTGGGGATTCCGGAGGCAAGAATACTGGAGTAGGTTGCCATGCCTTCCTCCAGGGGATCTTCCCCACCCAGGGTTCAAACCCAGGTCTCCTGCAGCTTCTGTACTGATAGCAGATTCATTACTGCTGAGCCACCAGAGAAGCTGAAAGAGGCTGAGCATCAAGGAAATGATGCTTTTGAACTGTGTTGGTGGAGAAAACTCTTGAGAGTCCTTGGACAGCAAGGAGATCAAGGATAACTGTTATTCCTAAAGGAAATCAACCCTGAATATTCATTGGAAGGACTGATGCTAAAGCTCCAATACCTTGGCAACCAGATGTGAAGAGCCAACTCATTGGAAAAGACTCTGATCCTTGGAAAGATTAAGGGTAGGAGGAGAAGGGGGCAACAGAAGATGTGATGATTAGATGGCATCATCAACTCAATGGACAAAAGTTTGAGCAAACTCTAGGAGACAGTGAAGGACAGGCAAACCTGGCATCTGCAGACCATGGGGTTGCAAAGATTTGGACATGACTAAGTGACTGAATGATATTATATTTGGAAATATTTTGTGCCCATGAGACCATTACTCTACATCCATCTTCAATGGAGAAAATGATAATTGTCTGTTTAAGGAGCAGAGAGAAAATAAATAACTTGAAAATTTCCTGTTAGTCAATGTGACCCTTAGGACAGAATTGTTTCTGAATTACAAGTTGTTTAAAACTCAAAAGAGTGAGAGTTCTACACTTTTTCCCTAGAGAACATTTCAGTCTAGACAACAGATCAGCCTAGTTGGAAATCTATTTTATGATATCATAAATCTCTCCAGAATAGACTGTTTTCAATACTATGATTTTAAAGACCAAAAGAAGACTAGTATTCAGGGGTAAGGAGGTATGAGAGATGCCATTCTGCTGCTCTTTAGTCGCTAAGTTGTGTCTAACTCTTGGTAATCCCATGGACTGAAGCCCACCAGGCTTCTCTGTCCACGGCATTTCCAAGACAAGAATATTGGAGTGAGCTGTTATTTCCTTCTCCAGGGGATCTTCCTGACCCAGGGATTGAACAAGTTCTCCTGCTTGGCAGGTGGATTCTTTACCACTGAGCCACCTGGGAAGCCTAAGAGATACCATATCCTTGTAGTAACTTCCAGTCTGTCACGATGCTGACTTGTTTTCCTACTGCCGTCTACTAGGCAGAGGGCTTCTCTGATGACTCTGTGGCTAAAGAATTTGACTGCAGTGCAAGAGACCGCCTGCAATGAAGGAGACCTGGGTCCAATCCCTGGGTTGGGAAGATCCCCTGTAGAGGAAATGGCAAATCACTCCAGTATTCCTGCCTGGGAAATCCCATGGACAGAGGATCTTGGTGGGTTACAGACCATGGGGTCTGAAGAGTCGGATACAATGTATTGACTAAACCACCATCACCACTAGAATGCACTCATACATTCAACCAGTGTATGACATTACGTTGACATTACATATGACAGTATGTGACAGGATCTGTTCTAAGTCCTGGACTCATCATAGGGAACAAAACAGAGTAAGTTCTAACTCTGATGGTGCTTAGACTGTAGTGGGAGAGGAGAATAAAATAAACACTTTCAAAGAGATTTAAGCATCATTTAGTGAAATAAAGTAGGAAAGTTAATATATTTAGATTGAGTCACTGGGAAAATCTCTAAGAGGCAGTGCCATTTGAGCTGGGATTCAATGAGCAGAAACAGCCAGCCTGCAAAGATCCATGGAGGAGAACATCCTAAAGGCAGAAGGAATTGTTGGTCACAAGTAGTGAAGTAGGAATGAGAAGGTGCATCTGGCTAGAATGTAGCAGATGAGAGTGAAGCAAATGACGTGAGATCAAGGAGTGCTAGTGTGCTAGTGTGAGAAATCCAGGCTAATTACATTTGTAGTGAAAGTGAAAGTGCTAGTCTCTCAGTCTTGTCCGACTCTTTGCGATCCTGTAGACTGTAGCCTGCCAGGTTCCTCTGTCCATGGGATTCTCCAGGCAATGTTACTGGAATGGGTTGCCACTTCTTTCTCCAGGGGATCTTCCTGACCTAGGGATCGAACCTGGGTCTCCCATATTGCAGACAGATTCTTTATCATATGAACTACCAGGGAAGCTCATTTGTGAACAGTACTCAAAAAGTTCAACCATTGGAAATAAGAGTATAAAATCTCAGAAAGAGGACAAAGCCCATGATACAGATTTGGGATTATCTGCCATATCGATGATATTTAGGATCATGAGATTGAATGAAAATTTATCATTAGAGAACAGAAATGGCCCCAAGAGAGGGGTAGACTAGTCCTAACATGTGTTTATATGCTCTGAAACTCTGTAAAACACTGGCTTTTTAAAAATATTTCAGTCGAGCTTAGGGAGGGAAGTTCAGAGAAGATGGGGTAGACAGGTAGTTGCTGGAGGCTTCATTAAGAAGGTAGGGTCCAATTCAGAATGTTTCAGAACTAATAGCAGCAGCCCTAGAGAACAGGGTTGAATTCTGTACTTACAGCAGAGATTTGTCTTCTGTTTTGTTTAGTTCTGTCACCTTGGAAATTCAATAAATATCATTCTCTTGGAGCTTGCATACTCCTGGCATGGAGCAGCTATGTCCTGGCCAAGACATGAACCCGAGGGTTCTTCAATTTGTAATCTCAGATTGCTTTCTCCCCCTCTCAGAGGGCATTCTTTGAAGGGATATTTGCTGTTATCTTTCCTGATGCAGGAAGTAATATTTAGCAGCTCTTAGCAATTTATATTCAGATAATTGCACTAATCCTTTGTGGAATTTTCTTTAATTCTTGTGGATATCATACAACCGAATTTTAGCTTTTGTTTTTGGAAGGTTTATTCAAGCTTTTATTAAAAAAAATCATAAATGGTTCTTCATGTTATACCTTTTTTAGCTCATTAGAAGTAAAAAACAAAATTAAGGTGACACAGAAGAGCCCACTATTTAGGATCTTATATGCTCTTCCCTAGTTATCATAGATTTTCCTCCAATTTTGCAATATCTTCTAATTCCAGATAGTTCTTCTGCCTTTAAAACTGGCCCTCAAGCTAATGTTGACCTGGAAACATCTAGAAATTGCTAATCCTGTCAGCTCAGAAACTGCTACTGGATAAAAAGCTTCTGAAAGTCATCATTACTCCTATTCTCTTCCCAAAGCAATAAAAAACCACCTATCAGTCAAAATCCAAACAGGAAAACAGAAAGCATCGGTTTTCAGAAGAGATGGATTAATTTTTTTTTTTTTTTCCTTTTAGCCATCCCACATGACCTTTCTGGGGATCTTAGTCCCCTGATCAGGGACTGAATCCACGTCTCTGCATTGGAATCACAGTCTTAACCACTGGATTGCTGAGGAAGTCCCTTGAAGAGACTGAATTTAATGTAAGGAGTTTGTTGCTGCTACTGCTGCTAAGTTGCTTCAGTCGTGTCCGACTCTGCGCGACCCCAGAGACGGCACCCCACCAGGCTCCCCTGTCCCTGGGATTCTCCAGGCAAGAACACTGGAGTGGGTTGCCATTTCCTTCTCCAGTGCATGAAAGTGAAAAGTGAAAGTGAAGTCCCTTCAGTCGTGTCCGACTCTTCGTGACCCCATGGACTGCAGCCCACCAGGCTCCTCCGCCCATGGGATTTTCCAGGCAAGAGTACTGGAGTGGGGTGCCATTGCCTTCTCTGAAAGAGTTTGTTACAGATGTCTAAAATGGCTAAGAAGCTAAACAGGGAATGGTTGAGTAATCAATCATGTTCATCTACGTGGGGGCCATCACCACCCAAGGGCTAGAGGGATAGAGAGAGATGAGTATGTGACTAGAACCTAGAGGTTCTACTCAGAGGTGGCTGAGGCTGCCCAGGGCAGGGAGAGGAGGTTACCCACCCACCCATATGTGCCCTTTTTTCCATCTTTCCAATCTGCCATCAGTGCCTCTCACTGGTCAAACTCAGACAGAAGCAATTGGCAAAGAAGGCTGGAAATCATATGCTTCAGAGCACAGCCTTCCTGCTAATAGTAAGGATAGCAGGGGCAAAGTAAGAAATGGTTCTGAGGTCAAACAGGTCTGGGACTGCCACAGAGCATTCTAGACTATAGTTCAAGAATGACAAAGGAATTCCAGTACTATTCCACAATTCATAAGGGTAAATGCAGTAAAAATAAGCAAAAGAGCTCCATTTAATTAGAAGGATCCCATTCAGAGAAAGCACAGTTACAGGGTCAAGCACATCTTTTATCATCTGTCTTAAATAAAGTATGTATATTTTATGATAATCAAGTCTGTACATATCAAGAGTACTGAATATACATCAAAGTAAGATTGAGAAGAAAAAAGTCACATTTTGTGCACAGTAGTTTTCCACCAGGATTGCTGAAACTCTTGACTTCAAGACAGATTTTGGTACACATCTCTTTCTTTGGCAGAGGTATACCAAGTATAGTCAGTCTGTTATTTCCTCTAGTTTTTCAGTGATATGTTAAGAATAGGATATAACACCAAAACATCTCTGAAAGTCAACTAGCTGATTTTAACTACTATGAAAAGTGTGAAATTTAATTTCACACTGGACAAAGAATCCAACCTGAAAAGCCAAATTTACAGTCATGAAGTTCTTCATGTGTTGTATTAAGGTGGTCTGAGTGGGTTAAAGTGCTCCTGCTTATTTGTTTGTAAAATGTAGTTAAACCAAATCTCCTCTAGCTACATCAGAGGGTTATTGTGAGGGCAAAAGAATGCTTAGAAAGTACTTTGAAAATATATAATTAGGTACAAATGTGAAGCAATATTATCCATGCTAACTTGTCAGTTGAGAAATATTTAATACCTGACATTTCTGTAGCACAGTCATAAAAAGTATGACATAGTAAGTAGTATTATCATGGTTCCCTAGCTTGACCTATAAGATATAATAGTCTAAAAAGAATGACTCAGAATTTACCAGCAGAAGTAACTGAGGCTGTACAGGTCTCCAGATGCTGCAAATCGTCAGTATGGATGACTGTGGTCCATGTGCTAAACAAACAAATGAGCAAGTAAGTGATGGTCTGCCCAAACTGGAAATTTGTAGCCAAGAAACAACTGTAATTTTAAAGAAACAAACTCTTAAAGGAATAGCCAAACAAGACATGCTTTATCTTAATTTTCTCTTGTTCAGAAAGGAGTTTTACTCCAACACATAATGAATGGGAGCATTTCCTGGGTCCGACTGATTCCATTACTAAAATTATAACTCAGATTATATAGGAATTCATCTACATCCTGGGTCTTCAACCAAATTCAGTCAGTTATTTTCTTGACTACATTTCTTGAGATTTTATAATCCTCTGTGGGTGGAAAAAAGCAAAGTTTTATACAGATAAGGTCAACAAAGATTAAAGCTAAAATGGGGAAATAGTATTTTAATTTTACAGGGCAGCAGATGTAGGAGCGTATCTTTCAACCTCTCAATCTTTCTGTAAGGGAGCAGGGGTCAGGGTGTAGCTAAGGGACAGTGGAAGGAAAGACTGTGGTTACCTGAGGCCACTCTCTAGGACTTTTGTTTTCAATGAAGGTTTTGCTTAGTAGTGAGTAGAGTCAAACTATAAAGAAAGCTGAGCACCGAAGAACTGGTGCTTGTTGGAGAAGACTCGAGAGTTCCTTGGACTGCAAGGAGATCCAACCAGTCAATCCTAAAGGAAATCAGTCCTGAATATTCATTGGAAGGACTGATGCTCAAGCTGAAACTCCAATACTTTGGCCACCTGATGTGAAAAAATGACTCATTGGAATGGACCCTGATGCTGGGGAAGACTAAAGCCAGGAGAAGGCGATGACAGAGGATGAGATGGTTGGATGGCATCACTGAATCGATGGACACGAGTTTGAGCAAGTTCCGGGAGTTGGTGATGGACAGGGAAGCCTGGCATGCTGCAGTCCGTGGGCTCACAAACAGAAACAACTGAGCCACTGAACTGAACTGAAGTAGTGATAATTGGCCAATTATTCTTGTAACACAAGATGATGTGATAGCACTGTGACCCTCTTCAGGGCCAATTTTATACTTCTTCCAAGGAACATTTAGCAGTGTTTGTAGACACTTTTTGTTTTTACACTCTACTCATTAGAACTCTATTGAATAGAGGCCAGGAAGGCTAGAGGACAGTTCCCCACCCAATCCTCAGCAAGATTAGCAAGAAACTGTGGCTTGGTATTGATGTTTGAGATAATATCAAGCCTGAAAGGTCAGTAATGTTGAGGGTTAAGATCTTCTGGGCTAGTCACAGTGCTAGGTGCTAGGTCATAGTGATGAAAAAAAGCAAAGCATCTTGCTTTCATGACAATTCATTTGGAGAAAATGTTATTCAAATAGTAGTCTAAAAAATAATTTTTTAAATGTAAACTATGAGTATTTTTTGAAGGGACGATAGATCACTTTATGAAAGCATATACAACAGAAGGATTTTGATATGCTCAGAAAAAGCAGTTACAGACTTTTTTAAAAAATGAAATGACTTGTTTTAGATAATGGAGAAGGAAATGACAACCCACTCCAGTATTCTTGCAAGAGAGTCAGAAGTGATTTAGCAACTAAATTTCCACCATCACCAATCATAGCTAAAGTATCAGAATTTTTTAGTAATCAGGGTTTTCCTGAATTTACAGATTCAGGATTTTAATCATGCCAATATTGCTCAACTGGCTTTTGAAATGTTTTCTTTGGTTACAGTAATAAAATTGTATATAACTAAAACATTGTTATTATTATTATTTTTTCTTTGCTATGGCCTATAGTTCTATGGGCTTCCCAGGTGGCACTAGAGGTAAAGAACCTGCCTGCCAATGCAGGAGACATAAAAGACATGAGTTCGATCCTTGGGTTAGGAAAATCCTCTGGAGGAGAGCATGGCAACCCACTGCAGTATTCTTGTCTAGAGAATCCCATGGACAAAGGAGCCTGGTACGCCATTTGCCATAGGGTCAAAGAGTCGGACATGACTGAAGTGACTTAGCACACACAGAGTTCCATATCCTAAATTTAAAATGTAGCAGTGGAAAAAAACAAACAACAAACTTGAAAATGTTCTTTAGAGAAAGGCTGCCTGTTTTTCAGCTATATAGAAGACTTCAACACACACACAATTTTTTTTAAGATTTATGCATGATTTAGCCTAGTATTTTTCAAGATCTTGTTTTTTGTGTGTTTGTGTCATATTTTTTCTCTTACAGAAGATCAGACCAAAACACATGATATTCTGAAGTTGTTTTTTTTTAATGAAGAAATTACTATTTGAGATAATTACATTTTCTCATCTTCCATTCATTCCTTAAGTCCATCTATCTGTTTTTGAGCATTTCTGTTTCAACTACAACTATTTTAATGCAAGATCTGAAAAGTCATAATTGGATGTCATTAATTGTGGACAAAACAGAATCTTTTGTGAGTTCTCTTGACTCTTAGTTTTTATTCTACTGCTATTTCTTATTTATTCTACTCCCTAGCCCACTCCTTTCCCCTGTGTCTCCCTTCTTCATTGTATTGTTGTGTTTTCTTTTCCTGCCCTGATATATATTCAGTCCATTATATTTACAAAGATCTGTTGTTAACGACTTTATTTTTCAGTTCATATAGAGAACTTACTAACTCTGTGGTTCATATCATCTCCTTGAAGAACTAGAAACACATAGGCACTGACAGAATCTGTTTAAAATGTCTGAATATCTAAACATATACATATTTAATATTCATTTCAGATAATATACAAATAGGCCTTCCCTGGTGGCTCAAACAGTAAAGAATCCGCCTGCAACACAGGAGACTTAGGTTCGATCCCTGGTCAGGAAGATCCCCTGGAGAAGGGAATGACTAGCCACTCTAGTATTCTACTGGAGGATCCCATGGACAGAGGAGCCTGGCTGGCTACAGTCCATGGGGGTCTCAAAGAGTTGGACACAACTGAGTGACTAACACAATATATAAATAAATTCTATTACTGAAGCAGTTCAACTTGATCCTGTTCACATATTCCTAGTTTGTCTTCGTCAAAATCTGCTTCTCCAACCTGTATCACCTTTGCTTTTAAGATCTTTGTGGTATTTCAACATTTCTATCAAAGTCTTAAAGCTGACTTTTGAAAAGAAAACAAATCTTTCCCCTTACTTCTCAGGTGGAGGGATCTCTGGCGCTTAGACTCTCATGTCTGCCAAGCCCGTCATTCCTACTCCCATCATCACCTCTCCAGGGATGGTCTCATTATTTCACACCTGACCAACTGCATCATTCTGCCAACTGGTGACCCCTGTCCAAGCATATCACTACATCCTCCTTCCCATAATTTCACATATTGTTAACAAAATAACCCTGGGACTTCCCTGGAGATTAAGGGGTTTAGACTCTGTGCTTCCACTGCAGAGGACACAAGTTCTAATCCCTGGTCAAGGAACTAAGATTCAGCATGGCCAAAAACAAGAAAAAAAACCTCAAAATAACAACAAAAAACCCCACAGTAACCAAGTAACTCAATATTCTCCCAAACAATAATTTATTCCTCAAAAGTTCAATGAATTCTCTTTACTATCATAATAATATTCATATATTTCATTCTTTGTTCTACATATAGCCTCATACAAACCTTTCTCCTGAGATCTTTTTAAAATTTTTAAAATTTCCCTTTTTAAAATTTCCTTCTGAGAATATTCCTGCAATATTCTGCAATATTCCTTCTGAGAGACTCCTAAAGGACTTTTCTGACTACAGATCCTGTATGGTCACTTCTTACTCAATATTTATTACATGCATCATGTACAGTATTTGAGACTTCACTAAACTACCTTATACTAGTGTCTTGGTTCTATTCAACTCATTTCTTTTCTTTTTTTTTTCAACTCATTTCTTTCAAATCATATTGTAAGATCCTATGGATGAGATGGAGGCCTTAAACTTCTTTAAAATTTTATTTTAAAATATTTTCTCTTCAACATCTAGCTACTGCCCCAAGTCTACTGAACATAAAAGATATTTGGTGATTACACTAATGATGTTTACTGTTTGTTACAAGAAGAAAAACTATTTCTCAGTAACATATAATAACACAGAGAAGATAAAGCAGTAACTTTACTATCAAAAATGTCTTAATTTCTAAATTAAACTTAAAAGGTTTCACACAGCAAAGTAAACTATAAACAAAGTAAAAAGACAAACCTCATAATTGGTAAATAGCAAATGAAACCACTGACAAAGGACTAATTTCAAAAATATATAAGCAGCCCAAACAAATCAATACCAGAAAAACAAACAACCCAATCAAAAAGTGGACAAAAGACCTAAACAGACATTTCTCCAAAGAAGATATACAAATAGCTAATAAACACTTTAAAAGATGTTAAACATCGGTCATTATTAGAGAAATGCAAATCAAAACTTCAGTAAGATATCATCACACAATGGTCAAAATGGCCATCATCAAAAAATCTACAAACAATAAAATCTGGAGAGTGTGTGGAGAAAAGGGAACCCTCTTGTGGTGTTGGTGGAAATGTAAATTGATACAGCCACTATGGAGAACAGTAGAGAAACTTTAAAAACTAGGAATAAAACTACCACATGACCCAGCAATCTTATTATGAGGCATATATCCTGAGGAAACCAAAATTGAAAAAGACACATGTACCCCAATATTCACTGCAGCTCTATTTATAATAACTAAGACGTAGAAGCAACCCAGATGTCCACTGACAGATGAATGAATAAAGAAGCTGTGGTACATATATACAGTGGAATATTGCTCAGCCATAGAAAGAACACATCTGAGTCAGTCCTGATGAGGTGGATGAACCTAGAACCTATCATACAGAGTGAAGTAAGTCAGAAAGAGAAAAATAAATATTGTATATTAATGCATATATATGGAATCTAGAGAGATGGTGCTGATGAACCTATCTGCCTGGCAGCCATGGAGACAAAGACATAGAGAACAGACTCATGCACATGGCTAGGAGGGCAAGGAAGGAGAGGGTGGCTTGTATGGAAAGTAACATGGAAACATACATTACTGTATGTAAAATAGATAGCCAACGGGTTTTGCTGTAATAGCCAGGAAACTCAAACCAGGGCTCCGTAACAACCTAGAGGGAAGGGATGGATGGAGAGGGAAGTGGGAGGGGTGCTCAAGATGGCGAGGGAGGCATGTGTAAACCTATGGCTGATTCATGTTGATGTTTGGTAGAAACCAACACAATACTATAAAATAATTATGTTTCAATTAAACAAAAAATTAAAAATTTACTGAATATTGTTAAGTATCAACCGTAAGCAATCTATTCAATAGCATTTAAGGATAACGTCAATTCAGCATGATCTCAGGCTTCCTTTGTACCTCAGGGAAATGTATTTCAGAATGAAGCAGTTTTGAATAAAAGTACAGGTTTATTTCATTTTCTCATAGGAAAAAAACTCCATAAAACATAATTTTCAATAAATGCATGTTCTCCTATATATTTACTTTTGCCATCAAATTCCAAAACACAGTAGAAATGAGAGATTCAAAATTTCGTCACAGCCACATAGCCTATAATTCTATCAACAAAAGTTCTATCCATTCACCATAAAGCCTTGAATATGTAGAAGTAGGAAATTAAACTAATTGATGTAAACCCAACTAAGCACTCATTATGAGACTGGCTCTTCCATTTCCTCTCCAAGGATGTAGAGGTGTGTTCTACATCCTGAAAATAACAGACTGACTGAGTTTACATTGCATGGCTACAAGCAATAGTTACTGGACAAGTGAACAGGACACAAAGTCACCTGAGCTGATTGATTGGTGTGTGGCAGGGAGATGAAAGGAGAAGGCAATGGCAACTCACTCCAGTACTCTTGCCTGGAAAATCCCATGGGCAGAGGAGCCTGGTAGGCTGCATTCCATGGCGTCGCTAGGAGTCAGACATGACTGAGCAACTTCACTTTCACTTTTCACTTTCATGCATTGGAGAAGGAAATGGCAACACACTCCAGTGTTCTTGCCTGGAGAATCCCAGGGACGGGGGAGCCTGGTGGGCTGCCGTCTCTGGGGTCGCACAGAGTCGGACACGACTGAAGTAACTTAGCAGCAGCAGCAGCAGGGAGATGAAATGATGACTAGTTTTCTCTTTCCCTCTAACAGCCAACAGCACGTGAACATTATTTGTTAGACTATTCTGACCTAGTCTTAACAGTTTTTCACTTTGATTCATAGAAATGAAAGCTGAAATTGCTCTCCCCTACATCAACTGGAAGAAATCAATATGACAGTAAAAATATTGCTGATTCTAGGGTTATAGAATATCAAAGTCATAAGCATGAACTTGAATTTTTTTTTAAGTAAAAGACTGAGTACTTTTTGGAGGAAATTTAAATAGATGGTGCTAAAGCACCATTAAAGTGAAGTGTTAGTTGCTCAGTTCTGTCCTACTCATTGTGACCCAAGGACTATAGGCCCCCCAGATTCCTCTGTCCATGGAATTCTCCAGATATGAATACTGAAGTGGGTTGCCATTTTCTTTTCCAGGGGATCTTCCCAACCTAGGGATTGAATCCAGGTCTCCTGCATTGCAGGTAGATTCTTGACCATCTGAGCTACCAGGGAAGCCCAAAGTACCCTTAAGAAGTTACAAATAAATCAACGAAGTCTACATATCATGAAGTGTCACTGTATCATACATCAAGTTCAATATATGGCAAAGGAAAAAGAAGCATGATACAAAATTATTGTGTAATTGTGACAGTATTTATGAATATTGCTATGAATATGCTATGAATGCATCAATATGGTCTTTTGGATATACCCAATACCAAAACATAGAAGGGAATAAAAGTAAAAAGAAAAAAGATTAACAATATATGTGTTAGTTTATATTTTAGAGTTTCAGCATCAGTTGATGGTTCAATAACAGTAAAATAGGCTTTTTACTTTGTAACATAAAGTATTTTGTAAATGAAATTTCCATTCATAATCTTCTCATTATCTCTTTATAAAGAATCATAATACATACTATTACACATTTACTGCTATTTAACTTGATGTTAGACAGTAAGCATCAGAAAGACATTAGTGTCTAGCAGTAGTGATGATCTAAATATTTTTAGCACGTATTATGAGCTTAGTCTTTCTCTTCATCTATTATTATTTTGCAACATGTCATTTATGATGACTTCATTTCTTTACTTACTATCAATTTCTTTTTGACATATACTTACAAAGACTGCTATAAAATGAAGGTTTATCTATGCTCTGTGTCTCCAAGCTTACCTTGTTTCTGTAAATGAACCTACTGCCATGAAACTATGAGTGGTTTTAAGCATGGGAAATTGGTGATCTTAATCTTCTTCTTCCTGAAACAAGACTTTTTTGACACCTGGTTGGAAATGGGTTAATGTCTTAAGAGTGATCACATGTGCATGCTAGAAATTTGAAATTAAAGTTGACATCCAAGATGTTGTGGTGGGAAAATTAACTTACAAAATTAAATTTGTCTGTCCAAGGTGATTTTTTAAGTAAATACTTCTCTCATTTATAATTATAAATTGTCATCCCTAAAGTAAAAAATGCAATCATTACTTTAGATGCATATTTCAACAATTTTATGAATCACTGTGATTGTGACAAACATGTGTTTGAGCATATTTAAATATTTTACTAGTGAAGGGTATGTACAAAGATCTAGTTACAAAGATGTTCATCATTAAATTGTTTTTGACACAGGACACTTCCAAAAATATATAAATACCAAATAAAGGAAATTTGTTTTAATAAAATTATGCTTAAACATTAAGACATAAAAATATGCCACAAAGAATATTTAATATCATGAAAAAAGAATAATATGCTAAGTAAGAAAGATATGTCAAAACTGTATGCATAATATGATCTCATATAAAAAATGAAATTTAGATATGTGTCAATTAGAAGAACAGAAATTCAGCGATAAATTGAAGTTTTCTATGGGTAAGGAATTTGCACAGTATTTTTATTTTTAACCTCTTGTTCTTTAGTGTTCTATTTAGCAAGCATGTTGAATTTTTTTCATGTTACTTTTTAACTGAGAAAAATGATCACTGGTATAATGAAAAAGGTTTACTTCATGGGATTACATAATTCACCAGAGAGTGTTTTGTACACAATTTTTAAATAAGTTGAGACAAAATTACTTTCTAATTTTCTTGCTTATGCTATCCTTTATCACTTTTGACCCCAACTAATTTTGATGGTGGATGTTAGATTTTCTAACACTGAGCTCTTCTAACAAATAGTATAAAATTCAAACTGAAAAATCAAATAAATTCAAAAAATACTTTTGTGCCCAGTGTGTTCCAGACACAAAGAGAACCAGATGAGAAAGATAGAGCCTCTTTCCTTAAAGGCTCATAATTAAGAAAGCATAAGACAAGTGTTCTTAAAAGTATGCCCCTCCAAAAAACACACAAGTAAAGAGACACTGGAAACATACGGTTTTAGATGTGACACTCTAAGGAATTTCTAGGTGTTTGCCAGCAAAATCCTAAAATGCAAAACACGTCAGAGAAATTCACAAAGCCTCAGGAGCCTTATACTACAAAATATTATATTATAGTGACACCTTCAACTTATTTCTTTCAGGATAACTATAAATAAATAAAATGCATCACATTGTGTTTTTTAGTTTAATGAGTTCTGCATCCACTTCCCTTGAAACAACACTCATGGCTATTAATGGATTATTCTCATCTAGTGCTGTATCAATTAGAGGAACAAATTGGAAAAAGACAGGATGTAAATCAACCCTTTTTCAAACACAGAGGGCAAGTAGATGAACCAATATATATACCCTAAGGTCTTGGCTGCAAAATAATTTCTGCCTCTAGGAAGAATCTTAGGGAAAAAAATAGCATCTTTTGCTTGCATTAGTTTTTGTTTGTTTTTGATAAGATAGCCTGATATATTTGATTAATATAATATTAATAACAAAAATTTGGAGACTATAATGATCATTTCTGAATGGTTATCCACAAAACTAAGAACATTTATATAAATTAAACTCAAATAATTTATCAAATTTTGTTACATGGTAATTTCGTTACATGACCTTCAGAATACATTATTCTTAGTAATGCCAAAATAAATGTTTAAATGCAAACAGCTGAGAAGACCAAGCACAGAAAATATTAAATCTTTTTCTTAGAAAATTAACTATTTTTTAAGATATAATGAGAGCTCATCGGGATTTGTCATAGGCTGATGAATATAAATGACTGTTTTTTTCCCTCACATTGTCTTATTTATCCCAATATTTATATAGAGCAAGTTCTCTTTCCTAGTTGAATAATTGGAAATTATCCAGTTGGACAAAGATCAGAACCAGCTCAATGCTGTATTCATCACCTAGAGCACTGTTGGCCTTCAGTCAATGTTAAATATTAATAACAATAAAAGCTTCCGTAAGCAAACCCAGACAAAGCACAAGGGATTATGAGCAATCACTCACTCTAACACCAACAACTTCACCCTGATCAGAAAAGATCATCTACAGGACAAGGAGACAGATTCCCTTATCCTGTTCAGACCTCTGGAGTTAGCTGCACTACATTATGACAGCTTTGTAGTGAATCAACAGTAAGGTCTAAAAACCAGGAAATTAACTGAAGCAATTTAATGGTAGACCTCTTAAAGTGCTCTCTTTTAGTGATTATTGTTTGTTTTCTTGTTTCTAGAAGCAAAGTTAGATTCTAAGTTGGTCTGTAGATGTTACCCTGGCCTCTTAAATTTGCACCACTCCCTCCATCATTCTCAGATCAGGAAAGGGAATGGACATTAATAATCATTATGTATTATAAACATTTAAATAAAAACAAACAGATTCTGCTAAGAACCTCATTTCCAGCCTGGCTCTTATATGATGTGTTCTAGGGTTGCCTTGTAACAACATATGGGAAAGACATCAAATGTTCCCAAACGACCTTGGCAAAACCACAACTGTGAAATTTCTAGCAGAATATCAAGGGCTGTATTTGCAACCATGAAATAAAGGAGTAGATTTTGGCAGGATCAACAATTCTATCCTCTCTTTGCAACAAAACAGAAAGTCCAAGAACTTCTCTATACAGTTTCAATTCATATAATAAAAGTAACCTTTTCTGTAATTGATTGTAATTTTTTCCCATTGCTTTTCTTAATGTTGTCTGTGTTATTTTCTATTGCTATCTTTCAAGATGATAAATGCAAAACAGAAGGCTCACACTAATTACTGTACTATAGCTGTCCTTCACTCACAATAATTCAACATGTTAATACCTTGCATCTTAAAGGCTAAAATCATTCCACTTTTTGCCTTCTAATTTGTTACAATTTCTGAAGAAGCATAATGTGACAATGAAACTCTAGCTCTGAAACCTCACAGTGTATTAATGAGTGAATGCTGCAGGGAGGAAAAGATTATTAAGGATCAACTGATTCAAATTTTAGTTATCAGTTATCAAGGGGTTATAATCCTTTATGGACAATACCGATATACACAGGAAACCTGACACTAATGGAATATAACAAATGTAAGTGAAAAAAATGACCTAGCCAGAGACAATATTTACACAAAATATATTAAAACATTCATGGTAGTGAAAATGTATTGTCTCTAAATACTGGATATTTCACGCAATGAATATTTTAAGTGTGGACTATCTCACGTTCTGAATATGAAACTATACTTTGTGTATTAAAGTGATCAGATCAACAAAGCTTACCTAGAGTATGGCAAACTGGCATTGCTCTCCAGGGCCCTTTGTGTAGCCCCGTGTGCTATTAGAGTCTCTGGGCAGCTGCTGTGCAGAGACCAAGCAGGCAGCACAGAGAGGGAAGGTGGTCTCTCCACCATTTAGTGATAAAAAGACCCTTGGGGGGCTCATATTAGGTCACAAGCTTATCTGCCACCATATAACAGGAACCTGTCCAAACACCCTTTTTCTATTTCTCACAGTCCTCTTGTGGCATAACATGTAGAATGTGTGGGTATGTCCCTGCACATGCATATTTGGCCTTTTCCAATCTGTTCTCAACATAGCAGCCAGAATCCTCTTTACAGAACATATCAGACCCAGTCACACAACTGCTTTTCCACTGCACTTAGGACAAAATCCAAACTCTTTTGGTTACAAGACCCTGCCTAATCTGGTTTCTACCCAGTATCAACTTCTTGTTAGGTCACTTACCCAGTGGTTTGTGTAAGCACCAGTGCTTCTGGCCTCCTTTCTGTTTCTTGAATAAGCCAGGATTATCGCCCACTTTTGAGACTTTGCATTCTTCTTTCCCTATGCCTAGAAAGTGTTTCCCCAGTTTTGAATAGAAGACTCTTGAGAGTCCCTTGGACAGCAAGGAGATCAAATTAGTCCATCCTAAAGGAAATCAACCCTGAATATTCATTGGAAGGACTGATGCTGAAGCAGAAGCTCCAGTATTTGACTGCCTGATGTGAAGAGTTGACTCACTGGAAAAGATCCTGATTCTGGGAAAGACTGAGGATAGGAGGAGAAGGGCGTGACAGAGGATGAGATGGTTGCATGTCATCACTGACACAATGGAGATGAGTTTGAGCAAACACAGGGAGATGATGAACAGAGAAGCCTGGTGTGCCGCAGTCCATGGAGTTGCAGAGTAAGACATGGCTTAGTGACTCAACAACAGCAGTTCTGAGTGTGCCTCTTCCTTCCCTTTTTCCAGGTCTTAATTCTGATGTCACCTTCACAGGGAGCCCCTCTATGTCCCTGAAACACCCTCTCGAGGTTATTTGCCATCATTCTATATGTTTTCTATGAGCTTAAAATAATCTATCATTATTTGCTCTTAGTAATTTGGGGGAGATCGCCCTGTCTTTTCAGATGTTCCCGCTAGAATACAGCTTCATGAGGGTGACAACCACTCATTTTCTACACTGCTGTATCATCAATTTTGGCCCTTAGTGGCAAGTCAGTAAATATTTGTTGTTGAATAAACACATAAACAAATAAACGTTGAGTTAATGGAAATCGGGGACCAGTAGTCTTTGGATATAATTCATTCTAACCTACATGTTTAAGTAATTTATTACAAATTTCAGTTTCACCGAAAAGATGATCAAAATAATCAGCTTTCCTCTTTTGTATTTATCTTTCCTAAAATTTATATGCCCTCGTCAAGGAAGGAAAAGTTATGTTGAACACCTGCACATTAAGTTGTTATACATCTCATCCACCTGTGTGGATGCATGTTATAGACAGGGGCACAGAATTCAAAAAAAGTTAAAAATCTAGCTGCTTCTACAAATAATCTATCTATTACTTGTCTATTACCATAAAGATCAGATACAAACTTAAGTGTTCCTAACTCCTTGGACTGATTTTACATTATACCTTGACTGCTTTCATTGTCAGGGATAAATAACATCAGGCAGAATCTGATGAAAACTTTAAATCAACTTAAAAATTTCTTGCTATGTGGATTAAAAAAAGGTTTATGCCATGACATTGATAGTCAAAGAAACAATGAGAAATTAAACTGTTGGGCACATCATAATATTCTTAGTATTCATTATGAAGTTTTTGAATTCTTAACTTAGCTTGTTATTACACCAAGTAAACAAAGCTGAAAATGTATCCAGAAAAATAAAATATATAAGCTTAGCTTACTAAATTATATTCTAATGATCAGAAAAGATGAATTCACTGCTAAGGGAATATATCACAAAATAAATGGATGTTTTTATTTATTACAATCATCTATCCAATTTTAAAATCTGTATTGTTTCTTAATTTTATTGGTCATAACAATGAATAATAATATTTGCTTATAATTTAATGTCTTATGTTTTTATAAATGAGAATGAGAGAATTTCCCCAGAGGGGACTAAAATTCTCTATCAGTAAATACTTATTTTACTACATTACAAAGGTTTAAATTTTGTAATAATTTTCAAAGTAGACTTTCTAAATAATCACTGTTAGAAATGTTAAAGGAAAAAGCAAACTGACAAAGGTAGTTTCTTTTGTACATATTTTAAAACTTTGTAATAAGTTAGACAAGAAAAAAACCTCATGACCTCACTTATATATGAAATGTAAAATTGTTGAATATATAAGTAGAGAATAGAATGATGGTTACCAGAAGCTGAGAGGTGGGGGAAACACAGAGATGGTCAAAGGGTACAAAGTAGAAATTATATAAAATGAGTAAGTCTAGAGATTTGATGTATAGTATATGACTATAGTTAATAATATTGTGTTGAATACTGGAAATATGCTAAGAGAGTATATTTCAGGTGCTTTTTATTACAACAATTAAAAGGGTAACTAGATGAGGAGAAGATATAGATAAGTTTGACTGTAGTAATCACTTCACTGTGAAAATGTACATTTAATCATCACATTATATGCCTTGAATATATACAATTTTTATCTTAATAAAATGGGTTTGAGGAGAGAGGAAAGAAGAGACAGATCCTTCTAGAAATAAAAGGACCCAGAGTGAGGATAAACAGAATTCAATATTCTGTTATTTTTGCAGAGGATGGACTATCAATTCTTCATTTCTTAGCAGAAGTAGTCATAGGGAACAGAGCATTTCTATAATAGTAAATGGCAACCCACTCCAGTACTCTTGCCTGGAAAATCCCATGGATGGAGGAGCCTGGTGGGCTGCAATCCATAGGGTCGCTAAGAGTCGGACACGACTGAGCAACTTCACTTTCACTTTTCACTTTCATACATTGGAGAAGGAAATGGCAACCCACTCCAGTGTTCTTGCCTGGAGAATCCCAGGGACGGGGTAGCCTGGTGGGCTGCCGTCTATGGGGTCGCACAGAGTCAGACACGACTGAAGCAATTTAGCAGCAACAGCAGCAGCAAACCTCCAAAAGCCAGATCCTCCTTTAAAACAATGAAGGCATGGCAAAATTGGTCAACGTCCATTTTTCCAGAGCTCTGGAAATTAAACAAAGGATTAATCTGAGGAGCATTTACTTAAGAAAAATGTCTGAGATGGTAAGAACAGCAAGGTCTGTGGTGCTTTAATTTGTTCTCTTCACATTCTCTTCTTCATAACTCTGTTGTAGCCTTGAAAACTTTGAAACCAAGGTTTCTGTGAAAAATAGCAGACTAGTAGCTCCCAGAGAAAACAGAATGGCTTTGGAGTGTCTCAAAAAGTTTTATCCCCAAATAGCTATCAACATTTTGACCTTTCTGGAAGCTGTTTGAAAATTCAAATTCAGAGGGTTTATCTTTGAACTGACTCAGTGGGGAAAACCCTATTCCCAGAACAGCACTGAAAAACAAGCAGTAACAACTGTTTCATGCTGTAACTGCCTGAGATTGTAATACCAGTTTGGGCAAGAGAGCTGGAGGAATCAGGCTCCTTGACTTCAAACTATACTATAAAGCTACTGTCATCAAGACACTGTGGTAATTGTATACAGAAACAGAAATATAGATAAATGGACAAGATAGAAAGCCCAGAGATAAACCCATATACCTATGGGCAATTACTCTATGACAAATGAGGCAAGAATATACAGTGGTGAAAAGACAGTCTTGTCAATTAGTGGTGCAGGAAAAACTGGACAGCTACATGTAAAAGAATAAAATTAGAACCTTTTCTAAATCCCATATACAAAAATAAATTCAAGATGGATTAAAGACCTAAATGTAAAACTGAACACTATAAAACTCTTAGAGGACAACATAAGCAGAGTACTCTTTGACATAAATTGCAACAATATCCTTTTCGATCCACTTCCTTAAGAAAACAAAAACAAAAATTAAACAAATGAGACCTAATTAAACTTAAAAGCTTTTGCACAGCAATGAAACCATATACAAAAAGACAACCCACAGAATGGGAGAAAATATTTGCTAACAATGTGACCTACAAAGGATTAATCTCTAAAATATACAAACATCTCAAGCAGCTGTGTCCAAAACAAAACAAACAAAAAAGAATAAAAAAATGAGCAGAAGATCTAAGCAGACATTTCTCCAAAGACGACATACAGATGGCCAAAAAGTACATGAAAAGATGCTCAGCATCACTAATTATCAAGAAAAGAAAATCAAAACTATAACAAGGTATCACTTCATACCAGTAAGAAAGACCATCATCAAAAAGTCTACAAACAATAAATTTTGGAGAGGGTGTGGAGTAAAGGGAACCTTCAGTGGGAGGATAAATTGGTACAACCACTATGGAGAACAGTATGCAGCAGCTGCTGCTAAGTCACTTCAGTCGTGTCTGACTTTGTGTGACCCCAAAGGCAGCAGCCCACCAGGCTCCTCTGTCCCTGGGATTCTCCAGGCAAGAACACTGGAGTGGGTTGCCATTTCTTTCTTCAATGCATGAAAGTGAAAAGTGAAAATGAAGTCGTTCAGTCGTGTCCGACTCTTAGTGACCCCATGGACTGCAGCCTACTAGGCTCCTCTGTCCATGGGTTTTCCAGGCGAGAGTACTGGAGTGGGAAGCCATTGCCTTCTCCACGAAGAACAGTATGGAGGTTCCTTAAACTAAAAATAGAACTACCATATGATCCAGCAGTTTCACTCTTGGGCATATATCTGAAGAAAAAGACATAATTTAAAAAGATATGCATCCCAATGTTCACTGCAGCATTATTTACAAATGGCCAAGTATCATATGATATTGGTTACATGTGGAATCTAAAAATGATATGATACAAGTGAACTTATTTACAAAACAGAAACAGACTCACAGACCTAAAAACAAACTTATGGTTGCCAAAAGGGAAACATTGGAGAGGTAGATAAATCAAGAGCTTGGGATGAACTAACCCATACTACTATATATAAGATAAACAACTAACAATTGCAAGGAACTCGCAAGAGTCTTCTCCAGCCACAGTTCAAAAGTATCAGTTCTTAAGTGCTCAACCTTCTTTATGGTCCAACTCTCACATCCGTACATCTATTCATGACTACTGGAAAAACTGTAGCTTCAACTATACGGACTTTTGTCAGCAAAGTAATGTCTCTGCTTTTTTTTTTAAAAAAGATTTTTTAATTTTTATTTTTTCTTTATTTTACTTTGCAATACTGTATTGGTTTTGCCATACATTGACATGAATCCACCACGGGTGTACATGCGTTGCCAAACATGAACCCCCCTCCCACCTCCCTCCCCATAACATCTCTCTGGGTCATCCCCTTGCACCAGCCCCAAGCATGCTGTATCCTGCGTTGGACACAGACTGGTGATTCAATTCTTACATGATAGTATACGTGTTACAATGCCATTTTCCCAAATCATCCCACCCTCTCCCTCTCCCTCTGAGTCCAAAAGTCTGTTATACACAGCTGTGTCTTTTTTCCTGTCTTGCATACAGGGTCGTCATTGCCATCTTTCTAAATTCCATATATATGTGTTAGTATACTGTATTGGTGTTTTTCTTTCTGGCTTACTTCACTCTGTATAATCGGCTCCAGTTTCATCCATCTCATCAGAACTGATTCAAATGAATTCTTTTTAACGGCTGAGTAATACTCCATTGTGTATATGTACCACGGCTTTCTTATCCATTCATCTGCTGATGGACATCTAGATTGTTTCCATGTCCTGGCTATTATAAACAGTGCTGCGATGAACATTGGGGTACATGTGTCTCTTTCAATTCTGGTTTCCTCGGTGTGTATGCCCAGCAGTGGGATTGCTGGGTCATAAGATAGTTCTATTTCCAGTTTTTTAAGGAATCTCCACACTGTTCTCCATAGTGGCTGTACTAGTTTGCATTCCCACCAACAGTGTAGGAGGGTTCCCTTTTCTCCACACCTTCTCCAGCATTTATTGCTTGCAGATTTTTGGATCGCAGACATTCTGACTGGTGTGAAGTGGTACCTCATTGTGGTTTTGATTTGCATTTCTCTAATAATGAGTGATGTTGAGCATCTTTTCATGTGCTTGTTAGCCATCCGTATGTCTTCTTTGGAGAAATGTCTATTTAGTTCTTCGGCCCATTTTTTGATTGGGTCGTTTATTTTTCTGGAATTGAGCTGCATATGTTGCTTGTATATTTTTGAGATTAGTTGTTTGTCAGTTGCTTCATTTGCTATTATTTTCTCCCATTCAGAAGGCTGTCTTTTCACCTTGATGATAGTTTCCTTTGTTGTGCAGAAGCTTTTAATTTTAATTAGATTCCATTTGTTTATTTTTGCTTTTATTTCCAGAATTCTGGGAGGTGGATCATAGAGGATCCTGCCGTGATTTATGTCAGAGAGTGTTTTGCCTATGTTCTCCTCTAGGAGTTTTATAGTTTCTGGTGTTACATTTAGATCTTTAATCCATTTTGAGTTTATTTTTGTGTGCAGTGTTAGAAAGTGATCTAGTTTCATTCCATACCAGTGGTTGACCAGTTTTCCCAGCACCACTTGTTAAAGAGATTGTCTTTACTCCATTGTATATTCTTGCCTCCTTTGTCAAAGATAAGGTGTCCATAGGTGTGTGGATTTATCTCTGGGCTTTCTATTTTGTTCCATTGATCTATATGTCTGTCCTTGTGCCAGTACCATACTGTCTTGATGACTGTGGCTTTGTAGTAGAGCCTGAAGCCAGGCAAGTTGATTCCTCCAGTTCCATTCTTCTTTCTCAAGATTGCTTTGGCTATTCGAGGTTTTTTGTATTTCCATACAAATCTTGAAATTATTTGTTCTAGTTCTGTGAAAAATATGGCAGGTAGCTTGATAGGGATTGCATTGAATTTGTAAATTGCTTTGGGTAGTATACTCATTTTCACTATATTGATTCTTCTGATCCATGAACATGGTATATTTCTCCATCTATTAGTGTCCTCTTTGATTTCTTTCATCAGTGTTTTATAGTTTCTATATATAGGTCTTTAGTTTCTTTAGGTAGATATATTCCTAAGTATTTTATTCTTTTCGTTGCAATGGTGAATGGAATTGTTTCCTTAATTTCTTTTTCTACTTTCTCATTATTAGTGTATAGGAATGCAAGGGATTTCTGTGTGTTGATTTTATATCCTGCAACTTTACTATATTCATTGATTAGCTCTAGCAATTTTCTGGTGGAGTCTTTAGGGTTTTCTATGTAGAGGATCATGTCATCTGCAAACAGTGAAACTTTTACTTCTTCTTTTCCAATTTGGATTCCTTTTATTTCTTTTTCTGCTCTGATTGCTGTGGCCCAAACTTCCAGAACTATGTTGAATAGTAGTGGTGAAAGTGGGCACCCTTGTCTTGTTCCTGACTTTAGGGGAAATGCTTTCAATTTTTCACCATTGAGGATAATGTTTCTCTGCTTTTTAATATGCTGTCTAGGTTTGTGATAGTTATTCTTCCAAGGAGCAAGAAATTGGTATAGATGATCTTATTTCCAAAGCAGAAACAGAGAACAAAACGAAACAGATGCATAGAGAACAAATGTATGGATACCAAGAGGGAAGGAGGGGGTGGGGTGAATGGGGGGATTGGGATTGGCATATATAGGCTCTTGATACTGTGAATAAAAGAGATAACTAATGAGAACCTACGTATAGCTAAGGAAACTCTACTCAATGCTCTGTGGTGACCTAAATGGAAAAGATATCCAAAAAAGACCTCCTTATTGCAAAATTTAGACTTATGTAGAAGAAAGTAGGGAAAAACACTAGGCCATTCAGGTATGACCTAAATCAAATCCCCTATGATTATACAGTGAGAGTGACAAATAAATTCAAAGGATTAGATCTGATAGACAGAATGCCTGAAGAACTATGGCAGAGGTTCATAACATTGTACAGGAGGTGGTGACCAAAACCATCCCAAATAAAAAGAAATGCAAGAAGGAGAAGTTGTCTGAGGAGACCTTATGAATATCTGAGAAAAGAAGAGAAGCAAAAGGCAAAGGGGAAAGGGAAAGATGTACCCAACTGAATGCAGAGTTCCAGAGAACAGCAAGGAGAAAGAAGAAAGCCTTTTTAAGTGAACAATGCACAGAAAGAGAGGAAAACAAAAGAATGAGAAAGACTAGAAATCTCTTCAAGAAAAGTGGAGGTACCAAGGGAACATTTCATGCAAAGATGAGCACAATAAAGGAAAGAAACAGCAAGAACCTAACAGAAGCAGAAGATATTAAGAAGAGATGGCAAGAATACACTGAAGAACTGTACAAAGTCTTAATGACCTGGATAACCATGATGGTGTGGTCACTCACCTAGAGCCAGATATCCTAAAATGTGAAGTACAGTGAGCCTTTGGAAGCATCACTACAAACAAAGCTAGTGGAGGTGCTGGAATTACAGCTCAGCTATTTTAAATCCTAAAAGATAATGCTGTTCAAGTGCTGCACTCAATATGTAAGCAAATTTGGAAAACTTAGTAATGGCCAAAGAGCATGGTAATGTTCAAAATCCTTCAAGTTGGCTTCAATAGTACTTGAACCTAGAACTTTCAGATATACGAGTTGGATTTAGAAAAGGCAGAGGAACCAAAGATCAATTTGCTAACATCTGCTGGATCATAGAAAAAGCAAGGGATTAAAAAAAAAAAAGTCTACTTCTGCTTCATTGACTATTTGAAAGCTTTTTACTGTGTGAAAGTAGTGAAAGTGAAAGTCCTTCAGTTGTGTTCAGCTCTTGATAACCCCATGGACTATATAGTCCATGGAATTCTCCAGACCAGAATACTGGAGTGGGTAACTGTTTCCTTCT
The DNA here is from genome assembly GCF_032405125.1 of Capricornis sumatraensis. Lineage (NCBI taxonomy): Eukaryota > Metazoa > Chordata > Mammalia > Artiodactyla > Bovidae > Capricornis > Capricornis sumatraensis. The sequence continues at coordinate 75,460,442 of NC_091077.1, forward strand.
CCAAGGAATCTTCACAACCCAGGGACTGAACCCAGGTCTCCTGCATTGCAGGCAGATTCTTTATCAACTATGCAACAAGGGAAGCCCTGGTGGCTCACAACAAACTGTGTGATCACAACAAACTGTGGGAAACCCTTAGAGATGGAAATACCAGACCTCACATCTCTCCTGGGAAACCTGCATGCAGGAGAAAGAAGCAACATTTACAACTGAACGTGGCACAACAGACTGGTTCAAAATTGGGAAAGGAGTAAGTCAAGGCTGTATATTATCACCCTGCTTTTTTTAACTTGTATTCAGAATACATCATGAAAAAGCCAGGCTGGAAATTCACAAGCTGGAAGCAAGATATGCCAGGAAAAATATCAATAGCCTCAGATATGCTGATGATACCACTTTATTAGCAGAAAGTAAAGAGGAACTAGAGGGCCTCTTGGAGAAGGTAATGGCACCCCACTCCAGTACTCTTGCCTGGAAAACCCCATGGACAGAGGAGCTTGGTGAGCTGCAGTCCATGGGGTCGTTAAGAGTCAGACAGGACTGAACAACTTCTTCACTTTCACGCGTTGGAGAAGGAAACGGCAACCCACTCCAATATTCTTGCCTGGAGAATCCCAGGGACAGAGGAGCCTAGTGGCCTGCTGTCTATGGGATTGCACAGAGTCAGACACGACTGAAGTGACTTAGCAGAAGCAGCAGCAGCAGAGGGCCTCTTGATAAAATGGAAAAAGGCAGAATGAAAACTCTGGCTTAAAACTCAACACTCTGAAAACCAAAATCATGGCATCCAGTCTCATCAATTCATGGCAGATAGATGGGGAAAACGTGGAAATAGTGACAGATTTTATTTTCTTGGGCTCCAAAATCACTGTGGACAGTACTTCAGCCATGAAAATAAGACACTTGTTCCTTGAAAGTTGTGACAAAACTAGATAACATATTAAGAAGCAGAGACATCACTTTGCCTCCAAAGTTCTATATAGTCAAAGCTATGGTTTTTCCAGTAGTCATGTACACATATATGGATGTGAGAGTTGGACCATAAAGAAGGCTGAGCACTGAAGAATTGATGTTTGGAACTATGGTGCTGGAGAAGATTTTTGAGAGTCCCTTGGTCAACAAGGAAATCAAACCAGTCAATCAAAAAGGTAATCAACCCTACATATTCACTGGCAGGACTGGTGCTGAAGCTGAAGCTCCTTATGTGAAGAGCCAACTCACTGGAAAAGAGCCTGACACTGGGAAAGATGGAAGGCAGAAGGAGAATGGGGCAACAGATGATGAGATGGTTGGATGCCATCACTGGCTCCATGGACATGAGTTTAAGCAAATTCCAAGAGATGGTGTAGAACAGGGAAGCCTGCTGTGCTGCGGTCCATGGAGTTGAAAGAGCCAATACTACTTAGCGACTGAACAACAGAGCTGGTTTGCTTTGCTGGACAGTAAAAACAAACACAATGTAAAGTAGCTGTACTCCGATAAAAATTAAAAACCAACAAAAAAACCATACACACACACACAAAGAAATGTATATAATTGGTCTTCATCCCAGTTTCAGGGATTGAGCTCCTAAAACCCTTAGTGAGGAGGGCCTTCAAGGGCCTTACATTAATGAGATAACCCCTGGAAAGCATCTAGAATGTGCATTGTCACCAGGAGAAGCAACAAGGTGATTAGAAGGTTAGAAGTTCCAGTCCCCAATTCCCAAACTCTGTAGAATGGAGGGGGGCTGGTGGTTGAGATCCAATGACAATGGCCATCAATTTAATCAATTGTGTCTTTATAGTGAAGACTCCATAAAAACCCCAAAGGACTAGGTTGAAAAGATGTCCATGTTGGAACACTTGGAGATGTGGAGGGAGCAGAGTTGCTGGAAAAGGTATGGACGATTCTTGCTTCCTTCCTATAGCTTGCATAGGTATCTCATCCATGGGCTATACCTGACTTACACCCATTTATAATGAACAGATAGTCTTAAAGAAAAAAAAAAAGAGAGAGAGAGATTGGCCAAAATACCTTCCCCCTCCCCCCCCAAAAAAAAAGAAAGAAAGAAAGAGAAGTCTGAGGAATGAGATGCCTATAAGTGACATTGAAAATCTCTAACATCTCCCTAGGGATGCACTCCACACATATGCACAGTGGAGCATGTGCCCAGGAAAGACCAATTAAGATCCTAATATATTAGCTTTTGTTGATCTTGAGCTCTGCATATGCAGAGAATAAAGGTAAGGCATAATTTTGAACTGCTGGCACACTGAATGTGTGATTACACACACACAGAGCTTGTTGGCAAATAGTGACAGGCATATTGACTCGAGACCTAAATGAATTTGTCTAATAAGTAGCTAACCATAGAGCTTCCTAATCAGAGACCTTAATGGCCACAAATGACCAAGAATCTGACTTTATAGGTACTTACTGAAACTCACTTAAACCAGCAGTAACAACAACAAAAGCAACAACAAGCCATAGTGCTGGGGAATTATGTAGTGGAGAGAGTAGTTTCCATATTATTTTAAAAGTCCAGTTCCCAATAAAAAGAAATAAACAAAGAAGAAACTATGGCACATATATAGAGAAAACAAAAATAGGTCAATAAAATCTGTTCTTGAGGAAGTCTAAATTTTGAACACCAGAGAAAAAACTCTACATAAGCTATTATAAATATGTTCAAGAAATTAACAGAATCATACATAAACAGCTAAAGTTAAGAATGATAATGATATTTCACCAAATGGAAAATATGAAATAAATTATTTTTAATGGAAATTCTAAAATTGAAAAATAAAACATTGAAAAAGAAAAATTCACTAGAAAGACTAAAAAGAAGATTTTAGCATCAGCAGAAGAAACTGAAAAACATGAATAAGTCAATGGACATCACCAAATCTGAGCACAGAAAGAAAACAGAATAAAGAAAAATTAGTAGAGCTTCAAAGACTTGTGTGACACCATCTAACATACCAACATATGCATAGCAGGAATTCCAAGGAGAGGAGAGGGGAAAAAAAAAAAAAGAGCAGGAAGCCTATTTGAAGAAATAGTACCCCAAACTTCCCAAATTTGACATAAAATATTAATCTACACATACCAGGAGCTCAAAATACTTCAAGTAAGATAAACTGAGGAGAAAAAAAAATCCGCATCTGGCTACAGCAAAATCAACGACTAAAAGAAAAAGAGAAAGAGGATTTTGAAAGAAGGTAAAAGTGATGTATCACATATAAGGATCCTCAGTAAGATTAACAGCTAACTTCTCATCAAACACCATAGAGCTCAGAAGGCAATGGAGGAGCATACTGCTGCTGCTGAGTGTTGCCATTTCCTTCTTCAAGGAGGAGCATACTAGAAAGTCTAAAAGAAAAAAAAAGTCTTGTAAGAAAAATACAATCAATGAAGAGCTCTATATAAAGTAAAACTATATTTATACAATGCAGGAAAATTTAAGAATTTCTGAGACTAATTTTTTTTTTTTAAAGATTTCATTACTAGAATAGGTACCACATAAAAGATACAAAATGAAGACCTTTGCTCTGAAATGAAAGGACACTAGACAGTAACTTGAATCCACACAGTGAAATAAAGAATCTGGGAAAGGTAATATCATAAGTAAATATAAAGAACAGTATAAATGTAGTTGTGTTTTTAATTCTTTTTTACTTCTATCTGATCTAAAACATAATAGCACAGGGCATAGAGTAATAATATTAAAACTATATTTATAAGATTCTATTACACAAAGACATAATTTGTATGAAAATTATAGCACCAAGAAACAGAAGCCATGTGGAGCAAAGTTTTTATATACTATTAGAATTTACTTTGTATTAATCCAAACTAGAATCCTTGAGAAGGCAATGGCAACCCACTCCAGTACTCTTGCCTGGAAAATCTCATGGACGGAGGAGCCTGGTAGGCTGCAGTTCATGGGGTCACTAAGAGTCGGGGACGACTGAGTGACTTCACTTTCACTTTTCCCTTTCATGCATTGGAGAAGGAAATGGCAGCCCAGTCCAGTGTTCTTGCCTGGAGAATCCCAGGGACAGGGGAGCCTGATGGGCTGCCATCTATGGGGTCGCACAGGGTCAGACATGACTGAAGCAACTTAGCAGCAGTAGCAGCAGAATTTACTTTGTATTAATTCAAACTAGAATCCTTTAATAGTTACCTTTAATTCCCAGGACAGACACTTTAAAAAAGTAACTTTTACAAAAACAATAAAAAAGGCAGCAATAAATTTTACATTAGTAATTTTATTAAACATAATGGATAACACATTCTAATCAAAAGGCAGACATTTTAAAAGTATACAAAGAAAAAACCATATTCCAACTAAGTGTAATCCATAAGTGACACATTTTGTATTCAGTAAGTTGAGTAAAAGATGGAAAAAGTATATGCCATGCAACAATAACCAAAGGAGAACTAGAGTAGCTATACTAATATTAGACATAACAGAATTTAAAGCAAACTGCTACCAGAGACAAACAACATTTTATAATGATTTTTAAGAGCCTATATGCCAAGAAGACCAACAATTATAAGTGTATCTTCAGTTAATAAGAGAGACTTAAATTAAGCAAAATCTGACAATATTAGGAGGAGAAATGTATGGTTCAAAAATAGTTGAATACTTCAAAACCCTATTTTCAAAAATGGATAGAACAAGTAGGCAGAAGATCAATGAAGGAATAAAGAACTTGAACCACATTATGAATTAAGTAGACCTAATAGAAATCTCTAGAACACTCCACCCAGCAATGGCAGACTACATACTCTTCTCAAATGAACATGAAACATTCTCCAAAAAACATATGTTAGGCCATAAAACAATCCACAGTAAGTAAAAAATTAATCATAAAATATGCTTTCTAATCACAATGGAATAAAATTAGAAGTCAGTAACAGAAGGAAAACTCAGTAATATGCCCCAACTAGACAACACAATCTTCTATATTAATAGCTAATTGGTGAAAAAAGAAATAATATTGGAAAATATCTTTTGATAAGTAAAAATACATAACTTACCAAAGTACTGGCATTCAGCTAAAGCAACTCCTAAAGGAAAATTTGTAGATATACATGTCTATGTATATAAAGAAGACAGATATCAAATTTTAACACAATCTATTATTTTGAAGAACTAGAAAAATAGGAACAAACTAAACCCAAAGAAAGTGGAAGGAAATTATAAATATTAGGGAAGAAACAAATGAAGTAGAGAATAGAATAATGACAGAAAATCAACAAAACAAAAACCATACTTTAAGTAGATTAATAAATTTTCAAATCTTTCAGCTCGACTGAGCAAGAAAAATAAAAGAACTGAATTACTAAACTTGGAGATTAAATGATGACATAAATGCTAGTAAAATTTACTGTAAGAAAATACTATGAAAGTGCTTTCCAAAAATTAGATAGCCTCCAAGAAACTGAGTTTCTGAGAAAGACACAAACTACTGAAACTAACTCAAGAACTAATTGAAGATCTGAATAAACAGGCTGATTAATTTTTAAAAGTTGAGTTTGTCACCAAAACACTAAGAAAATCTCAAGCCAAAATAGGTTACTAGTGAATTCTACTGGGCAATTAAAGAACCAGGAAATTTCCTGGTGGTTCAGTGGTTAGGATCCTGCGCTCTCATTGCCAAAGGCCTGGGTTCAATCCCTGGTCAGGGAACTAAGATTCCACAAGCTGCATGGCGTAGCCAAAATAAACAAACAAACAAAAAATAATACCAATCCTCCATAAAACTTTTATAAAATCAGAAAAAAATTCCAACTCCTTCTATGGGAACCTAAAACCAGAACCAATCAGAGACATCTCATTTGAACATGGATGTCAAAGTCCTCAAGAATATAATAGCAAACCAAATTAACCAAATATAAAAATGATTATAGTATTGTGACCAGTTAGACTATGTCCCATGAGCGTAATATTGGTTTAGCATCTGAAATGTTAATGAATGTAATACACTATGTTAACAGTATACCAAAGACATAAACAACAGAATCTAATAAATTCTGAAAAAGCATTGAGAAAATTGATCATTCTTTTATGATAAACACTCTCAACCTATGAGGGATAGAGGGGAATTTGAACCTAAAAAAGGGCATCTATAATACTAGAAACAAACAAAAAAAATACAGTTAACATTATACTTAGCAGTAGCAGACTGAATGCTTTCCATCAAAGATTGTGAACAAGAGAAAAATTTATATTCTCACCACTCTTTTCCTACAATGTACAGAAAATTCTACCACCGATGACTAAGAAAGATAAATAAATAAGGATCAGAAAGGAAGAAGTAAAATTCTATGCAGACGACATGATTTTGTTTATAGAAAATCCTAAGGAACCCATTAAATTGCCATTGGAACTGAAAAACAAGTTCAGCAAAGTTGCAGGGGAAAAAACTCAAAAGTACTTCTACATACTTGCAACTGACTATCCAAAAAATTATAAATTTATTTACAATAGCATTGAAATATTTAAGAATTTAAGTAAAAAATTTGTACACTTAAAAAAACACACAAAAATTATGAAGTCTTAACAAGGACCTATGTATGTTGAAAGACATCCCATGCTTATGACTCAAAAGGTATAATTTTGTTAAACTGGTAATACTCTCCAAACTTACTTTCAGATTAAAAATACTTCTGCCATTTTTTTTAAACAGATAATGTCTAGCTGATACTAAAGCTTATATGAAAATGCAAGGGAACTCAAATAGACAAGACAATCTTGCAGAAAAATAAGCAAGTGGATGATTCACATATTCCAATTTCAAAATTGGCTACAAAGCTACAGGAATCAAGACAGTGCATTACTGGCATATGTATAGATATACAGGTCAATGAGGGCTTCCCTAGTAGCTCAGCTGGTAAAGAATCCACGTGCAATGCAGGAGACCCTGGTTCAATTCCTGGTCAGGAAGATCCCCTGGAGATGGGACAGGATATCCATTCTAGTATTCTTGGGCTTCCATGGTGGCTCAGATGGTAAAGAATCTGCCTCTAATGCAGGAGGCCTGGGTTTCAGTCCCTGGGTTGGGAAGATTCCCTGGAGGAGATCATGGCAATACACTCCAGTATTATTGCCTGGAGAATCACCATGGACAGAGGAGCCTGGGGGCTACAGTCCATGGGGTTAAAACAGTCAGTCACGGCTGAGTGACTAAGCATAGCACAGGTCAATGAAATAGTTTCAAGTGTTTGAAATAAACCTTCCCATTTATAGTCAGTTGACTTTTGACAGTGATGCAAAGAATATTAATGGGGAAAGAATCAGGGTGTTTCTTCCTTTGTTTTTAAAAAAAAATAGTGTTTAGACAACTTAATATGTGCATGCAAAGTATAAAATTGGACACATCATAGACCATACACATATTATCTCAAAGTGTATCAAAGGCCTAAATTTAAGTGAGAAAATTATAAGACTCTTAAGAGAAAAATACTTTTATAAATCTCTGTGATTTTAGGTTAAGCCATGAATTCTTAGATATGACACACAAAAGTAAAAAATAAATTGGCCTGATTAAAAGTTTTTGACTTTCAAAGAACAGCCACAAGTTGAAAAGATAACCCAGAAAATAGAGGAAAATCATGTATCTGTTAAGGAGTCACGTTCAGAGAACATAAAGAATACTCCCAGCTCAGCAACTAAAAGATAAATAAAGCCAACTAAAAGCTGGACAAATGGTTTTCATAAACATTTCTCCAAAGATACACAAAGGGAAAAATAAGAAAATGAAAATATTCTCAGCATAATTCAGTTCAGTTCAGTTGCTCAGTCGTGTCTGACTCTGCAACCCCATGACTAGCAGCACGCTACGCCTCCCTGTCCATCACCAACTCCAAGAGTTCACTCAGACTCACGTCCATCTAGTTAGTGATGCCATCCAGCCATCTCATCCTCTGTCGTCCCCTTCTCCTCCTACCCCCAATCCCTCCCAGCATCAGAGCCTTTTCCAATGAGTCATCTCTTCGCATGAGGTGGCCAAAGTACTGGAGTTTCAGCTTTAGCATCAGCCCTTCCAAAGAACACCCAGGGCTGATATCCTTCAGAATGTATTCTTTGGATCTCCTTGCAGTCCAAGGGACCCTCAAGAGTCTTCTCCAACACCACAGTTCAAAAGCATCAATTCTTCAGCGCTCAGCCTTCTTCACAGTCCAACTCTCACATCCCTACATGACCACTGGAAAAACCATAGCCTTGACTAGATGGACCTTTGTTGGCAAGGTAATGTCTCTGCTTTTGAATATGCTATCTAGGTTGGTCATAACTTTTCTTCCAAGGAGTAAGCGTCTTTTAATTTCATGGCTGCAATCACCATCTGCAGTGATTTTGGAGCCCACAAAAATAAAGTCTGACACTGTTGTTTTTTTTTTTTTAATTTTATTTTTACTTTATTTTACTTTACAATACTGTATTGGTTTTGTCATACATTGACATGAATCTGCCACGGGTGTATACGAGCTCCCAATCCTGAATCTCCCTCCCACCTCCCACCCCATATCATATCTCTGGATCATCCTGACACTGTTTCCACTGTTTTCCCATCTATTTCCCATGAAGTGATGGGACCAGATGCCATGATCTTCATTTTCTGAATGTTCAGCTTTAAGCCAACTTTTTTCACTCTTTTACTTTCATCAAGAGGCTTTTTAGCTCCTCTTCACTTTCTGCCATAAGGGTAGTGTCATCTGCATATCTGAGGTTATTGGTATTTCTCCCAACAATCTTGATTTCAGCTTGTGTTCCTTCCAGCCCAGCATTTCTCATGATGTACTCTGCATAGAATTTAAATAAGCAGGGTGACAATATACAGCCTTGACGGATTCCTTTTCCTTTTTGGAACCAGTCTGTTGTTCCATGTCCGCTGCTAACTGTTGCTTCCTGACCTGCATATAGGTTTCTTAAGAGACAAGTCAGGTGCTCTGGTATTCCCATCTCTTTCAGAATTTTCCACAGTTTATTGTGATCCACACAGTCAAAGGCTTTGGCATAATCAATAAAGCAGAAATAGATGTTTTTCTGGAACTCTCTTGCTTTTTCCATGATCCAGCGGATGTTGGCAATTTGATCTCTGGTTCCTCTGCCTTTTCTAAAACCAGATTGAACATCTGGAAGTTCATGATTCATGTATTGCTGAAGCCTGGCTTGGAGAATTTTGAGCATTTTACTAGCATGTGAGATGAGTGCAATTGTGCAGTAGTTTGAGCATTCTTTGGCATTGCCTTTCTTTTGCATTGGAATTAAAACTGATCTTTTCCAATCCTGTGGCCACTGCTGAGTCTTCCAAATTTGCTGGCATATTGAGTGCAGCACTTTCACAGCATCATCTTTTAGGATTTGAAACAGCTCAACTGGAATTCCATGACCTCCACTAGCTTTGTTCGTAATGATGCTTCCTAAGGCCCACTTGACTTCACATTCCAGGATGTCTGGCTCTAGGTGAGTGATCACACCATCGTGATTATTTTGGTTGTAAAGATCTTTTTTGTACAGTTCTGTGTAGTCTTGCCAGCTCTTCTATACAAGCCCTAACTTCAGTTGTGTGACCCTGTGGTAGTTATTCATCTTCATGAGTCTCAGCATCATTAGCCATTAAGAAAATGCAAATCAAAACCATGAGAAGATGCCACTTCATACCCACTAGGACTGCTATTCTCAAAAGCATAGCATTTTCCTAGATTCCATATATATATATATGTTTGTTAATATACAGTACTTATTTTTCTTTTTCTGACTTACTTCACTCTGTATGACAGACTCTAGGTCCAACCACGTCTCTACAAGTGACCCAGTTTTGTTCCTTATTATGGCAGAGTCATATTCCATTGCATACACCTAGAAAAATGGTACAGAGGAACCTATTTGGAGGGCAGAAAGAGAGACACAGACATACAGAATGAACATGAGGACATGGGGAGGGAGGAGGAGAGAGTGAGATGAACTGGGAGAGTATCACTGACTTATATACACCATCATGTGTAAAATCAATAGCTAGTGAGAAGTTGCTGTATAGCATAGGAAGCTCAGTTCGGTGCTCTGTGATAACCTTGAGGTGTGGAATGAGAGGGAGGCTTGTGAGTGAGGGGATATATGTATACATAAATTATAGCTCATTCACTTCATTGTATGGCAGAAACAACATTGTCAAGCTATCATATTCCAATAATAAAATTATTTGATTAATTAATTTAAAAAAGCATAGAAAGAACTGAGAATGTTGTAGAGAAATTGGAGTCTCCATCTATTGCTGGTTGGTATGTCAATTGGTACAGCCACTTTGGAAAACTCTGGCAATTTCTCCAAGAGTTAAACTCGAGTTGTCATATGACCCACCAATTCCACTCTTAGGTATATATCCAAGAAAAATAAAAACTTATGTCCACACTAAAACTTATAAAGAAATGTTCAAAGCAGCAGCATCTGTAATATTCAATACGTAGAAGTAACCCAAATGTCCATCAATTGATGAATGGATGAACAAGTGTGGTGCATCCATACAATAGAACACCATTCACCAGTAGAACAGTATAGAATAATGTCATGTTATAGCATACATGAATCCTGAAAACATGGTAGGTGAAAGGAGCACCAAAGACCACATACAGCAGGAAATGCTCATACTAGGCAAATATAGAGAGGTAGAAAATAGATTAGTAGCTGTCAGAGGGTAGTGCGGAGAAAGGAACGAGAATCAACTGCTAAGGAGTGGTTTGAGGATTTCATTTAGGAGGGATGAAAATGTCCTAAAATTAGTCAATGCTGGTGGCTGCAAAATTATATGAATATGCTAAAACCTCTGAATTGTACACTTAAAGGTATATTTTATGTTAAGTGAGTACTGTATCAATAAAACTATAATTTAAAAAAATGTAATTGCAGGGTATGAGTGGAACATATTCTTTTTCAGCTGGCATTAGCCCCTGGCAGAAGGTATTTCAACTGACTTTAGGTACATTAGGAAGGCATTTTTTTTTTAATTAACTTATTTTTAATTGGAGGATAATTGCTTTACAATATTGCATTGGTTTCTGCCATAAGGAAGGCACTTCACTATAATATTACCCTAAGGTGCAGTCCCCTTAACACTATGCAGGGAGGTAGAGGGTAATCCTCTCCACTAAAATCTGTGCTGAGATCCAAATTAGTGATGATGAACCCATAAAACCAAAAGTTGTCCACTACAATTAATAACAATCTCCTCTAAAGAAATAATCTATATAGAGTAACCTGATTTAAAAAAAGAGAAAGAAGTTACTTGTGTTTATTAGCAATATCTGTAACCCTAAATTCAGTGGTAACTGTTGCATGGTCAGTCTGGAACAGAGCAAATCTTTTAATTGGAATAGTAGAAAGCCTCAAAGTTGTAGTGAAGATATGAGTTACATAAAATGTTAAATTTTATGTTACATAAATAAAGGAGTTACACAAGACAACATTAAAGTGAATAAGATCATTTAAAACAGACAATGTAGAGAGAAGGGGGAAAATTGTATATTCTACTGGAACATACAATATGGATAGAATATTTTTGCATTCTTTAATCTCCAGGAATGAGGAGCACCAAGAACACAGTGGAAATTTTATTGAAGAGTGACAATTTAAGTAAAAGCTTAACTATGCACATGTCACTTTTGGCAATGGGAGCCCTACCTTAATAATATTACACGTGCAGTGAAACCCATAATTACCAATTAAGGTCATCTCAGTTAGTTTTACTTGGAGAAAGATTTGGGGAAAAGTTTGGGAGGGAATTGTACCTCCCAAATAAAGTAACTTCACAAAGAAAAGAACTTGAATAGTAATGCATAAAATAATAAGAAGCATTTGAGGAAAAAATAGATCTCACAAAAAATTGTTTCTTTTAGTGACTTGGCTAGTATTCATAATAAATATGTTACACATACACTTTGTGCATACACTTTGTGCATTTTTCAACCCATTGTTATGATTAGAAGGCATAATGAACATGCAAATGAGAAAAGTTTTCTTCCTAACATGTGTGAGTAAATGTGGGTTGGAAACATCCCAAGTAGTACAGTAGGTAACTTAAGGATAGCTCTTCCTGTTCCAAGCTGCTTCTAAGGGTAAAAGGGTCCACTTGGGAAGAGAGCAGAGAGCCCACCTCAATCACAGATAAAACTTCTAACTCTCCTTAAGATAACCTTCCCTAGAATTTCACAGCTATAATATTCTATTTGCATGATCACTGTGGCTTTATCATCTTTTTTCTACCATCCCCCACCATGCACCCACCTAGACATATATTAACAGAGGCAGCAATCATGTTTATTTTATTCATCTCAATCTATAATATAATTCACTGCCTAAAACACAGGCTCAAAATAAATTTTATGTGGTCAATAGGTCATAAAAGAAAATAGAGAATAATTCTGTAATCTAAAAAATGCCTAGAATTTCTTTTTCTTATATTTTTATTTTCTATTGTATTTCATTCTCCTGACTTCAAAGCTGGAATTTTATTATTTTATTTATGTTTCAATAAAGGGTTTGTTTTGCTAAGGAAAATCAGAAGTGGATGTGTTAATTGATTGTTATATTTAACTTTGTTTTTGGGGGGTTTTTGACCCTAAAAATGATAATGGATTATCTCAGGTTTTTACCCTTGAACCACTTTTTCTTCTCCTTGCTAGGAGATTTCATCTTTGTTCATTGCTCCAAAGTTCACTTTCAATGTGTAGATTCCCCAATACTTATCTCAGCCCTGACTCGGCGCTGCAGATCTGTTCATCCATCCTGCTTATCTATCCTGGGTGCTCAGTCTTATTAGATGGCTAGCATGTACATGTTTAAACTTTGCTCTGGGAACTGATTCCACTTGACTATTCACAACATCTGTAAAATAGCATTGCCTTTTTCCCAACCACGTACTTTAGAAGCCTGAAAGTGATCCTAGGTAACTTCACTTCCTACACTTCCCTTGCATACACTCAATCACAAAGTTTATTTGCTTCCTTCTTGTTTATTGTTCTCACGGCTACCTTAGTTCAGAAGCTCATTTTTACCTGGGTTGTGGCAGCAGTCGACTCACAGCCTGTCCTTTCAATTCACCTCCTGATCAGATGCCAGGATCACTATGCTAAAATACAAAACAGATTATGCCACTCCCATACTTAAAATGTGTCCACATTCCAAGACTCCTTAGCAAGACATACAAGGTCCTTTAAGATCTTGTCTCACCTACCCCTCTAGCATCTTCTGTTACTCACTGACACATTCTCCATTACTACTGAGTTAGTTCCTTCCCACATCTCTTAACCTCTGCCTCAAATACTAATATCTCACCTCCCATCTCCACTCCACAGTGTTTCCATCAATCACTGTAGCTTAACACAAAATAAGGTACATGTCCAACTTAGTCAGCCAGTGTGGCACTATTCACTGCAGTCTCTCAGTGGTTCTTAAACACACTGCCTAGAAGGGATACACATACATCAGCCCCACTTATATTACATTGATCAACTCAAGTGTATCATTCCTGTGCCAAAGTTCATAGCTGGCACAGAAGTACAATCCTTCCATTCACCTGAAAGCAGGCCTGTATTACTAAAACTTCACCTTCACACTACACTCCTTTAACATTCAGTCTAGGCATCAATTTAATTAGAAATTTTATTTATTTCTTTTTTTAGCACATGTTTCTCAGAGATGTATCAAGCAATTGCAATTGTAGACTTTTGTCATCCTCAGTTGACTGAACTCCATGAGGATAGAAGCTATATTTTATTTATGTATTCCTAGTTGTTATGTCCAGCATAGCATAGTTATATAAATATTAACTGAATGAGTGAGGGAGGGAATGAGTGAAGGAGGGAATGAGTGAGGGAGGTAGGGAGGTAGGGAGATTAATTGTATCTAGTTTCTGAAGATTCAATTATGTGAAGAAATCTGCCCCATTAGGGTCCTCTTTCAGAAGGATGCTCTATTTTATCTAAAAACAAGATGACCCAAATTGAACCCAAGGCAAATTCTAATATGTCATATATTTCTATCAAATCAAAGTTAAAATTAAAGCTGCACATGTTCTCTCCACCCTCCTAAGACATGATTTCCTCTGAAGCCTATGTATCTCACTCCACATCACAATGGTAACTCAAAGGAAGACTGATTCTGTGAACACTAAGCTTCATAGAAGATTGTAAAACCAATTACAGTATAAATAAAAATGAAAGGCTTTGTCTAGGAGATTTATCACTGGGAAAATAGGCCAGAACTGAAGGAATTATTTTTGTTTACATCACTGGATTGCAGTGATTAGAGGTGTATGGCAATAAATAAAGAAATCCATTATTAAACACATAAAACATACAAAATTATCGATTCATTAAAACTGTACTTCTCATGCATGTCATATATTCTACTGGGTCTCAATCTTTAAAACCAAATAGAACTTTCCTCTTGTTTAAAGGAAACATAGATGAAACAAATGGCAGGCAAGCTCACCTAACTTGCTAGTAGCCTGCGGGGAATAAGGCTTTGAGAATCAAGAACTCTATTCAAGGACCCATGAGCCTATGGCCCCAACTCACCATGGCTGTTTCAGGGCAGAGGTGAAAATGACCTGCCATGTACTGTCTTCCTATTGAATTTCACTGTAGATTAGATGATTTAACAGTGCTTAATTTTTAGCATGAAATGAGTTTTTCAAAGTCTGTGTCAGGTTCCGATTACTCTGAATTAGCGTAATTCATTTGTGTATTCACATTCATTTGTTTTCAAGAACAATAAATTAGCAGTCAGTAGTTAACTATTTGAGTTCTGTACCAGGCTCTGTGTATCTTATCTCAATAAATGCCTGCTCGGGTACTGCTTTAATCCTCACCTTCCAGATGGAGACAGGAAGGCTCAGAGAGTATAAATAAATTGTGTAAGGTCAAATGGTGCTGGAAACCTTTAATACTACACTATTCTGCCAGTTCCCCTGATATTTCCAGATGGCTTGGATAATATCTCAAAACTGAAGAACGATTTTTAATTTCCACATCATTTAAATCTCTGCTACCTCAAAATATTAAGTTTACAGATATTATGGAGGACTCTTAGCTTTCCTAACCAATCTGTCCTTGACCTGTAGTATTTGATTAGCACAGTGTTTAAGAAAAAGATTTTAGGTGCTTTGAGGTTGGGAAGGCAATCATGCTGATCTCCTACACAGCCACCCCCTATTGTCATACATCCAGTAAGCCACACATTATTATTTTAATAGCTTCCAAAGACGTTTATTTTACCTCCTGATGTAATCAACATCATTTCAGCCCACTAGGTCTCCTTAGTTCCTCTTACATCCTTCGGCGCTCAGCCTTCTTCACAGTCCAACTCTCACATCCATACATGACCACTGGAAAAACCATAGCCTTGACTAGACGGATCTTTGTTGGCAAAGTAATGTCTCTGCTTTTCAATGTGCTATCTAGGTTGGTCATAACTTTACTTCCAAGGAGTAAGCATCAACTTAAGTCTTGTCTGACATAGTCCAGATTTTACTGGTAGGGCCCATAATCATTCCATTTTTTATATTAAAAAAAGAAAATCCCATTTACCTCAAAGTCTATTATATGGTCTTAACACATAAAAGGGCTTCCCCAGTGGCTCAGAGGTTAAAGCGTCTGCCTGCAATGCAGGAGACCTGGGTTCGATCCCTGGGTTGGGAAGATCCCCTGGAGAAGGAAATGTCAACCCACTCCAGTATTCTTGCCTGGAGAATCCCATGGATGGAGGAGCCTGGTGAGTTACAGTACACGGGGTCGCAAAGAGTCGGACACGACTGAGCGACTTTACTCAATTTAACACAAATTCATTTACTATGAGTCTTTGTAGGTTACATTGTCATTTTAATAGAGAAAATGTGTTAAGAAAATTGAGGCAGAGAAAGCCAATCTCACAGAATGGAATTTCAGACTGTCAGGTTAGTATGAATTATTTTGGGGGGATATGAGGATCTTTTAGTGAGCAACTCAAATCCTAACTTGTGGACAGCCATTTATGCATAAAATTAAGCCTAGAAATGCCCACAGTACCACTGCTGATCATGGTCTGTTAAAATTTGTTAATTGAATCATTGACATTCTTTCCATCATCTAAACTGTAAACAAATTGTACTGAATGACTTTTGTATTCATGGGAGGAATTAATGCTTTATTTTTCCTCTTTTAAAAATTTTGACCAGTTCGCAAAACAAAATGTATTTAAATAAGCAGGTAGTAATTTATGTTATAACCTATTTTTATATATTTAAACTTGATAGCAGAGTTCTAAAATTTTTTTGAAAAGTTTTATCTTATAGGTCTATATTCTATAAAATATTGCCAGAAAAAATGTAGAACATGTTTATCAGTACATGATTTCCTTTGATTTCTTTTTGTTTTGTGTGAAGTAAGTGGTCACAAAACTATTCAGTTCTAACTAGCTTAATGGAATTTGGGGGACTTTTTTATAATCGGTAAATGATACATCTTCCATGTTAGCAAATAATTGTATCATAATGCAAACATTAGCTTTCCAGTTTTCATCTTTTAGAATTTAGATCAAATTTTCTGCTTGAATTGACAGTCCCTGCCTAATCCCTTCAAATTCTGGGAACTTTATAGATTATCATTTCAGCATTTAATGGAAGGTAACTACACACAGAGACGACATAAATCCAAAATGCCTATAAAGAGAATAAACTCATTTTTTAGGGATGAATATTCATAACCAAGACTTCCCAAGTTAGTTAAGGAATTGCCTAAAATGTAATAAAATATTTTGTAATTTCTTCATGTTTCTCTCATCACCTAGGGTGCCCAGTTTGAGAGGTATTTACATATGAAATATTTACGTTCTTTGCAATCATTTATTTAACTAAGGAAAAAGATTATCAATGATAAAAAAAAAAAGTAAATAGGCACTAAATAATATTCCTCACCTTCTTTGGTCAATCTATTTTTAAAAATGATTTTTAAAAACTCACCTGGTAGCTTGATAGGGATTGCATTGAATTTGTAAATTGCTTTGGCCATCAGCAGATGAATGGATAAGAAAGCTGTGGTACATGTACACAATGGAGTATTACTCAGCCGTTAAAAAGAATTCATTTGAATCAGTTCTGATGAGATGGATGAAACTGGAGTCGATTATACAGAGTGAAGTAAGCCAGAAAGAAAAACACAATACAGTATACTAACACATATATATGGAATTTAGAAAGGTGGCAATGACAACCCTGTATGCAAGACAGGAAAAAAGACACAGCTGTGTATAATGGACTTTTGGACTCAGAGGGAGAGGGAGAGGGTGGGATGATTTGGGAGAATGACATTCTATCATGTATACTATCATGTAAGAATTGAATCGCCCATCTATGTCTGACGCAGGATACAGCATGCTTGGGGCTGGTGCATGGGGATGACCCACAGAGAGGTTATGGGAAGGGAGGTGGGAGGGGATTCATGTTTGGGAACACATGTAAGAATTAAAGATTTTAAAATTAAAAAAAATTAAAAAACTCACCTGACCCAATTAGTAGCAGTCAACCAGCCTAAAATTATCCCCTGATTGTTAACACAAAAAGGCTTGATTCATCAGGAAAACACAGGTTTATTAGTGTGAAAAGGCACTGCTAACCAAAAAGGTCTGTCGTTATTATGAAATAATGATACTGACTGGACTTAGAATACCCTGGATTTTAATGGTAGGAAAGGATGTGAAATCAGTATCCTTTCCACTTCTCAGTTGCATCTGCGTACATTCAAAATTGAAGCTCCTCATCATTATAGGTATGATTTAAATAATTTAATGAGGTGTGAATAAGATTTCAGTGGAAATAAGAATTTCCTTCAGACTAGTATTAACACTTGATTTGCTTTCTTTGTGCCTCAGTACAAACTACAAATCCTCACAATGCTCTTTCTAAACTTCTGTTAGATTTTTCAAAAGCTTAGAGAAAAGTTCCTGAGATTCTTTGATTAAGGTATTTAAATAGAAATGTTTTTATTGGTATATATCCCAAAGATGTTTATTTAGGTATACTATTTAAATGATTCCTGATCCCTCATAGACAAAGTGCCACGAATATTAGAGCTGAAAAAGTGAGAAAACATATTCTCTATATGACATATACATCAATTTGAGCTTTATAAGAAACCATTTTAATACTTTATTGGAAGGTGTTTGAATATTTAACCTCCTTCCTTGCAGAATACATATATGTACACACACTAATTATATAAACTAACATACAATTATATACAGTTTATCATACAAATAACTTATGAATATATTAAACATAAATATCTATTATTTACTAAACCCATTCCAGTATTCTGGCCAAGAGAATTCCCTGGACTGTATAGTCCATGGGGTTGCAAAGAGTCAGATAGGACTGAGCAACTTTCACTTTCACTTTCATTCCTGAAAGCTGACAGCAAAATTGCAATCCTGTAAAAGCCTAAGAACAGCAATCAAATTAATATTAAAATATTTCTAATCACAATCTTTACCTGTCCCCAAACCTTATTCATGAATTTTATTTGCTTAAGGAAACAAAAGTCCCACCCAGATATTCAAAGCTTTTCATGGTGTATGCTCAAACTCTGCTGGCAAACACCCCTCATTCTGGGCTTCTTTTACAATATACAGGTCCTGTTTCATCATACCAATTTTTCCCTTGTATTCTCCTTTCTCAAAATGGTCACCCCTGTTTTGTTTTGTTTTTTTTTAAACACATGACTGAATTGTACCTCATAGTTAATCTGACAAAACGTGGTCCACTGGAGAAGGGTGTAGCAAATCTCTTTAGTATTCTTGCCTTGAGAACTCCATGAACTTTATGAAAAGGCAAAAAGATAGGATACTGAAAGATGAACTCCCCAGGTTGGTAGATGCCCAATATGCTACTGGAGATCAGTGGAGAAATAACTCCAGAAAGAATGAAGGGATGGAGCCAAAGCACAAAAAAACACACCCAGTTGTGGATGTGACTGGTGATGGAAGTAAAGTTTGAGGCTATAAAGAACAATATTGCATAGGAACCTGGAATGTTAGGTCCATGAATCAAGGCAAATCAAACAGGAGATGGCAAGAGTGAACATCAACAATTTTAGGAATCAGTGATATAAATGGACTGGAATGGGTGAATTTAACTCAGATGACCATTGTCTCTACTACTGCGGGCAAGAATCCCTTGGAAGAAATGGAGTAGCCATCATAGTCAACAAAAGAGTCTGAAATGTAGTTCTTGGGTGCAATCTCAAAAATGACAGAATGATTTCTGTTCGTTTCCAAGGCAAACCATTCATTATCACAGTAACCCAAGTCTATGACCCAACCAGTAATGCTGAAGAAGCTGAAGTTGAATGGTTCTATGAAGATCTACAAGATGTTCTAGAACTAACACTCAAAAAAGATGTCCTTTTCATTATATAGGACAGGAAGGCAAGAGTAGGAAGTCAAGAAATACCTGGAGTGACAAGCAAATTTGGCCTTGGAATACAGAATGAATCAGGGCAAAGGCTAACAAGAGTTTTGCCAAGAGGACACACTAGTCATAGCAAACACCCTCTTCCAACAACACAAGAGAAGACTCTCCACATGGACATCACCAGATGGTCAATACCAAAATCAGATTGATTATATTCTTTGCAGCCAAAGATGGAGAAGCTCTAAAGGGTCAACAAGAACCAAGACTGGGAACTGACTTTGGCTCAGCTCATGAACTCCTTATTGCCAAATTCAGACTTAAATTGAATAAAGTAGGGAAAACCACTAGACCATTCAGGTATGACCTAAATCAAATCCCCTATGATTATACAATGGAAGTGACAAATAGATTCAAGGAATTAGATCTGATAGACAGAGTGCCCGAAGAACTATGGATGGAGGTTTGTGACATTGTATAAGAGGCAGTGATCAAGAAAATTGCCAAGAAAAAGAAATGCAAAAAGGCAAAATGGTTGTCTGAGGAGGTGAAAGGCAAAGGAGAAAAGGAAAGATATACCTATTTGAATGCAGAGTTCCAAAGAATAGCAAGGAGAGATAAGAAAGGCTTCCTCAGCGATCAATGCAAAGAAATAGAGGAAAACAACAGAAGGGGAAAGACTAGAGATCTCTTCAAGAAAATTAGAGATAGCAAGGGAACATTTCATGCAAAGATGGGAACAATAAAGGGCAGAAACGGTATGGGCCTAACAGAAGCAGAGATATTAACAAAGAGTGGCAAGAATACACAGAAGAACTATAAAAGATAGATCTTATGACCCAGATAACCACAGTGGGGTGATCACTCACCTAGAGCCAGACATCCTGGAATGCAAAGTCAAGTGAGCCTTAGGAAGCATCACTACAAACAAAGCTAGTGGAGGTGATCAAATTCAAGTTGAGCTATTTCAAATCCTAAAAGATGATGCTGTGAAAGTGCTGCACTCAATGTGCTAGTAAATCTGGAAAACACAGCAGTGGCCACAGGACTAGAAAAGGTCAGTTCTCATTCCAATCCTAAAGAAAGGCAATGCCAAATAATGCTCAAACTACCACACAACTGCACTCATCTCACACGGTAGCAGAGTAATGCTCAAAATTCTCCAAGCCAGGCTTCAACAGTACATGAACCATGAAATTCCAGATGTCCAATCTGGATTTAGAAAAGGCAGAGGAACCAGAGATCAAATTGCCAACATCTGTTGGATCATTGAAAAAGCAGGAGAGTTCCAGAAAAACATCTACTTATGCTTTATTGACTATGCCAAAGCCTTTGACTGTGTGGATCACAGCAGACTGTGGAGAATTTTTAAAGAGATGGGAATACCAGACCACGTGACCTCCCTCCTGAGAAATCTGTATGCAGGTCAAGAAGCAACAGTTAGAACTGGACATGGAACAACAGACTGGTTCCAAATCAGAAAAGGAGTATGTCAAGGCTGTATACTGTCACTCTGCTTATTTAACTTATATGCAGAGTACACCATGAGAAATGCTGGACTGGAAGAAACACAAGCTGGAATCAAGATTGCTGGGAGAAATAACAACCTCAGATATGCAGATGACACCACCCTTATGGCAGAAAGTGAAGAGGAACTAAACAGCCTCTTGATGAAAGTGAAAGAGGAGAGTAAAAAGGTTGGCTTGAAAATCAACATTCAGAAAACTAAGATCATGGCATCCAGTCTCATCAGATCAGTTCAGTTCAGTTGCTCAGTCATGTCTGACTTTTTGC
Organism: Capricornis sumatraensis; assembly: GCF_032405125.1. Lineage (NCBI taxonomy): Eukaryota > Metazoa > Chordata > Mammalia > Artiodactyla > Bovidae > Capricornis > Capricornis sumatraensis. The sequence goes on from NC_091077.1 coordinate 75,481,666, forward strand.
GACCCCATGAATCGCAGCAAGTCAGGCCTCCCTGTCCATCACCATCTCCCGGAGTTCACTCAGACTCACGTCCATCGAGTCCATGATGCCATCCAGCCATCTCATCCTCGGTTGTCCCCTTCTCCTCCTGCCCCCAATCCCTCCCAGCATCAGAGTCTTTTCCAATGAGTCAACTCTTCGCATGAGGTGGCCAAAGTACTGGAGCTTCAGCTTTAGCATCATTCCTTCCAAAGAAATCCCAGGATTGGTCTCCTTCAGAATGGACTGGTTGGATATCCTTGCAGTCCAAGGGACCTATCACTTCATGGCAAATAGACGGGGAAACAGTGGAAAACATGACAGGCTTTATTTTTTTAGGCTCCAAAATCAGTGAAGATAATGACTGCAGCCATGAAATTAAAGACGCTTGCTCCTTGGAAGAAAACTTTTGACCAACCTAGACAGCTTATTTAAAATCAGAGACATTACTTTGCCAACAAAATTCTGTCTAGTCAAAGCTATGGTTTTTCCAGTAGTCATGTATGTATCTGAAAGTTGGACTATAAACAAAGCTGAGCTCTGGAGAATTGAATCTTTTCAACTGCGGTGTCGGGGAAGACTCTTGAGAGTCCCTTGGACTGCAAGGAGATCCAACCAGTCCATCCTAAAGGAAATCAGTCCCAAGTATTCATTGGAAAGACTGTTGAGGCTGAAACTCCAATACTTTTGGCCACCTGATGCAAAGAGTTGACTCATTGGAAAAGACCCTGATCCTGGGAAAGATTGAAGATGGGAGGAAAAAGGGATGACAGGATGAGATGGTTGGATAGCATCACTGACTCAATGGATAAGAGTTTGAGTAAGCTCTGGAAGTTGGTGATGGACAGGGAGGCCTGGCATACTGCATTCCATGGGGTCGCAAAGAGTCAGACACGGCTTGTTGTAGCCACGCGTTCTGGGAAACAAACTCACTCAGAAGGACAATGCAGATAGTGGAGAGCAGTTTATTACACCGGCGGGCTGAAGGCAGAGTCTCCTCTTTGCCAAGGACCCTGACCAGCATTTGTGAAAATCTTTTATACCCCATGTGTACATGTCTGAACCCAGCACTCCAAATTTCTTGAGACTTACATAAACCAAGGAATCCCAATAATCGCATCATTCACGTGCTATGTGCTCAAACAGTCAAACAATTAGCCAATAATCAATAAAGCTGATGCTACACTCCAATAGATACAGAAAAAAATTATGGCCTGTCTAGAGGAAGGGGTGATTAGTGTATGTTTTCTCTTAGGTAATGTGTAACCTAGATAGGATCTTCAAGGTTTCCCTGTCTGGAGGGGCTCTTATCCTTCTGTTGTTGTTTTCATAGGCACTAAACACAGAGTTCAGAGTCCATTGGAAAGGTGGCTGAGCATTATCAGCATGAACAGGCCTATGATGGAGTCCAGGCCCTATGAATTCCTTCAGACTGAGCGACTGAACTGAACTGAGTTGTACCTATTTCCAACAGCAAGCATAAATGCCACTTTGAACAGAAGCCTGACCTGATTTTGTCTGCAGGCATTTGTGTCTCATGCTTCTGAACTGTCAAAGCACTTTATTTATGCCTCTCTCACTACAGTCATTACTTTTTAAAAAAAATTCCATTATTAGCATTACTTTCTTCAAGCAGTCAGTATCTGAGCATAACTGACCTTTGCATTTTTCATTGTGTTGCATAGTAAGTGCTCAATATATTACTGACTGAACAAATGCTATAGTAGTAGAAAAGTCACCATGACAAGTAACAGTAATGATTGCTATCATTAATTCAGTAAATTTGTAAGTGCCAAGCACTGAGTTAACTGAGTAGTTTATACCATGAGAGAATCTAAAGTTTTACAAAGTATAAAAATCAATTTATTTGACTCAATATTCTTGGTATATGTCTATCCAAAATTATCCCAAAATAATTTTTTAAATGATCAATAAAGAGATAAAATAAATTTTTAAATTCAAAGTGAATATTATCACAATGTGTGCCACTTCCGTGAAAGCTCAAAAACCTAAAAAGTTATTCCCTTTTTTACATTTGGTAAGATTTTTTAAAAATGTTATACATCTTTAAAGAAACAATCATCAATTTCTGATGCTGTTCACAACCACAAAGCCTGAGAAGGTGAAGGGAATGCCATTAAATGCCACTGAAGCCTAGAAAAGTGTTTTCAGACCTCATTCATTTCCTCTGTCAGTAAGGAAATATTGTGTTCAGACAATAGGAAAGAAACTAGGAATAGAAATTGCTGCATTTTCTGTTTGTGTTGATCCTTCAGGTTCAAACCTTTCATTTCATGGGCTGCAGCTGTTAAGAAGAGAGCTGGATTATTCATTTCTATAATTAAAGAGATACCCAGTCATTGAAATATAATGCCCTTCTCTGTGACTGACAGCCCCTATGATTGGATGTTAGCAATGGGCCACATAGAAGATGAATTCAGGTAATCTCCAATTTTTTTCCTCCTTCTCTCAGAAATGTTTCAAATTGACACTAATTTGATAGTCTCAAATCCCAGAGCCCCTTGGATACTGAGAATGGAATGTAAAGAAATTCTCCTTGGTGTCAGTCAGTAACTTTCTCTTTTCTTCAGGTTACAAAAGGTGATTGACAGGAAGAGAAGGCCTGCTCACTGCTACAAAGAGAAACGAACTTGAAACCTGGGTTGGCAGAAATCTACTCAGGGTTTTGTTACTTTTTTTTTTTTTCCTAATTGCAATACCAGTAATGATGAAGAATTGATGGTAAGAGTTCATGGGAAGACAGATACCTTTAACAACCATTGTCAAAGTCTGCTGGCACAAAGGAGCCCCACCCAAAATAAAGCCAGGGCTCACCTGAACACATTTTTTTCAATCTTCCTTTTATCCATTCATTTAACACCAAATTAAATATTAGAGGTAAAAATGCAAAGACCCCAATTCTAGGTCTAGGACTGCCTTAGGACTTCCCCATAAAATATAGTTATCCCCAACACTTTACCCTTTGCACATTATAAACAAGGAATAAGTCGATCCAAATTGAGTAAAAGAGTAAGCCACAGAAAATACAATCTTCTTCAAAAACAAAAATAGTAAAGCAAGTTGCATATTTGCAGTATTTTAAGTGAACTTCAAGATGATCCTCAAGAGGCCACATATACACACTATAAATACCAGCGGTGAATACCCTGAGTGGGACAGAGATGGCCACTGGAGCAGAATTTGAGGCAGTATCTCTCACTGCACATTACTTTGCTCTGGTCAAGTGAGTCATTGCACCCCAGGCCAGGTCTGGCCAGATCTCATTCTGATTTTGTGTTGCCTCCTAGCCCATTTATACTTCTGCCATTATCTGGAAAAAGATGCGTGATATGTTTCAGGGACTATATATTCAATAGCAACAGAGCTAACTTTTCAACCAGAGTAAGTGTGCAGGTATTACAAATAACTACATCCAACACCCTAGAAAGCAGTTTTACCCAAAATAAAGCACTTTCCAAAGACAAGAAAATCATAGCAGAAAAAGAAATCTATTACTAGCTTTAAATTCCAATCAATTCATCATCTGGTATGCACTGAAGAGGAAATCTGAGTCATACAAGTCTCTGAATATTAACTCCGTGTGTTTTCAGTACTATTGGCACCCAGAAGACTTCCTAGTATTATATATAGCTGGCTTACTTCTTAAACTAATGACTATGCAAAAAAATTCAGAATTTTGGGTCATCTCCCAGATATTGTTCAGAGCTCAGATGATCCAAACCAGCCCCGAAATAGAAAATACTTGGGTACTTCCAGTTCCACATTGGCTTCTAGTACTCACATTTTCAACTTGATTGTTTTAGAAAACACAAATAGGGCTTGTTTAATTACCAGCAAGTTTTGCAAGTTGCTAAAAACACAAACAGCTGAAACCTTTGCCCTTTTCATCAACTTCACCATCTTATTCAATCGTATGTTATGCGTTCTTTTATTACAGGGCCTTCTTTTTAAATCCTCTGAGAAGAGATTATGCACTAGGAGTTGTATCTGAGTTGCAGGTACCACCTGAATGCAATTCCTTAAGAACTTGTATGCTATTGTCTTTTATAGAAAATAGCCTGGCAAGCTTGCTAAGACAAAGAATTCAAGACAAAGAACAGACTCTTCAGTTTTCCAAAGATACAATCACCCATTCTATGAGTAGATCATTTTAGCATAGATAAGACCAAAACTGTCAGAGAGCTGAAAGGTTGTTCTGGCATCTACCAGTTACGCCAGCAGGGGCACAGAGAAAATATATTCACTCATTTACTCGAGAAATATTTGTTAGGCATTTACCGCATTAAGCTCTATGCTATGATTTTGGCTAAAGAAGTGCATGTACAGTTCCTGCAAGGAAATCTGAGTCTGGCAGAGGTGAAGCAGGGGTAATCCTTGGTCAGATTTCTCATTATGGGATAGAAAATGCCTGCCAAAAATTGGCAAAGAAAAAAGGACTTCACCTTCCACTTCACTCAAAAATAGAGATGAAAATCAAAGTTTGGTTATTACACTAGTCACAGTAATTTCTATTTGCCAAGACATTACAAAACAACATAAGTAAACAGATATTGTAGTTGTTGGTGGTTGTTAAGTAGCCCAGTCACGTTGGACTCTTCACAACCCCATGGACTGCAGCACAGCCCCCCTCCCAGTCCCTCACCATCTCCCGAAGTTTGCCCAAATTCATGGCCATTGCATCTGTGATGCAAAACAAGGACTGTAAGACAAATTAATATATAGTACACCAAAGTTCCTAATAAAACTCCTTATATCTAAAAACTATCCCGTTGGTCTGTTGTAAGGTTGCTACTAAAAATTGTCCTCCATTCACACCTGCCTCAAATGAGATAAATTACTCACCTGGTTCTCCTTCTTCAACACCAAAATCTTCCAAACAATGTGGGGAGCCTAAAACTGCTTATCCTTTAAAATTCCTCGCTAATAAGACGTAAAACAAATGATAATTGAGTTCAATACTGTTTATGATCATTTGGAGTATATAACAAATGCATCCCCAGTAGAAAAAACATTTGCGGAGTCTCCATCCCCACTGCAGTACTCTTGCCTGGAAAATCTCATGGACGGAGGAGCCTGGTAGGCTGCAGTCCATGGGGTCGCGAAGAGTCGGACACGATTGAGCAACTTCACTTTGACTTTTCACTTTCATGCATTGGAGAAGGAAATGGCAACTCATTCTAGTGTTCTTGCCTGGAGAATCCCAGGGACGGCGGAGCCTGGTGGGCTGCCGTCTATGGGGTCGCACAGAGTCGGACACGACTGAAGTGACTTAGCAGCAGCATCTCCTGGTGACCCAGAACATCTCCCAACTCCCAATAGAGAACCACAGTCCTTTCCAAGATGACAACCGAAGGACGGGGACCCCCGACTCACCTCTCACAGACACACTAAATTTATAGCTACATGTGAAACACGTCCTCTGAAAAACTAAGAATAAAAAAACCCCTAAGAGCTGGCTCCAGAAACCAGAAGGGGGAAAGAAGACCCCCTCCAGAGCAGGTAGAAGAAGCTGGAACACAAGCTCCCGACAAACCTTGACCCCGGCTCCGTGACTCTGTCAGGAAGGAACCCAAAACCCAGAGCCTCACTCCAAGGAGCAAAGGGTTTGAGGTCCACCTCATGTGCCCCCAAACATTTAGGACCTACACCTGAGAGCTGAGCCCGGGAAATAACTAGTTTTGAAAACACCAGAAGTTTGCGACCACGAGACACACAGGCTATATTAGAGATCTGAGAAAATAGCTGGCAGCTCGGACTCACCTGCCCCAGGGCCCAGCATGGAAGAGGCTAACGGGAGAAGCGCCCAGGCGTCCCGTGGGAGGCACTCACTTGCTCACCTCGGAGCGTCAACCTGAGCCGCAGGCTTGGTCTGACCTGTATTTGAGGTGGCTGGGCGCCCTCTGGGGTTGGGGTCGCAGCACTGCCTTTGCCTCCTCTGTGCGCCAACGACTAGAATCCCGGCCCCCTTTTATTTAAACTGCAGCGTTTTTTTACTTTTTTCCCATCCTGGTGAGTATTATGTCTGCATTCTCATTCTACCATGCTCTAGAGCACCAATGTCTCTGAAAGGATTTTTTTACATGCAGCCGGTGCCCAGGTTTTAATTTTTAGTATCTGGGTCTCTGCGGGGCTCCCAGGTGTCGCTTGTGGTAAAGATTCCACTTGCCAATACCAGGAGACACAGGTGATGAGGATTCAAACCCTGGGTAGGGAAGAACGCCTGGGGGGGGGAAATGGCAACCCATTCCAGTATTCCTGCCTGAGAAATCGCCTGGACAAGGAGCCTGGTGAGCTACAGTTTGCGGCTGCCACTCAGCGGATGCCTCTTGATCACCTCGCTCAGGTGAGGGTGGCAGTTCCTGGGACCCGCAGGCCCCTGTAATAATTGGAGAGACAGTGCTAAAAAGACTACCACCTCTACGGCAATGCCCATATAGCTGATTGAAAATCCCTGCCCCGTCTTTCTGTGAAAGAAACCTATTTGTTTGTCCGAAAGCTAGAGCATGAATCTTACAAAAGATAACTGGGAGTTAGAGGACAGATTGCTGGATGACAGTGGGGGCAGTGGGGGATGGGTGAATGGGCAAAAGGGGTCAAAGCCTATGCATTTTCAGCTATCAAATAGGTTAAGTCGGGGGCACGTAAAGTATAGCATGGTGACTACATGCTGTATTCCATATTTAAACATTGCTAAGAGAGTACATCTTAAAAGTTGTTATCATAAGAAAATAGAATTTTGTTAACTATGTGTAGTGATGAATATGGGCTAGATTTATTGTGGTGATAATTTCACAATATATACAAATACTGTGTTTACCTTCTACACCTGAAACTAATAATATGTCAATTATACCTCAATTTTTTTTTTTTTTTTAAAAAGAACTATAATTAGGTTTAACCCAAGGAAGAAAGTCACTTTTGATTTCAGGAGTTTCTCAAGAATATCAGGTAGGCAAAAGAAAAAAAAAAAAAAAGCAATGAAATCTGGTGAACTAAGTGCTATGGTTGATAATATACATGGTTTGGTGAAAGGAGTCTCAAATTCCATCTTTTCAGGGAAGTCTTCCAAGAAAAGATCATTACTGGGATGAATCTTTCATGCTCAATAGAAATTAGGCAGGAGAAGGAGAGAAAAAGAAAGAGAAAAACGAAGTGGTTCAGGAGGACAAACAGCACGTCCTAAGAAATAGTACACAGCAGCTGAATCTAGCTGAAGTATGAACTATAAATGGCGACTTGTGAGACGGTGGAAGTAGGGCAGCAGTAGAATGTACAGGATGTTAGACACAGAATAGAGAGGTAGGAAGTTCAGTAGGCAGGTAGATAGGAAGCGAGGCTGAACAAAGTCATGAGGATCTGATGAAACTTGGATATGAAACTTGACCCTTAGAATTCTGGGTAGTAGTAGTGTTATCGCTCAGTGGTGTCCGACTGTTTGCGATCCCATGGACAGTAGTCCGCCAGGCTGCTCTGTCCATGGGATTCTCTAGGCAAGGATACTGGAGTGGGTTCCCTTTCCCTTCTCCAAACCGTAGAATGGTGACCCATGAATAATCTCCAACTCCTGAAATCTGTGATTCAGAGAGGGCACTGTGATTCCAGTATGGAGAAAGAGGTAGAGATTTGATAAGGCTAAAGACAGTAAACAGTTTTAAATTTTACTAAAGATAGGCATGGAAAGAAGCTGATAATTTTGAAAATTTTAGATGATAGGGAATGTGTAAGGTGAAAGAAAAGGTCGAATCAAGTATGTTTTCAAGAGAAATATTACTAAAGTTTAATAGTCTTGTTAGAAACTAAGTCTAAATCAAAGTATATTCATTTCTTTTTAGAAACTATGTTCTTATTGGATCATATATTAACTTGGCTTCATTAATTTCCCAGTAGGCAAGTCTTTTAATAGGATTAAAAAAAACCAAAAAAACCTTTAGCCTTATAATTAAATCTAACTGCAGAGAAAAGAATAATTATTAAAATAATTTAAATGATTATTTAAATAATTACTTAAATAATTTAAATAATTAAATAACAAAAAATGAATTACTTGTTAATCATTTTGCATATTCTTTGCAAGCTTCCCTGGTAGCTCAGACAGTAAAGCGTCTGCCTACAATGTAGGAGACCCAGGTTCCATCCGCTGGAGAAGGAAATGGCAACCCACTCCGGTATTCATGCCTGGAAAATCCCATGGACCGAGGAGCCTGGTAGGCTACAGTCCATGGGGTTGCAAAGAGTGGGACACAACTGTGTGACTTCACTTTCACGTTCAGTTGCAATCCATACATTTGTTCTTTTTGTGTAATTTAATAGGATTATTATTAACTGCTCAAGTGTTAGTTGCTCAATCGTGTCCAACTCTTTGTGATCCCATGGACTGTAGCCCAGCAAATTCCTCTGTCTATGGAATTCTCCAGGCAAGAATACTGGTAGCCATTTACTTCTACCAGTATTCTTGCCAAGGGATCTTCCTGCCCCAGGGATCAAACCTGGGTCTCCTGCATTGCAGGCAGATTCTTTACCATCTGAGCCACCAGGGAAGCCCTGGTGGCTACAGTTCATGGGGTCACAAAGAGTCAAACATGACTAGTGACTAACACACACACACACATTATTAACTACAGTTTAAAATATACCCAGTTTTCATTGTATAATTCAATGTAAACACAGCCAAAATAAAAATATAGAGCATATCCATCCACTACCTCAAAATATTCTCTCTCTTTAACATCAATCTCACCACCACCCTCAGACCCAGACCGCCATTTATCTACTTTATGCCACTATAAATTAGTTTCTACTGTTGAGGATTTCCACCTAAATAGATCTATGGACTCTTTGTATCAGACCTCTTACACTCAACCTGATGTTTCTGAGATTCATCTATGTTGAATATATCGGTAATCTCTTTCTTTCTTGTATTATAGAGTATTCTATTGTATAAATGTACTATAGATTATTTATTCTATATTTTGGTTATTCCCAGTTTTTGAAGTTATGAATAAAACTGCTTGCATATTCACGTATAAGACTTTCGGTAGGTATGCATTTTGCTCTAGAATCGTTACGGTTATCTAGGTACATAACCATCCTTTTTGGGAATTAAGGCAAATACACTACTCCCTTTCAAATTTGTATATCTGTATATGTTTTTTTTAATTGCCTCATTGCACATGTTAAGAACTCCAGCAAAATGCTTAGCAGAAGTGGTGACAGTTGATCTTGTATTTTTCTCCCAGTCTTTGAAGGAAAGCATCATTATTGATTCTCAAAGATTAAGCCAGCTTTGCCTTCCTGAGATGAATCTCAATTGCATATGATTTATTATTATTTTTATATAGCTGGATTCAATACATTTAATATTTGCATAAGAATCCTTTGTATTTATACTTATGAGTGATGTTTATCTCAATTTTCTTTTCTTGTAATTGCTTATCTGGTTTTGGTAACATAATTCTCACCTCATAATGCCCACTTTTGAATGGATATTGGATACTTTGAACGTTACACTATGTGTCTGAATTTTGGTGTCTTACTTTAAAGAGAGTTGATATTTATCAGTAGTGACTTGAAGAAACTTGGAAGATCAGCTTCGTCCTATTGATGCTTTTTTCCTTTTTCCTTTCTCCCCTCCCTTCCTTCATTTCTTTGTCTTGGTCCCCGTTGCCAAAGCTCATCACCCCATACTTATGTACAATGTGTTCTTATTTTGCAGGAGTGGCCCATTGTATACATCTTCTGCTTCTTGTTTGTTTTTTAAGCTCTATGTTGCTAACATATATCTGTGTCTTTATGTGGATATATTGGTTAATTGATTGGAATACAGTTGACTTACAGTATTGTGCCAGTCTTTACTGTATAGCAAAGTGACTCAGTTTCATGCATACATTATATAATTCGTTTTTAAATATACTTTTCCATTATGGTTTATCCCAGAAGATTGGATGTAGTACCCTATGCTATAGGACCTTGTTGCTTATCCATTCCAAATGTAATAGTTTGCATCCATCAACCCCAAATTTCCAGTCCATCCCTTTCCCTAGTCCCTCCCACGCAACAACCAGAAATCTGATCTCTATGTCAGTGAGTCTGTTTCTGTTTCATAGATAGATTCATTTATGCCCTATTTTAGATCCAAATATAAGTGATATCATATGGTATTCATTTTTTTCTGACTTAGTTCACTTATTATGATAATCTCTAGTTCCATCTATTAATTTATTGCTGCAAATTGCATTATTTTGTTCTTTTTTATGGATAAGTAGTATTCTGTCCTATATATGTATCACATCTTTATCCATTCATCTGTTGATGGATATTTTGGTTGCAGTGTCTTACCTATTGTATATAGTGGCACTATAGGGGTGCAGGTAGCTTTTGAAGTTTTGTTTGGATATATGCCCAGGAGTGGGATTGTTGGATCACATGATAAGTGTATTTTTAGTTTTCTGAGCAAACTCCATATTGTTCTTTATAGTGGCTGCACCAACTCATATTCTCATCAAGAATGTAGGAGGATTCCCTTTTCTCCACATCTTTTCCAGTGTTTGTTATTTGTAGACTTTTTAATGATGGCCATTCTGACTGGTGTGAGGTAGTAACATTGTAGTTTTGATTTGCCTTTCCGTAATAATTAATGATATTGAGCATTTTTTCTTGCACCCACTGGCCATCTGCATGTCTTCTTTGAGTAAATGTCTATTTAGATCTTCTGCTTATTTTTCAATTGAATTGTTTCCTTTTTTTGTTGTTCTGTTATATGAGCTGTTTGTGTATTTTGGAGATTAATTCCCTGTTGGTTGTGTCATTTGCAAATATGTTCTCTGAATCTGTAGGTTGTCTTTTTTTTTTTTTTATGGTTTCCTTTGCTGTGCAAAAGCTTGTAAGTTTAATTAGGGCTTATGTGTTTATTTTTGTTTTTATTTCTATTGCCTTGGAAGACTGACCTAAGAAAACATTGGTACAACTTTTTGTACTTTTCTTCATAGTGCTGTATAGTATCACTATAGGGTCCTTCTCCTAAATTGGACACCTAGCTTTTTTCCAATTCCTTATTACCAGAAACAGTACTTCAAATAAAGACCTTATTTATATCCCCTTACAGACACATGATAAAACTTCTGTTTGATATGGAAGTGAAAATTTAGGATTATATAGCAAATATAAAAATACTCAGTTTAACAAAATCTGGGATGTATTGCTCTTCATAATGATGTCATGTTATACTCCCACTAGTACAGGAGGGTTATGTCCAACTTTCTAATTTTTTATAATGAATATATCATCACATTTTTCTTTACCTCACTCTGGAAGATATTTTCTTTCAGTAGAAAACAAGATATTTGACATTATTTTTTTTAACAAGAAACACAGCATAGAGTTTGCATAATGTAGAAACCCAGAGTAAAAAGCATTCTGTTGTACATTGATTGTTTTTGTCTAAAAGAGGCTGTCTTAGATCTAATAAGGGGGTCAAACAGGAAACTGAGACTATACCAAGGATTTGTTCCCTGTACTGCTGCCACCTTTCAAAAGAGTTTACTCCTTCTAAGTTCATAGGAGAATGAATCACAGTTCTTTAAATGTAATAAAAAGAACCATTTGTCAAAGAAGGAAGCTACTCCCTGACAGACTTATGTAAAATAGGACAGAAAATTTGACTTGGTTTAAGATTCAAAAGAAAATGATCCATAAATTCTACTAATTAAAAATATATATTAACTACTATAAAGTTAACTGTTGAAAGGGAGGCAAACATATATCGTTAAGTTTGATCCAAATATTATCCATTAACAGCAGTTCTGAAAAACATCTGTTTTGAAAATAACAACAATGCTGCTAAACTAAGAATCCATTTTTCCCATAATTTCTTCCCCTAGCTAATTGATATAGAGTTCTATATTATCAACATAATTTATAGGGAAATACATCAAATTATTTAATCATTAACATACTTATATGCTCAATTTTTTGATGGATATAATTGATTATTGACCAGAAAAATTACCTTTGCATATCAATATTTTATAATAATAGTTTATTTTTTCTTCCCTGATGATAATGTAGTTATATATGATATAGAAACCAGGCTCACAATCTCATTCGTCTCTGCATCTCTAGTGCTAGTAACACTGGTAGAGAGTTTATGCTTAATAAATATTTACTAAGGAATATATTTCAATATGTATTTCTAGTATCAAAAGTGTAATGGATTTAGAGTCAGGATTTATGGGGTTTAGTTCTCACTTATTCATTTATGATAGTTCTGAAGCAAATATATACTCAAATTCTATATGATGAACCTACCTCTGCTGGGCAATGAGATTACTTCAAAGCTGTTCTATTTCCATAAGAGAAATGGTCTGGCTCTTTTAGTAAGGCATATTTTAAAAGAAAAAGGTGTTCAGCAGAAAGGCAGCTCCATGAAAGAGCTCCAAGTATGGATATCACATGATTCTTTTTGAAAGAAATAATCCTAAGAAATAGGAGAGCAGTAAGGCACATGAAGGCTGCAGACAGTTGGTAATAAGTGGCTTTGGAAACCTATCGAAGGATCTGAAGTAGGGTCAGAAATGAGAAGAAAGTAATTGCATTTACCTAGCTACAAATACATTTTAAGAGATTTAGAATGGGACACTACAGTCAAGAAGAATTTGAGATCTGAAATCAATAGAGTTAAAATTACCCATCTGTGTTATCTTGAGCAACCTTTTAGTAGCATCTTCATCTGAAAAATGGAAATAATAATGATAATATTATCAACCAATGTGGGTTACTGTGAAGATTGATAAGTTAATGCATATAAATTCCATGACTTGCTAATAGTGCTCAATAAATATTAACTGTTATCACTGTAATATTGCAGCTACCTTTTAGAAAATCAACATTAACACATATATTCTGACTTCTATTCACTTTAACCCCTATTGTCAAACATTGTAATGCAATGGAACTTGCAATAAACTTCATAAGAACTGTGTTTTAATTGCTGTCAATCTTCCATTTCTTAAAAAAGCACAAGATAGGGATAAGCCACCTTGAAACATCCTTTGGTAGCAGCTGTTCTAATGACATGGACTACAATACATGTATCACTTATATCACATTGCATAAATCAAGTATGGGTCATTCTGTTTTCCAAAAACTAAAGTACATAGCAAATTCAAAGCAACATTTTATGTGAAACCACTGAGATCTTGATGAGAAAAAGATACATGAATAAAAAATATATATTATATATACACATTTCCTTCTCATTATCTCTCGCCATCTATTATTTTCAAGCTGTCAATACATACAGTGGCCAAGTGGGAGTTATTTACCTGATTCTAAAGTCTATTTATGGATTTTTTAGGAGCTAGCAAATATCACATTATATCTTCCCTTTTCTTTACCAAATGCTGTCTGACACATCTCCTTCTATTTAAAAATCAAAAGCTCACCCAAGAAACTGCATCGTTCCCTTGAGCATGAATATCTGTAACAAATACACCAGTACTTTGGTTGCAAAGAGAATTAAGAAGGTATTTGCTATTTAGCATTTCATGAATGACAAGCATAATTATACCTCAAATGTAGAACAGAGCGGACAATGTAGCATACAGACTTCAGGATCAGCTGCTTTGGTATTTTGACTTTAATTGCAATGATGGATACACACTGCAGTGCTCTTAAAAAAAGGGCCCCTTCTGTGATAGATTTCACTGATTTCTAAGATAAACTCAAAAGACAACGCTATACATATTACAGCCTTCCTGGAGCAGTACTTAACAACATGTGCCAAAAGGCAAACATCTGGATGATCTCTGGCCTGGATGACCGTTTCTAGAATTTATCTTAAATAGTAAGAGAGGGGTGAACAAAGATGCTTCTTAGAATATAATTACAATCCTAACAACAGCAGCAACAGAAGTGGAAAAAATATAGTTCTTCCAGTGAGAACTGATTAAGGTATCTATAGTATTCAATGCCAGAAATACTGTGTATGCAACAAAAATATTTTTGTGGAAATAGACATAGGTAAATAGATTGACAATACAATCAGACAAACGTAAGTTTTTATACAAATGTAAGTTTGTATATATACAAACCTTGGGCTTCCCAGGTGACACTAGTTGTAAAGAACCTGCCTACCAATGGAGGAGGCTGGGGTTCAATCCCTGGGTTGGGAAGATCCCTTGGAGAAGGGCATGGTAACCCCCTCCAGTATTCTTGCCTGGAGAATTCCATGGACAGAGGAGCCTGGCAGGCTACAGTACATGGGGTCGCAGAGTTGGACACAGTTGAGTGACTAAAACTTTCACTTTAGACACATACACACACTTACACATATATATACACATATATATGTGTGTGTGTATATATATATATTTATTTATTTGCAAAGATGTTTATATATGTGATACAAATCACCCAAAGTTTTTCATGTCTGTAGTGTTTTCTTCTAAATCAGTTATAATGTTTCCAGTTTCCAGGTACTATACTGTGGAAAATCCCAAGTCCTACATTTCCCCACTGAAGTATTTGGAAAATCAAATAGTCCTCAACTTTGCTTCTGAATCACTTTATATGCAGCTTTTAAAATTATATAATTCTTGAACAGTGAATATATTCATGAACTTAAAGTATCAAAAACTATAAAAACATATGTGGAAAAGCTTATTTTTTTTTTATCCTTTTGCCTTCAGCTTACCTTTGCCATTGTATTTGGTTTGTTGTTTTGTTTTGTTTCTTAATTTTATTGGAGTATAGTTGATTTACAATGTTGTGTTAGTTTCAGGTATACAGCATAGTGATTCAGTTATATATAAACATACATTCACTCTTTTTCAGATTAACCTATTTTCCCATATAGGTTATTACAGAGTATTTTGTAGAGTTCCATGTGCTATACAGTAGGTCCATGTTAGTTATCCATTTTGTATATAGTCGTGTTTGTGTGTTTACCCCAGGCTCATTATTTATCCCTCTTCCCTGCATTTCCCTTTGGTAATCATACGTTTGGGCTTCCCAGGTGGCACAGTGGTAAAAAACCTGTCTTGACAATGCAGAAGGCACAGGAGATGTGAGTTTGATCCTTGGGTTGGGAAGATCTCCTGGAGTAGGAAACAGCAACCTGTTCATTTTCTCTTCTGAAAAAGTCCATGAACAGAGGAGCCTGATGGATTACAGTCCATGGGGTCTCAAAGGGCTGGACGCACCTGAGCATGCATATTACCATAAGTTTGTTTTTGAAATCTGTGTGTCAGTTCCTGTTTTGTAAGTTCATATACATAATTTCTAAAAGTTAGATTCCATAATCAACAAATATCATATGAGTGATATCTGATGATAGTTGTCCTTCTCTGTCTGACTTATTTTACTCAGTATGATAATCTCTAAGTCTATCCATGTTGCTACTGTTGTCATTATTTCATTTTTTATGGCTAGGTAATATTCCATGGTATATATATACCACATTTTCTTTTATCTATTCATTTGTTGATGGACATTTAAGATTTTTCCATATCCTGCCTATTCTAAACAGTGCTACAACAAACACTGGGGTACATGAATGTTTTCAAATTATGATTTTCTCTGGATACATGCACAGGAGTGGGACTCCTGGATCATATGGACTTCCCTGGTAGCTTGGACAGTAAAGAATCCTCCTGCAATGGAGGACACCTGGGTTTGACCACTAGGTCAGAAAGGTTCCCTGCAGAAGGGATGACTTCCCATTCCAATATTCTTGCCTGGAGAATTCCAGGGACAGTGGAGCCTAATAAGTTATGGTCCATGGGGTCACAAAGAGTTGTATAGGACTGAGCGACTAACACTTTCACTTCTCACTTTCATGGTAGTTCTATTTAATTTTCAAGGAACCTTCTTACTGTTTTCCATAGTGGTGGTACCAAGGTACATTCCCACTGACAGTGTCGGAAGTTTCCCTCTTCTCTAGACACTTTCCAGTGTCAGGGAATGTTTAACAGTAGGATTCCTGTGTGCTGCTTCCTGTCTCTTCTGAGCCCTCTGTTCCTTATCAGTTCCCGACAGGAACAAGAGGAGCGACCCGCTGCTCCCAGGACTGAGATCATGAGATGGAATGCATGCATAGGATTTCCTTCATTAGCTTTTCCATATGGTGAAAGCGATTATTTACGACCCTCTTTTGATATGGATTGTCTTTTGGCTTTATGGCCTCTATTACTCCTTGCTTCCTTGGTAACTTGTAAAGTCTGGTCTTTTGATCTTTATCTGAAGAAGCTACCTTGTAAAACGGTATATATACTCACAAAGAGTTCAATAAAGCACCCTTGTTCCACTAGAGACTTGGGTCCCTGTGTCCTCCTTTCTCTCTCTCTCTCCTTTTCTCTCTCTCTCTGGCTGATTCTCTGGAGCATGGAAGCCTGCCGAGCTGATTTTCCTGCCTGGGCTTTCAAGACCTCTTCGAGAGGACACCCTGTGCCTACGTGAGCGGTACAAGCACTGTCTTAGGGCTTTATTAGTTTTCAGCGTAACCCAGGGAGTATTAGCCTCTTTCCTTCTTTCATTTTCTTATCGTTGACTCCAGATGACCAGGTTCCGGTCATTAAAGGACTGCAACACTCCAACATTTACTGTTTTTAGACATTATGGTGATGACCATGCTTATTTGTGTGAAGTAACATCTCATTGTAGTTTTGATTTGCATTTCTTTAATAATTCCTGATGTTGAGCATCTTTTTATGTGCTTCTTGGCAGTCTGTATGTCTTCTTTGGAGAAATGTCTGTTTAAGTTTTCTGCCCATTTTTTGATTTAGTTGTTTGGTTTTTTTTTTTGACCTAATGCTACATGAGCTGTATATATATTTGAGAGATTAATCCCTTGTTGGTTATTTGGTTGGCAAATATTTTCTCCCATTCTGTAGGCTGTCTTTTCATCTTGCTATGATTTCCTTTGCTGTGCAAAAGCTTTTACATTTAATGAGGTCCCATTTGTTTATTTTTGTTTCTATTTTCATTACTTCAGGAAGTGGATGCAAAAAGATATTGCTGTGATTTATATCAAAATGTTCTGCCTATGTTTTCCTCTAAGAGTTTTGTAGTGTTCGGCCTTCATTTAGTTCTTTGATCTATTATGAGTTTATTTTTGTGTATGGTGTTAAGGAGTGCTCTAATTTCATTCTTTTGTATGTAACTGTCCAGTTTTCCCAGCACCACTTATTAAAGATACTGTTTTTCTCCATTGTATGTTCTTGCTCCCTTTGTCATAAATTAGGTGACATAGGTGTGTGGGTTTATCTCTGAGCTTCCTAGTCTGTTCCATTTATCTATATTTCTATTTTTGTGCAAGTGCTATACTTGCCATTGTATTCAAAGCGAATTTCTTATACACAGCATATTGATAGATCACGCTTTTCTATATACCTTATCAATCTATATTTTAATTCACCCTTTAGATCATTTACATTTAACAGAACACTGTAGACAGACGCTAAACCATCTGAGCCACCAAGGAAGTCCTGATATGTTCTTTAACCTATCAATAACATATCTTATTATTTGTTTTCTGTTTGTTTCTTCCACTTCTCTTATGTTATTGTACTGTGAGAATTTATTCATTATTTAGGATTTATCATGATTTATCTATAGCATTTTATATGATTTTCTTAGAGGATACTCTAGTTACTATGATGTAAGTATGTAACTTAACACAGTCTACGAATATTAACATTTTACAACTTCGAGTCAAGTATAGAAACATTTCCTCATTTAGACTCTTCTATCTGCCCAACTTAATTATTTTAAGCCTTTCCTCTACATGCACTGAATATCACATCAGATGCTGTTATAATTTTTGCTTCAACCATACGTTTGATTTAATAAACTCATAAGAAGTAGATTAAATTCTTATATTTATCCCTTTTAACTTATGCCAATGTTCTTTCTTTTCTGACCTCCCAAAACTTGTTTTGTTATCATTTCCTCATGTTCAGAGAGCTTCCTTTACTATTTCGGGTTTCTCTGGTGGCTCAGATGGTAAAAAATCCACCTACAAAGCAGGAGACCAAGCTGGATCCCTGGGTCAGGAAAATTCCCTGGAGAATGGAATGGCTACCCACTCCAATGTTCTTGCTTGGGAAATCCCATGGACAGAGAAGCCTGAAGGGCTACAGTCCATGGGGTCAAAATGAGTCAGACATGACTTAGCAATTTAACACTTTTAAAAAAACATTTTAAGGGTAGGATTGCTAGCAACAAATTATCTTTGTTTTCTTCATCTGAGATATCTTTATTTCCTCGAGGATAGTTTTAACAGGATATAGAACTTGCTACTAACAATGCTTTTCTTTTAGTATTTGAAAATGTTGTGTTCCTCCTTGGGCATCCCCAGCAACTTCTGGGTCTGCAGGCGCCTCCCCTTTTCACAATTGTCATCTTTACATAATTACAAATTATGCAAAGCAGTGTGTCTCATGTTTAAAGCTGTCTCTTTGATGTCATGTCTAAGGAGTCTTGCCTTTGTCAGCAAAAATGCTCAATGGTACCCTTTCCTAAATAAGATACCCACCCCAGTACATGAGCTTTAAGAAAGTGGAGGCCTGCAACCAATTTAATAGCATTTAATTTTCTGCTTTATAAATGACTTTTTAGAAAGTTAAAACTATTACAATAAAACTGCCTTTAAATTAATTTTAAAGCATTTGTGTATATATTAATGCATGTATAATAAAAATCTCAAAAATGGATTCTCAGTTTTTGTGATACATTAAAATAATCTGGAATGCTTCTTAAAAATCCTGATGCTGGGGTTGTAAACTCATAGCTTGAGTGTTTTCCAGACTTTGTATTCTATTTACAAAGGTCAGAATCATCTCAGGTCATCTTGGATTCTTCTTGCAGTTTAATTTTCTTATAACTAATACCTGTATATGCTTTTTTGGAATTCTTTTCAATATCTACTTTTCCTTTCTGTATTGCCTATCACTATGCTAATTCAGACTCTCATTACCATTTACTAGAATTACCATAAGAACAGCCTCCTAAATATTCTCTCTAATTTTTCTCATGCCATATCGTCTATAACTAAAATGAATAATAGTTACTATTTACTGAAGATTTCTAATATACCAGGTATAGTGCTAGATATAGGCCATTTATATTGACAATGCCCTTTAAATAGAGATTTTATTTCTTTCCCATGTGGAAACTGAAGCACTGAGAGATTAAGAATCATGTCTAAAAGTGGCAGAACTGTGAGTAAAAAATCTAAATCTGTTTGATTTTCAAATGTCTTCCAGTGGAACACTGCTTCTCTCTTTCTTTCTCTTAATCAGTATGAGATGCTGCCTTGTGTTAAAATTAGAGTTTCCTTAAACTCTCTAGTCTATTGTATGCTCCCTGAGGACAGGAGTTTTATGTGCTTACACATAAAATTGTCCTGAAAGTTCTACTGACTTTAAGTCATTTAAGTGAAATGTAAATAATAGAATAATGAAAAGGATAAATTTTATTTTGAATTTACATCATTAATTTTTTATTTTCTCTGAGATTGTATTTTTCTTTTAAGTCAAACATGATCTTTCATCTTTGAGTTTGCTTAAAATACCCATTGGGATTCCCTGGTGGCTCAGATGGTAAAGTGTCTGTCTACATTGTGGGAGACCAGGGTTCAATCCCTGGATTGGGAAGATCCCCTGGAGAAAGAAATGGCAATCCACTTCAGTACTATTGCCTGGAAAATCCCATGGACAGAGGAGCCTGGTAGGGAACAGTCCATGTGGTCGCAAAGAGTCGACACGACTGAGCGACTTCAGTTTAAAATACCTATTATTTAAATATGGCATAAATATGAATATCAGCTCCTTCATAATAAAATCTCCATGATTCCAAATTAGTGAATTAAAATATTAAGAATGAGATTGCTTAGCTGCCAAAACTGACCCTTCAAAATTGTTATTATTTTACAAGGAGATTCAATATCATCACTATAGCCTAAGGCACATATTATTTTTATAAGCATAAAATAATTACCTTAAGAAGTGGAAATACAATTTTACATCTATTATATTATCCTAGTTATATGTAAAATATGCACAGTAAAGGACTGAGAGGATATGGCATTGATTGAAATGTTAAGCGCTTGTAGGACAGTGGGTGATTTTTTTTCCTACCTTCAGCCTTTCTGCATTTTTGAATTTTTTTTGTTTATGAGATACAATTCACAGGCAATAAAATTCACCCATTTTAAGTGTAACAGGGTAGTTGTTTTTAGATTTACAGAGTTATACAGTTGTCACCATTATGTAACTTTAGGACATTTTCATTATCCCAGAAAGGAACACAATATTCATTAGCAGTCACTCTCCATTCCTCTATACTCTCCAAGCCCAGTCAACCAGTAATTTACTTTTTGTCCCTGTAGATTATGCAGTTCTGGACATATCATATGAATGATAGAATGTGGAATCCTAGAATGTGGCCTTCTGTGAATGTGGTTTTTGTCACTTAGTATGGTGTTTTCAAGGTTTGTCTATGATGTTTTATGTGTCAGTACTTCAACTTTTGCTAGCTAATAATATTCTTCAACTCTTTCTGTAATAATATTCCATTGCATAGAGGTACTACATCAGTGGTCTCCAGCCTTTTTGGCACTAGGGACTAGTTTCGTGGAAGAAAATATTTCCACAAAGGCCGGTAGGGGAGAGGTTTGGGATAATTCAAATGCATTACATTTATTGTGTACTTTATTACTAATCTAATGCTGTCAGTGATTTGACAGGAGGTACAAGTCAGACTTCCCTGGTGGCGCAGACGGTAAAGCATCTGTCTACAATGCGGGAGACCTGGGTTCGATCCCTGGATCGGGAAGATCCTCTGGAGAAGAAAGTGGCAACCCGCTCCAGGACTCTTGCCTGGAAAATCCCATGGATGTAAGAGCCTTGTAGGCTACAGTCTGTGGGGTTGCGAAGAGTTGGACGTGACTGGGCGACTTCACCTTACCTTACCTTACAAGTCAGTGAAGGTTTGGGACCCCTGTGCTATATTTTGTTTATCCATTAGTGATAGACATTTGGACTTCACCATGTTAGAGATTTGTTAGATACCATGCATTACAAAAAAAAAATCTTTTGTTTTGAATTAATTTCAAACACAAAAATTTGAAAAATTAGTCGGAAGAATTCCCTCAGAGTGCCCAAATGTTAACATCTTATTTAATCACAGTACAGTAATCAAATTTGATGTAATACTATTATTTCATTAAAGAAACCTTACTCAAATTTTTCCCATTGTTGCACCAATATTCTTATTCTGGTATTGAATCCAGCTCAAGGTGATATTTGCATTTGGTGCCATGTCCCCTTAGCTTCTTTCAATCTGGAACAGTTGCTCATTCTTTCTTTCTTTTTCAAGACAAATTTTGGAAAAGTGTTATCCACTTATTTTATTGGAATAGCCTTCAGTCTGGACTTTTTAGAAGTTTCTTCATAAGTAAATTTAAGTAATGCATATTTGACAAGAATAGTATATTGGTGTCCTTCTCATTGCATTATATAAGGAGGTTGTTCTGTCAGTAAGTTATGTCCGACTGTTTGCGACCACATAAAGAGCAACACAGCAGGCTGCCCTGTCCTTAGCTATCTTCCGGAGTTTTCTCAAATTCACGACCATTGAGTCAGTGATGCTATACAACCATCTTATCCACTGTCTCCCCCTTCTCCTCTTGCCCTCAATCTTTCCCACTGTCAGGGTTTTTTCCTATGAGTCAGCTGTTTGTGTCAAGTGGCTAGAGTATTGGAGCTTCAGCTTCAGCATCAGTCCTTCCAATGAATATTCAAGGTGAATTTCCTTTAGGATTGACTGACTTTGTCTCCTTGCTGTCCAAGGGACTCTCAGGAGGTACAACATATTAATATGTCCCATTTCTGGTGATGCCAACTTGAATACCTTGGTTTAGGTGATAGTTATTTGTGGAGTTGCTTCACTGTAAGGTTATGATTTTGCATTTTGATCTAATATTTATTCTGTAGGAAACTAATTTAAGGCTATATAAGCAGTGTTTCTCCTCATAGTCTCATTCACAACTCTTAACATTTAATTGGTTGTACTTCCCTACAACAGTTATTATTGGTGTTTGCAAGTATTGGCAAACAAATGGTGGTTTTTCTACTTCCATCATTCCTTCCACATTTATTAGCTAAAATTTTACTTCAAGGAAAAGTGTACCATGCTCTTCTTCCTTTCTGTCAACATGTCTATAATATCTATTTGTTTAATTTCACTATGGGCTCATCGATCCTAAGTTTATTCCACGGGTTTTAATTCATTACTTTCATTATTTATTTTGTTGATTGAATAGTCTAAGATTTTCCCATTTGGAAACCCTTCCATTTGATGATGTATGTTTTAATGTACTCCCATTTTCATTGCTCAGTTCAATTCAGTTGCTCAGTTGTGTCCGACTCTTTGTGACCCTATGGACTGCAATATGCCAGACCTCCCTGTCCATCACCAACTCCTGTAGTTCACTCAAACTCATGTCCATGCAGTCAGTGATGCCATCCAACCATCTCATCTTCTGTCATCCCCTTCTCCTGCTTTCAATCTTTCCTAGCATCAGGGTCTATTCCAATGAGTCGTTTCTTCACATCATGTGGCCAAAGTAATGCAGTCTAAGATTCAGCATCAGTCCTTCCAATGAATTATTAGGACTAGTTGGAACTCCTTATAGTCCTAGGGACTCTAAAGAGTCTTCTCCAACACCACAGTTCAAAACTATCAACCCTTTGCTACTCAGCTTTCTTTATAGTCCAACTCTCACATCCATACATGACTACTGGAAAAACCATAGCTTTGACTACACAGATGTTTGTTGGCAAAGTAATGTCTCTGCTTTTTAATATGCTGTCTAGGTTGGTCATAGCTTTTCTTTCAAGGAGCGAGTGTGTTTTTATCATGGCTGCAGTCACCATCTGCAGTGATTTTGGAGCCCAAAAAATAGTCTGTCACTGTTGCCACTGTTTCCCCATCTATTTGCCATGAAGTGATGGGACCAGAAACTATGATCTTAGTTTTCTGAATGTTGAGCTTTAAACCAACTTTTTCACTCTTCTCTTTAACTTTCACCAAGAGGTTCTTTAGTTCTTCACTTTCTGCCATAAGGGTGATGTCATGTGCATATCTAAGGTTATTGATATTTCTCCCAGCAATCTTGATTCCAGCTTGTGCTTCCTCCAGCCCAGTGTTTCTCATGATGTACTCTGCATATAAGTTAAATAAGCAGGGTGACAATATACAGCCTTGTTGTACTCCTTTTCCCATTTGGAACCAGTCTGTTGTTCCATGTCTTTGCTCTAGCTGTTGCTTCTTGACCTGCATGCAGATTTCTCAAGAGGCAGGTCAGGTTGTCTTGTATTCCCATCTCTTGAAGAATGGTTTACTATGATCCACATAGTCAAAGGCTTTGGCATAGTCAATAAAGCAGAAGTAGATGTTTTTCTGAAACTCTCTTGCTTTTTCGATGATCCAGCAGATGTTAGCAATTTGATCTCTGGTTTCTCTGCCTTTTCTAAATCCAGCTTGAACATCTGGAATTTCACAGTTCATGTACTGTTGAAGCCTGACTTGGAGAATTTTGACCATTACTTAATAGTGTGTGAGATGAGTGCAATCGTGTGGTAGTTTGAGCATTTTTTTGTCATTGCCTTTCTTTGGGATTAGAATGAAAGCTGACCTTTTCCAGTCCTGTGGCCACTGCTGAGTTTTCCAAATTTGCTGGCATATTGAGTGCAGCATCATTCACAGCATCATGTTTTAGGATTTGAAATAGTTCGCCTGGAATTCCATCACCTCCACTAGCTTTATTCATAGTGATGCTTCCTAAGGCCCACTTGACTTCACATTCCAGGATGTCTGTCTCTAGGTAAGTGATCATACCATCATGATTATCTGGGTTGTGGAGATTTTTTTTTTGTATAGTTCTTCTGTGTATTCCTTGTACTGTACCTTATTTTTTGTTCCAGACTTATCTTTTACTTTTTCTGTCTTAGCCTTGGATCTAGCCTTTTCTTCAAGGAAAACTGATAAGCACTAATATTATTTTATATTTTTTGTGTCTGTGACTTTGGTATGATTATCAGCCCTATTTTCCCCCTAGTTTGAAAGATTAATATTGTTAAAATGTCCATATTGTCCAAACTGATATATAGAATAAATGCAATCACTGTCACAACTCCAATGACAGTGTTTTTTTAAAAAAAACAAAACGAAACATGAAGTATAGTTGTTTTACACTGCTATGTCAGTTTCTGTTGTACAGCAAAGTGAATCAATCCTCCATACACATACATATATCTCTTCCTTTTGAATTTCTGTCCCATTTAAGTAGAGTTCCTTGTGCTATACAGTAGGTTCTCATTAGTTAAGTATTTAATTCACCATAACAGCCTGGTAGGCTATAGTCCATGGGATCACAAAGAGTCAGACCAACTGAGCACAGGGCACAATGGCAGTATATGCATGTCAATCCCAATTGCTCAATTCATTCCACCTTACTTTCCCCCTTGTTATCTATATCTTTGTAGTCTAACCCTGTGCCTGAATTTCTGCTTTGCAAATAAGATCATCTTACCATTTTTCTAGGTTTCATGTATGTGTTAATATATGATATTCATTTTTCTTTGACCTACTTCACTGTGTACGACAGTTTCTAAGTCTATCCACATCTGTGAAATGGCATCATTTAGTTTTTTTTTTTTTTGGCTGAGTAATACTCCATTGTATACATGTACCTCATCTTTATCCATTCTTCTGATGGACATTTAGGTTGCGTCCATGTCCTGGCTATTTTAAATAGTGCTGCAGTGACATTGGAGTTCATGTGTATTTTTAAATTATGGTTTTCTCTGGGTATATGCCCATGGTTATATGGGAGTTTTATTCTTAGCTTTTCAAGGAACCTCCATGTTGTTCTCCATAGTGGCTATATCAGTTTACATTCCCACCAACTGTGTAAGAGGATTCTCTTTTCTCTATATCCTCTCCAGCATTTATTATTTGCATATTTTTTGATGATGGCCATTCTGACTGGTATCAAGTACCTCCTTCTATTGGGTTTTTTTTTTTTTTTTTTGCATTTTTCTGATAATTACTGATGTTGAGCATCTGTTCATACATTTGTTGGCTATCTGTATGTCTTCTTGCAACAATGTTTGTTTAGGTCTACTGCCTAATTTTTATTCTTTTTGCTTTTTAATATTGAGCTGCATGAGCTTTTTGTATATTTTGTGGATTAATCTCTTGTTAGTTGCTTTGCAAGTATTTTCTCCCATTCTGAGGGTTGTCTTTTCATCTTGTTAGTGGTTTCCTTTCCTGTGCAAAAGAAAGCTTTTAGGTTTAATTAGGTCCCATTTGTTTATTTCTGTTTTTATTTTCATTACTCTAGAAGGTGAGTCAGAAAAGAAGATTATTCTGCCTATGATTTCCTCTAGAGCTTTATAGTCTAGCCTAATATTTATGTTTTTAATCCATTTTGAGCTTATCATGATGCTTGCTCCTTGGAAGAAAATCTATGATAAACCTAGACAACGTATTGAAAAGCAGACACATCACTTCTCTGACAAACAAACATATGTATAATCAAAGCTATGGTTTTTCCAATAGTCATACATAGATGTGAGAGCTGGACCATGAAGAAAGCTGAGCACTGAAGAACTGTTGCTTTGAAATTGTGATGTTGGAAAAAACTCTTGAGAGTCTCTTGGACAGTAGGGAGATCAAACCATTCAATTCCAAAGGAAATCCACCCTGAATATTCTTTGGAAGAATTGACACTGGAGCTAAAGCTCCAGAACTTTGGCCCCCTGATGCAAAGAGTTGATTCACTGGAACAGACCCTGATGCTGGGAAAGATTGAGGGCAGGAAGAGAAGGGGACAGCAGAGGATGAGATGGTTAGAAGGCAACATCGACTCAATGGACATGAGTTTGGGCAAACTATGGAAGATAGTGAAGGACAGGGAAGCCTGGCATGCGGCAGGCTATGGGGTCACAAAGAGTTGGACATGGCTTAGTGACTGAACACAACAACAACATGATGTTAGGGAGTGTTCTAATTTCATTCTTTTACATGAAGCTGTCCAGATTTCCCAGCACCATTTACTGAAGAAGCTATTTTCTCTCCATTGTGTATTCTTGCCCTCTTTGTCATAAATTAGATGACTATAGGTACATGATGTGATTATCTCTGGGCTTTCTATCTTGTTCCATTTCTCTATGTTTTTGGTGTGTGCCTGTACCATAGTGTCTTGATGACTGTAGCTTTGCAGGACAGTCTGACATCAGAGTGCATGATTCCTTTAGCCCTTTTTATCTTTTACAAAATTGCTTTGGCTATCTGGAATCTTTTGTGTTCCTATACAAACAATATATATATATTTAAAATTCTGTGAATAATGTTGATAACTTGATAGGGACTGCATTGAAACTGTAGATTGTTTTGAGTAGTATAATCATTTTCATAATACTGACACTTCCAAAGAACACAGTGTATCTCTCCATCTTTTGTGTCATTCTTTCTTTCTTTCATCAGTATCTTATATATTTCTGTGTACAGGTCTTTTGCTTCCTTATATATAGGTTTATTCCTAGGTAGATTTATTCTTTTTATTGAAATTGTAAATAATTTTGTTTCCTTAATTTTTCTTCTGATATTTCATTATCAATGTATAGAATGCAGGAGATTTCTATGTTTCAATCTTATATCCTGAAACTTTAACGAATTCATTGATTAGCTATGGTAGTTTTCTGGTGGCATCTTTTGAATTTTCTACATGAAATGTAGCATGCCAGGCTTCCCTGTCCTTCATTATCTTCCAGAGTTTGCTCAAACTCATGTCCATCAAGTTGGTGATGCCATCCAACTGTTGCATCCACTGTCGCCCCCTTTTCCTCCTGCCTTCAGTCTTTCCCAGCACCAGAATCTTTTGCAGGGAGTCAGTTCTTCTCATCAGGTGACCAAAATATTAGAGCTTCAGCTTCAGCCTCAGTCCTTCCAATGAATATTCAGTACTGATTTCCTTTAGGATTGACTGGCTTGATCTCCTTGCAGTCCAAGGGACTCTTAAGAGTCTTCTCCAAAACCACAGTTTTAAACCATCGATTCTTTGGTGCTCAGCCTTTTTTATCTTCCATCTCTCACATCCATACATGACTACTGGAAAAAACATATCTTTGACTAAATGGACCTTTGTTGGCAAAGTACTGTCTCTGATTTTTAATATACCATCTAGGCTTATTGTAAGTTTCCTTCCAAGGAGCAAGTCTTTTAATTTCATCACTGCTGTCACTGTCCACAGTGATTTTGGAGCCCAAGAAAATAAAGTCTTTCACTGTTTCCATTGTTTCCCCATTTTTTTGTCATGAAGTGATGGGACTAGATGTCATGATCTTTATTTTTTGAATGTTGAGTTCTAAGCCAGCTTCTTCACTCTTAATTCCTCTTCGTGTTCTGCCATAAGGGTGTTGTCATTTGCATATCAGAGGTTATTTCTATGTAAAGTATCATGTTATCTAGAAACACTAGTATTTTTACTTTTTCTTTTTCCATTTGGATTCCTTTTATTTATTTATTTATTTTTCCTTCTCTGATTGCTATGGCTAGGACTTCCAAAACTATGTTGAATGAAACTGGACACATTTTTCTTGTTCCTGGTCTTAGAGGAAATGCTCTCAGTTTTTCACCATTGAAGATGATGTTTGCTGTGAGTTTGTCATATATGGCCTTTATTATGTTGAGGTAGGTTCCTGCTATGCTTACTTTCTGGAGAGATTTTATTATAAATGGGTGTGTAATTTTGTCAAAGCTTTTTATGTACCTATTGTGTTGATGATAATGTTTTTATTCTTCAGTTTGTTAATATGGTGTATCACATTGATTGACTTGCATATATTGAAGAATCCTCACATCCCTGTGGTAAATCCTATTTGAGAATCATGTATGATCCTTTTAATGTGTTGTTGGATTCTGTTTGCTAATATTTTGTTGAGGATTTGTGCATCTGTGTTTATCAGTGATATTGGTCTGTAGTTTTCATTTATTGTGATAGCTTTGTCTGATTCTGATGTCATAGTGATTGAAGTCTCATAGAATGAATTTCAGAGTATTCCTCCCTCTGCAATTTTTGGGAAGAGTTTTAAAAGGATAGGTGTTAGCAGTTCTCTAAATGTTTGATAAAATTTGCCTGTGAAGCCATCTGCTCCTGGACTTTCTTTTGTTGGGAAATTTTTAATCACAATTTCAATTTTATTATTTGTGATTTATGTTTTCTCTATCTTCCTGGTTCAGTCTTAAAAGATTGTATCTTTCTAAGATTTTTTCCATTTCATCTAGGTCATCCGTTTCATTGGCATATAGTTGCTTATAATAGTCTCTTGTGATCCTGTGTATTTCTGCAGTGTCAGTTATAAATTCTTTTTCATTACTAATTTTATTGATTTGATTCCTCTCCTGTTTTTTTCTTTGAGTCTAGGAGAAGGCGATTGCACCCCACTCCACCACTCTTGCCTGGAAAATCCCATGGACAGAAAAGCCTGGTAGGCTGCAGTCCATGGAGTCGCTAAGAGTTGGATATGACTGAGCGACTTCACTTTCACTTTTCACTTTCATTGAAGAAGGAAATGGCAACCCACTCCAGTGTTCTTGCCTGTAGAATCCCAGGGACAGGGGAGCCTGGTGGGCTTCCGTCTATGAGGTTACACAGGGTCGGACATGACTGAAATGACTTAGCAGCAGTAGCATCAGGTAAAGGTTTATCAAATTTGTTTGTCTTCTCAAAGAACCAGCCTTTACCTTCATTGATCTTTGCTATTGTTTTCTTTGTTTCTATTTCATTTATTTCTGCTGTGACCTTTATGATTTCTTTCCTTCCAGTAATTTTGGGATTTTTTTGGTTCTTCTTTTTCTACTTGCTTTAAGTGTAAGATTAGGTTTATTTATAGATATATTCTTGTGCCTGTGAAGAGAGATAAATTCCATGTTTTCCTAGTCTGTCTGCTATCTTGACACTTGGGTCTGAATTTTTAAACTGATAAATATACTTAACACTTGAATGGAAAATATAAAGTTTTTTTTTTTTTAAAGAGTGGCATATTAACATCATTACATATCCTCCAAGTAAAATGTAAATATTCTACGAAAAACAAGAGAAGTTTGTGATTTCACTTTTTAAGTACCACACCCAAACATGATGAGGGTCAGAGCCAAATAAATTTTATCATTGCCTGAAGAAAGCTAGGATTTTGGCCAAGATGTGTAAAGTTTAAAAACATCATAAATATTAAATAATTATGAAAAAAGTGAGAGAGATAGGACCCAAGAAATATCTTTACTATGATCTGAACAGAAAGTTACTAAAAACAATTGTAGCCCAAGGCCCAGTTGGATTACTATTTTTTGGCATAGCAATATAAAATCCACTGGAAATTGACATTAATTATTCCATGTGAGCCAGAAGAGGAATATCTAAATCATAGTAAAATTATTTTGATATATGTCCCTTAAACATCTATACTATTTACTAGTAAGTTTAACCATTTTTGTAGAAATAATGAATTTGCTTCAATATTATGTGGCAAATATTGTTAGTATGGGATAGATTAAAATAATAAAGTGATTTTAAAGACCACTCGTCCACCTTTTCCTGATAATCTAACAATAAAAAATAAAATATGAGAATACCAATAAAAATTTTTAATTAAGTAACTTTGCAAATATTTACTGAGTCCTTAGTATGAATAGGGAAAGTACGGATTCCTGACAAGGGGGCAGAGTATCTGCAAATACCCTGAAGCAGAAATCTTCAGGCTTATTGAGAGCTAAAAGAAAGCCAGCATAATGCAGCATAGTATAAATGAGAAAGGAAAGTTCGGTGAGGTAAGACTCTGTAAACAACATTCAATAGGAGAGAATTATAGGACATAATTCACATTTCAAGTGATGTATTGGATGGGGACAAGTATATTAGGTAATTTGTTCAAGTCAGAAAGATAACCACCATTTAAACTCAGCTCTGCTTACTACCTGCTGCATAATTATCTTGCTTTCCCACTCTACAAGGCTGTGGTTGCTCTGCCTCCCGTAAAGGTGGCACTGTTTGCTGCTATGGGTAGAAAGGACTGACTTGTCACCTAGCACACTTTCCAAATCTCTAATAATGTCCTTTCCAGTGTGTCTTCTGCCCTTACCAAAGACATAGCCCATGCCTAAGAAGCAGGATCACAGGACTCTTGCTTTTTCATCACTAATACAGTCATGGTCTCCCAAAGCACTGATACTTTCCATGGTTTCTGGGTGTCCAGTGTTTGAGAGTTGACCTCGACCAGAAATCCTGTCACTCTTTTCTCAGCCAATTTTTCCAGGATGGACTCGCATATCTTTCTAAAAAGTCTTCTTTCTGTGTATTCTCTATTATATTTTTTAAAAACGTTCTTTCCCCTCTCCAAAAAACAGTTATGTGTATTCTCTATTACATATTTAATAAAAAGTTCTCCCCTCCCCCTCCAAAAACCAGTTCTGCATACCCAGGGCATCAGGCAAAGTTTTGTAATCCATTTAGGCGAATGAAGGCCTATTGCTCTGCATTTATATACCTAAGAAAACTATGTTAGTGACTTTTCACAAGATTTTGAAAGCATATTGATTTTAAAACTTCTAATTAAAACATTTTAATGATAAAAGCTTAACAATATACCACATATTACACACAAGCATATAAACATATCATCGTTGACTTTATATAATATTAAGATTCTAGGAAAATATAGTCATAATGCATAGAAATTAATGGAAAAAGAACTCCATGGGTCAAATAGGCCATAACTGTGTTAAATTATTTTTAACTTAATACCATATTTGAAACACTATAGAAGCTCAAATGGAAGGACTAACCCCACAATTAGTGAGTGTAATTAAGAAAGATACTGGTAATCTTCAGTTCTCATGGAGAAAATTATTGAAAACAACCTGTCAATAAAGGTAAAGTAGATGTGTATGAAGCACTACAGCTATTTGTAAAATGTAGGATGCACATTAGGTTTAGAGGGTGCTGAATAGTTTTTTTGTTGAAAACTAATGAATCTGGAATGGTGTCATGTACTAAATCAAAAGAACTATTAAAATGTTTAGTGGATATGAAGAAAACATAGAAATATGTTTTATCAGTATTGAAAGCCAAATGGCTAGGGCATTTTTTTAACTATCAATTAATTACTAAATATAATTGGGGGGAGGTAGTGGTTAGTGTCTATTATAGCTAATCTTAAAAAAGCTTGAGAATCAAGACCACATCCCAAGATCCATTTGCTTTCATATAAAACAAACAAACAAACAAAAATATGTCTTCTATGTTAAAAATTCAAATCTAATACATTTGTACTGGTTTGGATGGAAAGTAACCATACCAGTAAGTGGGAAAAAATGTGATATCTATACTCACTTCTAGCATATGTCATCTGTTTTATAAAGATATTCAGAGATATGCCTGTTTGGTAGTTTTTTTCCTTGTTAATAACTCATTTTAAACAATTGCTTAATCCACTTTTCACTCAACTTAAAAATTTGTACATAATGAAATTTAGGAAATATTTATACTTGGATTGATTGATAAATTATCATGCTAGAGAAATAGTTTAGTATAACCTGGCTTGTGATAAGTGTTCAGTTCAGTTGCTCAGTCATGTTCAACTCCTTCCGACCCCATGGGACTGCAGCATGCCAGTTATTTTACAATAAAAATCTTGAAATTTTTATGTCATCCTTAGGGTTGTGGGTTCAACACTTATGCAAATTATAGGCAATAGAGTTTAGAAGTTAAATTGAGCATCTGTATCTTTCTTTGGGTGAAGCTTGGTGATAGGAAACAGACAAAACTTTGGTTTTATAAATGTCATTGACTATCTTCACAAAAGAGTAATCTCCAAAGAATTTAAAGCAGGCATAGATGTTATATAATTAACTTTATATAGAAATAATATAAATTGCTGGATGGGAATATTATACCCACACACATATGCGCTCATACAGACATATCACCTTTGAAATAGTATTCCTCCTTGCTTATTTGTATTTTGGACAGAATTTCCATTATTTACATTTTTGTCCTTGTCTTTTGCATCATTCTCTTATTGTGGCTATTCCTATGTTAGTATCACCAAAAGTAAATTGCAACTAAGTCATATTTCTTTAAAATACATATATTTTTTTGATTAGCTGCAAACTGTCACTGCTTTCAGATGGGTCAGATTATGGATTTTATTTGAGAGAGGGGAAATAAAGCTGAGGAAGACAAACAATCATATCAGAGAATTTATTGTACAACATGTTGCTGTTGCTTAGTTGCTCCATCATGTCTGACTCTTTTGCGACGCATGGACTATAGCCTGAGAGGCTCATCTGTCCACAGCACTTTCCAGACAAGAATACTGGAGTGGGTTGCCATTTCCTTCTCCAGAGGATCTTCTGAACCTGTCTCTCCTGCACTGGTAGGGAAATTCTTAACCACTGAGTCACAGGGGAAGCCCATAGTACAACACAAAGACCCTTAATTAGAGCAGAAACATCAGAGTAGAAGGCTCTGCCTTTAGAAAGAAAACTTGAAAATAAATACAAAAGTAAAAGACTGACACCAGCAAAAAAACAAGATGTGCTTGTTGGAGAAGAGACATGGAACTGTATATACTTCTTTCTTGTTTATTATTACCTTAGTCTTTAAAAATGTATATAGAAGGAGTCTACATTTTCATTCAAGTGTTCATTCAGTATCTATTAAATGTCAAACAAGGTTGAAGCAAGGGAGAAGTAGGGATAAGGAAATAAAAAGGAATCACTGCCTTTAAGAAGCAGATAGTAGTGCTATTTGAAAGATAAAATACTAAACACACAAAACACAGTGCCTATCGAAACCCTGTAGAAGACAGTAGATTGTTAAGTGCCAAAACAAATACAAAAATGTGAGCATCCAAGGAGATTACAAGAGAGCAATAAGTGGATATTGGAAGAGAAGACTTAACAGGATTGGAACAAGATCTTGTAAAATGTGATTAAGAATTGGGTTTATCATTAGTGGAGATTTTTCTGGGTAGGGTCCAGCATGGAGGCAGGAACAGTGTTGAGGGAACAAAATGTATTTGACTAACATTAATGGATGAGTTGTGTTGGAGAATGTAAAAGGTAATGAGTAGAGGGAAAAGAAATACTTAGCACTTATTGAGCATTACTATATACCAGACACTACAAATGCTCACAATAACATCATGAGTTATCTCCATTTTATAGAAAGAAAAAAAAAAAGCCAAAAAGAGACATTTTGGAACAGGTTAAATAGACTTTCATAAAAGGAAATACTGTATGCTGTGTGCTAAGTGAAAGAGACAATCGGCAGAAGGACATGCAGATAGCGAAGAGAGAATATGAATTGGGACAATGCACATTTTGCGAGGTAAATTTCATTTTTCATAGACCACTGATTTTTTAAAAACTAATCTGTATAGTGGATTAAAGAATGCCAGTCTAAGAAAATACTTAGCTTCAGTGAATAAATTCACAGTATTAGCACTGAACGGTGAGAAGTCAAAATTGCTTCTCTTTGAGATAATGTCAGATCTCATTTGATATAATTTTTTAAAATTTTTATCTACCATGAAGATGCAAAAATCTGCCATACAAATTCCACTGTCTGTCAGTAGCTAACTAGGTATTATACTCATAAAAAAGTCACTTAATTTTCCTGAGAAGGAAAATGGAGAAGTGCAGAGTACAGAACAACTGGATATACCTCATAGAAACTAATAGTCTCAGTCACTCTTTTCTTCTTTGCTCTAAATTTATAGAGCTCTTGCATTCCCCAATCCCCTCTCTCTTTTTTTTTTCTTCCTTTTAATGCAGTTTTATTTTATTTTTTTTAACTCTAATGAACAAATGCAAACATTAGGACAGGTAGCTTACTTTAAGTTTGTTCTCATGTTTGTTAACTATGGTAAAGAAAATGGAAAAGGCTTTTCTAAAATTAGAGTAAGTGCTATAGTATCCATAGTTTTATAGCACTGCTTCTGAAATTTGACAGGTTTCATTTACAACTACAGCTATGCTAAAGGAATTCATGGTATTACACAGAGGGAAGAAGTTAGCAATCTTAACTTGGTACATAGATGTGATTGGACACAACTGGGCAACTGAGCACACAAGCACACATAGATTTAAAAAAGCAACATCAATCTCAAATAAAAATTTCATCTGGATCATCAAATTCCTTACATAGTTTCTGTCACTTGGCAACTGTCAGCAGCATCTTTTGGTAACTATTAAAAATATTTGTAACCTAAGGTTAAAAGGTTTTCTTTCTACATTATTCCCTTTCTAACTGTTGAGTTTTAACATAAAATATATGTTGCCAGTTTTCAGAAATGTCTTCAGTAAATGAAAGAATTTGGAAGAAAGGTATCAATATTTAGAATATAGAATACAAATCTCTAATTTATCAGAAGATCTTCAGAATCATATTTCACTACATGATTACTTGAGGGATTTGTATTATGTATTATTTGAAAAGTGTTAAACTGCAAGTTTTGTGGATTTAAAGTGGAATAAGGCACTTTCCTTTCTGGTCAAAATGAATAACAGGGACCAAACCACCTGAATCAATAAAAAAGGGAACATATGACAATAGCCGTTTTCAAGACTGGATATCAGACAACCATGGACTGTGACCCATGAGAGTTGGGAAATAATTAGATCAAGCCTATTTACCCCAGCTTAAAGCCTTGAGAATTTCCAGGCCATGATGGAAGTACACAAACCCAAACAAAGCCTTGTGGACTCCCTGAGTTGATAAGATGAAGGTGAGAATCTAGAGAGACTAAGATAGTTAAACTTTATAGGACAGAGTACCAAAATAGACAGGTTTACGAAAGTGAGCCCTGGAGCATTGTAGACAATTTCCTCCATGTACTGAGCTGAGTTACTATGGGAGGAAACTACCCAAGGCTGGAGAATGAACCATTGGAAAGGTTTTGTAAGAACAGAGCCCTGTGCTCATCCAGGACTGGGAACAGTGACTCTTCCTACCAGCCAGATTTGAGAACCATATAATTCAGGGAGCATAGGATGGAGTACACAGAAGGATCTAGAATCACTAGTAGGGAATAAGTACAGAAAAATTAAACTAAGCATTGCTCTGGTATAGTCTAACATATCTTACAAGTAAGAATGAAAGCCCAGGAAGAGAAAATGGCAACCCACTCCAGTATTCTTGCTTGGGAAATCCCATGGACAGAAGAGCCTGGTGGGCTACAGTCCACCAGGTCACAAAGAGTCAGACATGACTGAGCAACTGAGGACACACAAGAATGAAAAGGATCAAACTGTTTCTAAGTAATTTAATTGCATTCTAGAACTTACCTCAAAAGTATATATAGGAATATAAAAATACCCAGTCCCCAACAGAGTAAAATTTTCTTTGTGAGCAAAAATTACAAGCTATAATACAAGTCTCATTAAATTTAAAGTGGTTCAAGTCATGTAAAGTGTGTTCTGTAACCAAATGGAATTAATTAGAAATTAATAATAAGAACAAAAAGCTATCTGGAAAAATCTCCAAACATTCGGAAACTAAATATTACATGTATATATAACCATGAATCAAAGGAGAAATCAAAAGAGAAATTAGAATATAATTTGAATTGAATGAAAGTAAAACCATATTTCAACCTTTGTGGAATACTACTGAAGTGTTTCTTAGAAGGCAATTTATAGGAAAAGCTACCTATTTTAGGAAAGAAGAAAAGTCTCATATTAGCTTATCTTTTATATTTAGAAACCAGGAAAAGAAGAACAAATAAAACCCAAAAGGAAAATAAAATAGAAATAGAAAAATCACTGAAGCAAAAAACTTTTCTTTGAGATAAAAAAAACAAGGTGCCTCAAAAATGAAAGGCCTCTAACTAGAATGATTAGGAAAAGAGAGAAGATACAAATTACCAGTCTCAGGAATGAGAGAGGTGATATCATGACAGATTCTACAGATGTTAAATGGATAATAAATAAATACTGTGAATTATTTTATGCCTATAAATTAACAACTTAGATGAAATAGACATATTTCTTAAAAGATGCAGCTACATAGCCCACTCGAAACCTGAAAAGAAAAAGTCATGAGGATGTAATGTATAACAGGTAATATGGTTAAAACTTTATTGCATATTTCAAAGTTGCTAAAAGGTTAGAATCTTAAAAATTCTCTCACGAGAAAACAACTTTTCTATATACATGGTGACATAATTTAATGAGACTTACTTGTTGATTATTTAGCAGTATATACAAATATAAATTATGTTGTATACCTGAAACTAATATAATAGTGTATGTTAATTATGCCCCAATTTAAAAAGAAAGAAAAAGTGTTCTGAATAGATTTATGTCTCTTAAAGTGATTGGCTTTGTACTTAAAAATCTTCCTATAAGAAAAATTCCAGGTTAACTAGTTTCACTGGTGAATTTTATTGGATATTTAAGAAAGAAGTAATACTCTTTAACACAAATTTTTCAGGAGGAGGAAATAGTTCCGAAGTTTCTTCCCTAAGTTCTGAGTTAACTTACAAAAAAGAAAACCTTGCAAAAAACATTAATATCCCTAATGTACACAGGTGCAAATATTTTTAAACAGAACTTTTAGCAAATCAAATCTAATAGCACACAAAGCATAATACAACATTATCAAGTAGGGTTATCATAAGAATACAAGGCTGGTTTAACATTTGAAAATCAGTCAATGCAATTCAACAAATAAGCAAAAAAAAAAAAAAAAGCCTTAGGATCCTCTCAATTCCAGGAAAAGAAAAAAGAAAGCACAAAAGCAATCCATTAGGCATTCCTCATAAAAAAGCATAGCAAACAACATATGCAAAAGAATTTCCTCAACCTGGTCAAAAGTATTTATGTAAAACTTAACACTTAGCAGTATACTTAATATTAGATGAAAGACTGTTTTCTCCCTAATAGCAGAAATAAACAGGAATTTGTGAGATGTGCTGGAGGTTCTAAGCCAGAGCCATAAAACAAAAATCAAATAAACAGAAATAAGAGAACTTTAGCTGGGAAAGGAAGTGATAATACTGTCTCTATGTGCAGATGACATTATCATCTGTGAACTATATTCTAAGGATTCTACAAAATGCACTAAAACTAAGAAATGAAATTGTTAGGAATGCAGGCTACACATCAATACACACACAGCAACTGTTTCTGTATAGTAGCAATTGGAAACTGAAATATAAAAAGCAATACCCTCTAAGTTAGCATCACAATTTCCAAATGTTCAAGATTAAACATGACAAAAATGTGGAAAACTTCTAATGATAATGACAAACTATTGGGGAGATGAAGACAAGGAGAGAGAATGCCTTGTTCAGTACTCAATATTGACAAACTCAATACTTCATGGTGTTAATATGCTATCATTCCACCAACGGATCTATCTTGTTGTTTGTTGTTGTTTACTGAAAAGTCACTAAGTCTTATCCAACTCTTTCACAACCCGATGGACTGTAACCTGCCAGGCTCCTCTATGTATGGGGTTTCCCAGGCAAGAATACTGTACTGGCTTGCTGTTTCTTTCTCCAGGTGATCTCTCCCACCCAGGGATCGAAACTCCATCTGCATTGGCAGGTAGATTCTTTACTACTGAGCCACCTGGGAAGCCCAAAATGGATCTATAGATTCAGTTAAATCCCAAGCAAAGAGCAGACTTTTTGGTAGAAACAGGCATGATGGCTCTAAAACGTATGGAAATGCAAAAATATAGAGAGTAGCCAAATGATGTTGGAAGAATTGAAAAAAAAAATGGATGCATAATCTAACACTACTTGATTTCATGGCTTATTGTAAGCTATAGTAATTGAGATAGTGTAGCTTTTGCATTAAGAGTGACATGTAAGCCAATGAAACAGAAAGAGTCCAGAATGAACCCAAATGTATATGGACAGTTGATCTTTTATAAAAGATAAAGGCACTTCAGTGGAAAAAGAATAGTATTTTCACCAAACGGTGCTAGAACAATTAGATATTCATATACACCACAAAAATTGATCTTGAACCATATTTCATACCATATATAAAAATTAATTCAAAGTGATTCATAGACTTAAATACAAGTCCTAAAACTGTAAGACATCTAAAGTAAAATATAGGTGAAAAAAACCATATGCCCTAGGCAAAGACATCTTAGATATAATACCACTATCAATAAAATATAAATTAATGTATTATTTCAGATTTATTGGTATTCAAGAGACATTCATAAGAGAATAAAAAGACAATCAACTGGTAGAAAATATTTGCAAAGCATAAATGTGATAAAAGACTCAAACTGAGAATATATTACAAACTCTCAAAACTCAGTGATAAGGAAATAATTCAAATACAAAACTGAGCAAAACATTTGAGCAGTTACTAAGCCAAAAATGATATAGGAATGACAAATAGGCACATGAAAAAATGCTCAACATAATTAGAGAACTGTAAATTAAAACCACAATGGCAGGCTATTATATACCTTTAGGACAGCTAAAATTAAAAACATTGAATATACCAAGTGTTGCCATTAGGTGAAAGAAGTGGGACTTCCCTACACTTCTGGTGTGTGTGTAAAATGGCACAACTATTTTAGAAACAATTAAGCTTTTTTTAAAAAAAAAAAGTTTATCTACTTACTTTATTTTTGTGCTGTGCTGCATCTTTGTTGCTGCACTGGGCTTTTTCTAGTTGCAGAGAGTGGGGTCTTCTCGGTTGTGGTGCTTGGGCTTCTCCTGGGGTTGGCTTTTCATGGTGCAGAGGACAGGCTTTAGGATGCTCAGTAGTTGTGAGCTTAGCTGCTCCACAGGAAATGGAATCTTCCCAGAGAAGGGATCAAACTCATGTCCCCAGCATTGGCAGGTGGATTCTTAATCATTGTACCAGCAGGGAAGTCCTAGCAATTTTTTACATTAAACATACATCTGTTCTATGATTCAGCCATTCTAATCCAAGGTATTAGAAAAGAAAACATCAGTCCAGTTCAGTTCAGTTCAGTCGCTCACTCGTGTCCGACTCTGTGACCCCATGACTTGCAGCACGCCAGACCTCCCTGTCCATCACCAACTCCTGGAGTTCACTCAAACTCATGTCCATTGAGTTGGTGATGCCATCCAGCCATCTCATCCTCTGTCGTTCCCTTCTCCTCCTGCCCCCAGTCCCTTCCAGCATCAGAGTCTTTTCCAATGGGTCCACTCTTCTCATGAGGTGGCCAAAGTACTGGAGTTTCAGCTTTAGCATCATTCCTTCCAAAGACATCCCAGGGCTGATCTCCTTTAGAATGGACTGGTTGGAACTCCTTGCAGTCTCAAGAGTCTTCTCCAACCCCACAGTTCAAAAGCATCAATTCTTCAGCGCTCAGCTTTCTTCACAGTCCAACTCTCACATCCATACATGACCACTGGAAAAACCATAGCCTTGACTAGACAGACCTCTGTTGGCAAAGTAATGTCTCTACTTTTGAATATGCTATCTAGGTTAGTCATAACTTTTCTTCCAAGGAGTAAGCGTCTTTTAATTTCATGGCTGCAGTCACCATCTGCAGTGATTTTGGAGCCCCAAAAAATAAAGTCTGACACTGTTTGTTTCCACTGTTTCCCCATCTATTTGCCATGAAGTGATGGGACCAGATGTCATGATCTTCGTTTTCTGAATGTTGAGCTTTAAGCCAACTTTTTCACTCTCACTTTCATCAAGAGGCTTTTTAGTTCCTCTTCACTTTCTGCCATAAGGGTGGTGTCATCTGCATATCTGAGGTGATTGATATTTCTCCCAGCAATCTTGATTCCAGCTTATGCTTCTTCCAGCCCAGCATTTCTCATGATGTACTCTGCATAGAAGTTAAATAAGCAGGGTGACAATATACAGCCTTGATGTACTCCTTTTCCTATTTGGAACCATTCTGTTGTTCCATGTCCAGTTCTGACTGTTGCTTTCTGACCTGCATACAGGTTTCTCAAGAGGCAGGTCAGGTGGTCTGGTATTACCATCTCTCTCAGAATTTTCCACAGTTTATTGTGATCATAGTCCTTATCAAAACTTGGTTGGCGATATTAATAGTATCTTTATTTGTAATAGCCAAAATCTAGAAACAACCCAAATGCCCATCAATAGGTAAATGGATAAACAATAAGATATACCCATATAGTGGAATATTTCTCAAGAATAAAAAGGAACAAATAACTTATTCAGCAACATACATCATCAAAATAATTATCCTGAGTGATGGAAGCCATAACCCTGCCCCCAAAAGAAAACCTACAAAATATTATGTGATTCCATTTGTAAAAACTTTCAATAATACATACTCATCTGTAGTGACAGAAAGCAGACTAGTCATTGCCCGAGGATGCAAGAAAGGTTTAAGCCGGAGGGAGGCACTACAAAGTGACAGAGGAAACTTTGGGGGAAAAATACATACGGTCATTATCTAGATCGTGATCATGATTTCATTGGCCAAACTTATCAAATTGAACTCTTTAAAGAGGTGTGGCTTATTGCATGTTAATTATACCTCAATAAAGCCTTTAACAAAGTTGGAATATTGGCAATTTCATGTATTTGATATATACAAACACTTTATTCGATTTATTCAGAGATAAATTTTGAAGTAACAGGACAGGATCTCTATTTAAGGTATTGCTTTGAAATTACTTTATTATTAAATTCCTTTAATTGTGCTACATGTATTTCTGAGTGTCTACTATGTGTGAGGAATTCTGCAGTGAAAGCTTTTTATATTGTTTTCAATATTTTTCTTCATTGTTTAGGACTTCCTTTTAAAAACCTAATATAAAAAAAAAACTCCAATTAATTTAGCAGTCTTATTGATTATAAAATTGTCAATTTAAGAAATGAATAAATAAAATAATTAAAATAATAGCCTTATAATGACCAGCTTTTCTTCTACTCTGTTAATATTCTCAGTACTGCCTTTCTTGACACCACTGTACAAGATTTTGAAACATGTATTTCTATGACAGTGTAGAGACTTAAGACAATATTTGTGAAATGTCATATGCAACTAAAGTGAAAGTAATCAAGCCAGATCACTTTGCCCTCTGGATTAACAAAAACATTTAACACAGTCAGATGACTTGAGGCTTAGTGCCATTAAACATACCATTAATATTTTAAAGTATTTTCAGAAGTGCATATTATATTTGAAAACTTACTCTTCAACCAAATTATTGTCAACAATGAAATGACACAACATCAATGAAAAAAACAGGGAGTTGTCTAAACTGTTCTCTGTAGTTTCAGAAAATTTTATCAACTTAACACGAATCTGCATTTTCACAGGTTCTTAGGAAAGCCTTCCATAAGCTTTTGTGCATGCGTGCTAAGTTACTTCAGTTGTGTCTGACTCTTTGACGCTATGGACTGCAGCCTGCCAGGCTCCTCTGTCCGTGGGATTCTCCAGGCAAGGATACTGGAGTGGGTTGCTGGGCCTTCCTCC
Source organism: Capricornis sumatraensis (assembly GCF_032405125.1). Lineage (NCBI taxonomy): Eukaryota > Metazoa > Chordata > Mammalia > Artiodactyla > Bovidae > Capricornis > Capricornis sumatraensis. The sequence continues at coordinate 75,523,241 of NC_091077.1, forward strand.
AGGGGATCTTCTTGCCTAGGTATTGAACTTGCATCTCCTTCTGTCTCCTGCATGGCTGGTGGGTTCTTTACCACTAGTGCCAGCTAGGAAGCCCTCATAAGCCTTTGTGCTGTGCTTAGTCTCTCAGTTGTAAGCCTTTACATGCTGGTAAAATCACTTAAGGAAACATATTCAAGTTACCCTAATATAAGTCAGCAATTATAGCTGACTAAACTTGATATCAGTCACTTTAGAATGAAGTTATCAGAACACTTATAAATATTCAGAAAAAAAGTGATGCTTATTTGGCAACAACGTGTTTCCACTGAAACGAGTCAATACAAACTGACTGCATTTCTGTTCCTAAATTGTCTCCCCAGGCTTTCCTGGTGGCTCAGTTGGTAAAGAATTTACCTGCAGTACAGGAGACTTGCTTGCAGTGCAGGAGACCAGGTTATTATCCCTGGGTCAGGAAGATCCTCTGGAAAAGGAAATGGCAACCCACTCCAATATTCTTGCCTGGGACATCCCATGGACAGAGGAGCTTGGCGAGCTATGTCTATGGGGTCACAAGAGTCAGACACAACTTAGCAACTAAGCGACCACCCACGAAATTGTCTACCCAATTTAGAGTGATTCAGAGAATGCAGAGAGAATATCTGGATTTTAGCAAGGTTATTGTCAATATTTTTTACTCCATCCATGAATATAAGATGGAACAATGAAGAATTAGTGAAGGAAGGTATGAGTATACTGAAGAAATAGGATTAATGTGATGAAACCAGAAAGTATCTTTATTTTTACCTTTCATGTGTCCTTTAAACTTACCTAGAGATGGGCAGACATATCCATAAGGCATCCACAAGGAACAGGCTCCAGGACAGCAACACTTTCCTTCAGTTCAGCTTAGTTCAGTTGCTCAGTCATGTCCAGCTCTTTGCAACCCCATGGACTGTGGCATGCCAGGCTTTCCTGTCCATCAGTAACTCCCAGAGTTTACTCAAACTTATGTCCATCGAGTCAGTGATGCCATCCAATCATTTCATCCTCTGTCATCCCCTTCTCCTCCTACAACCAATCTTTCCCAGCATTAGGGTCTTTTCCAATGAGTCAGTTCTTTGCATCATGTGGCCAAAGTATTAGAGCGACAGCTTCAGCATCAGCCCTTCAAATGAACATTCAGGACTGATTTCCTTTAGGATGGACTGGTTGAATCTCCTTGCAGTCCAAGGGATTCTCAAGAGTCTTCTCCAACACCATAGTTCAAAAGCATCAATTCTTTGACAATCAACTTTCTTTATAGTCCAACTCTTACATCCATACATGACTACTGGAAAAACTATAGCTTTGACTAGACAGACCTTTGTTGGCAAAGTAATATCTCTGCTTAATATGCTGTCTAGGTTTGTTGTAGCTTTTCTTCCAAGGAGCAATCATCTTTTAATTCCATGACTGCAGTACCATCCGCAGTGATTTTGGAGCCCAAGAAAAATAAATCCTCTCACTGTTTCCATTGGTTCCCCATCTATTTGCCATGAGGTGATGGGACCGGATGCTATGATCTTAGTTTTCTGAATGATGAGTTTTAAGCCAGCTTTTTCCCTCTCCTCTTTCACTTTTGTAGTAGCTACCAAAATTCAGTGATGTTTAAGTTTCTTATGTAAAATGCTATAATGTTTGCATATAATCTATGAACTTCCTCCCATATATTAAAATCATCTCTAGATTACTTATTATATCTAATAAAATGTAAAACCTATGTAAGTAGTTGCCAGCATGTAGCAAATTCAAATTTTGCTTTTTGGAAATTTTGAAAATTTTTGCAGATGTTTTCCAACCATGGTTAGTTTAGCCCTTGAATTTGGGACCTGCAGATATGGAGGGCCAACTGTTCTTTCACTTCACTCAGTGAAGACTTGAGCAGCTCCCTGACTTTTCTGAACACTCTTAGCTGCCACTTTAAGCTGCAAATACAGACAGTTCAGAAATAAATTTGAATAGTAATAAAATGTCTCTATTTTATTCAAAGTTGTTAAAGTAACCTTTCCCTGCACCCCAATAGGACATTCTAGATGGGATACTGAGGAAAGGACATTGTTCTTCTCTCTTCTACTTCACCTTGCTTACTCCAGTTTTTTGACACACTAAAAATCAAATGAAGAGAGAGGAATGATATACAGGAAGGCAGGAAAAGTCTTACTTGTCCAGTATGTATTAAGATGATTTCACATTCTTCAGATCTCACAAATCTTGAAAGATGAGGCCTTCATGAAAGCTTTTGTGGGTTCTCAGTAAGTCTAAAATGTAAACTTTAATTTGCATTTCCTGGATAATGTGTCTTACTTTGCTTGGACCAAAGTCCACTAAGTTTCTGGTTTCCTGGTTTGCTTTAGGTAATGCACTCTACCCAGACTCTAAATGTTGCCTTTCAGGCATTTTCTTGGAAATGTTTTTAAATGGCTCCAATCCTGCCTGTCTCAGGCCCTGATTCCATCTCCCTATCATTTTCACATTGTTCCATTGTTTCTGCCTCTCTCTCTCTGGTTGCACACCTGGCCATGGAAAACACACACATATTTTGGTGCTCTGACAAGTTATAGGAATGCAAGTCAGCAAATTTCAGATCAATAAAATGCTCCCCACACCCAACACCCACTTTGTTTTGTCACCACCTAGGCAGCCCATTTTCATTCCCCTAGATTTCTTAAGCAAAAGAATCCCTTAACTGCAGTAGTTTCCATCAATCTCAGTCTTGTACAACTAGATCCTGATAACAGTTCCAGTGTGGGAAGGGATCCCACACCTGTTAGCAATTCTCAGGACACTAACAGGGTATCCAACAATTCAACTCAATTCTGACACTTCAGTTTAATTCAGTTCAGTTGCTCAGTCGTGTCTGACTCTTTGCCACCCCATGAATGGCAGCACGCCAGGCCTCCCTGTCCATCACCATCTCCCGGAGTTCACTCAGACTCACGTCCATCAAGTCCATGATGCCATCCAGCCATCTCATCCTCGGTCGTCCCCTTCTCCTCCTGCCCCCAATCCCTCCCAGCATCAGAGTCTTTTCCAATGAGTCAACACTTCGCATGAGGTGGCCAAAGTACTGGAGCTTCAGCTTTAGCATCATTCCTTCCAAAGAAATCCCAGGGTTGATCTCCTTCAGAATGGACTGGTTTGATCTTGTAGTCCAAGGGACTCTCAAGAGTCTTCTCCAACACCACAGTTCAAAAGCATCAATTCTTCAGTGCTCAGCCTTCTTCACAGTCCAACTCTCACATCCATACATGACCACAGGACAATCCATAGCCTTGACTAGACGGACCTTAGTCGGCAAAGTAATGTCTCTGCTTTTGAATATACTATCTAGGTTGGTCATAACTTTTCTTCCACTACCCACCATCATATTCCGCAGGTTAAGTCCTGCAAGACTGATCCTCAGTGGCACCCTACTTCAGAACCAGTTGCAAGCCCATGTTGTTTCCTGTACTTCTGACTGATTGGCTATTAATAAGAGGTTCCTAAGAGCCCCTCCTTGGGTTAAGTTGCTAAACTGGTACATAGTACTCAGAGAAATACTTACTGGATTATTGGTTTATTATAAAAAGATATAACCCAGAAAGAAAAGGTTTACAAGGCAAGATATGTGTTCAAGGGCATGGAGTTTCCATGCCCTGTCTAGATGTACATCCTCTTGTTCACAAACCTGCAAGATCTTTGAACCCAGTCTTTCTGAGTTTTCATGAAAGCTTCATTACATATTTATGATTGTTTAAATCACTGGCTATTGGCAATTTTTAAAGTTTTTAAGTTTTAGTTTTTCAAAAATTTTTATAAAATGTTTAAGGTTACTTTCCATTTACAGTTATTACTAACTATTGGCTATATTCCTTTTGTTGTACAACATATCCTTGAGCCTATCTTGCACTCAATAGTTTGGGCTTTCCACTGCTCTACATTGATATTGCCCCTACCCTCCGCTGTTAATCCCTAGTTTGTTCTCTATAGCTTTGAGTCTACTTCTTTTTGCTATATTCACTGGATTGTTGTATTTTTTTTAGATTTCACGTATAAATGGAATACATATAGTATTTGTCTTTGTCTTTGACTTATTTCATTTAGCATAATGCTCTCCAATAAATGGCCCAATTTCATTCTTTTCTGGCTGAGCAGTATTCCATTGTGTATGTTTGTGGATCATACAAAATCTTTATCATTCATCTGTTGATGGACACAGATTTCTTCTGTAACTCAGCTAAATAATACTGCTATGAACTTTGGGGTACATGTATCTTTTCAAATTAGTGTTTTTTTTTCAGTTATATAATAAGAAGTGGAATTGCTGGGTCATATGGTAGTTGTATTTTTAGTTTTTTGAGATATATCCATACTGATTTTCACAGTGATTGTATCAATGTGCTTTCCCACCAGCAGTATATAATGTTTATCTTTTCTCCACATCTTCACCAACATTTGTTATTTATGTTCTTATTTTGATAGTCATTCAGACAGGTGTTAGGTGATATCTTATTGTGAGCTATTGGCTATAGATTCAATCTCCAGACACTTTCCCTTCCCCAAAGTTAGGGCTGAGACTGAAAATTCCAACCATCTAATCACATGACTGGTTCTCCTGGCAACAAGCCCCATTGTTTGCTATAGTCCAAAAGTTATTGACCTAGCCTAGATAGTATATTCAAAAGCAGAGACATTACTTTGCCAACTAAGGTCTGTCTAGTCAAGGCTATGGTTTTTCCTGTGGCTATGTATGGATGTGAGAGTTGGACTGTGAAGAAGGCTGAATGCCGAGGAATTGATGCGTTTGAACTGTGGTGTTGGAGAAGACTCTTGAGAGTCCCTTGGACTGCAAGGTGGTCCAACTAGTCCATTCTGAAGGAGATCAATCCTGGGATTTCTTTGGAAGGAATGATGCTAAAGCTGAAGCTCCAGTACTTTGGCCACCTCATGCGAAGAGTTGACTCATTGGAAAAGACTCTGATGCTGGGAGGGATTGGGGGCAGGAGGAGAAGGGGACGACCGAGGATGAGATGGCTGGATGGCATCATGGACTTGATGGACGTGAATCTGAGTGAACTCCGGGAGATGGTGATGGACAGGGAGGCTTGGCGTGCTGCGATTCATGGGGTCGCAAAGAGTTGGACATGACTGAGCGACTGAACTGAACTGAACTGAACAAAAGATACTAGGAAATTCCAAGGGTTTTAGGACCTTTGTGCCAGAAAAGAAACAAAGACCAAGTACGGATTCTTATTCATACACTAGAGATGATTTTGCAAAGACCAGATTGGTCTTATTTGGTCTTATTTCAGAGACCAAATTGCAATATCACTATAACCTTCTCTCTTTTGATTTTTTTCATATCACTCACTACTCAGTTGCTGTAGGGGTGGAATATACAGCACCTTTTCTCAAAGAAATCCTCCTCATATAAATCTATCATTGTTTTTACACCTTTTCATAACTCATTGTACTTCAAATATTTCTTAGTTAAATCTTTTGACAATTTCAGACTGCGTAATATTATATCTACTCCATCTTTGTGTCTCGGTTGAAATTGCCAAATTAACATCTAAATAGAGTATGTAGCTCTGTAACCATATTGCCACACAGAGAGTGCTAATTAGTGGCTCCATTTCTATCTGGAGGTGGTCACTAATGGCCTGGCATGGGTAGTTATCCTGCTCAACATTTGAGATAAGTACTGTGAGTGAAGATAGTAAAAGCTTGTTTATCAAAGTTTTAGATCCTAAAGTCACAGAGGACAGCTAATTTCTGAAACTAATGAGGTAAAATTTAATAAAAGCAAGAATATCGTCACGCATTTAAGTACAATAAATCACCTTCCCAGGAGTAATAGAAGAGGGGAGATGTCTGATGGCAGTGAGTCAAGATGGCTGAATCCCAGGCAGCTCCATCAAAACATAGTTTCTACATTGACAAGCTTCTTTAGGGTTATCTCTTGTGTTAGACTTTTTGAGTTGCTTCCCTGGTGGCTCAGAGGTTAAAGCGTCTGCCTGCAATGCGGGAGACCCGGGTTCTATCCCTGGGTTGGGAAGATCCCCTGGAGAAGGAAATGGCAACCCACTCCAGTATTCTTGCCTGGAGAATCCCATGGGCGGAGGAGCCTGGTGGGCTACAGTTCATGGGGTCGCAAAGAGTCAGACACGACTGAGCGACTTCACTTCACTTCATTTCAATACAAAGAAATCTTCCTTAAATGGCTTAAGTAAAAGGGAACTTATGTCTGCAGTAGTTGAAAAGTCCAAGGAGGGGCTTCCATCTCAACTGGATCTAGACGGTGTGAGGGATTTGTTTCTTCCTGAAACTTACCTTTTCTCTGTAGTAGACTATTGCTCAGAGAAAATACACTCATGATAATATAATATAGCTAGCCATGAATCCAACATTGTATCTGTGGGTTAGTGATGCAGATAGATTGTTTTCCCTCAATAGCTGCAATTTCAGTGCCAGGTTAGCTCAGAAAGACACATCTTGAGCTCATCTCTGAACCAGTTGCTGTGGCCAGTGGTTGGGCTCAACTCTATCCATCTACCTCAGTCTTTTGAAAACAAGGATGACTTAAAAGAAGCAAGGTTGGGTAGCATCCAAAAGGAAGCCCAGATGTTTTCATAAACAGGAGAATAGGAAATAGGTAGGCAAAATGAAACTATCTACTTTATGTGGACAAAATTTTTTAAAGAATTTTGACAAACATAGTGAGTCGATATACTAGAGTGAGAATTAGAGAAACCCTTTAAGCCATATGATATTAGAAATTAGTGGAAGTTAGTCATGTTTTGCTTGAACAAGAGAAGGATGAGGCAAGGAGGTAAGCCATTAAATGAGAGTTTTTGGTTTTTTCTTTTCAAACATCATATGAATCAGCATAAAAAGTAGAGACTAGTCTGTCTCTAGAAGGCAAAACTTAGACAAGACACTGGGATTTACAGGGAAGTTTTTTTTACATATATTAATTTTATAAAAATGTGTAATAATGTCAGCCAATTGAAAATAATATATCTCACAGGCAATATACTTCCTGTCATTTGTAGTACTCAGTGCAGTACAAGTATTTAGTTCACAGTGTAAGGCCAAGGTTGCAGTAACAAATTCACATTTTCTGTTCAAAATGGCACAGCATGAAAGAGCAAGAATGACCAATGACCAAATGTCTAACCGCTCTAGCAGTCAAGGAAATGCTGACTGAAATGATGACGTAGCATTTCACAACCAAACTGGAAAATGAGCAGTGTCTACAGAAGTGAACCACCTTGTGTTGGCAAAGATGTCAATAAACAGGCTTCCCCCATACTGAAAAAATCTTCTAAATTATTACAACCTTAGGGAATGAGGGATGGAAAGAGGGTGTGAGTGTGTGCAAGCGTGCCAAATCACTTCAGTTGTGTTCGTCTCTTTGCAACCTGTGGACTATAGCCCGCCAGGCTCCTCTGTCCGTGGGATTCTCCAGGCAAGAATACTGCACTAGGTTGCCATACCCTCCTTCAGGGATCTTCCTGACCCAGGGATTGAACCCAGGTCTCCTGTGTCTCCTACATTGCAGGTGGATTTTTTTTTTTTTTTTTTTTACCACTGAGCCACTGGGAAAGTCCTGTGAAGAGGTTTGACATATCAAAAGATGTAAACATGTACATACACTGTATCTAGAAATTTCTCTTCTGGAAAGAACTGGAAGAAAATTCACCAGCATGCTCAAAAATGAATATATAAAACTGTTTATTATCGTATTATAACAACAAAAGAGGAGAAATAATCTACATGTTTAACAAGGGATTGATTAAGTATGTTACATGTATAGGCTGGAATTTTCCACTTAAAAACTGACATACATATGTATATTTATAGCTATGGGAGATTACTAGTTAAAGGAACAAATTAGATTTTGATTGTGTGTGCATGGAGCCATCAAATTATTATTTATCCTACAATAGTAGAATCAATACTAATATGTTATCGATATTTATCTCTAGATGGTGCGTTACAATTGCTTTTGCTATTTATTCATGCTTTTCTGTGTTTTTCAAATGTTCCATCAATGAACTGCTTTTTCAATCATGAAAAACAGTAAATTCTATAAAAATGTGAAAAAAAAAAAGGCATAGCATGAAAATGAATTGGACTACCCTGTCTGCCCAACTTTGCCTCTTCTAGCTAAATGGAAGAACATCAATAATTCTACTTTCAAATATATTTTCTCACAAATGTTGTTTTTGCACTCATATTCTATACATTTTTCAAACTTTCAATACTTTCTACTCTGTAACAAAAAATTATTAATACCCATTCATACTTTGCTTTAGTGAGGCTCAATTTTCTTTATTGCACTACTTGATAGTTGCATTTTTTCCACTTATTCAGAAAACAAACAAACATTCAAGGAGGCAAATGAAATAATGAGCTTTCCTTGCACTATTGGAAATTAATTTACTAAGCAGAATTTTGAGTGGGATGAACTATTCTCACCCCATTCATTAGGCATGACTAATGTTTACTTATTATTAGCCTCTCTGTTGTTCTAATTATCTATTTATGGGTCATCATTCACTAATTTGACTTGTGGAGGAGTTTAGAGTGTAGGAGGCTTAGAATGGGTCTACAAATTAAAATTTAGTATTCTTTAAGAACCTTAAAAATTAAAAGGAATCTTGTTTGTTTGCATGTCAAGAATTTTACAGCAATAGAAAGCATTAGAGGTTGAACATTTTGCATTATTTTTCTATGACATATCTAAGAGGAATAAATTATTTATCTTTAAGTCTCAGCATACATACAAACACACACAGATATATGCACACTTTTGAAAGTTTCAGAAAGGAGTAATTTAATAAAAAATAAATAGGGGAAGGATAGGGGAAAGAAAGAATGTGAGGCTTTCATCTGGACGAAACTGTAAAGTCATCAGGATCTGTGCCATTCAAGAGGAACATATTTCTTTATGTGTATATGTATAGGTATGTGTGTTTATATGTTTGCATGCATATATTTATAAATACATTAATATACATATTTTCCAAATATAGACAATAATTTCAGAGGAAACTGAAACTGATATGTATACTGAGCAGTATAATAGATATGCTGCTAACAACAGCTAACACATTCATAATTCCATCCATTGTTGTTCAGTCACTAAGTCATGTCCAACTGTTTGCAACCCCATGGGCTATAACACACAAGGCTTCCCTGTCCTTCACCTGTCTTGGAGTTTGCTCAATCTCATGTCCATTGAGTTGGTGATGCCATCCAACCATCTCATCCTCTGTCATTCCCTTCTCCTCTTGTCCTCAATCTTTCCCATTATCAGGGCCTTTTTCAATGAGTCGGCTCTTTACATCAGGTGGCCAAAGTATTGGAGCTTCAGCTTCAGCATCAGTCCTTCCAGTGAATATTCAGGATTGATTTCCTTTAGGACTGTCTGGTTTAATCTCCTTGTAGTCTAAAGGACTCTCAAGAATCTCCAGCACCACAATTCAAAAGCTTCCCACCCATGCAGCTATTTTTATTTTTTTAACCATATAAACCTCATTTTATGTGCTATATCTAGTGGATCTAAGAATAGGTACTACTCCCAAGAAAAGGATAGCTTGCTTGTGACCTCTGACAAGTGTGTTAATCACTCAGTTTTGTCCGACTCTTTGTGACCCCATGGACTGTAGCCCACCAGGCTCCTCTGTTCATGGGATTCTCCAGGCAAGCATGCTGGAGTGGGTTGCCATTTCCTTCTCCGGGGGATCTTTCCTACCCAGGAATCGAACCTGGCTCTGTCACATTGCAGGCAGATTCTTTACCAATTCAGCAGGGATGCCCCCTATCATGAATTAGCCCAGGTATATTTGGCCCATCAGATTTTCTCTCTTGGAAATTTGAAATAGAATGAAAAACATTAAGAAGAAAGAATGGCTATTGCGCACTGCATAGCTATTGTTTAGTCACTAAGCCATGTCCTGTAACCTGGCAGGCTTCTCTGTCCGTGGGATTTCCCAGGCAAGAACTGGAATGGGTTGCCATTTTCTTCTCCAGGGGATCATCCTGACCCAGGGATTGAGCCTGTGTCTCATGCATTGCAGGCTGATTCTTCAGAACTGAGTCACCAGGAAGCCTTATATCCCCCCAAATTAATATGCAGAAACCCCAACCCTGCATGGAATATTAAGAGGTATAGTATTTGGGAGGTAATTAGAATAAGATCAGATCTTGAGGGCAGAGCCTCCACGATGTGATGAATACCCTTTTAAAAAGAGAATGCAAGAGATATTTCCCTCTATTTTCTGCTAGTAAGGCTACAAGGACCACATGGTTATCTGCATCAGAAGCAGGCCTTCAGTAGACAGCAGGTCTGCTGGCACATTAATCTTGGCCTTTCTAGCCTCTAGAACTATGAGAAATAAATGCCTAGTGTTCACATTACCCAGTCTCTGGTATTCTGTTATAGCAGCCTGAGCTGTAACCATGACTAAGGCAAATCAGCTGAAATTCAAAATAAGTTTACAAATAAAAGAGTAAGAATCAGTCATCTGTAGTGACAGTCAAAATATTTAGAATGACACCCTGAAAAAAGGTAGATGCTGGGGGTGGGGGATGTCATCCCTGGAATTATCTCAGACTGGATCTGCATTCAAATTCTTGTTCAGGTGAATGTTCACCATTCTCTCCTTTTCTCTTTCCTTGTCATATCATTTACCTTAAATGCCTCATTCTTGCAACTCAAAAATATATTTTTTTAATCAGGAGTCAGTGTAAATAAGTGATTAAGAGGGAAAAAATAAATTAGGGCTCAAATGACAGTTCTGCTATTTACTGTGTGACCTCTAGCAGGATGCTTCCTGGTGGGACTTTCCTGGTGGTCCAGTGATTAAGACTCTGCACTTCCACTGCGGCGGGTGCTGCTTTGATTCCTGGTTTGGGGAACTAAGATCCATCATGTGGTATGGCAAAGAAAAGAGAAAAGTTGCTTAATGGTCAGTGGCTCAGTTTCTCTTTCATTTCTTTCTTTCATTTCTTTTAAATTTTATTGAGCTATAATTTATGTAAAATAAAATATACTCAATTTTAATGAACAGTTACATTAGTTTGAAGATGTCTATGCTTCTGTGTATATTTCCATTGTAGCCACCACCACAATCAACTCTTAGAAGAGTCCCTTCCTCCTGTTCTGTAGCTGGTGTCTCCTTGTCACCCCATACACACAGAAACCCTGACCTCAGGCCAAAATTCATCTTTTTTTTTTCCTGTCAATTATAATTATTTTCATTTTTCTAGCATTGTATGTAAGTTCAGTCTTACAGAATTTTATAAGTTTATGCTTGTTGCACCTATTAATAGTTTCTTTTTATAGCTGAGAAGTATTCTGCTGTGTAAATATACCATATTTGCTCAGTCATGTGTTGATGGAAATTTCTGCCCCCCCCTTTTTTTTTCATTATGCTTAAAGTGCTGCTATGGACGTTTGTGTGCACGTTTTTTTTGTGTGTGGACTTTTTTGTTTCATTTATTTTTGGTGTTACATTGAGGACTGACATTCTTGGCTCAGGCGTGTTTCATTTTACTGGAAACTAATAAACAACTCTCTTAAAATGGCAATGTATGAGTTCCAGTTATGTACATAACATCAGTCCTTTGCATATTAACCATTCTAATTGGGGTGTACTAAACTCCAATGTTCTTGCCTGGAAAATCCCAGGGACGGGGGAGCCTGGTGGGCTGCTGTCTATGGGGTCGCAGTGTCGGCACAACTGAAGCGACTTAGCAGGAGCAGCAGCAGCAGCAGCAGACGACTCATGAAGGGTTTATTTTGCATTTCCCTAACAGTTAATGACATTGAGTATTTTTCATGTGCATATGGGCTTCTTAGGTTAAGTATTATTTAACTGCCCCTTTTACAATCAAATTATTATTCTTATAGAGTTGTATAATAAATATTCTGGATCTGTCTTTATTATATCTAAGTGTCTTCTCACATTGTGACTTTCTTTTTCATTTTTAAAGTAATAGTGTCATTTTCATGGCAGAATTTTAATTTTTGTAAAGTCTAATTGTAAACTTTTCATTTCATAATTTCTGCTCTTTGATCCTATAGAGTAATTCATTGTCTAACCCCAAGATTTTCTCTTGTCTCCTTGAAAACACTATCCTTTCACCATCCACCTGCCAATGCAAGAGACTCAGGAAACTTTGTTTAAAATCAGTTGACCATTATGTGCAAAACTATTACTTAAGTCTTTATTCAGTTATGTAATCTTTATACCTATACTTACATCAGTACCACACTATCTTGATTAATGTAGCTTTGTTATAAGTTTTCAAATAGGTAGTGTTCGTCTCTGAACTCTGTTTTTCTTTATTTTGGTTATTTTAGATTCCTTGCATTTCCATATAGATTTAAGAATAAGCTTGTTTCTTTCTCAAAATTCAGCTGTATTTCTCATGGAAAATATTCTCAGTCTATGGATCTATTGGGTTTCCCTGGTGGCTCAGCAGTAAAGAATTCGCCTACAGTGCAGGAGATGCAGGAGACGTGGGTTTGATCCCTGAGTGGGAAAGATCCCCTGGAGAAGGAAGTGGCAACCCACTCCGATACTCTTGCCTGTAGAATTCCATGGACAGAGGAGTCTGGTGGGTTATAGTCCCCAGGGTCACAAAGAGTCAGTCATGACTGAAGTGACTGAGCACTCACATGGGTCTATTAGGGAAAAGTAGAACTTTAACAATATTGTGTCTTTCAAGCAATGAACCTGAAACTAATCTTTGATTTTGCTCAGCAATGTTTTTCAGTTTTCAGTGTGCATGTACTGCATGTTTGTTAAATTTATTCCTAAGTATTTCAAGTTTTTGATGCTATTTTAAAGTATATAGATTAGGTATATATGTATATGTATGTATACATACACATATACTTTGGGCTTGCCATATGGCCCAGTGGTAAAGAGTCCATGTGCCAATGCAGGAGGCAGGGTTTGATCCCTGGGTCAGGAAGATGCCCTGGAGGAGAAGATGGGAACTCCAGTATTCTTGCCAGGAAAATCCCATGGACAGAGGAACCTGATAGGCTACAGTCCATGGGGTCGCAAATAATTACTTCTATTCTTTGCTATTACTCAGTTCACTTATTAGTTCTGATATGTTTTTTTTTTTAAATTCCTTAGAATACTCTATATATATAACCACATTGACTGATAATAAAGATAAATTTACTTCTTTCTAACCTCATTGCCTTTTATTTCTTTTTCTTATCTTATTAAAGCTATACATCCAATACAAAGGTGAAGAAAAAGGGAAAGAGTAGAAAATGTTAATTATCACAAATGGATGTTGAATAGTTTAGGCTTTTTCTGCATTTATTAAGATGATAATATGACTCTTCCCCTCAACTATGTTAATATATTAAATTCTTTTTAAAAATTAACTCAAACTTAAATTCCTGGTTTAAAATTCCCTTGGTCATAATATATTATCATTTCAATATATTGCAGAATTTTATTTGCAATATTCTGTTTAGGACATTTTTATTTTAACTCATGAGAGATCTTTGTTTGCCCTCTTCTTCTCTATGATACCTTTTCCTGGTTTTTGGCATCAATTCTGACTCCTTAAAGTTAATTGGGCAGTGTTTCCTTTAACTCTATTTGCTGAAATGGGTTATGGAGTTTTGGTGTCAATTGATGTCATGTTTTTCTTGAAAGTTGAATTGACAGGTATAGTCATCTGGGCCTAGAGTGTTTTGTTCTCTTTGTGGGAAGGACTTTTATTGTGAAATTAATTTTCTTAGTTGACATATGACTATTAAGATTTTCCTAGTTCCTGTCTTTTCTTCTGCCAGTTTTAGTTATGTGTGTGTTTCTACTTTTTAATTAGTAAAAGGACACTAATAGTAAACCCCTCATTAAGCTGATAAGAAGATTACATGAGTTCATATACTATAAATACTTATAGCAAGATCTGATGTTGGGTAAATACACCCACAGATAACAGTTAGTTATTAGAATATAAGAAGTATTTTTATGCAATTAAGTGAAATCTAAAGCACACATGATAGTCTATTATTCTGGTAAAATCCCAAGACTTAAGAAGTATAATGAAAAATAGCAGTTATTTAAATCTGCTTGGCTTGTGACATGTCCCTACCTCATCAACAAATTGGATTTCCAGTAATCCCAATGGAATGTCAAATTAAGCTGCTAGAAAAATTAGAAATTGAATTTTTAGATACTATGTCAAATAAATAAATCGAAAGTTTGAAAGTATTGTGTAAGTAGAGTTTTAATATGTCCTTTATATTTCCTATTTTTAATTTTTTAAAAAAGAAAGTTTATTACTGAATCTCAAAGTTTCACACATGATATTAAGACATAGGACAATGAGCTATAGAAATTATATACCAAACATTTAATAACAGTGCTTTATTCATAGAATTGAGAATGCTTTTGGTTACTAACAGAAAAGTTATCAGGGTGTCTTCAAAAAATTTAACATACTGGAGCATATATCTAGAAGTGTAGAGTTACTGCTGGTTTCAGAGTTGATTAATTCAAATTTCCTTTGATTTTTTCAAATACCCAATATTTCTCTCTTTCTCTTAATTGTTATATTCATCTTTAAACCATATTCTAAATCCTTTCTTTCACATTGAACAGTTCTTCTTCCCTTCAATCTGATTAGGTCAGGGTTAAAAATATGTATTATCCTTGAGCCAGTAACTGCCACCAAATGAATATGCTGCCCTGAATGGCTCAGACCTCTGTTCCTTAACAACCTCTTGCAAGCATGGTGCTTTCACTATGATTGGCTTAGAATAAACAGGCTTGGAAATAAACTCCCTGCTGGAGTTGGAATCAATTCCCTCAGTTACATTGCAGCTATCCACTAGAATAAAGATGGAATAGATGTTGTGGTAACACAATATTCATTGTTCTTTTTCCTACTATGGCAGATACTCCATTTCCATTGTTTCCTTCTTCCTTAATGATACTCCGATTTTTAGAATACTCCGATTTTTAGCCATGTGCATGGTCATTTCACATAGATACTCTATTTTTTCAGACCAACATGCAGTCAGCTCTGTCCATATGGTTAATTTCTGGTCAAAGAAATTTCATGTGTAATTTCCAGAACATGTCTTTAAATAGAAAGTGTGTTCTCCTCATCTTTCTCTCTTCCTGAAGTTTGCGTATCAATTTGATGGCCATAGCTTGAATAACCATCTGGACCATGTTGAGGATGACTGAGTAATGAGGACCCTAGGTCCCTGCTGATCCTGGAGCTCAAATCTAGCCCTGGTTTATTAAGCTCCAGAATTTATTGTCAGGAGGGATAGAAATGAATTTCTGTTTATTTAGCTCCTAATTTATTTCAGGCATTTGCCATATAGATAAATCTAATCTAAATTTACACTTAATTGATTTTCCAGAAACTAATGTCTGGGTTGTATTATTGTTTTTTAGAAGACTAATCCTAATAGTATTAATTGATTGGGACCAACATCTAGGGGTATGCAACTCAAAGCTCTATATCCACAGTTCCCTGTAGTTTTTTTAATATGAAAAAATTCCTTAAGCAAGTACCTGCAGGTTATTAGCTAATAAATCTTTCCTGAATGCAGAATATATGTTAGCTATGTTTATTTATACATTGATACTTGCAAAAAGCACAAAACATAAGTGATATAAGTAAGATCTTTTTCTGTTATCGAGCTGAGTATTAGCTAGAAATTTGTGTGTCCCATTTATTCACTTGGTTCATTCTTCTGCACTTATGTTCTTCCAGACTCTTTCATCAAGTTCACTTTAGTTATCTCAGTTTCTATTGTTGGCACCTCTGAGATACTGATGCTTTTTGTTTGTTTGCTCATCTCTTTCCTTCCCTCTCCCCACTCAGTCCCTCTGGGAATACTCAGACTAGAGAAATCCATCTTCCACTACCATGAAAACATTTATTTGGGGGCCAAACAGAGCTGATCTTTATCTTTGTCTTCAAAAGTTAGAAAATTCAGTTACTTCAGCAACAACTTGAGTATTAGCTAGGTTCTCTAAGTTTAACATAATAGAAAACTATCTGAAACGCTTTTGTTAAAGATGTTCAGACAGTTAATAACAGAACTTCTATCTGCAGAAAACAAGGTCCCCTAGAGGGGAAGCCAAGTCCTAACCAAACTTTATGATGCAGGTTCCTAGGAGGGAGGGCGACTGGAATGCGGTTCACCTCTCAGCCTGACTGCCTGGCTGCCTGCGGAGTTGCAGTGCAGAGTATCATTGCAGCGCCTTTTCAGGGAGTAATGTGCTGCACTGGTTCGGGGCTTTGTCTTTATTCATAACACATTCATGTGTCTCAGCTGGGGGGGAGGAATGCAGAGTTGCCTGCCAGCCTGTCCTCTTAGACTGTCAGCGGAATAAGCGGAATAGTAACTCTCCATTAGAGAGACAGAAAGAGGCACATTGAGATACAGAGGAAGAAAAACCACGCATAAGGGAGGGGGAAGGAAGGGGGGTGGAAAGGGTGCTCTCCAGCACTCTCATATGTTAGGTCTCTGTGCAAAGGCGGAAGGCTGCAGGAGCGGCAACAGCAAGCTTTTGGGCAGTGGTTGTAACTATTGCTCATGAACACCGTCGTCAGGACGACTTGAAGAGGCAATATATTACTTATGCATAGAGCACTCTAGCTCTGCTAAAACTGGGAGTGCAAACACCCCCTTGTTTTCTATTTTAGAGACTTGCGTCTTTTCCACACTCAACACTATCAAGACACTCTGCTACTACAGGTAAGATGCAGTTAAGATTTGTCTACTAGTGACATCATTGTAGTTTCACACACTTGAATCATGACTACTTTTTAATATAATGCCTTGTATGTGTTGAAGTAAATAATATTATTAAAAAAAAATAATTAAATGAAGGAATCACCAAATCTCACCTAAAAGGAATGTATGTGATTGTTGCATTTCCATGAGCCCTGAGTTCATAGTTGGAACTTAATCTCAAACTGTGATCTGAGATGCAATTCATAGTATATACTATTTCTAAATGTACCAAATTATTCACTTTGATTTGTAAATGCTACAATTCCTCCGTGGCAACAACAGTGTGATGTACATATATGTTTTGTGCTATTTTTTAAACTTTCATAGTTTAGAGGAACCAATGATGAGGCTTATAACTCCTAGAGTTTGATCACATTATTACAATGTGGGGGTAATTTACTCATTCAGAAGCATGTCCTGTGATAGTCATACCAGAAAAGTGTTATCATAAGAGTATATGTATATAATTGCCAGCACAAACATGTGAAATGTATGTAATTTTAAGAGAAGATGCAAGGACATTGATAATTCATACACTGATGATATCATTGAATCTCAAATTTGTTTTGTTTTAATTAAAATTTACCTTTGTTTTCGTAACTCTGCTGGCTTCACCCATCATTATTATTATTTTTGTAAGATTAGCTCTTAGGTGAGGTCATTCAATATTGCCGATGTTGCTGAGAAAACTATAACCACAGAAACATATTAAGAACCTGTTAGGAGTCTATAGAGAATATAGGAGTAACATTGTCAACAGGTTTGTAAAATTTTGCTCTGCTGAGTTTTGACAAGAGCATCCTGTAGTGTTAGTTACTGGTAACTTGCATTACATTTTGCTGTTACACTCAGGGTGCCAATAACTTGGAAATATAATTGCATTGCTCTGTGTGATCAGAGTTAAAAGCACTAGACAATTTTAATTATAAAGACATTATTTTCCTTGACATTTTAACTTAAATTAACCTTAGTTAATGTATATGGATTCTGTCCCTGTGTGTCTATAACATGCTTTCTATTAACTGTATTTTGTATGAGTTTCTCCTGATCAAATTCTTTCACATGAAGTATTTAAATGCTAGTAATCTAGAATCATTAAAATGACACTTGGTAATTAATGGCTTTAACTCTTACATACAATAAAATATGTAGTATAAGATTAAAGCAAATCCTAGAGAAGCACATGTTTAACAGTAAAGTATTGTGAAAATAGAAGCATTTGCATGCAAAAATACATAATTCATTGGAAGACTTGTGATTCTTGTTCCTGTGCATGACTTATTTCATTTTCCAATTTCACTTACAAAAGGATTAAATCCCTGGGGAGTGTATATAAAATATTCAATTGACTGAGGATGAAAATTAAAGGAGGAAAGAATTATTACTACAGTGACTTTTTAGGACTGTTGGGAAGTTGGTAACTGGCATGAATGTAAAGAATTCATTTTAGAGTTTTTCCTAGGGTCCACTAAAAAAATCAAGAAGTGTTGAAATATATGTCAATATGTGAAATTGTTCAGAAGAAAAATGTGAATGATGAAAAGAGTAGAAAGGTTTATACTCTTTTAATGAGCAGAATATTTTTAGTAAACATAAACTCAATAGTCTTTCTTTTATGACTGGGGAGAAAAATGAGGTATCAAGAATACCATTTCTCAGGCATGAATGAATCCCAGTGGCCAAAAATCTGGTTGCAAAGAAACTGTTCCTTTTACTTAATTACCATATTTGAATATATAATTACTAAAATTGTATCTTGCCTGAAAGCTCTTTTGGAGTGAAAAAGTTAGAAAAGTTACTTTTAAGCTATTTAGATTTCTAAAAGCATATAGATGTTTTATATATTTTTTCATTCATACAACTTATAATGACTTTTTTTTTCTTTCTAGGAAATATATATACTCAACCAAATGGTGTATGTACTTTTGTTTTGAAACTTTACAATATTAGTTTTAAGATTACTTATCCCAAATTATTTAGTCCAGTTATCTCCTTCCCCCAGAAAGAGACATGTTTTAGATTTCCTTCTGCAGTATACATTAAATACAATGTAAATATCATTGTGTTTCCATACATCAGGGCTTTATGCATAATTTCATGATTATGGACACTCACCATTGTACTCATTTTGTCTTCATCTCCCCAAACTCTAGTTTTGCCAGTGGCCTAAGAACTTTTTTTAATGTCTGATAAAGAGTAAATTCATGGTTAAGGTAATTTCCAAGGTCTTGGTCTTTTAGACTATTTCAGAGAGAAACTTTTTATTTTTAAGGAATATTCATTGTATTAATAATACCTTTAAGTAGTTATCCCAAAATCACCCAAGATATATTGGTGGAAATATGTCCCTTCTTTCTGTTTCTTTATAGTTTCAACTAATTGAGAAAGTTTGGAAAAGTTTCCTTTTGATATCACTTTATGTTGACCTAGATCACAATTTGGAAGTTAATCTGGATCATTAATAATATGAGATTAGGTGATACAGTCATTAGTATCTTGCTGTGATATTTATTGAGTTTTAATGTGGCATAGGTGTGAGGCTTCCTAGGTGGCTTGGTGGTAAAGGATTCACCTGCCAAGGTGGGAGACACGAGTTTGATCCCTGGATTGGGAAGATCCCCTGGAGAAGGAAATGGCAACCCTCTCCAGTATACTTGCCTGGAAAATTCCATAGACAGAGGAGACAGGTAGGTTACACGGGGTCACAAAGAGTCAGACACAACTGAGCAAACACATACACACACACCGTTTAGCTAAGATGAAGCTTGGGTAAATTAGTTTTGAGCCTTTGGCTGATGTATCAATAGACCAAAAGATTTCACATCCTTGTTATCTGAGAGAAATCGAAACTTTGTCTACACGTATATTGCATCAACTATTTATAACTTGTTGAAATAGATTCCTTTTTCATTGATGTGGTAGTGGTCTCCTGAAATAGTCCTTGTTGATTTTCTACAGGAATTTTGTTTTGATAGTGCTGGGATGTCACATGAGTCTCTCATTTGGAATATGGAGAATTTCTCTGAAATAAAATAAAAAGAACATAATCCAAGCCCTTTTCATGATGACTTTAATACTGATTCATGAATAGAAATAGCTACAACTAAAAATTCTGAAATAACAAACAAGAATGAGAGATCTCCAGCTAGTTTTCTGATTCAGTTACTTTACTTAAAAATACTCTTAGACTGTGGTGTGGATCCTGGAAATCAAAGCTTACTGATCTCAATGACCTAGCAGAACTGGCAAATAGCAGCATCTTCCTGCTACCCACAGGCACAAGTTAATGCTGGCCCTTCGGAAAAATTTTTGAACTGAAATAGTTGCTGTCTCTTAAATTATCTAAATGTAAAATATGAATTTATCCAAATAAGAATAATCATAATTGTAAACTGCCAATTGGCTCTTTTGAAGTCAATTGGAGTCAACATTTTAAAGATCATATTATAGAAGTCTGAAATAGTCATAAACATCCAAGATCCAAAAAAAATCTGACCTTGTATTCTATTTACCAAATAAGTAATAATATTTCTATGCACATATTACATAACCATCTTTAAAAATATAGTAACAGGTGTGCCTTGCTTCCAAGAGTCCTGGTATAGGAAAGCTTATTCATTCAATAAAATGCTAAATTGCAAAGTTTATTGTTAGCTTTAAAAAATTTTTTTCGAGACAGTTAAAATGGTTTTTAAAGAGCAAGCTTATTTTAAAATATTCAAAACCATTAATTTTACTTTAAAATTGTTTTATATACACTTCTTTAGAAACCTAACCACCAGGCAAAATGAGGTCGATTTGTAACTACAAATACATGAGTATATGTGTGAATTCACAAATGGAAACAACCCTAATTTTAAAACAAAGTGCCCCTTCATTTACTTTCCTACGACCTTGAGCGTACAAAAGGACAAAACTACCTGTTTATACAATCGTCTGTATGTCATATAATAGCAGAATATATAACAAGATAAATGCACTTGCACATATGTAGAAAGGTTAAACTGTTAGTTTTGTAGTGTGTGGAAGTCAGAGATTAAAGAGTTTTCCTCACATGAACTTTCTTTAACAGATAAAAGGGTTTCTGACATTTCAGGAAAGTTCTGTTCAAATTAACTCCCAGTGTTTTCTTTAAGCTGCGCAGGCAAATATTATATGCTTTAAGGTTACTCTTAGAAGGTTACAGATTCCAATTAATTAGTTTCTGCTGAAAGATACATACATAGTAAATATAAACCATAGGGTTCCAATAGAGAAATGAATTCAATTTCTACAAGAAAACACTGGGATCAATATTGCCTTTTAAGTATTTGTAAGAAAACATACTACCCATTAGGCAATTATTTAATGAAGGCAAACTTGTAGTTGTGATTAGAAGAGATTATGTTAGCACTTCAAAAGGTAGTATGTAACGCTTAATCTTTGTTTAATAAATACAAAATACAACTTGGGATTCT
The DNA here is from genome assembly GCF_032405125.1 of Capricornis sumatraensis. Taxonomy (NCBI): domain Eukaryota; kingdom Metazoa; phylum Chordata; class Mammalia; order Artiodactyla; family Bovidae; genus Capricornis; species Capricornis sumatraensis. Next base: position 75,544,505 of record NC_091077.1, read on the forward strand.
TGAAAATTGATAATTTTCTGAAGATTAGTTTATCTTTTTGGAATACAGATGATCATCGTTTTTCGCAGACAATATTATAAAAAAGATTAATTTTCATGTCATTCAATTTGTTATTATTTTGTTCAGACAGTAATCAGAACATTTAGTTGTGTGAAACAAGAAAAGACATGAAAAGCAAGTAAACTAATTCAGTTTAGACTATCATTTTACACCTCTATTTGCTATACTAGTTCCCCAAACATATTTGCAGAATATATTTCTTATCATCTGGAACACCTATAGAATGTCATCACCCTATCTTCCTTTTTTTAAACCTAGGCCTTCTAAATGATGCTTCATTTCCAACTGAAAACATGTGGTAAGTCCAGATGTTCAAACACAATCACTCCCCAAAGGCTTACAGTTACAGGTTGATTCAAGTATGGCTATGTATAAATATACACATCAGATCCCTAATTTAAAATTAGAACACAGGCTGTGAAGTGCATAAAAATGGTAAGAGACCACAGTTGGCTGTGTAAATTCCTTGTTTAAATGAAGATTCACATTCTGCCCCATCAGTGTAGCACATCTGATGGAGTCAATGAATTCTTACAGAAGTGTTTGTATATGTAAACGGGTAGATAATAGCTATGACAATATTATCTGCATGGGAAATATGATTTGCCTAGGAGCCTTGCTTTAAATAAATTTGAAATGGCATCGTTGGTCCAGTTGGGAAACTCAAGGGTTCAAAGGGTTTAAAATCATTCATTCTCTAGTCATGTACAGTGATTAAGATATAAAGAAAGAAGTTGATCACAGGAATAATAACTTACTTGTTTTGATTTCCTAACATTTCATTCAGAACTCAAACTAACAAGAAGAAAATCAGAAAGATTTTCTCCTTTCCCTAAGGAAAGCTAGCACTTGCTAACTAAGAATATTTATGGTGCTTTGCTGGCTAATCTATCCAGACAGATAAAAGAAAAGCAGTGGTACATGATGGAACAATCATGAAAATAGCAGACAGATTTATGAGCCAAAGGGTGACTCTCCTGGGACTCCGCCATAATTGAGTTCTTTAAACTTATGCATTTCATTGCTTTATATTTTCCTTTTTCTATCTATGCTTTCTGTAGTCACATTTCCAAGAGTCTGAACAAGGGTAAGAAAACCCATCTTCAGCATTTTCTTAGTTTAAAATTTATTATCCATGTTGTAATCAGAGCTCCCAAACCACTCAATAACTCTCCCTCTAGTCAAAGCACTGTCACCAAGCCAAAACTGTAAAGTTGAAATAAGCAAGAGATACTCTGCTATCAATGATTGGTGCATGGTGTTGCTTTCCACTTGGGTGGGAAAGGAAATAGACTCTGAATGAATGAGGGTCATGTTATAAGAAGGGAAGTCTTACAATCTAATAAGTCCCCTGTGTTAAATCTGCCTTAGAGCAATCTTGGAGCCACTCCTTAAATAAATGTAGACCAGACTTAAGAAGATGAGGAAAAACAATTTAATCTACTGCAAAATTCCATATAAGGCGTGAAGCATATGGCTGCTATAATAGGTACAAAATAGTCTTACTTATTTCTAATAGAATGGGGCAAGGGGAAAGAAGAAGCCAAGCAGATTTAATTGGCAGCTGCCATTTTCTAAACATAGGAGTGAAGAGTCTCCTTGGTCAACTTGTAATTAGAGAAATATTGCCTGATCAAAGGGAACTTTTAGAATAACTATTCTATTAGAATTGTTTTAGAATACTTTTAGAATAACTATTGCTACTACTACTGTTTGCTTTTGTTGCTGCTACTAATACAGACTATTTTACCATATGCGAATCTAGACACTTTATATATGTTATCCAATTTCAAAAACCATATAAAATCGAAATTAGTAACCCTGTATAAAAATGACAGAATAGACTTGTTGAGGTTAAATATTTTGCTCAAGAATTTAGAATTCAAGGACAGTTCTGTGTGTTTTCCACAACCTAAAAATCACTAGGATTTTATATTTACTGTTTTATTCCTGGAATCTGCATACTATTCAATGGAAGTTATTAATAACAAGATACAAAGGGGCTTCCCAGGTGGCTCAGTGATACAGAATCGCCTGCTAATGCAGGAGATGCAGCTTTGATCCCTGGTTCAGGAAGATCCCCTGGAGAAAAGAATGGAAACACACTCTAGTATTCTTGCCTGAGAAACCTCATGGATAGAGGAGCCTGGTGTGCTACATCCACAGGGTCTCAAAAGAGTTGGAAATGACTTAGCGACTAAACAACAACAAAAACAAGATACAAAACAGCCGCTAGAAAAACAGAAAGGAAGCTTGTGTGTGTGTGCTTAGTCGCTCAGTCAGTCATGTGCGACCCTGTATACTGTAGCCCACCAGGCTTCTCTTTCCAAGGGATTTCCCAGGCAAGAATACTGGAGTGGGCTGCCATCCACTCCCAGGGCTCCTCCCGGGGCTTTTTCCAACCCAGGGATCAAATGCGTATCTCCTGTGGCTCCTGCATTGCAGACAGATTCTTTACCCATTGAGCCATTGGGGTTTCCCAAGAAAATAAGAAAGGAAGAGTCGTAATATAAAATTTAAGGGATTTTAAAAATTAAGCTAAAAAGCTTGAAGGTTTTAAAAATCAACTTTAGTAATCAATCCTTCCTAGTAACTGTAATCATTTTGTCTCATTTTTTGTATTTATTTTACAAGTCTGAAATACTTTCTAAAAATGCTGAAACTGATTTCACTTTTTTTAATTCTCAGAATTTATCAAGTGGTTGTTTTTAGCTAAATTGTCTAAATCATGGACATGCCAAAATATCAATGTTCTGTCCTGACAAAAATTGTGAATAGGGCCTCATTATTGTAGCTTAGGGCTTCCCTGGTGGGTCAGCGGTAAAGAATCCTCACAGTGGATTCACAGCGGTAAAGCCCACACACAGCAATGAAGACCCAGCACAACCAAAAATAAATAAATAAAAGAACATTAAAGTCAATGATAAAGTAATAAATCAGTTTTGGATTACAATGCTTTTGAACATCCATGTTTCTGTTCTGATTAAATAAATGACTGAAAAGAATCAACATATGGGAAAATAGACAAATTCCCCATGTAGAGGAATACCAAGTAAGTCATGGAACTACTCTGCCTTTAAGGAGGGGGAGCTTAGTTTTCCACTAAAGTGTTGGGTGCTGATGGTGTCTTTGTTCCATGGAGTGCAATAGGGGAAGAGGAATTCTGTATTAGAGAAACTCGACACACACAATACCTCAGGCCAGGCGGTCAAACTTGACATCAGCAGTGTATCAAGTAAAAGCAAAAACAGACTTGGATAAGGAGAAGCTTATTCAAAAGGACTTATTAATAAGGAGAACACTCCAATCCCAGAAATTTGCAAATGCCTCAAAATTAAACAGTAAAAGTGTTTTCTTTTAGAGTAAGGGAGGGCGAGCAGTAAGGAAGGGTAAGTTGTATGTTATGAGCTGAATTTTGTTCCCTCTTTCCTCAAGTTCATATGTTAAAGCCCTAATCCCCAGGACGTCAAAATGTAAGTGTATTTGGAGACAAGGCCTTTAACAAGGTGTAATTAAGGTTAAATGAAGTCAAATGTATGGGGCTTAATGCAGTCTGACTGATATCCTTGTAAGAAGAGGAAACTCGCACACTGAGAATATTAAGGATGGATACACACAAAAGAAAGAGCATGTGAGAACATGGTGAGAAGGACAACCATCTGTATGCCAAGGAAAGACGTCTCAGAAGAAGTCAAACCTGCCAACACCTTGATCTTTGATTCCTAGCTTCCAGAACTGTGAAAAAATAATTTCTACTGTTTTAAGTTTCCCTGCCTATGGTATTTTGTTATGGCAGCTCTAGCAAACTAATACATTTTTCAAAGTAGCAGGAATAACTACCAGTGCGGTTTGATAAAGTATGTCTCACCGTGGTCAGCTAATTTTCAGGAAAAGGATAAAGGCGGCATTTTAGTGTCGGCTCAGGCTTGTGGGCAAGCAACATTCAGGGTTCTCTGGAGAGCGGAGAGACCTGACAAAATCTGATTGAGACAAAGTAGAGGGCAAGGCATGGGCAATTGTGAATACTTGGTCAGGTGATAAATCATGTTGATATGTGTACCCTTGATAGGATGTGATGAGAATGGACCTTCAGGTTTGTTGTCTTTCTCCCCAAAACCTACAACCTCAGTACTATCATAAGGAAACCAGATAAACCTAAAATGAGAATATTCTACAAAATACCTGACCACTATTTCTCAAAACTATCAAGGTTATAAAAAACAAGAGTAGTCTCAGAAACTGTCATAGTCAAGAAGAGCCTAAGGAGACATGACTATTAAATGAAAATCAGTAGTGAACAGAATCCTAGAACAGAAAAAAGACTGTGGTTGAAAACTAAGGAATTCTGAATTGAAAAAAAGGGATTACATAAAAACTAAAAAAAAAATTCTGAATAAATGTGGACTTTAATTAGTAGTAACTGATACTGGTTCATTAAATGATAAATGAACCGTAGTAACCTGAGATGTTAGTAACAGGTAAAATTAGGTGTGGGATATAGGGGAAATCTATACAATATCTTCACAATGTTTCTAGAAATCTAAATCTATTTTAAAGTAAAAAAAAACTATTTAAAAATTAATAAATAAAAAGAATCTCAATTGTACATTTCAGACAACAAGATAGCAAAAATTGATTGCTAAAAAGTTCAAATAGGCTTTGAAACGCTCTTCTATTATAAAACATGATGTAACTACCACCTTAGGGGATTGTGGCTTTGGTAGAAAGCTTAAGTATTTTCACATTTACCAAATTTTAAAAAAGTGATATTTATTTACTGTATGCGAAGTACCAGTCAATCCAAAGATTAGGATGCTAACTCATATGCATTTACTTCAAGAACATTTTTTTCCCTGCAATTCCCTAAATATTTGACCTGCATCAATCACTCCTATACCCAGACCTTCACAGATTATCCTCAACCCCGTGATTTTCAGGGCCTTTCCTTCAGGTTAGGATCCCTTATTGCTGTGAATGTTATCACCCTCCTTGTGACTGATGTGTTATTCTACTTATTTAGACAATGTTTTTTGCATTTTAAAGTACATATGTTATCAAATAAAGGGCTCACTGCCCAGCACCCACAGAGGCCAATACTATGGCATTGCGTTTGAGAAAAGAAGAAACTTTATTGTGAGGTCAACCAATAAGGAGACAGGAGACAAGGCTCCAATCTATCTTCCCCACTGGGGTGCAGTCAAACTTGTGAGTTGTGGGAGAGCCGCTGGTAGCAGAAGAGCTGGCGGGGCAGATTCCCACCGCAGGGCTCTGGGACTTGGCCATGCATGGTTGGGTGTGGGAAAGGGGCTTCAGCACTGGATCTTCCTGGGCAAATGATCCTTTGGAAAGGGTTCAGCATTGAGAATCTAGCAATATCCCTTCCTTTGGTTTCTTTGGGAGTGGGAAAAGGAGAAAGTTAGATTCTGGATGTTTTTTGAGAGAAACATTTTCTACTCTGTACATCCCTTGCCTTCATGACTTGCAGTTTTGTTCTCTTGTCTCTGAAAAAAAAAAAATGTATCTTGTTAGCAGCAGGAAAGGGCCATTTGGAGGTTGATTCTGTAGTTACCTATATATTCGTAACATAAATAAATGCAGTCATATAAGTATCTAATCTTTTCCCTACACAAAATTCCAATAGCAGCAGGAACTAAGTCTATTTCACATACCTACTGTTATTCTACTTTACTCAGACAAAAAAGTTACTTTTCTTTCTGCCTCTGGTAGCAGTCCCTCCATGTGCAAAGAAATGAATGCTGATTTTATTTGAGTGTCAGGAAGTATTGTCTCTTTGCAGTATTTCCACTGATGAAAATACTTTTATGAACCATTGTCAAATCATACCTATCTTCCACGTAAGAAATAACCCTGTAAGGATACTGCAGAAATAAGCTTTTGTGATCATAGACTTGAAAACTTTATCACACTCTTAGCTTGGCATTTGTATTTAATTCTGTCTTGCTTTGAATTAAAATATATATATATATTTCTGCTTTCTTAAGGATAATCAAAAAGGGGAATAAGAAGACAGCTGACCGGTCAAAAGATAGTCATTTGATTTTACTGGCTATTTGTCATATTTTTTGCTCACTTCATAATTAAAATCTGATTGCTATAGGAAAAATTTATCTCCCAAGAAAAATTATGTCATTAGTTGATAGATTTCTTTATTCTTTGAAAAATGAGTTAATGCTGGTAAGTTTGAATTATTACAGTTATAGAATTTTATTTTTCCCAAGTTCAATCATTTAATGTGACTAGCCTTTTGGAAAATGAATATAATATTTCAGTAGCTCAAAAACATAATCTGTATGTATGTATTACACTTACAGTTTAATTAGAAAACTAATGAGGTGCAATTGCCAGTCTGATTGGTGAGGAACTGGTATGGTAAATTTCTGTTAGCAGATTTGAGCATTTCTCTTCCAGCTCTGCATTCACCCAACCTCAGGATATAGGGATTATTACATTGGACAGCTGCCATCCTGGTCTTTGGAAACCATCCTCCTGTAAAACCACCAAATTAATTATAGCTCAAAATAAGAGAATACTGGAAGATTTAACTACTTGTGAATTTACCTTAGAAGAGCCAACTGTGGAACAGATGACTATGGCTATTAATTAGATGTAAGTGAATTAGCAGAAATAAAGTTTAGTAGAGTACTATTATTTATCTAGAATTTATATTTTTAGAAGGGTGTGTATGTATATACATATATTTTAACTATATTTTTAAGTATTACTGGTAGTAGAAGTGGCACACATTTTCAGTGTCATTAACCCTGCTTTTGAAATTAGAAGCATTTGTCACCTTTCTAGGCAATTTACAAGGTTGTTGAATCAAATATACTCTCACTTATACTGTTTTCTTTCAGCATTAGTCACCTCTCATGATTTACAGCAAATTCATGTTTTAAATCATTTTCCATACTTATCTTCCGCTGTCTGAGTCTCATTCTCACAAACATCATAAATTCTAATTATAATCCTATCAAATGTAGAGTTTGAATTGATGAAATAAGTCAGCAATCTCATTGGCTGTTGTGAATAAAACCAACATGTAATTCTTAGATTTCATTTTGGTATTATTAATTCCATTGTTTATAAAACATTGTATTTTAAATCTAGTGAACAATAGACTTAAAGTGATTTTTACTTTTTTTCCCAAAAGCCAGCAAACTTGTTAAGACTTGTTAAAACTTAAGACAATAAAGCCTAAATCAGAAATTCCAGTAAACGCACCAGTATTTACTTACTATGAAGTAAGTAAGGACGAAAACACTATTAATAAACACAGCTACTATGGAACGGGCATTGTGGTCATAGTTTGCCATATTATCCTTTTGAAAAAGTCTGTAAATTATTACTGCCACCTATTTAAGTCATGGAGATTAGAGACCAAGAAGCTTAATAATTTGTCCAAAGATACAAATATACTGAGTACTGAAATTGAATTTGAACCTAGGACCACCTGACTCCAAAACCATGTCTTATATTATTTTGCTCTACTAAGGAAATGGCAACCCACTCCAGTACTCTTGCCTGGAAAATTCCATGGACTGAGGAGCCTGGTGGTCTACAGTCCATGGTGTTGCAAAGAGTCGGACATGACTGAACAACTTCACCTTCACAATTTAATTACCTATGAATGAACATTGCTTTCCATGGGTAAAAAGGAAAACTGATGAAAAAGTGTGTAAAAATTAACTTGAAAAAAGATTCATTGTTAAAGAACCATAATTCATAATTTCTATACTCAAAGTAACCCAATACTGCAATTATTCCATAATAAACTTTTTCCCCAAATGACCTCTGCTGTTGAAAATGATTGATATGTAAAATTGAAATATTGTTAGAAAAATGTCATTTTTCTTATAGAGTCTATATAATATTTTCCCTATCTCCTCTCTCTCTCTCTCCCCCTCCCTCTGTCTCTCTCTTTATTATTTTGCAGCAGTTGCTTTGATCACTAACTACTTGAGATGGAGCAGGCAAATTAGATGAGGAAATAGTCAAAAAGTTCAATGAAAGGTAGATTGACACAACTGAAGATCAATCCACAATGAAGGTTAAGGGTTCTGAGTAGATAATGTAAATCAATTGAAAATATGATTGGACTTTGAAAAGTGATTTTTAAAGCTACTTTTCAGGAAACCATCCATTTTGTCAATTAATAACTCTGAATTTATTTCTTAGAAGTCTGCAGGTGGTATATTCTTGATCTTTATCATATTGCCACTTTAAATCCCATGTGTCCCAAACATGTTGTATGAACTTTCATTCCAAGATCTAGGTTTTAACAAACATTTGAGCTCCTACTATGGGCAATGTAAAAATTCTAGGTCCTGATGATACATTGGTGGACAGTCATTTAGCATGATCACAATTAGACCATAGTCAGCCCATAGACCAATGTTGAGTGAATGATCAGAAATCCCAACAGATCATGTCAATATACTAAATAGTCCTACAATAGCCCCAATACTAGGTGCTGTAGAAGTCCTGTGTTACGTAATCATGAATGATATATGAGTTTAAATTACTGATTAAAGATGACAGAGAGTAAGCATCCTTCGTCTCTAAGCCATGGCTGGTTCTCTTATGGTGGTGTTCTTTAGTTGCTAAGTCATGTCTGACTCTTTTGCGGCCTCATTGATGACTGTAACCTGCCAGGTTCCTCTGTCCATGGGATTTCCCAGGCAAGAATACTGGAGTGGGTTGCCATTACCTTTTAGATTTTAGAACAGACATGTGCTTGTATATCTATACTTTTTTACTTGATGTGAAAAGTCTTCCTGACCCAAGGAATGAACCCGTGTCTCCTGCATTGGCAGGCAGATTCTTTACCACTGAGTCACATGTCCAGTCCCTGGTTCTCTTATAGAAATTCATTTCAGAACTAATCTCTGTTACTTAAGAATGCTATCTCTCAAAGTCCTTTTAGAGAATGGGTTTGGGGTTTTGAGTGTGATGCACTCTGTTTCTTTCCGGTTGAGTGTTACCTTGGACAGGCTTTTGTTCCCTCTGGTTTAGAGTGGGGACAATAATTGTGCTTACCTTATAACTTGGTGTGAGAATAAAATGGATGTATGTGTGTGTATGGCAGTAAGAATTATTGTTAGCATATGACTAACAATAATATGACTAGTTTTCAATGTTTACTTGAATAGACTGATTAGTTGCTTAGGAATGGTTCAAGAAGAAATAGCAGATAACCTCAAACATATGGGAATCATGCACACCCACAAAGATTAATCTTATTTTGAATATGAAATCTTAGATATATTAAATGAACTGAAATTCCAAGAGACCTCAATCTTTGACAATCCTTAGAGAAACTGAGATTATCTTGTTTTTCATTAGTAAAAGCAAAACTTTCATATTTCTGTTTTGAAGAGCATTGTAGAGGGCATTTGTCATTGTTATTTAATATTGTTCTGGGAAAATGAAACAATATCCATCATTTCCTTTTGACTATAGTTAAGTCATTGAGTAAAAAAGTATGGATACATGAGCACATGTCCATTCTAAAATCTAGGATCCTAAAACAGACTCTAAGTAACTACTGGGAAAATTTGAAAAGTCTATAATTTTTTTTTCTATTTATAGTCTTTTTGCAGGCACTATGGTTTTTTATAGCTCCAGAAAATATATGCATTTCCATGATGACATATGCTATTCAAAATGCTGAATTTCACAAAAGCATATGAGTTAGGCTCTTTTCTAGCAAGACATTTCAACCTGAGGCAGATTATTGATTTAGGTTCTGTCCATGGATGTGTCAGAATGTCTGTGCACTATTATAAATCATATTAATACTTGATATGTACACATATACATTTTGTAGTTTTTAATTTTCAATAGATTCTAGGATAACATGGCTATAAGTGGTTAGAAACAGCTATCATAAAAGTCATTTTCACAATTGCATCCAATAAGTGAAATTGTCTGCCATAATACCTTTTCTTTTGCATTTACTTCTTTAGCTCTTGCTGCATAAGCAAGTAGGTAAAACTTAGCAGCCTTTCCTTTTTTTATTTCAAGTCTATAAACTGGTTGACTATATCTCCTGATCTTCAATACTGGCTGGGAAGTTTAGACTGTTCATGTGCAGTGGGCACTTGGTCAGTTAGCTAACAGCTGACTGGTCTAGGATGATGTGGATTGGGATAACTCAGTTCTTCTCCACATGATTTCCCATTTTGTAGCAGTCTAATGTAGACATCATCTCATAGCATAGAAGGTATTCAAAACAAGTATAATTGTGCAAATCTTTTGTGAAGTCACTACGGGTGTCAATTTTTAATTACCTAATTGACCAGAACAGTTAAATGGTCTCCAATTCTATGGGAATACCAGATCTCCTGAATATTCATTGGAAGGACTGATGCTGAAGCTGAAACTCCAATGCTTTGGTCACCTGATGCAAAGAACTGACTCCTTAGGAAAGCCCCTGATGCTGGGAAAGATTGAGAAGGGGACAACAGAGGATGAGATGCTTGGATGGCATCACCAACTCAATGGATGTGAGTTTGAGCAAACTCCAAGAGTTGGTGATGGACAGGGAAGCCTGGCATGCTGCAGTCCATGGGGTTGCAAAGAGTTGTACACGGCTGGGCGACTGAACTAAACTGAACTGAACAAGATCATCTTAGCTGCCTCCTGAGAAACCTGTACCCAGGTCAAGAAGCAATGGTTAGAACCGGAAATGGAACAATGTACTGGTTCCAAATTGGGAATGGAGTATGTCAAGACTGTATATTGTCATCCTGTTTATTTAACTCCTATGAAGAGTACGTCATGTGAAATTCTGGGCTGGATTACTCACAAACTGGAATCAAGATTGTCAGGAAAAATATCAATAACCTCAGATATGTATATGACACCACCCTTATGGCAGAAAGCAAAGAGGAACTAAAGAAGCTCTTGATGAAAGTGAAAGAGGAGAGTGGCAAATCTGGTTTAAAACTCAATATCCAAAAAAACGAAGATCGTGACATCTGTCATGGCTAATAGATGGGGAAATAACAGAAACAGTGACAGACTTTATTTTCTTGGGCTCAAAAATCACTGCATATGGTGACAGCAGCCATGAAGTTAAAAGACACTTGCTCCTTGGAAGTAAAGCTATGACCAACCTAGACAGCAAATTAAAAAGCAAAGATAGCATATTAAAAAGCAAATGTCTTTGTCAACTTTGCTGACAAAGCTCTGTATAGTCAAAGCTCTGGTCCTTCTAGTAGTCATACAGATGTGAGTTAGACCATAAAGAAGGCTGAGAGCCAGAGAGCTGATGTTTTCAAACTGTGTTGTTGGAGAAGCCTCTTGAGAGTCCCTTGAACTGCAAGGAGATCACACCAGTGAATTGTAAAGGAGATCAACCCTGAATATCCATTGCAAGGACTGATCCTGAAGCTGAAGCTCCAATTACTTTGGCCACCTGATGTGAAGAGCTGACTCACTGGAAAAGATCCTGATGCTGGAAAAGATTGAAGGCAGGAGGAGAAAGGTATGACAGAGGATGAGATGGTTAGATGGCATCACCAACTTGATGGACATGATTTTGAGCAATCTCTGGGAGGTGGTGAATGACTGGGAAGACTGGCATGCTGCAGTCCATGGGGTCACAAAGAGTCAGACATGACTGAGCAACTGAACAACAGCAGCAATTCTATGGGTAGGACTCTACTAAAGGGCAAAGATGCAGAGAGGGCATAAGTTGGTGCCATCAATGCAATTAAACTACCAGAACTCAAGTTATGCAATTGTAATGAATAAGTCCAAATCTCGAACAACTAAGGCACATGACAGAGATTTATTTCTCCATTATTGTAGTCACTAGTAAATACAACTTCATGGAGGTTCCATCTCAATTCAAGATGATATGCAGCATTTTTGTTAAAGGAGAATCATGGGAAACAATCCAAATTTCCTTCATGATGGGACTAATTAACTGAACTGCCTGCATGCTCAGTTGCTTCAGTCATGTCCAACTCTTTGTGAACCTATGGGCTGTAGCCCACCAGACTCCTCTGTCCATGGAATTCTCCAGGCAAGAATACTGCAGTGGGTTGCCATGCCCTTCTCCAGGGGATCTTCCTGACCCATGGATCGAACCTTGTCTCCTGTGTCTTTTGCATTGCAGGCAGATTCTTTACCTCTGAGTAGCCTGGGAAGCCCAATTAACTGAATTTTGTCACACCTATTTCACTGGATCTGTATAGATAAAAAAAAATTAATTAGGAAAACTGCTGATATGTAAGTGTATGTGAGATACATATTTAGAAGATACATGAAAGGATGAACCCTGGCATAAGAAAGAAAAGGAGAAAATATACATATACAAATACATGTGCATAGAGCCTTATGCATTCACAAGTATCTAAAAGTATAGACAAAAAGGGGAAATAGTATGGGAATAAGTTGGGAGAAAACCAGGATTCAAAGGAAGTCTTCTCAGAGAATATCTTTTATGCTTTTTGAAGTTTGAAGCACATCATTTTATTAGTTAGTGATAAGTAATCAAAAAATAAATAATTGGAATAAGAATTATAAAAAGAGAAGACAAAAGAGCATTGATTGTTGTCAGACTTATATATTCTAATCCTGAAGTACATTTTATTGGTGAGAGCTTAATCAACCTACATAACTTTTGTAAACTAGGGTTTTCCCTTTTAAAGGTAAAGAATAACAATACCTCCCCAACAGAATTGTTGTCAAGTTTAAATGGGATAATCCATGTAATGCATCTTGTTATTTGACACATGTGCCCAACTCTTTGTGACCCCATGGACTATAGCCCACCAAGCTCATCTGTCCATGGGAATTTCTAGGCAAGAATACTGGAGTGGGTTACTGTTTCCTATTCCGGGATTTAACACATAGCAGCTGGTTAATCAGTTTTCCTAGGCAGCTCAATGGTAAAGAATCTGCTGCCAGTGCAGGAGATGCAGCTGCAATATCGGGGTCAGGAAGATCCTCTGGAGAAGAAAATGACAACCCACTCCAGTATTCTTGTTTGGGAAATCCCATGGACAGAGGAGCGTGGTGGGCTATAGCCCATGGGGTTGCCAAGAGTTCAATATTCTTGTTGATACCACTGTTCATTTGTTTTTTTTAAAATTTTTTTTTCAATTTAAATTTATTTATTTTAATTGGAGGCTAATTACTTTACAATATTGTATTGGTTTTGCCGTACATCAACATGAGTCCGCCACGTGTGTACACATGTTCCCCATCCTGAACCTCCCTCACACCTCCCTCCCTGTACCATCCTTCTGGGTCATCCCAGTGCATCAGCCCCAAGCATCCTGTATCCTGCATCGAACCTGGCCTGGTTCATATCATTATTTAATTATAAGAGGTAAATTGTAAACTAGCTAAAGTGCAAGTCAAGTAGGATTTCTGCTGAGAATGTTTTTCTGGATTGTTCTTTCTTCTCACTCTTCTTAATGCCTTGCTTAGAATTTAACCTTTGATTGTTTTAGATTATTTTAATATTTTTGGGGAGTACAGAGCCTATTATACAGAGAGAAGTAAGTCAGAAAGAGAAAGGCAAATACTGTATATTAACACATATATATGAAATCTAGAAAGATGGTACTGACAGTCCTATGTACAGGGCAGCAAAAGAGACACAGACGTAAAGAACAGACTTTTGTATTCAGTAGGAGAAGGAGAGGGTAGGGTGATATGAGAAAATAGCACTGAAACATACATGACCATGGGTAACATAGATAACCAGTGAGAGTTCGATGCGTGAAGCAGGGCACCCAAAGCAGTGCTCTGTGGCATCCTAGAGGAATAGTGTGGGGAAGGAGGTGGGAGTTGGGATTCAGGATGGAGGGACACATGTATACTATGGCCAATTCATATTGATGTGTGGCAAAAATGATCACAATGTCATGAAATAACTATCCTTCAATTAAAATAAATAAATTAAAAAAAACAAATGTGACCTTTGCTCTCTCTCTGATCTCTTCCCATTTTAAGATTATTATTGAAAGGTCAAAATCAACAATTAAATCATGGCATACAGTAACTGAATTTTTAATATCATCTTAGAATTCTCAGTTACTCCTTCCTTGTGTTGGCTACATGCAACAAATGAATTCTAGAAACTTGTAGAAAAATCATTGTGATGATATTAACCTTTCTAGTGGGGGAATTTTGAGCTTTTCGGTTTATTTTTTTGTTTTAGGATCTCAGAAGTTTCAGGTGTTGCAAGTGTTAGATAATACCATGATGTTTTTCACTGAAGAGGTCTTTAATTTTTTATAAAAAAGGACACATTGACATTTTGTTTGAAAGCTTGTGCTCTGAAGATTCTGTTTATTCGTCTGGCAAGTCTTTGTTGTTTGTTTTAAATAATAGAAGTCTCTTTCCACCCTAGTCAAAAAATTGAGCATTGATTGAGTAATAAATGATGTCAACGAATTAACATGAATTTTGCTAATATCAGTGTATCTAAGAAATATTCATAGTTTCAAGATGCCTACCAAAGTTTTATTGAGGAAGAGTAGTGATCAGAATTTGCTTATACTAGACTATATATACTATACTATGTATACTGTATAAATTCTGTCTCATAAAAAATAAGTATGGTAAAGTCTTGATAATTTTTGAATCTGAGTTATATGTTTTGTACCTTTGAGGATAGAGTTCTTCAAAATGGCACCTTTTTTTTTTTTAAACTAGGAAAATTCTGTATTTAGATTACACTTATCATTCTAATTGAACTTTCAAAAAACTCAACCTTGAACTTTTTTTTACTCAGTGTTTCAGGGGTGTGATTTATGCAAAAAAGCCACCTTTAGGGCTCCTTTAGAAGCCACTGAAAAGAAAAGCTTGATTCTACATAAATATGTTGACACAAGAGTATGCATTTATTTCTTTACTTTATGTTCAGATAAAATGGTAAGAAAGAGAGACTGAGTTGTAGCCTTATTTAACACGTTTCAATTTTTCAGAAAATGCCTTTTCTTTGTCCTTGTACTGTCTGCCAGAACACATTCTGTTGGCTGCCTCCTGTGTGTGGGTAGTGATACATCCTTCAGCAGGGTTTCCCTAACCACCCATCCCCTCCCCAGAATACAGATATTTTCATGTATGTTTTCTATAATAACATTTAAACTATTTTATGATTATTACCTGTTATATTGCCAGCATTGGCAAATATTTGTTGAATGAATAAGTGAATTATCATAGAAACAAATACTGCTTTTAGGACCCGGGAAACCCAAGGGATGAAGTCGTGTCTGTATAGTCTGCTGCTCAATGCTTCCTGGTATATAGGATCATTTAAAAATAATAGAGATCAATACAATATTGTAAAGTAATTAGCCTCCAGTTAAAATAAATAAATTAAAAAATATATTAGAGATCAAATCTTGACTTCTAAAACATAAACACATTCATCTAAAGCCTGATCTACTCTGTGAAGCAGCCATATTATAACAGAGTCTGTCATGGCTTAGAAAATATTGTCCTAGTTGTGTGCCCAAGCCTGAGTTTTCTACGTAACAGGTAAGGTACACTCAGTGGAACTTTCTGGTCTCCAACACCATCTTCTTTAATATTGAACTTCCATGTTTTACAAAGGACAACCCTGTGTCAAATCATGTTAATTGTACTGACTTCTTGTTAAACACTGACATAAAGAAAAGATGAAGGTAATTTACCGATACTTGCAGCCTAAGGTGTTTCATGCATAAGCATTTCTAGTCTCATTGTTATTTATCTTGTTAAGAGTAAAATGAACATGGATGTAAACAAGGAAGAGTTTTGCACTCTAAAAATGAAGAAAATGCCATGTAGAGCATAAACTAAGAAACTTCAATATGTAACCAACAGAGCATATCTGTCAAGAAAGAATTCATTGCATATTAATCATAAACTGGATTTTATAATGGTTTATATGTGTTTCAAAGTCCTATTTTTGCAACCCCCAAGTTATTAGTGTTTTTTCCTGATTAAATTGGATTTCTTCCAGTACACCCCAGAATAGTGAGCTAGATTTCTTCTTTTTTCTTTATGTGGCAAAAGTAACATAAATAGCAGGTATTAATATAAAGATTTTCCTTCATCCATCCTTAAAATTTTAACTGAAAGTTTCCTCTCTGTATTAAAGTATTCCAGCCACTTGACAAGATAATGCTCCTCTGATATGTATCTGATCTAACCTTTGTCTTTGTCAGGAATAGAAAGATTTTTCATGGAGATGTCTGTTTTAAAGAATGCAGTTTGTCTCTTTAATAGTAGGTGAGGGAGCTGTAATGTGATATATGCTGTATTTTGGCATAGGCACATGCCATTTAAAATGAAGTGCTTCATTTATAAAGTAATAAGAACATTAGCTAAATTTGTGTTCCTAAATATGAACAGACAAGTCAAACAAAGGTTTTAATTCAAACAAAAAATCCCAACCTGTCACATTGTTAGGTTTCTGACAGTTGCTGATTTGATTGGTCATCTTTCATTAGTCACAGGAAGAATTAAAGCCTTTCTGGAATTTAATTTTAATTTGATCAGCTGTTGTTTTTCCTTTAGTATGCTCAACTTGTTCCTCTGATTAGTAATAATTTTTAATATTCTATTCTTACTGAAGTCTTAATTTAATAGGAAACTACCTAGCTATAATTTCATTTACTAGTTCCAGAGAACCACTTTGATTTTTGTTCTTCATGGCTTATGAAAAAAATGCCATTTTAGACTGAAATAGAGTTAGTGGAATGAACTTATACTCTTAGAGAAAGGAATTTTCCCCAAACTAACAAAAACTAAAAGTTTATTCTTTTTGCAGTCTATACTGTCTCACCTATTCCAGTTCTTCTTCAGTTAACATAAAAATATTCTTGTTTGTCTTATTTGCTAATCAATCCATAGAAAATATATTTCAGTAACATACAATTATTTGAAGAGTTACCCATATTTTAAAGTATTTTTCTTATGCTGTTCATATAAGAAAACATAGTTTAAACTTCATCTGTAGACTGCTTTTATAGTGATTAGTCATTTTATGGCTATCATTGAAAAATTAGCCATTTGACTTTTTGTGTTTTGTTTTGTTTTTGTTTTTTATTTATTTATTTTTTGTCTGTTGTTTTTTTTTTAATTTTTTTTTTTACTTTATTTTACTTTACAATATTGTATTGGTTTTGCTATACATTGACATGAATCCGTCACGGGTGTACATGAGTTCCCAATCTTGAACCCCCCTCCCACCTCCCACCCCATATCATCTCTCTGGATCATCCCCGTGCACCAGCCCCAAGCATCCTGTATCCTGCATCGAACATGGACTGGCAATTCGTTGCTTACATGATAGTATACATGTTTCAATGCCATTCTCCCAAATCATCCTGCCCTCTCCCTCTCCCTCAGAGTCCAAAGGTCTGTTCTATACATCTGTGTCTCTTTTGCTGTCTCACATACAGGGTTTACATTACCATCTTTCTAAATTCCATATATATGTGTTAGTATACTGTATTGGTGTTTTCCTTTCTGGCTTACTTCACTCTGTATAATCGGCTCCAGTTTCATCCACCTCATTAGAACTGATTCACATGTATTCTTTTTAATGGCTGAGTAATACTCCATACTGTATATGTACCACAGCTTTCTTATCCATTCATCTGCTGATGGACATCTAGGTTGCTTCCATGTCCTGGCTATTATAAACAGTGCTGCGATGAACATTGGGGTACATGTGTCTCTTTCAATTCTGGTTTCTTCAGTGTGTATGCCCAGCAGTGGGATTGCTAGGTCATAAGGCAGTTCTATTTGCAATTTTTTAAGGAATCTCCACACTGTTCTCCACAGTGGCTGTACTAGTTTGCATTCCCACCAACAGTGTAAGAGAGTTCCCTTTCCTCCACACCCTCTCCAGCATTTATTGCTTGCAGACTTTTGGATCGCAGGCATTCTGACTGGTGTGAAATGGTACCTCATTGTGGTTTTGATTTTCATTTCTCTGATAATTAGTGATTTTGAGCATCTTTTCATGTGTTTGTTAGCCATCTGTATGTCTTCTTTGGAGAAATGTCTATTTAGTTCTTTGGCCCATTTTTTAATTGGGTCACTTATTTTTCTGGAATTGAGCTGCATAAGTTGCTTGTATATTTTTGAGATTAATTGTTTGTCAGTTGCTTCATTTGCTATTATTTTCTCCCATTTTGAAGGCTGTCTTTTCACCTTGCTTATAGTTTCCTTTGTTGTACAGAAGCTTTTAATTTTTATTAGATCCCATTTGTTTATTTTTGCTTTTATTTCCAGTATTCTGGGAGATGGATCATAGAGGATCCTGCTGTGATTTATGTCAGAGAGTGTTTTGCCTATGTTCTCCTCTAGGAGTTTTATAGTTTCTGGTCTTACATTTAGATCTTTAATCCATTTTGAGTTTATTTTTGTGTGTGACTTTTGATTTTAAGCAACATAAAAATGACTTGCCATGGTATATATCTTTTCATCTAAAAAATCTCTACAAAATTGTTTAGAACATAAACATACATCAATGACCAGTATTTATCCTCCATATACACCTGGGTAGGTAAAAATACTTGGAATTTTAATAATTCTACCCTTGCTTTGTTATACTTAATTTTAAAATAATGGTTATTTTATGAGTTATTCTAATGACTTCACTCTTCTACTCTTTAATTTTACTGTCATAGAAGTTAAAGCTTAGAACCATCAAAAAATTGATTTTACTATACAAGAAAAAATAATTTTGTTATTCTTTATGAGGGTATGTTTTAGGAAAGTTAAACTATTCTCTCCAATAACAGCACATTTTTTGTCTAAATTAGAAAGTTGTTCTTAAAGGTTAACCACCATAACTGAATAATGTAAAGTAACATTTATGAAAACAGATTACCTATAATCAGATTTAGATCATTATATAATCATGTATGAAACACATACCATCTTGTAATATTTTAAGTTCCAAAATATAAATATTGGGAATCTCTTGATAATCACCAAATCCCCAACATTCTAAGTAGCAGCAGAAGGGACTTTGTCCATTTGGATAGTCTAATTAAAATGAAATTATTCTTCTGTTCAGTTCAGTTCAGTCATTTAGTCAGATCGGACTCTTTGTGACCCCATGGACTGCAGCATGCCAGGCTTCCCTGTCCATCACAAACCCTGCAGCTTGCTCAAACTCATGTCCATCAAATCAGTGATGCCATCCCATCATCCTATCCATTGTTGTCCCCTCTTCTCCTGCCTTCAGTCTTTCCCAGCATCAGGGTCTTTTCCAATGAGTCAGTTCTTTGCATCAGGTGGCCAAAGTATTGGAGCTTCAGCTTCAACATCAATCCTTCCAGTGAATATTCAGGACTGATTTCCTCTAGGATTGACTGGTTGGATCTCCTTGCAGTTCAAGGGACTCTCAAGAGTCTTCTCCAGCACCACAGTTCAAAAGCATCAATTCTTTGGTGCTCAGCCTTCTTTATGGTCCAACTCTCATATCCATGCATGACTGCTATTAATATATTAGAAAATACCAATTATGCCACATCAGTTTTATTTTTCTTTGATAATCAAAAATATAAGATGCATATACTATATTGTGTATATGTAAAATATATTTTGCATTTGTAAGATTTATCTTCCTGACAACCTTACTCTAAAATTGATGCTGAATTTCTAGTTGTTGGTATTCTCGATAAGTAGGACATTGGCCTTGTGAATGATTATTCCATGTATGATTGCTAGGTGTATCACCAGTTGATATAATAATATGATCTTAGGAAATATAGAAAGCTTATGGATCATCAAATGCAATTACTACTCTGTTAACATGGCCCACTTTAAAATATCATCAGTAGTCAGTCAGCCAAGGCTCCACTATGTGAAGGGATAGATCTGTATGTCCTGAGGCAGCACAATTTATCATTGCAGCTCAGGTTACTAGAAGTTTCTGCCTTTTTCTTATGCAAGCAAAACTTTCCACCTTGTAGCTTCCACATAATAGTCCATTCATTTTCTCTTCCTACAGACCAGTCCTTCACATGGCAGGACTTCCTGCAAGCCATTTCATTCATTCTCCCCATCACTCCAGGAGGGAGATGTGAGTACCACCAATTTCTGGATGATGATATAGAGAAGCAGAGACATCAGGTTAGTTGACTGAGACACATGGCTGAATTTTATTTCAGTCAGTACACCTTCAATCCAATCTTCTTTTCAAAATGCTTTTCTTTTTCTTGTTTGAATAGTTAACTATATCCCAAAGACATTTTGATTTTAGGGTTAAACGGATTTTATGGCCTGCTTTTAGCTTCCTTAACCATACATATCTGTATATAGCTCTGACAAGAGCAACTGAAGATAAATGTTAATATTTGCTTTTAAAGTAGAGTGTAAGTTCCAAGAAGAGGCCATACTTATATTTATAAATGCAGGTTTTGGTATGGTATATTGTATGTGCTCAATAAATGCTTTTCTGAACTGAAAAATAAACAATCTTTAGGTAAAGTCTTTGAAATATATCCAAATGAAACATCTTTCATCTTGTTTTTCCATCTTTTCATTTATTTGTTCAGTCAATACTTAATGACCATTTTCTATAAGCCCAGAAGAGTGGTAGACACCGAACAAGGTTGTTAAAGTCCCTACCACTGTTGCACTTACTTATTTTCTGGTTCTTTCTGAGTCTGCCAATCTACAAACATGAGAAAAACCTCTACTGGATAATAGTGTTTTAGGATGTAATCTCCTTGTAATTACATTATTTTATAATGACTGCTCAAATTATATTAATCAAAGATTTACAATTTTTTATTTTGTCCTGGATTTTCCATAGGAACCATAAATTTAGAGCATGAATATAAATAGTGAGAGAGGGAGAAACGTAAGTGTGAAAGAGAGGAAGAGAGTAAGTTTGAGGGTTACAATAAAAAAGGTAGCACACAGAAGCACACACAGCACAGCAGTACTACACCGATTTCCTTTTGGATTTCTTTACTTTAAGGTCATGTTTTATGGTTATGAATATACAGAATAACGACTTGAATTATTTTCTATGAAGTCTCCCCAAAGCTGCATGAAGGCTCCATGTCAAAGCTGGATCTTCAGCTTTCCCCTGCTGAGAACATGACTTTGTTCTCATTAAATATTCCCCACCAGCAGTGCGCGTGCTAAACATAACTTTGGAAAATGAATCAAGGAGACTTCTAATGTGGGACTGTGATCAATGGCTAGTTCATTAGTGAAATATTTTGATAGTAGTTAGCAACACCAGTCTTCCTGGGTCTGCGGACTTCGTGTCCAAGTCTCTGTGTTTTTGCTGTATGCTTGTGTTACCTGTCCCAAAGCAGGTCTATCCTGTGAAACAAACAGTTTCTTTCTCCTCAGACCCCATTTTGGAAGTAAGTGTCCCATGCAGTTAAATAGCATCAAACATTGGAAACAAATGACACAATAAATGCTAGTCTTTTTCTTTCATTTCCATAGTTTATTACCAGGGAGATATTAAAAGTCATGGGACATCAGTATATAGTTAGGCCATGAAAGCAAGTACAGTAAGTCCTCTACACGTGAATGAGTTTCGTTCCGAGAGTGGATTTGTAAGTCCCATTTGTTCTTAAGTCCAACAAAGTTAGCCTAGGTACCCAATTGACAGACTTGGTTATATCATACTGTACTGTAATAGGTTTATAATACTTTTCACACAAATAGTACGTATATAAGAAGCAAACCGGGAGTTGGTGATGGACAAGGGAGGCCTGGCGTGCTGCAGTTCTTGGGGTGGCAGAGTCGGACATGACTGAGCGACTGAGCTGACTGACTGACTGAAGAAGCAAACACAAAAAGTAAAGAAAACATTTTGCATCTGATGGTACAGTACCTTGAAAAGCACAATAGTTTAGTACAACAGCTGTCATACAAGGGCTGGCATGCATGTTTGCAACGGGGTCTTACTGCATACATCTACAGAAGTGGTTTATGAGAAGTGAAATTCTGACCATAGTTAGGGCTTTGATCCCATGCAAAACAAGTAATCCTTTATTTATGAAGAGAGCTACTTCTAACAAATTGTGTTTAGTGGAACAGCCATTTTTTAATCCCATAAATTCTGAAATACTTATTAGAAAACACAAAATTTCAGTGAATTAAATGAATTCTCTCAGATCAGAAGAATTGAAATATTCTAAAAGAAGAGTAAGGGGTTTTTGTTTGCTTGTTTGCTTGCTTTTCCTTTTGGTTGTTTGCTAGTTTTTTTTGTATTTTCTTCTGCTTGATATATTTGATAAGACTTTTCAAATGATTATCTAAGTAATAATGGCCAGAGGTATTTCATGTGATAAATTGGTGAAATATTCATGACTAGGAATAATGTTAATGAAAGATTTCTGTGAGTGAGACACTATGTGGTAGAGTTTAATATGTGTAAATTAAATCATCTACTTGGAAATATACTAATAAAAGCAATGAATTAAACATCAGGACCAAGAGATTTCAGCTTGTTAATATGGTGTAACTTTATTTAGCAAACCCTAATTTGCTGAACACTGATACTATTGGTAAATTTAATAAGTAGAAAAAGTGTACCCAGCAAAATCCAGATGTATAAAATATTAAACTTTAAAATTTAATAAAGATAGTACAATATTAAAAGTTGGGAGAAAATAAACTTAATAATTTTAAATAGGTGCCAAGCTATTACTGCTATATGAGTTATAGGAAAACATTTTGCTAAAATTAAATTGTCAGTTACGCTTTGCAAGCCATATTTGACAAAAATGAATTCTCAAAAAGAGAAATATCTCATTTATCTCTCAAAATTTTGAGATTTTAAGATGCTGCATTTCAAAGCCATGTAGGGATAAGCTGTATACTGGTATTGACTACCAACAGTGAAGTGAAGTGAACAGTGTTACAATATACTGAAGACGTGAGTGCTCTGAATTATTTTCTTTTTTGCTGTCCAGTCAATGGACTCATTCTTTCTTATATTAGTGGTTTACTAAGGTATGCAATACACTATTGAATGACTTTGAAATGTCAAGCATTGTCCTAGGTGCTAGTGATTCAATGGTGACCAAATTATCCACGTATTCAGCCACTATGGAACATATATTCAAGTGAGACAAATGAAGGGCAATTAAATAAATAAGTGTTAAAGGAATAAAAGCAAAAATTGGGTGGTGAAAAGTAGGATGTACATGATAAAGGAGGGCCTATATCAAGTCACTATTCTGTGATCTATAAGGCTTTCAGTTCAGTTTAGTCGCTCAGTCAGGTACGACTCTTTGTGACCCCATGAATCGCAGCACGCCAGGCTTCCCTGTCCATCACCAACTCCCGGAGTTCACTCAGACTCACGTCCATTGAGTCGGTGATGCCATCTGGCCATCTCATCCTCTGTTGTCCCCTTCTCCTCCTGCCCCCAATCCCTCCCAGCATCAGAGTCTTTTCCAATGAGTCAACTCTTCGCATGAGTTGGCCAAAGTATTGAAGTTTCAGCTTCAGCATCAGTCCTTCCAATGAACACTCAGGACTGGTCTCCTTCAGAATGGACTGGTTGGATCTCCTTGCAGTCCAAGGGACTCTCAAGAGTCTTCTCCAGCACCACAGTTCAAAAGCATCAATTCTTTGGCACTCAGCTTTCTTCACAGACCAACTCTCACATCCATACATGACTACTGGAAAAACCATAGCCTTGACTAGATGGACCTATGTTGTCAAGGTAATGTCTCTGATTTTCAATATACTATCTAGGTTGGTCATAACTTTCCTTCCAAGGAGTAAGTGTCTTTTAATTTCATGGCTGCAATCATCAACTACAGTGATTTTTGAGCCCAAATAAATAAGGTCTGCCACTGTTTCCACTGTTTCTCCATCTATTTCCCATGAAGTGTTGGTACTGGATGCCATGATCTTCATTTTCTGAGTGTTGAGCTTTAAGCCAACTTCTTCACTCTCCTCTTTCACTTTCATCAAGAGGCTCTTTAGTTGTTCTTCACTTTCTGCTATAAGGGTGGTGTCATCTGCATACCTGAGGTTATTGATATTTTTCCTGGCAATCTTGGGTCCAGCTTGTACTTCGTCTAGCCCAGTGTTTCTCATGATGTACTCTTCATAGATGTTAAATGCAGGGTGATAATATACAAAAATATCTGTGCTAGACATATTTTTAAACATTTTAACACCTCTGAAATTGGGATATATCATAGGATTTATAATAATGTCACCATTATAATAGGGATTTTTTTTTTTTAGTGAAAGATAAAATGATAGCAGGCATCATGTTGATGGATTTTTAGATTTGATTAAAAAACCCTTCCTTCAATAGTTAAGAAGTGTAGTTGTGAAGTTTTAAAGTGAAAGTGAAATCGGTCAATCTTGTCTGACTATTTGCGACCCCATGGACTGTAGCCTACCAGGCTCCTCAGTCCATGGGATTTTCCAGGCAAGAGTATTGAAGTGGGCTGCAAGATAATTAACCTTAAAATTCTATATTCTCTGTGTTTAAAATTGGAATAATATAAAATCAACTCATGGAGTTATCAAGGCCAAAGAAGATAGATTATGTAAAAATGCTCTGTGAAATGCAAAGGATTACAAACATATAGAGATGCAATAATCCTTATTAGTCTTCAACTAGAGAGGGCTTGCTTTCTAGCTAGAGTGCATGGTGTATTCAAATAAGGAAACATGGATTGATTGTTCTGGTTTATGTTAAAACATCTATCTACTACCTCTTATCTTATAAAGCACAACAGAATATAGGCAGAAAGCAAACTGACACACAGAGGTTTTCTTCTAAATATATAGATGCATATTGAAATTTTAATGTTAACTTTTAAACATAACCCATTGATAACAGATTATGCCATATCTGAGCATGATTAGTCATCTGAATGATTTGATTAGGCCCTATTTTATAATTTTTTAAAAAACTCAAAGTTAAACTTTTTTTTTTTCTTCTTTTACTATGTAGTCCTTCCTGGATATTTAACCATAGACTCTAATGGAAATTTCATTTCCCTCCCCACCCCCGACTTTCCTGCATTATCCAGGAAAGAAAGCTATCACTTCAAACATAGTCTTGTCTCCTGTCAAAATCTCATACTGCCTGAAGATGTAGTGTAGGAGATTAAGAATCTGGCTCTACAGTTTCCAGTATCAAAATGGATTGAATGATTGCAGCACAAAAAGCAGAATTAAGAAACCTTACTAGGAGACAGCTTTAGCTTGTGACCTTAGGCAATCCACTTAATCTCTTTCCCTCTCTCGCTCTCTTAGACACCCAATCTGTAAAATAAGATTTATGATTTCTGCCAGCACCTGTGGTTATAAACCCACAATGCATATATTTTTGTTGGTCAGAACATAATCCACATACACATTTGCATAAAGGATTAAGATTTGGTTAAAATTAAATAATAGGAAAAATAAATAAGTTGAATATTTATTTATATAACTGGGTTTTCCACAACAACAGCACTATGGCAGACCTGTAATCTGTCATGTTTCAAATAACACCCCATGGACAGAGAAATGAGGAAGAAATAGAGGCAGAGAAAAGACCAAGTAAATGGATAAGAACTTTTCAAGCTGATAAATGTTTCCTTCTGGTGATTGAAGCATATGTGACTCAATACTAGAAATAGAGTAAATGCTAAGTACATACCAGCTTAGGAAACTGTGAATGTATTTTTGGTTCCATGTCTCAATTCCATGTCTCACCAACATGGAATTGAGATGCATTGCCATTTTAATAGGAGATGATTTTCTATGTTATGTTTGCTTCCTTTATCTTAAAATTTCTAAATATTTTCTGATGTCAAACCTAGCATTTTATAACTATGCCCACATTTGAAAGAAAGAAATTTTATATTTACTTCTTGCCATTTACAGGAAATTCCTAATAGACTTTCCTTTTTGTGGTCATTTCTCACTTCTCATTGTTCATTTCTTACTGATGCCACATCAGAGATTCCAGTTGTTGCTAATGGAAGGTGAAGGTCATTCAGTTCCTCACTTATTGCCAAAAAATATCTTTTTCTGCTACTTTCACTGTGTAAAGATCTGGCATTAATGTCTTTATATTTCACAGAATATTGAGAAATGTCAAATAAAATATATGGGACAGGCTTTTAAAACAAAACTCTATTTTCTTGATAGACATTTAAAAACATTGATCATGGAGTTCCCTGAACAGAACTATCTTTGTCCAGCTTCTTCCTTGTTCAATTCTTCATGGATTTCTCATTGCCAAAAAGCCTCCCTTAAATATCAATTGCATTATGTCATTTTCTATCTCAAAAATCTTTCCTTACTACTCATATCTACATAGAATAGAGTCAAAATTTATTTCCTTTTCAAGAGCCTGCTCTTTCATCAACCAAATGCCTCCTTTCAAGGGCATTTTCCTTGACTCCTTTGAAATGAAGCAATGGTTTCAGCCCAACTTGTGTGATCAATATAGAGTAGCCACTACTTTCGGAGCGCATCGTGTGCACTTACTCCTTATATAACCCCTTGAATTAAGTATCTTCATTTGAAGATAAAGGAACTGAAGATCAGATAAGACAAAGCAATTCATCCAAGTCTACATAACTCTTAATGCCACAGCTAAGAATTAAATCCAGAATTGATACTGAAATGTGTGTTTCTCGCTACCAGGCTAGACATAGTCAAAAGACGGCAGTCTTTCTCTTCTTCATGCTTTGTGCACAGAAAAAGTTGCTTCCCTTTATCTCCAATGCCCATCCAAATCTCACTCTATATTTTGGTTACAGTTATAGCCTTCTCCAGGTAGCCGAAGATGGGCATCTTAGCCCTTGGTCATTTTCTTATACTTTAACACATACATTGACAACACTGACATAGGAAAGCTAATCCAATCTTGTGATGTTTCTGGCTTTCTTGCCTTTATATTCTTTAATGAGATCACTCCTTTTTGGCATCCTGCTATGTATGTCATCCTAGTTTTGAGAAAAACACCCTAGTTTCTTTCTGTGGAAATAACCCATATCTAACTCTTAACTTTGTGTGTTTATCTACAATTAACTTCATCCTCTGGTTCAAGGGTGAAGAGGATGCTGAGATCTGTTCAATGTGAGCATCCTTTTTCCCTGGACAGTGGTTCATCCAGGGATAGACCTATGGCATTGTTAAAGCCAACGAAATACAATGAGATTTCTATCTGTAGACTGGAGTTCTCTCACTTCTAATGGGACTATGACATTAGGAATGATATGAGCGTGGACCCTTCCTGGGTCCCCTGCCTGAGATGGAAAATAATGTAGCAGAAGAAAGAACTGAGATAAAGAAGAAAGCACAGCCTGAAAACTGAGTTTGAGCTCATGATTCAAGCCTCACTTGAAGCTAGACTGGATTTTTAGTTGCTTGAGCTAATAAATTCTCTTTTGTTTTTACCAGTTTGTGCTGGATGTCCAATCTGCTACAATTGAAGACATTAAATGCATGAATACCTAGTTTTCCTTGAATACATTTATACATTCTGTATATATTATAAATATGTGTGTAAAATATAAGAACATGTACATGTTCCCCTTCTTAGGTTCTGGATTTACTTAGGACAGAATTATATTTTATTTTTCTTTTTGATTTTTCTCATCATCTATTTCAATGTCAGCTAGTAAGAACGCTATTCTTACTGAATTAAATAAAATTACGGAGCATTTGCAAACTGGAGGGATGGAATTATGTTTCTGGGCTTGCTTGTATTTGATATAGTATTAGAAATGGATCTTTGCCACCCAACACAAGAGTCTGATTTCCTTTTAGAGATTTGGTCCCTCTTAAAATAGCCTCAGGGTTCTTGGAGGATACACATTTACTATTTAGCTGACTCACATGGGTTGGGTGGGACATTATTATTTATTTCATGAGTAGATGACATAACACAGGGCAACAGCGATCAGCATATTTGAGTTCCTTCTCCACAGTGACTGGTTCAGAGATGGGCCAGTGAATGAAGCCTGTAAATTAGAGTTTTGTTGGGATTTCTTGAGCTAAGACTGAATTTTCTCTCTCTCTCTTTTCTTTAAATGTTGGGTATATTGCAGTTTCAGCTGCATTTGTTGAATTCCAAAGGATATAGCCCCAGGAGATGCTGTTTGTCTTACTATAATGCTTTTGAACTGTGGTGTTGGAGAAGACTTTTAAGAGTTCCTTGGACTGCAAGGAGATCCAACCAGTCCATCCTAAAGGAGATCAGTGCTGGGTGTTCATTGGAAGGACTGATGCTGAAGTTGAAGCTCCACTACTTTGGCCACCTGATGCGAAGAGCTGACTCATTTGAAAAGACCCTGATGCTGGGAAAGATTGAGGACAGGCGACAGAGGATGAGATGGTTGGATGGCATCACTGACTCAATGGACATGAGTTTGGGTAGACTCCGGGAGTTGGTGATGGACAGGGAGGTCTGGCATGCTGCAGTCCATGGGGTTGCAAAGAGTTGGACACGACTGAGTGACTAAACTGAATGGAAGCACGAAGAGAGAGATTGTAAGGAAATGAAAGAAACACGTGGTGAGGAGGATTTAGTGAGAGAAACTGAGACCTGACAATATTGTCTGAAGCCCTGAATAAAACTTCACCTGAAGTCTCTGCAGCTGCTATTCTTTCAAAATACATGAGGCAACACACGTGATTTGTATGTTTGTTTATTCTCCTTTGTCTGGTTCTAATGCGTATTATAATGCTTTCAAGAGGGAAAGCCCTGATAGAAATACACAGTTTAATATCACATTCAAACTAGCATTTCTTGATAAGTGACTGCTTCTTCTGAAATGAACATGAAGTAAGAAACCTAGAACTTTAATCCTTTTCATACTGTTGAGTTGTTAAAAGTTAAGAGACCCTTCATCTCAAAATGAAAATTTATATGTAAGAATTTTATAGAACAAAATATAATTTTTTGTTTTGATAAGCACTTAAGTTTTGAAATTTTTGATAAGCACTAAAAAGACTAGGAATTCCTAAGTAGACCTTGAAAAATGGAGCAATATCTTAAGTGCTTCTCCGGCCTTTGCTAAACCAGCTACATATTTTTTTTCCAGTTATACTTAACATATAGCACCATGTAAGTTTAAGGTATACAGTATAAGAATTATATGCATCATGAAATGATGATCATAGTAAGTTTAGTGAACATCCATCATCTCAGCTATATATATATATTTACTACTCTGGTTAATTTTCTCTATTATCTGACCAGAGTCTACTATTATATCTGAAAACTCAGATTAACGTGTAAAGTTAATGACAACTTTTTCTAATTATTTTGGACTGATGTTCCATCGAAAGAGCTTTGAGAGAGTCAAGAATTCTCATAAAGATCACAAGTGGACATTTATTGAAACTGATTTCATACTAGCTCATAAACTCTTTCTTGCTTATTTAAGTATCTTAAAAAAATAGAAATATAAAATTACCCATGTTTGAGGTAATCCTCTAAGATTTATAAGTAGTTTATAGTTATATATCTATTTATCTGCATGCATGTAGGTACATCTCATTTAAGTCTATAACAACTCAAAGGAGTGACTATTCAGTTCAGTTCAGTCGCTCAGTTGTGTCCGACTCTTTGCGACCCCATGAATTGCAGCACGCCAGGCCTCCCTGTCTATGACCAACTCCTGGAGTTCACTCAACTCATGTCCATCAAGTTGGTGATGCCATCCAGCCATCTCATCCTCTGTTGTCCCCTTAGTGGCTATTATTAGACCTATAATATAGAGGTGTAAATGAGGCACAAATAATTTAAGTAACAAATAAATATTAAAATCATGAGCTAGTATGTAATTTGAATCCAATCAGCCTGACTCTTGTTCTTTCTTAAGACCTCCACTATCCTGCTTGTACCATTTATATGAAATGAATGACTAATTTTAATTTCTTAAAAATTAGTGTAGTCAAATTGTTTGTGTAGAATCAGCCTCTGTCTTTGCACCAGGCTGCATAATTCCACACGCTCTAAAAGCCATGCCTTTTTAGGCTTTTCCCCCAAATTTAATGCTACTTGAAGATAGCATACATTTGTATCCCACATTGTGCTGGGTATGTAATAGCAGGTATTCAACAAGTATTAAAATAAATTCAACAAGAATTTAATTGAGAATTTTATTATTTCTTTGGGTGTTTTCAGTATTATTCTGTTTTTTATTTTGCTAAAATGACATAACAAAGTTCCATTCAACAAGAATTTAATTGAGAATTTTATTATTTCTTTGGGTGTCTTCAGTATTATTCTGTTTTTTATTTTGCTAAAATGACATAACAAAGTTCCATTTGATTTAGAGACAGGGACGCTGAAGGACATTTCAAGATCAAAAAATAGTTTGGGAAAATAATGTGCTCCTAGTAGCAATCAAACTTTCAAGTCAACGTACCCTTTGCAAGCTCTCTCTTGTTAAAATACAAGGAAACCCGTTCAAAAAGTCCCAAAGTGCTTAACAGATAAATTCTGGGACTCCCTTGGAAGATATTACATGATTACTTGGTTGCTGACATTAAAGGCTTTGGCACATCTGCGGGTTAAGGAACACACACGCATGCACACACACAACACACACACAAGCACTATTGTTAAATGTCTTCTCTATGCCCCCAGCATATTCACAGAAGCATAGAACCAAAACACCGTCACCCCACATCTTCTAATCAAAGCAAGCAATTCAGTGTTTCTGATGTTGACAAATTATCTCTGGAAAATAGCCCTTGTCAGCAATGTTACCTTCAAACAGATTAGATGGGACAAACTTCTTGAGTCTTCTACAGAAATCTGGCCTAGAGCCCACAGTGCAAGCTGACAATCTTTAACAGTTTCTAACTATACAGTGGTTTGGGACTTAATGTTGTAATTGCACTCTAAGCCTCAATTCATTTCTGATATGATCCTCTGGAAGGCTGAAATCTTCATCTTACAGGTGTTTGTATATTCATTCCAAAGCAAAATTGTTAACTTGGCATTATGACTTTATGACTTAGAATATAAATCTCCGAAAACCAGAAAACTTGACATCACTGCTCCCAGAGCAATTATAACTTCACCCTTTACACTTAAATAGCTTTTATTTGATTAGATATAGTCTGAGCTGATTTTTCATCAATATTTACATAAAATTTCTTCAGATGGAAAAATGTGGCTGTTTTGTTTTTTTTTTTTATTTTTATTTTTATTTATTTATTTATTTTTTTTATTAAATTTTAAAATCTTTAATTCTTACATGTGTTCCCAAACATGAAACCCCCTTCCACCTCCCTCCCCATAACATCTCTGTGGGTGATCCCCATGCACCAGCCCCAAGCATGCTGTATCCTGCGTCAGACATAGACTGGCGATTCAATTCTTACATGATAGTATACATGATTTTTAATTGGCGTTTGTAATTGCTAAAACCTACGTGGCCAGGAATTTATAAAGCCATGTGTTTGATGAGGAAGGTTTAAGAAGATTTTGAAGTTGTAAATTCAGTCTTTGATAAAGAAGGGTGAAGTGGAAGAAAATGTGAGACTAAGAGCTTATAATTTTGCAGGAAATAAAAAGTCCGTATTTTTCTTCAGTCCTGATAAAACAGCTAACCCATTTATCAGTGTTCTTCAAATTGATGTAGACATAAAAATTGAGGAACTTGTAAAAATGAAGAATATCTGATTGTACTTCCAGAAATTCTGATTCATTTGATCTATAATGTGGTCATTAATTTGCATTTTTGCAAGTGCTTCGGTGATTATGACAAAAGTAGGTTAAGTAATATTTCCATGAGTCTATTCTAGTAGGTGCTAGTGTAATTACTCTTGTTGCCAAAATTTATATTTACTATATGTGAGGGCTTCCCACGTGGCACAGTGGTAAATAATTTTCACCTGCTAATGCAGGAGCTGCAAGAGATGTGAGTTCAATCCCTTGTTTGGCAAGATCCCCTGGAGTCGAAAATGGCAACCCACTCCAATGTTCTTGTCTGGGAAATATCATGGACAGAAGAGTCTGGCAGGCTACAGTCCATGGTGTCACAGTGTTGCACATGACTGAGCAACTGACCACACACAAACATGTGATCATAGTCTAAAAATGTGTTTACAAATGCTGTCTTTATGAACATATATACTGACATATACATGTATGTGTGCTGGCTAAGTCATTTCAGTCATGTCCAACTTTTTGTGACCCTATGGACTGAAGCCTAAGTACTCCTAAAGCTTACAAAATAAAAATTTCATTTCTTATTTTGATAATGGAGCTTGTGTGAAGAGCTATATATTTTTTATTCATTTTCTAGGAGGGAATAAGAAAAGTCCTGGTGAAATAACTGAGAAATAATATCACCTCTTGACTTTGTGTTTTAAAAACAAATCATATTGTTGTTCTATTGCTAAGTCATTTCTGACTCTTTTCAACCCCATGGACTGCAGTATGCTAGGCTCCTCTGTCTTTCCATATCTCCCCAGGTTTGCTCAAATTCATGTCCATGGTGATGTTATCTAACCATCTCATCCTCTGCCACCCTCTTCTCCTCTTGCTTTCAATCTTTCCCAGCACCAGAGTCTTTTCCAATGAGTCGACTCTTTGCATTAAAGTAGCCAAAGTAACTGGAGCTTCAATTCAGCATCAGTCTTTCCAATGACTATTCAAGGTTGATTTCCTTTAGGATTGAATGGGTTGATCTTCTTGCAGCCCAAGGGACTCTCAAGAGTCCTCTCCAACACCACAGTTCAAAAGCATCAATTCTTTGGCACTCAGCTTTCTTTCTGATCCACTTATTACATCCGTACATGACTACCAGAAAAAACTATAGCTTTGACTAGATGGACCTATGTAGGCAAAGTAATGTCTCTACTTTCTAATATATTTTCTATGTTGGTCATAGCTTTTCTTCCAAAGAGCAAGCGTCTTTTAATTTCATGGCTGCACTGATTTTGGAGCGCAAGAAAATAAAGTCTGTCAATGTTTCAATTTTTTCCCCATCTATTTGCCATGAAGTGATGGGACTGGTTGCCATGATCTTAGTTTTTCGAATGTTGAGTTTCAAGCCAACTTTGTCATTCTCCTCTTTTACTTTCATCAGGCGGTTCCTCAGTTCCTCTTTGCTTTCTGCCATAGAGTGGTGTCATCTGTGTATCTGATGTTATTGATATTTCTGCCTGCAAT
Organism: Capricornis sumatraensis; assembly: GCF_032405125.1. Taxonomy (NCBI): domain Eukaryota; kingdom Metazoa; phylum Chordata; class Mammalia; order Artiodactyla; family Bovidae; genus Capricornis; species Capricornis sumatraensis. Next base: position 75,577,698 of record NC_091077.1, read on the forward strand.
CTTGATTCCAGTTTGTGCTTCATCCAGCCTAGCATTTTGCATAATGTAGTCTGCATATAAATTAAATAAACAGGATGACAATATACAGTCTTGACATACTCCTTTCCCAATTTGAAAGCAGTCTGTTGTTCCATGTCCCATTCTAACTGTTGCTCCTTGACCTGCATATAGATTTCTCAGGAGGCAGGTAACATGGTCTGGTATTTCCATCTATTTAAGAATTTTCCATAATGTGTTGTGATCCACACTGTCAAAGGCTTTGGCATAGTCAATAAAGTAGAAGTAGATGTTTTTCTGGAACTCTCTTGCTTTTTCTATGATCCAACAGATGTTGGCAATTGGGTCTCTGGTTTCTCTGCCTTTTCTAAATCCAGGTTGAACATCTGGAAGTTCACAGTTTACATACTGTGGTTATCCAGGTTATTAAGACCTTTTTTGTATAATTCTTCTATGTATTCTTGCCACCTCTTCTTAATCTTTCTTGCTTCTGTTAGGTCTTTACCATTTCATTTAGAAGAAATTAATTGCATGAATTCTCTTTTGAGAGAAAACATCCAATGCCCATAACTCTCACGAGCACAATAAAGTTTCTAATTAGGTAGATCTGTGAATGTCTTGTCCAGAAAAGCCTGAGATTTTTCAGAGAAATGTAAGTGCTCCAGAATAAGACTTGTATATTTCGTGGTTGTTGTTAAAGACTGCAGATGTAGAATTGCACTAATTATCAGCAAAGGTTTACAGGTTTTGAAAATGGAATTGTACTCTCTTTGGGCATTATACATATTGAACAAGAAAATAAAGGCTAAAGTGGATAATATTCTTTTGTAAATTGCTACATACTTTCTATAAGACATTATAGTTTAGCTGATAGGTGTTGAGTAATATTTTGCATAAGTATTTCACAATATTGAATATATATTCCTCTGTCTGTAATTAGAGCTCTAATTTTCTCAGGGAAAGATTAACTTTAAGATAATAATTAGAATGTATTTCTCAAAATTGCCAGAACACATACCCAGTCCCTTGATTATAAAAAAAAAATGAAGAAACACTGCATCTCGCACACACCCACAATCAACCCCCTCATACCTGCTTGAAAGAAAGAACAGTGTGTTTTTAGATAAAATATTAGCTATAAATATGTGACTTTTATAGCTTTGTTGGAAGTAAATGTGAATTTGTAAAAAAATTATTTTTGTTTTCAGTTCAGTTCAGTTCAGTCGCTTAGTCATGTCTGACTCTTTGCAACCCCATGAATTGCAGCACACCAGGCCTCCCTGTCCATTACCAACTCCCGGAGTTCACTCAGACTCACATCCATCGAGTCAGTGATGCCATCATCCAGCCATCTCATCCTCTGTCGTCCCCTTCTCCTGCCCCCAATCCTTCCCAGCATCAGGGTCTTTTCCAATGAGTCAGCTCTTCACATGAGGTGGCTAAAGTACTGGAGTTTCAGCTTTAGCATCATTCCTTCCAAAGAAATCCCAGGGCTGATCTCCTTCAGAATGGACTGGTTGGATCTCCTTAGTCCAAGGGATTCTCAAGAGTCTTCTCCAACACCACAGTTCAAAAGCATCAATTCTTCAGCACTCAGCTTTCTTCACAGTCCAACTCTCACATCCATTCATGACTACTGGAAAAACCATAGCCTTGACTAGACAGACCTTTGTTGGCAAAGTAATGTCTCTGCTTTTGAATATGCTATCTAGGTTGGTCATAACTTTGCTTCCAAGGAGTAAGCGTCTTTTAATTTCATGGCTGCAGTCACCATCTGCAGTGATTTTGGAGCCCCCCAAAATAAAGTCTGTTTCCCCAGCTATTTCCCATGAAGTGATGGGACCAGATGCCATGAGCTTCGTTTTCTGAATGTTGAGCTTTAAGCCAACTTTTTCACTCTCCTCTTTCACTTTCATCAAGAGGATTTTTGTTTTATGTCTGTGCAAACAGCTACTCAATATAACTTTAGGAGAGGTAAACTATTAGAAAACAAATATAGGCAAAATTATTTGAATTTTTTTTTTAATCTAAGTTGAAAAGGAACAGTGTGGTCAGTCCTCACTGCTTTACACGTGGAGTGTTGGGGCTCGTGCTAACATTTGAATACATTTGCAAGTCCTGTAGAAAGTCAGTTTCTTCTAGTGAAACATTTGGACAGAGTTTTAGGTTTTCATCCCTGTGTGTACTTTGCATGTCTTTCCTCCTGAAGCAGAAAATGAGCAGATCCAGGGTGAAGTGTCTAAATTAGACCAATTGTAATTTCCTTCAAACTAAATGGATGTTAATGATTCAGTGACCAAAACATAGACTGTTGTTAGAAAATAAAGATGCACTGCAAAATGCTTCGTGCCTTTGGGCAATGAAGGATTTTCACTTGTGTTTTTAAGCTGATCCCCATGGGGAAGGGGAATTAGAAACTGCATTTGCTATATAATGAAATATGAAGGTTGCTCTGATTTTCTTATTTATAAATCCATCTTTCTGAAATGAGGCTAAGTTAATTTTAGAGTAAAACTATCCATTCCAAGAATTAACAATATCCTCAAATATTTCTTTATGATTTAATTCCTTCAATTTATATATGCTATTTTTTCTTATATTTATGCTTTCATCATTTTATAATATTACATTCTAAAATCACCTCAATTTCTACCACATAGAGCTCAATAATTTGAGTATTTTCCACTTGTCAGAGCATTGAACCTTTCAATTATCCTACCAAATAGTTACTAAAGTAAATTTGCCATTAGTTGGTAGATGATAAAATAAGATACAAGATGGTCAAGAACTCTTCAGTCATGAATTTGGCATTTTAAAATGTATCTTTTAATTATGACCAATGGCTTCTGTGTGATCTGATGTGTATCTAATTCTGTTTTTGAAAGTTAGAAGGTGCTGGATGTAACATATTACTTTCATTTATAAGATGATTGTGGGTAGAGAAAACAATGGTGTATCTAAAGAGTTACATATGATTTTTAATAGTATTTAATCGAATTATCACCTGATCTGATGAAGAGGTGGAGAAAACTGAGAAGGAAGATGAAGAGGAGGGAAGAGAAAAGAAAAAACTACAATATTGGCTGAAGAATGATTCTTGAATGCTCCATAAACCTCATTCAATTCCTATAGGGTTGCTGGAGCATTAAACAATACTAGGCTATATTTTGCTATTATGCCAAACTGGATTATATATATATATGTATCTGGAGTATGAGTGAACTTTGAGAATTTGAGCCCCATGTCTATAAATGACTACTTACCAAAATGTAATGAGATAATCCTGCCTTATAGAAAATCTGAACTTTTTTTTGGCAGTGTACAAAACGTCAGTCCATTAGAAACTGTAAAGAGAGATAAAGAATGCAAGTAGGTTTTTTTTCTGTACATATTAGTATGTGCTAACAATAATATTAATAATCATTTTTAAAGAAGCAGTTACCTATAGCCTAAAAGGGACCACTGAAATACTGCACTCACTGAGGGTCCCATGGTAGTCACAAAATGGTTTCAGTCCTCAAATATAGCCAAATTATCAGCATATCTGTTTACATGATATAACCTGGCATACTCTCTACCAGGATGAGGGGTGAAAAGAGCTGGAGACTGCATCGGCTGAACCTCAACATGCTTTGCCAAAAGAAAACAACAAACTGTTCAACCTCAGAGACACAAAGGCTCTTTTGACTTCATTCCAAATCAGCTAAGCTCTTTGGCATAAAATAAACCTTTTCCCAGGCATTCTGTAACAACAGTCATTTCCCAGGTTTGTTGTAATCATAATTCTCCACAAGACCTCAGAAAGCTTAAAAAGTATTTCCAAATCTTCCCTAGAGGAATACATTTTTCTCTATATTCATTCTTGGGGGAGTGTACCTGCACTTTTTGTAGAGGGTTTTTGCATTTGAAAGTAGTAAAGTGAAGACTATCTACTTTCTTTTCTTCTTTTTTTAAAAAAGTACATAATACTCATCTTTCTTCCCATAATTTAAAGAATGCAATTGCTTTATTTCTAAAGCTGCTCTTTAAACAAGTCCAAATCATGGAATTCTAGAATTTTAAGCATCTTTTATATATCCGGGAAATATGCAGATAAGGGGATTGGTGGGCTTGTGCTACAACAGAAGTGAAATAAAGTCACCAGCCATGAAAACACAGGATAAAATAAACAACAAAGGGAAGCTGTGGCAGGATGACAAAGAGAAGTCGAAGGAGATTGTGATTATTTACCCTGGCAGAGAGGCCAGAGCCACGAGTAATGGGATGGAATGCTGAAACGTGAGGGGAAGAGAGAATCTTGATAGAATGTGGGTAAAAAAAAATGTTCTGACAGAGAGAATTGGATTCAGAAGTACTGTCCTAAGGGAAATGGTGGAAAATCCATTACTCAGTACACGTGTAATAGGACAGGACCAAGCTCTGGAAACTGTCGTAGGTAGTGATTCTGTATCAGTTCCCTGGGGAAAAGTGGAGAAGCTTTTGGTGCGATCTGATTTCTGTCACTATTTTTGACCTGTTCCAAGTAACTTGACCATTTTTTAAGTTTATGTACATGGGAAACGTGAAATCCAAGGAACTTCTGATAAAAGAAAGATGGAGGAGGTACCATATGCAGGCCTTTACCATGACTGATGACTCCAGATATGATTATCAGGAGGATGGGGGTAGGACGCAGTCATGGTCTGAGTCCCAGTGAACCAGGCGGTGCTCTGACCCTCAGGAATTGTATCCAGCCCCTCTGTGCTGGAAGGGAATCATTTCTGAAAGAAACTCTGGCTTTTTCATTTGGCTGACATTTCCCTGATAGAAGGAGAGCTTATCATAAATTATAAGAAATAAAGGTGGAGAACCAATTTTCTCTTTACCTCTATTCCCCAGGGACTGATAGGGCTAATGTGTCTCTTGAATGCTTTGATACACTATGGTAGAATCAAATATTTGTTTTATTAAATGTAACCTGAAACCCCATTCTTTTTGAAATCGGAGGATAATTGCTTTACAATATTGTATCGGTTTCTGCCATACAACAATGCGAATCAGCCATAAGAATACATGTATACTTATGAAACGCCATTCTGATTAACCTACTCTAGCTGCAGAGTTCAAGAGAGCATGCACTAAAAATGTCCAGTCAGATTCAGGAAGAACAAGGTAGGAGGCATGAAGAGGTAAGAATACCTCTTGTTGCTGTGTGACACTCAGGATCTGTCTTAATTTCTCTGAACTAGCTTTGTGAATATTTAAATTTGTTAGTGCCTAAGAGGATATCTAAAAATACTGTGTAAATAACTATTTGACATCATGATTAACATTTAGAAAGAGCTCAGTAACTGATACTTCCAACTTTAGAAACTTGCTCTCACTGGTTCACTAAGGACTTTATTTGAATTCATCTTGTAAGCTGTATCTTATAGGTAGTTCTGTCTCTGGTCTCCAGCTTTATTCACCTGAAAATCAAGGGTTAGGAAGAAAGAATCTGTGGTACCAGTATATTTCAAGTTGTTACAAGATCGTAACCCTACATTTTGGATGGCAATGTGGGTTAATATAATACATTTGGAGGGTAATTTGTCAATGACCCAGTTTTTAAGTGCATATATTGTAAGTGCTAAAAGTTCTTTTTAACCATGATTGACTTTTCCGAGGTCAACTGTACTAGAAATATGCCTAACTATACTAGAAATAGTGCTAACGAATCTGCCGCTAATGCAGGAGACCTGGGTTCAGTCCCTGGCTTGGGAAGATCCTTAGAGAAGGAAATGGCTACCCACTCCAGTATTCTTGCCTGGAGAATCCCATGGGACAGAGGAGCCTGGCAGGCTATTGTCCATGGGGTCACAAAGAGCTGGATGTGACTGAGCACACACACACACAGGCTGAAAATGTCAGTGTTTATAAATGCTGTCTTTATACACATATAAACATTCATATACTCACACAGTCCAAGGGGTTGCAAAGGGTTGGACACGACTAAGCAACTAACATTTTCACAACAACATACTAGAAATAAGCAAGCAGGAAATGAATGACATAGTTCCTAAAGCTGGGCTTCCCTCCTAGCTCAATCGGTAAAGAGTTTGCCTGCAATGCAGGAGACACGGGTTCAATTCCTGGGTTGGGAAGATCCTCTGGAGAAGGAAATGGCAACGCATTCCAGTATTCTTGCCTGGAGAATCCCATGAACAGAGAAGCCTGGCCGGCTACAGTCTATGGGGTCGCAAGAGTCTGACACTACTGAGCGACTAGGCACACACCTAAAACTAGTTGACTATGGAGCCTTGTTTTGGCAAAATATTTCCTATAACAACTATTTAATGAAACATATTTTGGGCAAAGCTGATCTGAAGAGTAAGCAAAATTTATGCATAAGTATAGAAGAACTCACACTTATGACTTAGCTTCTATATACCAGGTTCCCTGATAGGTGGAATAAGGCATTACAATGACTTTCAATAAGAATATGAAGGTACACATTGCTATATTTAAAATGTATAACCAACAAGGACCTGCTGTATAGCACAGGGGACACTTTTCAAAGTGTTGTGGCAGTCTGGATATGAGGGGAGATTGGGACAGAATGGATATATGTATATGTGTGGCTGAATCCCTTTGCTGTCCACCTGAAACTACCACAACATTGTTTATCAGCTATACTCCAATACAGAATAGAAAGTTTAATTAAAAAAAAAGAATATATGAATAATTGAATGAATGATCATGCCTCATTTGATCTTCATAACAACCTTATGAAGTAGGTATTACTGCCCTAGTTTTTTCTTTTCTTTAAAGTGAGGCTTCTAGAGGTTTAGTCTTCATTCCACAGTTCCTCAGGTCTAAGTGGCAGATCCAGACTTCAGTCACTAGTCCGCTTCTATCTCTCCTCTATGCTCTGCTCATTACACGGTACTGGAGGTCCGATTGAGGCAGTGGGAGGCAGGGAGATAGAAAGATTCCATAACCCTAAGAAACTGTCTAAGGATAGTTAAGAGGAATTTATTTAAAATGGTGAGCATAGAGTTAGTCTTGTCTTTGGTATACTTTGGAGGAACGTTGCACCTTAATTTTTTTTTTAATGAATGGGGAAAATTACATCCCTTAACAATAGATAAACACATCAGAGTGATAAATTTAAGAAGTTATGAAGGCTGGAAAAATCTAAATGGAAAAGAATAAATGTTCTAAACTCATTACATGAATTTAGATGAATAAATGGATAACACAAGACTAGCAACCATTTATCCAGTGCCCACTCCACCCCAGACAGATACTTTCTGTAGTATCAGACAAGTCAGTTTCTAGTAAATAGTTAGTTATACCTCTTTAGTGATAAATTTCACTGAAACACAGAGAGGATGAACAACTCTCCCAAAGTTCCTCAGTAAGTAAACCGAGGAGAAGTCAGTTCCAATGAATTCCAAATTCCCTATGTATTTTATGATAGTGTATTGTTATCCTTGGGGGAGAAGACCTTTCAAAGTGAAAGACAAGGAGAACCACTATGATGTTATTACAAAAAAAAAAAACAACACAATAACTTCTGTGTTCTCATAGTTATGGACTTTAAGTGACACCTGAGTTTTCAGTGTCTGTGGGGAAGGTGTGCATGTATGCATGAGAGAAGGAGGGGAGGAGAGGGCAAGGAAGGAGATAATAAAGGAGAGAAGGGAGAGAGAAGGGGAGCAGAGGGTTCCACTTTATGAGTATATTTATCATACATTGTTAATATTAGTTTTGAAGGGAGATGGCCAATGACACACTTTGTGAAGAGTAGTAAATCAATAGTAGTGGATTTTCAAAGCTGAGATTTCTCTTTTGTGATTGTGGGTATTTCATTCAGAAGTGCATCACGCATCTCAGCTCCCACATTTTAAATTAAATTTCCTTATTACTTTTTAAGTAGCTTGTCATGGATTATTGAGTATTTACTGTATGTTTATACTGTAATTCTCTGAAATGACATATAGTAATTGCTTTAGCTACTGCATCTGATGTTTAATTACTGTAAATGCATGTAAAGAAGTAATTAAATGGAAAAAGATAAACTTTTTTTCCAAAACTTCATATTACAGATTAAGCAGAGGATGTTTAGCTCTTTCTCTGATTTTTGGTAAAAACAAATAAACTCACGTGCAAGCAGAACAATTAGCAAGCTGCCAGGGATAAATTGATTTGATGTGACTTGCTCATCTGTTCCACTGGAGGTGCAGAAGTACCCTGAACCCCAGCATGAGCTGTGAACTCATGCTGTGCCCCTGTACCCTAAAGACAAGCCAAGGCTTTCCCTATTCAAACATGTTCCTCTTCTACCTTATGATTATACTGCAGAATACAGGTGTGACATTTCAAGACATTTTGCATAAAATATGCCTCTACAAACTTCTGGTCCAGTTGTGCAGGAAAAAAAAAAGTCGATTAAAAACCATTACAAATGCCATACCCCAAAATTTTAACAAATACTTGATTCAGTTTTGCAGCATCTGGTTATTTTTAAGTGATTTGCAAATGAGCAGCCCCTTGGTGTTCTGGACGATGTAAACCACTCAGAGCACAGAAATTAGTTGCATGGAGCTGGAGTAGGAGTAGGAGGGATGAGGTCTGTTTTATAACATCAAACACAGCAGCACTATACTGGTTAGGCAATGCCAAAAGTTGTCAAATGGCCTTTTTCCACAGGAAAAAAGAATCGCAGCAGGATGGACTTAAAGCAACGTCCAAAATTAAAGACTGCATTATTCCTCTCATCCTTCCAAGGGCAGGTGAACACAGAGGGATATTTTCAACCACTGAGATATTAATAAAGGCAGACACAAAGAGCCTATTGCAATCTTGCTGCTATAAAGTTTAAGTTGATCCAATCTTTCTTCTGACCTTTTGAATTGCCAATTGGAAAAACACACACAAATGGCCCTCAGCTGTGAAGCAGCTCAGTGAGCATTCTGGACAACCTGTGGTCATCCCCTTGAGCAAGGAATTTGAAAAGCGACAAGATCTGTACCCTGCCTCTCAGAGGACGCAACTTTCTGTTCCATGGCTTGGTCTGAACGTGCGTTCCAGCCTGCCCTCAGGTCTAAACCAGACTCCATTATTTATCTCCTTTTGGGGAGCCATAGAAATACTCTGTTACTGCCCTCAAGCTGCCAAAACTGATACTGCAAGCAGCCAACAGTGAATTTATCAATTGATTTCATTAATGTGAACAAAGTTGGCTTTTTGCCTCCATTACAACTGGGTGAAATTAATATTAAGACATCAGGAGAAGGTATCCTTTGGCTCCAGTAAAGAATATGAATGGGGAAGAGGAATCCTTGGGATTTTGTAGCAGTGCTTGGCAGATTTTTAGATTTATAATCCTTCCTGCTTTTGCAGATGTTTAATATATGAATTTTAATAAGAGCCAGCACCCAGTTGGAAAAGACCTTGAGGCTGGGAAAGATTGAGGATAGGAGGAAAAGAGGAAGGCAGAGGTTAAGATGGTTGGATAGCATTACCGACTCAGCGGGCACGAATTTGAGCAAACTCTGGGAGACAGTGAAGGACAGGGAAGCCTGGCATGCTACAGTCTGTGGGATCACAGAGAGTTGGACACAACTTAGCTACTGAACAGCAACAACAACAGCACCCAATTGTTCAAGTTTCCCTTCACCAACCCTGTTCTTCTGTTCTCTAAAGTAACCCTTTGAGCACATTCTTGGAGAATATCATTTTTAAAACATTGCATTTTTATTAATATATCCTTTCACTTTATTGTCAGTATGTTCGTTCATTTGTTCAGTCAAGTATCTTTTGTCCACCATTTTACTGAGAAATAATTGGTACACATTACTGCACAAGTTAAAAGGCATACATCATGATGATTCAGTTGTGCCAGCACAGTCCTAGGGAGCAAATCTTATTTTCTTTAAGGCTTACTTTCCCCAAAGACATTTGATCCAGAAAGCCATCCGTGAAAGGAAGACTTTCTGAGTAACCTACTGCATAGACCTGTTCTTGTATTCCTCTGCTGCTTGTTATAAAATGAAGTTAATGAAATTTAACATGTAGGTTCAAGGTTAAAAGGGACATGTGAACATTAGGGTAGTCAACATTCTAGCTCATTTTTATCTATATATGTCAAATAACAGATATATACCTTGGATTTCTTAAACTATGTGAATGGAATTCTATGCATGTATCTTCATGGCAGGAAAAACACCATTCAGTTCAGTTCAGTCGCTCAGTCGTGTCTGACTGTTTGCGACCCCATGAATCACAGCACGCCAGGCCTCCCTGTCCATCACCAACTCCCCGAGTTCATTCAGAGTCAGGTCCATCGAGTCAGTGATTCCACCCAGCCGTCTTACCCTCTGTTGTCCCCTTCTCCTCCCGCCCCAGTCCCTCCCAGCATCAGAGTCTTTTCCAATGAGTCAACTCTTCGCGTGAGGTGGCCAATGTCCTGGAGTTTCAGCTTTAGCATCATTCCTTCCAAAGAAATCCCAGGGCTGATCTCCTGCAGAATGGACTGATTGGATCTCCTTGCAGTCCAAGGGACTCTCAAGAGTCTTCTCCAACACCACAGTTCAAAAGCATCAATTCTTCGGCACTCAGCCTTCTTCACAGTCCAACTCTCACATCCATACATGACTACAGGAAAAACAATAGCCTTGACTAGACAGACCTTAGCCGGCAAAGTAATGTCTCTGCTTTTGAATATGCTATCTAGGTTGATCATAACTTTTCTTCCAAGAAGTAAGCGTCTTTTAATTTCATGGCTGCAGTCACCATCTGCAGTGATTTTGGAGCCCCCCAAAATAAAGTCTGCCACTGTTCCCACTGTTTCCCCATCTATTTCTCATGAAGTGATGGGACCAGATGCCATGATCTTCATTTTCTGAATGTTGAGCTTTAAGTGATAAATTCACTTTCATCAAGAGGCTTTTTAGTTCTTCTTCACTTTCTGCCATAAGGGTGGTGTCATCTGCATATCTGAGGTTCTTGATATTTCTCCCGGCAATCTTGATTCCAGCTTGTGTTTCTTCCAGTCCAGCGTTTCTCATGATGTACTCTGCATATAAGTGAAAAAAGCAGGGTGACCATATATAGCCTTGACGTACTCCTTTTCCTATTTGGAACCAGTCTGTTGCTGATATTTATGTCAAGATCTCTGGTACTTTTCTTGACATGCTTATATTAATAACATGTGTTTCAGTTTCTCAGTTGTGTCCAACTCTTTTTAACCCCATGGACTGTTGCCTGCTAGGTTCCTCTCTCCATGGAATTTTCCAGGCAAGAATACTGGAGTGAGTTGCTATTCCCTACTCCACGGGATCTTCCTGACCCAGGGATCAAACCCAAGTCTCTTGTGTCTCCCTTGGCAGGAGGCTTCTTTAACACTGGACCACCTGGGAAGCCCATATATAACTTGACCTATTTGTTGTTATCATTACAATATGTTTTATTATCATTACAATATGTTTTATTATCATTACAATTTTATAGACATTCCCTGGTAGCTCAGACAGTAAAGAATCCACCTGCCAATGCAGGAAACCTGAGTTTGATCCCTGGGTTGGGATGATCCTCTGGAGAAAGCAATGGCTCACCAGTCCAGTAGTCTGGAGAATTCCATGGATAGAGAAGCCTGGCTGGCTTATAGTCCATGGACTCGCAGAGTAGGATACAACTGAGTGACTAACACTTTCTTGCACTTTCAACTTGAAACAAAGAAGGATGAAGCAACTCATGCAAGGTCACACAAATAGTAGAGATGGGATCTGAAGCCAGAAAGATTAGCTTCACATCCTGGATTCATAACCACTCTATATTGACTCTGGGAATAGGACCTAATAAAAGAGGCCAACCTTTTTGGATTTAGAGTCAATAAAGAACCAGGATTTAGAGTCAATAAAGGTGGTAGCTGCAGATTTAAATAAATTTGAGAGCTAGAGGATAGTCACTTTACCCTTTTCTTCCTCTGACCATCCCCCTGATACAGCGGCCCACACAGATCCACAATGAAAAAACATTTTTTCCATTTAAACTAAAACTGAACTTCGGTCATTAGACATTAATTTCTGCCTGTTACACTATAATAAGTTATTGGTAAGAGCAATATGTTATGCATTTTAATTAGGACAAACTGATTTTGAATTATTTTGATCCAATTGAACCAGCATTATCGAACCTATGCTGGATTATAGCCAGTGTACTAGGATCATTGTGTATGCACAGGAGCTTGGATACACCCACAGAAACTCACATAAAGTCACCATGGTACCTTTACATTGCAAGCTTCCAAGAAATCCACAGCCTCACAAAGATCTAGGTTTAAAATGTGTGTGACTGAAGAGGAAAAGTACTCAAACGTCAAGCAATACGTCATGTTATGTGAATAGAGAAAGTCTACTTTTGCTTGGTAATAAAGAACATTCAGTTCAGTTCAGTTCAGTCACTCAGTCGTGTGTGACCCCATGAACAGCAGCACCAGGCCTCCATGTCCATCACCAACTCCCAGAGTTCACTCAAACTCATGTCCATCAAGTTGGTGATGCCATCCAGCCATCTCATCCTCTGTCGTCCCCTTCTCCTCCTGCCCCCAGTCCCTCCCAGCATCATAGTCTTTTCCAATGAGTTAACTCTTCACATGAGGTGGCCAAAGTATTAGAGTTTCAGCTTTAGCATCATTCCTTCCAAAGAAATCCCAGGGCTGATCTCCTGCAGAATGGACTGGTTGGATCTCCTTGCAGTCCAAGGGACTCTCAAGAGTCTTCTCCAACACCACAGTTCAGAAGCATCAATTCTTCAGCGCTCAGCTTTCTTCACAGTCCAACTTTCCCATCCATACATGACTATTGGAGAAACCATAGCCTTGACTAGATGGACCTATGTTGGTAATGTCTCTGCTTTTGAATATACTATCTAATATGTTGGTCATAACTTTCCTTCCAAGGAGTAAGCATCTTTTAATTTCATGGCGGCAATCACCATTTGCAGTGATTTTGGAGCCTAAAAAAATAAAGTCTGCCACTGTTTCCACTGTTTCCCCATCTATTTCCCATGAAGTGATGGGGCCAGATGCCATGATTTTAGTTTTCTGAACGTTGACCTTTAAGTCAACTTTTTCACTCTCCTCTTTCACTTTCATCAAGAGGCTTTTTAGTTCCTCTTCACTTTCTGCCATAAGGGTGGTGTTATCTGCATATCTGAGGCTATTGATATTTCTTCCGGCAATCTTGATTCCAACTTGTGCTTCTTCCAGCCCAGCATTTCCCATGATGTACTCTGCATAGAAGTTAAATAAGCAGGGTGACCATATACAGCCTTGACATACTCCTTTTCCTATTTGGAAGCAGTCTGTTGTTCCATGCACAGTTCTAACTGTTGATTCCTGACCTGCATATAAGTTTCTCAAAAGGTAGGTCAGGTGGCCTGGTATTCCCATCTCTTTCAGAATTTTCCACAATTTATTGTGGCCCACACAGTCAAAGGCTTTGGTATGGTCAATAAAGCAGAAATAGATGTTTTTCTGGAACTGTCTTGCCTTTTCCATGATCCAGCGGATGTTGGCAATTTGATCTCTGGTTCCTCTGTCTTTTCTAAAACCAGCTTGAACATCTGGAAGTTCACGGTTCAAATACTGCTGAAGCCTGGCTTGGAGAATTTTGAGCATTACTTTACTAGCATGTGAGATGAGTGCAAAGAGTTGAATACAACTTAGCGACTAAACAACAACAATGACAACAGCAGCAGCAGTTAGTTACATGCTTATGGAAAGGATGTGGAAAACTGCAGAGTGAGCTCCAGAGGGAGGCCTCCAAGGCTGACTTCCCAACAATCCTGTGGAGTTGGTCTTCTCTGCATGTTTCTCCTGCTACACTAAAGATACTAGGGACACATAAAACTTCTTGCCCCATGTTAGCTATGACCTGGAATTAGGTAACTGTTTCCACATTTGTTGAATTCAGCGTCACACCTTGCCAGCCATTCTTCACTCAAGCCAATAGTGTTTTCTCAAGCACTGCTTTTCTCTCTATGTAACTCAGTTCTGAAAAAAAAAAAATCGATTCCTAAGAGGGAAACTAACTAGAAGAACTTAGTTGCAGTTGAAAGCCTGCTATGCAAGGGATTCTGGAAAATGTGGTTTTTCCTTTGTAGCATCTGATTATGGGACGGGTGATGAAAAGAAACTGGAACAGATGCAAAACAAGTCAGTCTACTCTGTCACCTCATCCTTATCACTGTCTGAGAAGTCACCATGGCAGTTGAAAAAGGGCTACTTTGGAGAATCTCTTCTACAGAATGGAGTGGGAGGAGATGTCTATAAAATAGAGATGTCACCTGCCATAGGACACATGGCTAACTGAACCTTGCCCTTTTCTCCCTGAGCTCCAAAATGCACCTTCTAAATACTGGTCAGCCAATTACCAAAGAATTGCTCTCAAAGTTGATCAGCATCTATTTGGGATTCCTGGCCAGGGACAAGAAATACAGGAAGATAAGCCAGAAGAATCAGCACATAATACTGAAAAATTACAAGTCCTGGGGGCCAAATTGAGACTAAGACGTGTCTCTCACCAATTTGTTTAAGGCTAACCCCAGAAAGAATTGTTACAGTTTAAAATCACTAAAATTATTTATGCATTCCTCAACCAAAGAGCATTATTTCTGAGATACTGGCTAGAACTTTTATACAGCAATAGAAAAAGTAGCATTATGACCTCAACAGAGCACATGCCTCTAACTTAACTATGCCTGCATAATTGCTGGCAGTGAGCTGCATTCCTGCAATTAGGGCTCATCAGCCAGGCTGGCGGATTCCCAGTCTATGATGCTGGAGCATTCCATTGAGCCTACAGAGAGAGCAGGGGCTGGGTGACATTGTCAGGCCTTTTTCATTTGAGTTACAAGTGGAGCTGCATCTTGTCCATGTGGATAATTGTTTGTTTGCTTTTTGTCACATTTGGAACCAGCGTAAATAAACCCAATCTGTAAAGGAGAAAGCAAAGCCCAAAGCACCTGGAGTGTTTTGATGGAACTCAGTAAACTGAAAGCTTGTTGGCAGCCGTGAGGGAGAAAATGGCATATCCTGCACCAGTGGGAATAGGGGAAAGGATTGAATGGTCACTCTCTGATACTGCTCCATTTGTAATTTTCTTGAGAAATAATAAGGATCCATTAAGATACAGTCCCTGGAAAGGAAGGAAATGTTGATCTGCATTGGAAATGATATTTAATTACTCCATATGAAATGTAAAATATCTGCCTTTAAAAAATGAGTTGGCGTAAAGTAGTTTGCTTCAAAAGGGAAATAAATTTAGAGGTTTATGTTGATATAGAATGCAGATTCATAATAAAACAAAACCCTCATTTGTGAGAATGTGACACAGCATGTCTAGAATAAAGTGGTGTGTCCAGAACTTCTATATGGTGGGGCATGGGCTTAGGCAGGGAGCTAATTGATGATGAATACAGAGGACTTCCGGAGAAGGCAATGGCACCCCACTCCAGTACTCTTGCCTGGAAAATGCCATGGACGGAGGAGCCTGGTAAGCTGCAGTCCATGGAGTCTCGAAGAGTCGGACACGACTGAATGACTTCACTTTGACTTTTCACTTTCATGCATTGGTGAAGGAAATGGCAACCCACTCCAGTATTCTTGCTTAGAGAATCCCAGGGATGGGGGAGCCTGGTGAGCTGCCGTCTATGGGGTCGCACAGAGTCGGACATGATTGAAGTGACTTAGCATTAGCACAGGGACTTCCCTAGGAAGAACATTTGCAGAACTATTGACATACATAAGTTTAAAAAATTTAAAAAGCATTTGTCCATATGAATGAAGTAGAAGAGAGAAGCATAAGTGAGCCCCTTTTCTCCGTTCCTCCTCTACAACTGAATATCCTTTTGATACTGTCCATGCTAGTGACTTTTTGGTTCTGGATAGCTTGAAAATTTGATAAAATCTCAGACTGTGTCAAGTTTCTCTCTGTAAGTTTTGGCCTATCATTTGTTGACTTTTACCCTCTCCACTAGAAGGTCTGTACTCCTTAGTATTCAGAAATACAATGCCCATTTAACTCCCTGTCTTCATCCCTCCTGAAATAGTCTATCTTCTGGAAATAATCAAATACCATCTCTGTGTGCCCTGTTGTGAATTTTTAACCATAATATTTCTCTGAGAAGTATTTCTAGTTACAGTAGGAACTCTGAAAGATAAAAGTTTAACTGTTTTCATATTCTTACGGGTATTACCTGTTCCCTCTTTCCCTTCCACAAATCCTGTTGAACAAACATGCTGTCCTCTGAGGTTACAGTGCAAGTGAGGTACAGACGCTGTCTTCAAGGAGATCATAATCCATCAGAGAAATCTATGGTGAGCGCTACAGATCAGGCTGGAGTTGGGTGCTCAGAGAGGGTAGTGAAGCAATGCTTTATCCTGCCAGGAGCATCTTCCAGAAAGTGCTATCTGAACTGGAACTTAGACTGAGCAAGATGAATGCAGTGAAGAAGAGAAAGGACAGAGACCAGACGGCACAGTCTGAGGGCAAACAATGCAAACGTGAGTGTTTCACGTTAGCTATAGCCCCGTGTTCTGCAGAGGAGAACATAGGAAGTTCAAATGTTAGCTTAGATAAGGGCTGCATTAGGAAGGGTTGCATGTACCTTCTTGACAAATTCTAACTGTTTTGTAGTTGCTGGTTGTTGGTGTGGTTTTTTTTTTTTCATTTTTTATTGAAGTATAGTTGATTTGCAGTGTTTTGTATGTTTAGCAAGTGTGTGAGTGTGTTCGTGCATGCCAGCGAAGTTGCTTCAAACCTGTCTGACTCTTTGTGACCCCATGGACTGTAGGCTACCAGGCTCCTCTTCCATGACATTCTCCAGGCAAGAACTACTGAAGTGGATTGCTATGCCCTCCTGCAAGGGATCTTCCTGACTCAGGGGTTGAACCCATGTCTCCTGAAATATATATATTCCATATTATTTTCCATTATAAGTTATTATAAGATATCGAATATGGTTTCCTGTGCCATATAGTAGATCCTTATTGTTTATCTATTTTATATTTAACAGTTCAGTTCAGTTCAGTTCAGTCACTCAGTCATGTCTGACTCTTTGCGACTCCATGAATTGCAGCACGCCAGGCCTCCCTGTCCATCCCGGAATGTCCGGGTTCACTCAAACTCATGTTGATCGAGTCAGTGATGCCGTCCAGCCATCTCTTCCTCTTTTGTCCCCTTCTCCTCTTGCCCCCAATCACTCCCAGCATCAGAGTCTTTTCCAGTGAGTCAACTCTTTGCATGAGGTGGCCAAAGAATAGGAGTTTCAGCTTTAGCATCATTCCTTCCAAAGAAATCCCAGGGCTGATCTCCTGCAGAATGGACTGGTTGGATCTCCTTGCAGTCCAAGGGACTCTCAAGAGTCTTTTCCAACACCACAGTTCAAAAGCATTAATTCTTCAGCGCTCAGCCTTCTTCACAGTCCAACTCTCACATCCATACATGACCACAGGAAAAACCATAGCCTTGACTAGACGGACCTTTGTTGGTAGTATGTATCTGTTAATCCCAAATTCCATATTTATCCCATTCCTCCCTTTATCCCTTGGTAACTGTTTGTTTGTTTTATATGTTTGTAAGTCTATTTCTGTTTTGTAAATAAGCCCATTTGTATCATATTTTTTTTAGATTTCACATATAAGTAATAACATATATTTGTCTCTGTCTGACTTACTTCACTTAATGTGATATCTCTAAGTCCATTTATGTTGCTGCAAATGGCATTATTTAATAATTTTTCATGGCTGAGTACTATTCCACTGTCAATATATGCTACATCTTCTTTATCCATTTATTTGTCAATGAGCATTTAGGTTGCTTCCATGTCTTGGCTATTTTAAATAGCACTGTTATGAACACTGGGGTGCATATATCTTTTCAAGTTTGAGTTTTCTGTGGATATTTTCCCAGGAATGGAATTGCTGTATCATATGGTAATGTTATTTGTAATTTTTTTAAGGAACCTGCATACTGTTCTCCATAGTGGCTGCACCTATTTCACCAATTTACATTATCACCAACCATGTAGGAGGGTTCTCTTTTCTCCATATCCCCTGCAGCATTTGTTATTTGTAGACTTTCTGATGATCATTCTGACCCATATGAGAGGGTATCTCATTGTAGTTTTGTTACTGAACATCTTTTCCTGTGCCTATTGTCTTTCTGTATATCTTCTTTGGAGAAATGCTTATTTACTCTTCTGCTCATTTTTTTTTGATTTGGTTTGTGTTTTGTTTTGTTGTTTTTAATTGAGCTTCATGAGCTGTTTGTATATTTTGGAGATTAATTTCTTGTCAGTCACATCATTTGAAAATCTTTTCTCATTCTCCATAGGTTGTCTTTTCATTTTGTTTATGATTTCCTTTGCTATGCAAAAGTTTTTAATTAAGTCCCATTTGTTTATTTTTGTTTCTGTTTCCATTACTCTAGGAGAAGGATCAATAAAAAATATTGCTGTGATAAATAGTGTCCAGACTGTTTTCCTCTAGGAGTCATATTGTCCAGTCTTACATTTAGGTCTTTAATCCATTTTGAGCTTATTTTTGTATATGGTGTTAGAAAATGTTGTAATTTCATTTTTTTACTTTTACATGTAGCTGTCCAGTTTTCCCAGCACCACTTATTGAAATACTGTTTTTCTCCCCATTGTATATTCTTGCCTCCTTTGTCATAGATTAATTGGACATATGTGAGTGGGTTTATTTCTAGTCTTTCTGTCCTATTCTATTGATCTGTGTGTCTGTTTTGTTTTAAAAAGGTGTTGGGAATCCCCCAAAGGATTCAGAACTGGGGAATAATTGAAGAACTTTATTTTGATTCACTGTCCTCCTAGTACTGAAATTCCTACCATCACACCCCCCTTGCTTGTGTAGAGAGGCAGTTCTTTCTGTAGAACAACAGGGGGCACCAGACCAAAAACAAACGTGTTGTGACTGATTATCTTTGGGACACCCAGTTGAAAACAGGGATAAACGAGTTTCTTTGCTAGAGCTTCCCTGATAGCTCAGTTGGGAAAGAATCCACCTGCAATGCAGGAGACCCTGGTTCAATTCCTGGATTGGCAAGGTCCTCTGGAGAAGGGATAAGCTACCCACTCTGGTATTCTTGGGTTTCCCTCATGGCTCAGCTGGTAAAGAATCTGCCTGCAAAGCAGGATCCCTGGGTTGGGGAGATCCCCTGGAGTAAGGGAAAGGCTACCCACTCTGGTATTGTGGCCTGGAGAATTCCAGTCCTTGGGGACGCAAAAAGTCAGACACAACTGACAGATTTCCGCTTCACTTTGCTAGAGCAACTCAGAATCTTTATTGTGCTGATGTACATGACATTACTCCAAAAGGGGAGATTTACAATGAAATGAAATTAGAGGAATTAATTTTCTGAGGAAAAACACATTGAAAGCCATTCTCTCCAGACTCCTCTTTAGAAACCCAAGTACTTTCTTTATCTAGAATTTTTAACTTGTTAGATCAGAGAGAAGTGAGATTCCCAAACGTAAATTTTATGTTTTAAACTTGCAATAAGAAAAAATAAATAAATAAGCCGAAGGAGTGAGGAATCATGAAATCTCTGTATACCCATCTCCACACTCAATAGCTGTCAACATTTTGAGTGTGGAGCTGGCTATACAGAGATTTCATGATTCCTCACTCCTTCGGTGAGTGATAAATGAACTTCCTTCATTTATCACTCCCTTCTCTACTCTGTGTAAAGCAATTTGCTCCTCAGGAAATGTCTGCTAGTCTCACCTTTAGTGATGCAAAGATTGATCCCTGGTTCAGATGGCTGTTGTGTGATCCTTCTATCTACAAGTCCCCATTAATCAGTTAGTACTACTGTTTCACTTAGTTATAGTACTAATATCTTATTAGTAGTTGAAAGACAGTTATTTTCTCTTTCTACCATTTCTTCTAGAATAAAAATCTGGAACATAAATTTTTCCCAAGCTTATCTTATACAGTCTCTGCTTTAGACTGGGCTCAGCCATTTTTTTCTAAGTCCTGATTCACTTTATTAGAGAATTCTGTCTAGGCACCAAGAGTGTTGAGTTGCTTACAGGGTTCCTCTACACCCATAAGCAACTTTTAACCTTGTTATTATTAGATTTTAGTTGATCACTTTTGTTTCTTTCAGCAAAAAATAAGAAAATGTATGCATGTATTTCTATTTTCTATCTTTCTGACACCAACGTAGCATGGGACATTCACTATTCTACCTTATCTCTGTTTTCATCACTTAATAACCCATTTTTTGTATAATTTTTCATATCAGTACATGAAGAGCTTCTGTATTCATTTTCCCAGTTTCTTAGTATTCTGTTCTGTGAATAGTTTATTCAGTCATTTCCCACTCAATGGACATTTCATTTTATTCCTATCTTTTGCTTGAACTAATAACATCACAGTATATAACCCTTTAAATGAATCATTTTGTATTTTTGTTCAGGATGACTTTGGGTTGGGTTCCAAGAAGAGGAGTATCAAGTCAAGTGATATCTGCATATGCAGTATTACTAAATATTTTCACATTCCCCTTGGGGAACCCACTGAGATTGTGCCATTTTGTATTCTTACCATCAAAGTATGAGCAAGCCTTTTTTCCCGCAGTCTCAAAAGCAGAATATGTTGTCCACAGCATAGAAATTTGGTGATGTGATGGTTGAGAAATGGTAATTCAGTGAAGTTTTCATGAACATTTTTGTTGGTGTTATTGTTATTTTGAATGATCTTGAACATCTTTTTAATGTAAAGGTCATATGCATGTCTTTTTTTCTGAAAAACTGCATGTTCATAAGTTTGGGGAAAGGGATGTTTAATAAAGGAGGAGAAGAGAGTTAAGTTTGAGAGCGTGGCAACTTTACCCCTCCCCTGCTGTTTGAATTGGAGAGAAGGGACAATTAGGGGACCTTGACCTCAAGGTGGACTCTCAGTAACCAGGCAGCAGATAAAGGTTGCCAAAGCTCTGGAGAGTGCCATGCTTAAAGAATGAAATTCCGTTGGTGAAACTGCCCAATCTCTAATCATTTTTGATGGTCCTTTCTTTCACAGACCACAGAATTTGGAGGCAGGATAGGGCTTTTGAGTCCTTAAAATCCAATTCCTTTATTTTACACATAAGCCAAAGTAGTGAGTCGACTCACCTTCTTGATCAGTTTCTTGTCTGTGTTTTCCAAGAGCTGACCCTTCCCCTCTCCTCCACAACAGGGTCCACTAGGGGTAATAAACAGTATTTTTTAGCTTTTCTTGGGTCAAACAAGAAATAAGTAAGATAAACTTATCTCTTTCCTAGGATGGTAGTATTTCCTATCCATAACCAGTTAAATATTCACACCTCTTTATGAATATAAATCATTAAAAGTGTCACTCCCCCAATTCTAAATTCCTAGAGATTCCTATTATCTCCTAGTGGCTGACTTGTCATATACTTTACCCTTCATCCAAGAGGAACAGGTTAATGAAATCTACTACTTTTCATTGCATTGGTTATCATGTGTTACTGTCAAGAAAAAGGAAGAACACCCTCACTTCTTTCAGCTGTATGGATGTAACAACTATAACACTTACTCCATAGAACAATATATTTGAGGGGATTGAAAAATCTAGTCACTGTAATCTAATCTAGGAGATTATGATCTAGTTGGGAAGATGAGATATCTGAAGGAAAATTTTGTGATGCAACACAGAGGATGACTGTCATCACAGATGCTGTGAAGTTAATAAAGATTAATGCGGAACAATATAAGGGACTAGCAACTAGAGAGTGGAAGCTAAGGAGTTAGGCATATATTTAAAATGCATCTGCATGACTTCTCTGTGTGAGCCTCATCTGCAAGTGGATATTAAGCAGAATATTCACCTCAGTAGTATTCTATGAAGCTTCAATAAGAGTATTTCACAATGAAAGTTCAATAAGTGTTAGCCATAACTATTAATGTGGCTTAGAGAATTTTTTAAAAATGGGGATGGGGGTGGGAAGACCTGAGAAAAATTGTTGGATTCAATCATCAGCAAGTCTCAGGTGACTTTCCAAGGGCAGCTTCCGCCGACTGGAAAGGAAAGGCAGGAAGGCAAAGTGCAGTAGGTTAAGGGGTAAACAGGCAATAAATACTTGCCATGAAGAAATCAATAGAAGCAGAAATCAATACAGTCAAGGAAGTTCATCCATTTCAGACTTGGAGAGTGAAAGTAAAATAATAATATAAAGTAAAATGGTAATGTGGTAAAAGCAGGTTTTCTCTCTTTTAAGGAAAGGGTGATTCTTGAAAGCAGAGGGCATTTAACTGGCAGGGGTGAGAGAGCAGGTTCTGGTGAGACTGAGGGTGCTTTAGGTTAATGCTTTAAGGGTCTTGAGTGAAACTAGAGGGAGGCTCAGGCTTAAGAGGAGCATGCCATCAGATTTATATCCTGCAGGATCAAGGGCATTTCCTTACCAGACAGAGTAGCTTCCCACTATATCTAAAGCTAAAGGACCATAAAGAGTCATATGACCAGACTAAAGGTTGCTCAGGGATATGGCATTAATGAATTAAGTTGCAGGACCTTAGAATGTGTTTAGCTGTCATTTGAGCAAATGGTTTTAAGTAAAGATTAAGCCCCTTATGGCCTGCTGCTGGAAATGTAACTTGCATCAGTAGAGAAAAACTAAGTATGGCAGGTATCAAATATGACTATTTATGCCAAATAGATGTATTTAAGCTATGTAAGAATAATTGTCTGTTTTATTTCTGGCTTCTGTACAAAAAATGGCCTTCATCAGAAAATCTCATGTTTACTCTTCAGGAACATTTTTATGTCTTTACAAAGAGTTTGAGAGACTTGGAGTATCATTTTCTTTCATGTCAAAGACCTATTTTAAAGGCAATTATAAAATATAGTAGCAAGCAGATGTCCATTCATCTAGGCTGTTGTGATGAGTCAAAACAAATCTATCATAACAATTGTATTAAACTGTGTAATCTGCTCAGTGAAGTGAGTAAAATATATGGATTACAGACAGTATCCAGAGGGCCATGATTACAGAAGTTATAAAGAAAGAACAATAATAGCCTTGCATGGATAGAAATGTGAAGTCTTTGGAATCATATCATAAATACGATTCTGGGTTACCACTGAGGAATTTTTTTAACTTCTCAAATCTTCTGTTTACTTACCTCTGAGATGGAGCTAATACTCCATAGCCTTCAAGATTGATTAGATAATTAAAGAAAGTGAATACAAAGTGTCTAACATATTATGTAATGTAATACTTCTTAAGAACTCCTATGGATTCCTATTAGTACTCCTATTATTTCATTTATTTACTCTGCAAATTTTAATCTCAACTCAGTCTAAGGGTGCAAATTCCATAGGATGCCATCGATGCTACTTTAGAAAACTTGCTTTGGGACGATATCATTGAGGAGGGACATAATGTCCCCAAGTGAGTTTAAACCTAGTTCTCTCTACAGCTCTGAGATAGGTGACTAGTTGTCCAGTCAAGTGTGGACATCCTGGTTGGAGTAATTAGCTCACATATAATATAAAAACATGCCATCTTTTAAAGAAGCATTATACTACAGAACTGCACTTAGGCACTAAGACTGATTGAGGAAGGGAAGACTTATTTCCCTAGTTTATTCATACAGAGTTAGCCTTTAGCAAACTGGCCTGTGTATCCCCATTAATGACAGAATGTTAACTCCCCTTTTTCTTATTTGAGCATTTGTGTTTAAATTGGCACATAATTATGAGAAAATATTCATTTCCAGTACTTTGGCTGGTTGAAACAAACAGGATTGGCAACATCTGGCAACAGGGCTCATAATTTCAGAATGGTTTTGTGTATGACCTGGCTCTAAATCATGTTTCAGTTATTATAGACAGATATATCTTCTGAAAATTGAACACGCACACACACATTTTAAAATTTCTTGTAGACCTATTTTAAAACATGCCTAAATCTCACATGTACATCTCTTAAGTGATAATTAGTAAACTCATCTGCCAAAAGACATTCCTGTGGAGATATACTGCCAAGCCAAAAATAAAAAGAGTAAACATTAGAGGCTTTTTTTTTTTTTTTTTTTTTTTTTACTGCTGCTGCTGCTGCTAAGTCGCTTCAGTCGTGTCTGACTCTGTGCAACCCCATAGTCAGCAGCCCACCAGGCTCCCCCATCCCTGGGATTCTCCAGGCAGGAACACTGGAGTGGGTTGCCATTTCCTTCTCCTGCAAACTCATAATGATCTGTAAAAGACTTTGACCACCAGAACAAAATTCAAAACTCTTTGAAGGAAGAAAAGAAAAAAAGGTCCCTCAACAGTGTAACATTTACAATGTCCCGTATTTGTTAAAAAAAGTTACTTGGCATACAAAAAAGAGAGAAGTCAAAAAATGAGAGATATGAGGCAATTAGCAGGTGAGTCCCTTTTAAAGCATTATAAGTATGCTAAAGGATTTGAAGGAAAACATAACCAAGAGAGAAATAGAAACTATAAAAAGAAACCAAATGGAACTTCTAGGAGCAAAAAATGCAACATCTAAAATGAAAAATTAGACACCGCAAAGGAAAAATACTAGTGAAATTAAAAACACAGTAATAGAAACTATTCGAACTGAAGCACACCAAGGGAAAAAAATGAACAAAAATGAACGAAGTTTCAATGACCTATGGAAAAACATCACAAAGTGTGACTTAACATACGTTGGTAGTAACAAAACAAGGGGAGGGACTTCTCTGATGATCCAGCGGTTAAGAATCCACCTGGTAATGCAGGGGACGCAGGTTTGAGCCCTTATTCAGGAAGAGCTCATGTGCCTCGGGGCTCCTAAGCCTGACGTCACAACTACTGAGCCCACGCTCTAGAGTCCGTGGGCTGCAACTACTGAAGCTCGCCCAGCATAGAGAGGCCGCCACAGTGGGAAGTGCACACACCACAGCCAGGGAAATCCTCAAGCAGCAACAAAGACCCCACACAGCCAAAAGTAAAATAACTAATGAATACATTTTAAAAGTAATAAAACAAGGAAAGAAGTGGGAAATATTTTTGAAAAAATAATGGGTGAAAACAATTTTTAATTTTGACTCAAAGATTCAAGAAATTCAACCATGCAGGATATACATAACTGCAAAGGGACGCAAGAAGGATTTTATGGGGTGATAAAATGTTTACCTTGACAGCAACGGTAATGATGGCAGTTGTGGAAGTATGTGTGTGTGGATTTTAGAAGCCATGAATTCATGTAACACATTCAATTCCAATCCAGCGCATCCCATAAATGCGTCTCCATGGTAAGAACCCTGGCTCCCAACAACATTGACACATATGTTCATTTGCCGATTGTTTCAGAATTTTTCTGTACTACTGGAAGATATAATACTATAGAAAATAAACTAAGACAAAGTTTAAGATTTTGTTTTCACTAGATTGAGTGTATATAATCAAAATGTTATGCTCAAAAATTCTTTGGATTAATTTTTCCCCCCTCACTTCAGTAAGATTATGTTATACTTTTAAAATATATTTGTATACCTGTCAGGGTCCAGTCAGGAGGTAGAAACCACAAAAGTTATTTTAATAGACAGAATTTAATATAAATATTTGTTAATTAGGTATTAATAAGTAGGTACCTAGACAGACTTAAAAAGAACTTTAAGGCAGCAGTTCCCAAACTTTTTGGTTTCAGGAGTTTTTAAAATACTTTTGCAAACTCCCTGAGGACCCCAAGGAGCTCATATGTTGGCTAAAGCCTGTGGTATTTATCACCAGTAAGCTCAGTTGGTAAAGAATCCCACTTCAGTATTCTGGCCTGGAGAATTCCATGGGCTGTACAGTCCATGGGGTCTGAAAGAGTCAGACACTACTGAGCAACTTTCACATTCAACATTCACATTTATCACCAATGTTAGAAAATAAAACTGAGAACTTTTCTACAACATTTATTTTTTAAAAAAATTAAAAATAACAGGCAAGGTAAGTGGGGAAAATGTGTAGTGAAAAGATGGATATAGGGTATAAACTTCCAGTTGTAAGATGAGTATGTTCTGGAGATCTAATGTATAGCATAGTGACTTCAGTTAACAATGATGTTTTCTATACTTGAAAGTTGCTAAGAAAGTAGATCTTAAAAGTTTTCACCACACACACACACACACACACACAATGGTGAGTATTTGAGGTGATGATGTGTTAATTAACCTTATTGTGGTAATCATTTTGCAAGATATATGTATATCAAATCATTGCATTCTACCCCCTAAACTTACCATGTATGTCAATTATATCTCGATAAAGCTGAAAATAAAAACATCTGGCTCAGATGGTAAAGAATCTGCCTATAATGCAGGAGACCTGGGTTTGACCCCTGGGTTGGGAAGATCCTCTGGAGAAGAGGACGGCTACCCACTCCTTGGAAGAAAATCTATGACCAACCTAGACAGCATATTAAAAAGCAGAGACATCACTTTGCCAACAAAAGTCCATCTAGTCAAAGCTATGGTTTTTCCAGTAGTCATGTATGGGTGTGAGAGTTGGACTATAAAGAAAGTTGAGCACTGAAGAACTGATGCTTTTGACCTATGGTATTGGAGAAGATTCTTGAGAGTCCCTTGGACTGCAAGGAGATCCAACCAGGCAATCCTAAAGGAAATAGGTCCTGAATATTCTTTGGAAGGACTGATGCTGAAGCTGAAACTCCCAGTATTTTGGCCACCTATAGCAAAAACTGACTTATTGGAAAAGACCCTGATGCTGGGAAAAATTGAAGGCAGGAGGAGAAGGGGATGACAGAGGATGAGATGGTTGGATGGTACCACCGACTCAATGGACATGAGTTTGAGTAGGCTCTGGGAGTTGGTAATGGACAGGGAAGCCTAGTGTGCTGCAGTCCATGGGGTTGCAAAGAGTTGGACATGACTGAGGGACTTTCATTTTCACGTTAACAGAAATAACATATTTTTATGAAAAACAACTATATAAAAATTTAGTGGGGAGAGTTGCATTATTTAGCATTTTTGCAAAACTTTTTCATATCTGGCTTCATAGAAGTCAGCTGGATACTTGTATCTGTTTCTGCATTCAGTCTATTATATGTTGTTTTGGTCAAAATACATGAAGAAAATCCATATCTAGCTATATAGATATGTAGTTAGAAAAGGGAGGATATTTTAACAGACTTTTCAGATAATAATTAATATATTTTTGAATATTACAGCAAAACTAGACAAATAGTAGTTTCTTAAAGATTGGTTGCAATGTATAATCTAAAACTATATCTAAAAAACATTTTGTTAATCTGTTATATTAAAACCCATTGGTCTGTCTTGCAGTTTGAAAGGATCTTTTCCTCATGCATGATTTAGTAATTGCATGCATCGGTCATTGGAAAATATCAGTTGACTTCATAATGCAGATATTTCAAATGCTGCCATATTTCATTATACATCATTCAAAAAAGTTCCTATTTGTTAATATCATCACAAATCTCATCAGAAAAGTTTTTAAAGTATTGGAAACGATCAAGCTCACAATGGCAGATGCATATATTCCAAATTTTTAAATTTAGTTTGGAAGCTCATATTGTCATTGGCAACAAAAACTGTCAGTTGTCTTCCTTGAAGTGACAGGCTTACTTTGTTCATTTTTGAGAAAAGTCTGCTTAATGTCCAAGTCTGAGTAACCATAGTTTGCCTGTTCATTGTTTCTGAAAGTAAAAATTGGTGTGCAATGAAAAATATGGCTAGTTCAGCTAACTAAAACAATTGTGCAAGTGCTATTCCTTTTTTACTGCCAAGGTCCCAGAAACAACAATCTTATCTCTAAGTCTGTGACATAAGCAAATTAATCTGATTTGCATGTCAACTGAACAGAGAATGGGTTTGGATAGCTCTGATCATCCCAAGTGAAAATTACATTAACAATGTGGCTAAAAGAGAGAAGAAAGTGTGTTTAAATAATTTTAAATGTTAAAGAGTAAAAGTAATAGAAATTGTACAGAACTGTCTTTAAATAAAAAGTAGCTGCTGTTCTTTCACAGTGATATAATGCATTATAAAAGTATACAGCCTAACTTGATAAAACAACGGGT
This sequence comes from Capricornis sumatraensis, assembly GCF_032405125.1. Taxonomy (NCBI): domain Eukaryota; kingdom Metazoa; phylum Chordata; class Mammalia; order Artiodactyla; family Bovidae; genus Capricornis; species Capricornis sumatraensis. The sequence goes on from NC_091077.1 coordinate 75,605,783, forward strand.
TAAAAGTCTGTTTTTCTGGAACAGAGTATAACTTTGGATCTTAGACCCTCTCATGGATCTATAACAGCCATGAAACTATTCATTGGTCACTGTAGCTAGAGCCTAAAATAAGTCAGGAATGTGGATGACTGATGAAATGCCTACATATTTTACCATGTGCTGTGCTTGCCTACATGTTTAATTTATGTAGAGCCCTTTGGGGAATATTGACTATATTTGCCAAAGACATGTTTTTAGAGTTCATCATGTCTTTTATCAATGCTATCACTTACGGAAGTGGTGTGACTGTTATATCAATATTTTATATAAACATAGGTTGTTTCCAATGATAAAAAGAACTTTATTCCCTGAACCTGAGCTTCATTTTGATTTTATTTATCTGAGGAATGCTTAGTATTCCACTGAGTTTGAAACTGAATTTATTTTTTTCGCATATAAACACCTTCCCTAAAATCATGTTTTTTTACCATCTTCTAGATTGACTCCCACCATGAGCACCCCTTCCCTTTCCTCCCTAAAAAAAAATAAATATACCATATATCAAGTAAATTGCAATCTGCCTTGCTAAGCAAAAGCAAATTTAATAATTAAAAGAAAAAAATTAACTCAATGCTCCCACTATGTTACCTTTGAGAAAAAAATCACTAATGTGAATTCTTCTTTCCTTTGATGAGTTAATTTCAGAAATCATGCAGTATCTCCTCTGTTTTATTTGACATTTTTTAAGTTTGGGAGAGAAAATTAAAGGGAAGAGAAAATAGACTCCATGTTTTAATGAAGAGATGTTGATGTTATGGTTGTAAGACATACATGTGGGATGGTTTACATATTGGTTCAGACATTTTTGGCAAAATACTGTCTGCCACTCCAGGGTTTCCAGTCTGCTAAATTTAAACCCTCACTTTCCTCCTTGGCTATTACCCTCATTCAGTGAATAATTGTCATATCATATACAGTAACTTTGCTTAGGGGGTCAAAAAGGCCATTGTTTGATACCAATCTTCCTACTCTTACTCTAAATTTAATTTCCATATGATATTGAAATGAGGGCTAAATGAATGAATATATTTATTGTGAGTAGCATAATGTACAATACAGAGTTCTTCTTACCTTTAGTAAAAATTTACTAGTTTGAACCATGCAAAATTACCATCTTAGAAGTTAAAAATGGCTAAGTATTGGCCATTTCATTTTGTCTGGTCTAACATATTTTAAATGGATAAATAATTGAGAGCATATTTTATTCTATTGAATCATAAAATATCCTCAAATTGTATAGAAAATATGTCTTTAGCTACTTTTAATTTTAAATAGAGGCTACTTATGGATCATTGGAAAAGACCCTGATGCTGGGAAAGATTGAAGGGGACGACAGAGAATGGGATGATTGGATGGCATCACTGACTCAATGGACATGAGTTTGAGCAAGCTCCTCTGGGAGTTGGTGATGCACAGAGAAGCCTAGTGTGCTGCAGTCCATGGGGTCACGGAGAGTAGGACACAAATGAGTCACTGAGCTGACTGACTGACTTATGGACTTGCTGCTGCTGCTAAGTCGCTTCAGTCGTGTCCAACTCTGTGTGACCCCATAGACAGCAGCCCACCAGGCTCCCCCGTCCCTGAGTTTCTCCAGGCAAGAACACTGGAGTGAGTTGCCATTTGCTTCTCCAACGCATGAAAGTGAAAAGTGAAAGTGAAGTCGCTCAGTCGTGTCCGACTCTGTGTGACCCCATAGAAGGCAGCCCAGCAGGCTCCTCCATCCATGGGATTTTCCAGGCAAGAGTACTGGAGTGGAGTGCCATTGCCTTCTCCAAACTTACAGACTTAAGTAATACTAAGAAATAAAATTAAGAAATGTGGTTGGAGGAATTGCCCATTTTCCTTTTAGTTCCCCAAATCCATTCCTAGTATAAGATGATTCATAATTCAAAAGTGTATAAGAGAACCCCTTCTATTCTTATTATCCAGATTTTTAATTGGGCTAAAATTGATAGTTTATATGTTGGCTAGATACAGAGAATTCATAAATTAGCTACTTTTTCCCCTTGTTCCTTTTTTCTGCCTCCAAGTTAAAAAGTTTCCAAACAACTTGTCTTTTCTCTATTAAAGATTTTGCCTTCTCTACATTTTTTGGAGATCTGCCCCTCAGTGCCTAAAAGGCCAATCATTAGCTCAGTTTTCCCCATTCTTGGCATCAAGATTTGAACTGGTATCTTCAGAAGTGACAGATCAGCCCATTAATTTGTTGTACTTCTCTGGCTCTCTGCCCAGTTTTACACATTTACAGTGATTCATGGAACTGAAATATTCCACATTTTTCAGCATTGACAAATCATTTTCTCAACAGATTATACATCCAGTCTCCCATCAGTCCAAATGAATTTGGATAATGAAGCATCTCCAAAGCTTCAGTCTTTAACCATGTTAAGGAAAGGTGCAGGATTCACAGAGTTATATTGGAAACATACTCTAAAGGCAGGAAGTTTCTCCCTCCAGAAAATTTTTCTTTCAAGAGTGAGAGGAAGAACTGACATGTAAAATCAGATAATTGAATTCTTAAAAAAAAAAGAAATAAAAAAGTACAAATATGGAAAAATGAAAAAATTATATATGTCATTCTTTTTTGATACTTTGGTGTGTTTCTAGTTACACTGCTGCTGCTGGTGCTGCTGCTAAGTCGCTTCAGTCATGTCTGACTCTGTGCGTCCCTGACTCTGTGCGTCCCCATAGACGGCAGCCCTCCAGGCTCTGCCGTCCCTGGGATTCTCCAGGCAAAAACACTGGAGTGGGTTGCCATTTCCTTCTCCGATGCAGAAAAGTGAAAAGTGAAAGTGAAGTGGCTCAGACCCTTAGCGACACCATGGACTGCAGCCTACCAGGCTCCTCCATCCGTGGGGTTTTCCAGGCAAGAGTGCTGGAGCCATTGCAGGTACACTGAGACATGGTTAATTACTTAAGGTCATCTGTTCTGTTGCATTGATACGGCATCCCATCGTCAATGAACGAAAGAGAAATAAGATACAAGGATATAATTTATAATATAGGGAATATTGCCAATATTTTAGAATAATTTTGTATGGACTATGATCTATAAAAATATAAAAACATTATGAAATTAATGTATTGTTAGTCAACTATACTTCAGTTTTAAAGAAGAGTCACATTGGTGCATTTAGAAATGAGTAACTGGCCCCCCTCCTCACCCTGCTAAAAGATCACAGTTCATTATGGTCATTTCTTGGGGAAGTTGGTCACATCTGTAGTTTTTTTACTCAGCGCTCCTAGAGAAACAAACTGAACAGTAATAATTTCAGTTAATTATGTTTAGGATGATCACCATTTCACCTTTCCCAGAATGTTCTTCTTTACTCCTATTATTCCAGCAGCCTCTCCTTTCACTCTCAGCAGTATTCTGGTATGAACAATAATGTATAAGATCCTCCTGTCCTTGAAAATTATATTATCATCTTCCTGCTTTGGAGCAGATAAATAGAGATTCATTTATAACTAAAGTAGATTAGATGCCTTCAATTAAATGGATCTTTGTATTGCCAATGGAAAATAAAAAAAAAATGTTTACCATATGGAGAGGAGATTTATATTTTAAAAATCCACTCAAAAATTAGTTGTGAAGAGACAAGAGGTAATATTTTATTTCTTTGACACTATTGAGATACAAGCCATGATAATGAAAGTCACAATCATTAAAGTCAAACCTTTCAGTTAAAACTTCCTTTCTTCTAACTACTGATTTGGTGTTTCTGTCCTCTCCAAAATAATCCCAGCAAGTGACTGCAGAAACTTCTGTCTGAATATTACTGGTCTGGAATTTGCTTGGACAGCTTCGTAAATTGTTGAGTGGAAACCTATCTCCCCATAATGTTTATTGGTGTGAAGTCGCTCAGTCGTGTCCAACTCTTTGTGACCCGTGGGCTGTAGCCCACCGAACTCCTCCTCCCATGAGATTCTCCAGGCAAGAATACTGGAGTGGGTTTCCATTTCCTTCTCCAGGGGATCTTCCCGACCCAGGGATCGAACCCATGTCTCCTGCATTGTAGGTAGACGCTTTAACCTCTGAGCCATCAGGGAAGCAGTACTCTAGTCTCTTTCCTTGAAAGCAATGCTTAGAAGTTTGAAGCATTTAGCCATATCCTTTGGGAGTTACTCTTCCTAGTTAAATCTCTTTATGATTTTTTTTAAGTTTCCCACTGTTTCTTTTATGTTTTCTAGTGCTTTGGAATGAGATTCAGTTTCTTAATGTGTGTGTTAGTCAGTCATGTTTGACTCTTTGCAACCTCATAGATGATTGCTGGGAAGACTCCTCTGTCCATGGGATTCTCCTGGCAAGGATACTGGAGTGAGTTGCCATACCCTACTCCAGGGGATCTTCCCAATGCAGGGATCGAACCCAGGTCTCCTGCATTGCAGGCAGATTCTCCTATAATTTGATAGTCATATCTATAGATGGTTTGAAGATATTTAAGTATTAAGTTTTTTCCCTCAGGTACTAAAAACTGTGTGATATATTAAATAAGTTTCAAAGCCCAAGATAACACCGATTTCATACTTACTCTATCTTAGCTTCTATGCTGAGAATTTCTAATTAATCCTTCGGTTCAGTACAGTCGCTCAGTCATGTCCGACTCTGCTACTCCATGAATCGCAGCATGCCAGGCCTCCCTGTCCATCACCAACTCCCAGAGTTCACTCAAACTCATGTCCATCAAGTCGGTGATGCCATCAAGCCATCTCATCCTCTGTGGTCCCCTTCTCCTCCTGCCCCCAATCCCTCCCAGCATCAGAGTCTTTTCCAATGAGTCAACTCTTCGCATGAGGTGGCCAAAGTACTGGAGTTTTAACTTTAGCATCAGTCCTTCCAAAGAACACCCAGGACTGATCTCCTTTAGGATGGACTTTTTGGATCTCCTTGCAGTCCAAGGGACTCTCAAGAGTCTTCTCCAACACTACAGTTCAAAAGCATCAATTCTTTGGCGCTCAGCTTTCTTCACAGCCCAACTCTCAGATCCATACATGAACACTGGAAAAACCATAACCTTGACTAGACAGACCTATGTTGGCAAAGTAATGTCTCTGCTTTTGAATATGCTATCTAGGTTGGTCATAACTTTCCTTCCAAGGAGTAAGCATCTTTTAATTTCATGGCTGCAGTCACCATCTGCAGTGATTTTGGAGACCAAAAAAATAAAGTCTGGCACTGTTTCCACTTTTTCCTCATCTATTTTCCATGAAGTGATGGGACCAGATGCCATGATCTTAGTTTTCTGAACATTGAGCTTTAAGCCAACTTTTTCACTCTCCTCTTTCACTTTCATCAAGAGGCTTTTAAGTTCCTTTCACTTTCTGCCATAAGGGTGGTATCATCTGCATATCTGAGGTTACTGATATTTCTCCCAGCAATCTTGATTCCAGCTTGTGCTTCCTCCAGCCCAGCGTTTCTCATGATGTATTCTGCATAGAAGTTAAATAAGCAGGGTGACAATATACAGCCTTGACATATGCCTTTTCCTATTTAGAACCAGTCTGTTGTTCCATGTCCAGTTCTAACTGTTGCTTCCTGACCTGCATACAGGTTTCTCAAGTGGCAGGTCAGGTGGTCTGGTATTCCTATCTCTTTCAGAATTTTCCACAGTTTATTGTGATCCACACAGTCAAAGGCTTTGGCATAGTCAATAAAGCAGAAACACATGTTTTTCTGGAACTCTCTTGCTTTTTCCATGATCCAGCGGATGTTGGCAATTTGATCTCTGGTTCCTCTGCCTTTTCTAAAACCAGCTTGAATATCTGGAAGTTCATGGTTCACATATTGCTGCTGAAGCATGGCTTGGAGAATTTTGAGCATTACTTTACTAGCATGTGAGATGAATGCAATTGTGCAGTAGTTTGAGAATTCTTTGGCATTGCCTTCCTTCGGGATTGGAAAGAAAACTGACCTTTTCCAGTCCTGTGGCCATTGCTGAGTTTTCCAAATTTGCTGGCATATTGAGTCCAGCACTTTTACAGCATCATCTTTCAGGATTTGAAATAGCTCAGCTGGAATTCCATCACCTCCACTAGCTTTGTTCATATTGATGCTTTCTAAGGCGCACTTGACTTCTCATTCCAGGATGTCTGGCTCTAGGTGAGTGATCACACCATCATGATTATCTTGGTCGTGAAGATCTTTTTTATACAGTTGTTCTGTTAACATTAATTCTAAGAGGTACCTAAAGCAATCTCTGTATTACACAAAAGAGAAAACTGAGCTCAGGGAAATTAGATAAAATGCCAAAGAACACTCATATAAGAAGTTAAATGGTATATATGACTCAGATATTTATCTGTCTAATTCTAAGGCCCAGACTCTTAAGCATCCTAAACTTAAGCATATGCTTTTCTTAGACTCAATATATTCTCATTAAATTCCTTATTATTAGAACCATTGAGAGACTTTTTTTTTTTAAGTTTTTTTAGGTTTTTGGTTTTTAATTCTCTCATCCTGCATAGTGGATATCTCATAAACTTTTATCACCTATACAAGTATTTAGTTTATTCTTAATGTCCTTATTTGAAATCCCTTGAAACTATGCAATAGTGAGAGCTGGAGAAAGCATTCAGAGTCTCTCCAATGAGAAAGTTTATTTAATATTGGTGTTAATAAGCACTTTTGTATATATACCAGTTCATATTTAATCCAGTAGGCTTAACTGTTGTGATCTGACCTATAGTTTCTCTTAATTATTTCAAAGATATTATTTTGATAAATTTTAGTTGAGTACTTATGTATTTTCTGTGCTGCATTTTGGTGATTAGGGCAGTGTTTCTTTTTTTAAATTGAAATATAGTTGATTTATAATATTGTATTAATTGCTGATGTATAGCAAAGTGATTCAGAATCTGAAAAAAAATTATGGATTTTTTTCCATTGTAGGTTATTACAAGATATTGAATATAGTTCTCTGTGCTATTCAGTAGGACCTTGTTGTTTATCTGTTTTATGTATAGTAGTGTTTATCTGTTAATCTCATACTCCTAATTTATCCCTCCCCATCCCTTTCCATTTTGGTAACGTAAGTTTGTTTTATATTAGACCAGTAATTCTTACATTCATACTTCCATCATCCATCTACTCCCTCTATAAAACAAACATGCAAATAAGCAAACAAACCAACAAACCAACCAACAAATAATTGCTATTGCTCGGTGATGGGAAAATTGGATGTTTCTGTCTTGTGCTAGTTGTTTATCCTTGGGCAAGTTACTTGCATCCCTCAGTCTCAGGTTTCTTATAAAGTGGAGTTAAGGAAATTTTTGTAGCTGAAATGAGGGGGAATGTAACAGGAATAAAGAAAGGTGATGGTGAAGTGTAGCTCTTTGATGTGATTTGAGGCTGTGCATGTCACTGAATATTTTGGCTAAGCAATTTGTAAGATATAAACTATGTTTTTGAAAGTTAACTCTGGACTGGTGGTTCTCCAGTTTCAACATGCACCAGAATCATCTGGTCATTTGTTGAAACACAGAGTTTTTGATTCAGCAGAATTCTGTTGGGCTCAACAATTTGCATTTATACCAAGTTTCCAGATGTTTCTGATGTTATGGATGGTTCTGGCATATTGGAGCACTGCTGGGAAGATATGGAGCAAGTTAGAAGACCATGTAAAATAGTGAGAGATGAGGGATACCTCAATTAAGACAGTTACATTGGGAATGGTTCAAGATATTTACTGGATTTGTGACTGATAAGGCAGAAGAGTCAAAGTTATCTTCAAAATTTATGAATGAGACAAAGAAATTCTGATGCCAGCAACAAGAAATAAAGGAGGAACAGGTGTGAAATAAGCTCAGATTTGAAAGCACTGAGATTTAGTGTTTGCTGGATTTCTAGATGGACATCTGTAGAATGGAGGTGGCCAAGTGGGATGACAATGATCTCATTTCTAGTTTTAGGGGTAGAACTGAAGGTAGAATATATTGATGCTGGAGGTGGAAGGGTGACTGGATGCTGCTGAAACTTTATTTCTTTTGGTCAGGAGATAAACAGATTTTCTCTTTATGGGTTACATCAGGCTCAGCTGTGACTCTGTGACGGGTACATCTCCCTTTATCTTCCCTGGTAGTTCAGAGGTCAAAGCGTCTGCCTGCAATGTGGGAGACCTGGGTTCGATCCCTGGGTTGGGAAGATCCCCTGGAGAAGGAAATGGCAACCCACTCCAGTATTCTTGCCTGGAGAATCCCATGGACAGAGGAGCCTGGTGGGCTACAGTCCACGGGGTTGCAAACAGTCAGACATGACTGAGCGACTTCACTTACTTACTTACTTACCTGAATAGAGGACCACTGTATCTTGTCTGTATGAAGCCACTGGATATAGTCCTATTATTTTATTGAGAATGGTCCAGCTTCCCAGATGCAAATAGCAAACTCATCTCTTTATTTTTAAAAAAAAATCCATTCTCATATTTTAAATGTAGTGTTAGCTGTACTATAAAAATGTTGCATTAGCAGACTTCAGTCACTTGGGATGCGGCATGTTGACCAAAGGGAATATGTGTCATTCAAAGGGATATTTACTTGGAAGGAGACTTGGAGAAGGAGAGGGTTAGAGGTAATTATTCTAGTGTTTTTATACACTATACAGAGACTATATACAATATACAGTTAATGTAGCCAAAAATAAAATAAAATCATAGCCAGAGAGAAAGATGTAGAAAAGTTTTAACAATATTCAGATTAATTGGTGCTATAGGAAAGACAGAATCACTTTGAATTGTAAAAAAAAAGATGGCTAATACTATAATTCTGAGGGAAGAAAAATATTAGGAACAGACAGAATAATGGGAATCAAAAAAAAAAAAGGAGAAAGAGAAAAGTTAAAGTACCTGAAAGGAAAACTTGTTACTCAGTTTTGACAGGCCCTTTTGATCATCCCTTCCTGAATAATTACATTTTCTCTCTTCCATTTTTGAAAATAATATTTATTTCATTTATTAATTTGCCTATGCTGGGTCTAGTTAAGGAAGGCAAGCTCTTCAATCTTTGTTGTGGCATGCAGACTCTTATTTGCAATATCTAGTTCCCTGACCAGTGATCAAAACCAGGACCCATACTTTGGGAGCACAGAGTATTAGCCACTGGACCATCAGGGAAGGACCTTTTTTTTTTTTTTTTTTTTTTTTTAACTAATGAAAAATATCACGCCTTACACTCCAATTCTTTTTCTTCTATTTTTAGTGGCAAAAATGAATTAATATTTTAACTTATTTGAACTTGTGTATTGATACATTCCTGCATTTTCAATACTAACTAGTGGCATTTTTGGCAAATAGATGGGAAAACAGTGGAAACAGCATCAGACTTTATTCTGGGGGCGGGGGGGGGAGGGCTCCAAAATCACTGCAGATAGTGACTGCAGCCATGAAATTAAAAGACACTCACTCCTTGGAAGCAAAGTTATGACCAACCTAGACAGCATGTTAAAAAGCAGAGACATTACTTTGTCAACAAAGGTCCGTCTAGTCAAGGCTATGCTTTTTCCAGTAGTCATGTATGGATGTGAGAGTTGGACTGTAAAGAAAGTTGAGTGCCAAAGAATTGATGCTTTTGAACTGTGGTGTTGGAGAAGACTCTTGAAAGTCCCTTGGACTGCAAGGAGATCCAATCAGTCCATCCTAAAGGAGATCAGTCCTGGGTGTTCATTGGAAGAGCAGATGCTGAAGCTGAAACTCTAATACTTTGGCCATCTTATGTGAAGAGCTGACTCATTTGAAAAGACCCTGATGTTGGGAAAGATTGAAGGCAGGAGGAGAAGGGGACCACAGAGGATGAGATGGTTAGATGGCATCACCAACTCAATGGACATGAGTTTGGGTAAACTCCGAGAGTTGGTGATGGAAAGGGAGGCCTGCGTGCTGCAGTTCATGGGGTCACAAAGAGTCAGACATGACTGAGTGACTGAACTGAACTGAGTGACATTTTTTAGTATATCTAGCATTTTTCACTTTAAATGTTCAGTTTTTGAAAATAAGACTTTGTAATTATGGCAAAATCCTTGTTAAAATATATCCCCAAAGGAAAAAAAATGCAATCAAAACAAAGACATCTCATTTATCTTGATAAGCTCCTATTCCTTTCCACTAAATTTCCCCTAAAATTTCCAGAAAATCCAGCAAAGTATCTGATGGAGATCTCAATGCTATTAGATTAGGGGTAGCTCTGAAACTTCAGCTTCTGAAGTCACAGCTGATTTTATTGTAAGAAAATTTATAGAGACTTAGCTAACTTCTCCAGGGCATCTTCCCATTTCAGGGATCGAACCTGGTCTCCTGCATTGCAGGCAGATTCTTTACAGACTGAGCTACCAGAGAAGCCTTATCTAATTATGAGAATTTCATTTTTCATTAAAGTTGGATATATTTTGATATGATAAATACTATGTAGAATTCCAAAGTGATGGTTACATAACCAATTAGCTCTTGCTAATGTCCCATACAGAATGAACAATGAGCCCTGCAGTTAAATGGTGAGACTTGAATATATCACAGCTGCACATTGCTGCATGGCAAAACAACATGCGTTGTATGTAGTCAAGTCTACTGGAAATTTTTGAATTGTCAGAAACCACGGAATCACAATAGAAGGCAATGCTTCAGTGTGGTGGGTGTGATTCTGGAAATTGTGCTACCAATTAAACTATGGCAGCTCACAACATTATATCCTCTGTGGAAGGAAGCTTGTGAGAAGGAGATGGTGATTGAGAAATGGAGGGGGAAGAAATGGAGTGGCATTTCTTAAGGCCTTAAGTTTTGGTTTCATGCTATCATTTTGTAATGTTCACTTCTTTCCCTTTATCCACCTGGTATCCCCAGCTGGTGAGGGATTGGGAAACATTAATCTCTAAAATGAATGGTCATTCGGTAAAAGTGAGCTACACATAAATCATCCAGTAGACTCTTAAAAGACAAAAAGCTATTTTCAGAAAGGTCACATTAAATTTTAGTTACCATACTGTGAGGAAAGCAATCAAACACAGTATTCTAAGCAAACTAAGGGTATTTATTTGCCTGTAATAATTACCTCCTTGACTTGTCACTTGGAGACAAACCATGCAACATGGGCAGAACAGTTAATTTAGTGAAATATTCTAAAACAATTCCTTTTTAGAAAAACAAACTAAAACATACTAGATATACCTTGAAAGGTAGTTAACATCACTGTTGTAAAATGATTTTTATTTGATTCTCATCACAGTCACTTCCTTTGAGCCTCAGTGCATGTTCGTCTAATGGAACTAATGATATTGCACAAGATTATTGAGTCAGTTACAAAGAATGTGTATGAATGGCTAGTATATTTTAAGGCAAGTAGTTGGGTTCCAAGAAATAAGAAAAATGAGTAGAGAAAAAAATAACTAGGACGTGAAATAATATTTATGTCTAAGTAAATGTATGTAATGGTATGTCCAAGAAAAATAAGGTAGGTTTTCTTTTTTTCCTTGTGTGTATATCATTAAAAAATCTAAAGATTCAAACTATTTTGGGGTAAATTGTTATGAAAAATGTACTTTAAAATTTTGAAAATTATAACAAGAAGAGATTCAGAGGAAAATATTACATCTTGGGAATAAGACAAAACCCATGTGACTGAATGAGAAAATTCAAGGCATAGAAGGAAAATGTCTGTAGGGCACAAATCGATAATTAGCACAGGAGGAAGAAGACTGAGAAATGCAGAGAGGTCAAAAGGATAAGAGAAAAAGTTTGGATGTAATTTGGTACACAAAATACAAGGAGACAGAAGAGGTTTGGGATAGGAAAGATCAAAATGACACCATAGAAAAGATTTTGTTTGGCCAGAATATAAAGAATGAATTGCCACAGAACTTGAAAGCAGGAAAGGCCATTAATCATTTCAAGGCCAAAGCTCATAATTGTGATGCCTTTACTAAACCTTGAAATGCCACTCGTAAAAAAGAAAAATAAGTGCAAATATGTATGCTCATAACTGAACGTTAATCATTTTTGGTTATGAAAAAAAGCATTTAGAAATCAAATATGTTGAGATCTTTTAAATATGAATGATACAGAAATATTTTTTCCATTTGTCTTTTAGTTAAAAGTTTCAGGTGGCTCTGTCTTATACCTTTACACTAAATATGTAGTTCATTTTAAGAGAAGTTTAAGAAAATCACACCTTAAAATCTGGTTATTAGTAAAGAATTAACTAACAGATATCAAGGTTATATTAGAATTCTACAGCACCCTTATTTATCTAGGGACTTGAAAACCTTTGTGTTGGTTTGCGTTTCCTTTTTTTAAGGCTCATAGAAATAAATGCTAATACATCTTCACATAGGCATTCCTTTTCTGTTTTGTTTTAGTTTTTAGCTTATTTTGGTGGTTCTAAATATTCGGCGATTCTCTAAAATTACTGAAGAAGGTTTTACACATCAGACCATGTAAATTTTATAGGGGATTTAGGGAATTTGCAAAGATAATTTTGAACATAATCGGTTTTCAGTGCTCTAACTTGATATCATAGCCAGGAATCAGCTGCACCGTCATATTATTTGAAAAGAGTTCAGAAAATAACATTTTAAAATTTGACGCTTAACTTGCAGGATAATTTGCAGGGTAGAGGCCATTTTGTATTTGAGATTCTAAATGAATAATCCCACTACTCTATAAATGTCAATTCATTTATTAAAAAATGAATCACATTTCCTTATGTGAATTATGTGATATAAATGCAAAGCAGAGCTCTCATGCAACTCATATTGCAACATTGTAGAATGGCTCAATGTTGCTAAACATACAAGAATTTAAATATAATGAATGGATTCTACTCTAGGAAGAAAAAAAGAAAGAAAAACAACCCATATTGTAATCTTACTACACGTTTTTCATCACACAAACATTATTTTTACTGCTTGATCCTGAAATTTCCCATTTGACACAAATGTATGTCAAAAGGAATTAATGTAGATGGGCATCATGTTTCTTTAAAGGAGATTGGGAAAGGACTCAATCCTGAAATAGCAAGTTTGAAAACATTAGTTATTTTGTTGTAGCCTGTTGTTTTTATGTAATTCAGTGACAGCTTAGCATTGATACCCACTGCTGGCCTTATGTTCCTGCATCTGCTGTGTGAAGAAAACATTTTTTCCTTAAAGTAGCATCCACCATACTAATTGTTTTCTTTTTCAGTTCATGTTAAGTGTTATATGAGCAATTTTTCTTTCAAGGCATGCACGTGAAATCACTTGACTAGAAGCAAGGGCTTTCTTTTCAGTAGGATTCAGAGTTTATAGCTCTAGGACACTATGACCATCTTCCATTTGAATACTTGTCTCTATTAAATCTAACCCAAACTGGATTTATACAATGAAAATGAGGCCGTCATAATGTGAAATATTCCATCAATAGACTCTTTTGTCTATATGACAGCAATGTGATTGGCTAGAATGAAAATCATTACTTGTTTCTATGTTATTGCTTGTTTGTGTGCCACACTATTATCAAGATACATCTATAACATTCTTTTAGACACTTTTATATTTTGATCTCCTGACAACCACATTTTAGAATATTTCTGAACTATTTCCATTCTCATTTCTCATTTGACTCCTATGATATTTTAAGTGTCTTCCTCCACATACAAACATTTGAGAATGTTCTCATTATCTTGTTAGTGATTTCTAGCTTAATTTTGCTGTTTAGATACTTACCAAATGATTTTAGTCCTGTGAAATTTGTTGAGACTTTCTTCATGACATATAATAGGGTCACTTTTGTAAATATTCTACATACTCTTGCAAAAAAAAAGATGTGTTGTGCAACTCTTGGTTGTGGTGTTCTAACTTTGTCAACCAGGTTCATTTGTAAATTGTGTTGTTCAAATTTTGTGTATATCTATTGTCTTTCATTGCTGTTGTTCATATTTTGTTCTCTTAGAAAAGATATATTCTAGATGGGTTAAAATACCTAATTGGCTATTGTCTTTTCCCTAACCTCAACTTTTTGGCTGTTGTTGATTTCTCATTCTTAAAGTATTTTCAAGATGAGACAGTGTTATTATTGTTTTTTGCAATCAGTATCATCATGCATCTGGTCCCATCAGTTCATGGGAAATAGATGGGGAAACAGTGGAAACAGTGTCAGACTTTATTTTTGGGGGGCTCCAAAATCACTGCAGATGGTGACTGCAGCCATGAAATTAAAAGACGCTTACTCCTTGGAAGGAAAGTTATGACCAACCTAGACAGCATATTGAAAATCAGAGATATTACCTTGACAACATAGGTCCATCTAGTCAAGGCTATGGTTTTTCCAGTAGTCATGTATGGATGTGAGAGTTGGACTGTGAAGAAGGCTGAGCACCGAAGAATTGATGCTTTTGAACTGTGGTGTTGGAGAAGACTCTTGAGAGTCTGTTGGACTGCAAGGAGATCCAATCAGTCCATTCTAAAGGAGCTCAGTCCTGGGTGTTCTAAGGAAGGAATGATGCTAAAGCTGAAACACGATTCTTTGGCCACCTCATGCGAAGATTTGACTCATTGGAAAAGACTCTGATGCTGGGAGGGATTGGGGGCAGGAGGAGAAGGGGACGACAGAGGATGAGATGGCTGGATGGCATCACGGACTCGATGGACGTGAGTCTGAGTGAACTCCAGGAGTTGGTGATGGACAGAGAGGCCTGGCGTGCTGCAATTCATGGGATCGCAGAGTCGAACACGACTGAGCGACTGAACTGAACTGAACTGATACGTTAACTCTATTCTGTTATTTTAAAATATCTTTTATAATTTTCCTCCTTACTTCTGGGATACTTTTCTTTTTATCTAAAGAACTCTTTTTAGCTTTTTCTTTAATATAGATTTGTGATTGACAAATTCTCTAATTTTTCATTTTCTAAGAACATCTTAATTTTATTTAATTATTTGAAGGGTATTTTTTTTCATGTGATGCCAGTTATTTTCTTTCAGTACTTTAAATGTGTCATTCATTTGTCTTCTGGTATATATTCAATTTCTGCTAAAAAGACAGCTGTCTTATTGTTTGCATTTTAAGAATTAATGTGTGACTTTTCCTTTGATTTTTTTTTTTTTGAGTTTTAAAATATTCTTTGACTTTCAGAAATTGTGTCATGATGTGGTTAGGTAAGGACTCCTTGGCATTTTCCCAGCTTTAGTTATGAAGCTTTGCCATCACTGAGATTTTTCTTCAGTTTGGGGGATTCTTAGCTAATATTTCTATAAATATTGCTTTTGTCCTATCCTTTCTACGAGACTCTAATCATAATTCCTTAGAGTCTCACCATTCTTAAATCTCTCATATTCATTTCTGAGTGTTTCAAATTATGTTTTGTATTCTTCAATCTATACTTCTATTGACCTGAATTCCAGTTTATTAATCATCTCTTTTTATAATTTTGCCATTAAACCCATTTGTCAAATTCATGATTTCAGTTATTCTATTTCTTTACCTAGAATTTTGATTTGATTCATTTTTATAGATATCAGCTTGTTAGTAAACTTCATTATCTGTCATTTATTTTCCTACTAAGCACTGTTATTTTAAAACTGTGCTTGATATGCTAATATCTGAATCATCTAATGGTTTGATTTTTTTCACCTTTTTTTTTCCCTTCTTGGTTTTTAATCATTTGTTCCTGTCTATTGAATATTTTTCATTGAATATATGAAAAATTCCAGAAGTTCTGAATTTTAACTTTCTAGGGATGATCTGCTTTCCTTCTGGTGGGCTGTTAAAGCAGAGGCTACTTACCTTGATCCATTGGAGTCTGAGGTTGTTCAAGGTTGAGTTTCATTCTGCCTGAGGTCTGATGTATTTCTGTTTGCCTTTCCTGTAGACTAAAACTCATCAAAGGTATTAACTGAATGTCAATATTGTTTCTCATGGCTGACCTCCTCTTTGATGATCTTTGAGTCCCAATTTTATCTTTGTTTCTGCTTGGCTTTCTAACAATTTAGGAACCATGTTTTGTTTGGCTTGTTCCTTCTTGTCCTGTAAATCTTAAGAATCAACAAATTATTTGAGGTAAAATTAATACAGAACACCACTGTTTGGTTCCTCTAGTCCTGTGAAATGCCCAAGGACACCAAGGCACTGTTTTCCTCTTGGCTTTTTGTCCCCTTAGCATCACCACTGCTTACTTCTGCCAACAAACAAAAATGCAGAAGAGAAAGCCAGGCTCACTGAAGTACGATTCCCTTCTTTCTAAGATCTTGACACTTCAAGACTGGC
The DNA here is from genome assembly GCF_032405125.1 of Capricornis sumatraensis. Classification (NCBI taxonomy): domain Eukaryota; kingdom Metazoa; phylum Chordata; class Mammalia; order Artiodactyla; family Bovidae; genus Capricornis; species Capricornis sumatraensis. The sequence continues at coordinate 75,622,045 of NC_091077.1, forward strand.
TGCCTTGGCTTTGCTCTGATGTTCTCAAACAATTTTTTAAAATCTAGATTTTATATTTATTCTTAGTAGATGGATACAGGCCAGTATCTTCAAGCTGCTGCTGCTGCTAAGTCGCTTCAGTCTTCAAGCTACTCTGTAGTAAGATGGAGTAGAATTCTTCCAAGTTCCTGAACAGAATATAGGCTCATAAAATCATTTTTAAGCCACAGCATGGAAGGGAAACTAAAGAAGCAACAACACAACAAGTAGAAAACAGGAAATAAAACAGAAAAAAATACATCTCAGAAATACATTTGTAATAGAAAAACTTATTCCATGTTAACTTTTGGTGAGCCTTTTATGATTACTATGTATCAGCTTTTAAAAAAAGTATGTCTGGTTATGGTTCCAAAGAACTATGTAAAAATAATTGGAAAGAGAGAATGTTTCAAATGAGGAATGCATTTCTGGCCTAATTCCCAAAGCTTAGAAAAAGGAATTCCCCATATATATGAAATTATTAGGGTCAGTTTCTAGGCCTGATAAGCACCATTTTTAATAAAACTGCTTCTACATTTTGAAGCTATTAAAAAAATCGTTAATTTTATTTTGGTGTAATTTTGAGTCAGAAAAAAAGTCATTGCTTTTATTCTTTATAAATAAATTTATGTTATATAAGAAATAATGTGAACATTAAGTCATTTAACAAAAGAATTAAATGCTACCACAAATTCAAAAAAGGTGGCAAAATTTGAATCATCTGAAACTATAATATTTGAATATGGCTGGTGAAAACATGTATTCTTTCTCCTCTAACGTGATTTAAAAGCAGTAATCAGACTAGAATGTAAATGCAATTTTCCTCTAAAAGGAATTAGGACTCCTTTGAGTAATGGCTAATTCAAATGTAGGACAGAAAGCATCAAAATGAGCCTAGAACTTATTATGATGCCAAGAAGCCATGAAACTTTGATTTACTATTAAGATATTTTCAGAAGGGCTTGAGTAGTCCGTCTGAATAGGTTCCACTAGTTAAATCTGTTGTCGTTGTTCAATCGCCCAGTTGTGTCTGACTCTTTGCAACCCCATGGACTGCAGCACTCCAGACCTCCCTGTCACTCACCATCTCCCAGTTGGCCCAAGTATATGCCCATTAAATTGATGATTTCAGATTAAAAGTTAAATCTGAGCATCTGAAAATGACAACTTGAATATTTTTAAAACTGCTAGGTCATAATGGTTTAGTTCCCCCGTCACCACCAGTGTTATGAACTAGTAGATTTAAAGATATTCTAGTTGTCATTTTAAAATCCACTAGGTCATAATGGTACTTACAAAACCAAACAAACCAAAAACCATCATTCCTTCTGCAAGATGCTAGAAAACAAACTTACTATTTTGAAAATCAGCAAATGAAACAAGAGTTTATACTGCACTTAACAAGTAAATATGCTTCAAAACAAACAAATAGTTGATAATGGACAAATATTCTTTTTGCTGAAATATTTCAGTGAAAAATAAGTTTAAAATGATAGGATATAAATGTCACTATTTGCAAACTTAAAAATAATCATTATTCTAGGCAATGATAATCAATGATGGCTAACGTACATTATATATACATATACTTTCTGATGGAAAAAACACATAGGTAAATTTTCATGGAGGAAAACAAGACTACCTGTGTTGTAGTCTTGCACTTCACTTCACAACACACACACACACACACACCAAAATCAAACCTGAATCTCATCCAACTTCTAGGTGTAACTTAATTACCAACTTAAAGAAAATACTGAGGACATACTACCTGCTAACTCTGCAAGAGGAAGCAATAACAGTATTTTATGGGACAAGCATTCTGCTTTATTCAATTTATAAGAAAAAGAGAGTGATACTGTCTATGCATTCATACGTGTATGCTCAGTCATGTCCAACCCTTTGTGACCCATGGACTGTAGTCTGCCAGGCTCCTCTGGCCATGGGACTTATCAGGCAACAGTACTGGAATGGATTGTCATTTCCTCCTCCAGGGGATTTTCCTCACTCAGGGATAGAACTTGTGTCTCTTGTGTTTCTTGTATTGTCATGAGGATTATTTACCACTGACCTACCTTCAGTTCAGTTCAGTCGCTCAGTTGTGTTTGATTCTTAGTGACCCCATGAATTGCAGCACACCAGGCCTCCCTGTAAATCACCAACGGACTTCACTCAAAATCACATCCATCGGTGATACCATCCAGCAATCTCATCCTCTGTCGTCCCTTTCTTCCTCCTGCCCCCAATCTTTCCGAGCATCAGAGTCTTTTCCAATGAGTCAACTCTTTGCATGAGGTGGCCAAAGTACTGGAGTTTCAGTTTAGCATCATTCCTTCCAACGAACACCCAGGATTTCCTTTAGGATGGATTGGTTGGATCTCCTTGCAGTCCAAGAGACTCTCAAGAGTCTTCTCCAACACCACAGTTCAAAAGCATCAATTCTTCAGTGCTCAGCTTTCTTCACAGTCCAACTTTCACATCCATACATGACCACTGGAAAAAACATAGCCGTGACTAGACAGACATTTGTTGGCAAAGTAATATCTCTGCTAGGAGATAATTAAAAAGCTTATCTGTATATGGACTTCATTTAGATCCTAATTCACATGATCATAAATGGTTAAAGTATCTTTATAAGAAAACTGGGGAAAATAGAAAACTGAACAAATATTTGGTGACATTAAGGAATTATTGTTAAATTATTTTAGGTATAATATTGGCATGTTATTATATATTTTTATGAGTCCATATCTTTGATGTATACAAGGTGACATATATGTGTGTGTGCTCAGTCAGTTCAATCAAGTCCCACACTTTGCAACCCTATGGACTGTAGCCCGCCAGGCTCCTCTGTCCATGGGGTTCTCCAGGCCAGAATACTGGAGTGGCAAGAATACATGCTCTCCTCCAGGAGACCTTCCCACACCCAGGGATCAAATCCAAGTCTCTTGAGGCTCTTGCATTGGAGGTGGATTCTTTACTCCTGAGCCACTGGGGAAGTCCATAAGGTGACATATTTATAGATAAAATGATTTTAATTTCCCTGAAAATAATCTGTAATAGAGGAATTGATAGAAATATAAATGAACCAAAATTGACCATAAGCCCATAATTGTTAAAGCTAGATGATGGGTGCATGCAATATTATCATACACTTCTCTCTATCGTATAGGGGTGCACATACCAAAAAAAAAAAGAATAAATTTGACACTTTATTATTTTAAGTTAAGTAATAGTAAGGGACATTTATGAAAATGATTTATACGGCTGATTTTTCTGCAAATAACTGGTCTCAAAAACATCATTCATTTTTTCAAAGTATGAAATTTGTCCTTACCATGAGGGTTTCCATAAAAATAATATTTCATGTTGTCTTGAGTAATCAATTTCAATAAACATGGGTAATTTTTAATCCAGAGAGATGGAGAACCACTTAGGCTACTTTCCTACCCACAAATACTCTAATGGGGATCAATCACACCCAATTAAACCTCAAGGAATTATGAATCTTTAATAGGTTTATCATGAGATAATTCAGCTGTTTAGTCCTCTTTAGGTTCATGCTAGGCAGGCTTTCTCAAGCTGGAAAGTGATCATTTTCATGACATCATTTTTAAAGAAGCTTTGTGATTTTTGTTTAAAAAGAACACAAAAGGATTTGTAATCTTCATCAGAAATAAATTTTATATGTATTTATTTGAAATTTTCAAGTTCTACAGTGCTACTATGAGCTCATGTTTACATTACATACACTATTTTTGATATGACCATATTAAAAGATTTAGAGTAATATTGATAACTCTAATTAATGTCTCTAAAGAAACCTAACTGCCTGAGCAACTTTTATATACTGTCTTTCAATAGCTTAACCTGGCCCTTCACCGTGGCCTTCATTTAATCTGTAGCTCATAGTAGAGCCTTCTGTGCATTTTATTAAAAACAAAACCAAAACAGCATAACATACTTGAGCTTTGTCTCTTGATCTCTGTACCATATGGTCAAGAGAGCCAACTTCAGCATCAGGCCACCTGATGTGACGTTTTTCTTGGTGAGCAGCGTCAGCAATCTCTCCTTGCTTCCTTTTCTTCCCCTATAAAATTGTAACAGCTTCTTTGTGTATTTATAGTAATTGCTAAATAAGATATTGTCTATGAAGCATTTTAAATGGTGTAGGATGCTCTTGCTAGTTTCCTACTTGTGTAGAAAAAAGTAGTGGTGTAGCAAAACAGAAATCTATGACTGAGACACAAAATCTACAAAGATCACATTGTATTGGATGCTACCATTTGTCATACTCCCCCCAAAACAAATATTTTCCTTACCTTCCTTACCCTGTGTGTGTCTCTGTGTGTGTATTTAGTGTGTTTATGGGAAGGATCACGTGTGGTGCTGAGCTTCCCTGGTGGCTCATATGGTAAGGAATCCTCCTGAATGTAGGAGACCAAGGTTCAGTCCTTGGGTTGGGAAGATCCCCTGGAGAAGGGAATGGTAACCCACTCCAGTTCAAGAGTCTGGAGAGTTCCAGGGACAGAGGAGCCTGGTGGTTCTAAAATCCATGGAATCACGAAGAGTTGGCCACAACTGAGCATGACTAACAAACGTGTGTGGTGCTGCAAATGCATCTCAGTTATTAGATTCTGAGACTATGGGACAGGGGAAAGGAAGGATCAGATTGCTTTCAGCAAGAGTATTTTCTTCTGTTTATTTTCAGATCTGGTGAGCATTTTAGAGCAACTTTCTATAATATTAAGAGGAATAGTCAAGGAGACTACGTGAAACATCTGGCAGAACCTCAAACAGCCACCACATTTTCACTGACGTTTTCTCTGCATTGCTAATTTTATCCATGACTATCTATTTAAAAAAGATTTTCCTCCTAGCTTTCCCTTTCACTTTAGCTATGGCACATATATATATATATATATATATGTATATATATGTATATATATATCTTTTATAATATACTTATATGATGAGTTTAAATAAGTAATTAAGGTTCACAAACAAAATACATAATTAATTGATTGATTGCAATAAGAAATAAACACACAGAATACATGTTTCTACATAACCATATTCAACCATTTAGGCAATGCAAACACTAATTTAGTTTTTATAGAAAGTAACAAACCTACTTATCAATATCTACACACTCAGATACAAGATGTTACTAATGAAGTCTTTTCTCATTCTGGTTCTAAAAGTATTAAAAAAAATTAGTAGCTTTGTAGATATCTTCTGACTTAGAAAACTTTATTAATATTTATGCAGATTTTGTGAAATAAGGTAATTTCCTAATTTTGGCCTGAGGTTACCATCAAATTCCAAAGCAGTTGGAAATTTTCTTAAGGTTTTATTCTAATGTTTTAGATCAATTCCAAATTGTGTCTGTTTCTCAAAGAGATATATGCATAAGGTAACTTGCTAATTTCTTAGTAACTCTTTTTTTTGTAAGCTAAATAAGCTATTCGCATGTTTTCAATCATTTATCTGTTTAAATATATACTAGGCACTGTGTGGTGTATCCATGTATCTACACCCTCAAGATCTGATTTCATGATGGTGAATATGGCTAATATGACATACTCATATTACTTGTTTCTTACTAAAAGCCATACAATATGATGGCCTACTTAATATTTTATATGCATAATACATTTTGTTCTGTAAGCACAAATAATTTTCTTTGGATCATGTTATGTAGTTTTTAAAAGTCTTCTAACAGGACTCTTAAGTAATGAAATATTTCTGCAGTTTCCCAAAGCTTAAAAGGTTTATAGGAGTAAAAGGCTATGCTTTTAGGGAGAAAACACAGGTCTCCAGCATTGCAGACCAACTCCTTACCATCTGAGCCACCAGTTCAGTTCAGTTCAGTCACTCAGTCATGTCTGACCCTTTGTGACCCCATGAACTGCAGCACGCCAGGCCTCTCTGTCCATCACCGACTCCCGGAGTCCACCCAAACCCATGTCCATTGAGTCAGTGATGCCATCCAACCATCTCATCCTCTGTTGTCCCTTTCTCCTCCTGCCCTCAATCTTTCCCAGCATCAGGGTCCTTTCAAATGAGTCAACTCTTCACATCAGGTGGCCAAAGTATTGGAGTTTCAGCTTCAACATCAGTCCTTCCAATGAACACCCAGGACTGAGCTCCTTTAGGATGGACTGGTTGGATCTCCTTGCAGTCCAAGGGACTCTCAGGAGTCTTCTCCAACACCACAGTTCAAAAGCATCAATTCTTCAGTGCTCAGCTTTCTTCACAGTCCAACTCTCACATCCATACATGACCACTGGAAAAACCATAGCCTTGACTAGACAGATCTTTGTTGACAAAGTAATGTCTCTGCTTTTTAATACGCTGTCTAGGTTGGTCATAACTTTCCTTCCAAGGAGTAAGTGTCTTTTAATTTTATGGCTACAATCACCATCTGCAGTGATTTTGGAGTCCAGAAAAATAAAGTCATCCACTGTTTCCCCATCTATTTGCCGTAAAGTGATGGGACCAGATGCCATGATCTTCGTTTTCTGAATGTTGAGCTTTAAGCCAACTTTTTCACTCTCTACATTCACTTTCATCAAGAGGCTTTTTAGTTCTTCTTCACTTTCTGCCATACGGGTGGTGTCATCTGCATATCTGAGGTTATTGATCTTTCTCCTGGCAATCTTGATTCTAGCTTGTGCTTCCTCCAGCCCAGCGTTTCTATGATGTACTCTGCATATAATTTGAATAAGCAGGGGAACAATATACAGCCTTGACGTTCTCCTTTTCCTATTTGGAACCAGTCTGTTGTTCCATGTACAGTTTTAACTGTTGCTTCCTGACCTACATATAGGTTTCTCAAGAGGCAGGTCAGGTGGTCTGGTATTCCCATCTCTTTCAGAATTTTCCACAGTTTATTGTGATCCACAGTCAAAGGCTTTGGCAGAGTCAACAAATCAGAAATAGATATTTTTCTGGAACTCTCTTGCTTCTTCGATGATCCAGCGGATGTTGGCAATTTAATCTCTGATTCCTCTGCCTTTTCTAAAACCATCTTGAACATCTGGAAGTTCATGATTCATGTATTGCTGAAGCCTGGCTTGGAGAATTTTGAGCATTACTTTACTAGTGTTTGAAATGAGTGCAATTGTGCGTTAGTTTGAGCATTCTTTGGCATTGCCTTTCTTTGGGATTGGAATGAAAACTGACTTTCTCCAGTCCTGCGGCCGCTGCTAAGTTTTCCAAATTTGCTGGCATATTGAGTGTAGCACTTTCAAAGCATCATCTTTTAGGATTTGAAATAGCTCAACTAGAATTCCCTCATCTCCACAAGCCTTGATCGTAGTGATGCTTCCTAAGGCCCACTTGACTTCACATTCCAGGGATTGCCCCTTTCCACATTATGTTGCATATAATCTTACATATCCAAATATGGAACAGCTCATTCTCTCAAGATAAACATTTAAGTTTCTCATCCAAAAATGCTGAATACTTGAGCCTTTCCAAGTCCCTTCTGTTACCTTGACTCATATTTCTCTTCCTTGAAGTATATTTTTTAATTGATAATACTTCTATCTGGTTGACTTATTTGGGGTTACCTGTGAAAGTGGCTGGTCTTTCCAGGTAATGCAGAGGTAAAAAATCCATTTGCCAGTGCAGGAGACCCAAGAGACTTGTTTCTATCCCTGTATTGGGAAAATCCCCTGGAGTAGGAAATGACAACCTATTACAGTATTCTTGCCTAGAAAATTCAATGGACAGAGAAACCTGGTGGGCTACAGTCCATGGGGTTGCAAAGAGTCAGACACTACTGAACACACGCACACACACACACACACACACACACACGTACACACACACACACACACATTGGAGTGGCCACAATAGTAGCGTTATATACCTGGCAGCAAGTTGCTCAGTCGTGTCCGACTCTTTACGACTCCATGGACTGCAGCCCACTAAGTACCTCCATCCATAGGATTCTCCAGGCAAGAATACCGGAGTGGGTTGCCGTTTCCTTCTCCAGGGGATCTTCCCGACCCAGGGATCGAACCCAGGTCTCCCACATTGCAGGCAGACGATTTAACCTCTGAGCCACCAGGGAAGCCCCTACCTGAGCACAGAAGAGCCCTTTCTACCAAGGTCTGCCCACTCTTGCTAAACTAATTTTCTGTATCCTTTATGGCACTTGTCTTGCTTGCTGCCAGAAATGAGACTTTCCGTTTGCCTGGATGGACTCCTTTCTGTGATTACTTCTAAGCGAATTTTAGATTATTTATATAGCCCTGTAAGATCTTTTCCTCTTTCAGACTTGTTTGTGCCTCTGGTTTTGACAGTCATTGTCATAAATTAGTTTTTATAAAACTTTTAGAGGAATCAGAAGTAAAATATTACCATAACTATGTAATTGTGAAGTAAATTTATGGGGATGTGTTAAGGCTTATGCTGTAGTGCCCAGCTGCCAAGTTGAAGATCCAGCACCATCACTTTCTAGCAGGATGAGTTTAGGGAAATTGCCTCAGTGTTTTGTATTTCAGTTTTTTGTAAAAGAGATGAATAATAATAATACCTGAAAAGATTAGACGTGCATAATATAGTGCCTATCCATAATACAGGCTCAGTAACTCTTATTATGATGTCCGGGGGTAATATACAAAATATTTAAAAACTCGTATGGACAGGAATTTGCTTGCTAGATTTCTGAGGTCACTGTCAAGGGCACCGTCTCCCCCTGTGCAATCCATACTTGCTCATTAGGAAACTTGGGGTGAGGGCTGGAATGTGAGGGCCATCATGAGAGCCCAGTTCCCAGGGTGGCTCCAGAGCAGTGCATACCAGCTGAGTGGGAATCATGGTTGAGGCTCGGTAAGCTTCCGGTGAACCTTGAGGATACAAAGAGAGGTACACTGAAGGCAAAAATATAGGGAGGTACTGATGGGAAACAGGTACGTACCAATTAGAATGTATTAAGACTATAGTGCTGGCTCCTGGAGCCTCCTTAGATGCCAGATTGAAAGGATTTCTCATTCAGTTGGAAAGATGTCTAAGAACGAGGTAGAGCCCTCAGTAGGTAATGCCTATTCACTAACCACTGTGACTGTACCCCGATATGCATGTTACACCAATCTTGATTATTTCCCAAATGCTTCTTATTAGTACTTCAAAACAGATTTCGGGTATCTAAGTATAAAATGAGAATCAGATACATAACATGGGAAACACTAAACAATATATTAACCCTTAGTTATTTGTTACCTGGAATCTCAATCCCCTTTGGATGTATATGCTTTGAATCCTCCCCTCAACCCCACCCAGGTAAAATACCAATCCTTCAGTACTGTATGTGGTTAAATCATTTCTTTTTAAATATTGTAGAGATTATTTTTTATCTTGAAGAGAATAATGTGATATTTGACTCAAACAGCACATATTTAGTTATACAGTACCAAGACATGCACACACTCAGAATGAGCATTCATACATAACCTCTGGCAGTGGTATGAGATGATCTAGGAACAAAAACTGAATGAAAATGCATTGTTTTCTGCTTCAATGCATTTGTGCCCTGGGATAACCAGAAATAATTATTGAAACAAGCCTCTTGTTAATAATAATTACACTTCATTCTATGAAAACAAGAACAAACAGCAATTATCTATAATTTCTCATTTGCAAAACACTCTCATTATGCTAAGACTTCTTGTCTCTGTTTGATAATATTCTGTTATGTGTGTTGGAAAAACTCGACAGTTTTCTTTTTTTTCTTCTCATGTTTCAAATTATACTGGGCAATGCATGATCAATACGATGCAGGTTTAAATGATTTCTGTTTTAAGACAAAACCACTTCTTTGGGCAGTGTAGGTTATCAAAGAAATAATGTCTTTTGAATTCCTCCAGAGAAGACAGGTTCACTAACCAAAACAAATAAAACATTTTTCATATATCAACAAAAATTGGTCTAGATAGAAATAGAAATAAGCCAGACTAATATATATGAAATTATATATATATATATATAAATGAGGAAATATTTCCATTTTGATCCTTGTTTCCAAATAATATGTTATCTTACAGCCTTCCCAGGTGGTGCTAGTGGTAAAGAACCTGTCTGATAATGCAGGAGACGTCAGAGACTTGGGGTTCCATTCCTGGGTTGGGAAGATACCCCAAAAGAGGGCATGACAACCACTCCAGTATTCTTGCCTGGAGAATCCAATGACCAGGGGAGCCTGGTGGGCTGCAGTCCATAGGGTGGCAAAGAGTTGAACATGACTGAAATAACTTAGCACACATGTGAAACCATGTTACCTTACATTCCTATTTTAAATAAACCTGTGTCTGTAGTGCCTCAGCAATTATTTGCTTAATTTGAACATAATAACTTTGCATTTTCATATTTCTTCTTTTGCAATATTGCATTTATTTTGATAGATTATAAGCTCTTTGAAGGAAGGAACAATTTAATCCCTTTTGCTTCAGTCCTCTGCTGTATCACTCAGATTAATGGTCTGAATAACAGTTTTAAATTTGTACAGCATGAGTGGCTGGTTATCAAATAATCAGCTGATTTAATGGGTTAATAATTTTCCCCATAGTGAGATTTCCTCATCTATAAAAAGACAGACCATAGAAATATCTAATTTGCATGGTTTCTGAGAGGTTTGATTGGAATCAGGTGTATGAAGCATTTAGCACAGTGTTTGGCTCAAAATTAAGCTCTCTCTCCCATGCCTTGATTTTACTCTCATAACTGTAGAGCTGAACCTCAAAGTCACATTCCCTAGTTTCAGTTTTTAGAAAGGACAAATTCAGTTAATTCTACTTGACCCAGTCTAAGATTACTAAGACCAATAATGTCTCTTAAACAATGTTTGGTTGTGTAAATAGTACTATATAGACATAGTCACAGTTTGAGAGTGACTTCATATTTGAGTGAATGGAGTAAAAAAAATACTGCTATAAATATGGGTTAGATTTATTTCTTACAGCTATATTGCTTCTTTCAAGAATGATGTGTTTTGGATTATTTTACACAGTTCACACAATGTTGAGATTAAGTTTCTATACATATCAAACTAAAAAGAAATACATATTTGAGTTATGAATGGATCATATTTGTTATCTTTCTGAAATTTGGTTCCAAGAGCCAAATAAGTTCAAGAAATTCTCCAACTGATCAAAATAATTTTACAAAGTGTTTGCATGCTACTCATTTCCTGATTGAATACTACAAGTATTCAAATTAGTTATAAATGAGTTGCCTTAGGTAAGTTCTAAATAAGTTACCTACAACTTGTTTATAGGAATTATTTGGGCCAAATTTCCTTCACTTTTAAGTAGATACCATAATAAATCCTATTTTCACACATCTTGAATTTATAGAAGTAGTACTGTTGACCTAAAACAATAAAAATAACAGTTATTTTACAGAAAAAATAATATATATATTTTTTCAAGAACAGCAAAGAATTGCAATTTGGAATATGCAATCTATGGAAAACCAAAGACAATTTTGGAGAACAAAGGAGAGTCATTCTTTTTAGAGGAGAAAGGGAGGTTGGAAGTGACTGTTGTAAGCAAAAGAGTCCACTGGAGGAAACAGAGATTGAAGTGTAGTGGCTTTATATTGACTGATATGTGAGAGCCTCTCATTGACTGGGCTATTGATAGGAAAAAAAAAAAAAAAAAATCTTCTTTCCTCCTGTGAGGTGGTAAAGTAGTAACCTTTCTCCTGTTAGAGAGACAAAGTTACCTCTCTTTCTATACCTAAAACAATTGATATCAAGTGGTAGGACAAGAGATCTCCCCCTTTTTTTGACTATTTTTTTAATTGGGATGCAGTTGCTTTCAATGTTTGTTAGTTTCTGCAATACAGTGAAGTGAATCAGTTATAAATATACAGTATCACCCCTTTAGGACCTCTCTCCCGCCCTACCTTCCCATCCCACCCATCTAGGCCATCGCAGACCACGGAGCTGAGCCCCCTGTGCTAAGCAGCAGGTTCCCTCTAGCTAGCTGCTCTAGTCAGGGCAGTGCGCATACACCAATCCCAATCTCCCAACTCATTACCCACCACACTGTCCACACACCCATTCCCTACATCTGCGTCTCAATTCCTGCCCTGCAAATAGGTTCATCTGTACCATTTTTCTAGATTCTATACACATGCATTATTTGTTTGTTTTTCTCTTTCTGACTTATTTCACTCTGTATGATAGACCTTAGGTCCTTCCACATCTCTATGAATGACCCAATTTTGTTCCTTTTTATGACCATGTAAAATTCCATTATGTGTATGTACCATGTCTTTTACCCACTCACCTGTCAATGGCCATTTAAGTTGCTTTCATGTTCTCATGACTGTAAATAGTACTGCACTGAACATCATGATGCATGTGTTTTTTTGAATTATGGTTTTTCTCAGGATATATGCCCAGTAGTGGATTTGCTGGTCATATGATAATTCTCTTTTTAGTTTCTGAAGGAACTTCAATACTGTTCTCCATAACGGCTGTATCAATTTACATTCCCATCAATAGTGCAAGAGGGTTTCCTTTTCTCCACACCCTCCACATCATTTATCTTTGTAGATTTTTTGATGATGGGCATTCTGACTCCATTTTAAAAGAGGTTTCTGTTGCTAATTTTCAGTGTGTAAACTCTTGAAAATTTGGGGCTTAGTGTTCTATTTTATAGAAAATACAAAAAAACGTTTATGTATCTCGTAACTATTTAAAGCAAAAAACAAAACAAAACCGTATGTGTGTATGATAAAGACAAGGTGATCTATGTTAAAAGAGTCCAAAGGTCTGAAATTTAATCTACTTTTTTTGTTGTCTTCTAACATAGTCTGCAAAGGGGCCTGGAAAACTTGTAATGCTCCAGGAATATAATTTAAAAGACCTCTGAGATTTCTTATAACTTCATTTATTCATTTATTTTTGGCTATGCTGAGTCTCTGTTGCAGTGTGGGCTTTTTTCTGGTTGTGGCAAGGATTAGCTACTCTGTAGTTGTGGTGTCTGGGCTTCTCATTGCAGTGATTCTCTTGTTTCAGAGAACAGGCACTAGGGAACTCAGGCTTCAGCAGTTGCGATTTCGAGGCTCTAGAGCACAGGCTCAATAGCTGTGAAGCACAGGCCTAGTGGCTGCATGGCATGTGAAACTTTCCTGGACTAAGGATTGAACCCATGTCTCCCATATTGGCAGGCAGGTAGGTTCTTTACCACTGAGCTACCTGGGAAGCCTAACCATTGGGATTGAAAATAGGAATATCCTGAAAACTTTTTTAATTTCTGTAAAATGTTTTCAAAGTTTGGAAACATTAATAATTTTATTTCCTTGGATACTTTATAGGATCATAAGAGAAAGAAAGTATGTGATGAGTTGAGAAAGCAAAGACTAAGACAAATGAATTTTCTTTTTAAATAGAGTAGCTAGTTTTAATAAATAAACAACTGAGTTTGAAAACTGCCATACTAGTGCTCATAATTATTAGGTATGTAATGAGGATGAAGACTTCTGCATTAGTAAATGTGAATTATAGGCAGATATAGAGATATGGCTCTACTACCATGCCATAACATATCCATCCTGTGGCCATAGGGGTACCACATTTAAAGACAGTAGAACTCTCCTGCACACACTGATATCTGTGGAGCTGTAAATTGACTACAGTGTCATGGCTCATGATCCAACTGGAGAGTTTAGGAATTTGTTTCCAGTGCTTAAGTGGTCTGGCCCAATCCTCTGTGGCCCAAGCTGTTTGGAGACCCCAGCCTGGAAGGAGGCAGTTCTGGAGAATTATTATTAATGTTAATATAGCTATTGCCTGCAAAATCTTAAAGGCTGATTTTGTATACTTCATCCTACACAAGCCTTACAAAAGCCCTATGACATCATAAGCAGCCTCAGGGGCTGCTGTCATCCCCATTTTACAGAACACATGCTTCTGTTAAATCGATCACTGCAGGGTTGACCAGACTAGCAACTTCATTAGTTACTCTGCCTGTGGCTCCTGCACCCCAGCTCCTGAGGCAAGGTAGGGTCCTCCTCCAAAAACCTGAAGAAAAAAAAAAAAAAGGCAATTCCAGGCATAAGTATATTAAAAGTGCATTTTTCACAAGGCTGAAAAGAACCCACAACAAAAACCAACCCAGAGACCTCAAGATTTCTATTTCTGTTTCCAGCTTTCTTTCTCTTGGCTGTCTTCTTGGTTCCAGACCTTAAGCTGTCAAGTAAATCTGGAAAATTTGGAAAGTAGAGGACAGTGATGAAACTGGAGATAAGTTTTAAAATTTTTTAAAAGTTAAATTCTAATTCATTTTGACAAATTTTAAAAAATTGAAATAAATTGAAGTTCATATCTAGTTCTCAGCCATGATTTTATTGTATTCACTTAAGGAGAAAAAATTCATAAATTGATAAAAGATGTTCATAGTCCTGCTAATTGACATATATGAAAATGAAAGTGTTGCCTGTTCCAATTCATAATCTTCCTAATGACACATATGAAAGTGAAAGTGTTACTTGCTCAGTTGTGTCAGACTCTTTGAGACTCCATAACCCTCCAGGCTTCTCTGTCCATGGAATTATCCAGGCAAGAATACTGGAGTGGGTTGCTATGTCCTTCTCCAGGGGTTCTTTCCAACCCAAGGATTGAACCCAGGTCTCCCACATTGCAGGCAGATTCTTTACCATTTGAGCTACTTGGAAAGTCCAATGACATATATAGTAACTCTTCAACTTGTTTTCTGAATAAAATTAATGATGTGAAAGTTTTATAAAGTGTTTTAAGGAATAACATATTTGTCATAACTCACATCCATTTGTCCTTTTCTTTGATCACAACTCAGCCCAATATTTGGTAATAAATCAGTTATTATGAGACCTGGAATATTGTCAAAGACTTTCTCTGCATCTATGGAGATAAACATATGGTTTTTATTTTTCAATTTGTTAATGTGGTATATTACATTGATTGACTTGCAGATATTGAAGAATTGTTGCATCCCAGGGATAAAGCCCACTTGGTCATGATGTATGATCTTTTTAATATGTTGTTGGATTCTGTTTGTTAGAATTTTGTTAAGGATTTTTGCATTTGTGTTCATCGGTGATATTGGCCTGCAGTTTTCTTTTTTTGTGATGTCTTTGTCAGGTTTTGGTATTAGGGTGGTGGTGGCCTGATAGAATGAGTTTGGAAGTTTACCTTTCTCTGCAATTTTCTGGAAGAGTTTGAGTAGGATAGGTGTTAGTTCTCTAAATTTTTGGTGGAATTCAGCTGTGAAGCCATCTGGTCCTGGGCTTTTGTTTGTTGGAAGATTTCTGATTGCAGTTTCAATTTCCGTGCTTGTGATGTTAAGATTTTCTATTTCTTCCTGGTTCAATTTTGGAAAGTTGTGCTTTTCTAAGAATTTGTCCATTTCTTCCAAGTTGTCCATTTTATTTGCATATAGTTGCTGATAATAATCTCTTATGATCCTTTGTATTTCTGTGTTGTCTGTTGTGATCTCTCCATTTTCATTTCTAATTTTGTTGATTTTTCTCCCTTTGTTTCTTGATGAGTCTGGCTAATGGTTTGTCAATTTTATTTAGCTTCTCAAAGAACCAGCTTTTGGCTTTGTTGATTTTTGCTATGGTCTCTTTTGTTTCTTTTGCATTTATTTCTGCCCTAATTTTTAAGATTTCTTTCCTTCTACTAACCCTGGGGTTCGTAATTTCTTCCTTTTCAAGTTGCTTTAGGTGTAGAGTTGGTTATTTATTTGACTTTTTTCTTGTTTCTTGACGTAAGCCTGTATTGCTATGAACCTTCCCCTTAGCACTGCTTCTACAGTGTCCCATAGGTTTTGGGTTGTTGTGTTTTTATTTTCATTCATTTCTATGCATATTTTGATTTCTTCTACGATTTGTCGGTTATTCAGCAGCATGTTGTTCAGCCTCCATATGTTGGAATTTTTAGTGGTTTTCCTCCTGTAATTGACATCTTATCTTACTGCATTGTCGTCTGAAAAGATGCTTGGAATGATTTCAGTTTCTTTTTTGAATTTACCAAGGCTAGATTTATGACCCAGGATGTAATCTATCCTGGAGAAGTTTTTGTGTGTGCTTGAGAAAAAGGTGAAATTCATTGTTTCAGGGTGAAATATCCTATAGATATTAATTAGGTTTAACTGGTCTATAGTATCATTTAAAGTTTGTGTTTCCTTGTTCATTTTCTGTTTAGTTGATCTATCCATAGGTGTGAGTGGGGTATTAAAGTCTCCCACTATTATTGTGTTATTGTTAATTTCCCCTTTCATACTTGTTAGCATTTGTCTTGCATATTATGGAGCTCCTATGTGAGGTGCATATATATTTATGACTGTTATATCTTCTTCTCAGATTGCTCCTTTGATCATTATGTAAAATATCCATTTATCATAAAAACCCTCCAGAAAACAGGAATAGAAGGAACATACCTCAACATCAGTTCAGTTCAGTTCAGTTCAGTCACTCAGTCATGTCTGACTCTTTGCGACCCCATGAATTGCAGCACGCCAGGCCTCCCTGTCCATCACCATCTCCCAGAGTTCATTCAGAGTCACGTCCATTGAATCTATGATGCCATCCAGCCATCTCATCCTCTGTCGTCCCCTTCTCCTCCTGCCCCCAATCCCTCGCACCATCAGAGTCTTTTCCAATGAGTCAACTCTTCGCATGAGGTGGCCAAAGTACTGGAGTTTCAGCTTTAGCATCAGTCCTTCCAAAGAAATCCCAGGGTTGATCTCCTTCAGAATGGACTGGTTGGACCTCCTTGCAGTCCAAGGGACTCTAAAGAGTCTTCTCCAACACTACAGTTCAAAAGCATCAATTCTTCAGTTCTCAGCCTTTTTCACAGTCCGACTCTCACATCCATACATGACCACAGGAAAAACCATAGCCTTGACTAAACGGATCTTAGTCGGCAAAGTAATGTCTCTGCTTTTGAATATACTATCTAGGTTGGTCACAACTTTTCTTCCATGGAGTGAGTGTCTTTTAATTTCATGGTAAAAGCTAAATATGACAAACCCTCAGCAAACATTATCCTCAATGATGAAAAATTGAAAGCATTTCCCCTAAAGTCAAGAACAAGACAAGGGTGCACACTCTCACCACTACTATTCAACATAGTTTTGGAAGTTTTGGCCACAGCAATCAGAGCAGAAAAAGAAATAAAAGGAATCCAAATTGGAAAAGAAGAAGTAAAACTCTCACTGTTTGCAGATGATGTGATCCTCTACATAGAAAACCCTAAAGACTCCACCAGAAAATTACTAGAGCTAATCAATAATATAGTAAAGTTGCAGGATATAAAATCAACACACAGAAATCCCTTGCATTCCTATACACTAACAATGAGAAAACAGAAAGAGAAATTAAAGAAACAAACAATTACATTCACCATTGCAATGAAAAGAATAAAATACTTAGGAATATATCTACCTAAAGAAATTAAAGACATATATAGAAAACTATAAAACACTGGTTAAAGAAATCAAAGAGGACACTAACAGATGGAGAAATATACCATGTTCATGGACTGAAAGAATCAATATAGTGAAAATGAATGTACTACCCAAAGCAATCTACAGATTCAATGCAATCCCTATCAAGCTACCAACGGTATTTTTCAGAGAACTAGAACAAATAACAACTTGTATGGAAATACAAAAAACCTCGAATAGCCAAAGCAATCTTGAGAAAGAAGAATGGAACTGGAGGAATCAACCTGCCTGACTTCAGGCTCTACTACAAAGCTACAGTCATCAAGACAGTATGGTACTGGCACAAAGACAGAAATAATAGATCAATGGAACAAAATAAAAAGCCCAGAGATAAATCCATGCACTTATGTACACCTTATCTTTGACAAAGGAGGCAAGAATATACAATGGAGAAAACACAATCTCTTTAACAAGTGGTGTTGGGAAAACTGGTCAACCATTTGTAAAAGTATGAAACTAGAACACTTTCTAACACCATACACAAAAATAAACTCAAAATGGATTAAAGATCTAAATGTAAGACCAGAAACTATCAAACTCCTAGAGGAAAACCTAGGCCAACCACTTTCCGACATAAACCACAGCAGGATCCTCTATGACCCACCTCCCAGAATATTGGAAATAAAAGCAAAAATAAACAAATGGGACCTAATTAAAATTAAAAGCTTCTGCACAACAAAGGAAACTATAAGCAAGGTGAAAAGACAGCCTTCAGAATGGGAGAAAATAATAGCAAATGAAGCAACTGACAAACAACGAATCTCAAAAATATACAAGCAACTCCTGCAGCTCAATTCCAGAAAAATAAAAGACCCAATCAAAAAGTAGGCCAAAGAACTAAACAGACATTTCTGCAAAGAAGACATACGGATGGCTAACAAACACATGAAAAGATGCTCAACATCACTCATTATCAGAGAAATGCAAATCAAAACCACAATAAGGCACCATTTCACGCCAGTCAGAATGGCTGCTATCTAAAAGTCTACAAGTAGTAATGCTGGAGAAGGTGTGGAGAAAAGGGGACCCTCTTATATTGTTGGTGGGAATGCAAACTAGTACAGCCACTATGGAAGATAGTGTGGAGATTCCTTAAAAAATTGTATATAGAACTGCCATACAACCCAGCAATCCCACTGCTAGGCATACACACTGAGGAAACCAAACTGAAAGAGACACATGTACCCCAATGTTCATCGCAGCACTGTTTATAATAGCTAGGATATGGAAGCAACCTAGATGTCCATCAGCAGATAAATGGATAAGAAAGCTGTGGTACATATGCACAATGGAGTATTACTCAGCCATTAAAAGAATACATTTGAATCAGTTCTAATAAGGTAGATGAAACTGTAGCCTATTATACAGAGTGAAGTAAGCCAGAAAGAAAAACACCAGTACGGTATACTAAAACATATATATGGAATTTAGAAAGATGGTATTGATAACCCTGTATGTGAGACAGCAAAAGAGACATATATAGAATAGACTTTTGGACTCTGTGGGAGAGGGTGAGGGCTGGATGATATGGGAGAATGGCATTGAAACATGTAAATTATCACATGTGAAATGAATCGCCAGTCCATGTTCGATGCATGATACAGGGTGCTCAGGCCTGGTGCACTGGGATGACCCAGAGGGATGGGATGGGGAGGAAGGGCGGAGGGGGGTTCAGGATGGGGAACACATGTACACCCATGGTGGATTCAAGTCAATGTATGGCAAAACCAATACAATATTGTAAAGTAAAATAAATAAATAAACAGAGGGAAGAAATAAGAGACTTGGAATAAGTAATCCCTATGGAACAACAGCAAACAATTAAACATTAATTGAAACTCAAATTCTTTACATGAATTATGTCAATAAGCAGTATCCCTCAGTAAATCTATGAATATGTTATCTGTACTTTCAACCTAGAGGTTAAATGATTGTATAATCATATAAATAATAGATCCAAGGTTTGGATTTATGTATAGGCAGGATGACTCTAGAATCCATGATCTTAACCTTTACATTACCTCTTCCTGATAGGATGGGGTGGATAGAGGGTGGTGGAGGCTTGTCTAGTCACTGAATATGAGTTCATTCTCCCTGAGAAGCTTACAGTGACCTGTTAATTGGGTGTCAAGGTCAACCTTGCCCATGTCCCTCAAGTAATCTCATTCTACATTTAACCCATGTGACTTAGATTTCTAAAAACAAATTGTTATTTATGAGTGTGCATGTATGCATATTCACAAATATATTCATTAAATATCATGTATCACATATTATCTCTACCATGTGTTGCATATATGTCTATTTAGATATGTGTGTATCTTTCACATTTGCAGTGTTCATAATACCTTGCTCCTTTAATACTTGTTTGTTTTTTTTTTTAAAGCACAAAGTATTAGTTTTACTCTCATTTGGAAAGTTAAAAAAATTGAAGCATAGTGAAGATATGTGACTTGCCCACCTATTTCCAAGTGACATTGTCAGATGGTTCATTTTCCCTAAAAATATCCACACATACATATCTGCAACACACAAAAATCTGGGGTCTCCCACAATGACTTTCTAATTTTTATAACCAGGGAGTATTAGTTTAGCAAGATTATGTGTGAGCTTAGCCAGTGGACACAGAGAATGCCCTGCCATAAAGCAAAGGTTTGTTTCCTTAGAGCAGGACGAATGCTCTTTCAATTACCTTCTTTTTCAGGAATTAGAGGATGCCGCTAATTGCTTACCAATGTGTATAGGCTAACAACTACCTAATGTATAATAACTGATTATTTCCCCAATGATTAGACTGTAAACCAGCCTTCCTTAAATTTTTCCTTAATCCTTTGCCAAGATATAAATTATTAGAATGCGATTATTTCAAATAAGTAAAATTCACCTTACATATGATAGTAAAATACACTGACAGATCAACTTGGCTGAAACCATAATCTAAAAGTTTCCACTCAATTAAAAAACTAAATATCTGATTCCTGATTCAAAAGAAGAAACATTTGAAATATTTAGAATTCCTGAGATGAGATTCAGAGTCATATCATCATTTCTAGAGATTGATAATAAAGTATTTTAAACCTGCTGCTATCACACTGTAATAGAGTAATTTATAGAGTTAGAATCTGGAGGAAATTAAAGTTTGAAGTTTTCTCTTTTAAAAGTCAAAGTCTATCTCTTCTAACTTTTTGCTCTACAAAGATGTTCCTTTTAAAATATTTCTTATTGAAAGAAACACCTTCTATTAAGTGATATTATTACTTATACCCGTTTCTTTCCACATAAAACAATAAGAACAGACACAGCAATGATTCCAGTCCTCAGGCATCTTCTTTATTTTTTTTTTTATCTTGTCTTTATGTCTTTCCATCTGACCACCTCCCATCCATACTTATGTTGATACTCCACTTTTAACTGTTGATAATCAGTTTTAATATCAAGGGAACACGTATATTTTTTAAATAGATATTTAAAAAAAACCAAATTTGCTGATGTTTTTATTACTGTATTTTTTAAAATCGAAGCAACTTTTCCATGTTCAAAGAAAAAATAGCAAGAATGAACTGCCTGGTAGATAATTGAAAATTAAGGACGTTCTAATTTTGTTTTGTTATTCTAAGAGTTCCTTGTAAAGATGGAGACATTTAAAGTTCAATTTAAAATATACAGTGTTGAGCTTGTGAACAAAATATTTTTCACAACAGCAATTATCCTGCAACTAATTTGCTTTCAGAGCCTCATGCCTTTAGGCTAACACACAATCTAAGTTTGTTTAATCTTAATTAAACTTTTCTCTCAAAATTAACTTGCTCCACTTGCAAATGAAAAATGTTTTCCCTTTGGACTCACACATATGAATTAAAATGCAGGATGCTTTGAACCTCTAAAAAGAAAAATACTTAAGTTTTTATTCTGGAAGCAGATAGCTTAAGTATACAATAATGTCCAACTGTCTGTATTTTTCCTAGAGTAAGATGTTCCTATTAATTAGTGATATCTGAATGGAGACAGCAGAATAGCCTGTTTATAGTTAAGAAGGAAAGATGTGGGTTGTGTGACCAAACCATATTCATTGCATTGATGTTAGTTTGGATTTCTGGTTTAGTTCTCTTATTATAAGTGGCATAACTTTCCTATTGTCAAAACATTGCTAATTGTGAAAGGGGAAAGGGCAGAACAATAAGAGCACAACTATAAGTGCTTAACACCATTGACTGAACCTGAAGATTGTCCTGTTCTTTAGTTTCCTCAGAGCTTCTAGAATTGTATTGGGTGAATCTCTGTTAGAGAACTACTATTCAGCATCAGTTCATATGTCTGACTGTCTCTGTGACTCTTCTAGTATATCTTTGTGCCCCTAAAATTTAACTCAGTAAGATTACAAAGCTGGGATTAATAGTAAATGTTACTTGAATGAACAAATGAATTAATTAGCCTATCCATAAATTTTGTAGAACTTAATAAAACTACATATGTTAATTTTACATCATGGTTTTACAATAATACTCATTATCACTCAAGTTCTATCTCTCCAGATATAGTTTAATGAATGATGATAAAAGGAAGCTAATGATGCTTCTGTGACTTATGGAAGGTATATATTTTTTTAATTCCTGAAAAATAAACTGAACAACCAATAGAATTACTGGGTAAAATTCCAATAATAGGGGAAGAATGTGTATATGTATATATATATACATATATATATATATACACATATATATATATACATATATATATATATAGAGAGCTGAGTTCTCTCGCTGTTCACCTGAAACTATTACAACATTGTTAATCAGCTATACAGTTCAAAATAAAAAGTTAAAAAATTCTGATAATACTTCCAAAAAGATTATAGATTAATTAAATCATTTTAAAATTCATTTGGGCATTTTAAAAGTATATAGGAGTAGGAAAATATATTTAGTTTATATTGTATCAAATATATAAATCTATTTCTCAGATTAATGGTTTGATAGTATCAGGTCTGACTATCCAGAAATATACATGCCTCCCAATTTATTAATTTTTTAAACCATTGTTCAGTAACACTGTGTGTTTGCCTCCATGTAGACCTTGGATGCTTATCAATTTTGTTAAAGAAAGTTTATGTATTTTTTTGCTGTTGTTGATAATTTTTTGTTGTATTGACAGTATGTAAAAGGGAAATTGTTGTTATATATTTTTTGGTAACCAGATATCTTATTATTATTTTTTTCCCAGATATCTCTTTTAAATACTTTAGATATCTAATAGCATGTACAAGTATACAGATTTTTGTTTCCTTCTTTCAAAGAGTGAGGTCTTCTGTCCCTGATTCTGTTGTGTAACATGGGCTAGAAATTTTGAAATAGGTTTAAATAATGAAGTTGAAAGGCAACATTTTTGTCTGTTGCTTGACTTTAATGAAATTGCTCCTATTTTTTCACTGTTAGGTGTCATATTGGATGTGAGCTTGGTTAGAAGCCCTCTAGTATGCTTAAGGTGTATATGTATTCATATCAGTTGAGTCTCTGCTAGGTCCTGTCCAACTGTTTGCAACCCCGTGGACTGCAGCATGCCAGGCTTCCCTGTCCTTCACCAAGTCCTGGAGCTTACTCAAACTCATGTCCATCAAGTCTGTCATGCCATCCAGCCATCTTATCCTCTGTCTTCCCCTTCTCCTCCTGTCTTTACTCAGCATCAAGGTCTTTTCCAATGAGTCAGCTCTTCCCATCAGGTGGCCAAAGTATTGGAGCTTCAGGTTCAGCATCAGTCCTTCCAATGAGTATTCAGGACTATATATGTATTAAGAATTTTTTAAAAATAGAAAATATTACCAAATACTATTTTAAAAGTCAGCTCAAATGGTCAGGCAATTTTTTTTCCCTTAAAGTATGCTGGGATCAATTATGTTACAAGTTAAAATAAAATATTCTTGCATTTTAGTGCAAACTCTTCTTGGAAATGATGAATTCTTTTAATACACTGGGATAATTCAACATGATAGACTTTTTGTTTATCATTTTTGTTTCCATGTTTATAATCATTATTGGCTGGAAGTCTCCTGATGTTGTGTGCTCTCAAATTTTCTTCTTAGTATTATGCTCAGTGTATAAAACACATTGGGAAGCTTCTCTTTTTAATGCTCCAGAGGGCTTATGTATAAAAAAGACATTATTTGGTTTTGAAAGCTGGAAAGAACCAGGCTATAAAACTGCCTAGTCCTGAGGCTATTTTGGGAGGCAATTCTTTTATTACTTTTTTCCAATTTCTTCTCTTGTTGTTCTATTCCATTTTCTACTTCTTGAATATGTTTTAGTTATTTATGTGTTTGAGATTTTCACATTTGTCAGCTCACCATTTTCCCTAGACATTCTCAAAATTAAGAAATGCATCTTGCATTCTGATAGCATCTTTTCTTCTCTCTTCTTTTGTTTTCGCCCCTCATCATCATATAACACAGATATTAAAATTACTGCTTATTCATCACCACTGTTGTCAACAAAAACTAACTTTGGGATCTCTGCCAGCCACTATGCACCATAAGGAAATATTTCAAATCCATAAATCACAAGTATATAGGCCCATCACATATGCATGATAAGATGCTAGCTAAAATGTTATTAATTTAGTCTACACTTGGTGAGTTTTTTGCATATCTGTAAACATCTGCTCATTTCAAAACATTTTAAATTGATCAGATATTTATCATTCTGCATAGGTGTTCCACATAAGAAACAAATTCATTGAAGTACAGCATACCAATGATTAAGGTTTCCAAATATACTTGGAAATTATATTATACAGTAACTGAAATGATTGAAATAATTGTCCCTTAGGAGAAATGAATGCATTTCTTTGAAAACATATAGACAATGAATTTCCTTGTGGTAGAATTTCTCTTTGGTGGTTAAATAAAAATTGAAAGTTGTTAAAGGATTATATTAAAAGATGAATCATCTTTCTTTGGAAGTTTTTCTCTTCTTCTTCCATATACCAGTCCCTGTTCTATGTGCTGAGAATAAATAGAATATAGTATAAATCAAAGCCCCATTTGCAAAGAGTTTAAGGTAGAGGGAAACAGAAAATACCTTCATAAAATGTGTCAAGCAAACTAGCTTAAGGCAACAAAGTGATGGAGTGCAGAAAGATCTTGTTTTTAATCAGGTGGTCAAATGTTTCCAGTGAAGAGACATTTGAGGGCAGGCCTGGATTAAGAGAAGGAGGAAATCATGTACCTATTTGAAGAGAACACTTTCTAGGCAGAAGCAGCAAGACGTTGGTTTGGGGGAAGGTTTCTTGTACTTAAAAATAGCTTGAATGGAGGTCAATGTGTCTGAGGCAGAGTAAGTGAGGACTGGTAGTCAGAAAGCTACTTGGAGTCATTCAGAAAGCTACTTGGAATCATTTTAATGCCAATCTAGGGTTTAAATATATACTTAGGTGCATGCCCAGAGCAGAATCATTTACCTTTTGGATATTTCCCATGTTCAGTTAGGTTCAGTTCAGTCACTCAGTCATGTCTGATTCTTTGCAACCCCATGGACTGCAGCACTCCAGGCCTGCTGTCCATCACCAATACCCAGAGTTTGCTAAAACACAAGTCCATTGAGTCAATGATGCCATCCAGCCATCTCATCCTCTGTCATTCCCTTTTCCTCCTGCCTTCAGTTTTCCCCAGCATCAGGGTCCCTTCCAATGAGTCAGTTCCTCACATCAGGTGGCCAAAGTATTGGAGTTTCAGATTCAGCATCAGTCCTTCCAATGAATAATTAGGAGTGATTTCCTTTAGGATGAGCTGGTTGGATCTCCCTGTAGTCCAAGGGACTCTCAGGAGTCTTCTCCAACACCACAGTTCAAGTATCAATTCTTTGGCACTCAACTTTCTTTATAGTCCAACTCTCATATCCATACATAACTATTGGAAAAACCATAGCTTTGACTAGATGGACCTTTGTTGGCAAAATAATGTCTCTGCTTTTTAATATGCTGTCTAGGTTGGTCCTAACCTTCCTGCCAAGGAGTAAGCATCTTTTAATTTTATGGCTGTGGTCACCATCTGCAGTGATTTTGGAGCCCAGAAAAATAAAGTCTCTCACTGTTTCCACTGTTTCCCCCATCTATTTGCCATGAAGTGATAGGACCAGATGCCATGATCTTCGTTTTCTGAATGCTGAGCTTTAAGCCAACTTTTTCATTCTCCTTTTCACTTTCATCAAGAAGCTCTTTAGTTCTTCTTCACTTTCTGCCATAAGGGTGGTGTCCTCTGCATATCTGAGGTTATTGATGTTTCTCCCGGCAATCTTGATTCCAGCTTGAGCTTCATCCAGCCCAGCATTTCTCATAATGTATTCTGCATGTAAGTTAAATAAGTAGGGTGACAATATACAGCCTTGATGTCCTCCTTTCCCCATTTGGAACCAGTCTGTTGTTCCAAGTCCAGTTCTAACTTTTGCTTCCTGACCCGCAAACAGATTTCTCAAGGGGCAGGTCAGGTCATCTGGTATTTCCCATGTTAATGCAAAGTGATAAAAAATATTTCCTTTCCCTAGAGATAATCTTAGTAGGTGGATCATCATCTGCCAAGGAGATTGGAAATCCGTGAAATAATTCTCTGAATGATGAGACAGTCTCAAACAGCATTTCCTACTCTAAGATCTTATGATGAGATGAACCTTGGGACACTTCACACCTCTAACAAGATTTGATTTACATCTTCAAGAGTTTTGCAAGTGGAAAGAATGTGTTGCACCATCATGTATTGGCATAAAGAGAAACATGTTTGTCTCAGACTCTGGAGACTTTAGTTCAAATTGTGCTTCACATTGGCTGTGGGACATTGGGTGTGACTCTTGTCAACATTACCAGTCTTCTGCTTCCAAAGAAGAACTGGATAAATTTAGATAATTTGGATAATTTGAACTGGATAAATTTAGAATTTTTAGCAACATCAAAATTCCTATATGCAACACAATGCCCATCTGTATTCACCTGTACCCATTTCTTATTCCCTTTTCCTCACAGGATTTGTGTCTCTTGATTGTTCTCCTTATAAACCTGAGAAAAAGCTGATTTCTAAGTGAAAATGAAGTTGCTCAGTCATGTACGACTCTTTGCAACCCCATGGACTGTAGCCCACCAGGCTCCTCTGTCCATGGGATTCTCCAGGCAAGAATACTGGAGTGCGTTGCCATTTCCTTCTCCAGGGGATCTTCCCAACCCAAGGATAGAATCCAGGTCTTCTGCATTGCAGGAAGACCCTTTAACCTCTGAGCCATCAGGGATAATATTTAAAAAATAGTCAACAATTGATACCACTTATCCACTTACTTTCATTTTATTTCAGGTTTATTAAAATTATATGACCTCATTTCCTTATCAAAATAATCCCTTGTCATAGTAGGACAGGTAATTGGTATTACCTTTAATAGAAAAGCAATTCAACATATCAATACTGATGGTTTATTCATCATCACATCAGCTATAATAATAAAACCTGGTTTTTATGTAAGCCTTTTTGTTAATGTCCGGCTCCAGCTGAAGTAGAATAATAGTATTATCCAGCCTTAAATAGTTTCCCCTAGGCATCTCATCAATGATATACGTGAAGTTCTGAATCTAATTTTGTGTCTACCTGGTAAAAGCATGGTAAAATGAGGTCAGGGAAGTATATTCCTCTGATTTCTTCTCTTATTTAACAATGGTTACCTCATCTGATCAGTCCTTCAGAGTTACATTTCTTCAATACTTAAATTTGCTTCTTCCACTAGAGCAGTCTTTGCTCTAGGTTTTGTCCCCTCCAATTTAATATCTTGGTCAGAGAAAACAACATGTGATGATTGTAGAAATAAGTTATGGGAATGAAGAACTATTAATTACAGCATCAAGACATATGCTGTATACTTTATAGTATCAGGGTTCCTCTTCCTCCCAGAGAATAGCATTCTTATTATTTCCTCTCTTAAGCAGGTTCCTTATTCTCCATTAGTGTGGTCGTCAGAGCACTGTCTTTGTCTGATAAAACAAAATCATTCAAGAGCAGATGAAGCTGTAATTACAATCAGAGTTCAAATTGTGGGAGATGAAATAAAATTAAATGTACTAACTTTGTGACATTTTGATTATCTGGAAATTCTCTCAGTCTGAAAGATGACTGTAGGTTCGCATGTTACATTTAAACATAGACACAAGAGGCTCCTTGTAAATCAAACAAAATTGTTCCGGACTGGGTTTTGCATGTATTTGCCATCTCTCCAGTTCTTGTGGAATTCTAGGTTTTGATTAAAGATTTAGTTGTGAATTATGGACATTTCCCCCATTAACTTATGATTTGATAAAATGAAAAAATAATATTCATATATTTTAAAAGTGGAAAAAAAGAAATGCCTGTTTTCTTGGGAGGAAGGGAAGTAGTACAAGTTTCCAGGTTAAAATTTTTGCCTGTTCTTTTTTTTTTTAATGACAAACCTAATAGGAAAGTCCTTCTGCTATACAGGTGACTCTTCAATTAAGATACCATTGTGTTTAGCAATAAATCAACATTCATGGAATCATCGTCACTTTGCTCACATCCTCCAACTCACACAGCAGGATCTTCCTACATTTTTCAAACAGAAATGATACAGCCACCAGTTCAATCACTCCAAGAGCCACCAACAGTATCCACAATTTTTATAAAAGAACACAGCAAAGTCCAATGCAAATTTTCTCCTGCAACTTTTCTTTCAACTTACCTTTAATGAGTGAGTGATAACATGGTCTGGGGAGAAAGAACCAGAAATTTAAAAACTTCCCCTTCTTGGCTGCTCCATAAGAGAATGGGGCAATCATACTAACCTCTTCCTTTCTAATGTTCACAAAAACTTAATACGTTGGTCTAAGAAAGAAATGGAAAATTTTATTCCAGTCAAAAGTGAGGTTTATAATCTGGGCAAAGCATCCCAGAAAGCTCTGAGACCTCTTATGCCTGTTAGAAGTCAAGGAACAGTTATATATGTTTTTTGAGACTTGAGGGCTGACATATTAAATGGTGTATAACTGACATAATCCAGATATATGTGCCATGTGACCCATTTTGGGATCAGGGAGGAATGTTATCTTTAAGGAGTTGTCGTCAGGATGCTAGGAGAATATTGCTCTTTATGTTGAGAAGGTATTCTGCTGATGGGGAAGATCTGGTCAGTACAAAGTGTACACAATGCAGTCGGCCCACAGAGGAGACCAAAGCAAGAGAAGGGTTTTCTTTTTGTTGTTGTTGTTGTTGCTTAAATTTACTTGTCTTGCCACAAAATAAGAATTTTATTTCACACTAATATGATGAATTGTTTCCCACTCAATGATGAAGAATAAAAATTAAGTGTTATTTGGGAAAACAAATTAAAGTGTAATAGCATTATACAACTATTAGGTGAAGTTTAAACTTCTAATCTATACCAGTTCTACCAGATTCTTCTTTAAGTCTTTTTGTAATATGTCTTTTTTTCTGACAGATATACAGCCATAATAAATGTTTTCTACTGAACTCAGAAAAGAAAGTCATACTTACAGGAAGCATTTTTTTTTTCTATTTTACTCTTCATACTTTAAATGATGCTATTTGTTGAGTGTCTGTTGAGAAGTCAGATTTCAGTTTCAGCACAACTAATTGCTCTTTGGACATCTGGGACAAAAACCTAATTTTTCATGGGATCATTTTCCTTATCTTTAAAATGGGAAAATATTTAGTGTCTGCTACATGAACTCCATAGGGAATTTTGGGGAGAAAACAAGCTCTGTGACAGGACTTGAGAGAGAGAGAGTTTGTTGCAGTTATCTGTACGGAAATGAGTGTGAGTCATCTGAAACTCAGAGATGCAATGACAACAATATACGTCATTTATTCAGGGCTTACTCCTTACTGGACTCTATGCTAAGTGCCTTGCATATGTTTCTCGCGATTATTCTATGAGGCAGATATTAAGGCTAAGGAAAGTTAAATAACTTAATGCATGTCATTTCTCAGAACCAAGTCTGTCTCTCTGCAGAGTCCTTTGAATCACTATCATTAGCCTCTTTTAAAACCTTTGCTTGGTCTATTCTCCCAGGTGATCAGAGTTTCATGAGACTTGTGTTCAAGGGTTTGGGGTGGGAGCCTCATTTTTCTCTTTAAATCACCTACCAGAAAATGTGAATAACTAAAGATTTGTTTATGTCTGAAAAGATAAACTGGAAATAAGATGGCTAAAATAAAACAATAGAATGGGAAAGACTAAGGTTCTCTTCAAGAAAATTAGAGATATCAAGGGAACATTTCATGCAAAGATGGGCACAATAAAGGACAGAAATGGTATAGACCTAACAGAAGCAGTATATATTAAGAACAGGTGGCAAGAATACTCGAATAACTATACAAAAAAGAGCTTCATGACCCAGATGATCACAATGGTGTGATCACTCACCTAGAGCCAGACATCTTGGAATGTGAAGTCAAGTGGGCCTTAGGAAGCATCACTACAAACAAAGCTAGTGGAGGTGATGGAATTCCAGTAGAGCTATTTCAAATCCTGAAAGATGATGCTGTGAAAGTGCTACACTCAATATGCCAGCAAATTTGGAAAACTCAGCAGTGGCCACAGGACTGGAAAAGGTCAGTTTTCATCCCAATCCAAAAGAAAGGCAATGACAAAGAATGCTCAAACTACTACACAATTGCACTCATCTCTCACACTAGTAAAGTAATGTTCAAAATTCTCCAAGCCAGGCTTCAGCAATACATGAACCATGAACTTCCAGATGTTCAAACCGATTTTAGAAAAGGCAGAGGAACCAGAGATCAAATTGCCAACATTCACTGGATCATCAAAAAAGCAAGAGTTCCAGAAAACCATCTACTTCTGCTTTATTGACTATGCCTTTGACTGTGTGGATCACAACAAACTGGAAAAATCTTCAAGAGATGGAAATTCCAGACCACCTGATCTGCGTCTTGAGAAACCTGTATGAAGGTCAGGAAGCAACAGTTACAACTGGACATGGAACAACAAACTTGTTCCAGATAGGAAAAGGAGTACATCAAGGCTGCTTATTTAACTTATATGCAGAGTACATCATGAGAAATGCTGGACTGGAAGAAGCACAAGCTGGAATCAAGATTGCTGGGAGAAATATCAATAACCTCAGATATGCAGATGACACCACCCATACAGCAAAAAGTGAAGAAGAACTAAAGAGCCTCTTGATGAAAGTGAAAGAGGAGAATGAAAAAGTTGGCTTAAAGTTCAACCTTCAGAAAACTAAGATCATGACATCTGGTCCTATCACTTCATGGCAAATAGATTGGGAAACAGTGGAAACTGTGACAGACTTTATTTCTGCGGGCTCCAAAATCACTGCAGATGGTGACCAAAGCATCTTTTTATGATATTAAAAGATGCTTACTCCTTGGCAGGAAAGTTATGACCAAACTAGACAGTGTATTAAAAAGCAGAGACATTACTTTGCCAACAAAGGTCCATCTAGTCAAAGCTATAGTATTTCCAGTAGTCATGTATGGATATGAGAGTTGACTATAAAGAAAGCTGAGCACTGAAGAATTGATGCTATTGAACTGTGGTGTTGGAGAAGACTTGAGAGTCCCTTGATCTGCAACAAGATCCAACCAGTCCATCCTAAAGGGGATCATCATAAAGGAGTCCTGAGTGTTCATTGAGAGGACTGATGTTAAAGGCGAAACTCCAATACTTTGGCCAACTGATGCAGAGAACTGACTCATTTGAAAAGATTCTAATGCTGGGAAAGATTGAAGGCAGGAGGAGAAGGGGACGACAGAGGAGGAAATGATTGAATGGCATCACCAACTCAATGGACATGAGTTTGGGTATACTCTGGGAGTTGGTGATGGACAGGGGGGCCTGGTGTGCTGCAGTCCATGGGGTCACAAAGAATCAGACACTACTGAGTGACTAAACTGAACTGAAACTATATTTCACCTTTAAAATGAGTAAGATTGGGAGCAGAGTGGTTTTAGGTATTTGGTCAAAGCTGCTGCTACTTATAGAGCTTGCAGAAATAGTTACAAGATACAGCACTTTTAAAAATGGAAGGAGAAATAAACAGTTGTGCATTCTCAGGGACAAAGTAATTTTTGCTATAATACACAGTTATCTTTTTAAATATAAATTTATTTATTTTAATTGGATGCTAATTACTTTACAATATTGTATTGGTTTTATTTAAGTTAATGTTTTACACATTGATCAAAAAAACATTTATTGAATATAATTTCAAAATCTTACATATTTGTTTTTCATGATGAAAAGGCAATATCCTATGTTGGATTGAAGATGTAGGCAACTGTTTTTTAACCTAACTTAGTGAGTGAAGAATTTGACTTCTCTTCTTTCATTAAGGGAAACAAAGAAGGCTTTGAGAGTTGTAATGTTTTAGAATTTTGTAACTGACTCGATGAATGGTGCTTAATTGATTTAAGGTCTATACTACCCATAGTTAGGCTACAGGGTTACAACAGACAATACCCTGAGAACTAAGTGTAAAGCAAAAGGTTTTATCTTCAAGGCTAAGTATTTTACTGCAAAGCCATAGGAGGAGAAGGGTTAGAGTTAATTTTTCTAGGAATGTCTTTTATAAACAAATTATTATTAGAAGTGCTTTGGCTGATAGTTAATCAACTGCTGAATGTATTTTACAACTTAATTCAGATTCTGACAAAAATAAACCAACTCCATTGGACTTCAAATTAATTTTTAATTATGGAGATTTTTGTTCTTGGCTCTTTATTTCCTCTACTACTCTTTATACAACCTCTTAATGAATTATTCTACCACATATTTTCTAGTCTTCCATTATGACACTGAGTCATAGATTCACAAATTTCTAGTAGATGCACTTTCTCTGTATATTCACTTAGTGCCAGAAACTCAAAATGGAAAGCACTGAACTCATTCTACTTCAAACATTTACTTTTCCTCCTGAAAATCTGGTAATATCAACATGGTTCTTCTGAACATATAGAAGCAATGTCAGACAATCACAGTTCCACTAAATTGTCACATATCCACATCCACTTGGTCATAGATTTGTTCATTTCTTCATCTCACAACTAAATTGAGGACATTATGACCTTTCATTACAAACCCTTCTGAGATCAATTTGCCTTAGAAGAGGATCTGACCAAGCTATAGCACTGATCAGATCACTGGTGTGTTAAATCAAAAGACAAGTCACTCCTAGCAACTCCATCTATTTTCTCCTGAGTAATTGTGAAAGTACAATGCAGTCTGTAATTCACTATGAAAAGTGAAATTTTTGTGGTAGTCTTTCAGTTGTATCTGACTTTATGTGACCCCTGGACTGTACTCTCAAGGCTTCTCTGTCCATGGAATTCCCCAGGCAAGAATACTGGAGTTGGTAGCTATTCCCTTCTCAAGGGGATCTTCCACACCTGGGATCAAACCAGGGTCTCCTGCATTGCAGGCTGAGTCTACCATCTAAGATACCAGGGAAGCCCACAGTCCATTATAATCTCAGACTTTTATTATTCAGCTTTCATTCTCATTCTTTCTCTTTCCTTAACATATACTCACTCACCAAGTACAAAAAAGGATGTCTGGGTTCCTTAGCAGCCACAGGAGTAATAATTGATGAAAGTGGTTAGAAGGATGGAACAGATAGAAGTCAACAGAGTTCTGGGTCTCCACCTTGTCTTCAATCAGAACTTCTTCTTATTTATCTAACTTACAAATTGAACTACCATTGATATTTTTGCCTGGAGAAGTGAAGTTTTAAATATCCCTGCCCTTTACACGCATTTGTACTTAATACTTCCAAATGCAATTTGCCTTGTTGTTACTTTGTTGCAATTACTTTCTGTTGCTTTGTTGCTCCAAAATGTTGGTGTGGGTTGATTCTACTCAGAAATTTCTTCCACTCCAATTAAAAAGCATGGTCAGCATCCTTTCAGTCCAGATTCAAGTGCCCCCCACCCTTTTTTTCTAATAAGCTTTCCTGAATTTTTCCCAGTGAACTATGACTTCTTCCCATGCGGAACTTTCAAAGCTCTTTGGATATATCGCCTTCTCTCTTGTATTGGCTTCCCTGATAGCTCAGTTGGTAAGAATCAACCTGCAATGCAGGAGACCCTGGTTCAATTCCTGAGCTGGGAAGATCCACTAAAGAAGGGATAGGCTGCCCACTCCAGTATTCTTGGGCTTCCTTTGGGCTCAGCTAGTAAAGAATCTAGAGAAGGCAATGGCAAGCCACTCCAGCACTCTTGCCTAGAAAATCTCATGGATGGAGGAGCCTGGTAGGCTGCAGTCCATGGGGTCGCTACTAGTCGGATATGACTGAGCGACTTCACTTTAACTTTTCACTTTCATGCATTGGAGAAGGAAATGGCAATCCATTCCAATGTTCTTGCCTGGAGAATCCCAGGGACGGCGGAGCCTGGTGGGCTTCCGTCTATGGGGTCACACAGAGTCAGACACAACTGAAGTGACTTAGCAGCAGCAGCAGCAGTAAAGAATCCACCTGCAATGCTGGAGACCTGGGTTTGATCCCTGCATTGGGAAGATCCCCTGGAGAATGGAAAGGCTATCCACTCCAGTATTCTGGCCTAGAGAATTCCATGGACAATATACTCCATGGCGTCACAAAGAGTCAGATATGACTGAGCAACTTTCACTAGCTAGCTTTTGTATTGTAAATTCCTGTATGTTTCATGTTTCTTGAGAGGTGGGTAGGAGCTAATTGAAGGGCAAAGATAAGGTCTTAATTTGTTTTCAGTTTCCCAGTAGATTTATCATAGAACATTGAACCTGGTATCCACTCAAATTTATTGGCTGAACAGATAACAGAAAGAATGTGAAAACGTTAGCACATATTTGTCAAGGGAGCCACAGAAATTCATTTCCTAAGAATATTTATTTCATCATGTGATATAGACCCTTAAGCAATTTATGAATAGTTATGTTTGGAGAATCAATAGAGTTTCTATGAAAAGTAAAAAAAGTGTTAGTCACTCTGTCATGTCTGACTCTTTGCAACCCTATGGACTATATAGCCTACTAGGCTCCTCTGTCCATGGAATTCTCCATGCAAGAATACTAGAATGGTTAACCATTCCCTTCTCCAGAAGATCTTCCCAACCCAAGGATCAAACCCAGATCTCCTTCATTGCAGGCAGATTCTTTACCATCTGAGTTACCAGGGAAGGTGTTCTTTTTTTAAAAAAATACATTGTTTCATTTATAAAGAAAAAAGTTACAAAAAATAGGTGTGTGCATTAATATCTTATATAATATTCAAAATTAAGACAATAAAACTTAACACAGAGTAAATAAGAGACTTTTTTTAGAGGGTTACATTTTCTGTTAGTAATTTATTGTATATAAAATAGAAAACTGGAATTATTTATTGCGGAAGTCAGCATTTTCTTCTAATTATCCAGTTTCTTTATTAGAGTAGAGTAGTTGTTTTTTTCCATCTAATCTGCTGGTTCTGGCAGCGTATGGCTTCCACCTTGAATGAATCAGCATATCCTCCAAGTGTTCTGTGGAACTGTTCCTTCCTTTTGACATTCTTGTACAATTCTTGTTACTTTATGCTTTAATCAATTCACTCTGGCCAAAAGTGCAATTACAATTAATCAATGTTCATATCGACAGAAACAGAACAATAATGAGAAACTGCTGATCAGTGATAAACATGTTTGGGCCACATTTTATAAATAGCTTGCAGTAAAGGAAAGGCTGGTCTTATTGACTAACTCATAAATGACTTCCAATCTGTTTTCGAGCCTTAACCAGGCAAGAGTATCTCAGAAGGAACAGTGGGGTGGTTATGTTTCTAGTGAGAAAAGCAAAACTTATCATTGAGACTGTGAGTGGAAGAGGAGGGCAGGTGGAGTCTGAGGAATGAGTATAGGGATAAATCGAGGTTTTTGCAGCAATAAGACAAGGGTATTTTACTCAGATTTGTAATTTCAAAACCATCCTCTGGATATGGCCCTGCAGATGGGCCTCAATTATTCCCCAGATAGTTGGCCTTTTGTATTAACTGGTTAACTTACTCATCCCACTTGTTCATAAAGTCAGAGTAGTTTTGCATTTGCAAATGTTGCTTAATGTATTCTTCTTCCTTCTTCCTACATATCAAATCCAATGAAAGTGTTAATTTGCAGCAATATGTATTCTCTGTTTACCTAAGAGTTACTAACTGCTTTGTTAATAGTCTATTATGATATACTTGCCTGTTCTATAAACCCTTCACAGTATTTTAAGATCCTCAGCAAGATAGAAATCTACCTAAGGGCAAGAACTAAGTCTCAAAGTTCATTCACATCTTTAGAATTCTCAGAAATATACTAAGCACAAAATCAAACTCAAAATTATTTACTAAGTGATAGGCTTTGTACCTAAGATTGTAAATTCAAGACTATCAGGGCCCAAGTAGGCCAAGTAAAATTAATAGATGTGAGAAAGCAAGTCAACTTTAAAAAAACTTTTGGAAAAAGTTTGCAAGTGAATGGGGGCTTTAGTGAAATGGAGGCTATAAAGCCTATTCTAAAACATTAGAACTCCAACTCTACATTACTAGAAGAAAACTTGGACCCAATATTTCAAAATATACTAGATTTTCCAGAAAATTTATTATCAAAATTCTAGTAGAATATCTTAATTTTAAATTTTGGCAATATGTCAATTTCAGCCAGTCATAAAAATGAATAATTAGATAACCCCTGCTACCAATTATGAATATCCACATATCTGCCATATCTACATGCTACCAATTATGAAAGAAGGAAAGAAAGTGAAGTCACACAGTTGTGTCCAACTGTTTGCAATCCCATGGACTGTAGCCTACCAGACTCCTCTGTCCATGGAATTTTCCAGGCAAGAGTACTGGAGTGGGTTGCCATTTCCTTCTCCAGAGGATCTTCTCAACCCAGGGATTGAACCCAAGTCTTCTGCAGTATAGGCAGACACTTTATCTTCTAAGCCAACTATGAATACATCTTAATACATTGGTACTAGTGGCACAAATGATAAAGAATCTGCCTGCAATGCAGGAGACCTGGTTTGATCCCTCTGTTGGGCAGAACTCCTGGAAAAGGAAATGGTTACTCACTCCAGTATTTTGCCTGGAGAATCCTACGGACTGAGGAGCCTGACAAGCTACACTCCATGGGCTCGCAAAAGAGTCAGACACAACTTAATGTCTAAACAACACACAACAACAATATTAGTGAGTTTAGCTTCTAGAAGATTATATGTCTATCTAGTTGATAACTCAATGGATAAATGTGCCAATTACTTAAGTGAAGCCGGATTAGTCTGTGTACATCCAG
This sequence comes from Capricornis sumatraensis, assembly GCF_032405125.1. NCBI lineage: Eukaryota > Metazoa > Chordata > Mammalia > Artiodactyla > Bovidae > Capricornis > Capricornis sumatraensis. The sequence continues at coordinate 75,658,891 of NC_091077.1, forward strand.
TTTTCATCGTTGTTGTTAAGTCACTATGTACAACTCTTTGTGACCTCATAGACTGCATCATGCCAGGCTCCACTATCTCCCAGAGTTTGCTCAAATTTATCTCCATAGAGTCATTGATGCTATCTAACCATCTCATCCTCTGATGCTCCCTTCTCCTTTTGCTTGAATCTTTACCAGCATCAGTGCCTTCTCCAGTGAGTCTTCTCTTTGTGTCAGGCGGTCAAAGTATTGGAACTTCAGCTTCAGCATCAGTCCTTCCAGTGAATATTCAGGGTGAATTTCCTTTAGGATTGACTGGTTTGATCTCCTTGCTGTCCAAGGGACTCAAGAATCTTCTCCAGCACCACAGTTCAAAAGCATCAATTCTTTGGTGCTCAGCCTTCATTATGGTCCAACTCTCACCTCTGTACATGACTACTGGAAAAACCAGAGCTTTGACTACATGGACCTTTGTTGTCAAAATGATGTCTGGGGAAACATAAAGGCAGAAAGATGACTCTGACTCCCTGCTACCCCAGAGCTTTCCTACTAAGTTATTAAACAAGCAAAAACAAAATAAAACAGCAAAAACTATCACACTGAACAGGACAGAAAAAAAGAAAAGAGATTAAATTGACTCACTGTTAAGCTCCTTATGATTTTATAACTGACTGGAGCTAGTTAAGACTACTAAGTTATTTTAAGCATCCTCAAACACTTCCTTCTTGTTTAAGTATTATTTACTTAGAAATATATGTTTTTAAAGATATAGTTAAAAGGAGTCTAAATGAATAAGTTTGCACTGTATCAAAAGGAACCCATTTGAAAGAATTAGCTGGGAAAAGGCATATCTTTCTCCTAATAAATTGTACCTTTACTATGATATATGCAGTCTGGTGATACACAATATTTACTTTAAATGAAATTCTTTGATGCAATATTGCTTTGATTTATAGGGTGGTTTTTTGATTTAGTAGGAGACGGTTTTAAATCAGATGGGGAGGTTGATTTACTAGAGAAGGTATTTGATTTGATAGATGATGTATCTTCTTCAGTATTCAATAAGTAATGATTCAATAGTAGATGTCTGATTTGGTAAGTGAACTATTAGATTTGATTTTGATCTATTTTCTCAGTAAGAGATACATTTATTTTAATAGTTGATGTATCTATTTTAATGTAAAATGTGTCAAATTTATGACTCCATGTTCTCTTTTTCTGCACTAGTGATTTATGAATTTTACTACTAATATATATGCTTCAATTAAAGGTAATATGGAACATTCATTACATCCAACTGCAGAGTTAAAGTATTCTAAACCTACCTGGATACTTTTCCTCTTTTCTGACAAAATGTTTGTAATTATTAAATGATAAAATACATCTCAGCTCAAGGAAATCCAAACATATCTTGGCAGAAGCAAGGGTGTGAATATATGTATGTTATGTTTTGAAATCAAAGTTAAGTTATATTGTAAATTTAGGTTAGTAAATGTAGAATCTCCCCTTTTTTCCTTTCTCTCAGACAAAAGTGGATACTCAAGTTACTATTCTGTTTCCATCTTTACAAGCAAAGAGTTTGCTGACAGTTTTCTTTTTACTTAGAAATACTGACAAGCCCAAACGTCTACCTTTGTTTGGATTTGTATTCAGGTTTTTTGTTTGTTTGTTTTAGCAGCATGGCTTATTTGTATGAAACTTCAGAGATTGATAAATGAATTTTACTTTAAACTTCAGTCAGTAATTCTACCTGACATGTTTTTGAACCAACATTCATATTTGCTTAAAATGCAAATTGCTAGATCTGTGATTAGAAAAGCTATCTACCATTACCACATAAGCTGAAATATAAAATATGACCAAGATTTGAAAGAAACAAATTACCTGATGTATGCCATCTTAGTGCAGATTTTCCTTTAAGTTTGTTATAAATTTGCTACCTAAGAGGAAGTCTGGCTGGAATGAGTAACATCAAGATAATCAGTCTTATGCTTCTTTTCTTTTTTTTAAGAAAATCAACAAAATTATTTTGCAAAAGTCCTAGAGAATGTATTGTCACCCTCAGTAATATAACCCCAGAGGATTTGAAAACTGATTCTTGGAAGTGATGGTGGGAGGAGTCTTGTTCTTTCTTGCTGTTTTTATGTCTAAAGAATGGGTATGTATATAGCACTTAGATAAATATACAGTGTATCTATGATGTTGACATTTCATTGCTAGATATGGAGACTAGGGACAATGTCAGCAAAGGCTCTTTAGAGGGGCCATGTTGAAAAAAAGTTTGAGAAACACAACTGTGAGTGTGCTCAGTTGTTCAGTCATGCCCGACTCTTTGCAGCCCCATGGAGTACAGCCTGCTAGGCTCCTCTGTCCATGGGAATTTTCCAGGCAAGAATACTGGAGAGGGTTTCCATTTCCTATTCCAGGGGATCTTCCTGACCCAGGGATCAAACTCAGCTCTCATGTCTCTTGCACTGGCAGGTGGATTCTTTACCACTAGTGCCACCTGGGAAGCTCACCACTGTGGTAGGAAATTTATATATATATATATATATATATAAATTTATTTATTTTAATTGGAGGCTAATTACTTTATAATATTGTAGTGGTTTTGCCATACACTGACCTGAATCAGCCATAGGTGTACATGTGTTCCCCATCCTGAACACCCCTCCCAGATCCTTCCTCATCCCATCCCTCAGGGTCATCCCAGTGCACCGGCCCTGAGCACCCTGTCTCATGCATTGAACCTGGACTGGCGATCTGTTTCACATATAGTAATATACATGTTTCAATGTCATTCTCTCAAATCATCCCACCCTCACCTTCTCCCAGAGAGAAGAATATATAAAAATATACTTTTTTACTTTAAAATATTCCGTGATTCCCTATACATTCAAGTAATAGATAATGCCATATAATCTGGGCAAAACATGAGAGTATAAAGAGATTATTGATACTAATGACTGAATAATCTCTTACAGTCTCTATATTTGCTAATGGCATTTCTATATCTTTGGATGGTTAGGTAAAACCTAATGGGAATCTAAAGGGAAGTCACATTAAGCCTAGGACAATCCCTATCTTACAGAAAAGGACATAAAAGTTTGGAGGGTTGAAGAAAATGTTACATGATTACCTGTCAAGGATAAAACAGACAGTATTACTGTATCAGAAGCCAGATTGTAGTAAATGACTGTAAAAATCCCACTCAATTCTTTCTTTAATTTGCATTATTTTATTCTATTTTTATTGAAAATGCAGTCTTTGGTTATGCTGATATGTAGATAGGCACTCTTGCCCCAAATCATACAGTTTTGAAACACAACTACCATTTTAACTCTGTGCTCCTCAATCAAATGAAAAAAAGAAAATTTGCCTGTGCCACACTGCCATGTGGGATCTTACTTCCCCAACCGGGGATCTAACCCATGTGCCCTGCAGTGAAATCCCGGAATCTTAACCAATGGATAATTGGGGAAGTCGCCCTTAGTCCCATTTTAACTGTAATGCTTGCAAACATACAGCTCTGCGCTTTTCTATTCCTTGTGATTCTGTTTCTCTGAAACAGTATCTTTACATAACAACTGTGAAAACATTAGCATTATCTTAAATTTACCGTTCTATACATTATCTCATTTAATTCTCCCAACCATACCATATAATAATCTGTGAAAGAGAAGAACATATGATTCTTATCTCCATATTATGGATGATATCACTGAAGCCTAGAGTAATTAACAACTTATAAATTAGTGGTAGTTAAGGTTCCACAGCTGGTAAGTGAAGAAAATTGAAAAAGAACCCAAGCAACCTGGCTGCCAAGTATCACTGAAGAGTTAGACGGTGAAGCAAACGTGGTTGAGAATAGAAACAGGATATGCAGCCACGTTTCTTCAAAATACACCTCAGTCACTTCTCTCCTCTAGGGCGAAGCATCTGAACCATTGTCTGAACCATTCCTCCAAATGGCAAATTCATTGTCTGGACCTTTCCTCCAAAAGACTCTTAACAAGCCTCCATGGAGACCACATCTCTCCAGAATCTTCCTCCAGCCTCCTGGATCTATCTTTTTCATTAAGTACTTCTAAATCCACATTAATTTATGAGTTATGCTTTGTGATTTGGTTTGTACCATTATGCTCTTCTGTGTACATGCATGCTCAGTCATGTTTGACTCTTTGCGACCCCATGGACTGTAGCCCGCCAGGCTTCTCTGTCCATGAAATTTTCCAGGCCAGAATACTGGAATGGGTTGTCATTTTCTTCTCCAGGGGGTCTTCCTGACCCAGGATTGAATCTGTGTCTCGTGCATCGGCAGGCAGATTCTTTACCACTAGGCCACCTGGGAAGCTAGATGCTCTTCTACCCATATACTAATCTCACCAAGAAGATAAAATTCTGCATTTTTATGTGTCTCTAGAAATTAAAGAAGGAAAAGTGATGGATATTTATTTTTTCAATGTCAAAATAATTCAGGATTTTGCAAGACTTTTTCAATGTCAAATGAATATACCTACAACCCATAAAATACATTAAAAAGCCATAAACATTCATAGCTATTTGAAATAATCTTCAGCATGCCCTAGGCATCCCCACTGTGACAAAGTCTTCAAGAGGTCATCCATCAAATCATACCTATCCAAATCATAGCTCTCCTGATGCTGCTGCTGCTGCTGCTAAGTCGCTTCAGTCGTGTCCGACTCTGTGCGACTCCATAGACAGCCTCCTACCAGGCTCCTCTGTCCCTGGGATTCTCCAGGCAAGAACACTGGAGTGAGTTGCCATGTCCTTTTCCAATGCATGAAAGTGAAGTCGCTCAGTCATGTCCAACTCTTAGCAACCTCATGGACTGCAGCCCACCAGGCTCCTCTGTCCATGGGATTTTCCAGGCAAGAGTACTGGAGTGGGGTGCCATTGCCTTCTCCACCTCCCCTTATAGACCTCCCCTAACCATGCCTCTACCAGGAAACCTACAGTGACTAGCTTTTTAACTTCTTGCTTCTCTGAACTCCTATGGCACTTCAGTTCAGTTCAGCTGCTCAGTTGTGTCTGACTGTTTGTGACCCCATGGACTGCAGCACGCCAGGCATCCCTGTCCATCACCAACTCCCAGAGTTTATTCAAACTCATGTCCATTGAGCCAGTGATGCCATCTAATCATTTCATCCTATGTCATTCCCTTCTTCTCCCATCTTCAATCTTTCCCAGCATCAGGGTCTTTTCAAACAGAATCTAATGCAATTAAATGTCAGCAGACTTCTAGGGTTTTTTATGTATATATTTTTTATTTTTTCTTCCTCTTCTTTAGAGGTTGAATATTTCTCAGGGAAAGATCACTTGCTAAAGGTATGTTAGTTTCACAAATGAAGACAGAATATTTGAAAACATATATTAGGAAATCATTAGGCAAGACACTTTGCAGCTAAATGTCTCCCTATTATTCTCATTGAATATATTCTTAACCATTTTCTAGAAATAAAATAGGGAGATAATGAAAGAAAGCCATGTGAGAAAAGATATATTTGAAAAAGGTATGTTTGAAAAGCAAAAGAGGTAAGATCATTAAAACAAGTAAAGCTGAAAGTCAGGCTAAATTATAATACATACAGTCTTACTATGGTTTTGACATCCTTTCTGCCTTCACTTTTTAATAGTGTGACAATTTATCCAGTTCAGTAGCAGTATTAAAGTGTTGTACCACTGAAATGCAACTATAAATGTGGCCTGAGAGTTGAAGGAATTTTGAATTGTCAGATAGTACATGGATCATTAACCATTTTCAGGAAGAAAGGGTCCAAAAATGGATTTTGACATAAGTAAAGTGAAGAACATGATTCATGCAGTTGTTCTAAAGATTGTATCTGGGTTAAAATACCCAGATAGAATAGAGTTTACAAGTTCATTTTTACAAGCAGAGTCATATTTCTCACAAGGCAGCAACAGTAAAGGGGTGAAGAGACCAAAACACCAGTTTTACATTGCAGTAGATTATTAAAACATGACATTTAACAATTGAAAGTAACTGTAAAGAGGACTGTTCTGTGCTCAATTGTATTCTTCTAAAATTCATAGGTTGAAGCCCTTCTTAGTTCCTCAGATGTGACCAAATTTGAAGAAGAGCCTTTAAAGAGGGAATTAAGTTAAAATGAGGTCATTAGGGTAGGCCCTAATCCAATAATCCGATATGACTGACATCCTTGTAAGATTGGGACACACAGACACCAGGGACTCAGGAGCACAGAGGGACAACTGTGTGAAGAGACAAGGCGAGTGTGGCCATCTGTGAACCAAAGAGAGGGGCCTCAGAGGAAACCAACCCTGCTGACACCACTTTTTGTTGTAAACATACCCATTCTGTGAGGAGAGTCTGTGTTTTTTCTATGAGGGAGGAGAGAGAGAGAGAGAGAGAGTGTGTGTGTGTGTGTGTATGAATGTGTGGTTTTGGTGTGTGCTTGTGGGGAAAGACATTATGGCAACCCTAGCAGACTAACACATTGATTTAGAAAAAATTATTTTCCCCAAGCCTGTTCTAAATATTAAATCTGAATTTTCTAAGTATGAGTCTGCTAATATCAAATTATTTTATATTTAAGTGATGCTTTATGATCTGAATGTTTGTATTCCCCTACAGTTCATGTTCTGGAATTTTAACACCCAAGATAATGGTATTAAAAGGTAGGGCTTCTGGGTAGTGACAGATCATGAGGGTGGGGCCCTCATAAATATAGTTAGTTCCCTTACAAAACAGGCCTCCAAGAGAGATCTGTCACCCTTTTCACCTTGTGTGGACACAGTGAAAAGATGTTCAGGAGCCAGAAGATGAGCTCTCACCAGACATAGAGTGTGCTGGAACCTTGACCTTGGGCTTCCCAACCTCCAGGACTGTAAGACATAGATCTCTGTTGTTTTTAAGTTACCCAGTATATGGTAGCTTGTTATAGCATCTAAAAGTAAAAACAAACAATTGTGTGATTTTGGGGTACAATTAAAAATTCAGTTTTATATATGTCTTCATTTTTCAAATATTTGACTTGAAATTAATTTAACCTGTGTCATTTAAATAATTTTCTACTCATGTTACATCCTCATAATAACAGGAATGATTGAAATGCAATGAAGCAGTAAAGTTGCAAAGTATTGTATGAGGCTATGAAATTTTAAGTTTTCTTAACAAAAAAGGAATCATTTTTATGTGGAAGTAGAGCTCTGGATTAAGAGTGGAAATTATTTTATTATTAAGAAGATTTCCTTTTCTTCCTGAATCTGTTCTTTCATTAATAATCAAATGATTGTGTAAGCTTATCTGTAATATTCTAAAGTAGAATGTGTAAGAAAGTACATTTCTTTATTTACCTTTTCCAAAATTCTTCAGCTGTTCTGAAAACAGGACAACAATCAAGATAATTATAAAATGATAATAACTAACATTGATTATATACATCACATATACTGTGAATAGTTAGGTAATAGTTAGGTACTGTTATTTGCATTTTACATATAAGATAACTGAGACACAGAGAAATTAATTCACCCAAGATGTCAACTTACAAGAAAGGATTTGACCATAAATAATCAGACTCCAGAGTCCAACCTCTTAGATTTTATGCTTTATTGAATAAAACTTAAAATAATTTTATTTAAATTTTTATAAAGCAATTGAAATAATTTATTTGTTCAGAGACTTCAGATACTGTGATTCAAACTCACCCGTTGCAATCTTAGAAACAGCACATTGTAAAATCCAGATTTGGTTGGTCAGCATATAAAGCTAAAACAAGCACATAATTAAGGCCCCCTCTATAAATTATATTTATGATAAATATTTAGTATTCTTCTTTTCATGTTCTTTCATCTCATTTCTATCCAATTGAAACCATTCTTCTCATATTCATTAGCTCAAAGTAGAAAATTTTGCCCCTTCTCCAGCTCATACACACTAAGTCTCAAGTTTGTTGATGTTGTTTTCACTTTATGCTAATTTCATTGGTTTCTCTCTTTCTTGCCTTAAGTTTTGAAACTCTATTTTCTGACTACTTTCTCTGAGGTTCAGAGTCAGTCTTTCCATGTTTGTGAGATTTCAGTCATAAGGCAACGTTTTCCTCTCTGGCTCCTCAGTCAGCCTGTATTAACTATCACTTCCTTCCTTTTATAACATTTGCAATTTAGCTTAAACATTGATAATCCTCTCCCCCAGCTTCATGTAAGAAGCTTGTCTCAAATTACCCAGATTCTGCTATTTACCACAAGTTATGAAATTCCTGGGTACTGGGATTTTAAACTGTGAAATTTACATTCCAAGGTGCTTAAAAGATACCCAATAAATGTCTGGTAAAAACATATTGTTCTATATTCTGAAAGTATGACTTGGGTATAGATTTTTCTAGAAAATAGGATTGCTTCTTTATGTGAGTATCCCTTCATTAGGACATGTTTATTTCATATTTCATACTTTTAAAAATCTATTAAAAGCTGTCATATTCTTAATCCACATATGACCTTCTGAACTTTTGGGGGCTGATACTGTCATTGTGTCATTAATGTGCATTTTATTTATCAACTTTCTCTTTAAAACATTTTGACTATTATTTAGGGTATATAAAATAATTGACCACTGTCCTCAAAGAACTTCAGTTAAAATAGAACATTTGTATTAATGTTGAGGTCATTTCTTGCTCTGTGGTAATAAGAAAAGTATTCATTTACAGAAAACTCAATAGTTCTCACAAAATCAATTTCTGTTATTTTAAAGCAGATGTCTTCTTAATGCATACTAGAAACTTTTTTAGTGTTCTTAACATAATTAGAAGCCTGGTAGATTGCAACACTACTTTGCAATGATTGGCCCTGCATCTGTCTGCCTTATGAAGGAAAAAAATTTTCTACTATTACTGGCCTGGTAGTGTCAGTCATGATGGAAAAACCAACATGTTGCAAAACAATAACAACAACAAAAAAAACAATATGACATGGTCTAAATCTTAGCCACTTACTCTCTTCTTTCATTCATTCAACATATGTTTTTTTGAGGCAGGCCTACTATGTGCCAGTTATAAAAGTTTAAGGAAGTTTGGGCTGCTAGGTTGATGAACAAAGCAAATGTCTGCCCTCTTGGTGCTGACATTTTGAAAAGAGAAGAGAGATAATAAAAAATGAACATAATGTATGGTCTGTCAAGAGGTGATAAGGGCTATCAAAAAATTTTTTTAAATAAAGCAGTTATAAATCTATTAATTTTAAAAATAAACCAGAATGATAAGGAGATAGTATGGGGGACTGGCATTTTGCAAATTTAAATAGTGTAATCAAGATCAGCCTCCATATAGTGAGATATTCGAGTGAAAACTGAAAGGAAGACAAAGAGCCAGTTATGTGGCTATGCTGGGAAAGAGAATGCCAGGCAGAGGAAATGGCCCTTGCAAAGACTCAACAGAGGGAAGAACCCAAATTTTTGAAAAAGAGTAAGGGAGCTACTGTGGCTAAAACACAATGAACCCAGGGAATAGAGGTAGAAAGGTGACTTAGAGAGGTAAGGAGGTGGGGTTGGGGTCGGGCCAGCATGTAGAGCCTTATAGACTGTCCTAAGAAATTGGACAGAATGAAGTAGATGAGCCATTGCAGAGCATTTAGTGGAGCTGCACTCCGTTATGCTTGCCTGGAGAATCCCATGTATAGAGGAGCCTGGTGGGCTACAGTTCATAGCGTCACAGTTGGACATAACTGAGCAACTAAGCACGCACAGACAGTATGATCTTACTTATATTTTTTAAAGTCTGGTTTTGTGATGGACAGACAGATGCTCGTGGTGACAAGCAGAACAACAGGGAAACTAAGAAGATGACTTATGTGAGGTGAGAGATGATGATGAAAATGATGGGGGGGCTAAAGGTCAGATTCTGGAGGGAGGCACACAGGAAGATACACATACATGCACGCACACACACAATAATATTTTTTATATTTTATGAAAATTTTAAATGTAAAGAAGAGTTAGAATAGTACAATAAACATTTATTACCCTAGACCTAAATACTTTGCCATATTTATCTTTGGAAAATATTTAAAAGTGGCAGACATCATAAGTCTTCATCTTCTAATATTTCATCATCTGAAAATCAAAGACTCTATCACTCACATATCTAATATATTTTCAAAGTCTGTGAATGACTTTGAAAATATTCTTTATAAGATATAGTATGTATACGTGTGATTTCAAGTCTGCATTTAATCCAGTTTTATGCACTGAATAATTAACTAAATTAACAGCAGCTAATTTAGAACTTCTGTTTATTTGTTTGCTATTACATTACCTTTAAAAATATAGAATGTTTGTCTTATAGAAAGGCATACCCATTAGACTTCCCTGATTGGTAAGAATGGTATTATTTAACCTTGCCTCTATTTCCTATAAATTGGAAGCAAAATTTAAGTCTAGATTAGATTCATATTGTTGACAAGGAGACTTTATTGGTGCTGTGTGAACTTGATTATGTAACATATCATGAAGCTGTAATATCCAATTATTAGAGAAGCTGGAAGATATGCAATCAGAAGTCACTTGAAACAGTTCTTTGCTCTATGTTGTTATTTTATCAACTTGACATGCAGTCAGATTAGTTTTTTCCATTTGTTTTCTAGTTTTAAGTTTTTTTTTTTAATTTTTTAGTTTTCTTTGAATGCATATGAGTCTCACGGTTGTGAAGTCAACACTGTCCTAATAAGTACACTTAGAAAAGTCTTGCCTCCATCTCTACCTTCCCTGCTCTGTACTCTTCTGCCTCTACAGATTAGGACTGACAACATTTCTGAAGGACCAGAGTGTAAATGGGCTTCCCTGGTGGCTCAGCTGGTTAAGAATCTGCCTGCAATGCAGGAGACCTGGGCTTGATCCCTGGGTTGGGAAGATCCCCTGGAGAAGGGAAAGGCTACCCATCCAGTATTCTTGCCTGGAGAATTCCATGGACTATGTCATCCACAGAGTCCCAAAGAGTTGGACACAACTGAGTGACTTTCATTCACTTCACAGAGTGTAAACACTTTGGGCAATATAGGCCATGTGGTCTATTTAGCAACTACTCAGCTCTGCTTCTGTAATGAGGAAACACCCACACAATATGCAAAATAGCAGGTGAGGCTGTGTTGCAGTAAAACTTTATTTACTAAAGCATGCAGCAGACTGTGTGTGGTCTATGGGCACAGTTTGCTGACCCCTGCCATAGAAGACTATTTTTTAAACTTAGCTTCTACCTTGCTCTTCCTGTGTTTCTTCTTGCATCTTCTTTTTCTTCCTTAAAAATAACAGTATATATATTGTTGTACACTTTGTTAATTTTATTTAAACCACAGAGAGTATGCATATACACACAGAGTCACACACACACACACACGATAGCCACACATGTTATCTTCTTCGTTCTTTCAAAAATCTATATAGTTCTTCATTGCATGGATATATTATGATTTATTAAAGCAAACTTGTATTGGGCATTTGGATTATTTTTCATCTTTTGCTGCTACTGATAACAACTGAGAGACCTTGGCATGATATGTGATGTTCTCTGTTGCGTCCAACTCTGTGACCCTATGGACTGTAGCATGCCAGGCTCCTCTGTCCATGGGATTTCCCAGGCAAGAATACCAGAGCTGCTTGCCATTTCCTACTCCATGAAAGTGAAAGTGAAAGTTTAATCGCTCAGTCATGTCCGACTCTTTGTGACCCCATGGACTGTAGCCTACCAGGCTCCTCTGTCCATGGGATTTTCCAGGCAAGAGTACTAGAGTGGGTTGCCATTTCCTTCTCCAGGGGATCTTCCCAAACCAGGGATAGAACCCTCATGTCTTGTGTCTCCTTCATTGGAAGGCAGATTCTTTACCTCTGAGCCAGATGGGAAGACCATGAAATATGATAAAATATCATAAATGTCTATTTATATCTCTATATCCAGGTATACCCTAGAAGTAGAATGATTGGGTCAAAAAGGACACATGTTTGTAGTTTTGTTCAATATTGCAAAATACCTCTTCATATGGATTCACCACTTTTTACTCTCAATGTCAAATATATGAGCATGGCAATTTTTCTATTGCAACAGACTGTGCTGTCAAGCTTTTGAACTTTTGCCCACATGGTATATGAAAAATATCATACAATTATACTGTAATTGTAATTTTCATTTGTCTTATTATAAGTGAAATTGAACATCTTTTCATACATTGAAGGGCCATTAGCTGTTCTATTTCTGTGAATTGTCTATTCTTTTTATTCTCTTTTTATTGGGTTTCAGGATATATTTTAAAATTAGAGCCAACTGGCCTTCCTAACAGATCAAATGTGGTAAGTGAAAAAAGAGATAAATCAAGTATAACTCTAAGGTCTTTGTATTCGACTGGAAAGATGAGGCCGCTTTAAAGTGGGATGGGGAATGGTGTGATTAGAGTAGGGTCAGATCATCAGGTCAAGAGATTAAGATTTCTGTTTTGGACACTGCTGAGTTAAATCTGTCAATAAGACATCTAGATGGAGAAATGGAGAGGTGTTTGGATATATGAGCCTGGATATGGTAAAGAGGCCTGTCTTAGATATGGAAAACTAGGAATCATTGGAGAAGAGATGCTAATGAATGAAATGAGAACAATGAGGTCACAAAGAAAGTATGGGTAGAGAAGAGAAGAAAAGCAAGGATTCAGTCCTGATTATTTGACAGAATGATAGAAGAGGAAGCTCTAGTAAAATATTGATGGGGAAAAAAAATTAAAAAACAGGAGGATATGGTGCCCTGAATCCAGATAAAGAACTTGTATCAAAGAGAAATGAGTGACCAAGGCTGCTGATAAATCTAAGAAGATAAAGATAGTTAATTCAGCATTGACAAGTTGAAGTTCTGGTCTCTGGGAACTCACTCTGGAGCTTCAATTCAGAGCCTTCTTCCATCACTCCCAGTTTTACCTGGCTAGCTCTTTGTCATGCTTAAAATTTATTTGCACAGTGAAACTTCTGTAGACTATCATACAAGCATATTACCATTATTTTCTCTCTCTGCTCCTAGAATTCTCCCTTACAGAACGCAAAATGTCTCTCTGAAAGCATGTTGTCTTTCTCTTACCCTGTGACAGACACTCTCTGAGGGCAGGAGTCATTCCTATCTTTTTTTGTAGCTGAACTACAAGGTGACTTTGTAGACAGACAGAGCTCAACAAATATTTATTAACTAAGCACTATTATATATATGTGTGTCCATTTGTATACTATCCCCACACATGAGTTATTTAAGCACCCACTCTTATCTTTAGTCATTTAGTACTGTCAGGCCTGTTTTTCATAAATAAATTACCATACATAAATATTCCATTTAATTCTAAATTTTGTACTTTTAAAAATTGAAAATATATGAAGCAGGAAATCTGTATCTCAGGGGTTATGGTATAGTAGAAATACCAACAAATTTGAGTCAGAAACTGAAGCTTTGACTCTATCCCTGTATTTATTAACCTTTTACATCAGTTGAGTCTATTAACTTTCTAAGCTTTGTTTTCCAGTGGCACAAGATGATACATAGTGACATAGAGAAATCTTCTAGGAGGGAAGAGCCAGGAGGCTTCAGAAGAGGCCTCATGGAGAATTGTTCCAGCCAAGAAACTTGCCTTACAGGCTCAGAAAAGTGAAAATGTATATAATGGCTCTTATCATGCCGAAGTGTACACAGACCCTTTATCATTTAGGAAAGGAAATAGCCATCTGGAGTTAGGAGCATTCAAAGTCCTTATGACAGCCCATTTCCTTATTGAAGAAGAAAACTAAATCATTCTCAGAAGTGTCCTTGGGAGATATAATCTTAATCAGACCAAAGAGAGTTCAACAAGTTGAAAGTTTAACATGTCAGGAAAAACATTCTAAATCTTCCACTTCCTACTCAGCACTGGCTTTCCATGGGATCAGCTACCCAAAGCCAGTTAGCTAAAGAAACCCTCCATATTACTGTGTGACCATGTCTGTTATTGTTCTGCAATCATCTTTGCCCTATATTTCCATAGGGCAAAGATGATTGTAGAAACCTCTTAAAACCTCCTTGTGAGTAATACCTTATTTCTATAGTTCTGTGTCCATATCTTCAATCAAGAGGAAAGCTTGCCTCTTATAGGGAGCGTTCGTGTGTCCAGGCTCTTATAGACTCTGTGCTGATACAACTGTGTTTTTACCATATGTTCCTCTATTTGACAGCATGTGTCCATGCTAAGTCATTTCAGTGTGTCTGACTCTTTGTGACCCTGTGGACCGTAGCCTGCCAGGTTCCTCTGTCCATGGGATTCTCCAAGCAAGAATACTGGAGTGGGTCCTCCAGGGGTTTTTCCAGACCCAGGGATCAAACCTGAATATCTTAAGTCTCCTGCATTGGCAGGTGGTTTCCTTACCACTGGCACCACCTGGGAAGCCCCTCTATTTGACTGCTAAGACACTTTAGTTGGGTCTGACTCTGTGCAACCGTACAGTCTGTAGCCTGCCAGGTTCCTCTGTTCAGGAGATTCTCCAGGCAAGAACACTGGAGTGGGTTGCCATTTCCTTTTCCAGGGGAACTTCCCGACCCAGGGATTGAACCCATATCTCTTATGTCTCCTGCATTGACACGTGGGTTCTTTACCACCAGCACCCCCTGGGAAGCCCTATTGGATTCAAATCTGGGCTCCACGTCCCCACCACTTGTGTCATCTATTTGACCATAAGCAATTTGTTTAACTTTCTAAGCCTTATTTTCCTTGCCCATTAAATGATGATAGTAACAATGAACATTTTGTGTTAACTTTTATAAAAACTGAATGTTATTTTTCAAATAAAGCTTATAGTTCAGTTTATGATATCAATTAGACATTCAATAAATATTAGCTTTTTCATTATAAAGAGCAAGTGTATTTCTAAGTTTTGGGGAACACCTCACTTTTTCTCTTCAAGAAATAAATCACATATACAACTATACTCCTTTTCAGAAAAAAGTGTTTTGATCACCATTCCTTGTTTCTTTGGAATCAGCATCCACACTTTGGAGGGACAAGACTTTAAAAAAAACTATTTATTTTTTTTAAAAAACTATTTATTTTTTAGTTGAAGGATAATTGCTTTACATAATTTTGTTGTTTTCTGTCAAACATCAACATGAACCAACCATAGGTATACATATGTCCCCTCCTTGAAATGCCCTCCCCATTCCACCCTTCTCTCACTTGATGTCTCTATGGCTCAAAGGTGGGGTTCAATTCCACCTTCAGTATGGAAAACATGTTGATTCAAACACTACCAAATATGAATCAGGACATACATCACAATGCCCTTGGCTGCAGTGAATAACCGCATAGCTCAGGTACCATTCTACAGTAATAACTTGGGCAAGATGATTCAGTCAAAGTGAAAGTGGGTATGGGAGGATGAGTCTGAAAGTAGAAGTCGAAGGAGAAGTGAGTATTGACTAGCATCTGAACCTTTGGATCAAGCCATGCCTGAAAGTAATTGGACTTTTCAACTTTTCACTTAGATGAACTAACCAGTTTTTTTTTTTTTTTTTTGTCTTTAATTTGTTTGGTTTGGATTTTCTATTACTTATAAACTAAAACTTATTGACTTATATAGCATATGGCACAGAGCTTTTTAAAAAAATTTTTGTAATGTCTGTGTTTATTTTTTTTAAATTGAAATATGGCTGATTTACAATGCTGTGTTTTCGATATTACAGCAAAGTGATTTAGCTATACATATATATATATATATATGTGCTTATGCATATACATATATGTGTGTGCGTGTATATATGGGCTTCCCTGGTGACTCTCTGGCAAAGAATCTGCCTGCAATGCAGGAGTCGTGTGTTTAATCCCTAGGTCAGGAAGATCCCCTGGAGGAGGCATGGCAACTCACTCCTGTATTCTTGCCAGGAAAATCCCAAGGACAGAGGAGCCTGGTGGGCTATACAGTTCGTGGGGTCTCAAAAACTTGGATACAACTGAAGTGACTGAACACACATGCATGTGTGTGTGTGTGTGTGTGTGTATTCTTTTGCATTGTGCTTTATTGCAGGATATTGAATATAGTTCCCTCTGCTAGGCAGTAGGACTTTGTTGTTTATCTATTTTATACATAGTAGTGTGTATCTATTAATCCCAAACTCCTAATTTATCCCCTTATCCACCCCCTTTTTCTCTTTGGTAAACAAAGTTTGTTTTCTATGTCTGTTGGCACAAAGCCTTTTGGAGATTCAACTGAAAGAACTCACAGTCAGTTAACCGGTAAAAATGGAATAAAATACATAACAATGTGACACTTTAGCTACCTGTTTTTGTGTCATCATTATTTTAAAGTAAGAACCTTTACGACCAAAATATTTCTAAATGAAAAGGAACACATGTTACTGTCGCTATTTCTCACAAAGTCACGGTTTAGTCACTGTTTCTCCTCATGGAAGCCTCTAAGGAAGTAAGTTCCAGTTCAGCTGAGAAGCAGTCTCCTGATTGTGGGAGGAGGTGAAGAGGCGGGGCTACATGACCGCGGAGTTCCTGTGGCATCTTCAGTGCTTCCGCCTCCTGGGGTTTATTTGTGTATTTCACATCCTTGAGATAACAGGTAGATAGGTCATGTATACAGCTTTGCAGAATGAGACTCACACTTGACTAAAAGTTCCACTGACTATTTAATGTTTCTTTCATTAAAAAAAAAACAAACAAACTTCAAGAGGAGCTTGTTTCCCTATAGGAAAGAGACAGTGTGTTTATATCTCAATAGATAAGCCTCAGCCAAAATTTCTTTGGTATTATATGACTCAAAAGAATTATTTTGTGTTTTGCAGTAAATCTATATAGAGGTTTCAAATAACAGCAAACAATATCCATAAATACTTAACAGAAATCTCACCCTGGCAAAGACATGGAAAAAATATATGTGTAAATGATATTTTGAGGTATACTTCTTGTCTCTAATATACTACTATATTAGTATAAAAATAGTATATTAAAATGCTATTTAATATTTAAAAGTGACACTTTTTAAAGTTGTGGAATATTTTCTAGTCAATGATATCTTCATTTGTTTGAAAAGAACTATTTAAAGGATCTGTTATGAACATGAGTAATATCATTCCATGGCTTATTTTTACTTTGCTGTATCAATGCCATGTTTACAATTTTTGGACAGAATAATGGTTTTGACTTAACAGCCTTTCCTTAAAGAAAATTAAATAAATATATAAATTAAATATATATGTTTGTGTGTATATATATATATATGTAATCTCATCATTTCTATCAACAAATTTATGACTGTATACTCAGTTATTCAGTTGTGTCCAACTCTTTCTGACCCCGTGGACTGTAGCCAACCAACCTCCTCTGTCCATGGGATTTTCCAGGCAAGAATACTGCAGTGGGTTGCCTTTTCCTACTCCAGGACTGTACATATTAACCAGTTAGGCAAGCTATTTTGTCCAGTTTTGCTTCTATTAAATATTTTTTTACTTAAATATGTTGAAGTTCAAATTTAAAATGTGCCATGATAAATTAGCACATTCAAATAAAACTAGTCTCAAAGAGGTCAGACTAGAGTCAATAAACAAATAGTTAATACTAAAAGTTTTCCAGAGACCACTTAGGGGAATAACTATGTAGGACTGACAGAATAATTTTTGAATGAGAGACCTCTCTCTCTCTCTTTTACTTTTCTAGTTCTTTTTCATCTCTTTTTCCTCCTTGCCACCAAGGTCATTACGCTGAATCTGGTCTTTAGAAAGCATGATAAGAAAGCATGATACATTAGTGCCTCATGCCTCAGCCTTATGTATCTCTGTTTGTATTAACATTTAGTTTTCCCTGTTTTCTTCTCTAAGAAACATGCAAGAAAGCACATGTGATAGCATCTCCAATTAATTACTTCACGTAATTATGTTAATAGCAGAGGATTTTGTTTCTTTAGGAGTTTTTTCTTATTTTAAATATTGTCTACTGGGAGTATTTGTTTTTTGAAAGAGAACTCCTGGAGACTTGAAGACAGTAACATAGATTAAATCATGACTGGTAGGAATTTATGAGTCCTGGGAGAGAGTTATATTATGAAACTTATGGAGAAGAAATCTTTTATAGCATTTCTTAAATTGCCCCAGATAGACAACCTCCCCTCTGTTCACATATAATACAAATCCTAATTCAAAACCAGTAAACTTTTTTGATGGTGTTACTCAGATCATGAAGTCTCCATAATGTAAGAAAAAGAAGAGAAACAAAATAAAGGGAAGAAATAGAATGTGAAGAGATGAGTGATATCTGTCTTGTAGAGGAATTCATGACTCAGATACAAGGTCACTGAGATTTCAAACTGGGTACATTAGTAACAGCACAAGACAAACAAAATGCAAAATGAACATGACAAATTTGATCTATTCCAGGCAGAAACTTACCAACCGAGGGATAGTTACTGTTACATGAAATTATAAATGCTACCATCATACGCTGGAGAAGATAAACAATCTTTTATTCACTTTGATTTTCCATGTCTAAATTTAAACTGGAAAAATGCTTGCCATTTATATGTGTTTAAAGGTTAAATCCTATGACCAAAGTAAAAATCAGCACATAAAATAGAGTTTGATTTAAGCAGTGCTGCTAAACCTCCTCCTTGTCATTCCAACAGAAGTGATTCATTGCTTGGTTGGGAGTTAAGACATTTGATCATTATCAGATTATTTATTTAATTATTTTTTGATTAAACTATTTCTTGCCGTGTGCAAGTCCAGGCTCATTTAAATGAGGTCAAGATCTTAGCTGTTCTTTAGATGTGTTATACAGTTTCTCCCTCAGACACCTTCTCTCCCCTAGGTGCTTACCCTTGGAGAAATTTTTGCACATTCCCCAAGAAAATGGGGGGAGGGACTTACTAAAAAAGTTCGTGAATGAATCAGCAGTTGAATTATCTTTAAATATTTAATAGGCTTCTAACATAGTTTGCTGTGGATCTGTTTGACTATTATCAAT
This sequence comes from Capricornis sumatraensis, assembly GCF_032405125.1. Taxonomy (NCBI): domain Eukaryota; kingdom Metazoa; phylum Chordata; class Mammalia; order Artiodactyla; family Bovidae; genus Capricornis; species Capricornis sumatraensis. Next base: position 75,677,869 of record NC_091077.1, read on the forward strand.
TTTTGGTGGCTAATTTTCTTCATCAAAGAAATGGAGTCTTTGCTGGGCTATGGAACATACACTTAAACTTTCATTGCTGACATTTCCACTGGTGGAATAATCAAAGTAATTATGAGGATTATCCTTGAATATGGCTAAATGGAATCAAAGTTTGTAAAATGGGATTTTTTTGAAAAGTTCAAAATTTTTGAAGCACTTCTCTAAAATGTTTGTTGAGGTCAATCACAGTTAATGAATAGTATCCTAAATATATGTATTATTGAGCAAAGAAGAAAAAGAAACTCAAATAAAATGTTTGGATTTAGGCATTTGTAAAATTATCAACAATAAAAACTTCTTAATATGTTTTTATCATGAAATATATTTAATATGCACACTATACATTAACATACACATTGGAAAAGAGCTTATTGCTGAGAAAGATGAAGGGAGGAGGAGAAGGGGACAACAGAGGATGAGATGGTTGGATGGCATCACTGACTTGATGGACATGAGTTTGAGCAAGCTCCAGGAGTTGGTGATGGACAGGGAAGCCTGGCATGCTGCAGACCACAGGGTCACAAAGAGTTGGACATGACTGAGCAACTGAACTCAACTGATGTCTCTTTCTGACTGGGAATTCTATGGCATTGGTGAAATACCTTGTATTAATTTTGATTCTTATGGTTAAAATGATAGGAACCAAACTCAAGCTAATTTTAAAAGCAACATGTGCAATTTAATGGTGGATACAATCCAGGATAATATTAAGCACACAGCCCAAGAAGAAACATAGGCATGTTGTTTGTTGCCAAGTATATGTGGAATCAGAAGACCAGATGCCATTCTTGTGTCTTCCCAGCTTTTATCTCTGCTCCTCTGTTTCACCACAAAACGGCATTGTCCAAAGGGCAATGTTGGAAAAGAAACCATTCTAGCTAGTTTCAACAGAATCTTTATTAAATAGCTTATGGATTAATGTGGAGGTGGTAAAAAGAGAATCTTGGCTAAATTTCCAGAAGAAACTTCCAAAGGCATGTTGCAGAACTGCACCAGTAAGAGAACAACTGCCTCTATCCTGTCTGGGAAGTTCTGCACAAAAATAGCCATCACCACTACAGATGCTGGCTGAGAACCTTCTGTTTCTGCCTCAATCTGCATTAGCAAACCCCGTGCTTCATTGCATGGTTCATTTCCTTGAAATTGAATTCTGAACTCATGTCTCATCCAAATACACTTGATTAGCAGAATCTAAAGCCCACCTAGAATTCTAGCTGAAAGGAAGCCTAAAAGAAGTAGTTTTAGCCCTTTAGCTTTGGCAGAATGAGAAGGCACTCCAGAAGGAGGTAAATTGAATAGAGGATATTGCATAATCCAAAATCATACTATAGTCAGGAAATATGTCTGGGATACCTTGTGTTTACAGCTTAGAATTTCCACTATTAGAAAGAGATTACTCAGTGTTCTTGCAAGTTTTAAAATTCCCAGGAAAGGATTTCTCTTCTGTTGACATGAGCTTTAGACCGATCAACTCAGGTCAGCAAAAACAGTCACTCTGTACCAAATGCTTATTGCTAATTATGATGACCCTGAGAGGGGCCATCAGTCAGTTCAGTTCAGTTCAGTCCAGTTCAGTCGCTCAGTTGTGTCCTACTCTTTGCGACCCCATGAATCGCAGCATGCCAGGCCTCCCTGTCCATGGTGTGTTGGAAAAGAAGTGCCGAGTCAGCAATCCCCATAGAAATTGTATAATTCCCATAGGAATTATATTCAGATATGTACATGGATATTTAGATAATTGATATTTAGATAATCGTATATCTAAATTTAGATATACTGCAGTTCAGTTCAGTCACTCAGTTGTGTCCGACTCTTTGTGAACCCATGGATTGCAGCATGCCAGGCCTCCCTGCCCATCACCAACTCCCGGAGTACAAACTCATGTCCATTGAGTTGGTGATGCCATTCAACCATTTCATTCTCTGTTGTCTCCTTCTCCTCCTGCCTTCAATCTTTCCCAGCATCAGAGTCTTTTCAAATAAGTCAGTTCTTTGCATCAGGTGGCCAAAGTATTGGAGTTGCAGCTGCAACATCAGTCCTTCCAATGAATATTCAGGACTGATTTCCTTTAGGGTAGACTGGTTAGATCTTGCAGTCCAAGGGACTCTGAAGAGTCTTCTCCAGTAAATGCTAAGTAAATGATAATTGTATAGAAATTTGGAGTTCAGAGGTGATATAAAGGTTATGTAAATATGTGCTGTTGATCCTTCAAGTTGCATAGTTCTCAGACAAGGGTCAGAATATAAGCAAAATGTCATTTGGAGGTCATAACTGACTCTTTTCTATAAGTGGAGAAGAGTGGGAGAAATTTTAGAAAGGAAAACCCGAAGCCAGATTTTACTAATCCCTGAACTACTAGAAAACTCTATGTTCTCTTCTGAGTAATGTATTATTCATGAAGGCTTGAAACACTATTTTTGAAGATGTGTCTATGGGTGGTATAAAAGACAAGCATGGAATAGAACAGATGCAGAAAGATTAGAAAAGAGAATGATGCAACTATTCTACGGATGAACTGATGAAACTGACCCAGGATGCTGGTAAGAATGACAAAGATGAAACAAATACACTGTTTTCATTAAGCTAAGTTCAAAAAGTATAACATTTCTTATTTATTTCACATGTTTTAGAATATAAAGATAAGATAAAGAATATAAAATATTCCACTTAACATAAAGGAATATAAAAACATCAAAACCAAATGTATTTCAAACATAGTTAACCCTCTATATGGTACATATACTTAATAAAATTATACATTTAAGTTTGGAAAAGCATGGAAAATTAGATAGGCCTAATTTTCCAAAGCAAAATTATGCAAGTTAAATTATTGAACAGGAGGAAACAGAGCTTCCAATTAGAGAAGAGGGAAAGCAGAGTCCCTAGAAATCAGTTAGGTAATCAGTATTCCAGCAAAGAAAGCAGGCTTAGAAGATGTGTGAAATGTCATAATTTGTGACTTAAAGTATTTTGCCTGGCAGCAGAAAGAAGATTTGTAATGCTCATGTTTCCTAAGGAGAAAAAAGGCTAAACTAATTAGATACAAAACACATGGAAGTAAATAGCAATGTTCCAAAAATCTTGGCAACTTCTATTCCTTGCTTTCCATTTCTGTGGAAGTGGACTCAGTTCAGAATGATTTTACCCTCACATAAGTTCCCAAGACAATTTATCCTTGCTATTCACCATTCAGTGGTTGTGTGTGTTTTAGGGGGAGCATAGTAGGTGTGAATGGCACCCCACTCCAGTACTCTTGCCTGGAGAATTCCATGGACAGAGGAGCCTCGTAGGCAGACCATGGGGTCTTAAAGAGTCAGAAACGACTGAGCGACTTCACTTTCACTTTTCACGTTCATGCATTGGAGAAGGAAATGACAGCCCACTCCAGTGTTCTTGCCTGGAGAGTCCCAGGGACAGGGGAGCCTGGTGGGCTGCCGTCTATGGGGTCGCACAGAGTCGGACACGACTGAAGTGACTTAGCAGCAGCAGCAGCAGTAGGTGTGAACCAGCGATGGCAGGCAGATAATGATTCTCCTTTCTTGCTTGGCTAACTTACCTGATTAGAGGAATTAAATTGATTCAAGATGAGTTTTAATAGTCATTTTAATTGTGTTTTACCACTTTTGCTTTTCAAACTAAAATATCGGTCTACAGTAAGAGGATTTGTAATGGCCGTCTGTGTTTCTCTGCTTTCTTAGAAAGATGCACATGGGCAATCAATACACATTAATGAAATGGAACGGTTGAGTTGCAGATTTTTCAGATTCAAATTTCACTGGGAGCAAAGGCAACAAAAAATAAAATTTTCTATGTAAGCCTGCCTATGAAGCAGACCTGGTGGTATATTATGTAGAAATCTTTCTAAATTCCTGAGGGTCCAAACTTTGGCTTGTTCACATGTGATTGCTCTTCCAGTTAATTCTATAGATTTGTATCTTTGTCAATCACTTCACTTTGTTGAAAGTTATGCCCTATGCAGGGCTTTCCCTGGTGGCTTGGTAAACTATCCATCTGCGATGCAAGAAACCGCCTACAATGCAGGGGCCATGGGTTTGATCCCTGGATCAGGAAGATCCCCTGGAGAAGGAAATGGCAACCCACTCCTATATTCTTGCCCAGGAAATCTCATGGACAGAGGATCCTGGTGGGCTACAGTTCATGGTGTTGCAAGAGTTGGACACAACTTAACAACTAAACCACCACCACCACTACCACGACTTATCGAAATTTGATTATTTCCAAATTTGAATTATAAGATCTTAACAGTTTTTCCCTAATGTCATGCATGCATTGGAGAAGGAAATGGCAACCCACTCCAGTATTCTTGCCTGGAGAATCCCAGGGACAGAGGAACCTGGTGGGCTGCTGTCTATGGGGTCGCACAGCATCGGACACGACTGAAGCGACTTAGCAGCAGCAGCGGCAATGTCATGATCTTTAAAAGAGTATCTGGAAAAGTAACATGCCTATTTTTTTCTATATTACTCCCTTAAAAAAGATATCTGAGATCTTTTCAATAAAAAAATTATTCATCTTTATCTGAAATGTTAATTAGGGTCTATAAAACAGTAGACCCATATACTTATGATTTGCTACTTTAAAACATTCATTGATGACAAATTGCCTTTTATTTATGCTGAATGATATTCTTTTTCTTTTGTTCCCTCCCCAATAAATTTAGAATTATGATCATGACCTCTAATATTAAATGTAATTCAACAGCAGAAAGGATAATTCTGATTCTTTTCTTTATTTAGCTTGGTTCAGGATATAAATTCAATGAGCCTCTATTTCAGTTGGCCTTGCTTATTCTCAGTGCAACCTTGAAATAAATTTATTGTTTTTCATTTATATTTAAGGTCAGATGAAAGATAAGTTAGGATCTATAGCACTGGCTGTAACAACCAATAAAACATTTCACTGCAGTCTGGGGAATAAACACTTAGTACCTAATCAGAAACAGTATGGAACACAGTGTCTTTCAGAAGTTACCATTTTATACTAACATATCAGCCCTACATAAGAAAATTAGCTTGTATTCTAATCTGTATGGGCTTCCCTTGTGGCTCAGCTGGTAAAGAATATGTCTGCAATGTAGGAGACCTGGGTTTGATTTCTGGGTTGGAAAGATCCCCTGCAGAAGGGAAAGGCTACCCACTCCAATATTCTGGCCTGGAGAATTCCATGGGCTGTATAGTCCCTGGGGTTGCCAAGATTCAGACACAAATGAGTGACTTTCACTTATTTGTACAGCTAAATTTATATGATAAAAGATAATAAAATTACAGTTTAAGAATTCTATTGGTTGGGCTACCTGGTACGTTGAAGAATTGCAGCATTTGAATGAATAATATCCATTAAATGAATACTTATGTTAAAACGGTTTTTACTAATGTAAGGGCCAGTATACTTCTTTTCATTTATACCATGAATATAAATATTTTTAGACCCTAATGTCTAAAATGAGTGAGGCAAAATCAATGGCTAAATACCTCCCAACCAATATTATGTTACTATTAATATGTAGCACGTCAATCACTTAATAAATAATTCAATTGATTTTCTTAAGAAAGTTTCCAATGTTTGAAGTTATATTTTTTTACATATAATTTATTTTTAAAAAGTTCACCAATTTTAGTTGTACAATTTGATACATTTTAACAAATGGATACAATGATATAATTCCTATCAGAGTCATGATGTCATATATTTCTTTATTTTCTTGTTTTTGTTTTATTTTTTTAATTTGACTGCACCAGGTCATAGTTGCACGCGGGATTTTCCTTGGGGTGAGTGGGATCTAGCTCCTTGACTAGGGACCAAACTTGGGCCACCTGCCTCGGGAGTGTAAAGTCCTAACCATTGGACCGCCAGGAAAGTATTGATTCTTATTAATCCCTCCCAAGTTCCCTTGTACTCTTTTGTAGCAGTTACTTCTCTTATTTCCTTCCCTGGCAACTACTTGCCTACTTTCTAGCCCTCAAGAGTTAGTTGTGCATTTCTTAGAATGTCACATATAAATAGAATCAAGCCTATATAGTCTTTTGTTTCTGGCTTCTTTTTAGTCAGCATAATCCTTTTGAAGTTTATGTGTGTTACTATATATTTCATTAGTTTGTTACTTTTTTACCCCTGAGTGTTATTCCATGGCTTGGACATACATTTTCGTTTCAATGTTGAATAGAAGTGATGACTCCGGACTTTCTTGCTTGTTCCTGGTCTTAGCGAAGTGAAGTTGCTTTTGCAACCCCATGGACTGTAGCCTACCAGGCTCCTCCCTCCATGGAATTTTCCAGGGAAGACTACTGCAGTGCGTTGCCATTTCCTTCTCCAGGGGATCTTCCCAACCCAGGGATCAAACCTGGGTCTCCCACGTTGCAGGCAGATGCTTTACCATATGAGCCACCAAGGAAGCCCTTCCTGGTCTTAATTTGTGGCTAACTATAGGCCTGTAGATGTCCTTTCTCAGGTTGAGAAAATCCCCTTCTATTTATACTGTACTGAGGATTTTCATCATGATTGGATGTTGAATTTTGGCAAATATTTTTCATACCGATTGAGATGATCTTAATTTTCTTCTTTGTACTTTTGATGTGGTAAATAACTTTTATTTCCAGATTAAATCCTACTTACATAAGATTTCTTATTCTTTTCTGATACTGCTGGATGCAGTTTGCTAAAATATTTTCGTGGATTTTTATGTCTCTGCTTATGAAGTGTATTTGCAATTTTCTTTTCTTATAACACTTTGATTTTGTAATCTGAGTAATGCTGGCTCCCAGGTTTTAAATTGGAGCAAAACAACTGTTCTCAGAACTTGCTATGTTTCCATTTCCATATTAAGTAAAGTAGAAAGATGTCACCTCCTGTTTCAGATTTTGGAAGAATTGGTGAAAAATTGCTACTACTACTAGTCCCGTGGGAAGGATTTTACCTATAAATTCAGTTTCTTGAGTGAGTAGTTTGTACTTGCAAAGAATTTATCCAAAGCTGTCATATTGTTTTAAAGCTGTTCAGAGTTATCCTCCTAGCATCATTGTCACTTGTCCCTCTGTCCTTCTCTCATTCCTAATACTGGTAATCTGTGCTTTCTCACTCTTTCCTCTTACTACTCAGATTATTGTTTGTCCATGTGTTTCAGGGTGGACCATTTTTTGGTTTTATTGACTTTCTCAGTTGTGCTTCAGTCAGTTCAGTCACTCAGTCGTTTCTGACTCTTTGTGACCCCATGGACTGCAGCACACCAGGCTTCCCTGTCCATCACCAACTCCCAGAGCTTGCTCAAATCCACATCCATCAAGTCAGTGATGCCATCCAACCATCTTAGCCTCTGTCGTCCTCTTCTTCTCATGCTTTAATCTTTCCCAGCATCAGGGTCTTTTCCAATGAGTCAGTGAGTCAGTTGTGCTTACTATTTCACTAAATTTTGCTGTTATTATTTCCTTCCTTCTGCTTGCTGGGTTTAATTCAGTCTTTGCCTGGATTTAATTTGCCCTTAGGTCTTAAGTTTTAAAGTTGGAATCTTAAATCATTAACTGAACCTGTTCATCTGTTCTAATATGTGTTTAATGCTATTCATTTCCCTTCTGCATTGCTTTCACTACACACTACAAATTCTGATATTTCAAAATATTTTCTAACTTTCCTTTTTATTTCTTCTTTGATGCATAAGTTATTTAGAAACTGTTATTTAACTTCTAAATATTTTGGAGATTTTCAAAATATCTTTTTATTATTGAACTCTAATTTAAATAAACTGTAGTCCTAGAACATATTTTCTATGATTTCAATTTTCTTAAATATATTAAGACTTGTCTCATGGCTAAGAATATGTTCTTTCTTGATAAATAGTCTGTGTACACTTGAAAAGAATGTGTATTTTGTTAAATGTCATGGGGAGAAGATGGTTGGTAGCGTTGTTTAAATGTTTCATATATTTACTGCTATCTATCTAGTTTTCTATCAGTTACTTAGAAAAGAGTGTTGAAATTTCCAACTGTAATTCCCAAGAAAGTCAATGAACGTTTCACATTGGATATAACAGATGAAAGAACTGGGTCCTTCAAGATGTATGGCAAAACCAATACAATCTTGTAAAATAAAATAAATAAATAAATAATAAAACCTCCAGAAGGAGGCAACTGCAAAAAAAAAAAAAAAAAAGAATTCAATAGAGTGTTTACTGCATAAATGGAATCCCAGAGTAAAATGCAAAATGTATAAAATGTAAGTATATTAACAGCTAAACAAGATTATTAAATTTTGCTTATTTTTTAACTACAACTTTCTTTTTTAAAAGGCTTTTGTTCATAGATAAGAATAAGAAGACATTAGTAAAAATGACATTTAGGACATTTCTATAAACTTTCAATTTTATTATTTTGTTAACAATGCTTTAATGCACTTTGTATAATAGAATAAAATGTTTTTACTATTAAATTTGTTTCAGTATATTTTGCATGTGTGCCAAGTTGCTTCAGTAGTGTCCAACTCTTTCTGCCTCTGTGGACTGAAGGGCACCAGGCTTCTCTGTCCATGGGATTCTCCAGGCAAGAATACTAGAGTGGGTTGCCATTTCCTTCTCCAGGGGATCTTTCTAATCCAGGTATCAAACTTGCATCTCTTATGTCTCCTGCATTGGCAGACGGGTTCTTTACCCCTAGTGCCAGAGGTAATGATAATTATCTTGATGTGTTCAGAATTACATAGACAAGAAAACAAGAAAAAACCTTTCTGTAAAGTGAAAAGTAGGTTTGAAGAAGGAGAAGCTGGGGGATTTGATAGCTTAAAATTTGCCCACTTCATGAAGAACCATGTAGTCATGCTAAGAGAGATAGATACTACCCTAATAGCAAAGGGAATCATTGAAGGCTTTCAGGGAAGAATGAGTGACGGAATGGCAGACAGAATTTATAAGACCACCATGGCAGAAAGTAGAACATCAAGACAGAGAAAAACAATTAAGCACTTAGAAATTCCTATAATTTTACTGAAAGGCAGTAAACGCCTATGTGGGAAGGGATTGCTGAACTCAGGGAAGGATTTCTGAAGAAATTTCATTTGGGGATCATTTGTAAGTGAATAATTGCAAATGAAATTTCCAATAAATTAGGCTTGATGAAAAAATTCAGTCAAAATTAACCTAAAAAAGACAAGATAATTCATATTAAATAATAGGATGGTGCTCTGTAGGTTTTAAATATATGAAGTTTGAGTTGACTGTGGAACTCCTAAGTAGAATTCAGTGGAAATAGAAATCAAAGGAAACAGTGGAAAACAGCTGCAAATAGGGTTTAGGGTTTAATATTGTATCCTAGTAATAAGTGAAAATTTTTCAAAGAGGTATAAAAATGTTAAAGAGAGTGATCATCACTAGGATTTGGACAAAAATGGAAAGAAATAGTTTAGGCAGAAGACACAAATCTGTACCCAACTTGGTCACACCGTGTGTTTATTTTGTGAGCAGATTAACTGGTTTTATTCAATGAGAAGCAAAATTCTAGCCATTTCATATAATGTTCTTTCTGACTGAGATGAAATAAAATGAAAAGTCCTAGGGCTATATTTCTGGAATCACTTGCAGTTTGAAATGCCTTGGCTTATGTTTTGGGTCAAATTTCAAAGGGCTTCCTTTTTTTGCATTTCTAATTATGGTGCATGATATAATATAATTTTCTCTAAATTAAATCTATTAAGCTTGATATTATAAGCACTCTTCCTGTGCCCTGTCTCCCTCAAAAAAGTCAGTTTTGCAACAAAAGTAGGTATGAACCTGAGGGTTTTGCTTCTTTGAACAGTTGAATGATCTAATTGGATATGCATCATTAAGTTTAAAATTTTATAACTATTGTGGTTTTTCTGCTGAGTGACTTTCTTTTTTCAAGGCTTATTAGAGAATCCAAGCCCATTCTCATATCCTCCTGATTTCCATTGCCACATCAGCTCAGATAAACCATTGTTGAGAATGCTGAAGTCAAGAGCACACTGATTTTTCATAGTAGAAGCAATTTCCTGTTTTCAAAAACTTGTAATGAGATTTTAAAAAATACAAACAAATCTAATATATCCACAGTAGAGACTACAGAGTTGGATAAATGCAGACAAACTGACATTTAAACTGTTGTAACCTTCTCGAACATCCTATTGTTAATTTGCCAGCTCGATTCTCTACTCAGGGAGTGGAGAGGGTCTGGAATAAACACAGAGGCCTCCTAAACTATGTAACCTAAGGTTGAAATGCATACAGAATTTAGTCACTTGAAAAGGGAAGACCCTGTCTTTTAAATATTTTAGTAACTAATTTTTATTTCAAAATGCAAGAAAAAGAAATTTATTCTTTGAATGGGACTAATTTTCTAATATTATGAGTTGTGCTATGAGAATGTTGTTTAGTTGCTAAGTCACGTCCAAAGCTTTGTGACCCCATGGACTGTAGTGTGCCCAGCTCATCTGTCCATGGGATCTCCCAGGTGAGAATACTGGAGTGGGTTGCCATTTCCTTCAGGGGATATTCCTAACCTAGGGATCGAACCTTTGTCTCCTGCATTGGAAGGCAGATTCTTTACCACTGGGCCACTATAGAAGCCCCATGTTCAATTTTTTTCACTCATATGGAAATGCATTTGTTGTTATTTAATTATTGAAAACCTTCTAGTATTTAAAACGTTAAGAAAAAATTTAGGCTTTTTAACTTTGAAGATTTTCTTTTAGAAATTCAGCAGCCTACTCTCTACTAGTAATAACAGAGCTGTAATCATATTAGAGTTGTTGAAACACACCATCCATACTTCGAGTTTATCACGTGCGTTTCAATTAACTGTGAAAGAAAATGAGGAAGCATGTTTCTACTTTGCAATATTTAGCTACTCCTTGTCACCACCACCCCCCAACAACAGTTGTTTCATTTTATTTCCTGTGGGGTCAGCGCACTTGCTGAGGCCTTTGCCACTTACCCACTGGGCTAATGAATTTGTGTCTGTAAGGACCTCTCTTTCCATTCTAATCTATTTATTTCACCTGACCCATCTGCCAGATTAATATTCCCTCAAAAGGCTGGCTTGGATCATTTTATCAGAACAAGGTGGTTTGCCTTTCATGACCTTTGTATCTAGAATCTAGGAGAGATAAATAAACATTCTAAATAAGAGATAAGAGATAAATTGATACAGGACTAAAACAGTGAAGAGATGATTATAGATAGTCAACGAAGAAATGTGTTTCCTTGTGATCTTTTGTCTTTCATTTGAACTTATTGAACTCTTCCTCCAAAAATGAAATTTAAATTCTATTTTATTTAACAAAGTGTTCCAGGAGGCATTTATTACTTAGCAATGATGGTAAAACCTTATTTCATACCACTTGTGCTGCTCTCTAACCCCTTTTCTCTATTCACTAATATACATTTTCATTTAACCACCCATCAGCTTGGAGTCCTCTGAAGAGACCTTATACTTCCACTGCTCCGTGCCTTTGTTCATGGAGTGTGGTTCTGTCACAAGCATTCTACTTCACAATAGCCTGTGCATCTCACAGGGTGACTCAAATGTTTCTATGTGCCCTTGTCTGATATTAGATGGAAATAGTGAATTCATCTTTGTGTGCCTTATTCATCATTATCCGTTTGTGCAAACGGTTTTAAACGAAAAACTAATAAAGATCTAGTAGAACGTCTGACCATCCTTATTTTCTTAATTCAGTAAACATTTACTAACGATTTATCCCATTTCATGATCTACAGTAAATGAAAAATGCTAACAGTTATAGAACTCTTACTTTCTCTAAGGTGTAGTACTCAAATCTTGACAAAAAGCACAATATTTTCATTTACCGCAGTTTTCAAAAGGGAGTGTTACTATCCTCATTGGCAAGATGGAGAAACTAAGGTACATAGAATCTAAAAAGTTCACCAATATCTCTCAACGAGGGACTGGAGGGCACCACTAACTGCGAAGCAATACTGCCTCTCTCTTACACACATCTCATTTTTCATTCCTGAATCTGAAGGAGCAAGGGCTGGTTGAACTATCCGCAAGCTCTAGGGGACAATATAACTTGCCCAAGATCACTAGAGTTTAAGGCACAGCAGAACTGCATAAGAGATTTTTTGAGATCTGTGTTCTGTTCATGACCCTCATTGTCATGATGAGGTCCTTCTTCAGTTAGTGATTTTGACTTTACAATGGTAAGTTTCAGATAAAACAAACAGCAACAACAGCAGCAAAAAAACGGTGCAATTTTGCATGTTTTTTAAAATAATTTTGTCCTGCTGTTATGTTTTCACCCAAGTAAGTGCAGAAAGCATCCTTCTAAGTGTATAAACTTATCCACTGCAGGTCAAGAAAAACCAGCCTCCAATAATTTATACTGTAACATTACAAAAATCTGTGTCCACAGTTCCATTTGTCCAAAGCAACTAACTAGCTTTGTTTGAGCTTTATTATATGTTGTTAAGCTAAATGAAACACAGAAAGCAATGATTTAGTGAGAATCATGGGTTTGCCAGCACTAGTTCAAATTAGACCTGCCAGCTAACCCCTATTTCTCACCTGTGAGTCCAACAAATAAATGATAAATGTTGGCACAATATTTATATTGGTTTTTTTTTTTAATATCCCTCGATTTACAACCCTAGTTGTCCTTGAGAGACTTCATGTGTTTGTTACAGTCTCCTCCGGGGATAATTCATCGAATGGCAACTCGACATCTGTACTCAGGGAAAATTCAGACTCATTCTACTATATTCCATTTCCCAAGAAACATTACTATTCCTTATCGATTGTGTACCGAGGATTAATTATCCTGTCAATTGATGTATTTATGTCCTCGGTGGTTGTATTGGCTCACTGACTTTGAAATGGCCGGGGTGTGTCCTGCAGCTGGACATATTTGTTTTGTAAGCAGTCTCATTGCCGCATGCTGCTGCCCAACAGAAGCAGTGTCTGTATTTCAGGACAACCAATGGAACAGGAAAAGTCTTCATCAGCTGGTTATTTTTAACTCTTCAGGAGAAACTGGGTTCATATGTCTTTCATTAAATTAGCCACTAGTAGTGCACAGTGATTAAAAGCAAAAATATCTAGACTCAATTTCCAACTTTACCAATTATTGGCACTGTGAGTTGTGGGGTGGAGCAGAAATTGCTCACACATTGTGTCTCTGAATGTCCTCAACTTTAGAAACAGGTATTAATAATGTCCACATCACAGATTGCAGAAAGAAGTGAATGAAATAAACCAAATCATCTAACAAGATATTTAGTAAGTGACACTCAAAAATGTAGCCAACATTTTTATGCCATTATTACTGTGTGAAGCTGCAGTTAAGGGAATTCATAAATATATAGTAACTAAATCAGTGATTGTAAGCCTTTCTTTTTATTTTTTAATGATATATCTAGGAGCTGTTAATCTCTGCTTATCTATTTTTATAGTATATCTATTTTCCTTCAGATAGCAGAAGTAAATGAGCACCATTCAAAATATTCCTTCTTGGGCATTTTTTTCCTTCTTAGTACCTGATACATAGACTGTGCTCAAATATTAATAATTGTTAGTTTTACAACTGTCTAAAAGTAGGCCAGTGATTAACCTTGAAATATGATTGTTTCTTTTCCTTCATATCACTTAGTTTCTTTGGATATGAATGAGTGTCATCAAACAAATTTATCTTTCTTTCCAATACAAAAAAACACTGGGATTTATGAACAGCATGATAATGTAATTTGTTATTTCAAACATAGAGAACAATGATTTTTCTTATAGTTAGCTGGCTTTTTTCATGAGAGTGACATCTACTCCATTTATTGTAATTTGCCTATTTAATCATGCAAGTACCATTTAATGACTAAGCGTATTATCATAAAAATATACTTCATTATAAAATCTTTTTAAAACCTGCTATAGGGAAATTAAGAACTATGAGTCAGGTAATCATTTCAGTGTTTCCAGTAGTATTGTTCACCTATATAATAACAAAAATATAACCCACCTTTTCAGTAAAAAGCAATAAGATATCTCATTAAAACAGTATTTTTTACTCTATTTGAGTCTTAAGCATACAGTTTTGAGGCTATGAACTATTGTGACTATGATATCTTATTAGTGTGTTTGAATTTTAATAACTTGGAGTTTTGTGGAGTAAAAGGATAATTTGTATCTGGTTCAACATAGCCAGCTATGGTACAGATAATTAGATCATAGGATCCAAATGTGGAGATTCAGTGTAAGTAAAATTAAAGTAGTTTTTGAGAACAAATCAGTTAAACAAAATGAGATTTGTGCTAAACCTGAGACCTTGAGCTATGGATATTAGAGCAATTACTCTCTACTGTCCTGCTTATGCAATCATCCTGTAATGTAGAAAAACTTAGTACTCTTTCTTACAAGTTATTTTCCTTCAAGGTTAAATTACACATCTGTTCCTTTATAATATATTCATTACAGTACATTTCAAGAAGAAACAATATAGTCTCTAGCAAAACCTTAAAGAAAAAACTCCTTTCATTAAAAAGAATTTGAATAATATACTCAGTAATCTGGAAGAATGTTGACATAGATTTTTCAATGTATGAACAGAGTTTTATAGAAGAAACAACATTTTCAGAAATAATTCTTATCTGCTGAAGAATAAGAAGTATCATGTCTGACTCTGTGTGACCCCAGAGACAGCAGCCCACTAGGCTCCCCCGTCCCTGGGATTCTCCAGGCAAGAACACTGGAGTGCGTTGCCATTTCCCTCTCCAATGTGTGAAAGTGAAGTCGCTCAGTCGTGTCTGACTCTTAGTGACCCCATGGACTGCAGCCTACCAGGCTCCTCCATCCATGGGATTTTCCACGCAAGAGTACTGGAGTGGGGTGCCATTGCCTTCTCCAATATTCTATCTAGGTTTGTCATAACTTTCTTTTCAAAGAGTGTCTTTAATTTCATGGCTGCAGTCACCATCTGCAGTGATTTTGGAGCCCCCCAAAATAAAGTCTGACAGTGTTTCCACTGTTTCCCCATCTATTTGCCATGAAGTGATGGGACCAGATACCATGATCTTAGTTTTCTGAATGTTGAGCTTTAAGCCAACTTTTTCGCTCTCCACTTTCACTTTCTTCAAGAGGGTTTTTAGTTCCTCGTCACTTTCTGCCATAAGGGTGGTGTCATCTGCATATCTGAGGTTATTGATATTTTTCCCGGCAATCTTGATTCCAGCTTGTGCTTCTTCCAGCCCAGCATTTAATGCTAATAAAATAACCCAATGTATTTTCTTAGTACCAACATGCACATAACAGATTTTAGTATTTTGGAAATCATACTGAATTTTATATTTCACACACACACACACATGCACAGACTCACACATACTGTGTTGGATTTTAATTATTTTTCTCTCCATTAAAAGGCTGTTAGTTTGTGCTTTTGTGTGTTTTAGTTGATATTTTATTAGAGTTAAAGGAATGAGGTCATTTGCTGTTTGTTGGTGGTCAGTATCATGTCATAATTTTAGCTATAACCATGGTTATTGGTAATTGTAATGACCAACAAAACTGACATTGGTAATATGAAATAGGTATGGTGCCCAGGGTAAAGCAGTTCTTTTCTGAAATTTTCTCAATAATCCAGATAACTATGTCAAAACGGTTGCCATATTTTTGTACTTAATACAGGCTTGACAGGTAGTTATTGTTTTATAATCTCTATTCTTATTTATTTGTTATTAATTTAAATTTATTTTTTGAAATATAGTTTTGTTAATTTCTACTATACAGGAAAGTGATTCAATTATATGTATATATGGCTTATCAGAGGATAATGAATATAGTTCCCTGTGCTATATGGTAAGATCTTGTTGTTTATCCATTCCATATATAATAGTTTGCATTTGCAAACTCCAAACCCCCAATCCATCTCTCCTACCCCACACCTTGGCACACAAGTCTGTTCTCTATGTCTGTGAGTCTGTTTCTGTTTCACAGATGAGTTCGTTTGTGTAATGTTTTAGAGTCCACATATAAGTGAAATCACGTGGTCCTTCGCTTTCTGACTTACTTCACTTAGTATGATTGTCTCTAGCTCCATCCATGTTGCTCCAAATGGCATAATTTCATTCTTGTCAGTGGTGGAGTGGTATCTCATTGGATAAATGTACCGCATTTCCTGTATCCATTCATCTGTTGATGGACATTTAGCTTGTTTTCAAGACTTGGCTATTGTAAATAGTGCTGCCATGAACTTAGAAGTGCATGTATCTCTTTTGAATTACAGTTTTGTCTGAATATATGCCCAGGAGTGTGACTGTTGGATCGTATGGCAACTCTATTTGTAATTTTTTGAGGACCCTCCATATCCTTTTCCATAGTGGCTACACCAATTTGTATTCCCACCAACAGTGTAGCGGGATTCCTTTTTCTCTGCATCCTCTCCAGCACTTATTCTTTGTAGGCTTTTTAATGATGGCCATTCTGATTGGTGTGAGGTGGTAACTTATTCTAACTTTGATTTGAATTTCTCTAATAATTAGCAGTGTTGAGCATCTTCTATTGGCCATCTGTAGATCTTCTTTGGAGAAATGTCCATTTAGGTATTCCTGATAGGTAGTTATTTTTAGATGATATTAGTCAAATAGAAAAGAATGAACTCAACTTTTACTAATTTTACTTAGGTTTTTTTTTTTCCATTCTATTGAAATGTAACTGACACAGAACACTGTATAAGTTTAGGGTGTATAGGATATTGATTTTATTTATATATATTGTGAATGGATATTTCTTTAAAAAGAAAAGAGTACACATACCAACTAGACTATAGTAGTTCCACACTGCTGCTGCTAAGTCACTTCAGTCGTGTCCGACTCTGTGCGACCCCACAGACAGCAGCCCACCAGACTCCCCCATCCCTGGGATTCTCCAGGCAAGGACACTGAAGTGGATTGCCATTTCCTTCTCCAATGCATGAAAGTGAAAAGTGAAAGTGAAGTCGTTCAGTCGTGTCCGACTCTTCATGACCCCATGGACTGCAGCCAACCAGGTTCCTCTGTCCGTGGGATTTTCCAGGCAAGAGTACTGGAGTGGGGTGCCATTGCCTCCCACACTAATTTTATGTAAAACATCAGTGGGGATAACAACAGAAGCAGAAATATCCAGGTGCAAACTTTTTTCTGTCCTAGCTTAAACTCAATGAGTTGTGCCATTAGATGTTAAACATCAACAGCCTTTACTGAGTAACTACGTGGTGGATAGTATGAAAGATGCTTGTCATACATTGTGGTCTCTGCTTTATGGATGACAGGACTGAGGCTGAGGTGAATAACTTGACCAAGGTCAAACTTAAGCAGTGGAACTCCAGATTGAATCATGATGCAACTCCATTCTGCTTTGAGTCCTTGCTCTCTAGTCAACAGAGCTGGCTTAATTGAAAAGCATCTTCAGGCCAGACCAGTGGAGTCCACCTTAAAAGAGGCCCTACTTGGTTTCAGCCTCTGTTGTGACCATTTTGAAAATCATAATAATTTTGGACAAGTGGCCTTGTGTTTTTACTTTGACTCTAAGAAAGCAATCCTGTTCAACAGCTTTAAGGGATTTCACAGAATAATTCCACCTTAATGATTGCTTATTGAATTATTTTCCTTCTGAAAAAAATCTCCAAGCACACTAAATGTCCTCTCAGATTTGGTTGTGTGTTAGTCAGCTCTCCCTGTTAACTCATTTCCAGGGGACATAACCTCACTCTGACTCTACTAGGAAAAGGCTGCTTTGTTTTAGTATCATGAATGCTTAGGTGCAACTCAAGGGCCACCTTATGAGAAGATTTATTATAAGGTGCTCTCCATCCTCAGGCAGTTTTTTTTTTCTTCAGATTATGACCAGGGCTGTTAATTTAATTGTTTATTTAAATATATATATATATATTTAAATTGCAAATGTCACACACAGTCATCTATTCTAGGTTCCAGCACACTCTTCAGGGATCAGTTGCAAATCAATCCCATGGTTAAAAGAAATGGACCATTTTTGCATCTGACAAAGAATTAATCTCAAAAATACACAAGCAGCTCCTATGGCTCAATTCCAGAAAAATAAATGACCCAATCAAAAACTAGGCCAAATAGATAAAGAGACATTTCTTCAAAGAAGACATACAGATGGCTAACAAACACATGAAAAGATGCTCAACATCATTCATTATCAGAGAAATGCAAATCAAAACCACAGTAAGGTACCATCTCATGCCAGTCAGAATGGCTGCTACCCAAAAGTCTACAAACAATAAATGCTAGAGAGGGTGCAGAGAAAACAGAACCCTCTTACACTGTTGTTGGGAATGCAAACTAGTACAGCCACTATGGAGAACAGGGTAGAGATTCCTTAAAAAACTGGGAATATAGAACTGCCATAGCACCCAGCAATCTCACTGCTGGGCATACACACTGAGGAAACCAGAATTGAAAGAGACACATGTACCCCAATGTTCATTGCAGCACTGTTTACAATAGCCAGGACATGGAAGCAACCTAGATGTCCATCAGCAGACAAATGGATAAGAAAGCTGTGGTACATATACACAATGGAATATTACTCAGCTTTTAAAAAGAAAGCATTTGAATCAGTTCTAATGAGCTGGGTGAAACTGGAGCCTATTATACAGAGTGAAGTAAGTCAGAAAGAAAAACACCAATATAGTATATTAATGGATATATGTGGAATTTAGAAAGATGGTAACGATGACCCTATATGCCAGACAGCAAAAGAGACACAGATGTAAAGAACAAACTTTTGGACTCTATGGGAGAAGGCGAGGGTGGGATGGTTTGAGAGAATAGCGTTGAAACATGTATATTACCATATGTGAAATAGATCACATAACCAGTTTAGGTTTGATGCATGAGACAGGGCGCTCAGGGGTGGTACACTGGAATGACCCTGAGGGATGGGATGGGGAGGGAGGTGGGAGAGGTGTTCAGGATGGGAAATACATATACAATCATGGCTGATTCATGTCAATGTATGGCAAAACTACTACAATATTGTAAAGTAATTAGGTGCCAATTAAAATAAATAAATTTTAAAAATTAAAAAAAGAAATGCACCAATCTAATGCTGTACATGATCTTGCAGTTATTCCTATTATATTATTATTTCCTCTCTCTTTTAACATCTAGAATTATTATATGCTTTGAGTTGCTAAAGGGGCTTTTACGAAAGCAGGACAAATGCATTTATGTTCTATGGAGGCTTCATGCTAATTACTAATCTGACAGGGTGTAATAACAATACAAAAGGATCAGCGAAGAGAAAAAAAATGAGCAGAACATGCAATTATTTTGTGAAAGAATTTCTTTCCTTGAGGGAGAAATCTGCACATTTACCATCTGCAACAATGGAGATGTTGAACTACTTAAGTGAATTACCCCAGCTCTGTACACATGTGTATGGAAGAGGATGAACTTGAAATGACATTAAGTAATTTTGTATTGACAAAATATAAAAATAAGGAATACCAAAAGACATGATTAATATAGTGAACTCGATGATGTATTTGCAAATTTTTCTTCAAATAGCTACAGTAATTTATTTGAGAAATCAAATGTGATGGAAAGTAATATACATTTCCCAGGTTAAAAAAATATATTGTGTAAAGCTTTCATTATTCTTCATAATGCATATGAACTGAACAACTGCACATAAGCTGCAAGGGAAAAGAATTAGTAGATTAATACTCAACTTAAAAATTAGAAAGTTTGTGACTAAGAGTACATTTATTCAAGAAGTTAAATCATCTGGAGAAGGATCCTGACTAACCTTTGTGGTGGTGCTGGTGGTGTTCAGTTGTGTCTCTTTATGACTCCATGGATGCTAGCCCACCAGGCTCCTCTGCCCGTGGAATTTTCCAGGCAAGAGTACTGGAATGGGTTGCCATTTCATTCTCCCGGGGATCTTCCCGACACAGGGATCAAACTCATGTATTTTGCGTCTCCTGCACTGGCAGGCAGATTCTTTACCAGCATGCCCTCTGGGAAGCCTGGCTAACTTTCAAATCCAGTTTTAAGTGACCAAGGAGTTCAAGTGTTTTCATGCAACTTCAGAACTAATATTGAGTACTTGCCTTAATTTCCATTAGTTTCTTTCAAGGACCTTCCAAAAGAAGAGAAAACTAGTTACTCCTCTCTCCTAAAATTATGAAGTAATAGGGGAACAAAAATATTATTTCAAAACCAAAATCTAGTATGTTTATACTCTTAAAAGTAAAGTTTTTTAGACATTTGTCATGCTCAATAATCCAGATGGATATTATTTTAAAATGAGATATTATTTTAAAATGAGAAAGAATGCATCTTTAAAGATATGAGGATATAAACTTATACTAATCTTAATTGGTTTGTGAATTCCAATGACTAGTGATGTCACATACTGCCATCAGCCTAGAGCTCTCACACAGTTGCAAAGAACTGTTCAAAGATTACACTTTACATAGTACAAAAGCTTTTGTACACACATATATAGAAATTGTATGTAAAAATATATATATATATATTTTAGAAAACTGATGAATTTTACCTAGCTAAAAAATTTATGACATTTTGATTGTACTTGTTTGACTTAGTATGAATAGAATGTTAGATTTCTAATTTATATTCACTCAAAACTTTGATATGTTTCCATGTTCTTTGGCATCTAATATTACTGCCAAAGGACTAGAAAGTTAATTACCTTAGTGATTTAAAAAATTTTTTTTGAATGAGTCAGGATTATGCTTTTGGTTGGGCTCAATGCCAGATCAATGATTAAATTAAAAAGGTTGAAGGACAAGGATGTTTAGGGAAAATAAGTGTATTAAGTCACAAATGCTGTTATTGCCTTTAGTTTTTTTCCTGTAATTTGTTTCTTCATTTATGCCTTTCAGGGACTTGGTCATTTAATTCTCAGTGATTTGTTTTTTAATAGAAACAATTATAAATGTAAGTCAAACATTAATGATGTTGAGTAGATTTTTCTGAGTTCTGTTGTGAATGGTCACTTCAGAAAAGTATACTTTCCTTACAGACTGTGTCCCCAGGTGACATCAGTTTGAAAGACGTGTCAGCGATTATCCTCCTCTATTTGTAAACATTTGGAGGAGAGGGAGCCAATCTGTTCATCTAGATTTTTAAAGTGACTCGACAGATCTCTGCTTATTTAGCATATGATGATATGGGAAAGACATGTATTTGTCTTATTTTGTTGATTTCACAGTCAATTAAAAAAAAAAAGGCAAAATACACATGCCCCATTAGGAAGGTTGAGAATGTTTCCCATGTGTAAAGTTTTTTGGAATTGGATTTCTTTTAGTATTCTCTAATGTATTATTCTCCTGTTAATTTACATTTTTATTGAGTGTAAATTATTGAAAGTTATCTCCTAATATGTTTAAAGATAAATTCATTTCCCTTTTTTCTTCCATCTCTCTGGAATATTTAGCATCTTGGTCTAATCACAGGTCTAAATGTGATTCCGATTATAATATTGTTTTTTGAGCAAACTCGTTTAACTTAAGACAATAGATATTTATAGAAGATGTTTATGAATCATCCCCAGCCCAATCATAAAGTGGGAGGAGGTGAAGATCTAATAATCTCATTGCTTGTTGACTTTATGTACCAATCTCTCTTTCCTAGCATTTTCTTATTCCAGCTGAAAAAGAATCCATGGAGTTTCGTATAGGGGAAATGTCATTTCTTTTCTGAATTTATGAATATTGAAGATATAAGCATTAACAGGCACATATAAACTTCTTTGGTCCCCAGACTAATCACTATGGCATCATCCTTAATGCCCTACCTGCTCTAAGTTATAAAGTAAATATGATTACAGTTATAACGTCATAGCTTAAGTCTTTGTGGTCGTGGTGGTTGTTTAGTCACTAAGTCATGTCTGACTCTTGCTACCCTATGGACTATAGCCTGCCAGGCTCCTTTGTCCATGGGATTTCTCAGGTCAAAATACTGGAGTGGGTTGCTATTTCCTTCTCCAGGTGATCTTCCTAATCCATGATTGAACCCATGTCTCCTGCACTGCAGGTGGTTTCTTATATTGTGGTTGGATTCTTTGTCAACTGAGCCACCAGGGAAGTCCCTTTAAGTCTTGTACTACAACTTCTTCCTTGGGTGGTATTTCATACAGATGTTTCACGGAAATTCATAATTATTTTAGTAAGTATAACTCAACATATTTGAATTAAATAATTAAACAATCAATTTAAATAATTTATTAAAAATTATTTAGAATTTTACTAAATTCAAAAATTTTATTAAATAAATGATTTTAAAATTATATTAAATAAATTATTAATAAATAGTTTATTAATTTTAATAAGCAGAACTACTAAAACCTGATAAATAATTTTTCATCAATATAAGCTGTATTCCTGATTAAATTACGTTACTATCATATGCTGAATTTTTTACTCAGAAATTAATTATTGTACATAATCAAAAGTTAACTGATGAAAGTGACGACGTAGAAACTTCGTTATCCTGCTTAGTATAATACCACTTATTTTGTTGTATGTGAATTCATTTGAATAAGAGGATTTCATGTCATAATGAAGGGGAAAAGAACATTTTAGTCAATATCTGATTTTTTGAAAGTTAATGATCTTTTAAAATACAGTGTTGTGTATCTCTGTAGATTATTTCACATATTCTATAGACTTAGAAATTATTCTTTCAGGTTAAAGGGCAAAGACAAAATGTATTTCAGTGAAAAGCAAGCTATTAAAGAAAATTTGTTGTTGTTCAGTTGCTAAGTCATATCCAGCTCTTTGCGACCCCATGGACTGCAGCATGCCAGGTGCTTCTGTCGTCCAATTCATGTATATTGAGTCAGTGATGCTATCTAGATATCTTATCCTCTGTTGCCCACTTCTCCTCCTGCCCTCAATCTTTTCCAGCATCAGAGTCTTCTCCAATGAATCAGCTTTTCGCATTAGGTGAACAAAGTATTGGAGCTTCAGCTTTAGCATCAGTCCTTCCAATGATTATTAATGTTTGATTTCCTTTAGGACTGGTTGGTTTGATCTCCTTGCTGGCCAAGGGATTCTTAAGAGTCTTCTCCAGCACCACAATTCGAAAGCATCAATTTTCAATGCTCTGCCTTCTTCATAGCCCAGTTCTAACATCCATATATGACTACTGAAAAACCCATAGATTTTACTATATGGATCTTTGTTGAGAAAGTGATGTCCCTGCATTTGAATATGCTGTCTAGGTTTGTCCCATAGCTTTCCTTCCTAGGAACAAGTGTCTTTTAATTTGATGACTGCAGTCAATATCTGCATTGATTTTAGAGCCCAAGAAAATAAAATCTTAAAATTATTGGCTGAGAACTTGGTGTTAGTATATTCTGAAAACTTTTGACTCACTGGTCAAAAGAGTCTTTGTTTCTCTTACTTTATTGCCCTATATTACAGAAATGCAGGTAAACTCATACGTGGTAAAGGGCAGGGTCGAATCCTGTGTATATGTTATTTTACAATCATGCAATGATGAATAAACAGCATAATTGTTGATATATAATTTAGTTATCATAGTTTTGATTTTAAATGTAATAGAAGAAAAACTTTTAGAAAAAATAAAATTGACAACAGCTTAGTTTAATATTTGCCATAAAATCTTTCCCTCTCTTTTCGTCCAATCTGTTCTTCACTCTTTTACCAACTCTTCTATATTCTTAACCGCACCTGAGAGCTCATTTCTACTTTATGATTTTCCAGGTACATTTCTCACTAGAAATTAATTCATTACTATCAATTTTTAGATCACAGTTTCAAGAGAAGTTGATAGGTTCCATTCATATTCCTGAATGATGTCACAGAATATGTTATTAGTCAGTCTATATTTGTTTGCTATTTTAAATAGCTCAAATAGTTGAGCTATTTCAAATCCTAAAAGATGATGCTATGAAAGTGCTGCACTCAATATGCCAGCAAATCTGGAAAACTCAGCATTGGCCACAGGACTGGAAAGGGTCAGTTTTCATTCCAATCCCAAAGAAAGGCAATGCCAAAGAATGCTCAAACTACTGCACAATTTCACTCATCTCAAACACTAGTAAAGTAATGCTCAAAATTCTCCAAGCCAGGCTTCAGCAATATGTGAACTGTGAACTTCTAGATGTTCAAGCTGGTTTTAGAAAAGGCAGAGGAACGAGAGATCAAATTGCCAACATCCACTGGATCATGGAAAAGGCAAGAAAGTACCAGAAAAAACATCTATTTCTGCTTTATTGACTATGCCAAAGCCTTTGACTGTGTGGATGGAACACAATAAACTGGAAAATTCTGAAAGAGATGGGAATACCAGACCACCTGACCTGCCTCTTGAGAAACCTGTATGCAGGTCAGGAAGCAACAGTTAGAACTGGACATGGAATAACAGACTGGTTTCAAATAGGAAAAGGAGTACGTCAAGGCTGTATATTGTCACCCTGCTTATTTAACTTCTATGCAGAGTACATCATGAGAAACGCTGGACTGGAAGAAACACAAGCTGGAATCAAGATTGCCAGGAGAAATATCAATAACCTCAGATATGCAGATGACACCACCCTTATGGCAGAAAGTGAAGAGGAGCTAAAAAGCCTCTTGATGAAAGTGAAAGAGGAGAGTGAAAAAGTTGGCTTAAAGCTCAACATTCAGAAAATGAAGATCATGGCATCTGGTCCCATCACTTCATGGGAAATAGATGGGCAAACAGTGGAAACAGTGTCAGAATTTATTTTTGGGGGCTCCAAAATCACTGCAGATGGTGATTGCAGCCATGAAATTAAAAGACACTTACTCCTTAGAAGGAAAGTTAGACCAACCTAGACAGCGTATTGAAAAGCAGAGATATTACTTTGCCAACAAAGGTCCATCTAGTCAAGGCTATGGTTTTTGCAGTAGTCATGTATGGATGTGAGAGTTGGACTTTGAAGAAGACTGAGTGCCAAAGAATTGATGCTTTTGATTGGTGCTGGAGACAACTCTTGAGAGTCCCTTGGACTGCAAGGAGATCCAACCAGTCCATTCTGAAGGACATCAGTCCTGGGTGTTCTTTGGAAGGAATGATGCTAAAGCTGAAACTCCAGTACTTTGGCCACCTCATGCGAGGAGTTGACTCACTGGAAAAGACTCTGATGCTGGGAGGGATTAGGGGCAGGAGGAGAAGGGGATGACAGAGGATGAGATGGCTGGATGGCATCACCAACTCGATGGACGTGAATTTGAGTGTGACATCCTGACCATATGGGGTACTCAAGGGCAAGCTTGCCTGCCAATGGACCAGACCCAGAGGCCGCAACCGGGGCCCTCTTGTCCCTGCTCTCCTCCTGATGCGGACAACTGGCCAGAATACCCTGACCAGTAAGGAACAAGAGGCTTTATTTACTTCTCTCCCCTTCCCTCTCTCTTTCCTCTCCTTAACCCTTCCTATCCTTCCCTCTTTTTCTAGTTCCCCAGTCCTGGACTCAGGAATCTGGTTGAAGGGCCCTCAGCCTGAGCTGAGGATTGGAGACTGATCACCTCTGCTTGGCAGAGAACTCGAATTCTGCTTCTGGTCTGGTCTGATTTCTGGTAGGGCCGAGTTCCAGTCCTCCCTTCTCTGGAGGCTCAGGGAAAAGTCTCATAGCACCTGGGTATCTGTAGGTGGCAGGAGATGTCTGTAAGGCCACTCCTTTCGCTCCCCCTCTCCCGCCTCCTCCCTCTTCTTCTTTCAATCTGGCTTCCTTTCCTTCCTTGAAATCTTTGATGTTAGTACTTGGGTTCTTGTATTTAAGGGATTCCCTGGTGGTGCAGAGGTTAAAGCGTCTGGCTGCAATGTGGGAGACCTGGGTTCAACCCCTGGGTTGGGAAGATCCCCTGGAGAAGGAAATGGCAACCCACTCCAGTATTCTTGCCTGGAGAATCCCATGGACGGAGGAGCTTGGTGGGCTACAGTCCACGGGTTGCAAAGAGTCGGACATGACTGAGCAACTTCACTTTCACTTTTCTGGAGATGGTGATGGACAGGGAGGCCTGGTGTGCTGCGATTCATGGGGTCGCAATGAGTCGGATACGACTGAGTGACTGAACTGAACTGACTGATATTTGTTTGCCTTTGAGTCACTTCTATTCTGAGTTCAGTCAGCTTGAGTTCCATATGGAAGATCATATGCCATAAATTGCTGCCTATAAGTTACCTCTTCAGCAGGTCTATAAGGTCTAGGAGGACACCTAGATAAGCAAACCTGTTAGCTCAGCTAGTAAAGAATCTGCCTACAATGTGGAAGACATGGGTTTGATCCCTGAGTTGGGAAGATCCCCTGGAGAAGGAAAAGGCCACCCACTCCATTATTCTGGCCAGGAGAATTCCAGGTTCTGTGTACTCCATGGAGTTCCAAAGAGTCAGACACAACTGAGTGAAAAAGAGTGGGATGGGCAGGTGAGAGGGGGTGCATACCTTTCTTGATATTTATAATGACGAAGCATAAAATTGATTTGTCATAGTTTAAAATGATAAACTGCTTTCAAAGACTTGTTACTGTTAGGAATGGCAAATGATATACTTTTATTCAGAGCTCAACTTTCATTTGATATTGAGAGAGCTAGCAGTGCCGCACAGGTTGGCTCATTACAAAAAGCTCTCAAAATGAAATCTTTTATCATCCCTGAAAATTCCCTGGGAGCATCTCTGGATGAGGGAACTTGACTATTACCTATGCATTCTTCACTGTCTACCATTTATGTATTAGCTGAATTTCTTTAAGAATTCTTTAAGAGTTTCATTGAAAATTTGAATTAGAGAACATTTTAAAATACAACCACAACAGTTAGTTGTTCTAGTACAATTTTAACTTTTGTGAGTTAGGGGTAGAGATCCGGAAAGGTAATCAACTTGTCAAAGGTCATTTAATCAATTAGAACTAGGAATTCAAATACCTTGATTATTTACATGTTAGTTTTCCTTAAGCCACACTGCTTCTACCCAAAGCTAAATTTTAAAATATTCTGAATAATGAGGTTGTTGTTGTTTAGTTACTAAATTGTGTTTGACCACAACTTCACAGATTGTAGGCTACCAGGCTCCTCTGTCCATAGGATTTTCCAGACAAGAGATAACAGAAAGAAAGCCAAGTGTTTCAAGTGAGTAAATTCAGAAACTAAAAGTAAGTAGCAAAATTTAGAACTGAATCTCCAACCTAGTTAGCCTAGGAGAAGAAGGGAGTATTCTGCAATTCTTTTTTTCAACAGCAAAGCTGAGTTGCAGCATTTGAAATGTCTCTGTCATTCCTAAACCTTAAAATTACCTGTTTAGCTGATCGAATAAAAGACAAAAAGTTAAATAATATTTGTTTGAATACATTATATATGAAAACACTCTGAAAGCTCTTGTATACTATACAAATCTAAATACTCTATTTTAAGTGTAAATGTAGGAATCTAAGAATAATAATGAAAGCTATCTTTTAATACACCTTGCTCAGGGCCATGCATAATAGAAATTAAACTATTAAACTACTTTAATGCATTCTATTATTGAATTCTTATCTTAGCCCTATGAGGTTGTGGGTACTAATATTAACCCCATATTATAGATAAATAACATGACACGTAGAATAAATGAGTAGCTTTGCTAGTAGGAAATTTGCTAAGATTCTGGAATCCAGCTACTGGAACTTCTACAACTACAGGTATTTATGGTCCTTTCTATGGATGACAGTATAAACTTCATGGTTGATTTCTGTTTTGTAATCAGGATGATCTGGGTTCATATTCTGACTCAATGAGTTATAAGGTGAATTACTTCAAAAAAGTTAAATTCTATAAACTTATTTCTCTTCTAATAGAACTATGGTTACACTAACTACATTAGAGATGTAAAAATACTGTGAGAATTAGGGAAGTAATGCATAGGCTTTAATAGTCTATAGTGTTACTGATCATTTGTTCACTTTCTATTATATCATTTTAAAAATTATCATTATCAGGTAAATATAAAACAGGTGGTCACAGTAGTATTTTTCATATGTTTAATCATTCGTGATATTCTATTGACCAGGCTAGGATATTAGAATGTGACAACTGATAGTTTAATTTTTATGTAATTAGGTCTCACATTTTTCTCTTTTAGCTCATCTTTCTTCCTTTACCTCATATTAAAACTTCACAACCATTGAAGAAAGATTCTTTGCAAATGTACTGGGGATATGTTACCCAGTGTTTCATATTCAATATCTAATGTATAATAAAGAAGAAAATAACATATTTTTAAGGTCTCCTAGTTTAATATTTGGTTGAGTTAAAAGTAAATCATATTTTATTGATGGTCATCATTGTCACTATATGCAGAATTATTTTTTGAGTTATATTTTCTATTGGAGTTCTTTCTCATATTCACGTGATAAAACCTTAATGTCCTTTCACAATCACCAAATGTCCTTTCACAATCCCTAAAACAACAGGTTAATTTATAACTTGAAAATCTCTCTCTCTCTCTCCATCTCTCTCATGCCTTAACCACCCAAATAAGGCTTCAATTTACTTTCTAAACCAATTTCTCTCTCTTAATTCCTTAAATGAAACCTTCATGAAACTAGACTGCATGTTGTGTAGCTGTCTTCACAAGAAAAGGAAAAGTTTAGAAGAATTGTAATCTACTCACTTTTATGTAGATAATCAGGATAGTCTAAAATTACAATTGTCTCTTGAAAAATAATTTTGGTTGAATTAAAGACTAAACCATTCATAAACTCAAGCAAAACTGTGTACTCCTATGATTTTAATTCACTTTGTACTAGAAAGTTGATGTTTCATCATGCAAGGTACATCATGATCTGATTATGAGAATCAAATCCTAATGTTCCTTGGGAGAGATGGTCTCTTTAAAATAACACATAGAAGAATGAAAATAACCAAACTAAAAGAGCATTTTGTAGGTCACTTACTAGGTCTCTTGACTCCTTCTCTTAATAACTCTTTGTGACTCCTACAGTCCATGGGGTTACAAAAAGTTGGACACAACTGGGTAACTAACGCATACACACACACGTATGTTTGATGGCAATAGGGCAATATCTCCCATGGTGCCTGGTTAGTGCCTTGCACAAACTTTGTATTCAACAAACAACTGATTTCTAAATTAACAGAGGCAGCTGTTTAGGCTCAGTGTAGAAGATTAAAACCTCTGACCTTTACCTTGTATGTTTAAAAGAGGCAGAAGAAATGTAGATTTTGAATCAAGTGCGCTTTTAGTAATTATTATAGGTGTTACAATTGGTATCTAAATAATACCCCCAAATCAATAAACTTACGAAAAAGCAAAAATAAAGGAAAAAAAGATTTTGACTAAAGAGCTACCTTAATCAGTATAGAAAAAATTAAAAATTATTTGATCTAGAATCCTCATTTTGTTTGTTCATTCTCAAGACCCATTCTATTTTAATCTTTGACTTAGAGTTTCTAAGTTATTTTTCCTTTCATCTCTAGGTAGAGAGGAGAAAAGTGCAAGTGCTGTTTTCAGGCAGAGGAACACACACTTTTTAATATGGGCTGAAAGTGAAAGTGAAGTGAAAGTGAAGTCGCTCAGTCGTGTCCAACTCTTTGCGACCCCGTGGACGGTAGCCTATCAGGCTCTGCGGTCCATGGGATTTTCCAGGCAACAATACTGGAGTGGGCTGCCATTTCCTTCTTCAGGGGATCTTCCCAACCCAGGGATCGAACCCAGTCTCCTGGATTGCAGACTAGCATTTCCAAATTATATATACTCTACCTACTTATATTGTTTGTACCAGATGTCCAGATTTTATATCTGAATAATAAAGAAAACCATGTGTTCTTTGAAAAGCTGAAATTTTCCACCAGCAGAAGGAAATTGAGACCATTAATAACTGCTCCCAACCTACCTGCACATTTCAAATAAACTCACACTCACAGCTAGAATATTCTGTTTCCTCCTGTCACAGGGATTTGCGTATGCTGCTACTTCAGCCTGGATGTTTCTTGCTCAGGACACATCACTCATCTCTCTTTTGTTTAAGTAACATTTATTCATTTTCAACTCCCTTTTCAAATGTCACTTCATCAGAAAAAAACCTCCCTTAGTTTCCTTGAAGCTGGAATCATCTTCCTTTACAATAAATTCTCATAGATGACCATTTCTTTCATTTGAAACCATTATCTCACTAATAAATATGGAAATATTTGCCTGCTCCATTAGACCAGAAGCTAGAAAGGTGACGATAAATCATAGATATTTTTTATTCACAACTGTCAGATAGTGTAATGTAGATAACTTTATTGAATAATAAATTGGAGTAATTTAAGATTCCCATTAATTTGTAAAGTACTGCTATGTCTCAATTTTAATGTGGCATATATTCCATGAAAGTTTTCCATTATTTGGCAATAGAATCAGTATTGATCAATATTTTTTTAATTTGTCCTCACCAGTGATTTCTTAAATAAATTTAGACTCTTCATTTATTTACTTTGGAGTATGTATTACTCTCGGAGAAGACAATGGCCTTCACAAATCACTC
This sequence comes from Capricornis sumatraensis, assembly GCF_032405125.1. NCBI lineage: Eukaryota > Metazoa > Chordata > Mammalia > Artiodactyla > Bovidae > Capricornis > Capricornis sumatraensis. The sequence continues at coordinate 75,708,420 of NC_091077.1, forward strand.
ATTATTGTTCAAATATGTTTTATTTTTTAATCTAGTTCTCAAAATTATCTACATTTTTTGCCCGAAGCTAGCAATAGGACTTCTGCTCCTGCTGTTCTTTACATTCTGTTTTTATTGAGGCCGATCTCTTTAAGAGTCAGCAACTTGTGAACACTATCCTGGCTGTAGTCAGTCACTGAAGATTCTCAGCCTAACTCTTCTCTGTTTAGCCAGGCTCTGCTCATACTTTAACATTTAATTTACATCCCACCTTCTCCCTGACAACCCCAGACTCTGATCATTGCTTTCTACTCCTGAGGTCAATTGTAATTTTAGGCTGCATCATGCAATTTAACACTTTCTTATATAGTGTTTTGTACCACTAGTGACTATTTTACATGTTCAATCTTGGATTCCTCAAATAAAACATCAGTTTACAGAGTTAGGAATTGTGCAAAAACGTTTGTGTATCCAAAGGCAGTTCTAAGCAGGTCATTGTCAGGGTCCTAGTCACCCTCCTGGTTCCAGTTGCTAGTCATTCATCAAGTTGCAGTTCCAGCTGCCTTTGTGAGGTCTCTGTCCACCCTTAGAACTTGGCACATCCCACTATTATGGCCATTTTGTTATTTTTGCTTTGTCAGTTTTATCTTTTTTTCCCGTCTGCCTCCTCAATAGGACAAGAGCTTGTTGAGGAGAAGAACAATGTCTTTTATCACTATTATTTCCTTAGGATCCTGCACAGTGTCTAGTGGAGAATAGAGGTGCAATTGTATTTGCTAAATAAATTAATTAATGATCTTGACCTCTTTTCATTTGAACAGGCATCACATCTTCTTACTTTATAAGAGGATTATAGAAATTTGGATAAACTCTTAAAAATGTATCTGCTTAGATCTTTAAAGTGTACATAAAATGAATTAAATTTTGCATTAACATTTTACTCTGTGCACAGAGGATAGCATAGTGACTAAAGATGAGCTTTGCAATCAGATATGTCGGCATTCTGATTCTATGTGCCCTCGAGAAGGTTATCCAGCCTAAGTCTCAGCAACCTCATGAAAAGGAAAAATATGACTAACAACACCTCACAGTGTTGTTGTAAGAATTAAGTAGCATAATGCATAAGTAAAGCTCCTGGCAAATTGGCCCAGAACTGGCATACTGAGCTTTCAGTATGTTTTGGTAAGCTGTTATCTATTAAAGCAATTTAAGAGGGGAAAAACCTAACTGTTATTTTTCCTGCTTCACAGATGTGAAGACAGTTGCATATTTTAGTTGAATATACATTTAAAAATATAAAATACAAAGCACAAAGACAAGTAGACTACCTTCTGTTATATACCTATAAAAACCAGACAACCTTGAGATACTATACTAAGGCTGGCAAACCGTCTCCGTAAAAGGCCAAATAGCACATTTTTCGGTTTTGAAAGCTGTGTGATGTCTGTCACAGCGACTCAACTCTGTTGTTGTATCGTGAAAGTAGCCACAGACAGCAAGCAGACCAATGAGCACGTGCTTGTGCTCCCGCTCAGTCACAGTCATGTCCGACTCTTTGTGACCCCACGGACTGTAGCCCACCAGGCTCCTTTGTTCATGAGATTTCCCAGGCAAGAATACTGGAGTGGGTTGCCATTTCCTCCTCCAGGGGAATCTTCCCGACCCAGGGATCGAACTGACATCTTCTGCTTAACAGGCAGATTCCTTACCACTGAGCCAGCCACCAAAGAAGCCCCCTGTGAGCATGAATTTGTTCCACTAAAACTTTATTTACAAAAGCAGTGGATCAGACCTGTCTATCCTTAACTCCCTGGATATATGTATGTCTTACTGTATAACTCTACCACAGGTAATAGCTTAACATTTGTAGAACACATTTGTGCATTTGTAATCATTTCTGCAATGATGCCACTATTTTAATGGAACTGGAGTGTTTAGAAGGTAACCTTTAAGAAATATTAAGATATATTTTCAGCATTTTGCACATTAGAATACATATTTCTAACCTCATTTGTGAATGAACTGTTTATCAAGACAAGATTTATGTTAGTCATTGGCCATGGTTAAATCAAATTTATCACGAGCTTTTTCCCTGGCATTGTGCTTGTGCTCATGCTCAGCTGTGTCGATTGTTTGGGGCTCCATGGACTGTATAGCCTGTCAGGCTCCTCTGGCCATGGAATTTTCCAGGCAAGAATACTAGGTTGGGGTGCCATTTCCTCCTTCAGGGGATCTTCCTGATCCAGAGATTGAACCCATGTCTCTTACATCTCCTCCATTGGCAGGCCAAATTCTTTATCACTAGCACCACCTGAAAAGCCCACTTAAAGGCCAATAAAAGCCTCATATCTTTCTTGGTGTACTTTTGCTCATGTGTCTTTAGAATCGATTGGACAGCATATCAGTTAGTGCAAGAATCCTTGGCTTTCAATCCAAACATGTCTAAGACCCTGTCCAGATGTTTGTCTTGCTGGCTGTGTGTCCCTGGATGAGTTCTGTTACAAGATAGAAATAATACTTATGCTAAAACAATGATCGTTAACCAGGGACTTTTTTGTCCCCAGAGGACAGTTGTAATGTCTAAAAACATTTATGATTGTCACAACTTGTAGGCAGAGGTTTATTGTGGGCGTCTAATGGATAGAAGTCAAAGATGCTGCTCAACATCCTGTAATGCACAGGACAGGCCAGCCTTTCTCCCAAAGAACTGTCTGGCCCAAAATGTCAGTAGTGCCAAGTTTGAGAAACCTTGCCCTAAATGTTTCTGTGAAAATTGATTCACACTGTGCTGTAAAGGGGGGTTTCCTGGTGGCTCAACATGAAAGAGTCCTCCTGCAATGTAGAAGATACAAGAGAGATGAGTTTGATCCCTGGGTCAGGAAGATCCCCTGGAGGAGGAAATAGCAACTCACTCCAGTGTTCTTGCCTGGGAAATCCTGTGAACAGAGAAGCCTGGTGGGCTACAGTCAATGGGGTTGCAAGAGTCAAATATGACTGAGTGACTGAGCACACTCGTACACACGCATGTGCTGTAGAGGTTTAGCAGGATGCCTGGTGCAGTAAATCTTAACTATTAATAATAAGACCAAATTCTATTGACTGCTAGAAAATAAACACTTATGACAATTTTGAATAAACACAAACATGTATGAAAATAAATGAAGTATCCATTCTGAGGAACTAGAAGCATGTTGATGCATATTTAGATTAAATAATGAAGTTGATACTTACTCGTGTATGTACTGACATCTAGATTCCACATGCTGTTTGTGAGCCTTGAAAGGTTTTGAATGATACTTGCTGTTCTGTCATTGCCATGACAAATGTTTTATCCTGATGTTATTATCAGACTTGCTTTAAATTCATGTGGGAAATTTGAAAGTTCTATTTCCTATCTTAAAAATCAATGACAACTTAATCAATGCTGCTAAAAACAAGCCCCAGTTCTTATGTAGTAGGAAAATAAACAAGCTGGAGAATTAAAAGTGACAGAATCTTCACATCAAGGACAGAGAACATATTTCCAACTAGCTCTTCTGTATTTGTAGCCTGAAAAATTCCGTCTGCTTGGTTCTTTCCTCAGGGGATTGAAGCACCTTGAAAGGGATAAGAGAACTTCAGCACTGCAATAATGTTTCATATCATTAGATTGAAGTTAAGTAAATAATAAAATACTAAACTGTTACATATCTTCAGATTTCCCAAATCATAATTGGACATATCCAGCCTTATTTTCAGACCCATCTTCCCTACCAGAGGTCCACCCCTCTTCTCTGTGCAACTGAAGGAGAGCGCAGCGAAGAGGAAAAACAAAATTATCTATGAAATGATTTTTACCAAACAACAGCAAAGCCTTCACACACACCCTGAAGCTCTTTTACTTACTCAAATGTAAATGTGAGTCAGCCATAGTGTACTATAAGTAATTAAAGGGGCTTGGATTGTGCCAGTCACCAATTAGATCTAAATATGCAAGTTTATGCATAAGGGTATCAGTTGCTACCAAATAGTTACTTTGAGTTGGAGTGACAGGTGAAATCTAAGGGATATTGGACTGTTTATACCCCACTTAAAAGTGTTAGTGACTATTCCAGAAAGAGAAATACAAGTATAATATATTAATACATATATGTGGAATCTAGAAAAATGGTTCAAATGAACCTATCTGCAGGGCATGAATAGAGACACACACTTAAAGAATGATATATGGACACAGTGGGTTGAAGGAAGGGAGGGTGGGAAAAATTGGGAGAGTAGCATTGGCATATACACACTACCATGTGCAAAATTTCATGCAAAGATGGGTAAAATAAACGACGGAAATGATATGGACCTAACAGAAGCAGAAAATATTAAGGAGAGGTGGCAAGAATACCCAGGAGAACTATACAAAAAGATCTTTATGGCCCAGATAACCACGATGGTGTGATCACTCACCTAGAGCCAGACATAATTGAATACAAAGTCAAGGGGGGCTTAGGAAGGATCACTGTGAACAAAGCTAGTGGGGGTGATAGAATTCCAATTGAGCTGTTTCAAGTTGAAAAAGATGATGCTGTTAAAGTCCTGCACCCCATATGCCAGCAAATTTGAAAAAGTCAGCAGTGGCCACAAGACTGGAAAAGGTCAAATTTCATTACAATCCCAAAGAAAGGCAATCCCAAAGAATGTTCAAACTACTTCACAATTGCACTCATCTCACATGCTAGCAAAGTAATGCTCAAGCCAGGCTTCAAAAGTACATAAACCGTGCACTTCCAGATGTTCAAGCTGGATTTAGAAAAGGGAGAGGAACAAGAGATCAAAATTCCAACATCTGATAAATCATAGAAAAAGCAACAGATTTCCAGAAAAAAAATCTACTTCTGCTTTATTCACTTACCAAAGCCTTTAAGAAAAATTCTTAATGAAATGGGAATACCAGACCACCTTACCTGCCTCCTGAGAAATGTGTATGCAGGTCAAGAAGCAACCATTAGAACCAGGCATGGAACAACAGACTGGTTCCAAACTGGGAAAGGAGTATATCAAGGCTGTAATATTGTCACCCTGCTTATTTAGCTTATATACAGAGTACATTATGCAAAATACCAGGCTGGATGAAGCACAAGCTGGAATCAAGATTGCAGGGAGAAATATCAATAACCTCAGATACGCAGATGACACCACCCTTATGCCGGAAAGCAAAGAGGAACTAAAGAGCCTCTTGATGAAAGTGAAAGAGGAGAAAGAAAAAGTTGGCTTAAAACTCAGCATTCAAAAAACAAAGATCATGGCAGTCAGTTCCATCCCATCATGGCAAGTAGATGGGGAAACAATGGAAACAATGACAAACTTTGTTTTCTTGAACTCCAAAATCACTGCTGGTGGTGACTGCAGCCTTGAAATTAAAATTTGTTTGCCCCTTGGAAGAAAGGCTATGAGAAACCTAGACAGCATATTAAAAAGCAGAGACATTGCTTTGGCAACAAAGGTCCATCTAGTCAAGACTAGTAGTCATGTATGGATGTGAGAGTTGGACTATAAAGAAAGCTGAGCGCTGAAGAATTGATGCTTTTATGCTGTGGTGTTAGAGAAGACTCTTGAGAGTCCCTTGGACTGCAAGGAGATCCAAACAGTCAATCCTGAAGGAAATCAGTCCTGAATGTTCATTGGAAGGACTGATGTTGAAGCTGAATGTCCAATACTCTGGCCACCTGATGTGAAGAACTGACTCACTGGAAAAGGCCCTGATGCTGGAAAGATTGAAGGCAGGAGGAGAAGGGATGACAGAGGATGAAATGGTTGGATGGCATCACTGACTCAATGGACTTGAGTTTGAACAAGCTTCAGGAGTTGGTGATGGACAGGGATGCCTAGCTTGCTGCAGTCCATGGGGTCACAGAGTCGGACATGCCTGAGCAACTGAACTGAACTGAACTGTGCAAAGTGATAGCTAGTGCGAAGCCACACAAGGAACTCAACTTGTTGCTCTGTTATGATCTCAAAGGGTGGGATGGAGAAATGAGAGGGAGGCTCAAGAGGGAAGGGCTGCATACAGCTGATTCACTTTGTTGTTTGCTGGAACCTAACACAACATTGTAAAGCAATTTTACTCCAGTTAAAAAAAAAAAAAGAAATGTTAGTGATTATTCAGTTCCAGTTGTTTTTGGCCATATAGGCCCAAAGATTTCCATTTTTTGGCCATATAGGCTCAGAGATTTCAATTTTTTTTTTTTCCAAGATATCTAAGCTTTTCCAAGAGAGCTGGTTAAGGTTAACATAAAATGATAAATCTATGACAGTGAAATAAATGTATAAACAATTTAAAAAGAGTATAAAGTGGTACAACCATGTGAGAAAACTGTCAGTTACTGTTGAAGTTAACACATCTCTACCATATGACCTAATAATTCTACACAAAATGAAAAACGAAAATGAAAATGAGATATATAAAATGAAAAATGAAAAAATATATATCTAGAAAATATATACATCTAGAAAAATGAAAATATATATCTATGGAAAGATTCATATAAACATATTCACAGAGGCTTCTGTTTCATAACAGTCCCCACTTGGGAGCAACCCTATCACTGCTCTTCAAGTAGTTGTTCAAATGACTCATTTCCTTACTTGTCTGACTACTCTCCAGTGAATATGTTCTGTCTGATTCAACTTAAATGGATCCTGAATCAACTAAAAGATTTTCAGTCTTCTTTGACATCAAAGAACACAGTGGGTCTGATCTTTGCTTTGTACTGCTTTTGATATTTCTATAAAGGTAGTTAAAGGTAGTTATATCTTTCCATTAATTTATATTTTTCTGTTGATTCATATCGAACAGTTTCTGAAATGTTCCCAACTCTTCTGTATTGTCTCTGATACACTGCGTCTTAATCTTCCCTTTACACAAAAGCATTTTTTGTTGTTTTGCTTTATTTTTGGCATAGTGCAATTCATTGTAATCTTACTTAATTTGGTTCATCCATTTCTGCAAGCTGTTTAACTGTATGGAAACTCTTTGTTGTGGAGAGGTGAAATCCTTAGGAACACCAGAGTTGTAATTATCTTCACCATGATAGACATAGACTATAAAATAAGTGTATTTCTGTTAGTTATCCATATCGTCCATGCAATGTGTAGCTGCTCTTTCCTCTTTATTATTTTATAGATGAGAAAACTGAGATTCAGAATAGTTGACTCACTTTCCTATAGCTATACAACTAGTAAGTGGTAGAGCCAAACTGTGTTCTATGTGTAAACCAATTTGAAAGTCCATACTTCTAACCATTATAATTTTGCTTACCTGAAATTTGAAAATAATTCCTATCAATTCATCAGTTGGTAAAACATACAGTAAGATTTGGGTCAAGGTACTAAAGCAGTTAAGAAAGTTACTCTTTATTTATTTTTTCAGTTCAGTTCAGGTGCTCAGTCATGTCTGACCCTTTGTGACCCCGTGGACTGCAGCAAGTCAGGCTTCCCTTTCCATCACCAACTCCTGAAGCTTGTTCAAACTCATGTCCATCAAATTGGTGATGCCATCCAACCATCTCATCCTCTGTCATCCCCTTCTCCTCCTGCCTTCAGTCTTCCCCAGCATCAGTGAATCTTTTCCAATGAGTCAGTTCTTCACATCAAGTGGCCAAAGTATTGGAGTTTCAGCTTCAGCATCAGTCCTTCCACTGAACACCCAGAACTGATTTCCTTCAGGATTGACTGGTTGGATCTCCTTGATGTCCAAGGGACTCGCAAGAGTCTCCTCCAACATCACAGTTCAAAAGCATCAATTCTTTTGTGTTCAGCTTTCTTTCTTTTTTTTTTTTTTTCAATATTTATTTGACTGTGCAGAATCTTAGTTGCAGCTTGTCAAATCTTTGATTTAAGATCTTTGATCTTCATTGTGGAATGCAGGACCTTTTAGCTGTGGCATGTGGGATCTAGTTCCCAGGAGAGATAAAACCTGGGTCCCCTGCTTTGGGATCATGTAGTCTTTGCCACTGGACCACCAAGGAAGCTGAAGAAAGTTACTCTCATATGGCACACACCTTTATCAATTTAGCTTAAGTAAGGCAACGAAGGGCTGGGTATCACTAGTGATAAAGAACCCACCTGCCAATGCAGGAGATGTAAGAACCACATATTCAATCCCTGGGTCAGGAAGATCCCCTGGAGGAGGGCACAGCAACCCACTCCAATATGCTTGTCTGGGGAATCCCATGGACAGAGGAGCCTGGCATGCTAGTCCACAGAGTTGCACAGGGTCGGGCACGACTGAAGCAACATAGCATCACTCAAGGTAAAAAAAAACACATTATAAGAAGGAATTTGGCCCACCCCAATTTTAAAAAATCTTATTTTAAAAAATGTCATTTGAAGCCTGCATAAACCGGTCTGGACTTTTATCTATAGTTTTCAGCCTTATTCTTGTGAACCCAATAGGTTTTTCCTAAGGCACTTTTCTTGCTTCATGATGCTGTCACATTTCTGAAGTCAAGTTGCATCTGTAAATTGATGTATGCATTTAATGCAGTAGAGTCTTTAAAGGTAACATGATGGTTCATTGAGAAACTAAGGTCATCTGTCTTAGAATGTTTTGGAAGCTAAAGTCATGTTCTGGTTTGTAACTATCGTTATCTATCTCTTTGTCCTTGAAAATGAGAGCTGTGTTTTCCTTCTCAGTTTTCCTACAGCTCTCTTGTGTGTTAGTCGCTTAGTCATGTCTGACTCTTTGTGACTCCATAGACTGTAGCCCACAGGCTCCTCTGTCCATGGGATTCTCCAAGCAAGAATACTGGGGTGGGTTACTATTCCCATTTCCAAGTGCTCTTCCTGACCCAGGGATCAAATTCAAGTCTCCTGCATTGCAGGCAGATTCTTTACCATCTGAGTCACCAGGGAAGCAGTTCTCTTATTGGCCCTTTATTCCATAGGATTAACTCAATACTGCATTTTCAGCATCATTTATAAGTTTCTAACTTTGGAAGGTACTACACACAGGCAAAGCCATGAAGGCTGTCAAGGAAATGATGTTGCCTGCCATATCAGTGAACAAAGTATGTTACAGCCATCACATTACAGCCTTGATGGTAAGCCTGAGGGAACTCAGTATAGAAACTGCTATCTAGCAGTCAGCCTCTGCAGCCTGAGGAGTCTGGGATGAGCAAGCACAAGCTGATAGCCCATATCAGAAGACTGATTTCAGTAAGCCCAGATTCTTACATCACCCCATGCACTGAAAAATGCTAAATTCCTTAACTTGAGATATCTGGTTATTTTAATCAAAGTAATCCTTTGATGCTCCAATTACATGGTTTTTGTTGCACAGACAGTGTGTTTATCATGACTTCTCCTCACTTCTTTGGAGCAGTCCCTTAGAGCTATCTGAGAGGCAATGTCCCCAGCCTAAGTCCTCAGTCTCGTCCACTGCTGCTGCTAAGTCACTTCAGTCATGTCCGACTCTGTGCAACCCCATAGACGGCAGCCCACCAGGCTCTCTCGTCGCTGGGATTCTCCTGGCAAGAACACTGGAGTGGGTTGCCATTTACTTCTCCAATGCATGAAAGTGAAAAATGAAAGTGAAGATGCTCAGCCGTGTCCGACTCTTAGTGACCCCATGGACTGCAGCCTACCAGGCTCCTCCATCCATGGGATTTTCCAGGCAAGAGTACTGGAGTGGGGGTGCCATTGCCTTCTCCTCTGTCCACTGAATAAAACATTATTCTCACATTTTAGGTTGTGCATTTTTTTCAATCAACAAGGCATTTAGGGCTGAATGGTGCTCCTCAGTACTTCAGGGCCTTCCCTAGTGGCTAAAGCAGATAAAGAATCTGCCTGCCAATGCAGGAGACACAAGAGACGTGGGTTCCATCGCTTGGTCAGGAAGAAGAGCCCCTGAAGGAGGAAATGGCTACCCACTCCAGTATTCTTGACTGAAAAATTTCATGGACAGAGGAGCCTGGTGGGCTACAGTCTATCGGGCTCAAAGAGTCAGACACGACTGAGTGTGAGCCCCCTAACCATGCATCTCAAGTGTTTGTTTTACTCTTGGAATGCTATGCTTTTGAAAAAAAAAGTTTTCCTCATTAAACCAAAGCACCTCTTTGTTTTGTTTTTGTGAAGATACAAACTTTGAAAGATCGTTTGTTTGTTCTTGTGTCTTTATAAGCATGACTCTTTGGATTTCAGCTTTCCTGACCTCATTGTTAATTCAAAAACTTCCATTTGTGTTTATTGTTTGCACATGGACCTTAAAAATCTAAAATGAATACAGATTTCTGTGTCTAATAGTCTTTAAGAACAGTACCACCTAGGATTTTGGAATATTTATAGGTTAGGCATTGTAAGTACATTTCAAAACTTACCTAATCTTTACCTTTAAGAAATTGTAAGCTATTATTCCTCTTCAGTGGTTGCAGAAATTGAGAGTTTAATTTGCTCTAATTACAAGAACTATTAAAAAAAAAAACAGAACTAATCCATCTAACTCCAAACCTATCTTGTTAACTAAAATTCTTGCCAAAATCTAATTTTCTGTTAAGTCCTTTATGTCCTTCTTACCACCTTATTAGACATCTTATGTTACAGAAAAATACCTACTTTTCCTCTCAACTTTTAAAAATATTCTGAAGATTTTAGAATCATATATTTCTTATTTAACCAGGTCATGTAAGGAAGTATTCAACAGTAATTTTTTTAACCATATTGGATTATAATAAACATTCCTATATGTAGGAGGTGGCAGGGTGGTGTCACAGCAGTGACCATTACTCCTTAGGCTGCAGGAGGCCTGGGGCTATGTGTTCAGGTTCCGCAAGCAGTTCTTCCCTTTGATGCTTGAGGGGTGGGGTTCACATCTGCAAACCAACTCAGGGAATTTGCATTAAATAGTAGTATCTAGGTACTTCAGAGTGGAGGTAAAGCAGAAGATATGGGGGAAGGCCTGCCCTGGGAGGGCCCCCTAGGGTCCTGCTTACAGGGAAGCCTGGTGTGCTGCAGTCCCTGGGGTCACAGAGTTGGACATGACTGAGTAGCTGAACAGCAACAGTTACAATGTGACTTCCAACAGGGAATCATGGAAAAGACCCTGATGCTGGCAAAGTTTGAGGGCAGGAGAAGGGGACGACAGAGGATGAGATGGTTGGATGGCATCACCTACTCAATAAACATGAGTTTGAGTAAACTCCGGGAGTTGGTGATGGAAAGGGAGGCCTGGCATACTACAGACCATGGGGTCGCAAAGAGACAGACCCAACTGAGTGACTGAACAACAGTTACAGTGTGACTTCCAACAGGGAATGTGTAAGCATCATGGAGGATCTGGACCCTTCATTAACTCTTTGTAGCAGAGATCATAATTTCTACCAAATCCCACTATCCTCTTTTCCTATACTAATAGGAAGGTCCGTCTAGTCAAAGCTATGGTTTTTCCTGTGGTCATGTATGGATGTGAGAGTTGGACTGTGAAGAAGGCTGAGCACTGCAGAACTGATGCTTTTGAACTGTGGTGTTGGAGAAGACTCTTGAGAGTCCCTTGGACTGCAAGGAGATCCAACCAGTCCATTCTGAAGGAGATCAACCCTGGGATTTCTTTGGAAGGAATGATGCTAAAGCTGAAGCTCCAGTACTTTTGCCACCTCATGCGAAGAGTTGACTCATTGGAAAAGACTTTGATGCTGGGAGGGATTGGGGGCAGGAGGAGAAGGGGATGACAGAGGATGAGATGGCTGGATGGCATCACGGACTCAATGGACGTGAGTCTGAGTGAACTTCGGGAGTTGGTGATGGACAGGGAGGCCTGGAGTGCTGCAATTCATGGGGTTGCAAAGAGTCGGACACGACTGAGCGACTGAACTGAACTGAATAGGATTTTGCTGGATACAGAGTTTGACTACATTTCCCAGGCTCCCTTGCACATTTTTGACCATAAGGCTAAGTTGTCTCAGTGGGAATGTAAATAGAAGCACAGTGGCCTCCAGGCCAAAACTTTTTAAAAAGCAGGTGCTGCTTTGCAATGTTCTTTCTCTCCTTCTAAGGTTTGGATTCAAACCAAAGCTTGGTGGGATGACAGAGTGAGGATATAGAAGACTTTTTCTTGAATCAACATGGATAAAAGCTACTAACAGAAAAAGTACCCCTGCCTTGTCTTTTAAACAAGTGAGAAATAACCTTCTATTATGTTAAACACTGATATGTGGCAGTAGGTGTACCTGTGATGGCAGTTTGCTGCTGCCGCTGCTACGTCGCTTCAGTCGTGTCCGACTCTGCGTGATCCCATAGATGGCAGCCCACCAGGCTCCCCAGTTCCTGGGATTCTCCAGGCAAGAACACTGGAGTGGGTTGCCATTTCCTTCTCCAATGCATGAAAGTGAAAAGTGAAAGTGAAGTTGCTCAGTTGTGTCCTCTTTCAAACACTTAACAAAATATATCTATCACCTTTCATGATCTTATAGCTGAGATCATTAGGGAAAAGTGTGTTCTAGGGGATGAGCAGAAAAGAGAGGAAAAAGATTGTAAAACACACAGATGCTATACAAGAGATAGAGGGAGTGATCGGTTCTGAGAGAACTTTTAAAACTTTTCTGGAGGAGAGGACTTCAAGGATGAAGATTACACTTTCAAAAAAATAGGAGCACAATAATCTAGAGAGTGAGGACAGTATGAACATAGCTGAAGGAGTCAAGAACGGATAATGGCCTATTCATAGGAAGTTTAGTCTGGCTGAGGCACTGGGCACAGAACAAATAAAGATGAAAAGATATTAGGATGGAGAGTTAGACTTGATTAAATCTTAGCACTTTTTAAATTAAATATTTATTTATTTGGCTTTGCTGGGTCTTAGTGCAGCTGGTGGTATCTTCAATTTTCATTGCAGCATACGGGATCTTTAGTTGCAGCATGTAGGGTCTAATTCCCAGACTAGTGATGGAACCCAGGGCCCCTGCATTGGGATCACTGAGTCTTAGCCATTGGACTACCAGGGAAGTCCTTTGAAACACATTTAATTCCATGTGTGGTTAGCAGAATAGTAACCACCCTCCTCCCAACAACATGCTGATGTACTAATCCTTAGAACTAGTAAATATATTAATGTTGATGAAAAATTAATCAGTTGATCCAAGAAAAAAATGGAAAATTTTCTTTGAGCCAAAATTGAGGATTATAACCTGCAAAGAGCATCTCAGAAATCTCTGAGAATTATTCTGCCTGTTAGAAATCAAGGCACAGTTATGTAAGTTTTTTGAGACATAGGTTGTTGTTTAGTCACTAACTCATGCCCCATTCTCTATGACTCTATGGTCTGTAGCCTGTCAGGTTCCTTTGTCCATGGGATTGTCCAGGCAAGAATATTGGAGTGAGTTGCCATTTCCTTCTCAAGAGAATCTTCCCAAACCAGAGATTGAACCTGAGTCTCCTGCACTGGCAAGCAGATTCTTTACTGAGCCATGGGCTGTACATCACATGCTTATTATTGACAATTTACCTAATCCAGATCTAAGCATCATTGTGGTGGGTCATGTGACCCGTTACAAGATCAAGAAAGAATGCTTTCTTTTAAGGAGTTGTCTTGATATTATTTTTTATGGCTGAGCAGGTATTCCTACTGAGGGGGAAGTTTGGTCAATGTATGAATGAGTGAAGTTGCTTAGTCATGTCCGACTCTTTGCTGCCCCATGGAGTGTAGCCCACCAGGCTCCTCTGTCCATGGGGTTTTCCAGGCAAGAATACTGGAGTGGGTTGACATTTCCTTCATCCAGGGGATCTTCCTAACCCAGAAATCAAACCCAGCTCTCCTGCATTGCAGGCAGATGCTTTAACCTCTGAGCTACCAGGGAAGCAGATAAAAAGAGTACAGTGTGGGGGGAGGCAAAATGCCAAAGGGCAGAGAAGAATTTTAGTTTAAATTTCTCTTTCCTTGCCATAAATATATAACTTTTATTTTCACAGTAGATTATGTGGCAAAGGGGAATTAAGGTTGCAGATGGAGCTGAGATGGTTTATTAGTTGACCTCAAGATATGGAGATGATCCTGAAGTACCTAGGATAAGCCCATGTAATCATAAAGGTTCTTAAATTTCTGAGAGTGATTCTCCAAAACAGACATACTGATGGCCAAATGGCACATGGAAAAGATATTCAACATCACTCATCACTGAGAAAATACAAATCAAATCTACGATGAGGTATCACCTCACATCAGTCAGAATGGCCATTAAAAAAAAAAAATCCACAAACAATAAATACTAGAAAGGATGTGAAGAAAAGGGAGACCTACACTGTTGGTGGGAATGTAAATTGATATAGTCACTATGGAGAATGGTATGAAGGTTGCTTATAAATCTAAATATAGAAATACCATATGAACCCAGCAATGCAACTTCTGGGCCTATACCAAGAGAAAACTGTAATTTGAAAAGTTACTTGCACCCCAATATTCATTGCAGCACTATTTACAACAGCCAGAACATGGAAGCAACATAAATGTCCATCAACAGCAGATTAGATTAAGAATATGTAGTATATATATATACAATGGAATATTACTCAGGCATAAAAATAAACAAAGTAATGCCATTTGCAGCAACATGGTTGGACCTAGAGATTGTCATATGGAGTAAAGTCAGAAAGAGACAGATAAAGGGTACAAATTAACTTATTTAGAAAATGGAAGTAGAATCACAGATATAGAAAACAAACTTATGGTTACCAGGGTGTAAAGGTGGGGAGGGGGGGATAAATTGAGAGATTGGTATTGACATATAAACTCTGCTATATATAAAATAGATAACTAACAAAGATCTACCAAATAGCACAGGAAATGCTATTAAAAACTCTATGGGAAAAGAATCTTAAAAAAAAAAAAGAGTGAATATATGTAATGTATAACAGATTCACGTTACTGTACACCTGAAATTAACATTATAAATCAATAAAAATTTTTTTAATAAAAAAATAAAAAATTGTGAGAGGAAGATGTGACTATGAAAAATTTCAGACTGGCAACAGGAGAGAACTTTGCCCCATAAAGCTTGCTTTGATGATGAAGAAAGGGTCATGCATGAGTCAAGGAAAGTGGTTGGCCTCCTAGAAACTAGAAAAGGAAATGGTTCTCCCGTAGGGTCTCTACAAATTACTACAGCCCTGGCAGCACCTTGACCTGGGCCCAGTGAGATCTGTGTCAGATTATTCATCTACAGAAAATAAATGTATGCTATATTCATGTTAATTTGTCAAAGCAGCATTAGGAAATTTATACTCTGTGCTAAGCCTGACCTTAGAGAACAGAGAGTGTTGGGATAAGAACTGCCTCAGAGGGTCAACTAAGTTAGTTGGTTAAGATGAGAAAAAGAGTGGCAGTAGCCCATTTTTAATAGATCAGGCCTCAGATAAGAGGTTGGAAGAACTGAGATAAGGAAGCAGAGCAGAAAAATGTGCTAATAAGCTTAGTCTGGAACCCTGTGTCATCCAAAATGTAGAGGGGAAACTGTGATGTATTTTGAGGGCAATGTGTCATACAGGCTTATATAGCATTGAGTAGATACAGGAGAATGATTCCAGCTTGGGGATAAGAAGATGTGGTACATAAATACAATGGAATATTACTCAGCCATAAAAAATAAGAGTAGTGCCATTTGCACAACATGGATGGACCTAGAGACTGTCATACAGAGTGAAGTAAGCAGAAAGATAAAAACAAATACTTATAATATCACTGCTATGTGGAATCTAGAAAAATGGTTGAGAGGAACTCATTTGCAAAGAGTCACAAAGAAATGAGTCACAGATATGGAGAACAAATGTATACATGGATTCCAAGGAGGGAAGGGGGGTGAGATGAATTGGGAGATTAGGACTGAAATGTATACACTACTATGTATAACATAGATAACTAACGAGACCCTACTGCACAGCACAGGGAACTCTATTCAATGCTCTGTGGTGACCTAAATGGGGAGGGAATCTTAAAAAGTGGGTATATGTACATGTATGACTGATTCACTTTGCTGTACAGCAAGAAACTAACACAACATTTTAAAATAACTGTACTCCAGTAAAAATTAATTTTAAAAAGATGTTGTTACAAATCTTGGTAACAAGCCAAGAATTTTGTCTCCTGTTCATTCTTCTGAAGCATTGTAAGTCTTTTTATGCTTTTCCACTCCACATACTACTTTATGCACAATGCTGCTGCAGTTTTACCCTGGAAGTGCAGACCTATGTAAAAGTGACATCTTGTGTTGCTTTGATGCATTGCATTTCTGGTTTCCTCTGTCATAATTCCTCTGTTCTGGAAGCTCTTTTGCTTTTGTTCCTTTGCTAAACAGAAAAGAAACACTAAACTATAATCACTGCAATATAAGAAATATGATTCATGGTATAAAACACATTAGGCTGTTTTCTGCCTTATTTACAACCTATGTTTTAGAAAAGGTAAATTGCTCCAAGGCTGGAGTTTGCAGAATCCATTCCATTATCTTGTAATGGATTGTGAAATGAGAGAGAAGTCTGATGATTAAAATTAGATTCAGTAATTATTAGGAAAATGCCTTAAAATAGAAAATCTACTGATTTGAAATGTCTGGAAAATAGCCTGTTTTCTAGAAGCTATTTTTTTGGAAATGTTACTTTCTGCCACTAATGAGGTCCTTGTGGTTCCAGGTGTGAGTATATTATCCAATCTCTTGCTCTAAATTCCTTTCACTGTGGATTTGGAGCCAGTATAACATTGTATCAAAATGTGCCAATTTGTTTCAGTTAGGCCACAAATAAGATACTCATGCAGTGAGTGAGTGAATAAAAAACTGTACAAAAACCTGGAGAAGTATCTAGGTGATCAATACAATTAATACTTAAAAGGCTGGCATCAGAAATGCTAAGGAAAAAGGGAAAGGTCTTCCCAGCATGTTAGTAAGGATGAAGGTAGTAGGATGAAATCTAGAATAATAAGGAACAGGGAAGAATATGTGGTTGAAATGGAAAAAGAAAAACTAAATGAAAGAAACAGCATGGCCATATGACCACCTCAGATAAAGAGTAAGAGAAAAGCCCAAAGCGTAAAACTCAAAGAGAAAGGTAGGTTGAAAATCCCGAATAATAAAACTAGGGGACTGCTGGGAAGAAACACTCTGGAGAAGAAAGAAAAGGTGCCTGCTTCAAAGATAGATGATACAGAATCTTAAACGAAGAGGAAAAAAAAGGTTTTCAAAGGGAAAGAAACCCACAGAAGCTAGAAGCTTAGTGTCAGAGAACATTGTTACACATCCCAACCTTTGGATGAGAATGAGAAGGAAGGCTATGTGGGAAGGCATAGTTTCACTTATGTCATTAACCTGGTAAATTGCAGCATGTACAAATTCATCAGTCACTCAATGTCTATAGCCCCAACAAAATGAAGTGAAATGTCAACCGTTTGATGTGGTAAAAACAAAATGGGTTACAGAATCAGACATTGGGTTTGAAGCTGACTTTCACTTGCTCTGTGATCTTTTCAAGTTTCTTGACTATTCATCTTATTTCCTCATCAGTAAAGGGAGGACAATTGCACCTTCTTCCCGAAGCTATTTGAGGGAGAGCTGAAATCAGGAGATCTCTGTGCCTGGGTGACATGAGAACTTCAATTAACAGTTTGTTAGGAGAATGGAACTGGTCTTAATTCTTTCTGCTGAGGTAAATCATAATGATGTGAGTGATCAATAAGAGAAATAGACTTCTAAAATTGCTGCTGTATCACTTATATGGAGGAGGGAAAGACAGTTACCACCACCACGGACATGGACCTCTCAGACACAACTGAGCGAATGAACTGAACCCCTTTTTCGTAGGAAGAGCCAGTAATCAGGGGCAACAGAGAAGGTAATTTGGGGCAGGCTGTTGGCAAAAGGTAGAAGCATTAGTCTATTTACATATTTTTTCCCACTTTAGCATATAGAAACTGTGGTAGGAAAAACATGATATAGTTGCCTTTATTTCAAAGTTAACCTGTGATATCAGGGATGATTTACCTGGGATAAAGTATGGTCTGTAGGCCACCTACAGTGTTACCCACTGTGAAGTGAAGTGAAGTGAAGTGAAGTGAAGTTGCTCAGTTGTGTCCAGCTCTTTGCGACCCTGTGGACTGTAGCCCACCAGGCTCCTCCATTCATGGGATTTTCTAGGCAAGAATACTGGAGTGGGTTGCCATTTCCTTCTCCAGGGGATCTTCCCAACCTGGGGATCGAACCTGGGTCTCCTGCATTGTAGGCAAACACTTTACCATCTGAAGTCACCCACTGTGGTAGTGGTTCAAATTGTGAAGTCCTGAAACCACACCTAGTTTTTCAGAGACAAATGTCTATGTGCTGGGCCCAATAATTTAATGCTTTTTAGTAAGGTAGAACAGGTTTCAGTGGTAATCAGGTGGTATTTTTGAAAAAGAAAGGTAGGTTTGGCCTTGGGCCCCTGCTGAGATTTCTCCTGGTGATTCTGGTAATACTTTACTGCCTATATCCTGGTTGAAAATTGTTTTTAGCAGTCTTCACTCTCAGGTAGCTCAGTGGTAAAGAGTCTGCCTGCCAAAGTGGGAGATGCAGGAGACATGGGTTCAATCCCTGGGTTGGAAAGACTCCCTGGAGGAGGAAATGGCAACCCACTCCAGTATTCCTGCCTAGGAAAGTTCATGAACAGAGGAAACTGGCAGGCCCCCGTCCATGGCATCACAAACAGTCAGACATAACTGAGCATGCATGCATGCATGCACTTCCTGTAACCGCAAACTGGATTTGGGTTCTTTACAAATTTCCTCAACTTGTGCAATTATATATATTGGAAGAGGAGGTGACTACTTTAGCAAGGTCCAAATATGTGCTTGATATGGCTTGTATGGTTCCTCCTATTGGAAATAATGTTACCACTACAGAGTTTAGGACAACTAAGATGGATCCAAGGAGCAGTTAATAGCTGTGGTCAAGAGGTGTCCATACACCTCTTAAAGTAAGATATATTGTATTATTATGGAAAGGCTGCTGGTGGTAGGAGAATTAGGGTATGGAATCCATGCCGTGAAAACCTCATGCATCAGACATTCTGATATTAAAAAAAAAAATAGGAAAATATAGTTTAAGTTGTTTCCGTTTTATAAGCTGCATTTAGATCAATTCAGGAGGTTTGCTAAAGGGAAGAAACCTACTTGCCTGGGAAATCCCATACAGGAGCCTGGTAGGCTACAGTCCATGGGGTCCCAAAAGAGTTGGACACAACTTAGGGCTAAATAACAACAGAAGTAGGTAAGTCAGTGTAGCACAGCCTCAGATGGATTTGTATAGCCAAAAACCCTACTCATCTCATAAACTTCTCACTTGACTCTAAGCACTCTGGTAAGTCTCACTCAGCATAGTCCACACAGAGGTGAGTGTTTCTTTCTTTGTCCATCATTGTGTCTCATACTGAGATGCATCATTCTATAATTATGTCTTTAAATGTTTGTTTTATATCCTGGGAAGTGGTGACCACCTTGAAGACAGATGCTAAGTCTCATTCATCTCTCAACCCCCAGCACTGAGCTCAGGGCCTGGCACATGATAGGCGATTGATATACATTGTTTTAATGATTGAAGTTATGGTCAAAGAAGTGATACAACTGTGCTCTCTCTACAAAGAGAACCGCTTTAGTAAGAAGGCAAAGGCAAGCATATGAATTACTGTGTTGTGAGAGAGTACGGTTAGTCATCACAGATTTCATCTAATTAAGGGGATTTCAAAAGACTTCACAGAAAAGATGGTGCTCAAGATTAGACTTAAGGAATTAATAGGTTTTTCAACAAATGGAGTGTATTTGGAGGAGAGTGGCTATTTCAGATAAATGAAACAGCATGAACAAGGTAGAGGCAGAAACTCAGGGAATATCAAATGAACAAAGCTAAAGTCATTCTGAATAGAGTTTCTTGTAGGAAAGGCAATTAGATTTTATCTCATATGCCATGTATGACAAATGGCAAACTAAGATGAAAATATTGCAAATATTTTACCACTAACAACAATAAACACTGAAAACTGTTAAAAGATATCTTTCAACTCAGCAATGTACTGTGCTTTAGGAAGGCACAAAAAGACAGAAATATTTCAGTTTTGACTACATACTTGAGTCCCACCTAAGGCACTGATTATGAGTAGGAAACTCTGCTTTCCAGAAAACTGTGAGATTTGCAGTTATTAAAGATATCATGTCAAATTTATTCTTGGCATATCAGTGTTAGCTAAACCCTTGCTATTCAAAGTGGTATCACCACCACCCCAAAACTTGTAGGAAATGCAGAATCTCAAACCCTACCCCGGCTCTGCTGGTTAGGAAACTCTACCCCAGATTTACTGAATCAGGATCAATAGATGAACATGATCTCCAGGTGATTCATATGCCTGTTAAAGTTTGAGAAGCACAGAAATACTTGCACCATCCAAGGGCAAAACATTGCCTGGAAAATTTTCTGGTACAGTCATACTGAATTCCTATTTCATGGTAGAATATTGGTATTAACCCAAGATGTCACATGGTAAACTAAAAAAGGATAATTGAGGGAATGTAAAAAGGATAATTGCAAACGTTGCTGGTAGAAGACATTTGAAAGTTCAACATAAAGCAATCAAAAATTTTAGAAAATCTAAGTCAATATAAATAAAGGGCAGGTGAAAACCATTTGGTCCATATTAGCATGATAGCTAGAAAGTTAAGGAGGAGTTGTTGTTCAGTTATGTCCGACTCTTTGTGATCCTATGGATTGCAGCACACCAGGCTCCTCTGTCCTTCACTATCTCCCAGAGTTTGTTCAAACTCATGTCCATTGAGTTGGTGATGCTATCTAACCATCTCAACCTCTGTTGTCCCCTTATCTTTTTGCTTTCAATCTTTCCCATCCGGGTTTTTTCCAGTGAGTCCACTCTTCTCATTAGATGGCCAAAAATATTGGAACTTTGTCTTCAGCATCAGTCTTTCCAGTGAATATTCAGAGTTGATTTCCTTTAGGATTGACTGGGTTGACTTCCTTGCTGTCCAAGGGACTCTCAAGAGTCTTCTCCAACACCACAGTTTGAAGGCATCAATTATTTTGTGCTCAGCCTATTTCATTTTACAGCTCTCACATCCTTACATGACTACTGGAAAAACCATAACTTTGACTGTGTGGACCTTTGTTGACAAAGTAATGTCTCTGACTTTTAATATGCTCTCTAGGTTTGTCATTGCTCTTCTTCCAAGGAGCAAACTGTTGCAGTCACTGTCCATAGTGATTTTAGAGCCTAAGAAAATAAAGTATTCCACTGTTGTCATTGTTTCCCCATCTATTTGCCATGAAGTGATCGGACCAGATGCCATGATCTTCATTTTTTGAATGCTGAGTTTTAAGCCAGCTTTTTCACTCTCCTCTTTCACCTTCATCAGGAGGATCTTTAGTTCCTCTTCACTTCTGCCATAAGGGTGGTAACATCTGCATATCTGAGATTATTGATATTTGTCCTGGCAATCTTGATTCCCGTTTGTTCTTCATCCAGCCTAGCATTTCACATGATGTACTCTGCATATAAGTAAGCAGGGTGACAATATACAGTCTTGATGTACTCCTTTACCAATCTGGAACCAGTCTGTACTTCCATATCTGGTCCTAATTGTTGCTTCTTGACCTGCATACAGGCTTCGCAGGAGGTAGTTAAGGTGTACTTGTATTTCCTCCCTTTAAGAAATTTCCAGTTTTGTGTGATCTACACAGTCAAACGTTTTAGCATAGTCAATGAAGCAGAAGTAGATGTCTTTCTGGAATTCTCTAGCCTTTTCTATGCTCCAACAGATGTTGGCAATTTGATCCCTGGTTCTTCTCCCATACTATCTGTAACATTTTTCCTCATAATCCATTAGAACAGTAGTCTAAACAAAACCCTTTTTAAAAATAGGAAAGCCTTAGAGAAAGATAAAAGATAATTAATTATACCTGAAGTTTGCACAATGAACAGAGAGCAATATACCATTGAAAATCACAGGATTATTACAGCCTATTAACAGTAAAGATGTCTACTGTACTGGAAAACAAATCTTAATTTTTACAGTTTATGACTATGCTAATTCCCCAAACAGATACTTGGGTGACGTTTATGGTAACTGAGGAAATTTTTCTCTTCCTTTAAGCATGAGAATTTGCATTTTCTAATGCCACATACCTGGTAAAACATTGTCGTGGAGGGAGTAAGTTATCCAGGAGTAGATGTAGCTTACAATAATATCAACACTTTCATTTCAAGCTCATTGATTTTTTTTTTTTACCTTAATGAGTATAAGAATTAGTAAAGTACAAAAAGCCCTATATCAGTTGAAAATCTTCTCACAACTCAATTTAATTTAATTTAATTTGAAAATAGCTGTTTTACTGTCTCTCAAACTAAATTTAAGAAATCAAACAGAGCATTAACATGTTAATTAATAAGAGGTTCAGTGGGAAGGTAGGAAATGATTAGTTGCATTACGATTCCTTCAGATTTTCTCTAGGAAACTCATTAAAGGGCTCTTCAGAAGTGCTTTTCTGAAAAGATGACAAACACATGGCACATGTTTTTCAAAAATTTCAAGGTGTAAGACCTGTACTTGATTTCTTTCCATGGTATAAAGGCTCAGAAATATGTTCAAAAGGGGAGACACCTTGGTGGCATTTACTAAATAACATGTGCCATGTCCTAGGCCATGCATGTGCAGCCATTTGGAGAGAAGAGGTCAAACTGAACGTACTCAATGCTCAGAAGCCATTCTCTTTGGGTTGGCCATGGAGACAAAGGTCCATCTAATCAAAGATACGGTTTTTCCAATAGTCATATATATGGATGTGAGAGTTGGACCATAAAGAGTGCTGAGCACTGGAGGATTGATGCTTTTGAAATGTGATGCTGGAGAAGACTCTTGAGAGTTCCTAGGACTGCAAGGAGGTAAAACCAGTCCATCTTAAAGAAAATCAGTCCTGGATATTCATTGGAAGGACTGATGTTAAAGCTGAAAGTCCAAGACTTTGGCCACCTGATATGAAGAATTGACTCATTGGGAAAGATTGAAGGCAGGAGAAGTGAACGACAGAGGATGAGAAGGTTGGATGGCATCACCAACTCAACGGACATGAGTTTGAGCAAGCTTCAGGAATTGGTGGTGGACAGGGAACCCTGGTGTGCTGTAGTCCATGGGGTTGCAAAGAGCCGGACATGACTGAGTGACTGAACTGAACTGAACTGGCCAAGAAGAGATATTCCATGTTTTTCTTCTAGGAGTCCAGAGATAGATGAGAAATTCTCTAAGTAACCTACGTTTTATAGATTTTTACATTTTGCAAGAATTTTATGTAAATATGAACACATTGATCTCAACCAATCAGGTAACTAGGGTTTCCCAGGCTCTGTAGTGATAAAGAATCCACCTGGCATGCAGGAGATACAAGAGACAAGGATTTGATCCCTGGGTTGGGAGGATCCTCTGGAGAAGGAAATGGCAACCTGCTCCAGCATTCTTGCCTGGGAAATTTCATGGACAGAGGAGCCTGGCAGGTACAATCCATGGGGTTGTAAAGAGCTGGACATGACTAAGCAGATACTCACACACACACACATTCAGGTAACTAGGTAAGTTGGTCATAATTTGCAGAGGAAGCAAAAGGCAGTCAAAATGGTCAAAACTCACTTTAGCTGTCCTGTTGCACATGTTTATAAACTCCAATTTCTTTCTCTTTGTCTCTGTATCTTTGTCTCCATACCTAAACAGACTGTTTTCTAAATGTGTTTTAGATCCTTAAGCAAGTATATACAATTCCAGATGAAATATGCTTTGAATATAAGAATAGGGAAGGAAAAGTGAAACAGCTATGAAATCAGTATTCAACATACCAAAGTCTTATATTAGAGAAGACCCCAGAATTGGATGTCATTTTTGTACCCACCAATGGAAGAAAGGAAATAGATGGCATTTTTAGTAGTGGTTCGCAAAAACTGTGGTCCGCAATCAATAGTGTCAGCATCTTTTGGAAATTTGTTAGACTTGGAGATTTTTGGACCTTTCTTAATAAATCAGACTTGCTAAATCAGAACTTCCGAGGGTAAGGCCAGTCATGTTTCAATTAACAAGTTCTCTAGATGAATCTGATATCTGATCTCAAATTTGAGAATCACTACAATATGGAGTTAGTCATAAGACAACAGCAGCTAACCAATTAGTTATAAAGGTGATTCTATTCATGAGATGGGGCATTTTCTATTCATTCATTTTTGCATTCCTGCCACGTGGAAGAGATCCAGGCATATATAGTACTGCTGCTGCTGCTGCTGCTGTCGCTTCAGTCATGTCCGGCTCTGTGCAACCCCATAGATGGCAGCCCACCAGGCTCTGCCGTCTCTGGGATTCTCCAGGCAAGAACACTGGAGTGGGTTGTCATTTCCTTCTCCGAACACGCCATAAATTCTTATTGAATCAATAAACCATTCCTTAGAATATCTTCTAAAAGTTATTGTAAAGAGGGTACGGTCTAATTTTGCAAACAAATTCTTAATAATAAATAGAACAACGTGCTCTAATAAATAGAGCAATGGGCTTCCCTGATAGCTCAGCTTGTAAAGAATCCTCCTGCAATGCAGGAGACCTGGGTTCGATCCCTGGGTTGAGAAGATCCCCTGGAGAAGGGAAAGGCTACCCACTCCAGTATCCTGGCCTGGAGAATTCCATGGACTCTATAGTCTATGGGGTTGCAAAGAGCTGGACACGACTGAGAGACTTTCACTTCACTCACTCAAATAGAGCAACACATTTCATGGCAATTTTATAATAAGTGGAAATATAGGCGTGAGTCAATAAAACTAACTGCATGAATAGCCAGGAAGCTAGAATAGCTAGTCTCAAACTTGGCTATTCAAACTTGACCTGATTATCAGAATTACATGGGTTCAGTGCCTGGTCAGGAAGATCCCTTGGAGGAGGGCACGGCAACCTACTCCAGTATTCTTGCCTGGAGAATCCCATGGACAGAGAAGCCTGGTAGGCTATGGTCCAACAGGGTCACAATGAGTCAGACATGACTAAAGTGACTTAGCATGCATGCAAATATGTGCAATACATATATAAATATTATATAAACACAATAATATAACAATACATATATAAATATTAATAAGCATAATAAATATAATTATTTTAATTTCTTTTGACTTGTAGTTTTTAGCTCAATGTATCTTAAACAACCTTTTATGCCAATCATAGAGGGATGATTCTTTTTAATTACGGAACTGTATTCTGTAACACAAATTCAGAACTATAACAATATAGTAAACAAATTTGTGATATTTAATAAATAAAAATAAATTTTCATTACTTTGTGTTTCTTTAGGGATTTAGGCTTATTATAATAATTTTCTATTAAAAAAATAGTCCTCAATATCTTCCCTTCTCTCCAAATTCTACTTAAAGGATCCCTCTAGCAGGAAATTGCTCATTTCTTTATTATACTGTTATTTGTAGTTCTGAATGTTAAGAGAATATAGCATTCTTCTCTCATAGTATTTGTATTATACAAATACCTAATCTTGATATTTTAAAAGCATGTTAAAAAATTCTCAACAGATAGATTGTTTAAATGGTTGAAGGGTTATAAAAAAGGAAGAAGGGAAGAAATCTCAAAGAAATTTTGGCAGTTTTATGTAGGAAAAAAATATAATAATCTACATAAAAAGGTATAGCACAGAAGAAATAAGACCAGATGAATGGTCTGATAATCCACAATCGCAGAATAATTCTATTTGAGGGAAGAAGATTTATAATGATGTGTTGGTGGAAATCAACAAAGTTAAAAACAAAATTAAAATTCCTTGTAGCTCCAGGTTTTATGAATGTAGTAAACTAGATGACTATCATAAACTGAATTAATCACTGATGTAGAAAGCATTCTTTGTCCCGCCTTTTTTGTGGAAGTCATGAAATCAACTGCAGAAAATATAATGCAAATATTTTAGAACATAAAAGGTCAAAGTTTTAGAACATATAGAAAATAATCCTTTCTGACAAATTTAATTTCTCGTGTTTATATAAATAGAAAAAAAAATAGAAAGAGCTGGCTTTTTTGCCATTATCTGCAGTCCATATATCAGAAGATTTTGTCTATTTTGCTAAGAAAGGCTCAGCAATCTATCCTCTAAAAGCATGAAATTACTGAGGGCTAAGTGGCAAATGGTGTTAGAAGCATCATTGTATTAACTATTTTCTGCCTAACAACCTGGAACTTAGATAAAGATCAAAGTTTACATAATTTTGATGGTGTTTATCAACACACTGAAGTTTTAAAATGAAATGTTTCCACATCAGTTGACAAGGTTTCCATTTATGAGCAGCCCAATAAGGTAGGAGGCTCTTTTCTGTTTATCTAAACCAGCAATTTTGGTGTAAAACTTTCACTTGCAATGAATGATGGGACAGGTTTAAAACCTGCTTTCCCCACAAATTGTAACTGGCTAAAATGGAACAATTTGATGGTATCTTATGTAGAGGGAAATGTCAGAAATTAGGCTTAAAAGTAAAACACATGTGGGCAAAAACAAGACTGCTGAAAACTCTGCCTCTTATGACTTGTACATAATGCACCAGATCCCAGAAAGAAGATACGGGTTTCATTGTTTCACACTCCTTCAACAAGGAAATCTTTTGGATACTAAAAAGTAAATTAATATTTCCACATGTTGGTACAGTTGATGGCTCTCTTCTTTTTAAAAAAAACAAATGTTCATTTATTGGCCACAACACATCTTAGTTGCCATTGTTGTTCAGTCGTGTCCAGCTCTTTGCCACCCCATGGACTGCAGTGTAGCAGGCTTCCCTGTCCATCACCATTTCCCGGAGCTTGCTCAAATTCATGTCCGGCGAGTTGGTGATGCCATTCAACCATCTTATCCCTTGTCTCCCCCTTCTCCTCCTGCCCTCAATCTTTCCCAGCATCAGGGTCTTTTCCAGTGAGTCGGCTCTTTGCCATATGTAGGAGTTTTGTTGCATCATTCAGGATCTTTCAGTGTGGAGCCACACGGCCTCATTAGTTGCAGTGCATGGGCTTAATAGCTCCGTGGTATCTGGGATCTAAGTTCCTTGGCCAAGGATTGAATCTGTGCCCCCTGCATTACAACGCAGATACTTTACCACTGAACCACCAGAGCAGTCCCAGTCATTCTCTTCTTGAAACACCTTTTTCACTTGCCTTCCCAGGCATCCTAAGCATCCATACGGCACTGGCACTTCTTTCCTCAGCTTCCATGGTTATCACACCCGATTCCCCCAACTTCTAAGTGCCGGAGTTTCTAGTACTCAGTCCTCCCATTCTTTTTCCCCTTATAATACCCACTTATTTCCTTAGCTAACAAGCCAATTGTTTAAGTGTTCTAGTTTCTGGCCTTTGTTCCACTGCAATTCCAAAAATTTATGTGAAACTATCAATCAACGTGCTTAGTATTAGAAGACAAGGATCTTTTAGTACGTAACATTTTGGAAAATGGAAGATATGTATTTCTAGATAATAGTCATTATCCAGATTATCATGTCAGACTGTGCAAGGCATGGGATATACCTTATTTTATTTAACACTAATACTGCCCTGTTAGGTAAGAAATGTTGATATCATTTCACAGATGATGAATGTTCCCAGGGTCCCAGATCCAGGTGTAATGTTAAAATAGTTGATGTCTGAGTTCTTACTCTGGGGTCTCTGCTGCCTTGGCTCCTCAATTTACTCACCCTATACTTATGTGGGGTAGATGGTATTATTATTAACATTTTGCAGGTGGGAAAAAAAAAAAAAACAGATTTATGAAGCACGTAACCTAAGATAAGGGCCTTCCCAGGTGGCTCAGTGGTAAAGAATGCATCTGTCAATGCAGGAGATGTGGGTTTGATCCCTGGGTTGAGATTCCCTGGAAGAAGAAATGGCAACCCACTGCAGTATTCTTGCTTGGAAAATTCCACGGACAGAGGAGCCTGGCAGGACAGTCCATGGCGGCACAGAGTCGGATCAGGACTCACACACACACACAACCTAAGGTGACAAAACAAATAGGTAGAATATCTACAAGGTAGCTTTTTGAACTCTACAGTGATGCCCCTTTTCATGTCAGCACATTATCTTTTAGGGAGGCAAAGAAGGGGCATTGTCCAGACAGGCAGTGGGTAACCGAGAGTCACCGAGAGATGACTAGAAACTTGACTAAGTAGATTTTTTAAAACATAAAAAAAGAGAAAATATAAAGATGAACTTTGTCTACTTATACTTTTTCTGACAAATCTATTGACAGGTCCTACTGCATGTTATTCAAGTTAAGCCAACAGTAATGACTACTGAAATCTTTCCATTACAATGAGAGCCATTTTCCTTGATTCACTTGTTTTTCTTTCTGGTAGATAAAGATCAATTTTTGAATTAATTTTTAAATAGCTGGCTTGCCTTAAGGGCTCAATGCTCTACCCTTCTGATCTTAAATAATGTACTAAAACTACTATAATAGCAATATTCAATACTAAAAGCAAATAAAATCTATCCTCAATTATTATGATTTCTACCTTTCTCTTTATGATACGTGTTTAAAACTTAATACTATTAAAGTGGTTAATTTAGCTATTTTATAGAACTTATTGTAAAAGTTGTACATTTAGATTATCTTTTACATCTAAGAAAGTTCAAGTACTAATTTCATTTAGCCATTAAATTTTTATTGAGCATCTACTATGTGAGACTCTGAACTATAGACAATATATTGTTGAAGTCCTTTAATGGACTGGAACCTGGTGGTCTGGAGTAGACCGATAAGAAAGTAAAAGAGAGAGAAAAAGACTGATATTCCTTGGTTTACGCAGAAAGCCAATAAAGCCCCTGCACGAGGGTTGCTCTGTTCACAAAGGCCTCAGGCGCCCTCTTAAGGGGGTGAAGGCGCAGAGTGCCTTCTCGAGAGGGTTTTAGAAGCCTGGGCAGGAAAGTGAACCCAGAGGGCCTCTGCGCTCCACGGGTTCAGCCTGAAAAAGAGAGAGAGAGAGAGAGGAGGAGGGGGGAGGGGGAGAGAGAGAGAAAGCAAGACACGGGGACAAAAGCTCTGATGGAGCAGAGGTGTTTTATTCAACATTGTGTGAGTATTTATACTGTCTTACAAGGCAGCTATTTTCAGCAGAGATAAAATAAAAACTTACAAGTTATCAAGGAAACATGAGGTCATTCATGTGAGAGAGGGTTGTAAATAATCCCTTTTACTGTAGGATTCATAAAAAGGAAGAGGGTACTTATCACCATATAGAAAAACTAATGAAGGAAATGCCTGAGGAGAGGCTTGCCTCTCCCCTTAATTCCTGAATATTCAGAAATTAATAAGGAACAGAGGATTCCTGACAGATCCAAAACAGCACACAGGAAGCCTTCTGTTAAATGCTTCCTGACAACGTATCAGTTCTTGCTCTAGAATTTAATGTCCAAACAACAGAGCGCATAGATAAATAAAAAGCTCTGAACTTATATATAACACATGTACTAAAAGTAACAGATAAAAATAAGAACATTCATAACTTCTTATGAAATGAATTTTAGGAATAAGGCAAGTTTAAATGTTAGTTGAACAAGCAGTTCAAAGATGATTATTGAACAACCAACAGATATAAACATGTACGGTTGGGGATAAACTCAGCTGACATGATTAGCCAACAGCTCAATGAGGTGAAAGAAAAAGTGATGGATTGGAGAAAGATCCAGATTGTAGTTGGTCACAGGTGGTCAATAGGCTTTGGGTATAAGTAGGGAATTTTAACACAAAGTATGGATATGAGTGTTCAATATAAACAGTGAGTCTGTTAGGGGACCTCAGATAAAGGAGTAGCTGCTGTTCAAGAAATCAGTCAAGCAGATTTTGTAGAACAGAAAGTGTAGATAGCTGTTCCAGATCATTAAACTCCAAGCATGGCACCTTTGTGGCCACAGGGACTTGTGGGGCTGCATGGGTGGGATTTCCATGTAGCTTGCGCTGCTCTGGCATGTAGACTTGTTAATCACCCTCCCTCCTTTCTGTGTGTACATAAGAAATGTAGTAGCAGCCATTCCTACTCTGTTTTGAGCTAGCAGTCAAATCACAGTGTGTTTAATGGTGGGATAGGGCAGGGCCTCTTACTCATCCCTGATTTAGGTACCAGTTATGTTCCATCATGGTGATGTCAATTCCTTGAACTTCTCAACCTTGGATTGAGATAGTGGGTTACTAGGAAGGGGGGTTTGACTTCCTTGCCTCTTGCAGGGGCTCCTCATCTTCATTTCGCACTGGGCTCTGCAAATGGAAGGTAGAGAAGGGAACTGAGCTTTACCTGCCCAAGAAGAAAACCTCTTAATGTAGACATGGCAAAGAAACAAGTGACAAGAGGTGGGGTTTTAATATTCTTTTACTTAAAAAAAAAAAGCAAGACAGTTATGACAAAATGTGACCCATGAATAATTATGGTTGTTGAGACATGAGGCTTGTTAAGTCAGTCTCTGTAATTTTCAGTTCCCTTTTTTCTCTTAAAATATTACTTAGTGGCTCAGATAGTAAAGAATCTGCCTGCAATGTGGGAGACCTGGGTTTTATCCCTGGGTTGGGAAGATCCCCTGGACCTAACCCACATTGGGAGAGTCTAAGAAGGATAAAGAAGGATATATCAGGTAAAAGGAACTATATACGGAAAAAATGGTGCTTTCAGAATGTTGCACAATGTCTACGTTGTATGGAGGATGTCAGTGGCATGCAGCAGAGACGTCCCAGCTGAGTTTAGAGCAGCACAAAGACAGGAGGATAGAAATTGTTTTATATGTCCTCATGTTTTTTAGGCATATTTCAATTTCCTTGGCACATGGATAAAGCCTGTAATCACATGCTGACAAAAAATTATAGATGAAAATATTTCTGTAGATAATATATAGCCTGATAGAGTGGATTCACCAAACAGCATCCATAAAATCTTTATCCAGAATAATGGAAGAAGGCTAAGTAAATTATATAAATCTAAAAATTTCCACAGTTTGAATAGCAAAAATCAAAGTTACTCAGCTTTATCTGGCTTGAATCAGCAATCTGAATGAAATACTTCGTATTAAATTTCTCCCATACTAGCCTATCTTCTCATGATGAAATGCTTCCTCAATTTGTTCT
Organism: Capricornis sumatraensis; assembly: GCF_032405125.1. Lineage (NCBI taxonomy): Eukaryota > Metazoa > Chordata > Mammalia > Artiodactyla > Bovidae > Capricornis > Capricornis sumatraensis. The sequence goes on from NC_091077.1 coordinate 75,739,548, forward strand.
GAGTTACTAGTAAGGGCACCTCTCCAAAACAGAATGAATCTGAGAAATCAATCTTCAAAGCATTTTGCCCTTGAGCTATCCATATATGTGTTTGTTTTAATAAAAGAGAGAGAGGTAAATTGCTTACCTGCACAGGATACATCCAATATTAATGCGATGAGGCATATTCTTAATAATTTCCAGAATAATTGGCCTCTAACTTGATTGTTTGAAAGTTTAGATTTTTCTATGAGCATTTCCTTGATGTGAGAGAATAAGCCTCTGTATTTTACAACACACATACACACAATATATATTGGAATATATAAATTCATATATCCATGATGCCAGTTCAAATCCAAAAGATATGCCAAGAGAGCTTATTTTGAGAATAGAGGTTATGATTATAAAATATAGCATTGTTGTTGTTTAGTCACTAAACTGTGTCCAACTCTTTTGTAACCCCATGGACTGTAGCTCGCCAGACTCCCCTGTCCATGGGATTTTCCTGGCAAGAATATTGGAGTGGGTTGCCATTTCCTTCTCCAGGGGATTTTCCCAATCCATGAATTGAACCTGCATCTCCTGCATTGTCAGGCAGATTCTTTACCACTGAGCCACATGGTAAACCCAAGTAAAGAATACACAACTTCAAAATAAATAGCTATTTGTCCTTATGTGAAGTAAGGCCACTTCTATGTGGCCAAATATGACAGGGTGATCTTTTAGCTCTCAAAATATAATCTTTGAAAGAAGAGAAACACATTTTTATAATGATCTTAAATAAGCATATTTGTGAGAACAATTGCTTTGTCTTCTCAGCACATTATTACTGAAAATCTAAGAAGGCTTGATTCTTGTCTCTTCTAATAGTCCTTTTAGACATACACTTTACCAAATAGCACTGGCTTAAAATACTGTCTTCAGGGCTGTCATAAAAATGACAATGTTAAGTGGCTGTACACTGATAGAGTATGTTTCTTTGTTCTTAAAAATGAATTCATATTCCTTTTTTTAAACTCTTAACTAAATATACTGAGCTAAATATACTGAACTAAATTTCTAATACATGGGGCTCAGAATTTTGACACTAAGGAGTTCTAATTTCAACAGTGCCTCTTGTAAGGATCATATATGATAATTCAGATAAGACTCAGCACAGTGCTGGGTACTAATGAAATCTCTCTTTTATCAGCCTAACTGAATGTGTGAGGATACGGTTTGTAGCCAATCTATAGAACTATTTGCAAAGATCACTAAGAATCTGAAATTATTCCTATATAAGCTTGGTCTCTAATGGTATTAGGTAGAATATTCCAAGTTCCCCTATGAAACAAGCAGTTCTCAAATCTCAGTGGGTTAACCCAACCAACTGTATTTGGATTTTGTTTTCTTTTCGTCCTCAGTCAGGGCCAGTAGAATCTCGATGAACTATCGTTACCCACTAATCTAAGCTTGTGCACATGTCTGCATGTTCATTTGTTCAGTCGTGCCTGACTCTTTGCGACCCCCTGGACTGTAGCCCACTGGGCTCCTCTGTCCATGAGGTTTTCCAAGCAAGAACAGTGGAGTGGGTTGCCATTTCCTTCTCTAGGAGATCTTCCTAACCCAGGGATTGAACCCATGTCTCTTGCATCTCTGACACTGGCAGATAGATTCTTAACCAGAAGCACCACTTGGGAATCCGAAGCCTGTGGACACTCCATCTTAAATGAACTCCTGGAATTTACTTGGCAAGGGAAAGGAAATAAGATGAATTGATCATTAGATCTTAAAGCGTCAGTAAGAAAGCAACAGGCTGTTTTGGCCCCATGTCACTGGCCAATGAGAGCTTCCTAGGTGGTGTAGTGGTCACAAGCTAGAACCAAGATTGCCAGGAGAAATATCAACAACTTCAGATATGCAGAGAATACCACTCTAATGGCAGAAAGTAAAGAAGAACTAAAGAGTCTCTTGATGACAGTAAAAGAGGAATGTGAAAAAGCTGGCTTGAAACTCAACATTCAAAAATTAAGCTCATAGCATCTGGTCCCATCACTTCAAGGCAAATAGATGGGGAAAATTTAAATAGTGACAGATTTTGTGTTTTGGGGCTCCAAAATCACTGAGGATATTGACTGCAGCCATGAAATTAAAAGGCATTTGCTCCTTGAAAGGAAACCTATGACAAGCCTAGACAGCGTATTGAAAAGGAGAGACAGCACTTTGGCAACAAAGGTCTGCAATAGTCAAAGCTACGGTTTTTCCAGTAGTCATGTACGGACATGAGAGTTGGACCATAATGAAGGCTGAGGGCTAACCATGTTCGAACTGTGGTGCTCAGAAAACTCGGAGAGTCCTTTGGACAGCAAGGAGATCAAACCAGTCAATCTCAAAGGAAATCAACCCTGAATATTCATTGAGATATTTCTTTTCTTTCTTTCTTTATTCATTGGAAGGACTGATGCTGTAGCTCCAATACTTTGGCCACTTGATGCAAATAACTGATTGATCGTAAAAGACTCTGATGCTGGGAAAGATTGAAGGCAAAGGAGAAGGGGACAGGAGAAGATGAGATGGTTAGATAGCATTACTGACCCTTTGGATATGAATTTGAGCAAACTCTGGGAGATAGCAAAGGACAGTGGAGCCTGGCATGCTGCAGTCCATGGGGTCGCAAAGAGTGGGACATGACTTAGCTACTGAACATCAACAATACTATCCAAAGAGAGTCACAGCCTACTTACCTACTTACACAGAGTAGGGTGGGGCGGCGGGTGGTGGGGGGAGGGTGGTACAAATGTGCCCTGGTGACAACTACTCTCCCCTTTTAGATTAACTGTGAGACAGATAATTGGAAATAGATGATCTTCCCTACTTGATACTGTGAACAAATGCATCTCTGTAAAGTAAGAATTTCTTAATATCTAGGGGGAATTTTTGCTGCATACTCTCATAAGAATTGAAAACCTCATAAATGGACATGACTAAAATCCATATTTATAATTCCAAGAGAATTATAAGTGAGCTCTGGCTAAATACCCAGTTCCTTTAGTCTGTTTTCCAGGAATTCAGGAAACTTGGGAAGGACATGCTGCCACAGCACATCACTTTGATAATAAGGCTTGGAGAAATGTGATTTTCAAAGCTTGAACCCATCAAGCTGATTCTATTGTTTGCCACATCCAGTCTCACATATAATTTTTCAACCAGGACAGGATGACAAAAAAAAAGAAAACCACAAAACTACAGCAATGTGTCTGAGGTGTTAATATGGAATGCAGGTTTAGTTGCAGATGGGTTTTGTTTTAGAAGCAATGAGACTGCCACACACAGAAAGACATTTAAAACATTACCTTACGCTAAACAAACACCACTTTTCCAAGGTGCCTCATCATTAACCTTGGAATGTTGATATGCCGAGGGACAGAAAAGCAGAAAGCAACAAGATGCAAGATGACAGGTTACAGGAAAGACAAACAGTATTTGCAGTGTGTGTAGGTGTGTGGATGGGGGGCTTGGGGTTAAGGGCAGGTAGAATGGGAGTATTTAGCAGTAGAGATGCATCGTAGATCCTAAATTTCTGAATATTTAGGGATCATAGCCTATGCAATCAGATTTACATGGAAAGGGAGTTGAAGCTGCATTTTGATATCACTTTATACTAATTATTTAAATCAAAGACTGGGGACTGGTAGAGATAATGGGAGAGGAGGAAGTGGGTTGCTCCTTATTCATTTCTTAGACACCAGCCGTAACTGTGATCTTTATATTTTCTATTTTTAGGGCTTTCCCCCTTCTCTATCCCAAACAGCATAGTAGTCATTGTTATTACAGATGGGGTATCACTCCAGGTTTGTTCTAAAATTATAAATGCCTGGGGTTATTTAAAGACTATTTCAATGTTTTCTTCAGGTGTTTACAACATAGTCCTAAAGTAGCTGAAAGACATCTTTTCAGATGAGATGAAGTTGTAGAGTGTTCTTTGCACACACAATATTGCTGGCAGGTCAGCTAAGTCAAATACTTTTCCAATATGACTGTGTTGTCCCGCTGTACATTACATCAACAGTTTTTATGTAACAAAAACAGATTTCCTAGCCTTGGCTGATTGACCATTTATTCCAAGTAATAGTTGATAAAACATAGCAGCAAGATAGCAAGAGAATTTGGATAGTCCCTCAGAGTTTGTTAAAATGGACTTGGCCTGTGGCTCTGCTCCTGAGAACCAGCTGCCTTCACTACCACATATCTTCTGTGGATGTTTTCAAGGATAAAGTGGTAGCACACACAAGGCATTTTTGGTGCCATGCTGTTGATGGAGGCACTCAGAGAAATGTCTGCTGTACTAAGATAATCACTTTTTCATCCTTAAGGAAGCCCGTTGTTGCTTCTTACTGGTATTAGACATTGCTGATGATGCCTTTTCCTGCTGTTCTTTTAAAGAGGACCTCAAATTAAACCTATTACACCTTAGATCCCAATTACATGGAAATCCACAACCTTTGCAAAATGTGTTTAAGCACTAACATGAAGACCCACTCCATTCAGTATTCCTACTAACTGGTTTAAGGTCTTGACATTGCCTGGTAAGAAGATTATAGAAATGCCTGAAGGACAATTCTGGGTATAAAAACAAATGTCCCCTTGTGCATTACAATTGCCAAAAAAAATTAAAAAAAAACACACAACCCTTTCATCTTTTTATTAATTGTATAATTAATGTATTCTGTGTACTGATAAGAGTAATGCCATGTAATTAATTTTTAAGAATTAAAAACTTGCCTTTATCCAGCCTCATGGTGTACTTTCATGTTTATAGCTGTGAATATAAATCCTCTTATCTAATTATAACATGACTGGCTTCATTGTTGAAACAAAGCAGTTCTTTGTCATTTTTTATTTGATTATGTAATATTTATTTTATTATATTAATTATATTCTATCCAGAAAAAAAAAAATAAGACCCAAGGACTTAATATTTTAAGTCTTGCAAAGCTTATCAGAAAAATGCCATGCTGCTTTGGATAAGGTATGATATTTCATTTGTTTTCTGTGTCTGTTTTTGTCTTCCATGATTACCCATTCTGTTTACCAAAAGCCTCAATTAGCATTTGAATAGTGAGCCAGAGAGCAGACAGGTTGAGAATTCTTATAGAACTAATTTGGCAGTCCTTCTCCTTTCCCCCCTTCTCCCTTCATAGCCTTTTCTTTGCCTCTAATCAAGCTGCAGTTATTAAAGCCAGAATAAAAGACCTGATTTTCCATTACATTGATGCATGCTGAACAGAGCCTTGATTTGCTTTTTCTTTCAGCAATGCTAATTGGACTCAAAGGAAATATTTAGTTTATAATAGTGAATGAAGAATTCATTTAATTTTAGGAAAGGGGGAAATCAGCAATGAAACTAGCATATATGTTTGTGTGTGTGTATATATATATATATTTCCAATTGTTTCCTTCCTTTAAAAGTATTTTTCTTAATGTTTCTCATAAATAATAGAGTTATTTAATTATCAGTGCCTCAGGTTGGAGAAATTTACAATTGATGGAAAGATTTCTGATCTCTGTTTAAAAGAAAAAAGAATGTACTGCGTTTGGGAAATTTGGTTTCAGCTATGTCTGATCAGTATATAAGAAAGAATTCATTTAAGCACAGCTGTTTTCAAGTACTATTTGCACCTCAGATAGCTGGATGTCTTCCAGACTAAGCTGTCATCACCAGTCACTCTTCACATCAGATAATGGCTGGTATTGTTCACGAGACCATGCTGTTGAGATAGAATAAGTGCAGAACTTTACACAAGAAGCCTGGTTAATATTAAAATGTCATGTGAGTGTTGGTCCTCATCACTTTAAAACCTCACTTTGAGGAGGAAGTACTTATTTTAAAATTATGAATCAACAGATTAGCAGAGTTGCAACTCAAAAGAAGAAAAGCAAATATTCATGTGGGTAGAAGGGATTTTCGATGTTCCAATGTGTTGTTTAGATACTGCATGAAGATTAGGTGCAATGTCTTCAATTAGAGAATCATTTTTCTCTATATCAATGTGTAATGCTTCCAGGACTGTTGTATCATTATTAAGGTGTTTATATTTTCATCTGATGCATCCCCTCAATTATATATTTGGGAAGAGTCTTCTTGCCAACTATTTAACAGAAGCTAAACAGGACTTTGGTCTTCCCTGGTGGCTCAGATGGTAAAGAATCTGCCTTTATTCCAGGAGACCCGGGTTTGATCCTTAGGTCAGGAAGATTTCCTGGAGAAGGGAATGGCAACCCACTCAATATTCTTGCCTGGAGAATTCCATGGGCAGAGGATCCTGGTGGGCTACAGTCCATGGGATTCCAAAGAGTTGGGCACACCTGAGTAACTAACACAGAAAGAAGCAGGACTTCATTTGGACATTTATGATTTAGCTTCTCCCCACTCTTTCAAATGAAGCTTCCCACCCACTCTAGTCATATCAAAGTGCTTTTATTTCTCAGAAAGCATCATGTTCTTGACTTTGGACCTTTGAATATACTCTTTTATGTTCTTGGAATCTTTCCTTTCCCCTGTTTACTTGGCTTCTTTCTATTCATTTTTCAAGGTTCAGCTTAAAAATTACTTCTTCTTAGTGTCTTCCTTAATCCTTTATGCCAAATCCCATTAAAATATCACACAATTACTTCCCAACTATATATAACTATAGGTTCCTTAACACAGGTAGTCGAATCCTTCCCCCGCTCTGTAGTTATACCTTTACTTGTGAAATCTCATACTATAGCCTCTGGGAACTGACTATGCCTAGCACAATGCCTGGCAGAGTGACTTTCAGTAAGTATGTATGGAATACGTTGAATTGAAATAAGTTGATTCAAGATTTAGTCCAACTTGGATAAGTCAAAAATGTAAAGGGAAATTTTATTCTATTTATTGATTTACTTATAAGACTTACTTAAGTTTTAATAATTTGTTACATAAAATCTCCTTCAGATTTTAAATTATATTATTGGCAAATGACATTTAAAAGACATAAAAGAGCTGTCACAGTATGTCTCATATAGGTATATGTTTTAATCCTTAGATCTCTCTTCTCTTTCTGTATAGTCACTGCAAGCAACCTTAATCAGATTGTGTGAGTACTCAGTCGCTTCAGTCATGTCCAACTCTTTGCAACTCTATGGACTGTAGCCTACCAGGCTCCTCTGTCCATGGGATTTTCCAGACAAGAATACTGGCGTAGGTTGCCATTTCCTCCTCTAGAGGATAATCTTCTGCATTGGCTGGAGTATTCTTTACCGCTGAGCCACTAAGGAAGCCCCTTAATCATATTAATAACTACAGTAGGCTGCAGTCCATGGGGTCGCTAAGAGTTGGATATGACTGAGCGACTTGACTTTCACTTTTCACTTTCATGCATTGGAGAAGGAAATGGCAACCCACTCCAGTGTTCTTGCCTGGAGAATCCCAGGGACGGGGGAGCCTGGTGGCTGCGGTCTATGGGATCACACAGAGTCGGACACGACTGAAGCGACTTAGCAGCAGACCTCTCTTCTGAGCCCCAGATCTCTTTACTAAATTGCCTGTGTGATATTTCTTCTGCAGTGTCTCAAAAGACACCTCATATTCCACACTGCTCAATTCATGCTCATCTCCCCCAAATACCTGGTCCTCTTCCAGTGCTCTTTTCTCAGTGAGTAGCAGTATCATCCATCCCGTTCAGCGAATGAGAAATCTTCCTACTCAGGTGAGCTCTCTTTACTTACTCTCGTATCCAGTCCTCTGACTCTCACCTTCTATATACATAACTTTCTGGTCCAAGTTGCTTATTTGACCTACTCCAATATCTTCCCAAATTGGTTCACTTACATTTATTATTGTCCTACTTTGACTCAAATGCATTAAGAATGATCTTTCCTTTGCCAAGTTTGAACATTTCATTCCCTTGCTTAAAAATCTTGAATGTCATCCCATTGCATGCTAAGTTGCTTCAGTCGTGTCCGACTCTTGTGCGACCCCATAGACAGAAGCCCACCAGAGTCCTACATCCACAGGATTCTCCAGGAAAGACTACTGGAGTGGATTGCCATTTCTTTCTTACCTTAAGCTTAAAACATAACTAATGAACTTCACATACCCCAATGTGCAAAATTCAGTTCTTACCTCTAGCCTCACATTATACCACGTTCTCTGTTGCTTTTTCTGCTCTGGTTTAGAGAGTCCAACTTAGGTGCTATAGGCACTTCTCTACCATAGACATATATACATCTGTTTCTTCCACATATAACATCATTTCTTCACCTTCTTTCCATAGTTAATTGCCGTTATCTTTCAGATTTCTGGTCATTTTTTACTTCTCCAGGAAACAACCTGCTATATCGAATTAGGTGAAAATATTTTACTCTAACACATTTAATTCTCTTTTAACATTTCTTATCATGCCTATGGTGCTACCTTTACATGCTTATTTGATTAATGATATCTGTTTCCTGGACCAGACTGGGCTCCATGAGAGCAGGGTCCATGTCCAGCATAATAATGGCCCACAGTAATCATACAATTCATGTTTGCTGAATGAAAAATAAATAAGTGAATGTATGCCAAGTACTGTGCTAAGAGCTTTAGCTGTTCAATAAATATTTGTCAAATAAATGAACTGTTCAGTAAGCTGGGTGTTTGGTAACATGGAAAACAACTAAGTATTGAACTTTCTCCCCCTCTTAAAAAATCTATTTCCATGATTTCTATGTAACCTTTCAAGATAAATTATTGTTATGACAATACTTGAAAACACCTAGTGCTATTATTTTATGAAATAGTAATTCGGCAGATATTTGTGCACCCTACAATATGCTTTATGAGGTGAGAAAGAGCCTGAATACTTGAAGAAGTGAAAGAAAAGGAGGCAAGTACATTAATATTGATGGTGTCCCCTCCTCAATCCCTAGCCTCTACACATTTCCTGATATTTTTGAAGGTATTATTATCTCTTCAAGATTTAATATAAGGAAACAAAGTCCCAGAGAGAGTAAATATCTAGCCAATGTTGTACTACAAATGGGTAGTTATTCTGGAATGCTAGTCTATAACTTTTCCCCTCCCTACTTCTCTTTGGATCTTGCTGCTGCTGCTAAGTCGCTTCAGTCGTGTCCGACTCTGTGCGACCCCATAGATGACAGCCCACCAGGCTGCCCCATCCCTGGGATTCTCCAGGCAAGACACTAGAGTGGGTTGCCATTTCCTTCTCCAATGTGTAGAAACTGAAGTCACTCAGTCATGTCTAACTCTTAGCGACCCCGTGGACTGCAGCCTACTAGGCTCCTCCTTCCATGGGATTTTCCAGGCAAGAGTACTGGAGTGGGGTGCCATTCATAGGCATAATTTGAATGGTACAATTATAATGTGTTTATCCAAACAAAATAATTTGATCCTTGGCAGTCAAGTTTTCCAGTTTATACGTATGGCAGTTATTTTCAGTTTCATTATAACTCCATTAATAAATAGAAAGTAAGCTCTTGAGGAGAACATATTTGTATTTGTTTTTTAAATATTTATTTCTCCCTGTTAGCATCTTCAACATAATTATATTTGGTTAATTTGTCTCCTTTTTTCCTCCAATCAAAACCAACAAAAATAATCTTTATTTACATTTAATATGCACATGTAGTGGGTTGAATAGTCCCCCCCAAATGTATGTCTACTCAGAAATTCAAAATAAGATCTTACTTGGAAATAGGTTCTTTGCAGATATAATTAGTTAAGGGTTGAAATAACATCATAATGGATTTTACCATGTGTCCCTACATGTATGTATGCTTGGTCATATCGAACTTTTTGGGACCCCATGGACTGTAGCCTGCCAGGCTCCTCTCTTCATGAGATTTCCCATGCAAGAATACTGGAGTGGGTTGCCATTTCCTTCTCCAGGGGATCTTCCTGAACTAGGAGTCGAACCTGCATCTCCAGTGACTCCCGCATTTGCAGGCAAGTTCTTTGCCAGCTGAGGTACCAGGGAAAGTGGGCCCTAAATTTACTAACTGATGTCTTTATTTAAAAAAAGAAGAGAAAATATAGACAAAAAAATGAAAGTGATATGAAAGAGGAGGCAGAGTTTAGGCTCATGTGTCTACAGACCAAGCAATGCCAAGGATTGCCAGCCACCACCATGAAGGTAGAAAGAAACAATGAAGGGCTTTTCTGAGGAGCATTCAGAGGGAATGTGGCCCTACTGACAACTTGACTTTGAGTTTCTAGTTTCTGTAGCAGTGAAAGAATACATTTCTGCTGTTTTAAGCCAGTTGGTTTGTGGAAACTTGTTGTCACAACCTGAGGAAACTAACACAGTGTTCAGTTCAGCTCAGTTCAGCCGCTCAGTCGTGTCTGACTCTTTGCAACAGCATGGACTGCAGCACTCCAGCCTTCCCTGTCTATCAGCAACTCCCGGAGCTTGCTCACACTCATGTCCATTGACCTAATGGTGCTATCCAGCCATCTCATCCTCTGTCGTCCCCTTACCCTCCTGCCTCCAATCTTTCGCAGCATCAGGGCCTTTTCCAGTAAGTCAGTTCTTCCCATCAGGTGGCCAAAGTATTGGAGTTTCAGCTTTAGCATCAGCCCTTCCAATGAATATTCAGGACTGATCTCCTTTAGGATGGACTGGTTGGATCTCCTTGCAGTCCAAGGGACTCTCAAAAGTCTTCTGTAACACCATAGTTCAAAAGCATCAATTCTTCGGCGCTCAGCTTTCTTTATAGTCCAACTCTCACATCCATACATGACTACTGGCAAAACCATAGCCTTAACTAGATGGACCTTTGTTGGCAAAGTAATGTCTCTGCTTTCTAATATGCTATCTAGGTGGGTAATAGATTTTCTTCCAAGGAGTAAGTGTCTTTTAATTATCTATGAAAAGTGATTTTGTAGCCCCCCAAAATAGTCTATCACTGTTTCCATTGTTTCCCCATCTATTTGCCATGAAGTGATGGGACCAGATGCCATGATCTTAGTTTTCTGAATGTTGAGCTTTAAGCCAACGTTTTCACTCTCTTCTTTCAGATTCATCAAGAGGCTCATTAGTTCTTCAATTTCTGTTGCAAGGATGGTGTCATCTGCATATCTGAGATTATTGATATTTCTCCCTGCAATCTTGAGTCCAGCTTGTGCTTCATCCAGCCTGGCATTTCACATGATATACTCTGCATACAGTTAAATAAGCTAGGTGACAATATACAGCCTTGAAGTAGACCTTTCCCAATTTGGAACCACTCTGTTGTTCCATGTCCAATTCTAACTGTTGCTTCTTGAACTGCATACACATTGCTCAGGAGGCAGGTCAGGTGGTCTGGTATTCCCATCTCTTTAAGAATTTTCCACAGTTTGTTGTGATCCACACAGTCCAAGGCTTTGGCATAGTCAATAAAGCAGAAATATATGCTTTTCTGGAACTCTGTTGCTTTTCCAATGATCCAACGGATGTTGACAATTTGATCTCTGGTTCCTCTCCTTTTTCTAAATCCAGCTTCAACATCTGGAAGTTCACAGTTCACATACTGTTGAATCCTGACTAGGAGAATTTTTGAGCATTATTATGCTAGCATGTGAGATGAGTGCAATTGTGTGGTAGTTTGAGCGTTCTTTGGCATTGCCTATCTTTGGGATTGGAATAAAAACTGACCTTTTCCAGTCCTGAGGTCACTGCTGAGTTTTCCAAATTTGCTGGCATATTGAGTGCAGCACTTTCACAGCATCATCTTTCAGGATTTGAAACAGCTCAACTGGAATTCCATCACCTCCAATAGCCTTGTTTGTAGGTATGCTTCCTAATGCCCACATGACTTCACATTCCAGAATGTCTGTCTCTAGATGAGTAATCGCACCATCATGTTTATCTGGGGCATGAAGATCTTTACTGTATAGTTCTTCTGTGTATTCTTGCCACCTCTTCTTAATATCATCTGCTTACGTTAGGTCCATACCATTTCTCTCCTTTATTGTGGTCATTTTTGCATGAAATCTTCCCTTGGTATCTCTAATTCTCTTGAAGAGATCTCTAGTCTTTCCCATTCTATTGTTTCCCTCTATTTCTTTGCATTGATCACTGAAGAAGGCTTTCTTATCTCTCCTTGCTATTCTTTGGAACTCTGCATTAAAATGGGTATATCTTTCCTTTTCTCCTTTGCCTTTCACTTATCTTCTTTTCTCAGCTATTTGTAAGGCCTCCTCAGAAAATAATTTTACCTTTTAGTATTTCTTTTTCTTGAGGATGGTCTTGGTCACTGCCTGTTGTACAATGTCATGAACCTCCATCCATAGTTCTTCAGGCACTCTGTCTATCAGATCTAGTCGCTTGAATCCATTTGTCACTCCCACTGTGTAATCATAAGGGATTTGATTTAGGTCATACCTGAATGGTCTAGTGGTTTTCCCTACTTTTTTTCAATTTCAATCTGAATTTGGCAATAAGGAGTTCACGATCTGAGCCACAGTCGGCTCCTAGTCTTGCTTTTGCTGACTGTATAGAGCTTCACCATCTTTGGCTGCAAAGAATATAACCAATCTGATTTTGGTGTTGACCATCTGGTGATGTCCATGTGTAGAGTTTTCTCTTGTGTTGTTGGCAGAGGGTGTTTGCTATGACCAATGAATTCTCTAAGCAAAACTCTGTTAGCCTTTGCCCTGCTTCATTTTATACTCCAAGGCCAAACTTGCCTGTTACTCCAGGTATCACTTGTCTTCCTACATTTGCATTCCAGACCGCTATAATAAAAAGGAGATCTTTTTGGGGTGTTAGTTCCAGAAGGTCTTGTAGGTCTTCATAGAACAGTTCAAATTCAGCTTCTTCAGCATTACTGAAACTAACACAGTGTACTGAATTACAAAAATCCATTTCACTTTAGGGGAGTGCTTAGCTGGGAGATGCCTCTTAGATATGATGTTCTGTGGGCTCCTACATCTCTGCCTTTCCAGGAGCATATGGGGAGCTGACTCATGAGAAATATTTTGGTAGCTTAAAAAGAAGATGAGCAGGTTTCTTGGTGCCTACAGACTTTTAAATTATGAAGGATCTAGGGGACAAAAGTACAATTCATTGAGCCTAAACCTAGTCATCTATTCTGAGGAAGAATATAGATAGGAGTGGGTTTCCCAGGTGACAGTAGTGGTAAAGAACCTCCCTGCCAGTGCAGGAGACAGAGGAGATGTAGGTTCAGTCCCTGGGTCTGGAACATCCCCTGGAGGAGGGTATAGCAGCTCACTCCAGTATTCTTGCCTGGGAAATCCCATGGACAGAGGCAACCTGGTGGGCTACAGTCCATAGAGTTGCAAAGAGTTGGAAAGGACTGAAGCAACTTAGCATGCAGACATGCACAGACAGGAGTAAAAACACTGAGTTACTTCTGAGAGCCATTGCCTGCATGGCTGGGAAACTAGTTGTTGATGGGGGACAGGAAAAGTCGAGAAAAGTCAAGCAGGTTATTATGGTAGAGTTGATGTGCATGTATTCACCCACTCTGCCAGCTGTCATTCAAGTCTGCCAGCTGAAACAGTTAAAAAAAATTCATAAAAGACTAAATAAACCATCTCTGATATTTTGAAAAATCTCCTCTTGCTTCCTGTTCCACTCTTCGGTCATTTTGTTCTAGCTATGTCTGAAATTTATCCTCTCAATTAACCAAAGATAAGGAAGGATGACTTCTTTGAAAATCCAAACCTATAAATTTTAGGAGGAAAAAACACTGGCCCGAAGGTAAATTCATCAAACCTCTACGTGATACAGATTGAGTGTGTGCAGAGCGGACGATGTGCTGATCGTGCTTCAGGAGATACAGATCATTAAAAGTCCTTCCCGGTGCCTGTAGCTGGGTTGTTTATTACAAAAGTAAGAATCACTAACGTGTCCTCCTTGCTAGAACCATAAATCTGAAACCTCTCCTTTTAAGAACTGTGATTTGACAACTGCGATACTATCGCTCCCCCTGCTGGTCAAATTCAGATTGTCAGCTGCCTCTGGCAAACCATTTTATCTATTTCTTCCATTCAGTTCTCCTCGGACTTGTTTCTGTTATCTAGGTATCATTTGTTTCTTTATTCTTCATCTCATCTTTCCGTGCTATTTACCTACCAAATAGCAATTTTAAAATCTATTTTTAAAATAATTCTCTTGTTATTGTCTTTCACACTCAGGTGGTCCCTAGAATGACTCTGCTTTTCTTTTAAGATGATTTCAGCCAATCTGCTAGCACACCTTAAATCTTCTATATCCTCCTTTGGAAATGCAGTTTCTACTTGCACAGACCCTTAGTGCAAACTTCTCTGCATGCTCACACAGTAGTTGAATATAATGGAAACAAAAGAAAAGTGCATCAAAAGCAAAGTGTCATTAAAGTTTTAGAAAACAACCATAGAACAGAATCAAAGCACTTGCAAAATCGCCCTCTTTCCAAATTAACACTCTTTGGAAATATAGGATGCCAATAACTATTTTTTTTAATAAAATATTTTTAATGACCACATAGGGAAAGCTTTTCTTGTTCTAAGGCAAAACTCTTTCGCCTTGAAGAAAAGCACTTAGATATATACATTTAATTTACGATTTGAAGTATATTCTGGCAGTTGCCTGGAACATGAGTTATGGGTGTTTGCAGAATCCTGATAAATCAGATCTAGACCCTGAAGACATCATTTCCTAGGTTAAAATAATGTATACAAAGGCAATAAGGAACATGTGCATGCTTTGGCAGGAATGGATAGAGGGCTAACTAGCTATTAAGGAGGACAAGAGGGAAGGTGTTATTTGGTATTTGTAACCATGAACTTCCATGTATGCCTTACTGGATTAGGAGCTACGCAAAGACAGACATTGTCAGTAGTCCTCTTCTGTTTTCAGCATGAACATTAAAGTCATTTGATGAATTTTGTGTAGTTTTTCGAAGAATGAATGCATGAGTGAGCACCATAAGCCCTTAGTTGGCAATGTCCTTCCTGTCTAAATTAATCTTGTAAGGCTCATTCAAAATAGAAGTCAGAGACTTCCCTGGTAGTCCAGTGGTTAGGTATCTGCGCTTCCACCTCAGGGGCAGCAGGTTTGATCCCTGGTCAGGGAACTAAGGGAGAAGGAAATGGCAACCCACTCCAGTGTTCTTGCCTGGAGAATCCCAGGGACAGGGGAGCCTGGTGGGCTGCCGTCTATGGAGTCACACAGAGTCGGACATGACTGAAATGACTTAGCATCAGCAGGGAACTAAGATTCCACATGCAGCACATGGTATGATGGAAAAAATAAACAGACATCGAAGAAAAAGAAGACTTCAATTATTAGATTGCCACTGAATATTTAGTTTATTTTGTTTATATTTTCTCAAACAACAAGCAATGCCTTTGTAAAATATCCTACAATACAAAGTTCATGGGATACATATAATAAATGTTGCCAGATTCAGATAAATATATTAGATATTATTCAAATAAATATACTAGATATTCTGGAAGTCAAAACCATAAAGTAATTCATATATAAAATATTTAATTTCCAAACTGTATGCTACAAATATTTATTAGCCAACCTCTGTGGCTCATTTCTGTTGAGCAAACACAGTGCTAAGATAATTTTCAAGAATCATAGGCCCCAACTGGTGATATAGTAAACCCTGGGGCTGCTGCTCTCAAAAATCTTGTAAAATAGTGTTTCCTGGATATCTCATTGCCTGGTATAGTATAATATGTGTGATCTGCTTTCAGGAAGAATCAAGTGTGAAAATCAACGCCCCTCCCCGTCCCCGCCCCCAACTGCTGCAGTATTGGGCAAATGCAGACCACAGGGTTCAAAGTCAATGAGCAAAGAAGACAGAGGAATGACAAAGCACAGGACTGCCAAGGGTATGAAGTAAGACAAGCCACATTCACAACTGACACTAGGAGCCTCCTTGGGGTGACAGATACCTGGGACAGGCCTTTTACAAAGCACATTTCAGGAAGGAGTGCAGTTGTTAGAACATGGCCTTATGTGTGCATGCATGCTAAGTCGCTTCAGTTGTGTCCGACTCTTTGCAAACCTATGGACCTTAGCCCACCAGGCTCCTCTGTCTATGGGATTCTCCAGGCAAGAATCCTTGAGTGGGTTGCCATGCCCTTCTCCAGGGGCTCTTCCTTACCCAGGGAGTGAGCCCACGTCTCTTAAGTCTCCTGCATTGGGAAGTGGGTTCTTTACCATTAGCACCACCTGAGAAGGCCCTGAACATGGCCTTATATGCACTTTCAATTTTTGTAGATGGAAAATGTAAATTCTATTGTTACTTTGGCTCTCTGTCAAATTATAAAACAATATATGCTGATTGTTAAAAGAAAAAAATAAAAATACAGTATATCCCTGTGCTCATCCATTAGCAACCCTAGATGGAACTACTGTGAATAGTTTTGTAAATTTAATTTCAGGTCATTTAAAACTACATCTAATAAGCTTAAAATGCATAGATTATTATGTAAAATAACACTTTATAACTTTCTTCCTCCCTGTGTGTATGTGCATGTAGACATAAGGTTTATTTATTTATTACAGATTTACTTATTTATTTTTATTTTGTGGCTGTGGTGGGTCCTCGTTGCTGCACACGGGCTTTCTCTAGTAGCAGCAAGTGGGACTACTCTTCGTTGTGGTGTGCAGGCTTCTTGTTGCTGCGGTTTCTCTCTTGTTGCAGAGCACAGACTCTGGGCGTGCGGGCTTCAGCACTTGCAGCACGTGGCTCATGGGCTTAGGTGCATCATGCCTTGTGGGAAATTCCTGTACCAGGGACTGAACCCATGTCCCCTTCATTGCATGGTGGCTTGTTAACCACTGGACTACCAGGAAAGCCCTAACATATGGTTTTAAAAACATAAGTGGTATTTTATGACATTGATATCAATATCCTGATAGAATTAAGTGACCACTCTTACAGACTTACAAAAAAAGACAAGACTACTCATTATAGGGGACAAAAAGAAAAATTAGAAGACTATGTATTTATATGATTAATGTGTTTATGTATAAAGAGGGAACAGCTGGACAAAAATTGAATTATTTATTGTCAGTCTACCTGAAAAAGAGTTAAACTCCCAAGTAAGAATAAATTTAAAGAGTGTGTCATAC
This sequence comes from Capricornis sumatraensis, assembly GCF_032405125.1. Classification (NCBI taxonomy): domain Eukaryota; kingdom Metazoa; phylum Chordata; class Mammalia; order Artiodactyla; family Bovidae; genus Capricornis; species Capricornis sumatraensis. The sequence goes on from NC_091077.1 coordinate 75,756,617, forward strand.
TCTGTTGGGTTTATCTATATTTTGTCTATATTATTCCAGTATTATACTTTGTACCCTACACACATATATATTCAATACTATAACTTTAGTCATTCTTGACTTTATCTTTCACACATTGAATAATTCTTTAACATATTATTAGATTCAAAGAACCTCATCTAATGATTACTGTCAGCATTCCAATTCCTAGTGTGACACAATCTAGGAGATTCTCACCTGTCATAGAATGTTGCCCTGGCAGGGTTTATTCTTATCTGTATATGCTCACATCATAATTATGCCAACATTTCCTCTGTTAGTATTTTGCAGGATATTCTTCCTCAGGATGTTAACAGAGCTATGGGGTGGGGATGGAATGTCCCATGTGAAATGGGTGAAACAAATTTCAAAGAAGTTCAGAAAGTTTGATGCTAATAATGTGTGTTATGCATGCATGCCAAAGGAAGATATAGCATGCTTACTTTCCAAATGAATTTCTTCAAAGAACCTTATTTTGAGCAGTGAACCTGTTTCTGTCTTCTAGAACTAGTATTTGACAGAATCTAGTTTTGGAAATGGCACCCCACTCCAGTACTCTTGCCTGGAGAATCCCATGGATGGAGGAGCCTGGTGGGCTGCAGTCCATGGGGTTGCTGAGAGTCGGACACAACTAAGCGGCTCCCCTTTCACTTTTCACTTTCATGCATTGGAGAAGGGAAATGGCAACCCACTCCAATGTTCTTGCCTGGAGAATCCCAGGGATGGGGGAGCCTGGTGGGCTGCCATCTATGGGGTCGCACAGAGTCGGACATGACTGAAGTGACTTAGCAGTAGCAGCAGTTTTGGAAATGTTTTAGTTTTAATAGTGTCTGTCTCAAGGAGTCAGACGCAACTAAGTGACTGAACTGAACTTCACTGCAAGTGCCAGTAATTTTTCTCTTAATTATATGGAGACAAACAGAAGTTGTGAGATTCCAAAAGGTAATTTTGGCAAGAATGATGATGATCTCTGTTGTGCAAAGTTTACATCTATCTTTCTGAAACAAAATATCTTTTGTATCATTCAGTTCAGTTCAGTTCAATCGCTCAGTTGTGTCTGACTCTTTGCCACCCCATGAATCGCAGCATGCCAAGCCTCCCTATCCATCACCAGCTCCCGGAGTTCACCCAGACTCGCGTTCATCGAGTCAGTGATGCCATCCAGCCATCTCATCCTCTGTCGTCCCCTTCTCCTCCTGCCCCCAATCCCTCCCAGCATCAAAGTCTTTTCCAGTGAGTCAACTCTTCACATGAGGTGGCTAAAGTACTGGAGTTTCAGCTTTAGCATCATTCCTTCCAAAGAAATCCCAGGGCTGATCTCCTTCAGAATGGACTGGTTGGATCTCCTTGCAGTCCAAGGGACTCTCAAGAGTCTTCTCCAACACCACAGTTCAAAAGCATCAATTCTTCGGCACTCAGCCTTCTTCACAGTTCAACTCTCATATCCATACATGACCACAGGAAAAACCATAGCCTTGACTAGATGGACCTTAGTCGGCAAAGTAATGTCTTTGCTTTTGAATATGCTATCTAGGTTGGTCATAACTTTTCTTCCAAGGAGTAAGCGTCCTTTAATTTCATGGCTGCAATCACCATCTGCAGTGATTTTGGAGCCCCCCAAAATAAAGTCTGCCACGGTTTCCACTGTTTCTCCACCTATTTCCCATGGAGTGATGGGACCGGATGCCATGATCTTCGTTTTCTGAATGTTGAGCTTTAAGGCAACTTTTTTCATTCTCTTTTTCATTCTTCATTCTTTTTCATTCATTCTTCAACTTTTCCATTTCAAGTCTCCTCTTTGACTTTCATCAGGAGGCTTTTTAGTTCCTCTTCACTTTCTGCCATAAGGGTGGTGTCATCATTGCCTTACAGCAAAATGATCAATACTCTGTACTTCACCTTAGCAGAGCTATTTCTTCTAAGATCATTTTACTTTCAAGAGAAAAGTTACAGCCTACCCTAGGTTTACTCTTTTGAATCTATTCGGTTCAACATTGTTACAAAACATTCATATTTTCACAATATATACAGCATCAGATAGTTCTTTAAATATTTTGAAGCATTTTTATTTAGTAGTTTTCCTTCTAGAACTCTTTGTTAAAGAAAGGTGTTTTTACACCCTTGTCAATGATTACTCAAAAGAGATACTCTCAGTTGGCCCTTACCCAAAATGACATTAAAAAAATTATCGCCTTCTCTACATCTAGTCAGCTTGGCCTTATAATGGTAACAATCGGGATTAACCAACCCTACCTAGCATTTCTCCACATCTGCACCCATGCCTTTCTCAAAGCCATACTATTCATATGCTCCGGTTCCATTATCCATAACCTAAATGACGAACAAGATATTCGAAAAATAGGAGGCCTATTCAAAGCAATGCCATTTACCACAACAGCCCTCATTATTGGCAGTCTCGCACTAACAGGAATACCTTTCCTCACCGGATTCTACTCCAAAGACCTAATTATTGAATCCGCCAACACGTCATATACCAACGCCTGAGCCCTCTTAATAACACTAATCGCTACCTCCTTCACAGCCATCTGCAGCACCCGTATTATCTTTTTTGCACTCCTAGGACAACCCCGATTCCCAACTCTCATTACTATCAATGAAAACAACCCACTCCTAATTAACTCAATTAAATGCTTACTAATCGGAAGTATTTTTGCAGGATTTATTATCTCCAACAACATCCCCCCAACAACAATTCCCCAAATAACTATACCCCACTATCTAAAAATAACTGCCCTAACAATCACAGTCCTAGGCTTTATTCTAGCACTAGAAATTAGCAACATAACCCATTACCTAAAATTCAACCACCTATCAATCATCAAATTCTCTAATCTACTAGGATACTATCCTGCAATTATACACCGCTTAACCCCCTACATAAACCTAACAATAAGCCAAAAATCAGCATCCTCCCTTCTAGATCTTATTTGACTAGAAACTATTCTACCAAAGACCATTTCAATAACCCAAATAAAAACATCCACTATAGTCACAAACCCAAAAGGCCTAATTAAACTATATTTCCTCTCCTTCCTAGTTACAATTCTCATCAGCATAATTTTGTTTAATTTCCATGAGTAATCTCCATAATTACTACAACACCAATCAATAAAGATCAACCAGTAACAATAACCAATCAAGTACCATAGCTGTATAAAGCAGCAATCCCTATAGCCTCTTCACTAAAAAATCCAGAATCCCCTGTATCATAAATAACCCAATCCCCCATTCCATTAAATTTAAACACAATCTCCACCTCCTTGTCTTTTAATACATAATAAACCATAAGAAACTCCATTAATAAACCAGTAATAAATGCCCCCAAAACAACCTTACTAGAAACTCAAATCTCAGGATATTCTTCAGTAGCCACAGCCGTTGTATAACCAAAAACTACCATTATACCCCCCAAATAAATTAAAAAAACCATTAAACCTAAAAAAGACCCACCAAAATTTAACACAATACCACATCCAACTCCACCACTCACAATTAACCCTAGCCCCCCATAAATAGGTGAAGGTTTTGAAGAAAACCTACAAAACCAAGCACAAAAATGATACTTAAAATAAATACAATGTATGTTATCATTATTCTCACATGGAATCTAACCATGACCAATGATATGAAAAACCATCGTTGTTATTCAACTACAAGAACACTAAATGACCAACATTCGAAAAACTCACCCACTGGTAAAAATTGGCAGCAAATCTACTTAGAAGTGAAACACATTGATAGTATAACTGAAGAAATATATTCCAATGGACAATATTTTTACATCATGAATTGCTTTGAAATTGAATAGTTTATATTAAGTGTAAAATACTGAGGAAGATGGGCCCTTTTGACTGCTATACTATAAAAGTTAAATATAACCCTGTCTTTAATAAAGTTGTAAAGCTCACTATTTTGCACAACTGCATTCTAGAGTAATAAAAATGGCTTCCGCAAAGAGAAGAACATGAACTCCCTTTATTTTGAGAGTAAATAAATGAATGAATGTGGGGAAAACAAAATTGATTCTTATTCTGATTTTCTTTATTATTTAACTTGTTAAATGACAAAAATGCAACCAAGTAAATTTAAGGATCAAATTCGCTTTATTAAATAATTCATGAATTGGCCAGCATCTCATCTAGCAAAAAAAAGTAGCTCTACCTACTGAGCAGAAGAAAAGGAAGGGTTTTTAAACATGGGAAGGGGACAGTAAAAGAAAATAATTAGCAAAGAATGCATTGTTTTAGGCAAGCTTCTGAAAGGGAAGGGATTATTAGGCAGAATACCTCACTTAGTGCTGTCCAGGTAATTCTGGGTGATTGGTTAAAGGTTCCTCAAATTGGGAGTTTGAAACTGCAATTAAGTTAGTTATTAAGTCTCGACTTGGTGACATTGGCTTAGTACAAGTGACTCTACTTTGGACCCTGTGGTCTCTTTTTTTTTTTTTTAATGTCTGCCTTTTTATCAGACTCTCAGCTTAATAGAAAAATGTGATCAAAATTTAAAGTATTGGTTCCCAGGTGGCACTAGTGGTAAAGAATCCACCTGCCAATGCAGGAGATGCAGGTTCAACCCCTGGGTTGGGAAGATCTCCTGGAGGAGGAAATGGCAGCCCACGCCAGTATTCTTGCTACGAAATCTCATGGACAGAGGAGCCTGGCAGGCTACAGGCGATGGGGTCGCAAAGAGTCAGACACGACTTAGCAACTGAGCATGCGCACACGGCAACTCGCTGCCTCTGCTCTGTAGTTCTCACTGCTTTTGTTGATCCTGTGTGGTATTTACAGGTCATCACATTTTTTGTTTGTTTGTTTGTTCTTTGCTTAATCTCTGTGATATCCGTAGGCAACTACTGCAGCTTCACAGTTTTTCAACTGGTCATTTTCTTCAGGTGTCTAGGACCCAAACCAATTAAAATCAAATAAGTTGAAGAAAGACCCCATATAGAGAGTCACCTTTTTAGCCAAGTAGCTTGCTCAGTGATGTTATTTAATTGCATTTCAATTTCCCCAAAAGAGTTAATCCAGGGGTACCAGTTGGTGCTGGCCACAGCCCTCAACCTCTCTGCTCATCCAGAAGGTAATCAAGTGCTTTCCTATTATCAAGAACAACTTTGACCAGAGATGATAGGGTTTGGGATGGTGGTGGTGAGCAGCTATTGCCGTAATAGCAGATTCTAGATTATTTGCAAAGTTCAGGAGAGGTCCCCGATCATATTCTTACTTACATTTATTCCTAACCAGAGAAGTATGTCCCAATAAAGAAGCAAGTTCTGAATCATGAACACCTCCTGGTAAGTCCTTTCTAACTTGATGATACATATTTAGGGGAGTTGACCAATGAGTTGTCTTAGTTGGTTTGTGGAAAGTTAAGGGCACCGTTAAATAACCTAAGAGGAACTGTCCAGTTAGACGCTATTCATCTAGGCATTCATAGACTCAAAGAGAATAATAACTACCTCAGGCAAAGGTAAGTCATGTCAGGGAACAAGCCACTTTTCTTAAGGTGGGGAAATGGATTTATTGCAAGGATTGTTGTATTTGCACATTCAAGCCAGGGATTGATTAGGTTTTCTCCTACCCTGAAATAAAACACTGTTCTAAAATCCAGAGGTTACCTCCCCTTAGCTATGGCCTGAAGGATATGAATATTGGTATTTTCTTTCCAGGCCAATGCCGGAGTATGGGAAAGAAAGAGGGTTTCATCTTAATTAAAGTATGAAGACTTGATCTGGTGTCTTGGGAGGAAGCATTCTGTCTCAATGTTAGCCACTTCTCTTGCTTGTCAATTTGATTTCAAAGTCTTTAATGTTTGTCTAGAATAAGCTCTTTTTAGCTGTATGATACATACATATGACTAGAGCCCCTGAGGTTTGTTTGCCATCTGTTTATTGAGAAGGACCTGGTATAGTCTCTTCCAAGGAGATTCAAGAGCAGTCTTTGTTCTTGCTGATGCTGACTCAGATGGGTCAGAGAAAATCGGAAGTGTTAGTTTGGAGACCTGCAGTCAGATACTTGAAAAAAAGAAGATGGATCAGGATCCAATCTGGTTTACAGATATTCATACTTTTGCAAAAGAATCAGAGCAAAACAATTGATATCTCTAAATGACAAGAGACTTAAAAATGCCCATTATTAAAGATCTGATGGGAGTTTATGATAATGCAGTTGACAAGGAAATTTGGTTCTTTGTGTGATATACAGTATCTCAATATAAAAACTTGATTTATGATTAATAATATTATACCAGGACATATCAATTTCTAGGAATTTCACATAATTTCTGGAATATTTATAACATATAACTATACATCACTACGAACAAAACTAGTGGAGGTGATGGAATTCCAGCTGAGCTATTTCAAATCCTGAAAGATGATGCTGTGAAGTGCTGCACTCAATATGCCAGCAAATTTGGAAAACTCAGCAGTGGCCACAGGACTGGAAAAGGTCAGCTTTAATTCCAATCCCAAAGAAAGGCAATGCCAAATCATGCTCAAACTACTGCACAATTGCACTCATCTCACATGCTACTCAAGTATTGCTTAAAATTCTCCAAGCCAGGCTTCAGCAGTATGTGAACCGTGAACTTCAGATGTTCAAGCTGGTTTTAGAAAAGGCAGAGGAACCAGAGATCAAATTGCCAACATCTGCTGGATCATGGAAAAAGCAAGAGAGTTCCAGAAAAACATATATTTCTGCTTTATTGACTATGCCAAAGCCTTTGAGTGTGTGGATCACAATAAACTGTGGAAAATTCTGAAAGAGATGGGAATACCAGACCACCTGACCTGCCTCTTGAAAAACCTGTATGCAGGTCAGGAAGCAACAGTTAGAAGTGGACATGGAACAACAGACTGGTTCCAAATAGGAAAAGAGTACATCAAGGCTGTATATTGTCACCCTGCTTATTCAAATTATATGCAGAGTACATCATGAGAAACAATGGACTGGAAGAAGCACAAGTTGGAATCAAGATTGCCGGGAGAAATATAAATAATCTCAGATATGCAGATGACAGCACCCTAATGGCAGAAAGTGAAGAGGAACTAAAAAGCCTCTTGATGAAAGTGAAAGAGGAGAGTGAAAAAGTCAGCTTAAATCTCCACATTCAGAAAACGAAGATCATGGCATCCGGTTCCATCACTTCATGGCAAATAGATGGGGAAAGAGTGGAAACAGTGTCAGACTTTATTTTTTTGTTCTCCAAAATCACTGCAGATGGCGATTGCAGCCATGAAATTAAATGACACTTACTCCTTGGAAGGAAAGTTATGACCAACCTAGACAGCATATTGAAAAGCAGAGATATTACTTTGCTAACAAAGGTCCATCTAGTCAAGGCTATGGTTTTTCCAGTGGTCATATATGGATGTGAGTGTTAGACTGTGAAGAAAGCTGAGTGCAGAAGAATTGATGCTTTAGAACTTTGATGTTAGGGAAGACTCTTGAGAGTCCCTTGGACTGCAAGGAGATCCAATCAGTCCATTCTAAAGGAGATCAATCCTGGGTGTTCATTGGAAGGACTGATGCTGAAGCTGAAACTCCAATATTTTGGCCACCTCATGCGAAGAGTTGACTCACTGGAAAAGACCCTGATGCTGGGAGGGATTGGGGGCAGGAGGAGAAGGGGCTGACAGAGGATGAGATGGCTGGATGGTATCACCAACTTGATGGACATGAGTTTGAGTGAACTCTGGGAGATGGTGATGGATGGGGAAGCCTGGCATGCTGCGATTCATGGGGTCACAAAGAGTCGGACACTACCGAGCAACTGAACTGAACTGATACAGCCACAACATAAGGAAGGCTTAAAACTCCATCATCTTTTATAATACTTCCCATGTAATTTAACATTCAAATAAATGTGATTAGTTTAACATTTCCTTTTAATAGAAAGAAAAATAAGTCTTTTTATGTTCCTAAAGTCCCATGAAAAATTTCAAAGTTAGTTCAAAGTAAAGGGACTACACCTAGACCTTGATTTTTAGGGGGATGTTTGTCAAAAAGGCTTTAAACATTTGTTTCAGTGGAACAATAATTCACTGTGAAACAGTATTTAGTTACCCATTTAAACAAAGTAAAGTTAGAGACTTTGCAGGCAAATATAGAAAAATGAATAATTATTAGAACAATAACAAAACAACAAACAAAACCATTAGTTCTTTTAGAAGAGAAGACTTGGTTTTAAGTAACTAGAGATCTGATGATGACAGTGTGAACTGTGGGCAACTGTTTTGATAAAAAACAGAGTCTTTGGTTTTAAAGTCATATTACTTTAAGAAAAACCCTTTAGAGTGGCATATCAAGAGCAGACCAATAATCCATAAAACTTTGTCTTTTTAGCATAGAAAAAAAATTACACTAGTTTGTTTTTCCTATTAAAAACCATTTACTTGATTAGATTCTTTTCAATCGTTGCTAGTTCTGAGTGCATATAAAATCCTTTTTGCTTATTATTTCTAATAGTTTTAACTACATATATTAGAATTTTAAACCCTTCAAACTTTTAATTCCTAGTGAAAACTAAGAGGTAAGAAGTTATGAACTGTATTTTACATTAGCATTCTGTAGTTTGGCAGATTTATAAACATCTTTTATAATTTCTAGAAATGTGATCTTTCATAAGGAAGTCTCAGCGTAGCACAAAACCTGTTTACTAATAAACCCAGATATTTTAAATTCCTCTATAAAAAGAAATAAAACAAGGATAAATCTATGTTCATTAACTACATTTCAGTACTTTATTTGGAAGTGATCTGAGTTTTTAATGAATTTAACTTAGCTCAATACTTACCTTATCTTAGCAAAACTTTAAGGTTACAGGTTACAAAAAAGTTAGGAGAAATCATTTTAAAAGTTCACCTAGAAACTTTTATCTAACTTCTTTTTTAATTTATTTGTTTTTAAAAATTAGGTCAGGTAGAATAAAAGTTGTATGTTTGTATTACATTCCGTGTTGATAATTCTAAATATATTCCTGTTATAAGTAAACCAAGGACTTCAAACTAGCTTTTATTTACTTAAGATTAGTCCTAGACCACATGAACTTGAAAAGCATTTGGGTTGGCTTCTGTTTTGTTTCTTTAATTGATATAAATTATTGTTTGGTTTTAGAAATGTAAATAGAGCTTTATTACAAATTAATTTTTAGCAATACCATCTGAATGTAGAAAATAACACACATCTGAAACACACACATACAGAAAGAAAGACATATGTAAAGTTCACTAGCTATGGAAAAACAACAACAACAAAAAAAACAGTTGGAATAAATAATTAAGTTTATCTGCCCAGGTGGTTAAAGCTTTTTCTACTAATATTTGGGAAGAAGACATATGATTTTTCATTTGCCAAATTTATAGTGTTCTAGTTTTCCTTCTGATAAGAATTGTTTCCCAGAAGTTTGTAGAATATTTACATCTTAAAGGCAGAGGAAGGGGATGCAGATTCCTCTCAGAAGAGCTTTGGTTTCCTAAGGCTGCAGTCCATGGAGTCACAGAGACAGACACACTAAGCTATTGAACAACAAAGGCTGATACTTACCAGCTGTTTGAGATAAATAGGGGAAGTTTTGGGATTGATAAAAGGAACAGGTGAATTCTGAATTGTCTCTAGAGTGGGACTTCTAGTTTTGCAATGTTTTGTAAATTAAGGACAGTTGCTTTGAATTCCTCAAATAATTCAGTACTTTAAATGATATTATAAGTTGATCTCCTCATAAATCCTCTTGAATATCTTCAGCCACAATTGGAGTGCAACCTGTTGACTTTAAAAAAAAAAAAAAAAAGCACACTGTGAGAGTTGTGAGTTAAATTTTATTTGGGGCAAAATGAGGACTGCAGTTTAGGAGACAGCACCTCAGATAGCTCTGAGAAACTGCTCCAAACAGGCAGTGGGAAAGGTCAGTATATATGTGATTTTGGTGAAGGAGGAATTCATGCAACCAAGCATGTATTTTTCCAGAAATTTTCTGCTAGTCTGATGAAGCTTTCTGCTAGTCACAAAGAACAGTCATCACCACAAAGGATTTTAGTGCTTTTCTAGATATGAGGAGATATAAGAATTGGGCTCATAAAATCAGCTCCCAAAAATATCTAACGAATGACCTGTCCTGACAGTTTTTCTGAGCGCAGGGTGGCTCATTTCTGCTCTCCACCCTGAACTCCTTTCAGGGGATGTTGAAGGTCAGCGCTGAAGCAGCACATGATCTAATCCCTGTGGAGGCAGATGGATCCCAGGGACGGGGGAGCCTGGTGGGCTGCCGTCTGTGGGGTCGCACAGAGTCGGACTCGACTGAAGCGACTTAGCCGCAGCAGCGGTAGATGGCAAGTGCCAATTTATAGTTGATAGACCCACTTTTCCATCCAGATATATCTTGTGTCTCCCAATCTGACAGTTACCAAGCCAAGCTCTCAGGATGCAAAATTCTTGGTTTTCTTTAGTAAGATTTTGGCCATTTTATAGGTATTTATAGGTTGTGGGACCACAGTTTTTAAACAACTGTAGTGGTATAAAGTGGTATACTTGACTCTGTGGAGTTTATGGATTCTATGTTGTTATTATTTATATTTATATATATTTTCAGCTAAGCCTTTAGGTCTCTTATGAGCCAATCTAATACCTAAAAGGGATGTGCCTCTGTGTAAGGGACTGTGTACAGAATTTCCATTACATAGAAATTTTCTTGAAGTTGGTAGGTAACTTAATGTCAATCTAATGCATTCCACAATTAACTTATCCTAGCATAGGTGTCTTTGGGTTTGGTAGCAATAGCTCTAACACCTCTTAAGTGCTTTATCCATGCCCACCAATCTTTGCAGCTTTTTGACATCTGAAATTGCCACTAACAATTAGCCTTTATCTACATGAAGTAACCATGTGCACTTTAACATATGACGGTAGCCAAGAGTTGTTGCTGTATCCAAGAGAAGCCCCTATGCACACTACCAGTAATTCCTGAGGCACCTTGGGCTGGGGAAAAACTTGAACTCCCAGACCTCAACAACTGGGGACTGGGGACTGTGCCCTGCCAATAAGGGGATTTCCAGGTGGCACAGTGGTTAAGAATCTGCCTGACAATGCAGGAGATGCTGGAGACAGCCCTGCATTCAGTTTCAATCCTTGGGTTGGGAAGATCCCTCAGAATAGGAAGTGGCATCCCACTCCAATATTCTTGCCTGGGAAATCCCATTAACAGTGAAGCCTGAAGGGCTGCAGTACGTGGGGTTATGAAGAGTCAGACACGACTGAAATGACTTAGGATGTGCAAACGCATAGACAGGAGTAACACTAAGTCATTTTTGAGAGGGAGATGCCTGAATGGATGGAAACTAGTTGTTTATGGAATACAAAAGGGAAAAGTAGGGCAGGTTATTATGGAAGAGTTGATGTGCACACATTCACCTACTCTGCCAATAACAGTTTCCTAAATTCAACTGAGTAATTTAAGAATCAAATTGGCTTTCTTAAACAATTCATGAATTAAGCATCATCTCATCCAGCAAATAGAAAGGAGCACCACTGAGTTGTAGAAAAGGAAAGGTTTTTAATACTGGAAAGAGGGGTTTAAAAGAGAAATTATTAGCAAGCAATGCACTGCTTTAGGTGAGGTTGCCTTCCAAAGGAGAATAGAAGTAACTATTGGGGAGATCACTTTGCTTAGTTGCTGACTGGGTGATTCCAAGTTAAGTGGCTACAGATTACATTTCTGAGGGGTTGAAATGCAATTTTCATAGGTACTAAGATGGTGACTGCAGCCATGAAATTAAAAGACGCTTACTCCTTGGAAGAAAAGTTATGACCAACCTAGATAGCATATTCAAAAGCAGAGACATTACTTTGCCGACTAAGGTCCATCTAGTCAAGGCTATGGTTTTTCCAGTGGTCATGTATTTATGTGAGAGTTGGACTGTGAAGAAGGCTGAGCACCGAGGAATTGATGCTTTTGAACTGTGGTGTTGGAGAAGAGTCTTGAGAGTCCCTTGGACTGCAAGGAGATCCAACCAGTCCATTCTGAGGGAGATCAGCCCTGGGATTTCTTTGGAAGGAATGATGCTAAAGCTGAAACTCCAGTACTTTGGCCACCTCATGCAAAGAGTTGACTCATTGGAAAAGACCCTGATGCTGGGAGGGGTTAGGGGCAGGAGGAGAAGGGGACGACCGAGGATGAGATGGCTGGATGGCATCACAAATTCGATGGACGTGAGTCTGAGTGAACTCCTGGAGTTGGTGATGGACAGGGAGGCCTGGCGTGCTGCAATTCATAGGATCGCAAAGAGTCGGACATGACTGAGCGGCTGAACTGAACTGAACTGAAGTATTGTTTTCCTGATGTGAGCTTAGCATAAGTGACTCCAGTTTGAGCCTGTTGCCTCTTTTTTTTTTTTTTCTTTTAACAAATGATAATTAAGGCACATTTATATACTAAACTATTTAACATATACAAAGCATTTTACCAAATTTCTCATGCAACAATACTATTTCTATTCTTTACCCTCTTACTGATAAACAAAAACAAAGTGGCAAAACTTCAATTCACAAACTAAAAAGTTCAATTATGATCATGAATCATTATTTGAATGGAAAAAAATGATTCTAATTATTAACATCAGCTGCCATCTGTTAAGTAGCTACTCTTTATCAAAGATTATAACACTTCGTTTTCCCAGTTGTTTCAGGCTAAATTTTAGAATTCACATCTTTATGTTCAGGAAACTATTTTTCCCTAAGGTCATCTTAACCAGAGTCATAAGAGTTAAAATGAAAGAGAGGTGGTTTCCTCAAAAGAAATATTATTGAGAGTCTATTACCAAAATAAGGGGGATTAATACTTAGGAAAATCAGGCTTTTACAACTTCCAAACTTTTAAAAACAAATCAACAGCACTTAAATATTTAACAGAATTTTAATTCTCTATCTTCTTCCACTTGTAATGGCATGGGATATTAATTTCTATAACATTTGTTATCTTGTGTTCTTAGCTGTTCTCTGGATTTTTCATTCCATCAGCTTTCTAGTTCCTTATTTTATACCTGCCATCACATGTAGATATTGGCCAGCATTGCACCTTCTGCCCCTCATCCATCGTCTTTTTCCCTTAAACAACCGTTCTGGGTCAGATTGCTGTTCATCACAATAAGGAGAGTGGACTCAATTCAATAGCACCAACTTTCACATTAAGAAAACAAAAGTTCTCTCCTGTTCTAACTTTTGAGGGACAGTTCTGGCCATTGTCCTTGCAGAAAGTCCAGGATTGAATCTGTCCCAAGGATTTCTGAAAACAAGCAAGTAATATTATGCATTGAAGCTGAAAAATTTAAGGAAAAATTAGTCCATCAGGAAATTTTTATTATTAGTTAAATTTGTAAACCTATCAATTAATTTCTTATCCAAGAGGCTTTTTGATCACTAGCTCAAAATATAGATTAATGATGATCATTTGCAAATAGGCACTTTCCTTTTCAAAAACAAAGTTGGAAACCCAAGTTTTAAATGGTTCCTATGGAAAGGTTTTCAAAGAGATTTATTTGCATTACTAAGTAAGATTAAGTTGATATTCAGTTATTTTCTTTTGACACATGAGTGAGTAAGTACTCATACAACATGTTTATTATGGAATTAAGTGAAAATAAATTACAAATAGGAAAGATGGAGATTTATTTTGGAAATATGTTTCCATTTAATATTGTCATGCTACTTTGACATTAGGTAATTTTATATTACTAAACAAGTGAAAAATGAGATCTTCTAGAAAAGAACATGTTCTTACCCAATGGTACTATGCATAATAATTATTTAAGTAGCAAATCACATTTAAAATATTAAGCACTTATTATATCCACAGCAAGGTAAGTTTAACTGGATATTAAGTTTTAAAATCCATGAATACCCATAAATATTTTTTAAATTTCAAACATTTTAATAGAATAGTTTGTGGAAAAGGAGAGAAAAAATTATGGAGTCAACATTCTTTGAATAAAGAAAACTGAAAATGAACACTTTTACATGAGACTAAGTTATCACCAGAAAACATAATAGCTAATATCCTATAGTCATTCCATTTTATGTTGGCAGTGGAAGTTTGATCTCCTGGAATTTGTAATTGAAGACAGGAAAACTGTAAAAAAGATAAGGATACCAGACCACCTGATCTGCCTCCTGAGAAATCTATGTGCACATCAGGAAGCAACAATTAGAATTGGATATGGAACAACAGCCTGGTTCCAAATTGGAAAAGGAGTACATCAAGGCTGTATATAGTCATCCTGCTTATTTAACTTCTATGCAGAGTACATCATGAGAAACACTGGGCTGGATGAAGCACAAGCTGGAATCAAGATTGCCGGGAGAAATATCAATACAACTCAGATATAGAGATGACACCACCCTTTTGGCAGAAAGTGAAGAAGAACTAAAGAGCCTCTATGAAAGTGAAAGAGGAGAGTGAAAAGTTGGCTTAAAACTCAACATTCAGAAAACTGAGATCATGGCATCTGGTCCCATCACTTCATGGCAAGTAGATGGAGAAACATTGGAAACAGTGAGAGACTTTATTTTGAGGGGCACCCAAATCACTGCAGATGGTGACTGCAGCCATGGAATTAAAAGATGCTTGCTCCTTGGAAGAAAGTTATGACCAATCTAGATAGCATATTAAAAAAGCAGAGACATTACTTTGCCAACAAAGTCCATCTAGTCAAAGCTATGGTTTTTCTAGTAGTCATGTATGGATGTGAGAGTTAGACTATAAAGAAAGCTGAGCACAGAAGAATTGATGCTTTTGAACTGTGATATTGGAGAAGACTTTTGAGAATCCCTTGGACTGCAAGGAGATCCAACCAGTCCATCCTAAAGGGAAATCAGCTGTGAATGCTCATTGGAAGGACTGATGTTGAAGCTTAAACTCCAATACTTTGGCTACCTGATGAGAAGAACTGACTCATTTGAAAAGACCCTGATGCTGGGAAAGCTTGAAGGCGGGAAAAGGGGACGACAGAGGATGAGATGTTTGATGGCATCACTGACTCGGTGGACATGAATTTGAGTAAACTCCTGGAGTTGGTGATGGACAGGGAGGCCTGGCGTTCTACAGTCTATGGGTCACAAAGAGTCAGACACGACTGAGTGACTGAACTGAAATGAACTGAACAATGAAGAGGAATATGAGTTAAGCAATGAGTATTTAGTATGACATTTTAATTCTTCAATTTGCATTCTTTAAGAAACTTACAATAAGTTTATTTTTTATAAAAGTGACAGTTTCTCTGCTCAGTAGTTTGCTACTACTCATTGTTTCTATTTCATTCAGGCATTTGCAATTATTTTTGATACCCTCTTCACAAAAATTAAGTAGTATTTCTAATCACTATATCACACATGACAAATTTAAAAATGTTTAGATTGCAAAAGGACATTCAGCTAATAATTTCTTCACCAGTGCTTAGAGCCAGAGAGTTTACTTGGCTTTCATCTCTTGCCTTAAAAATTTTGATGTTCTGGACTCCCATCCCTAAAGATGATATATCAGATGCTCAATATCAAAAAGCTAGTAGAGTGATAGGACTTTGTTTTAGTTCTCAGCATCACTGCACTACCTCATGCTTTAAAACGAAAATAAAGAACAACAACAGCATTACACTTTTTTTTTCTAACAACAAAGCTCATGAATCAAATTCCCCTTTTACCATGCTGTTGCTGCTGCCTCTAAGTCACTTCAGTCGTGTCCGACTCTGTGCGACCCCACAGACGGAAGCCCACCAGGCTGCCCCGTCCCTGGGATTCTCCAGGCAAGAACACTGGGGTGGATTGCCATTTCCTTCTCCAATGCATGAAAGTGAAAAGTGAAAGTGAAGTCACTCAGTTGTGTCCGACTCTTCGCAACCCATGGACTGCAGCCTACCAGGCTCCTCCGCCCATGGCTTTTTCCAGGCAAGAGTACTGGGATGGGTTGCCATTGCCTTCTCGGCACTTTTACCATAAGTCTTAAAAAATTAACAGAAAGCATGTATGAAATTTAATGACTGATTGAGCCATAATGTATTATTCATGTGATGTTGGAACAATGCATCATTCACTTCAGTCAGTCAGTTCAGTTGCTCAGTCGTTTTTGACTCTTTGACCCCATGAACAACAGCACATGAGGTCTCCCTGTCCATCACCAACTTCTGGAGTTTACCCAAACATATGTCCATTGAGTCAGTGATGCCGTCCAACCATCTCATCCTCTATTGTCTCCTTCTCCTCCTGCCCTCGATCTTTCCCAACATCAGGGTCTTTTCAAATGAGTCAGCTCTTCGCATCAGGTGGACAAAGTATTTGAGTTTCAACTTCAACGCCAATCCTTCCAGTGAACACCCAGGACTGATCTCCCTTAGGATCGATTGGTTGGATATCCTTGCAATCCAAGGGACTCTCAAGAGTCTTCTCCAACACCACAGTTCAAAAGCATCAATTCTTCCGCACTCAGCTTTCTTTATAGTAGAATTCTCACATCCATACATGACTACTGGAAAAACCATAGCCTTGACTAGATAGACATTTGTTGGCAAAGTAATGTCTCTGCTTTTTAATATGCTCTCTAGTTTGGTCATAACTTTCCTTCCAAGGAGTAAGCATCTTTTAATTTCATGGCTAAAATCACCATCTGCAGTGATTTTGGAGCCCCCCAAAACAGCCCCACTGTTTCCACTGTTTCCCCAACTATTTGCCATGAGTGATGGGATGGAATGCCATGATCTTAGTTTTCTGAATGTTGAGCTTTAAGTCAACTTCTTTACTCTCCTCTTTTACTTTCATCAAGAGGCTCTTTAGTTCTTCTTCACTTTCTGCCACAAGGGTGGTGTCATTTACATATTTGATTATTGATATTTCTCCCAGCAAACTTGATTCCAGCTTGTGCTTCATCCAGCCCAGCATTTCTCATGATGTACTCTGCATAGAAGTTAAATAAGCAGAGTGACAGTATACAGCCTTGACATACTCCTTTTCCTGTTTGGAACCAGTCTGTTGTTCCATGTCCAGTTCTAACTGTTGCTCCCTGACCTTCATACAGGTTTCTCAAGAGGCAGGTCAGGTGGTCTGGTATTCCCAACTCTTTCAGAATTTCCCACAGTTTATTGTGATACACACAGTCAAAGACTTTGGCATAGTCAATAAAGCAGAAATGTATGTTTTTCTGGAACTCTCTTGATTTTTCCATGATCTGGTGGATGTTGGCAATTTGATCTCTGGTTCCTCTGCCTTTTCTAAAACCAGCTTGAACATCAGGAAGTTCACGGTTCACGTATTGTTGAAGCCTGGCTTGGAGAATTTTAAGCATCACTTTACTAGCATGTGAGATGAGTGCAATTGTGCGGTAGTTTGAGCATTCTTTGGCATTGCTTTTCTTTGGGATTGGAATGAAAACAGACATTTTCCTGTCCTGTGGCCACTGCTGAGTTTTCCAAATTTGCTGACATATTGAGTGCAGCACTTTCACAGCATCATCTTTTAGGATTTGAAATAGCTCAACCGGAATTCCATCACCTCCAATAGCCTTCTTTGTAGTGATGCTTCCTAAGACTCACTTGACTTCACATTCCAGGATGTCTGGCTCTAGGTGAGTGATCACACCATTGAGATTATCTGAGTTGTGAAGATCTTTTTTGTACAGTTCTTCTGTGTATTCTTGCCACCTCTTCTTAATATCTTCTGCTTCTGTTAGGTCCATAACATCTGTGTCCTTTATCAAGCCCATCTTTGCATGAAATGTTCCCTGATATCTCTAATATTCTTGAAGAGATCTCTAGTCTTTCCCATTCTGTTGTTTTCCTCTATTTCTTTGCATTGATCACTGAAGAAGGCTTTCTTATCTCTCCTTGCTATTCTTTGGAACTCTGCATTCAAATGGGTATATTTTTCCTTTTCTCTTTTGCTTTTCACTTCTCTTCTTTTCACAGCTATTTGTAAGGCCCCCTCAGACAGCCATTTTAGTTTTTTGCATTTCTTTTTCTTGAGGATGATCTTGATCCCTGTCTCCTGTACAATGTTACAAACCTCTGTCCATAGTTCATCGGCACTCTGTCTATCAGATCTTGTCTCTTAAATCTATTTCTCACTTCCACTGCATAATCATAAGGGATTTGATTTAGGTCATACTGGAATGGTCTAGTGGTTTTCCCCACTTTCTTCAATTTAAGTCTGTTTTGGCAATAAGGAGTTCATGATCTGAGTCACAGTCAGCTCCTGATCTGGTTTTTCCTGTCTGTATAGAGCTTCTCCATCCTTGGCTGCAAATAATATAATCAATCTGATTTCAGTGTTGACCATCTGGTGATGTTCATGTATAGAATCTTTTCTTGTGTTGTTGGAAGAGGATGTTTGCTATGACCAGTGTGTTCTCTTGGCAAAACTCTTATTAGTGTTTGCCCTGCTTCATTCTGTACTCCATGGCCAAATTTGCTTGTTACTCCAGGTGTTTCTTGACTTTCTACTTTTGCATTCCATTTCCCCTATAATGAAAAGGACATCTTTTTTGGGTGTTAGTTCTAAAAGGTCTTGTACGTCTTCCTAGAACTGTTCAACTTCAGCTTCTTCAGCATAACTGGTTAGGGTATAGACTTGGATTACTGTGATATTGACTGGTTTGTCTTGGACACAAACAGAGATCATTCTGCCATTTTTGAGATTGCATCCAATTGCTGCATTTTGGACTGTTTTGTTGACTATGATGGATACTCCATTTCTTCTAAGGGATTCCTGGCCACAGTAGTAGATATAATGGTCATCTGTGTTACATTCACTCATTCCAGTCCATCTTAGTTCTCTGATTCCTAGAGTGTTGATGTTGACTCTTGCCATCTCCTGTTTGACCACTTCCAGTTTGCCTTGATTCATGGACCTAACATTCCAGGTTCCTATGCAGTATTGCTCTTTGCAGCACTGGACCTTGCTTCTATCACCTATAACATCCACAATTGGGTGGTTTTTTTTTTCACTTTGGCTCCATCCCTTTATTCTTTCTGGAGTTATTTCTCCACTGATCTCCAGTAGCATATTGGGCACCTACCGACCTGGGGAGTTCATCTTTCAGTGTCCTACCTTTTTGCCTTTTCATACTGTTCATGGGGTTCTCAAGGCAAGAAAACTGAAGTGGTTTGCCATTCCCTTCTCCAGTGGACCACATCCTGTCAGACCTCTCCACCATGACCCATCTGTCTTGGGTGGCCCCACATGGCATGTCTTAGTTTCATTGAGTTAGACAAGGCTGTGGTCCATGTGATCAGATTGTCTAGTTGTCTGTGATTGCAGTTTCAGTCTGTCTGCCCTCTGATGTCCTCTCTCAGCACCTACCATCTTACTTGGGTTCTCTTATCTTGGACATGGGGTATCTCTTCACGGTTGCTCCAGGAAAGCACAGCCACTGCTCCTACCTTGGCCATGGGGTATCTCCTCATGGCTGCCCCTCCTGACCTTGGACATGGGGTATCTCCTCTTGACCGCTCCTGACCTTGAACATGAATCAGTTGAATACATCATTCACCTGGATATAAGGAAAAACAACAAAACAAACAAAACAAAACACATTCTCTCTTTGTACAATTATTTGAGAAAGACTTATGTGGAAGGAAACATTGTTCCCAATCTATGCAATATGCGTTATCTCATTTTATATCTATGATGGATTTTAAGGAAAACCTTAAATAGTTTTCACAGCTGTTATTATATAAAAGTTCACAAAGAAAGGAGAGGAAAATAAGCATAAAATTATAAAGAATTAAGACATGTTATTCAGATTGTTGTAGAGGGACAAAAAAAATCTATCAGAGAAACAAGTAAGAGTGGTACAACTTTCAAAAAACCTATATTTCTTTTAAAATTTTACCTCTAAAAGATGCTCTGACTTTTGAAAAGCTTCTTTGCTGACTTTTGACTGTTAACTGAAAAACATTCTTTTTCTAATGGTAAAAAATATTTGCTGCCTTTTGAATCCCTTGCATGTCCTGAATTCTGTAGTGCTAAGATCACTACTGACAAGTATCTTTACTTATTCTTTTTCGTCTTTGGGTTATCTTCAGAACACCGTATATATATATATGAACTTGTGGCTCAGGTGGTCAAGAATCCACCTTGAATGTGGGAGACCTGGATTTGATCCCTGGGTTGGGAAGATCCCCTAGAGAAGGGAAAGGCAAGCCACTCCAGTATTCTGACCCGGAGAATTTCATGGACTGTATAGTCCATGGGGTCACAAAGAATCAGACAAAACTGAGCGACTTTCACTTTTTCTTTTCTATATATATATGTGTGTATATATGTATATGTTCAGTTCAGTTCAGTTCAGTCACTCAGTCGTATCTGACTCTTTGTGACCCCAAAAATTGCAGCACTCTAGGCCTCCCTGTCCATCACCAACTCCCGGAGTTCACTCAGACTAACGTCCATCGAGTCCATGATGCCATCCAGCCATCTCATCCTGGGTCGTCCCCTTCTCCTCCTGCCCTCAATCCCTCCCAGCATCAGAGTCTTTTCCAATGAGTCAACTCTTCACATGAGGTGGCCAAAGTACTGGAGCTTCAGCTTTAGCATCATTCCTTCCAAAGAAATCCCAGGGTTGATCTCCTTCAGAATGGACTGGTTGGACCTCCTTGCAGTCCAAGGGACTCTCAAGAATCTTCTGCAACACCAGTTTAAAAGCATCAATTCTTCAGCGCTCAGCCTTCTTCACAGTCCAACTCTCACATCCACACATGACCACAGGAAAAACCATAGCCTTGACTAGATGGACCTTAGTCGGTAAAGTAATGTCTCTGCTTTTGAATATGCTATCTAGGTTGGTCATAACTTTTCTTCCAAGGAGTAAGCGTCTTTTAATTTCATAGCTGCAGTCACCATCTGCAGTGATTTTGGAGCCCAAAAAAATAGTCTGACACTGTTTCCACTGTTTCCCCATCTATTTCCCATGAAGTGATGGGACCAGATGCCATGATCTTCATTTTCTGAATGTTGACCTTTAAGCCAACTTTTTCGCTCTGCTCTTTCACTTTCGTCAAGAGGCTTTTTAGCCCCTCTTCACTTTCTGCCATAAGGGTGGTATCATCTGCATATCTGAGGTTATTGATTTTTCTCCCAGCAATCTTGATTCCAGCTTGTGTTTCTACCAGTCCAGCTTTTCTCATGATGTACTCTGCATAGAAGTTAAATAAGCAGGGTGACAATATACAGCCTTGACGTACTCCTTTTCCTATTTGGAACCAGTCTGTTGTTCCATGTCCAGGTCTAACTGTTGCTTCCTCACCTGCATACAGATTTCTCAAGAGGCAGGTTAGGTGGTCTGGTATTCCCATCTCTCTCAGAATTTTCCACAGTTTTTGTGATCCACACGGTCAAAGGCTTTGGCATAGTCAACAAAGCAGAAATATATGTTTTTCTGTAACTCTCTTGCTTTTTCCATGATCCAGCGGATGTTGGCAATTTGATCTCTGGTTCCTCTGCCTTTTCTAAAACCAGCTTGAACATCAGGGAGTTCACAGTTCATGTATTGCTGAAGTCTGGCTGGGAGAATTTTGAGCATTACTTTACTAGCACGTGAGATGAGTGCAGTTGTGCGGTAGTTTGAGCATTCTTTGGCATTGCCTTTCTTTGGGATTGGAATGAAAATGGACCTTTTCCAGTCCTGTGGCCACTGCTGAGTTTTCCAAATTTGCTGGCATATTGAGTGCAGCACTTTCACAGCATCATCTTTCAGGATTTGAAAGAGCTCAACTGGAATTCCATCACCTCCACTAGCTTTGTATGGTATATATGTATATATATATGTTATATATGTGTATAATATGTAATACATGTATATATATGTTATGTATGCATATATGTGTGCATATACATATACAACATATACATATATATATATATATGTATTTTTGTCCATAATTTACATTGAACCCAGGTCTCCTGCATTGCTGGCTGATTCTTTATCAGCTGAGCCGCATGGAAAGCCCTTCCTAAAATCTTCCGTTCCTAAAAACTTCCTAAAATGTCTTTAAAACTCTGTATTCTCCACGTACTACCCAGATCTCTTTTGCCCCTAAAATCATCTTATTTCCCAACTCCCATCTCCCTCCCTGGAGTAGAGGGTGATGCAGGGGCAGGGCATAGAAGGTAGGTGAAACTCTCAGCTTCATGCATCCAGTGAAATTTCTCCAGAAAGGGAGATAATTTAAAATTCTGTAAATTGAGTCTTATGATGATATGGATGTGAATTGAAATCCCAGACCTGGGCTTTACCAGTAGTATTACATTTGGACCGTTTTAGTAGCTATGAGTCTAATTTTTTTTTTTTTTAAGTTGTAAAAGTGGTATTTAATCTTACCTCATGAGATCTCTGTTTTGATTGTATGATATGAGATAGGTAAAATGTGCAGTGTATAGTAACTTCTTTCCCTATATAGACTTTAGTGAGCAGACTTCTTTGCTTATATCCTGAGGATACCTGGTTTCCTAAATCTTCTTGAAAATTTTGTGTGATCCTTTTTCTATCCTTCTCTGGTCCACTCCAGTATTCTGGCCTGGAGAATTCCATGGACTGTTTGGTCCATGGGGTCACAAAGAGTTGGACACGACTGAGCAACTTTCGCATACACACACATACTGGTCCCAGTGAGTAAACACTTATTATATGTCTAGATCTCTCAGTGAGCGCTGACTGCATTCAATACTCCCCAACACAAACATGAGAAGCGTATTTCACACCCTGTGAAGCCAGGCAAAGTTTAAGAGCCTTAGCATAATGAAAGTGATTTAAAAATAAAATTGGCATTTCTAATCCACTGAGTTAAGTGACTATGATTCACTAGGCATTCTACAGAGGGTGGGGGTCTGCCAATAGCAAAGTTAGTGGGTTTGATCTGTTAAAATTCTATTCTGTTAGTTATAAAATAGAAGGTAAAGTTTAATGCAAGGTGCTCATCCTAATCTTTTCTTTCTTTCATTCTTGTATTAATACTCCTTATGGTCACTTACTCTTGTTTGTTTAATTTTGTTTTTCTTTGCTGCCATTCATTCCCACTTATTTTCATCAGAATGCCTCCCTAACTCTTAGTCCATACAACCTGGGAGCTGTGAATCCTACCTGTGTCTCCAAGACTGGTATTCCACTTAGGGTTCGCTGTTCAGACAGTTACGTTACAGAAGCCATACGGGTTGGTTCAGGGATAGTATGCGATCCAAGAAGAGCAAATACAGCAGCTGTCCAAATTGGAGAAAAGAAACGGCCTGTTGCACCTGGCTTCCTTTCCTTAGCATAATGCTTAATTCCTGTAATCTAACCTAAGGTGATAGTAGGCTGGAGATGGGCTGACAGCTGTGTTGCTGTGGAATGAAGACAGAGGAAACCATGTAAATAGTGAAGGAAAGTAAAATTCAATCCCAGTGATACCGTTTGAAGTTCTGGCTCAAGCTGTGTATGAGGTTGCCTTTTGACATATATCCATGCCAGTAAATTCCTCTCTGTTTTTCTTTAAGCCAATTTTAGTTAAATTTCTATAACCCACATTATAAGTGTTCTTAACTGACACTTCCTTCTACTTTTCTTTAGTAAATGGTAATTTTCAACTCATTCTTTTCTGCTCTGTTTTCTCTCTGTCTATTCTCTCCATGTATCATTTCCCTCACTCTTTGTTACTTCACAGTTTAAGTTGAAATTATGAAAATAGCCCCACATAAACAAAAATTCTTAAAATCATTTATTTATGATGTCTTTCTTTCCTTGAGGTTTCACTTGCCCTTTATATCTGGTGTACCTTTAACTAATTTATATCATGCTTCTTAAAGGACCCGACATGGCACCATACACCCCATATGCACTCAAAGTACTAATTGGAAATAATGATAATGATCAACCTCATGAACCATCTCTAAACTCTGTCCTTGTTCACCTGGCAAGCTGTGAACATGAAAAATGGGCAGAGAACTATTCACTAGGAAGCAAAATTAATGAGCAGGGACAATATCTAATTCTGTATATTTTTAATCATGTCTGTTACAGTTCTCACTCAATGCAAATTAATAACATTAAGAACAGAACTTGTAGTTCTCTTATAAGTCCATGGGCCATGTCCTAAAAGACAATGAACCATTAGGTTACAACAGTCATATTTTTCATTTGTTCTTTTTTCCTTCTTTCAGCTTTTCCTTAGAAATGTTGAAGAATTCTTTTAAAGTACTTCAGAATCATCACCATTTTCCCATTTCTTTAACTCTATCAAAAGCAGATGACATATTGGATTCTCTTCCAGGGCGTTTCTTATGGATTTATAAAGCTATTTTCATATAACCTTGACAAACCATCTTCATTTTTATTCTGAGCGATTTCTCACCTCTCTGAGATACTGCTTCACTTGCAGAACTGTGAGCTGGGAAGAACCCAACATGGTAAAAACAAACGTTCATGACCTGGATGTGGCACACAGACCTTTCCAGGGTCAGTCTGAGGGCTCAGAAGGGGGATCAAGTAAATCCTTTGTTTTCTCTTTTTCTCTTTCAGTCTTTGATGATGTATATAAATGCACATGAAGGATAAAAGTGGTTACAGAGCTTGCTTTCCCTTTCAATGGCCCGTCTCAAGGAGATCAGGGGAGATGACATATTTTTTGGATATTCTTAAATTCTGTATCAGATGTTATTTTACACACTTTTTCCATAAGACAGTTCCAGTGATAGAAATTAGTCATTGTGATTGATTTATTACCTACCCTATGACCAAATTAGGCTTGTTTTAAAACAATCTGATATATACATAGATACATACATAGACAGAAAAAGACTGGAATGACATGCCAAGGGATGATATATTGGTTTCTCAGTATGCTAAGCTGGGTGATTTTTATTTTTATTTTTTTAAATTTACTTTCTAGTTTTCTACATGTTTATATTTAATAGTCTTACATTAGCTTTTCATAATAATAGCATAATAAGTAAAAAGAAGACATATTTTTATTCTTACTCCTTGATATTTCTTTTTTCTTTTGTGTCCAAAGATTTTTAAATGATCATGCCCATCGAACTGTATGTAAACTGTTTCCCTGAATTAACTATAAGAGTAGCTCAGAAAAAGAATATTCAAGAGTATTCAATTTAAAATTGTAATAGCCATTACTGCCTACTCAGACTATGGAATAATTTTTCTTTAGTACATAATCTTTTTTCAATCAAATGAAATTGATGGGCTATTTGTTTTTGTAAAAAAAAGGCATTAAACATGACATGAAAAGAATGAGGCATAGAAATATAGTAATAATTTTGGAGTGTCTAAGACAGATGTGCCCCACTTCCTTAGGAGGCAACAAAGTGGAAAATGGGCAGAAAAAGTTTGAGATTTCCTAAAAAAATGTTCTGTAGGGACTCTACCCACTTTCTGCTGAATTTAAATGCACTAAGGAGAAAATAATGTAAGATCCTTTTCTGTTAAGAAGATGAGGAAAAATAAAGGTAGAATTCAAGTGAACTGATTTCCTTGTTCAAGTTATTTTTAAAAATGTAAGTAGCAAATTCCTCTCTGCAGCAAATTTTAAAATATGTAATCCTATACAAGCTGATTTACATTCAGAAGCATGATGTAATATTGATTTGTACATACATATACCATGTGTTTAAACTGCCTTGCTAAGGTGAGTCTTCTAGTGAATCTTGCCCTTGCTAAAGAAGAGTTGAAGTCACAGTTGAAGCTGTGCTGGGTTAAGGCTTATTTAGGTTCACCAATTTGAAATAAAGAATATTTTATAATTTTGCTTTTTTGAACAGTTATTGTTGGTTAAAATGTTGTCCCATCGAAGAAGATATAACAGAATGAAAAATACTTGAAAACTTTGTATTCTCTCAAAAGCAAATATATGAATCTTGTCCGAAAGTTTTTCAAACTTTGCCATATATAATGGCTTTGATAAAGGTTTTGTTTTCGTTTTGTTTTAGCTATAAGGAAAACCTGACTCCCAGCTTCACGGCTCCAGAAAATGGAATCTAAGCCAATGAAAGTAAGAAAGATCTATTTAGGATAGTAATATATAATGGCAAGGCTATCTGAAAAAGAGCCTTTCATTTACCGCAAGATATATTGACAGTCTACTTTAATCCTTGGGATACACATACAAAGTCACTGTAAGACACTTTAGACATATGTAAGCCTAACTCTTATGTTTTTAAGTTCTTGTTACTACAGTAATGAACTTCAAATACATCAAATAGAAAAGATCAGTCACAAGCTTACACACTTAGAAGTTTCTCTGCTAGGAGCATAGTCTGGACTTGTAGGGACACTTTATTACTGGTCTGTAGGGGGAATCTCCTCTGAAATAGGATGAAATGTTAGACTCTTCTTTCTTTTATGTATTAAGGTAAAGGAACAATTTTAGTGAACTATGTAGTAAGTGACTATTCCCCACTGTTTTCAGAAATTTAAACATTCCTGTGCAAGT
Source organism: Capricornis sumatraensis (assembly GCF_032405125.1). Classification (NCBI taxonomy): domain Eukaryota; kingdom Metazoa; phylum Chordata; class Mammalia; order Artiodactyla; family Bovidae; genus Capricornis; species Capricornis sumatraensis. The sequence goes on from NC_091077.1 coordinate 75,783,105, forward strand.
GGTCCTGGCCACTTTGAACTTTTATTTTCTTGAAAATTAAATGTATTCACACATTATGCCATTAAAAAAATTTGTTTGCCTTGCTCCTGAGATAAAATAGAACAGCCCCATACTAAAAAAAACATCTTTAAATGGTGTAGTAGTAGCAAGAAGAGCTATTATGAATCAGGAACATTCGGAGGTTTTTATATTTGTTTTTTTCTGACAAGCATATCAATTGATTAATTATGTATTAATTTTCATGCTATTAAGAAAACAGATCACTCAAAGTACCTACTCTATGCAGCTCTGATTCTGTGGTAGAAGAATGTAATACAGTGCACTTTTACGTTATAAACATTATTGGCAAAGAATGAGAAACAGGAAAGAGAACAAAACTTTTCCATTTGAGATTTTAAAGGATTTCTGAGGCCTACTCTGTTTTTTCTTGTTCTTCCCTATGCATCAATCAGGAAATGTGATTATAATTCAGAAAGAATTATACACTTAACTACATACATAAGTAAGAGGTTTCACTGGGCTACCGGCTTTGAGGTTCAAGTGGCATTTACAAAATCAAAATCATGAGACAGAGGGGACAAGGTTACCATTACGGAGGCACTGAGACTCAGACAAGTGCCCTCAGGGAGTTAATATGGTTAAGGTTACCCATGTTAAGCGACATCTTATAAAAATTCTATCTTGAGTATTACTTCTATTTACTAGAACAGGCTAATTCATTTGTGTCAAATGGGACTTTTGGATATTCAATTTTTTTTTCACTGTCACCAAAATTATCTCAGAGGAGCAGCTCTGACAGGTCAATCATTGCAGATGGTAAGTGCTTTGTTAATTATACATAAATTTAGAAACAATTGTAGAATGTCTTGCCTCAGGAGAAATTTCTCTCTTCCTGTTTGCCTCTACCAAATTAATTTCCTGTTTGTGAACAGATAACAATCTCAGCCACGTGGTAGAAATAGCTCCTTGCTCAAATATGCAAGTGTAAATAAGCAAAGAATATCACAAATAAACAATGCCACTCTTTTTAAATAATGCAATGTGTGTAATTAGGAGTATGCAATTACAACAGTGTACAGCTCTCAGTGTAACAATTAGGTTTTCAGTTAAGTGTAATTTGTTCCAATGTAAATGTTTTTCCTCAATTCAGAAGATTCCCTTGAGTTGTTTCAATAAGCGTATTTCTGCAAAGACTTGCAGTAGTGCATTGCGTTCCATTATACAAATCAGAAAGGACGACTATATTATGATAAACTACTGAAATTTTGAAAGTACAGGTTTCCAGTGCTGTCTTGAGATAGAAAAGTAGGGATGATCACCTTCTGGGAACTGTTGACATATAAGAATGCCTTTGTGGTAGATAGAGAATACACACACACACACACACGCACACTTCTTTGTGATGTGACTTCCATAAAAAGTGGAGTCTTGATCCCCTCCTCTTGAATCTGGGCTGACCTTGTGGCTTGCCCTGACCAGTCTGGTACAAGTGATGTTACTTGACTAGTGAGGTTAGGTCTTAGGAAACCTTGGAATTAGGACCTGAGATTGTCATGTGAAGAAGCTAGTCTATGGAGGAGGAGAGCCAGGTGGCAAAGAGACTCCCAGAGACAACTCAAAGCACTGGCAAACATGTGAGTGAGGCCTCTTGGGTCTTCTAATCTCACTGACCCCTGCCTGAGTCCAGCACACTGAGTAAGCTCGGGTGAAATATGCAGATGAACTGTTGAGTCGACTAACAGAATTGGCGGAAGGAACTAGCCTTTGTAGTTTTAGCTTCTAAACTCTAGAGTGGTTCTATGCAGAGAGACCAGTTGAAATTGTTGTCCTAGTTTTCTCCTACCGTCACAGTATTCGCTGCTATGACAGTGTTTTGTTTTCCCAGTCAATTAGACAACTGCCTGCCAATGCAAAAGTGGGCTTGATTCCTGGCTTAAGAAAAGCCCCTGGAGAAGGAAATGGCAACCCACTCCAGTATTCTTGCCTGGGAAGTCCAATGGACAGAGGAGCCTGCTGGGCTACAGTCCATGGGCTTGCAGAGTTGGACGTGACTGCGTGACTAAACCACAGTAACAAAAGTTTACTCTGCTTACAGAGTTGTGAAACACCATTACATTTTTAGTAGAAAGAAAAATGACTGAGAAAACCAGAAACTTAGTGCAATCACATTTAAAGTAAATTACAGATGGGAGATCATCTAGGTCGATAGATTGAAAACTGTACCTTTCAGATTACAAAAGCAGGGAGGAGGAAGATATTCTTCAGGACTATTCCAGTGGTTATGATGGAGGAGGATGGTCTGAATTTCTCATGCTTGCTTCAAGCACACCAGCTTTATTTTTATTTATTGTATTCCCATGTGCAAAAGAAATTCTCTTAGATGAAAAGTGTAAAACCACTGCAGTTCAGCCCTTAGACTTCTTCGGAGGATCATATTAAGGCCCTGAAAGAAGGCAAATCCTCACTGATTTGGCTTCTTTCTACTTCCCTAGTATTCTGTCTGTCTGTCTCATGGGTCATCAAACTCTTACCCTGAACCCTTCTTTCCCCTAACTCAATCCTGAAGCTCTACTATCAGGTACAAGTTGCTTTTTCCCTAGATCCCTGTCTTGGGACAAGATGTATTTCTGTATTCTGCATGCATCATCTCTGTTAGGAAACATTCTTGTGACTGCCCTCTCCCTATCAATCCATGTTGGATGTCCTCTTTACTATTTCAATCGCCTTTTCTTTTTTTGCATTGCAAATACAAAGGCCTAAAACAGGGAGAAGGAAGATACTGTTTACCAGTTGCAATAAACTTGTGTTTGCTTTTCTTGTATTAAAGACTGAAAGAGTTTGAGGGCAAGAAACATGACAAATTTATTGCGTACCACCAGGGCCTGGCACAACAGATGGTGTGCACCACATATGTGTGGAATGAATGGACAGAAGAATGAAGCAATGAAATTTCTAAGTGATTGAGGGGTTTCTCTTTCACCAGACCTGTCAAATGAAAGATTAGCTACGTGCTAGTAATGTTAATGTTCGGATTAAAAAGGAAGTGGCAGAAAGGTTGTGAAGGTCCTTTTATATCATATATAATAGATGGACTAGAGAAGACTTTAAGCAAAGAAATGCCTTTAGAAGGATTCTTCTGGCTTATCTCTGGAATAGTGCTTTCTTAAGGTGAAAAATTAGAAATAAAGAGATCACTTAGGAAGCGGGAAAATTTCAGTGATTTTTGCATCAGTTCAGTTCATTTCAGTTCAGTAGCTCAGTTGTGTCCAACTCTTTGCAACTCCATGAACTGCAGCACGCCAGGCCTCCCTGTCCATCACCAACTCCTGGAGTCCACCCAAACCCATGTCCATCGAGTCGGTGATGCCATCCAACCATCTCATCCTCTGTCGTCCCATTCTCCTCCTGCCCTCAATCTTTCCCAGCATCAGGGTCTTTCCTAATGAGTCAGCTCTTCGCATCAGGTGGCCAAAGTATTGGACTTTCAGATTCAATATCAGTCCTTCCGATGCACACCCAGGAATGATAACTCCCCCAGGATGGACTGGTTGGATCTCCTTGCAGTCCAAGTGACTCTCAAGAGTCTTCTCCAACACCACAGTTCAGAAACATCAATTCTTCTGTACTCAGCCTTCTTTATAGTCCAACTCTCACATCCATACATGACCACTGGAAAAACCATAGCCTTGACTAGACAGACCTTAGTCGGCAAAGTAATGTCTCTGCTTTTGAATATGCTATCTAGGTTGGTCATAACTTTCCTTCCAAGGAGTAAATGTCTATTAATTTCATTGCTGCAATCACCATCTACAGTGATTTTGGAGCTGAGAAAAAGAACACCAATTTTAGAAAGTAAGGAGTAAAAGAAAAGTGAGATTTGGAAGTAGAAGCCCTGACTTCAAATCCTGGGAGTGGCTTTTACCATATACTCTAGGTTCATTATTTGCTGAGATTGCCAATATCTTCACTTGTGAAATGAACATTATAATTCAAGCTTAACAGGAATAAAAGTATTAAATTGGGGAAACATGGTTATACAGTTATAATGCACTATAAATTGTTATTCATTAACTATGAATTATACAATTGGAACCAATAATATTCACTTTTAAGGTGCTATACTGGCATCTTTTTAAGCTGAAAAATCCTATAAATTTTAGTTTTATATTAACATCCCCCTACTAACATATGTCTGATTGGTCCTCTACAACACTAAACTGAAAAGGTCTCTCTGGCTTTTCTTAACTGGAAAAGTACACAATAAATGGAAAATATCCCAGTAAGAGAAAAAATTATTTTAAAAAAAGAGTAACTGCGTCACAGGATTGAATTCAGTTATTATGCTTATTTGGAAACTGTTTCAGTTGTCTATTGCCATGTACAAAACACTCCACATTTTGGCGTCACAAAACATCCACCATTTAGCTATGCCTATGGATTCTGTGGGTCGGGAATTTGGACAGAGTACAGTGAGAATGATTTGTCTTTTTCATATGATGTCTGAGACCTCAGCTGGGGAGATTCAGGTGACTGAGGCCTAGAATTATGGGGATGTTTTTAGACTTCCATCTCTGAGGCTCAGACTGGTGAGACTGAAAGTCTGCATGCAGCTGGGCCTATTGGCAGCCTTCAGGGAAGTCTCTCCATGTGCCCTGGGCTTCTCTCAACATGGCTAACTTGACATAGTCAAATTTCTTACTTGCAACTAGCACAGATATTTTCAAAATCAAACAGAAAGTACATGGACTTTTGTCACTTAGCCTCAGAAATTACAAAGGGCCACTGCCACTGTACTGTGCTGATTCGAGCAGACCCAAGCCAATCAGGGTTCAAAGGGAGGAGACATAAACTTCACTCTCAATGGGAGGAATTCATGGACACTGTTTCACTGAGGGAACATAATAGGGTTATTTTATTTTATTATTTTTAATAAAATACATACTAGTTAAACCATGTATTATCCATGTGAAAGTCCTTGAAAAGAAAATAGGAATTTCCTTTGAATTTTGAGTTTTTGTTTTTCTGATAAATTTTTCCCAGTGTCCCTCAATAAAACTGAGGTAGAGAGAAAAATAGTCCCCTGCAACATTGAGTGGATCTGATCTTGTAAATTCATGTAAAATTCTATTTTATGATAACAATAATGCTTTCAATGATGATTAAAATAATTACAGATATTATTAAATAACAGCTTTGTAAAGTAGTATACAAATCCATTTATATACATTACTTTAAGATGAACATACTCTTTATTATACCCATTTTAGAATAAGCAAACTGATATAGCTGAGAGGTTTCCAACTTTTCTGTGTAATAAAATTTTGAGATAATAAGGTAACAAAATTTTTAAATTTAAATCTTTAGAAAATAAATTTAAAAAACAAAGTGTTATGAACTTCAAAAATAGGTATTAAAAAGCAAAACATAAACACTCTTCAAACTAAAGTTAGAGCCACATACACAGAGAATGTCAGAGTTCCTGGAAGAGGTAGCTAACCCAGCCTGAAGAAATAAGTTCCCTTGAGGAAAGAGCATCTGAACTTAAAGAGTAAGTAGTGTTCATCCGGGCAGTAGAGTAGACCATTCTGGTTTAAGAATGTGAATTAAAGAAGTGGTGAGAGATCTTGTTGGAGCGGTAGGCAAGAGTTAAATATCAAGGAATTTTACCTGTCACGTTATATGTATTGGTTTTTGTTTTCCAGTTAATGAGTATAGTGACTAAACTTGGTAGTTTGTCTTGGACATACTAGTTTATGCCCATTGTTCCAGAATAATTAGTAACTGTGCTCCTTTCACTAATAAAATGGTCTAGTTTTCTTTGGAAACAGAAAAATGGTGTGGTTTGGCTACTAATCATCAATATTCTTTACAAAGAGGGAAGGGAACTTATTTTTTATTTGGCTGTGTCAGTTCTCAGTTGCAGCACATGGGATTTTCACTGCCTCATGTGGGATCTTTCACTCTGGTCCACAGACTCTCAGTTTTGTTGTGTGGCTCAGTTGTTATGGCATGTTGGCCTAGTTGCTCTACAGCATGTGGGATCTTAGTTCCCTGACCAGGGACTGAACCTGTGTCCCCTGCATTCCAAGGTGGATTCTTAACCACTGGACCACCAATGAGGGAAGTCCCCAAAATATATTTTTAATTTGTGACTTACAGAGATTTGCAAGATCCTGGAAAAGAATGAAGTTGATCAAGAAATTTTAGGATAGTTGCAAAGATTCATGGGAGAAATTTTGAGATACTGAATTGTAGTAGGAATAAGATGAAAAGTACAGATTGTAGACATCTAACCAAATTTGATGACTGACTATATGTGAAGGATAAAAGAGGCAGACCTGTCTCCTAGATGTTTTAGGTAGGTGATTAGCTGGTTGTTAGATCTGAGACTGAGGTAGAAAACATCTTCCTCATCGTCTGCTTTGGGTTTATTATTGGTTATGGGTTTGGAGTGAGTAATAAAACCTATCTTAAATGATACACATTTCGTACAATGTGAATATAATGAGATTTTGTGCAAAAATACTGACCCTAGACCAGTTATCACCCAGCTTTCTTGGATTTTATATGGAAATTAATTCTAAAAATAAAATAGTACAAGCATAAGAAATGAGGTGGATTTGACAGGGTACAAAGAAAGCAGCTTTATTCTTCTTTCCTGCTATGTTTTCTGAACTGAAATTTCAGGTTGGTCCTCAAAACTTTTCCAGTAATTTCCAAGGTTTCAATGTCCTCATTAGAAGTGTCCAGTCCAGACCATTATTTCATAGCATTGATACTCATCCAATTTAAATTTTCCATATACTGGCTTGGGTCAACTTATGCTCAGAGTCTGCAGTAAGCTGGGTGAGCTCACAGTGAGAATAGGAGAAGGGACTGGGTGCACCCTTAACTTTTCTACTCTTCCTGCAACTTATCCTTCTTCACATCTTTCACTACTGTGCTGCTCCTTGTCCCTCCAGGGATGGGCAGAGGAGCCAGGGGAAATTAGGGTAGACAAAGTCTTGAATGAGAGAATCATGTGCTTTACCAGTATTTGTTGGATGAGAAATACTTCTACATTATGGAATCTTTTGTCTTTGGAACACTCGTGCAGGTTCCCTGGAGCTTGCTCCTCTAGGGTTGTCTTGAGTATTGTTTGCTGATAAAGACAGTGCACCCTATGTCTGCTTAGACTTCCTCTCAGTGCCTGCTTTCACAATTGGATGAAAACTACTTGAATAAAGTTCATTATAAAACTCCCTAACAAAGGTGTGAGAGAAAACCATCTGGTTTACCAAGGTTGGCATTATGACTCGTTCCTGTAAGAGGATGCTATCTTCATTCCGCTGGGCTTCCTGGTGGTTCGGTGATGAAGAATCCACCTGCAATGTAGGAGATGCTGGTTCGATCCTTGGGTCAGGAAGATCCCCTGGAGTAGGAAATAGCAATCTGCTCCAGTATTCTTGCCTAGGATATCCCACAGACAGTGGCACTCAGGAGGCTACAGTCCGTGGGGTCATAAACACCTGGACACGACTGAACACGCACACATCTTCATTCCGCTACTGTGTGTCTCTCTGGTCAGCCTCCCTCTTACAGAATTTTTCTGACATGAGCCCCTGTGTTCTCCAGACTCCAGAGATAGCTCACAATCTGTGAGTGTGGTTCCTTGAAGTCCTTCTGTTTAATTACAGAAGGACATAGGGGAAGCAAAGAAGATATACTAGTCTTCCAATATGTTCCTCCTTAAAGGAATTCTCTACAATCTCCTTGATGAATTTCCTACCTTCTCCTCATACATTTTTTTTCCTAAGCAATGAGCTAGTCAGGTTTGCTTAATTAGCATATTTTTCATAGATATCTGATCTGGAATCTATTTTTTTCTGCTTTTTTTGAATCTAAACCTAAAAATCTTTAAGACAATAAGGAAATTTGTATTTAATATTCTGATATATTTACCAATGTGTCTATTGTATAGACTATTGAACTAAAATAATAAACATAAACTAAATTATATTTAAGAATTATAAAAAAGGTGAAAATACTCTATAAAATATAGGAACTTTTTATTAACAGTAAAAACACTTTTATCTCAGTAAAATGTTAATATTTACTTGCTGAGTATAAGGTGATTAATTTAAAAAAATCTTTAAAATTTTTGAATATAGTCTCCATGTTAGTGACCAAATATCTGAATTTTGAGTTCAACCTATTTTCATTCTTTATATTAATGACTTTTATGACTGAAAGACAATTACTCTCAATAGTACATGAGTATAAAGGGAAGTACATGATTGATTATGTTTACTATATTACTCAATCATAATACATACTTTTCAATCACATCAACTAATTATGCAACAATTTTTATTGAATTTTTATCTGTAAAACTTCTATCTTTGCTCACATAGCTTGGTTTTCTCATAAACAAATATGAAAGGCTTTCAATTTTAACACATGACTTCAAGATACACTGGAACATTTTCTTGAGCACAGATTAGGAAATTCTGTTTCCATTTTTAGGGTGCACATATGAAAGTTGATTTGGTAACAGAATTCATGAAATGATCAAAACACTTTCAAGCATTCATTTTCTAAATACTTTTTTCTTGTACAAGTTGTTTTTTTTTTTTTTTTAAAGCAGTGATTTTCTCATTCCTTGTTAAAGCAGTGGGTGATTTGAAGGGAAAGAAAGATTAAGTGGTCATTTTTCAAAATTATTTTTTAAGTTGCATAGTTTTAACAGCCAGCCATCATAAGAAATATTAGATGCTTGTTTCTTTTTATAGCTTTCTTTAAAACGTGAATAAATTTTTCACTCTGTATTTTATTTACTTATATATCACTTTGTCTATTTTTATAGTGAGATGACCAGTGAATCTCATGTAATACAAAAGATTCTAAGAGCTTCTCTGTCATTCAAAGTATATCTTTGTTATTGTTATTCTCATTCAACTGTCTGCTGTACCTATATTATTCTAATTTCAGCTTATTGCTTTAATAGCTCCCCCTTCCTAAGACTCACAGAATGAATTTCCAAGTGTAGTGATAGCTCTTCAGACTTCCTCTGGAATAACTCTTTCTGTCTGTCTGTCTGTCTGTCTGAATTCTAGTCTGATAAACTGCTCCATTCGTGGCTGTCCTTGCAGTTAAAGTGTTTTTCCCACTTAAACCATTTTCCCCTTCTCTTACTACTGTTGACGATGTGCTTTTTGGATACATTTTATTATAGCTCCTGTAGTTGTTATTTTTATATGGGAAATATAAAAATATTTTTTTCATAGTTTCAGCAATGTTTTCCAGGCATGTGACAACACTATTTACAAACAAAATAATGCATTTTAATCTGTTGCCACATCATTTGCCACACCATTATCTCAGTCATTTTTACTGTGTCAGGAAAAATAACGTTTTCTTAAAGGGGAAATTTTTGTCTTTCATAAGAAAAGACTTCAAAAGAGGTACTGAATGCTTTTAAAATACATTGCTAGTTGTGATATCTTTATTTTAACATCACTGGACATGGAACAAAGACTGGTTCCAAATAGGAAAAGGAGGACGTCAAGGCTGTATATTGTCCCCTTGCTTATTTAACTTATATGCAGAGTACATCATGAGAAATGCTGGACTGGATGAAGCACAAGCTGGAATCAAGATTGCCAGGAGAAATATTAATAACCTCACATATGCAGATGACACAACCCTTATGTTATAAAGTGAAGAAGAACTAAACAGCCTCTTGATGAAAGTGAAAGAGGAGAGTGAAAAGGTTGGCATAAAGCTCAACATTCAGAAAACTAAGATCATGGCATCTGGTCCCATCACTTCATGGGAAATAGATGGGGAAAGAGTGGAAACAGTGTCAGACTTTATTTTTGGGGGCTCCGAAATCACCGCAGATGTTGATTGCAGCCATGAAATTAAATGACACTTACTCCTTGGAAGGAAAGTTATGACCAACCTAGACAGCATATTAAAAAGCAGAGACATTACTTTGCCAATGAAGGTCTGTCTAGTCAAGGCTATGGTTTTTCCAGTAGTCATCTATGGATGTGAGAGTCGGACTATAAAGAAAGCTGAGTGCCGAAGAATTGATGCTTTTGAACTGTGGGGTTGGAGAAGACTCTTGAGAGTCCCTTGGACTGCAAGGAGATCCAATCATTCCATCCTAAAGGAGATCAGTCCTGGGTGTTCATTGGAAGGACTGATGTTGAAGCTGAAACTCCAATACTTTGGCCACCTGATGCAAAGAGCTGACTCATTTGAAATGACCTTGATGCTGGGAAAGATTGAAGCAGGGAGGAGAAGGGGCTGACAGAGGATGAGATGGTTGGATGGCATCACCGACTCAATGGACATGAGTTTGTGTAGGCTCCAGGAGTTGGTGATGGACAGGGCCTGGTGAGTGGCAGTCCATGGGGTTGCGAAGAGTCAGACTCGAGTGAATGACTGAACTGAACTGAACTGAACTGGTTCGTATCTCAAGGCAACATAAACACTTAAAGCAAATTTCGTCTGTATTTCAAATGACCCCTAGATAATTCCAAAATTTTCATTAATTTCTCATATAATTTGATGATTTTTAAAATACTTTATTTATTTTTGGCTGTGCTGGGTCTTCATTACCACACAGGGGTTTTTCTCGTGGTGAGCAGGGGCTCTCTAGTTGCAGTATGCGGGCTTCTCATTGCGGTGGCTTCTCTTGTAGAACATGGTGTTCTCTAGGTGTGTGGGTTTCAGTATCACAGCGTGTGGGCTCAGTAAGTTGTGGCTCCTGGGCTCTAGAGCTGAGGCTCAATAGTTGTGATGCATGGGCTTAGCTGCTCCGTGGCATGCGGAATCTTCCTGGATCAAGGATTGACCCCACCCATGTCTCCTGCATTAGCAGGTAGATTCATTACCACAGAGCCCCCACTGAAGTCCCTGATTACATTTTTAAACCTAGTCTTGTGTGTTCTTATTGAAGAGTAAAGCAAGTGCTGGCTTAACCATGTTCTTGTTGCCTATTTGGACTTCCATTATTTGTACTGTCCTAACTGTGTGGTTTATGTGCAGTGGTCTTTTAAAACTATATTACCAGTTTAGGGAAGTTAGTTTGCTCACAACTTTAGAACATAGTCTGTAAATCCATTTAGCAAGGCTCACATAAACATCTACATATCAGTATGACGAAAGTGAACAAAAGAGTGAGGATGTTTCCTTCATTCTCCTGTAGAACTTTACACTTCCCTCAGGATAGCATCACAGGACATCACACCCTAAGATCTACCCCACAGACCCAATGAAGGACCAGAATCATTCTACATATTTCATATTAATAAAACCCTTAAAATTATTGGATTATATTCTCTAATATTTCCTTTGTGCTCACCAGCACATGTTTGCACATCCTGTGGTGTATAGATTTAAAAATATATATATATTCACAAGCTAAAAGTTGAAAGTCATGCTTTATTTGGTGGGAAATTCTAGAACTTCAAGCACGAGAGACAGGATCTCAAGTTACCCTGAGAGAAGAGCTTCAAGGAGGCTAGGAGACAGGCGAGCCAGGTTATACAAAGTTTTGCAACAAAGGGCAAGTAGTCTGAATATCAAAAGACTAGTGTAAATTAAAGAAAACTAGATATCTCAAGTTAAGGAATTTTTCACTTTCCTATATATGGGAAGAGTCTGCGCTCATGGAAATCACTCATTTGATATGCACCTCAGCTGTCTGGGGCCAGTATCTTCTGTTTTCACATCCTGAATTTTCTCAGGGCTCACTGTGGAGAGTGGCTACAGTCTGATAGTTGCTAGATGGCAGGTATTCTTTCCTTCTCGAGTTCTCTCAGGGCTCACTGCCTCATCATCCATGGTGGCTGCAATTGCTGTTGATTGTGACAATGAATATTCCATTTCTCGGGTGTCTTAGTCTGATCAGGCTGTATAACAAAATACCATAGGCTGAGTGGCTTATACAAAAGGAGGCATCTACTTCTCACAAGTTCTGGAAGCTGGAAAGTCTAAGATCAAGGCACTAACCTGGTCACACTCTGGTGAAGACACTCTTCCTGGTTCACAGTCAGTACCTTTATGCCATGTCTTTACACAGTGGAAGGGCTAAAGAACTATGTGGGGTCTCTTGTATGAAAACAATAATCTCATTCATGACAATTCCACCCTCCCGGCCTAAGTACTGCCCTTAGACCCCACCTCCTAATACTATTATCTTCAGGGGTTAAGATAGCAACATATGAATTTGGGGTGGGGCACACAATATTCAGATCATAGCAGCTGATGTACACATTTCATACTTTTAAGAATTTTGTTCTAGATCAAATTCCTCCAAAGATGGGGACTTCACCTCCAAACAAGAAAATTATTCTAACAATTCTGAGAAGATTTAAATGCTAGAAATTCCATCATCATCATACATATTCAAAAATCTATTTACTTATAACTTTTGCCTACCAGTCCTAGCTAGTAGGACTGTGAGGGAAGACACAGAAGAAGAACTTTTAAAATATTTTGTTATTTATTCTCTAATGCACATTGTGTGTGTGTATGTGTATGTGTGTGTGTGTGCGCTCAGTCACTCAGTCATATCTGACTTTTTGTGATCCCGTGGAGCCTACCAGGCTCCTTTGCCCATGGGATTTTCCAGGCAAGAATACTGGAGCAAGTTGCCGTTTCCTACTCCAGGGGATCTTCCTCACCCAGGAATCAAACCTGTGTCTCTTGTGCCTCCTGAATTGTCAGGCAGATTCTTTACCACTCCGCCACCTGGGAAGCCCCAGTGCATATCATGCAGGTTATCAAATGACTCGCATGCTTAACACAGTTATCACTCTCATCTAAGCAGAGATTTCTTTCAATGTATTTCTAAAATAGTTATCTAATAGAACTTAAATGATAACGTCATATTAAATGACAGTTCATTCACAAACTCTGTTTCATCGTGTAATTCACAAGTAGAGAAATTCTGTAATTCTCTGGAGTAGTTACTCTGAATTGACCCACAGATACTCTGAAACTTATATCTCTTTAGCTCTTTTGATTCAATTGGAAAGAACTCACTTCATCTCTGTACAAATAATGCCCTTACTAAAAACTGTTCCTTCATCTCCATAGCATGAACTGATGCTGTCTTTGTGGTGAAGGTTTGCTCTTGTGCCATTTTAATGTTAAACTGAGATCAGGGAGGAGGCTCTGTTGGAAGATTTCATTATGAGTGGCATACGGAAGACAATACCTCAACATATCATCTAGAAAACTCTCCAGACTTTCTGAAAGACAGACTGACAAGAGACTGTCGCTTCTAGTGGTGTGATTTTAGCCTCTGAACAATAAATATGAGAACAGTGAAAGGTACACAGTCAAAAATCCTACACACTCGGCAAAATGTAATCCTAGAGTTAACTGTATTAGAGATTGTCCCGGTTTATTTGGCCCTATAGTCTTCTCAAAGCATAGCATATTTTTCTTAAGAGGATTTTTTTTTTTCTTGATGGCAAATCTCAGAACAGTGGACTCTTAGCAGGTGGCCTGACAGTAAACTCACAGGTGGGTGTTTCAATTGCCTATAAACAAAGAGTCTGTTTGCATTTCATAGCAAGATCACATAAACAGTTTCTTCTAGCTGTGATCATATATCTTTTACTCATTAACATAAAATTAGATGACTTCATATGATGACCCCAAATTGAACACTTTTAAGAGTGAAAGTGTATGTTGATAACAATGAAGTTAGGACAAGAGGCACAGACCAAGACCATCCCAGGAAAACTTGGATATCTGATCATTCTATGTAAAATGTATGTTGGCCAACAAGACACAGCCAGAGAACCCCAGGCTTTTCATAGAAGTGCTCCCCTAACTTGACTACATCAGAATCCCAGGGTTGGTTATAAAAAGTGCTGATGCCCATGCCTCACTTCTTAGATAGTTGGATTGCCCATATTTTTAGGTCCCTGGCTGATTTTGTGGCTTCTCAGGTGGTGCTAGTGGTAAAGAACCTACCTGCCAATACAGGAGGCATAGAGACCTGGATTCGATCCCTGGGTAGGGAAGGTCCCTTGGAGGAGGGCATGGCAGCGCACTCCAGTATTCTTGCCTGGAGAATCTCATGGACAGAGGAGCCTGGCAGGCTACAGTTCATAGGCTAACAAAGAGTCAGGCACGACTGAAGTGACTGAGCATGCACAGGTGATTCTGATGGTGACAGTAATCAACGAAAACTGGTATAAACTTCTCTCTGAAATTCCTCTACGTTGTATCTCGCAGTGAATTTCTCATATACGCATAGCCTGTTTATCCTCTATTTTGTTGCTGTTTAGTTGCTGATTTGTGTCCAGCTCTTTTGCGACCCCATAGACTGTAACCGCCAAGCTTCTATATTTTTAAAAATCTAATATGCATGTTTTCCACATTTTAATATCTTGAAAATATGTGTACTCTCTACAATTGTTTGGGAGGGGAAATTTTCCCCCTACCCCTCTTGCTTCTTTTGGCTGACCTAATAATTTAATAGACATGAGACAGATTAACAGGAAAAAAAAAATCTAATTTAGTGTGTATGGAGGTCTCATAGACTTAGAAACTAAGGAGCAACAAAAGCAGGCTGTTTAAATACCTTTTAGACAAAGAAACAATGCATTTAAAAGCAATTGACAAGACAAACTTAAACTTGCAACTAATTAGTGAGGAAACTAAGGACGGTTTATTAACACAGATTTCTTGACCCTGAACTCCCTATATCTGGTGATAAGGATGTTTCTCTACCTCCTAGTGCAGGGATTATACCTGGGAAGTTTATTTCCTTTTTTCAGGGGAACAGAGAGGAAGATCAGTGTCCTTCTTGCTCTGCGTGTTCCCTAAGTAATTTTAGTTCAAATTAATTAGTATGACACTTTTGTATATTTGGGGGCAACCTACCCTTATGCTCACCGTGAATAACAACATCTTAATATCAGGATATAGTTTTTATTGCTGTGCTTTGATAGACTTTGTTTGTTTTTCCTGGAGGCATGACTGGACAACTGTAGCCTACCAATGTTGACATTTTGGTGAATAAACCACTTGAAAATCAAGGAAAGAAATAATGTGAGATCTAGTTGCTATCTGAGCATTTTCTATTGATACCTTCAGATACAAGTAAAAAAAAAAAAGAAGCATTTAATTTTACATAATGGAGGCCAAAAAATTTGAAGAAAATTTCTGGAGGCAACACTGGTGGGGAGTAGGGGCTCTTTTGTGAAATAATTCATTACCAGTGACTTTGGTGGCACAGAAGATGATACTCTGTAAAAAAATCCAGCCACTGATAACTCAAAGTTGAAGAATGATTCAGAATTGGATACAGGGTAAGGAGTTAAAAGAATTCCTTAAAGAAATTGTTAAGCTTAAATTTGCCTTATCATGTATAAGAATTCTATGATAAAAGAGTTCTTTCAATTGAAAATGACAAATTCAGTATGATAAAAAATATGTTATTTATTTGGCAGAATTTGTATTTTTCAATGATACATAGGAAATATTGATTGATAATATATGGTATATGCACTAGTCAAGAAGAAAAATAAAATAAGTTAAATCCTTTGGGCAATTTTGTTATTTCACTGAGACAACACATGCCTCAGAGTGAGTGTATATCAAGGAACATTAATATAAGTTAACCTCAGTTTCTATGTACCTCTAATAATATGAACATTTCCTCACAATGTGTTTGAATTCAGTGTTGAAAGTTTTTAAACTATGTTCCTCTAAAATAATCAAAGTAATTATCTGACACTCTATCTGGAATGTCTTACATTAGAAAAAAATTAGCTGAGTGATTTAATGAATTTTCAAGGGAAGTTTTGAGTCTGCATAATGATAAAAACAAGCCAAAGCCTGTTTAAGATATGATTCCACTGTATGGCCACACACACAGAGACACACAGACACACAGACACACACACACACACACACACACACACACACATAACAGCAGTCCCTTCCAAATTTAATAGGATACTTGCAAAGTTTTTAACCACCAAAAGCTGTCAAGATGTGGAGATTCAGGCCTACATAAGTAGAATGTTTGGTCCCAGCCCCCATCTTCCACGACTTTCCTCTCCAGTTGTCTTTCTTTTCAGACTATGCAGGGAAGCCCAGCTGCCAGCAGACAACAGGCTGAACGGTAGCCAGCTGCTTTATAACTGTGTTAGCCAGAAGCCCTCATGAGAAATATTTTTCCTGGAAAATAAATTATAACATGTCTAAGTGGTGCCTGACAAAGCTAAACAGGAGGCATGCTGCTCTATTGCAAATTCATCTGCAGTCTCTGGGTAGAGAGACAAATAAAAGCACTTCATCAAAATCAGTCACAGAAACCCAGAAATACCCATAGGAGACCACTAAACTCTAAATACCAATCAATTTCTCCAACTTTTTTTTGTCAAACTTGCAGGTCCTTTTAAGCACTGTCTTCTTGAACTGACTCGCAGCAGCTGGCTGGTGTGGAGGAAGATCAGAAGGGGTCCAGTTTGGGGCCCTTCTGTGACACAGTGGCTTATCTGACTGAGGACCCTTCTTGCTGAAGGGGTTTTTCATCCTTAGAACATGAATTAAGTATGGTTAAAGCTAAAAGTCCGCTTTTACTTCTATGTATTTGCAATATCTCTACTCAAAGAGGTTTGCCTATATATACTAGGAAATAATATAAAGAGAAAGTGTATTAAGAAGCTACCCCTCTGATTGCAAGTTTAAAATTGCACCTGGGAAAGCAATTCAAAATATAGCCCATAGATATTTTAATATTTGCTGATCCCAGAATAACCACAGTTTCATTTGGGCAAGGTATTGATGATTTAATGAGATGCTAGTCTCAGTCTTGACCTTGATTTAATCAGGGTCTTGTGATGGTATTTAATCAAAGTATTTATGATGCACCTATTTTGCTAAAGGCACTTTGCTAGGTACTGCAGGGATGCATCATAATATATACCTTCCAGAAGTTTATATTTTCATTCTAATAGTCAGAAGAGATTTTTTTCCAGGCTATGCATATGACTAGTTGTGTGACCATGAGAGAATCTTTTATGATGATGATTTAGTGGCTGAGTCATGTCTGACTCTTGCGACCCCAGGGATTGTAGCCTGCCAGGCTCCTCTGTCCATGGGATTCTCCAGGCAAGAATACTGAAGTGGGTTGCCATTTCCTTCTCCAGAGTGTCTTTCCCATCCAGGAATAGAACCCAGGTCTCTTGTATTGCAGGCAGACTTTTTTACTGACTGAGCTACAAAGGAATCCCAAGAATACTGGAGTAGGTTGCCATGCCTTCCTCCAAGGGATCTTCCCAACCTAGGAATCAAACCTGGGTCTCCCTCATTGCAGGCAGATTCTTTACTGTCTGAGCCACCAGGGAAGATTTTTTTCCAGGCTGTACATTTTACTAGTTATCTGACCGTGAGAAAGTCACTTAGTTTTAATAAAGAGGATTTTGGCATGTAATTTACATATAAAAAGCTCATTAAAAAAAATAAAAAACAAACTCATGAATGGGAAGATCCAACCAGTAGAAACACGGAGAGCATCAATCAACGGTAGAGATGGAGATGAAGTGGATGGGTCCATAAACATTTAGAGAAAAACTCAACAATTCTACCAAATGTTACTTGCTAAGCTAAGGATGCCCCATTACATTTACATTGATTCTATGGAGCTGGTAAGATTTTCACTTGGACAACTGAAGGATAGGGCTCTAGATGTGAAATATCATTTAATCATTTAATCTCAATAGAGATCAGTCTTCTCTATAATGAAATATAGGTAGCACCTTTGTGACCCATCTCTATTTCAAGAATATACAGACTGAAAACAAAGGTGTGAAAATACTTGGAAAGCAAAATTCTGTTTGGATGTGCAAGGCAGTATTATTATTTGCAGAAATGTTCTAAGTACTATAGATTCAAGTAAGCGGGCCACTCAGCTTTTAAATTTCTCTTCTAATAATTGAAGCCATATGTAATTTACATAATATAAAATTAAAGATGTTAAAAGAGTTAGAAAAAATATGACTATTTTCTTAAATGCATCACATTCAAATTAGAGAAATCTAAGGCCCAATATCACAAGGTCAAAGTAATCTTATTCAAGCCTCACTTCAAATTGCCTTAATTTACGAAATAGATTCATCCATGAGAACATTTCCAAATGAGGTAATGCTAGAGCAATTCCATCCATAAAATTAGATATTGTCTACATGTTGATAAACTCTAATTTTGTGCAGATTGCATTGGATTTATTGATTTTTCCCCATGGCTAATAACAAAACATAATTATGTTTATATTAAAGAGTAATTTGATAAAAAAAAGGGACAAAATAGAGGTTCTTAGCATAAAAATGTGAGCCACTTGGCAAATATGCAACATATTGTGGGACTGACAGAGAAGTCTGTTATATGAGTGTAATTGGTTAACAAAGTATATTTGGTTAAAAAAGCAAATAAAACAAAGATGATTTCACAACTTCAGGAAATGTTTTGATTCAAGTTACTTCTTAAAAAATAAAATTAAAAGTCATGAAAAAAGTTACTGTCATATTTTTAAAATGTAGCTCCAAAAGCAACTATGCTCTGTTTTTTTGGAAGAGAAACTCAGTTGCAGATCTTCAATTCCATAAAATGGTTTGTTCGGTAAAAAGTAAACATTAATGAACTCTGCCAATATTTAACGTATACTTCATGACTCATGGAGCTGTATCATTCTGAAACTTACCTAATTGATTCTGATCATATGTTGTATGTCTCCTTATGTGTTGTTTCGACAGATTTCATAGTTAAAACCTGACTTGAAAGTAGGAAGCCTATCAAAAGTTTTATCATTTAAGTAAAGTGTAAGTAAGTTGTTTAAGGCATGCTTCATAGACGTTGGTTCTGTGAGCAACTGTCAAACTCAGAATAGTCCCCTTTTTTGTTATACATTTATCTTTTAATGGCAAAATATATTATTTTAAAAGCACTAGAATTATATAAAATTTTACAGCAATTATAACAAAGGATGGATTTGTCACAACTCAGTTGGTTAGTGTTAATAATACTAATTTGGTTTGTAAATACAGAAATATTTCACTGTACCTAAATATAAGTGTAGTTTAGATTAAGGAGAATTGGAACCAGAAACCAGAGTTATTAGTAACTACACTGTTCAGTTGCCAAGTCATGTCTGACTGTTTGTGACCCGATGACTATAGCACGCTAGGCTCCTCTGTTCTTCACTATCTCCTGGAATTTGCTCAAATTCCTGTTCATTGAGTCAGTGATACTAGCTAACCATCCTCTGCCTCTCACTTTTCCTTTTGCCTTCAGTCTTTCCCATTTTCAAGGTCTTTTCCAATGAGCTGGCTCTTCACATCAGGTGGCCAAATTTTTGCAGCTTCAGTTTCAGCAACAGTCCTTCCGGTGAATATTCAGGGTTGGTTTCCTTTAGGATTAATACCTTGACATGCACCAAGTCTCTGGTTTGCTCTTTTTCTAGAGGTTCTGCCCACTTGACTCCCACCCCATAGAGTGGCTTTTTCTAATTTTTTGTTTGTTTGTTTTGGTTTTTGTTTATCTTGCATGAAATAGTTTTTTCAGAACTGGAATTTTGTTAAAACCAACAAAGTGACTTGAACCCTATTGACCCAACTCAAAAATTCATTTAAAGAAAACTTGATTAGTCTACTATAGGTTAAGTAACTACTCTACTCAACTGATTTTGGTTAGGGAAATAGGCTTACATAGTCCAAATATGTAGAGGTGAGGGGGAGGAGTAGAAATTTCCTAAACATTGTAATTGGACTGGGCAAATGCCCAGAAATTTTCTACTCAATTGTTAATTCACCAATGTTTATTTTCATGGATTGTAAATATTAAGATGCTGGAGGCACAGTGCCATTGCTATCTCTTGGTCTGTGTTAACTTCTTTGTGATAAGGGTATTGCACATATGAAAATGCATGCTTCAAAGAATGAGAGGCACATTCTTTCTATTTGGGACCACATCTGAAAAATGGCCAATCAATAATTAACCAAAGTTAGTTCCTATACGCTGACTATAGTTCGTTTCTGGAAAATTAATTAAAAATAATTTTTTAATCATAGTAAATCTCTAGAAAAAATAACATTCTATAAATGAAGATTGTCTGAGACCAAAAGGAGGGGAAAATATTAGACTTTTTGCTAGCTATTTCAAATACCAGCCTAAATAGTGAAATGCAAATTAAGAACTTCAGTTCTAAATATTTGTAAGTCATTTCCCCAATCCTACATATCTATTATAGTTAACATAGCTAACATTTATTGAAATCATACCAATGTGTGAAGTAGGATGCTTCTTTACATGTATTACTTCATGAAATTTTAAGAGGTAAATATATTTTATATTCACATTTGAGCATCAGACTGTCTGAGTTGCTTGTGAAAGGTCATGAAAATAGGAACTAGAAGGACCAGAATTTTAACCCCATTTATGTCTGAAACTAGAGTGTAGTTCTTTGTCCAATGTTTTACATCCCCAGTTTTTTTTTTTTTCAATGCTTACTCACATGAAAAAACATCTTCCAGACACATATTAGCAGGATTTATCATATCTACTCTCTTTTTCCTACGTAAGATCTTTTCCATTCATTTCTTCTAAGTGTGGCCACTTAATTTTTAGCATTTTGTCATGTTAAAAATTATTCAAATAATTTTTTACTTATTATTTACAGATGTTTCTCCTATGAATATAAATACTGTTATAACTAAGGATCATGTAAATCAAGATTTGTTAAATTAGTAAAACTAGAACTACAAAGGCTAATACAACATGGTAGTGTAACAGAGATGTAAAAAAAATATTAAAATCCATTTGAAAAATAGAGGTATAATGTTAGAGAAGAAGATTATGATATTTTAATAAATGTGTTTCATCTCTATGTTATGTTTAGGTATCTTTTCTACGCATTATAAATTTGATTAATATGGTTAGTACCTAAAATTCAAACATTCACCTTGTTAGTTTTTGTTTCAGGGCTTTGAAATGTGTTCCTGTCTCAATCATGCCTCATCATGTCCTGTCATGTAACTTAATTCAGCCACAGTCCTCTAAAATACTCTCTCCCAAGATTAAAAAGGCCACCAAATTCAGATTCCCTATTACCCAAATGGTAATGAAGTTTAAATAAATGATTCCTGTGCAGAGTGGAGTAGCAGTTCACAGGTATTCCAAGATAAATCCTTGGAGCACATTTCCTCGTATTAATAGTGTGATAAACCAGAATATGATTAGTAACATTCTGGATCAGGCACTTAATGTTTGATAAAGGTGAGTTGATCTGAGAAGATGAGTAATGCTAGAACCCTCCTGCAAACAAACAATCACATACATACTTTTGGAACACAACCCAATTGTAAGGTCGTGTCCTTACCTTGCGGTGCCCCCTTGCCAGCTGAAGTTATGAAGTATACACTGTATATAAGCACTATTCCAATGGGGTATTAGTTATAGGTACTGCTTGAAGAATTTGACAGTATAGTAAGGAGTTGCAATGATTTTAAAATAACACTCAAATTACTAAGACACTTAAATGAAATTAAAGTTGATAAAGTTAGTTTGGAATAAATATGTTCTTAAAACAGCATAGTTCCTTTATTTACAAAGACTGTGAAGTACAGATGTTTATTTTTTAGCATTTTATATGAATGTATGTTATGCAGAAACACACATAGAAAGTTAAGATGCAAAACACTTGCATTCAACAGTAAGGACAGCTATTTAAAAGCAAAAGGTGAAGTAGATTAAGAATGGAGGCTGAAAGGTAATAATCTGAAGCTACCAGAGAGGAGAACTACTACTTCAAATTGGATAAGAAATACTATTTTTGACAATAGGGGAATATTGATAAGTATATTTAATAAGGGCCTATATATGCATATACTTTTACAGACCTTAGCTATGATTGGTATGCAATTCAGGAAGCTATTGTTTTAATTGCCAACTAAGAGATAACTATTTTTTTTTCTGTGAATATCAATATTTGAACTAATTTTCAGAATCTTTGGATATAATATTGATTTTGTAGCTCTTCTATTTTTCTTTTGTGAACATTAATGGGTGAAGGTTAGGAAGAACTACCTTCACTAAGTACTAAATTAATTAAGGAGTTGTTTCTAAAAAGTATGTGAGTGAGAATAGAGTCTAAAATAGATAGAGTCTTAAAAGCTAGATATTTCTCTCTCTCTACTTTTTTTTTGGTATGCTGGATCTTCATTACTGCATATGGGCTTTCTCTTTTGTGGCGAGTGGGGCCTACTCTTCATTGCAGTGCTCTGGCTTCTTATTGCGGAGAAGGCGATGGCACCCCACTCCAGTACTCTTGCCTGGAAAATCCCATGGACGAAGGAGCCTGGTAGGCTGCAGTCCATGGGGTCGCTAAGAGTCGGGCACGACTGAGCGACTTCACTTTCACTTTTCACTTTCATGCCTTGGAGAAGGAAATGGCAACTCACTCCAGTGTTCTTGCCTGGAGAATCCCAGGGAGAACGGAGCCTGGTGGACTGCTGTCTATGGGGTCGCACAGAGTCGGACACGACTGAAGCGACTCAGCAGCAGGCTTCTCATTGTGGTAGCTGCTATTGTTGCAGAGCACAGGTTCTGCATTCATGGGCTTCACTAGTTGCAGCTCGTGGGCTCAGTAGTTGTGGCTTGCAGGCCCTAGAGCATGCTCACTTCAGTAGCTATGGTGCGAGACCCAGTAGTTGCAGCTCACAGTGTCTTGAGTGCTGGCTCAGTAATTGTGGCACATGGGCTTAGTTGCCCCACTCCGTGTGGAATCCTTCCAGACTAGGGATCGAATCCAAGTCCGCTACACTGGCAGGCAGATTCTTATCCAGTGTACCACTGGGGAAAGTCCTCTTCAATATATTTTTAAGAAATTATTTTTATTTCCTGAACTTTGAGGAAAATCATTCATCACCCTCTAGTATCCTCAATCTGTTAGTAAAATTATTTTGAATGCCCCAATGATACTGATTTTGATTCACCACCAAAATGAACTATGTTTATTTGAGATATGACATCCACCCCAAATTCCTCTAACATCAGGCTTTGAGGGCATAATCTGGATGTTGGTTCTTCAGGACATGGCAATTTGTCACCTTCATTCTATCCAAGATAGTTAACAAAATGCCATCTATACATGTTTTCTCTCCCTGGGGGTCTTTTTTTTCTCCTATTTTTAAATAAATGCATTAGAAATAATATTAAGGAAAATTTTCTCGTGACCGAGAGTGAGATATAAAATATTGTGCTATTTTCTTTCCTCATTGTGACACAAATATGAACATAATCTCTGAGAAATAAGATGGTTGGGATCTTATAATGTCATGCTATCCTAACGACAGTTTACTTATTTCATCATTGTCCAGATGAAACAAAGAATGTGATTTGCCAAATAGCCAAGGAGAAGGAAATAGCAATCCACTCCAGCGTTCTTGTCTGGAGAATCCCAGGGACAGAGGAGCCTGGTGGGCTGCCATCTATGGGGTTGCACAGAGTCAGACATGACTGAAGCGATTTAGCAGCAGCAGCAAGAAAGTACTATTGCCCACGAGACAGAGTTTTCCAAGTATGTTTAGCAGAGGGACAAAATATAACATCCAAATGATTGGCTATCATTAAGAGTAACTACTGTGGAGATGCTCATGCTCACAGTATGGTTACCTCTACTTCACTCATGAGGACACTAAAACTTAGAGAAGAAGATTTCTATCTAGAAATCTGGTCACCAGCTCAAGCTCTGTTGTCACTTTACTTAACCCATCAGATATAATAAGCTAATATTTCTTTAAAAAATATTGTATATCAAAACCCAAATCTAAAATGAGTAAAGAAAGACAAGAGGAAAACCTATTGACCTTAAAATAAAATAGTAGCAGTATTAAGAATATGATGGGTAATGGCAAACGTTCATTGGAGACTTCATATCTATCAGGTTGTGCATATATATCTCATTAGATCCTCACAATAAGTCAATGAGTTAAGTACTGTTGTCTTTTATTTTCCAAGCCTCCCCAGAAAATGGCAAAGAGAAGCTTGTGATTTAAAAAAAGGCAGTATTGCCATCCCACACTCTATACAACTGTACCTTGATTTTCAAAGCCTTTACCATGCTTCAAAACCATGAAAACCGTAGGTGTATGTGTGTTTGTGTGTGAGTGTGTGTATTTCCATGTTTTGTCATCTGTTGTGTTTTTTTTAGAATAAGAGTACCAGGTACATGGGAGGGCTCACATATTTTTGGTACTGATCACTATCTTTCTCCTGTTATGCTTCATGCTACAAAGTAATAAACTCCAGCCACGTAATTCTGTAAAGTCTCTTGCCGTGCCATGCCATGGGACTGATTATATGCACATCTTTCCCATCTTAATACAAGTTTCTTAAAGAGGGCATCATGCATTGTTCATATTAGACTGTCCATAATGTTTGTCATATTGAACTCAACACTGTGTTTAACAAATGCTATAAGCATGATGAACAGTATACACATAAATTTAGCTCTATTTCAAAAGGCACAGAACTACCTAAATATATCAAAACAGAATTCTCCTATATGTGCTTTATATAGAATCTACTTTTCTTCAGTGAATGACCACCTACAAAACTAAACTGCTGCTGCTAAGTCGCTTCAGTCACATCCAACTCTGTGCAACCCCATAGACGGCAGCCCACCAGGCTCTGCCGTCCCTGGGATTCTCCAGGCAAGAGCACTGGAGTGGGTTGCCATTTCCTTCTCCACCAAAAAACTAAACTAGAACAAGCTTATTACATTACATAATTATTCTTAAATATGTAAGATCAAGGAGGTCTCAGAGCCATTTTATTTAATACTCCTTTGTTAAACATTTCTAAAACAACATAATTATGTTAATAATATTTCAGTGCTTAATTTCTCTCAATAAACAGTGTTTCAAAATATTAGAGAAAACAGTACTTGAAGATGTGCTTTGCAACGCAAATGCAAGCTTTGTAGTTACAATCTGTCTTTTTAACCTTTGATCATGTCAGGGATAAGAATATATTTTAGCACTTCAGGTATCCTCCCAGATAAGTAATAACTGTGAATGATTAAAACATGTTGTCAGTAAATTTCATTATAGCTGTTCTTGTTAGAGTTATGTTAGTTTGTTACCAGACTTTTTGCATCAATAGAAATAGAAGATCAGTTCTCAATAACTCTGTTCTTAAAATTGCCTAAAAATCCCTTATCTACAATATGACAAATAAATAATATTTTCAGTGAGCATTTTCTCATTTTGGACTATATTAGGAAGATCAGAAAAAAGCAATGAAAGTGTTTCCTAAAACAGTTCCATGGTATGCAAATAGGAATGGTGCCCACTGCTTTAATAAATGAAGCACTGCGGTGATGGTTTGGAGGAGTGCTAGCTCTCCTTAACATATGCATTCATCTTAGCATTCTTGCATTTATTCTGTTTAGAAGATGGCTAAATCTCAGTGGAGAAAGCTTTAATTTCCTTTCAAATGCCATTGGCCTAGAATGCTTTGATCATACTGAGATTTGTCCAACCCCTGTCATGGCAATTCTCTGATGATTTCAGGCTGATTTGCTTTGTACATCAAAGGCATAAAAGGACCTTTCTACAACACATACTTTTGGCTCAACGTTTTGAAGTCTCTTGAATACTCATGAGTCATGTTGTTATAAGAAGTGGCCCACTGTTAGACACTTAGAAAATAGTTGTACCCAGTGTTTATTGCTTTTTCTCAAAATCAAGGGTTCTTATGTGGCTATTCCTCAATTATGTTACTATTGCTTTGATATAAGTATTACTTTAAACATAACTTTAAACTTTAAACTTAAAATATGATTTCTAAGTTATGTTCTAATGCTAGCATGTCAAATTTTAATTTTGTCAGATATAAAACTCTTTAGGTAATAGAAAAATTTAAAGTTGAGAACTAAAATCAGGTCTTTGAAAAGAGTGATCACAGTGGTTTACCATTCACAAGTTTCCAAATTACATTTTGGATGCTGTAATAGCAAATATTCTAGAGAAATAGAAATAACTCTTGATTATCTGTTTACATCAGGATGCAAATCTCCTGTAGATTTTTGTTCCTTTTTCTCTATTTGTCTTTGGGTAGTGTGTGTGTGTTGAACAGAAATGAACAGAAAAAATAGAAATGTGAATTAAATTTAAATTGCTCAGTTAATATTTATACAATAAGATATTAAAGTCAAAGAGAGTTTTATCTATTGATTCTTATAGCAAACTAGTTTCACACTGAATTTTGGCATTGTATATATACTGGCTTATTTCTGTTTGACACAGCAAGAAATGCCAATATTTTTTACTTTATTTTATTGGAAGGGGTATCTTTATAGGAGCCCATAGGTTAGTGTTGTCAGGTTTAGCAAATAAAAATATAGGATGCCTAGCAAAATCTGGTTTTTAGACATACTTACAGTAAGAAATTATTTGTTGTTTTTTTCAGAAATCCAGATTTCACTAGGTGCCCTGTATCTAGCCATACTACAGTAGGTGCCTTGATAAACCAATTTTTAGACTTTTTAGCCCAGCAGAGTCTTGAAAAATTTTAAATAGGGGTTGTTATAAAATGAGCAGTCATAGAATTTCTAAGCTGTAAGAGTCTAAGGTAGGTTAGTTTTGATTTCTTATTTGTGTAATAAATGAATGCTTATTTCTATGTAAATATATATATATAAATATATTCTAGCCTTCTCTCTATATGCATATATATGTATATGTGTATGTGTATATAAATTGTAGATAAAGGGCCAGAGGGCCAGAATGACAAACTATGGTTGGAGGTTAATGATATTTAAAATAATTTTTTTGATATTCTGATATTCTAGATATTTCTTAATTTTGGCTATAGTAAGATAAAAATCCTTGACAGTATAATTTTTAAAATAAAAAGACCCTACCTGCTGAGAGACATGAGAATGAGGTTTAACTAAGGAGTACGAAGAGTGAGCAAAGAATCTCTATTATTTCAACTTTATCTTTATTTTTCCATATTTTACCATTTTAGTCTGTTCTCTAGGGTGTAAGGAGAAGGAAATGGCAACCCACTCCAGTACTCTTGCCTGGAGAATCCTGTGGACAGAGGAGGCTGGTGGGCTGCTGTCCATGGGGTCACACAGGGTCAGACACGACTGAAGTGACTTAGCATGCATAGCAAACTAGAATGCTGGAAAATGTGCTATTTCCTCTTATCATTATCACCATCACTGAATGAAAATAAATAATGTTAGTATTAGGAATGTTGCAATTTAGATGTGAAATATAGGTTATCAAAATAATGACAATGGCTGGCATTTATTAGTAATGTACAATATATCTGGTTTCCCCGATGGCTCAGCTGGTAAAGAATCCACTTGCAGTGTGGGAGACCTGGGTTTGATCCCTGGGTTGGGAAGATCCCTCAGAAAAGGGAATGGCTACCCAATCCAGTATTCTGGAGATTTCCATGGACTGTAGTCAGTGGGGTTGAAAAGAGTTGGACATGACAGCCAGTTTCATACTTTACAATATATCCGGCACTTTCCCAATGAATAGCTTTCAGAAGTGTCCTTAGTTAGATTCTTTTATTACCATGGTTTTACAGATGAGGAAGCTGAAAGGTAGGTGAATAAACTGTATAAAGTCCAAAGGCAAATAAATGATCGTCAGATCCTATGTTTCCAGTCTTTGTGCTCTACTGTCTCCCATATAGAATATTTTACTTTTTCTAGTATTAAGACATTTTATGATAATTTTAGGTTTAAAAATTTTTTCTACTGATAATTTATGTTTTCATGCTGAAAGATCTATTTCAGTTTGCAATAACATAGTAATTTAAGATTTTCATAATATGAATCTTTGGGTTGATGGTATACACTTGTTTCACAAAGATTTTTAAATGGCTGTAATGAAGAAATGGTTCCATTACTTAAATATTATAGATATTTACTTTCCATTTATTTAATTTTAATGAAAACATTTAGTAAATGTTTTTCTCTTAAATCTTTTTTATTATTTGTAATTAAGATATATATATACACACACATATATGTATATATTAGAGAACATGTAAAACTAATAGATTTTATAAAATTGCATGTTCAAAAATCTCTGATGACCATAGCATTTTCCCAAATAATATAATATCTACTATTAAATCTTGTATATGTTCTGATGACTGATTAAAGTCTGTAGGCTATATGTTATGATTCTTCAGTAATTCATTAAAAGTGATATTGTTTAAAAAAAATGTCTTTGCCAATTTGGATTCCTTTTATTTCTTTTTCTGCTCTGATTGCTGTGGCCAAAACTTCCAGAACTATGTTGAATAGTAGCGGTGAAAGTGGACACCCTTGTCTTGTTCCTGACTTTAGGGGAAATGTTTCAATTTTTCACCATTGAGGATAATGTTTGCTGTGGGTTTGTCATATATAGCTTTTATTATGTTGAGGTATGTTCCTTCTATTCCTGCTTTCTGGAGAGTTTTTATCATAAATGGATGTTGAATTTTGTCAAAGGCCTTCTCTGCATCTATTGAGATAATCATATGGTTTTTATTTTTCAATTTGTTAATGTGGTGAATTACATTGATTGATTTGCGGATATTGAAGAATCCTTGCATCCCTGGGATAAAGCCCACTTGGTCATGGTGTATGATCTTTTTAATGTGTTGTTGGATTCTGATTGCTAGAATTTTGTTGAGGATTTTTGCATCTATGTTCATCAGTGATATTGGCCTGTAGTTTTCTTTTTTTGTGACATCTTTGTCAGGTTTTGGTATTAGGGTGATGGTGGCCTCATAGAATGAGTTTGGAAGTTTACCTTCCTCTGCAATTTTCTGGAAGAGTTTGAGTAGGATAGGTGTTAGCTCTTCTCGAAATTTTTGGTAGAATTCAGCTGTGAAGCCGTCTGGACCTGGGCTTTTGTTTGCTGGAAGATTTCTGATTACAGTTTCAATTTCCGTGCTTGTGATGGGTCTGTTAATATTTTCTATTTCTTCCTGGTTCAGTTTTGGAAAATTGTACTTTTCTAAGAATTTGTCCATTTCTTCCACGTTGTCCATTTTATTGGCATACAACTGCTGATAGTAGTCTCTTATGATCCTTTGTATTTCTGTGTTGTCTGTTGTGATCTCTCCATTTTCATTTCTAGTTTTATTGATTTGATTTTTCTCTCTTTGCTTCTTGATGAGTCTGGCTAGTGGTTTGTCAATTTTATTTATCCTTTCAAAGAACCAGCTTTTGGCCTTGTTGATTTTTGCTATGGTCTCTTTTGTTTCTTTAGCATTTATTTCTGCCCTAATTTTTAAGATTTCTTTCCTTCTACTAACTCTGGGGTTCTCCAATTCTCCCTTTTCTAGTTGCTTTAGGTGTAGAGTTAGGTTATTTATTTGACTTTTTTCTTGTTTCTTGAGGTATGCCTGTATTGCTATGAACTTTCCTCTTAGCACTGCTTTTATAGTGTCCCACAGGTTTTGGGTTGTTGTGTTTTCATTTTCATTCGTTTCTATGCATATTTTGATTTCTTTTTTGATTTCTTCTGTGATTTGTTGGTTATTCAGAAGTGTGTTGTTCAACCTCCATATGTTGGAATTTTTAGTAGTTTTTCTCCTGTAATTGAGATCTAATCTTAATGCATTATGGTCAGAAAAGATGCTTGGAATGATTTCGATTTTTTTGAATTTATCAAGTTTAGATTTATGGCCCAGGATGTGATCTATCCTGGAGAAGGTTCCGTGAGCACTTGAAAAAAAGGTGAAATTCATTGTTTTGGGGTGAAATGTCCTATAGATATCAATTAGGTCTAATTGATCTAATGTATCATTTAAAGTTTACGTTTCTTTGTTAATTTTCTGTTTAGTTGATCTGTCCATAGGTGTGAGTGGGGTATTAAAGTCTCCCACTATTATTGTGTTATTGTTGATTTCCCCTTTCATACTTGTTAGCATTTGTCTTACATATTGCGGTGCTCCTATATTGGGTGCATATATATTTATAATTGTTATAACTTCTTCTTGGATTGATCCTTGGAGCCGATTATACAGAGTGAAGTAAGCCAGAAAGAAAAACACCAATACAGTATACTAACACATATATATGGAATTTAGAAAGATGGCAATGACGACCCTGTATGCAAGACAAGAAAAAAGACACAGCTGTGTATAACGGACTTTTGGACTCAGAGGGAGAGGGAGAGGGTGGGATGATTTGGGAGAATGGCATTCTATCATGTATACTACCATGTAAGAATTGAATCGCCAGTCTATGTCTGACGCAGGATACAGCATGCTTGGGGCTGGTGCATGGGGATGACCCACAGAGATGTTATGGGGAGGGAGGTGGGAGGGTGGTTCATGTTTGGGAACACATGTAAGAATTAAATATTTTAAAATTAAAAATAAAATAAAATAAAATATGTAAAAAACAAAAACAAAAAAACACAAAGAGACAGAGAGTAGAATTATGGTTGCCGGGGGTTGGAGGGAGGAGAGAATAGGGAGTTATTGTTTATTGGGTGCACAGTTTCAGTTTGGGATGTTGGAAAGTTCTGGTAATACGCAAGGTAATGACTGCACCACAATGTGAATGCCACTTAATGCCCCTGAATTGTACACTTAGAAATGGTTACAATGGTGAATTTTATGTTGTATCTTATATTTTTGTTTTTTATTTCTTGTATTTTTTTATGTTATATCTTACAACTAAAAAAGTGAAAGAAAAATAAATGTCAGAGTTGGATCAGGAAAAAAAAAATGTCTTTGATGAAATGCTTACCATATAATTTCAGTTAATATTTTAGCTCCTACAGTTATTTATGCATTGAATTATCTTCAGAACTTATAATTTAGCAACGTGCAGATACATCAATTGGATTAATTTTGGGTGGGTTTCAGTCAGTCAATTGAGTTGCTCAGTCGTGTCCAACTCTTTATGACCCCATGGACTGCAGCACGCCAGGTGTCCCTGTCCATCACCAACTCCCAGAGCTCACTCAAACTCACGTCCATTGCATTGGTGGTGCCATCCAACCATCTCATCCTCTGTTGTCCCCTTCTCCTCCCACCTTCAGTCTTTCCCAGCATCAGGGTCTTTTCCAGTGACTAGTCTATTATTCGCATCAGGTGGCCAAAGTTTTGGTTTCAGCTTCAGCATCAGTCCTTCCAATGAATATTCAGGACTGATTTCCTTTAGGATGGACTGGTTGGATATCTTTGCTGTCCAAGGAACTCTCAACAGTCTTCTCCAACGCCACAGTTCAAAAGTATCAATTCTTCGATGCTCAACTTTATTTATAGCCCAACATACATGACTACTGGAAAACCATAGCTTTGACAAGATGGTCATAGAGTTGCTTTAACTAAGGCATAAACCCTGAAAAGACTAAATGAGATCATAAAACTAAAAATGTTGAAAATATTTAAATATAATACAATATGTTTTTCAAAATGTATTAAAAAATGAATTGATATTGAGAGCAAAGAAGTAATATTTTAATCCTAAATTCCATTCATAACTGTTACTTCAATTTTTCTTAAACCTTGTGAAACATGAGTTGTTGAAGCTGTATTTTAAGCTTTTATTTCATAACTTGTTTTACTATTAATAACTCAATTTTTTATTCATAGCGAGCTTTAAAATTAATTTAATAAAGTTATAGTTCACCTATTAAAGTTTATAATAAGAATGACCTGAATGCTAAATTATTAAACTCTTCAGATATTGTTGATGAGAATTTACTGCTATGAACAAATTGAATTCCAACTCTGAGAATATGAATGTGGGTAGAGATAGAAAATCTAACCCCCAGAGGTGATTGTCAACTCTGTTTCTGTCTTGTTTTCAGAAACATTAAAGTATGGGAAATGTTCATCTAAAAGCCAGGAAAATAAAATATATTCCCCCAAATGCAAACCTGAGCCCAGGTGTTTTGTTGTGGGTTTGTGTTCCTTATATTCATGGAGTAATTTCTTGGTTTTTCACTGCTTCTTTAAAATGAATCAATTTACTGCATTCTACAAAATGCCAATGATCTCTATCAGTTATGAACGTTATCAAAGGTTAAGCGTAGTATCAGGTAGAAAGTACATAATTTGAGCTAATTTTGAAATGGAATCATATATCTAAGCAGTGCCTGCTATGCATTTCCTACATTGCTCACAGCAATTTTATAACAATTATTCTGTTTCTCTAACTATTTACAAGGACACGGCCCCTCTTCATTTCATTTTTGGCTCTATGGAAACAGCCTTTGTGAGAAATCTGGATTCCATTCTCAGTATAAATGCAAGCTGACTGGCACCAAATCTATGAAGTAGAACATTTATACAGTATACTCAGCCAAAACAACTCACTTATAAGGGAAAAACAATCATTTGGGTCTGTGAATTGGTCTCCCCTGTTGATTTCAGTCACATTAAATAGAAACAGCCTCAATCTCCATGTTTAATTGTTCTCTAGTTCTCTCCTGATAATAAGTGGAAATTATACCAACCCTCATTTAAATAGCAAGAAAATAAATGAGACTAGAGCTAGAGTACAATTTCTACAACATGGAGAGTATAAAAAAACCTTTTGAGAAATTATTACATAAATGATCTGAAGTGTCTCCAGTATATACAACAAAAAGTCAAGAAAGTATTTAGATTGCTATATGACCTTATTTCTTCATCTAAATTCTTACTGATACACACAAACAAATTTCTAGTGGTATCTGTGGCAAGTATACAACATAATGGTCCAAAACAAACCCTCTTTTCTTAAGAAACCATCGAATATATTTTTGTAAACCTTTTTTTTAAGCAATAATACTTCTCATTTAATGAACATTTATTATGTGCCTATTATATTTTTATTAGTGATGTGTACATGGGGTCGCTAAGAGTTGGACATGACTGAGCGACTTCACTTTCACTTTTCACTTTCATGCATTGGAGAAGGAAATGGCAACCCACTCCAGTGTTCTTGCCTGGAGAATCCCAGGGACGGGGGAGCCTGGTGGGCTGCCGTCTATGACGTCACACAGAGTCGGACACGACTGAAGCGACTTAGCAGCAGTAGCAGCAGCACCCTTCTGTTACTTCATATAGCGGCGTATGCATTGTTGTTCCCATTTAACAGAACTGAAAAAAAAATCATTAATTTAGAAAATGCACATTGGGAACTATTCTGTTAATATAATCTTCTAGTAAATAAACCAGAGATATAAAAGCAAATAAAATTTGTTGTAATTCCTGACCTCTCTGAGCCTATTTCCTGTTGACAGCTGGTTAAACAATATGCTCAATAATAAGCTAGTAAGTACTTGAACTCAGCTTCCAGCTACTGTACTTTTGTATTCTAGCTTGTAGATGAGTGGGGCATATTGAGCAGTTGAAGTAATTATACAGAAAATTCTATGTAGCATCATTGTTTTTATTCTTGCCACTTCTATCATCAGATCATTTAAACACACAATAATTTCATTTGACTAAGGGTATATGTTATTTCCAATCGTGTCTGTGAATGAGATGTTCTCAAAGATAAAATGAATTGGTATTTGAGTTGAGCCTTGAATTGATCTTGGATTATAAAGAGTGGGAAAAAAAGCATCTGTTACTTTAACACATAGCAGAGATTTTATTAATATGCGGAGAAGCTATGTGCAATATGTAAATGGAAATCTCTCATTGTAATATTCTTTCGTTGTTCTAAATGGTGCCATGACTGAGGTCATGCCATGATGTTTAGTTTGGTTTGTGAAACTGTAATAGCTTGGCTTTTTTGACAGATTTTTCATTTAAATATTTGGCTCTACTTACATAGGAGGTTGCCATCATTTGTAAGCTTTCCTCTTTTTCGTCTTGTAATCTCTGCAGGATGAAAAATGTTCTGATGCTATGGAAATTATTCCAGCACAGATGCCTTTAGATTGCAGAAATTGCTTTGGGTTGTTTAAAGCAAGACATTTTTTGATTGTTTCCATGATGATTGGATGCTTCATTAACCCCTTTATTGTTGACATCCTATGGAGACTCGATATGCAGTCTTAATTATTTTAAAAGACAATTCTTTGTTATTTAGCTGGTGATTAAAAACACATTAAAAGATGGCACAGAAAGACTATTTTTGTTCATTACCAGATCTGAAAATCTAATCATGTAGTAAGAGACTAATTTTCACATAACTCTTAAAACAATAAGTACACTACTGTAGAAATTATTTGTGCTGCCTATATCAGTTAATTAAGCAAACCACATGAGAGAGAGAGAGAAGATGATTATTTTCTATTAATCAAATGGAAAAGTCAAGAGTAGGCACTTTTATAAATGCTTTTAAGAAAATATCCCAGAGTGAATTCATGAAATGAACCTAAAATATTTGAATGCAAGTAGAACCAATGTGAAGAAAGAATAACGATGGAAAGTACATGAAGTTAATTTCAAAGAAAACCAAATGCCCAGTGATGGAATTATATGTGTTGGGGGAAAAACTTGAGGGCAGAGATACTGTATTATTCAATGGATGTTAATATATTGCTAAGTAAAATAATCACACCTGATCCTTTCATAAGTACAACCCACTGACACCTTCACGCTGAGTGACATGCAAACATTTATTTCACTGTGTTCACATACTAGAATCTGCCATTTCAAATAAACAGTACAACTTTAATAATAAAGGGAAATTGATCACTGTGAACATATTTCAGAAGAAATGGCATATTCCACCTAGAATATGAGATTATTTCCATTATGTATCAGTTACTATAGTTGCTAAAGTTTTCAGTTTTCAGTTTTTAACTTCAAGTAAGTTCCCACCTAGCCTGAGTTCTCTTTAAATGTTTTATTTATTCATTTTTAAAGTGTCTCAGGTACATCTGAATCTTTGTGACCCCATGGACTGTCCATGGAATTCTCCAGGCCAGAATACTGGAGTGGGTAGACTTTCCCTTCTTCAGGGGATCTTCCCAACCCAGGGACTGAACTCACATCTCATGTGTTGAAGGCGAATCTTTTACCAGCTGAACCCTAAGGGAAGCCTAAGAATACTGGAGTGGGTAGCCTATCCCTTCTCCAGTGGGACTTCTCGACCCAGGAATCGAACTGGGGTCTCCGTATCTTTACCAACTGACCTATCAGGGAAGCCCTGTTTAACAGTAAGTCTTCTGTGAGTAGATTTTTCAGCTTAAATGCGATCTCCAGTGTTTAATATGCCTGGTGGGCTGCCGTCTATGGGGCTGCACAAAGTCGGACATGACTGAAGTGACTTAGCAGCAGCGGCAGCAGCAGGCAGTGGACTAAGTAGCTTTACATACACATTTTAAACTTTAGCTGAAAATTTACCAGATAGATACTATGCCCATGATATAGATGAAGAAAGAGACTTAGATTAAAGTTAATAGTTAATAGACAATATGTGGGTTCTCTTGAGTTCCAAAGCTGTTGAACTAACTAGTGTGTAGTACTGCTTGCCTCCTGGTCCTCCATGTTTTTTGTTTTTCCAATTTGTAAGAGATAAGGATCTAAAAATAAGATTTTTTAATCATATGTACATTATTCATAAAATGTTAAATCTCAAAAGACATTTGTAGTCCTTTTTTTCTTTTTAAAAACTATGCCATTTTCCATTGACTCTCTTATTCATTTAACCAGCATTTATTCTATTGTTGTTATGCTTAGTGACCAAGCCTCTGTGGTATTGGCTCTTGTGTAGATAGTTGCCTGATATTGGGCTGTGTTTATATGACTTAATTACCCTCATTCTCCAAAATGACATCTGATCTTGACTTCTCATAGGGAAGGGTACAATTTAAGTTAATGAAAGTCAAGCTCACCCTTTTTTTATTATACTTTGATTATGCATACACAGATAATCTAAATAATCTTCACAGTTGAGATTTTGCTTTTCACTGTTGAGCCATCTAAAGGGAGCTAGAGCTTTTTTTTTTTTTTTTTTAAATCTCTCACATCTGTGTGTGTGTGAGTCTGTTCAGTCATGTCTGACTCTGTGATCTCATGGATTGTAGACCTTCAGGCTCCTCTGTCCATGGGATTTCCCAGGCAAGAACACTGGAGCAGATTGCCACTTCTTTCTCCAGGGGATCTTTCCAACCCAGGGATCAAATCTGTGCCTCTTATG
Organism: Capricornis sumatraensis; assembly: GCF_032405125.1. Classification (NCBI taxonomy): domain Eukaryota; kingdom Metazoa; phylum Chordata; class Mammalia; order Artiodactyla; family Bovidae; genus Capricornis; species Capricornis sumatraensis. The sequence goes on from NC_091077.1 coordinate 75,819,241, forward strand.
TCTCCACATTGGCAGGTGGATTCTTTACCACTGCGCCACCTAGGAAGTCCTCTCACATATAAGTGATATCTAATTTACTTTTAATTGAAGGCGTGCAAAGCAACTGGCTTCTGTTAAGCATCAATTGGATTTCATATAAAAACAACAATCTCCATTAATAAATTGACCAGATGGCAACTTAGGTAAAGTAAGGAGATGGATAGCTTTCTAAAACCAGGGATGTCTCATGTAATGAGGGTCAGTTGAAAGGTATGAGTGTTCTTATTTTGCTGAATAATAAATTCATGTAAGTTATACATGAACTGTGATGCATGAGTTTTCACTGTACATTCTTGGAGGATCAGTCTTACATTCTGGTACATAACCACCCTTTCAGAGTGAATACTTTAATCCATCACATTGGAGGGCGGAGTGGTTTAAAGGAACAGGCATGGTTTAGGATGGGGAGAGAGAACATTTCATTCAAAGCTTTAAGTTTTGATAGTTTTGATAGAATACTACTTTATAAACACAAACTAGACACACTATCACAAAGAAGAGAAATCCCCCACCTCTCTCCCAGGGCTTGATAATAGCCTCTCTGCAAGGTAAAGGAGCAGAGAAGAGCAAAACAACATTCTATCTCTGATGACCAGTTACAGCAATGACAATGACTTATAGCCCTATGGCACTCCTGGGGTAAATATAAATATGAATATAGACTATATAAATACGTGCTCTATGGCTTCAGCCTTACTTTAGAAACTATTTCTAAAAACCATTTTCAATGAATGATATACCATTTTAGAACAAAAATTGGGAAATATAATGAATATTAAAAAGGAGCTTAAGCATTTGAAATCACCTGAATTATGAAACTATATGAAGCTATTCTCTGTGAGGAAAAAATGAAATTTTCAGATGGGTGAAGTCAGAGTAGAAACAAATAATGAACTGAGAGATGGAATTAGCAACCAAATAAAGATATTATTTGCCTTACAGAAAATTCAGTAATGTGTTTGTTTGCCCTTCCAATAATTAAAGATGTAAACACTGGTAATTACATAGTTTGTCAACTACATTCTTTTCTCTTTTATTATAGCAATAGAAAGAAAATATAGAATGGAACAAAATACCTAACTCAGAGAATTAAGTTGGAATATGGTCAGTTCTTCGTGAACAGCAGATGAAATGGACAACCAGCAATCATCCAATGAGTTGGGTGGTTCCAATCCAAATAATTTAATGTAAATAAAATGCTGTAATCTTGGTGTTTCAAGGAACAACCCATTGAAACAACCCACTACCATTAAAGCAGCATCTCATTAACCTTTTAAACTGGCATTCATTAAATTTTTAATTCTTCAGTCCACTAGAAGATCACTGTAATAGCAGAAGCTTATAGTTCATGCCAGCTCCACTATGCTATAAGAGGAATGATACAGTGTGGCTCCAGGACCAGGAGATGCAAAGGACACAGTAATTGTCCAATGTTACTTCGAGCCTTGCTGCTGCTGCTAAGTCACTTCAGTCGTGTCCGAGTCTGTGCGACCCGTAGACGGCAGCCCACCAGGCCCCCCCGTCCCTGGGATTCTCCAGGCAAGAACACTGGAGTGGGTTGCCATTTCCTTCACCAATGCATGAAAGTGAAAAGTGAAAGTGAAGTCACTCAGTTGTGTCCAACTCTTCACAACCCCATGGACTGCAGCCTACCAGGCTCCTCCGTCCATGGGATTTTCCAGGCAAGAGTACTAGAGTGGGGGCCCATTGCCTTCTCCAGCTCATGCCTAGATGGTATTTATTTATAAGTTTAACATATTTTCTTATAGTTGTAATATTTTTCTTTAGGCATAGAAATTTTAAAATGAGTATAAGTCTGCATCGTAAAACTGAAAGTTCTGTTTTCACTGATCTTTATTTGCACTTAATTGTTACAAAACAGAAGTATTTATAATATTAATTTTCATATAGTTATATAAGTTGAATTATTATAAAGCAAACATCTATGTCAAGAGCTAGAACTTTGATAACAATCTGAGAATTTCCTCCTGTGTCTCCTTAACAAAAACAACTATCCTGAGTTCTATTGTAGTTTTTTTTCTTGTATTTATTATGTTATTTTTAAAAAATTTAATTTAAAGGAAAATTCTACAGGTTGTACCTCAATCCTCTTTTTCTCCTATGTGATGTATCTGCTGAAGAAGCCCACCATTGGAATTACAATACTGATAATACAATACTAATATTATAATCATCAATAAGATGAATGAAAAAGGTTTATATTTCTTATGCATAATCTTTCCCCATATCAGCATTGTTAGGGCTATATATGACTATTACATATTATACTCTTGAATTAAACTATCATTTAGTTTTGGCTTCAGAAGAGACTATATATTAATTCTCACTGTGCCTCAGCAGTAAAGGATCTGCCTACAATGCAGGAGACATGGGTTTACTTCCTGGGTTGGAAAGATCTCCTAGAGGAGGGAATGGCAACCCACTCCAGTATTCTTGCTGGAAAAATCCCAGGGACAGAGGAGCCTGGCAGGCTACAGTCTGTGGGGCCACAAAGAGCTGGACACGACTGAACAACTGAGAACTACTATCAGTGTTTATATTGATCGCTTTCTAGTCATGGTGGTGGTCTGAAGCTCATATTATACTAATTTCCTAAAGATACAGTCCTAAAATCAAAACTCCCTGAGGTTTTGAATGATGTTGACCATTTAGCTCTGTCTGCCTTTTGTACTTGAAAGTGAGTTTTGCTGACTATAGACTCCTTCATTTACTTTTCCTTTTTTAAAAAAATTATTAGCTTTTTTAACACCAAAAACATTTTATATTGGGGTATAGCTGATTAACAATGTTGTGATAGTTTCAGGATTACAGCAGAAAGACTCAACCATACACATACATGTATCTATTTTGTCCCAAACCCCCTCGCATTCAGGCAGGCACATAACATTGAGCAGAGTTCCATGTGATATACAATAGGTTTTTCGTTGGTTATCCCATTTTAAATACAGCAGTAAGTAAATGACCTTCCCAAAGTCCTTAACTATCCCATCCTCCCAGCAACCATGAGTTCATTTTCTGTCTGTGAGTCTCTTTCTTTTTTATAAGTTCATTTGTAGCATTTCTTTTTAGATTCCAGATAAGAGATGTCATATGATATTTCTCCTCTGTCTGACTTATTTCATTCAGTATGACACTCTGTAGTTCCATCCTCGTTGCTGCAAATGCCCTTTCTTTCATTCTTTTTAATGGCTGAGTAGTATTCCGTTGTATATGTATGCACCACATCTTCTTTATCCGTTCCTCTATCAATCAGTGGATATTTAGGTTCTTTCCGTGTATTAGCTATTGTGTAAACAGTGCTGCAATGAACATTGGGTGGATGTATATTTTCAGGCCATGTTTTTTTTCTGCATATATGTCCAGGAATGGAATTGCAGGGTCATATATAGCTCTATTTTTGGTTGTTGTTGTTTTTTTTAATTTAAATTTATTTATTTTAATTGGAGGCTAATTACTTTACAATATTGTATTGGTTTTGCCATACATCCACATGAATCTGCCACGGGTGTACACGTGCTCCCCATCCTGAACCCCCTCCCACCTCCCTCCCCATACCATCCCTCTGGGTCATCCCAGTGCACGAGCCCCAAGCATCCTGTTGTTTTTTAAGGAACCTCCATACTGTTCTCCATAGGGGGTGTACCAATTTAAATTCCCACCAACAGTGCAGAAAGTTTCCCTTTTCTCCACACCCTATCCAGCATCTGTTGTTTGTGGATTTTTTTGAATATTCCTCACATTTTCTTTCCTAGAGTATCTTTAATATACAATTCTGTTTTCTTCTGTCATAAAAAAGTCACTGTCAAAATTTTTGTGATAGTTTAATTTCATTTGCCTTTTAATGCCTAATACTATTAATTTTCTTACAAAATATTTTTACTTTAATGTTTCTTAAACTTAAAAGAATATATCTTGGTGTTTATTCAGTTCAGTTCAGTTCAGTCACTCAGTCATGTCTGATTCTTTGCGACCCCATGAACTGCAGCACTCCAGGCTTGCCTGTCCATCACCAACTCCTGGTGATGCTCAAACTCATGTGCATCGAGTTGGTGATACCACCCAACCATCTCATCCTCTGTTGCCCCCTTCTCTTTGTGCCTTCAACCTTTCCCAGAATCAGGGTCTTTTCCAATGAGTCAGTTCTTCGCATCAGGTAGCCCAAGTATTGGAGTTTCAGTTTTAGCATCAGTCCTTCGAGTGAGTATTCAGGAATGATTTCCTTTAGGATGGACTATTTGGATCTCCTTGCAGTCCAAGGGACTATCAAGAGTCTTCTCTAACAACACAGTTCAAAAGCATCAATTCTTCAATGCTCAGCTTTCTTTGTAGTCCAACTTTCCCATTCATACATGACTACTGGAAAAAACCATAGCTTTGATTACATGGACCTCTGTCGGCAAAGTAATGTCGCTGCTTTTTAATATGCTGTCTAGGTTTCTCATAGCTTTTCTTCTAAGGAACAAGTGTTTTGTAATTTCAGGGCTGCAGTCACCATCTGCAGTGATTTTGGATCCCAATAAAATAGTCTGTCACTGTTTCCATTGTTTCCCCACCTATTTGCCATAAGTGATGGGACCAGATGCCATAATCTTCATTTTTGGAGTGTAGAATTGTAAGCCAGCTTTTTCACTCTCCTCTTTCACTTTCATCATGAGGCTCTTTAGTTCCTCTTTGATTTCTGTAAGGATGATGTTATCTGCATATCTGAGGTCATTGATATTTCTCCCTGCAATCTTGATTCCAGCTTGTGCTTCACCCACCCCAGCATTATACATCAATCAAATCAGTTAATTGCTCAAGCACCAAAGATTAACCACAGGCTCTATAAAAATTGCTGGCATATTGAGTGCAGCCCTTTAACAGCATCATCTTTGAGGATCTGAAATAGCTCAGCTGGAATTCCATCACTTCCACTAGTTGTTCATAGTGATGCTTCCTAAGGAACCTTTGACTTCACATACCTGGATATCTGGCTCTAGGGGAGTGATCACACCATCATGGTTATCTGGGTCTTTAAGATCTTTTTTGTATAGTTCTGTGTAGTCTTGCCACCTCTTCTTAATATCTTCTTCTTCTATTAGGTCCATACCATCTCTGTCCTTTATTGTGCCCATCTGTTCATAATTTGTCTTAGTTCTTGGTACACTGTAAATGCTGTCCATGGGTCTTGGATTTATTCTCAGTGGCTCTGTCTGCTTTTAAATGGAAATTCGAGGAGATTCAGAATCCCTCATTGTCTCAGACTATCTTTAGTAACATTAACAGTAAAAATAGTTCCTCCTTGTATCTTTATATATGAAAGCCATTGTGAGAGTTTATATTAGATTACCTCATTTAATTCTCATAATAATATACTTAGGCATTGTTATTACCTTTATTTTACAGATTATTTTAAGGAAAGTTTTATAAGGTACCCAATATTTTACATGTAATAAACTTGGAAACAAGATTCAGTAAACCAGTCTGATTAATTCTTAAGTTCTTTATAACTCTGAAATCAATAACATCTTTTAGAGTCCCATTTTTCATAGTGTGTGGCAAAATTTACTCAAACACAAGGTAAATTTTTTCCATATTTTTGGTTTAAACAAGTAATAACTCATTTTCTCACCAAAGCCAAGGGTAGTTCTAAGTCAAATCTGTTAGTATCTACTGTTAAGGTAATTGTTTCATTTTCCTCTGTGATACTACTCTTTTTTCTAGTTTTAGTTATTAACTTCAGTCAGTCAGTCAGTTCAGTTGCTCAGTTGTGTCCAACTATTTGCAACCCCATGAATCCCAGCACGCCAGGCCTCCCTGTTCATCACCAATTCCCGGAGTTTACTCAGACTCACGTCCATCAAGTCAGTGATGCCATCCAGCCATCTCATCCTCGGTCGTCCCCTTCTCCTCCTGCCCCCAGTCCCTCCCAGCATCAGAGTCTTTTCCAATGAGTCAACTCTTCGCGTGAGGTGGCCAAAGTACTGGAGTTTCAGCTTTAGCATCATTCCTTCCAAAGAAATCCCAGGGTTGATCTCCTTTAGAATGGACTGGTTGGATCTCCTTGCAGTCCAAGGGACTCTCAAGAGTCTTCTCCAACCCTACAGTTCAAAAGCATCAATTCTTCGGCGCTCAGCCTTCTTCACAGTCCAACTCTCACATCCATACATGACCACAGGAAAAACCATAGCCTTGACTAGCAGAACTTAGTCGGCAAAGTAATGTCTCTTCCTTTGAATATACTATAGGTTGGTCATAACTTTTCTTCCAAGGAGTAAGCGTCCTTTAATTTCATGACTGCAATCACCATCTGCAGTGATTTTGGAGCCCCCCAAAATAAAGTCTGACACTGTTTCCACTGTTTCCCCATGTATATCTATTATTTAAAAATTATTTTATTGAAGTATAGGTGATTTACAATGTGTTCATTTCTGCTGTACAGCAAAGTTACTTAGTTTTACACATATATTCATTGTTTTACATATTCTTTTCTATTATAATTTATCACAGGAAATTGAAATAGTTCTCTGTGCTGTGCAGGAGGACCTTGTTGTTTATTCTATATGTAATATTTTGCTTTGTTAATACTAATCTTTGTTGTATGTTCAATTGTTATAATGAAGTTCAAGAGAGCTTTTAACTTCACAAAGTTCCCTCTTCTGTTATGAATATTTTTTGTGAAATATTCGGAAACATCATATCATATATTATGAGGACTTTGATCATTTACATATGATGATTTTAAAGTCAGATAGAAAAGATAAGTGCTGAATATTATCAGTCAAAATACAATTTTAGTTGCTGTAGCTCTATAAGACTTTGAAACAGATGTAGGAATGAAGTAGCTATTGGCCAAAATTCTAAAGTGTTATTACCTGGTAATTTTTGGTAATGACTTAAGATCCTGATAAAAAGGCTATATCACTGGCCTAGATTTCTTATCCTTTGACATTTATGGGTTTCATCGTCACTGTGCAAGCCATAACTTTCGTCAGATTTCTTAAGAAACATCAAATGTCCTCTTACATAATGATTTTATTTCACACGTAAGAGAAGCCTATTTTCTTCACCCTTTCTTGCCTTTATCCTTATCTAAAATGGCTATAAATGGATCAAAGCCAAAAATTCTCTAGAACTTTGCAACAAAAATGATTATCTGGGAACTAAAGAAATGACAGAAAAATCCATATGAAAATAGTGAAACATTTGATTTGGAGAGAAAGTATCATTTCTAAAGTCAATATATTGGGATAAAGGCACATTCAGTATTTTCTATGTGTTTTTATTTTATTCTCATTCTATTTGAATATCGACTTTCCATTACACTGATGTACATCATAACAACAAGTTTCTGACTTTAGAATGTTAATATTTTTCACAGAATGCTTACAGTTCTGATAAATCATGTCAAACATTGGCATTAAAAAGTAACTTAAATCTGAACCATCTTCTAAATACCAAATGAATTAATCTTAATTTGTCAATTGAATAAATCTTAAGTTTAAGTATCAAATTTATAAATAAGCCTGTTTTGGATGCCTTAGTTTTTGTTTGTTTGTTTTCTGTCTTTAACGCTCTTTCATATAAGATGAACATATTCTCTTAATGAAAGTCAGGTCATGTGATATAATAAGTAGTTGAATATTTGTGAATAGAATTGTTTCTGGGATATGTGGCCATTTTAGATAAATATTTTTATGAGTCTTACTATGCAAAACTGTATTTATTTATGGAAGGAATACTACAAGCTATAGAATCATTGAGCCTGAACTATCATTTCAGTTGTTTTTCAGACTACAATGTTATATGCTTGAATGTTCCCCACAAGTCTCATTCATCGGTAGTGTTTGTGGGAACCATGCTTAAGACATGATGGAGATCATATCTAGAACATTTAGTTTTTTTCTGTGGTAGAGACCACAAAAGTACATGTTGCTTGGTTGAATTATAACATCCAAAACTACTAGATTATTATTATTGTTGCTAAAACTTATTACTATTAAGTTGCTATTATACTTGTGTTTCCATATTGATTAATATTCATCAAGCATATTGTCTTTTATAATAACATCTTTACATTTGTGTAACAGAAATCATCACTAGAGATTTGAAAACAAAATAACATTATCAGCTTTACTTTCAGGTGATAGCCACTATTCAGGTGAAATTTTTAATTTTCAAGGCATTCCTCATCCCAAAGAGGAAGTGACTAATTTGAATTCGGCCTTAAATTTTGTGAGCAGTTTGGTCATTGATGAGTGACATAAATGCTTTTTGTAAACAATCTGATTTTCATATTGATCATGCCTTCTAGTTAAAATAATATTTAATAAAGGTTTTGCTTTCTCTTTAATCAAACTTTAGTGGCAGTTTGGTCTATTCATTTATCCATTCTCATTTTTTATACAAATATTTTTGATTATTGCCCTCTGGTCCAGCACTATGCTGGATATAGACAATATAATGATGAGCACTCACAGACACAGTAATCAGCCCCTTGGTTTTGACACTGATGTGGTAAAGACCAATGTTATATTTCTTAGTGTATAATTATTTCATTTAACTTGTCACTTTGATAGAGCATCTGAAGGGGATATCAGAGTCCAGTGAGAGTTTAAGAGAATTTGGTCTTGCTAAGAAGACCTAGAAACTGATGAGATTAATGAATCTGCAGGAGATAACAAGAGGAAGATGGCAGGAGAAGGAATTCCAGGAGGAAAAAGCATAATTTACTAAAGATCTTTTGGAGCTCATGGTCTCAGTTGGGCTCAGTTTTGGACATTTTGGACTTGACATGCAGCCATGATATTCAAAAAAGATTTCAAGTGATTAGGGTATTATGAATCTAAAGCTCTGGAGAGATATGTGTAGAGAACAATTGAAGACATGGATATGCACTAAATTGTGAGGGAGCAAGTAGACAGTGAAAAGAAGAAATGAATTTGGATAGAGCCTGGAGAGATTATGACAGCAGTGCCTTGGCAGGAACAGCTGAACTTGTGAAAGAGAGAATGCAGAGCTGGAAAGGCAGGGGGACCACAAGGTGAATGCTTTGAAAAGGGGGAAAGAACTTTTCCTTATCCAAAATAATGACATCACCAAAGCTCTGCTTCCTGTGTTATTTCATGGTTTTTGTTGGAATTAGATAATTTTGAAGTCTCATTTAATTATTTGTAAGATTGGTAGAAAGATCCTCAGGCTTCAAAACCTTCTGTTGCAGAGAGATAGTGAGTGTGCAAATGTAATTAGAATTTGTTATTGCAGGTCTCAATACAAATCCCTTTGTAAGATTAGAAGTTAGTTAGGCTCTTCTGTTACTGAAGAGCATGCTCCTAACACCTGTGCCTATCATGGCGGTGGGCTTACTTGTTGCTGCTACTTATTATTGCATTTCACTTGATCTGGGTTGTCCAGATTCCACATAAGATGACAGACAGCTGAATAATTGAAAGCACATAAAACTTGTATACTGTCGGGCCTTCTTTTTAGCATCTAGTCTGACAAGATGACTCAAAAAAATAGGATGATAAATCCTTAGGAAGGTAAGAGGAAAGTTCTCATGATTGAGGCTTCAAGACGGAGAGAATCTGGTATATAAGTCTGTAAATTATAGAAATCTTCACTGGCGTAATGAGCCCTTTACTGTAAGACAGTAACAAGCAGAATTCAGCACAGAATCCCTAAACTGGCAAAATGTTAAGATGTTTAGAAAATTAAAATATTTTTATTAATCCCTTGTAAATGGTAACATTTGCCTGGATACCTGAAATTTATGTGTTAGATGAACATGAACTCGTTTTTACTTTTCTATTTAATGAACATCAGAAACTAAGATCAAGTAACATTTGCTATTAATAAAAACGGTGTTATAATTTTTGCTTTCTTGCATTTACCTTTAGCTAATTATGCTTTGAGAAAATTTAGTTCGTGATGTTGGGGCTAACAAGTTTCATATATATTAAATTATTTCCTTGTAGGAACTGACCTTTGTGGAAATACATGCACAGAGTTAGGAGGGTTTGGAATTAATCTGAATGACAACTTATTAAAATGTGTTCCTTATTTATCTGAATTTAAGCATAAAGTCTGTATCTTTAAGTTATAAATTTTTATATATAGTATCAAAGTCTTTAATTTTTTCAGTTCATATGAACAAAATCTTTTCCTCAAGCCAAATAAGAATAAGCCTACAAATAATCACTACAAAGTTAGAAATATGAATATTGGAAAACTTTCCAAAAGAAAATGATTTTTCATAAAACTATTCATTCTACTACCTCAAATGCTCTTTCTAACCTAATAACAAGTAAAATGAACAGTCTTCAAAATTAGAAGATCAATCTAATTATTTTGAAAAATAAATAATTTTAATCTAATTTTATATTAGATATCTAATCTAATCATATATAATTTCCCCAAATATCCTTCATTATTGTGAAATATAAAATATTGGTTATTGGAAAAGGATATATAACCTCTTCAGAAAACCATCTTTACTGATGGAGAAAATCTTTTAGAAACCCAAGGCATGTTGGCCTACATTCACTTAAGGTATAAATGGTTCTCTTTGTTATTATATATTTTTTCTTTTTCTAGTACTCATCACTGTGCCTGGTATATTTTTAGGGTTAATAAGTACTTGGTGAACAGGTAAAAACAAAAGCACAGTGCATTAATAGTTTCTAGTTGGAAAGTTTACAAGTTTTAGAAAAAAAATGAATATATAATTTAAACCAAAGCAATCATTTAGGTTAAATGATTAACCTAATATAGAGAAACTGCATTGTCATTTCTTTGCTTTTACCAGAATGAGACATAAAGCCAACCCCTGACTGGGACATGAGCAGGGAGAGATTAGAAGTTGAGATGCTCTGGGAATTTTTTTTGAAGATGTTACTAGTGGGGAAGAGAGCTATCATATTGTGAAAGAGTGACGAGATGAAAGAAGCTTCTTCTCTTCACAATCAAGATCAGAAATAAAATTGAAAAGGCAATGGAGAAGTGAATCATAAAATGTTAGCCTTATGTTAAGGAAAAGGGTGTAAGAAAGAGCTATAGGGTGCAAAATAGCCCTTACCTAAGACTATCAAGAATTGAACTTGCTTACTGAAAATACACACACACACAACACTCACACTCACAAACACAACCCCCATATACCTACATACACATACATTCTATAAATAGAAATGAAAACAGTTCATAAGCACTAGCTAACATTACATTGTGTGATGTAAGATATAAGAACAGGGATGGAAGTGGCACCGCCATGCTTTAATCAACTCAATATCCTGGCATCTTGCTTCTCTCATAAAATATGGGCACAGCATCTCCATTCAGCTACACAGAGGTCTCATGTTACTTTCATGTATTGCTAGTCAGGTTAGGGATAGAAATCAAAGTAAAGGGAAGCAATATGAGGCCTGCAAAACAAACGACAAGATCAATCTTGACTTTCTTTTTAAGTCCAGAAAGAAAAAGAAGCCTTGATCAATCAACATATATTTATGGAGAGAAAAACTCATTACAATCTTAAATGTTAATTTTGACCTGAGAATATTTTGCATTCTTTTAATTAGACCTTTAAGCAAATATATTCTATTTGTGAGCTCTTATGAGTTAGTATAATATTAATCACCAAGTGTCTTGGTATATGATCTTATAGAATACATTTTATTTTTAATTTGGATAGATAAGACCACTATCTTTTATGTTTATTATGGGCAATTAAGTATTTGGCTTTTCTAAAAAAAATAAATAAATACTTCTCAGTATTGAAATCAAGGGTAATAAGTGAGCTCTACAAACGTGAGAAGAATTTGAGAAGAAAATTATGCAATCTATTTTTGACTCATTTTCTTTTTGGAGTCCAGTTACACCTTAATCATTTTAAGTTACTTTAGAAGTTAATTTTTTCTGCTGCAAACACTAGCACTGAGATGAGACAGGCATTTATAAATAAATAGACATTTTTTAGGCTTGACACAGTTTAAGAAATTACCAAAGATGTTTAACATGTAGGAAATTATTTAGCAATTGAAATGACCTGGCTTATTCTGTTTGAATTTTCAGTCTCAAAATGTTTAGGAGATCCTCAGAGAATAGGCTAAGATAGACATGAATTTAGTCTGTTTTAAAACTTGAGTTTCTAGGGTGATTCAATTCAGACTTTAAAACTTACTGTAGTAGATTAAAAATAATTCACACCCAATACAAAAGAAAATTTTGGTTAAAGCATGGGGAAATTACCTGTTAGTGTGGAGGGGAGAAACAACATCCAAAAGAAGTGATTATCAAAAGGCTGACCATTATGTACTGATATGAAGGGTACTGAACTTCTAAAAGTATAGAAGTACTGTGCTCCAGCTAACAAGTTAAAATCCTTTTAAAATGTCAGAGAGACGATCTAACGAGGCGTCTCCATTTCTAATTCTACACACTAACAAGGTTAATCAAACCATGAAGTAACAGTGAGGGCTTTCACAATTAATGTTGTAAAATACATAAACCAACAGCTAATTAATCAGCCCTAAGGTTACTGTATTGCTTGTGGAAAATTAGTAATAGCAAAGATTCATGACAGAGAGAGAGAGAGATGACAGGTCACGCTCTGTGAGTTTCAATTTTAACTAGCAAAGACTGTCAGAGTTATACCTAAGGTGCTGTGGTCTTTTTTTTTTTTTTAACCAGCAGTAGAAGCTTGACTAGCATTAGAAACAATTATATTTTGAATATTTTTATAAGTTCAAGTAACTATGTCCCTTGTTTTTAACAATGAGACAAGAAAAAAATAATGTTTATATTTCAGATTTCTCTTCCAAATAGCATTACATCAATTTACTAGTAAAAGAAAAGCTGGATTAAATACATGAAACAACTTTGCTAGATGATATATTTAACCTTTTAAACATTATAGCAAAAAGATTTTACTTTGTTTTTTAAATATATGCCAACTTTTAATTAACAAACAGTTCAAGAAAGATGAGAATTAGATTAATCATAATAAATTAGCTACATGAAAACATTTCTGTAATTCTCTTATTTTATATATAGAAACTGAATTTATCAAGTACAAACCTTATTTCCTTGGGGAGACCACATTTGACATTCTAAGTAAAAGGGAGATAAAGGTAATATTTCAAGTATATCTCTATGTTCTATTTTTCAGTGGTGTTACAACTTAAAAAGATAGAAAACACAAGCAAACTCTCTCACTCTCTAAAAAAGGAGACAAGTAAGCAAGCAATATAGCCAAGCCGCATATATTAAATAAAGTTGAATATGAAGCATTGGCAGTGTAAGTAGAAACTCTTGACACTGAAACTTAGTGTATAGGGGGCGACTGGTGGTCAAAAGCAGTGGATCTGAATTGAGAAAGTGGTTACAAGATAGAGATAAAAAAGATTGGGAAACACAGTCATAGTTTGGAATAAATAGTTGGTGATGATCTGAAAGAACTGGGCACATATATGGAAAATATTGACCATATTATGTTAAATAAAACTGTATGATTTAAAAAGTTCTATAGTATGTCTTCAAACATATATAGCTAATATTACATTTAATATATAACATATATACACAAGGTATACAATGTGTATTCACAATATTATAGATCTACAACATGCAATATTACTAATACAATATTTATGTAATTTTGTACACAATAGTATTATAAATAATTATTCATGCATAAGTATTTGTGAATCCATGAGAGAATACACACCAAACTGTCAACACTGATAGTATCTAGAAAAAAGAGTGCATGAAACATAGGATGATTAAGGATAATTAAGGAGTTTTCCTTTTAATTGTAAATATCTTGGTATGATTTCTGTCTTTTGCATATAATGCAAAGTACACTGATCACTTGAGATGATTAGCATATGAAATATATATTTTATATGGGAAGTATACAAATGATAGGTGTTCAGTAAGTGCATTTCAGAAATAAAATATTTTTAGGTACTATTATTTTTAGAAATGATGAGCTTTATCAGTTTATTTGATTAGATGATCATAAATGCAACTGATTACGATGCTGTTGTGTGGAATGATCAGAGAAACTGGAATATCGGGAGCATGTTTAAATCCAATAGTGGTTTACAGGAGAATGAACATGAATTAGTATAGAACAAGCCTCTCAAATAAATTTTTGTATCTCTTTCAAAGTTAAGGAATATATAAAAATAAATATAAATAAAATACTGATTCCTATTAGATCTCATTGAAGAAAAAAGTAGAAAAATTAGTGATTCTATGGAAAGAATTATGGATCAACAGAAATAAAGAATCTGTCATTGTAATATTTGTGGGTTATGTGACATCTTCAAAAAAAGCAAAGGAAAAATAGGTATGTAAAATGCACATTTTAGTTTAGAAAGTGATTTTTGTTTGGTTTTTCTTTTTTTTTTGGTTAGGGGATGGAATTAGTTAGAATACCATAAAAATTAAGTTTAGTTTTTTACTTATTTGAAATTCAAATTTTTTAATATATCACTTTTCAGTTCAGTTCAGTTCAGTTGCTCAGTCGTGTCTGACTCTTTGTGACTCCATGAACTGTAGCACAGCAGGCCTCCCTGTCCATCACCAGCTTCTGGAATTTACTCAAACTCGTTTCTATTGAATCACTGATGCCATCCAACCATCTTGTCCACTGTTGTCCCCTTCTCCTCTCGCCTTGAATCTTTTGCAGCATCAGGGTTTTTTTCAATGAGTTATTTCTTCACATCAGGTGGCCAAATATTGGAGTTTCAGCTTCAGCATCAGTCCTTCCAATGAATGTTCAGCTTTGACTAGATGGACCTTTGTTGGCAAAGTAATGTTTCTGCCTTTTAATAAGCTATCTAGGTTGGTCATACTTTTTCTTTCAAGGAGCAAGCATCTTTTAACTTCATGGTTGCAGTCACCATCTGCAGTGATTTTGGAGCTCCCCAAAATGAAGTCTGTCACTGTTTCCACTATTTCCCCATCTATTTGCCATGAAGGGATGGGATCAGATGCTATGATCTTAGTTTTCTGAATATTGAGTTTTAAGCCAAACTTTTCACTCTCCTCTTTTACTTTACTTCTAAAATACTTTCATATGAAGAAGGTTGAGGAAAAAAAAACAACAACAACAAAATAAATGTCTTATAGGCCCAGATAATTTCTGACTATATTTGAAACAAAATAAAATTTAAGGTAAAATGGCAGCATTGCAGACTATACTGAAGATATTTCAAAGCATCCTGAGAAACTGGTTCTACAGTTTTATAGAAATGCAAAGATACAGGACATTCTTAAGACAGGGGAGTTTGAAGTATTTAGTTTATCAAGTAACAAAGCTTATTATAACGTTTAATAATTAGGAAAGGTGTACAAAATTAAGTAGTATGATGGAAAACGATAGGGAGTTCAGAAGCAGATGCACACACACAAGGACCCCTGGGATTTGACTTAGGAGGCACTGCAACTTTTTGGTTTCTATCGTAACTTCATTTTTTGTTTCAATTTGTATACTTGGTTGATGGGAGAGAGGAAGAAAGGGAGACAAGAGAAAGAGGCAAAGGGGGAAGATGAAGGAGAGGGAGAGGGAAATAGGTAAGACCAAGTATTGGTGAAGATGTTGATCAGTGGGAACAACTCTCATAAATTGTTGGTGAGAGTGTACATTAATATAATTTTGGAAACTGTTTGAGTTATCTCATAAAGTTATATAAATGTATATATGAATAACTTACATTCCTATAAAGTGAAAGTGAAGTCACTCAGTCATGTCTGACTCTTTGCGACCCATAGACTGTAGCCTGCATCAGGGTCTCCATCCATGGGATTTTCCAGGCAAGAATACTGGAGTGGGCTGCCATTTCCTCCCCCATACATTCCTATAGATATAAGAGAAATACATGGACTAGAGAAAAACATAAATATGTTCATATACAATATTGTTTAAGACAGCTTTATATTTAGTACCCCAAAGCTGGAAACAACAAAAATGTCTGTCAACAGTAGAGTGAATAGATTGTGCAGTATTCATACAAGTTGCATAGCAATTACAATCAATGAACTTTATGTAAACAGTATGAATTAACCTTATAAATACAATTTTGAATTAAAGAAGCAAGACAAAATAATACATTTCAGAGTTACTAAAACTATTAAAAAAAAAAAAGTAAATGAGTTGATGTAAGACTAGCACTTCCTTCTAGAGAAAAATGGAGGGTTGACTCAAGAAAGATGAGATAGGAACATCTGACTTGCTACTATCTTATAGACCATGTTTTATCAGACAGAAAAAACACATTTTTTCTAGACACAGATTCTCTTTTTCTTTAGTAGAAATGATGACTAAACCAACAAAGGAGAAAAATGTACAGTTTACAATTCAATACCAAACTTATTGATATAATTACATGAAAGATGTTATATGAAAGATATTGTTACTCATTTTATAGTACTTATTAATGCTTAGTTGTTCAGTCGTGTCCAACTCTGCAATCCCATGGGCTGTAATCCACCAGGCTCCTCTGGCCATGGGATTCTCCAGGTAAGAATACTGGAGTGGGTTGCCATTTCCTACTTCAAGTATTTATTAAGCCTTGCATTTAATTTTACATACTTTATTGTACACATATTGCCTTTTAAAAAAGTATTAAAATTAAAAAGGAAAGTTTCCATCTTCTGCTTTTTCTAGACCTCCAAGTTAACTGATAAATTTCACTGTAAATCCCTCAATGTGAAAAAGTGAAAGTCACTTAGTCAGGTCCGACTCTTTGCAACCCCAAGGACTAAACAGTCCATAGAATTCTCCAGGCCAGGCTACTGGAGTGGGTAGCCTTTCCCTTCTCCAGGGGATCTTCCCAACCCAGGGATCAAACCCAGGTCTCCTGCATTGCAGGCAGATTCTTTACTAGCTGAGCCACATGGGAAGCCCCCTCAAGGTGGAAAATAATTACTAAAAGGCTTATGTTTGTTTCTCTCTTTGTATGTATCTTTCTAAATACCACATACATTTTATTTCCAAAATATGAATCAAACTCTACACACTGTTCTGCACCTTGACTTTTCCCACTTATGTACCTCTTGGGGCACATTCCACATATGTGCATACAGATCTGTTTACATTTTGAAAAACAAAATTGTTTATTTTCCATATGGATATAGCAAGTTTATGTAATCACTTCTGCATATATGAGTATTTGGTGGTACTCAGGGTTTTTTTTCCTCATCACATAAGGTGGCCATTAGTACAGTTTGATATAAAATTTGATTTCCAAATGTAGGGTTTGCACTGAGATCCCTGGGACAAAGTATTATAATTCTATGTTGTGATGAATGTTGCCAAATTATCTTCTGAAAAGGTGGTGCCGATTTACTAACATGAAAAGTATAAAATTAGCTCTGAGACTTTTAGAAGATTTTCTTGAAACTTAATCTTGGTAGAGTTTAAAGAACTTTGAAACTTATGTAAATAAATGTTCTCAAAATAGTTGATACATTTTAAAATAAAAATGACTGCTCTTGAAATTATTTTTGCATTAAATATTTAAGCAATACAAAAAGTAGAGTAAAAAAAAAATACAAGAAAGAAAATGTCTCACAGTATTCAACCACAGAGGACTACAGTAAAGGTTAGGAGAACATCATTTGAAGAATCTCTCTCAGAATACACATAGTAAAGGAGATATAGCAAGGAAAGAATAATTTTAGTAAAATAGGATGATGGTTCATATTTAATGCTATTGTATTTGACTCAAAGAGAAGTTGAAAAATTGGAGGAGAAATTGAAGGAATTGTTATGGTGCAGGTATATTATTTTTTTCCTCATATAAGATATATTATTACTTAAAGTTTCATTTTAAGATTAGAAACAAAAAATCTTAAGAGAAGTGATGTTTAACTGCAATTATCAATATATACAAGGTTTATGATTCCCTAAAGGTGACTCATCTAGAGCCAGGCATCCTGGAATGTGAGGTCAACTGGGCCTTAGAAAGCATCACTACAAACAAAGCTAGTGGAGGTGATGGAATTCCAGTAGAGCTATTTCAAATCCTGAAAGATGATGCTGTGAAAGTGCTGCACTCAATATGCCAGAAAATTTGGAAAACTCAGCAGTGGCCACAGGACTGGAAAAGGTCAGATTTCATTCCAATCCCAAAGAAAGGCAACGCCAAAGAATGCTCAAACTACCACACAATTGCACTCATCTCACATGCTAGTAAAGTAATGCTCAAAATTCTCCAAGCCAGGCTTCAGCAATACATGAACCGTGAACTTCTTGATGTTCAAGCTGGTTTTAGAAAAGGCAGAGGAACCAGAGATCAAATTGCCAACATCTGCTGGATCATGGAAAAAGCAAGAGAGTTCCAGAAAAACATCTATTTCTGCTTTATTGACTATGCCAAAGCCTTTGACTGTGTGGATCACAATAAACTGTGGAAAATTCTGAAAGAGATGGGAGTACCAGACCACCCGACCTGCCTCTTGAGAAATCTGTATGCAGGTCAGGAAGCAACAGTTAGACCTGGACATGGAACAACAGACTGGTTCCAAATAGGAAAAGGAGTATGTCAAGGCTGTATATTGTCACCCTGCTTATTTAACTTCCATGCAGAGTACATCATGAGAAACACTGGACTGGAAGAAACACAAGCTGGAATCAAGATTGCCGGCAGAAATATCAATAACCTCAGATATGCAGATGACACCACCCTTATGGCAGAAAGTGAAGAGGAACTAAAAAGCCTCTTGATGAAAGTGAAAGTGGAGAGCGAAAAAGTTGGCTTAAAGCTCAACATTCAGAAAACTAAGATCATGGCATCTGGTCCCATCACTCCATGGGAAATAGATGGGGAAACAGTGGAAACAGTGGCAGACTTTAGTTTTTTAGGCTCCAAAATCACTGCAGATGGTGATTGCAGCCATGAAATTAAAAGCCGCTTACTCCTTGGAAGAAAAGTTATGACCAACCTAGATAGCATATTCAAAAGCAGAGACATTACTTTGCCGACTAATGTCCGTGTAGTCAAGACTATGGTTTTTCCAGTAGTCATGTATGGATGTGAGAGTTGGACTGTGAAGAAGGCTGAGCACCAAAGAATTGATGTTTTGAACTGTGGTGTTGGAGAAGACTCTTGAGAATCCCTTGGACTGCAAGGAGGTCCAACCAGTCCATTCTGAAGGAGATCAGCCCTGGGATTTCTTTGGAAGGAATGATGCTAAAGCTGAAACTCCAGTACTTTGGCCACCCCATGAGAAGAGTTGACTCATTGGAAAAGACTCTGATGCTGGGAGGGATTGGGGGCAGGAGGAGAAGGGGACGACCGAGGATGAGATGGCTGGATGGCATCACTGACTCGATGAAAGCGAGTCTGAGTGAACTCCGGGAGATGGTGATAGACAGGGAGGCCTGGCGTGCTGTGATTCATGGGGTCGCAAAGAGTTGGACATGACTGAGCGACTGAACTGAAATGAACTGAAAGGTGAAAGATGGTTATAATGGCACTTGTGCTTATTCCCAGCTCTCTTCCATCCATCAGTTCAGTTCAGTTGCTCAGTCATGTCCGATGCTTTGCGACCCCGTGGACTGCAGTACTCCAGGCTCCCCTGTCCATCACCAATTTCCAGAGCCTACTCCAACTCATGTCCATTGTGTCAGTGATGCCATTCCTAGCCTACTCTTTAATTATTATATTAACAATTGAAAAGGTTTAAACCATTTTTTATTTTCTGTTATGTAATTATGATAAACATTTGGGGGGTGTTGTGTTGGAGAAGACTCTTGAGAGTCCCTTGGACATCAAGGAGATCCAACCAGTCCATCCTAAAGGAAATCAGTTCTGAATATTCATTGGAAGGACTGACTCTGAAGCTGAAACTTCAATACTTTGGCCACCTCATGCGAAGAGCATACTCGCTTGAAAAGACCCTGATGCTGGGAAAGATTGAAGGTGGGAAGAGAGGGGGATGACAGAGGATGAGATGGTTGGATGGCATCACCGACTCCATGGACATGAGTTGGAGTAAACTCAGGGAGTCTGATGGACAGGGAGGTCTGGCGTGCTGCAGTCCATGGGGTCACAAAGAGTCAGACACCACTGAGTGACTGAACTGAACTGAATCGTTTGATTAAATCACTTACCATCAATCATTTTATAGTAACACTTTTGTTCTTTAGGACCTTGTTCAAATTCATTTGGATACCTGTATTTTTATTGTTAAGTAGTGTTTTGTAATTTTATATTATAAATAATACTACTTACAGTTAGAGGACACCCTAAAGATGCAGCATATGTAGGCCAAGATAATCTAACAATGAAGTTGTCAGTTTCTCAAAGGCAGGAGAAAACTGCTATGAAAATGATAGAAAATAAATCATAATATTTAAAATTGATCAGTAAGTACATATTTGCAAGAATCTCAAAGGAGAATATACTAAAAAAAATCTCAAGGAAAATGTTCTAGTGATTCACAGCTCCCTCTTCTTCTTCATGCTCCTCTGCCTTTCCGGCTTTCCTAGCTAACATCTAGCTATCCTATCGTATCCTATCTATCTACCTATTAATCATCCACCCATCCATCCATCTTTCATCTATCTATCCAGCTATCTCTCTATCAATATGTTTTAAAATGCTTATTATTTTTTTCATTATGTTGACTTGAAACAAACAAACTGACAGATATTTCTCCAGCAAAGATGGGTTTATTTGGGATCAACAGAGAACAGCAGTTTAGGGTCTGCAGCCATGTCGTCATGTGCAAGTCCCCATATGGCAAGAGGAGAACTAAAACCTCTCTATAGGGAGGAAAAGGAAGTTGGGGAAACTACAGTATACAAGGAGTCAATGGTTATTCAATGGCTGTCATTGTTAGGGAAGAAATCTTTCTTCTTCCTCGTGGACTTTGTTATAGTCACAGGATGTGGGAGATCCCCCTACTGTTCTCCTGACTATTTAACTGAGGTTTCTGTTTATTAATGGGCTTCACAGGTGGCTCAAGTGGTAAAGAATCCACCTGCAATGTAGGAGATATGGGTTCAATCCCTGGGGCAGGGAAGATCCCAACTTAGGGAGGAAAATATCAACCCACTCTAGTATTCTTGCTGAGAAATCCCATGGGAAGAGGAGCCTGGTGGGTTACAGTCCATGGGGTTGCAGGGTCAGACACAAGTGAGCATGCACACACATGGATGTTTATCAATATTTTACAATAAGAAGGGTTCTAGTTTTCAGTGACTTTATAATTCTTCTTGGCCCTCCTACTTTGGATTTTCTTACAGGAAAGATACAATGATAGAAAAAAATAATAGAAATGTAATTTAAGCCAGATTACATGTCCAAAATAGACAAAACCTGATTGAAGACATAATTATGTCAAAAACTGAAGCTAAATTTAAAGTGTGTTCTTTTTTTCTGCTTCAGGAGCACCAGTAATTGCTTTGATACATTCAGTTAGAATGTTACACTAAAGCATTCTTATACAACATGCTAAAATGAAGCTACAATTATTAACTCACAGGACTTTTTTCCATAAAACTCACAATGTCGGCAAATGTCTCTCCTCCCTGGAGAAATTACTTTTTCCTCATATGTTTTGGAATTCAGATATGCACACACACATGCACACATACACACACACCTCAGTATAAAACTAAATCAGAGATGAAGTGACTCTTATTAGAAAGAGTGAAAACAATTTTCCTTGGTTCCTACTTACCTGTATAATATGATTTCTTGAAGAATGAGATCTTAATTATTATGATTTATTCAGCATAAGAGTTCAAAGTTTTGCATTTTACATTTTGATTTGAAGTTTCAAAAAGACTTTTGCTGTGAAAAAAGCAATTTCTATGATTACTTCATGAAATACAGATCACTTGAAATGGAATCAGTATAGCAAGTAAATTTTTGGCCTTAAAAAGCAAGCCTGCCTTGCTTTCTAACGTCATGTTTTTTTCTTTTTTACATCTGATCCCATCTTTTCCTCCTTTGCACGGTGTTAATAAAATGGTAGATGAAGGAGGAATGTTTGTGGGACTGATTATGAAACAGTGAACATTTCCTGGAGGGGCTTATGTACATATGATTCACCACACAAACGGATCTTTGATTATTCCTATAGCTTTATGCAAATTATGATTTGTGATATCAGTGAAGACCAGAAATCATTTTCAATATTTTCACTGTAGCACAGATCAAACCTACTGTGGAAAAACAAGTCAAGTGTAGTGCTAGCTGGTTGCTCTCCCTATCATTACAGAGCACTTTAGGAGGTCCCCTTTTATTCGTGTCAGCTGTATGGTTTAATTTAAAAGTAATTCCAAGCATTTAACACGCTTCTTTCATTTTAAAGAGTACTTCTTAAAAATGAAAGGGATTCAATCACTTTTTGGAGACAGACAGAGGGTACAATACATTTGTAAGTCCCATCAGTGAAGGTCTGATGGTTTCTGATTTAAATAGTTTTTATTAAATATGAAATGTCCAAATTACCTAATCATTGTCTCCTGTAAGATAAACACAGTTTTCCCAGGCCTTTCTCCAGGGTCTTATCTCAGAGCTGCAGGATGTCAGTTGATAATGTTGCCTTCATGTTAGACAAGCAGACAAAATAATTTGATTGTACTGCTTGCCATGTTGTTCTAAGCAGTTCTTTAAGAACTAAAACCACTTTGTTTCTGGTGGCATGACAAAGCCCATTACTTTCATTTTTTTGAACTCCTTAAAAAGCTTCAACATCAATAAGACTGCTTTCAGAGCACACTAGTATAATGTGTTTAGTCTTGTCTAGTTTATCCATTCAGAGGTAGACATAAAACAAAAGTTAGGATGGTAGGAAAAATGTTTTTCATGCTGCAAAAACATGGCAAAATTACAGGTAATTACTTTTTAAACTGACAGTCACTGAAGTGATTGTTTAAAGTTAAATTTTAAGTAAATTATTCAAAAACCTATAAACCTATATCCAAATGCTAGTCAGTAACTTCTGTACTGTTTGAATATTTTGCAATGCTCACACAAATGGAAGACTTTAGAAAAAATGATCAAAATAATCTTTACCATTATTTTCTGAATGTAAGAGTAAAATGCTTTAAATTTAAAAATGTGAAATGAGAAGTTTTCTATTTTTACACTTGTGAGAGAGGAGCACAGGAAATGTAAAAATCAACTCAATATAGTGACAATCTTTTGAAATAAGAGGGTAAATTAAGCAATTGGATATTTTTGAAAGATAAGCATGAATACATTTAAAAATAAAGCTTACAGTCAATGCATAACCATTGGTGACCTCATGCAATGCACATATTTTGAGTCCCTTTTTCTAATTTACAGAATAGGAATATAGTTATAGATGGGTTTCCCAGGTTGCTCAGTGGTAAAGAATTCACCTGCCAAGTAGGAGACCCAGGTTGGATCCCTGGATCAGGAAGATCCCCTGGAGAAGGAAATGGCAGCTCACTCCAGTACTTTTACCTGAGACATCCCATGGACAGAGAAGCCTGGTGGGCTACAACCCATGCGGTTTCAAAGAGTTGGCTACAACTTAGCAAGTAAACAGCAATGGCATGGTCATAGATATGTGAAGGCAGGTCATCTGGTCAACTAACTCCACACTGACACTGATGGACAGGAACCAGCATGTTCCCTGTACTCAGGGAGATTATGTGCTAGTCCAGAGAGCAAAATAAATAAATAGCCAAATCATTGTATACTTAAATGTAAAATTGTGGCTGTAATAAAGTACTACAAAGAAGAGGCTACATGGTTTTCAGTTCAGTTCAGTCCAGTTGCTCAGTCTTGTCTGACTCTTTGCGACTCCACGGACTTATGAGAGCTTATATGAAGGACAGTTTGATGTAGTAAGAGTAGTTAGAAGAGACCTCTGTGAAGACAAAGATGTTGTACTGCATTTTGATTGAGTGAACTAGTTAAATAAAGGATGGAAGCACATTTCAGACAGAGGGACTTAGAATGTAAAGATACTGTCAGGGGTCCTGAAGGAAGAAGTGCCCTTATATAGACAATGGAGAACACGGTGGAAAATGAAGCTTAATAAAGGGTAGACCAGATAGGGCTCTGGAGGATATTGCAGGATTTTTGTTCTTAGCCCTGCAAGAGGAGCCATCGAAAAGGTTTAGAAAAAAAGGTGATTTCTAATCTGCTCTTCAAATTAGACCAGTGTGAGCCACAGTGGAGGTGCTGGGCTTTAAAATGTGCTGTAAATTTTCAAATGTCCCTCAAGTTGTTCCTACATTGATAGTTGTGCTCCCCATCCTTATCATCACCACGTTCTGAAGAGAAATTTACCTGCTTGTCATTTTAAAATTTTCTGTCTGTCTTTCTTAGAACTAGGGTTAGGTATAATATGCATGAGATTGCAATGCACGATAAATACGTGCCAATTTATTCACACAATGATATTGTAGGACGCATTTTTTCAACAAAAGATGGAGTAGGAAGTTTGTAGTTTTAAGTATGAGAAAAACATACTTAAAATCTTTCCATGGAAAACCAGTTCTTATATATTAATGTGATAGTAGCTCTATTCTTATTTTAAAAGTGTGTTATGATTTTAAAAATGTATAAAATAATATTGGCAAATGAATGTATTTATAATGTAAAATTATAAGAAAACAGATTCATTTATGCTGATGATTCATTGCTTGATCTTTTGAGCAACATAAAATGGTTGAATTGACATGTGTTTATGATCCTATTGAGTAACTTCTACAAATATCTGCTCCTTTGAATTGAAATTGCCCTTTTAGCCGTCAAATAACTGTAAACTTACAAACCTAGCTCCTCTGGGATACAGAATCTTTTTGGCAAAACAAAGGCACTATTCAAATGACTGGGACTTCCCAGGTGTCCCTAGTGATAAAGAATCTGCCTGACAATGCAGGAGACATAAGAGATGTGGGTTCAATCCCTGGATCAGGAAGATCCCGTGAAGGAGGGTATGGCAACCCACTCCAGTGTTCTTGCCTAGAGAATCCCATGGACAGAGGATCCTGGGGGGTTACAGTCCATGAGGTCCTTAAGGTGGACATGACTGAGTAACTGAACACATTCAGAATGGTTACCAAGATCCGTCTAACACAGTGCTATCAGAGACCCTTTAAGTTGTGATCATGAAAAGTCTCTCAATGAACTGCTGTTGGCAGCCAGCCATCAAAACCATCACCTTCTGTTTATTTGAGCACCAGTATTGCAAAATGGCACTTTGGGGAAATTGCCAAAAAACTACATCATGATGAACTTACCATTTTACTCTCTTGGTATCTGCCTTGTATTTTACTGCCACAATATTCTTTACTTTGTCCATCAAAGTATAATCACCAAGAATAATTGTATTATTTACTCATGGTAGTATTGATATATGATTCTTAAAATAGTAAAATTAAGGCAGGCTTAAAAAAAAAATCTGTACTGATATACACATCTGGTTAAAAGGTGTTCCTCTGCTTTATCTCTAAGTACTTGACTGACTTCTTAATTCTGAGGGATCAACCATAATTTCCAGTGTTTACCAGCAATCATAGATGACTAGCAGTTAAAAAGCCATCAGCCCTGTCACATTTTTCAAAGAACAGAATCCCTTTCCAGATGGTCCTTCATTTGGCTAATGGACAGCCTAAGGGGATAAAAATGTCACCTGTTGTAGCTAGTCAACAGTATTAATAAAAACACAAAAATAGACCATTCATGCAATGGCAACAACCTCAAAACAGATTTATGAGTTCCTTTACTGAGTTAATTTGCAATGATCATCATTTTAGCATTTAAAATTTTCCAGTTCTTCCCTGAGTTTTCCAACAGTAATTTTTAAAAGACATCAAAAATGAATATTAGAAAATAAAAACTTATTTCCCAAAGCAAAGCGATGTTTAAACATATGCACCACAAAATCAAGTTAAATATTGATGGGTTTTAAATGTATTTCTCCCATGAAAGTTAATAGTCATGTAAAGGAAAAGATCATAGCCACATAAAGGAGAAACTCTGTATAATTTTTGAAACTCTGGTAAAATAAAGGCAACTTTCTTTTTTCTAATTCATATTTACTAAATTACGCTTTGCAAACTATAAATCAATACAACCCAATTGTTGTTTCTGAACAAGCTGTTTTTCTTTTCCTTTATTTAACTTTATATTAAGTGATACCCTCTATTTGCAATGTGTTTCCATGTGGTAAAATCCTACTGATGTTTCAAGATCCAGATCATAGATTTCCATCTTCAGGTTTCCATTATTGTTATCTATATATGCAGTGACTTAACACATTCTCAGATGCTCAAAAATGAAAGCATGGATGGCTAATCATTGCAAGAAGATTTTTCTGAAGTCACCTTTTCAAGTCACCCACTGAGGTGACATTACAGAAGATGTTAAAGTCTAATCTATAGGACAATCCAAAATCAAAAATATATTAGTTAAATTGAATTCTTATTAAATAACTTTCTATCAATTTATATGAAAAACATATTTTAATTACTATACAATCGAGAAGTATTACAAGGCAGCATACATTTAAAACGTCCACTGGGAATAAACTAGTTCTGATAGCCTGTTCTATTTCATCTTTTGTTTCAGTGAAGTAAAACTAAGACACACACATTACATAAATGCCTTTTTATGTTATAAAAATGTATTTCAAAAATTATTTTATGTATTTCAAATAATTTAGATCCTCGGTTTTTTCTAGTGCCCTATATACTTTTTCTTCTTAGAAAACATAGAATATATTGAAAGCAAATGTCAGCACTATACATGCATAATATCATTCTCTTGTGGCTCTATGGAAAGTGGTAAAAAATCAACAAATCATCATAACTTACCAAGCAAGTCACCAACAAAAAAGTAAACTAATACTTTTCTTCCAGGCCTGATTTTGATGCCAGTATCCATTCAGCTACCTTTAATGGTGAGAAAGGGGCACAATTAACAGAGGAAGATTGTCCAGCTAATAGCTTCACAACTAACAAAAAACCATAAGAATTAGAAACTAGTTTGCACACTCAGTCACTAAGTTATGTCAAACTCTTAGCGATTCCATGGACTATAGTCTACCAGGCTCCTTCATCCATGGCATTTTCCAGGCAAGAATACTGGAGTGGGTTGTCGTTTCCACCTCCAGGGGATCTTCCCAACCCAAGGATCAAACCTGCATCTCCTGCACTGGCAGGAGTCACCTAGGAAGCAAAAGCTAGTTTAGATAGTTGCAGAATTAAATAAGTTGTAAGTTAAAGCAATGTTTTAGCAGTAAGTCCTCCTGATAATGCAGGAGATATGGATTTAGTCCCTGGGTCAGAAGAATCCCTGGAGAAGGCAATGGCAATCCACTCCAGTATTCTTGCCTGGGAAATCCCATAGAGAGACGAGCCTGGAGGGCTACAGTACATGGCTTTGCAAAGAGTTAGACATGACTGACTAAACGACAATGACAAAATAGAGTCTTATAAATTGCTTTCTTTCTGTTTGATAATTTTGTAGAAATATATAAGAATCTTCTCAGGGATACTTTAAAAAAATATATAAGAATCTTCTCAGGTATAGTTTTTGAAGTTAAATACAACAATAGCAACTTTGGAGAAGATGCAAAATTCTCCTAAAGGAAATAAGATTCCAAATCTAGCATTAGACATGGAGAAACATGTTCTTCAATAGGAATTTTTATTGTAAAAGACATGATGCTAGCATTTTATTTTGTGAAATCTTTGAAACAGTTTTCCAAAGTAATTGATGAAGAATCTTTGCCAAAACCTTCATTGCATTCTTAGCAAATTCATTAAAAAATTTAAAAATAATGATATATAAGCCCTTTTACATAAATTTTTGTTTTAGGTTCTGTAGCGTATGAAAGTAATAAGATCTCAAATTGAGGAGTTTTATTTTTTCCTCTTGTCTCTAAAATTAAAAAAGTAATAATTAAAAGTTCAGACACAAACACATATATCAAAAAGAGAATCTTCATAGAATATCAAGTAAAATAATCTACAAAAACAACTAAAACAAATGTTGTTATAGAGACTTTATACATCTGCAAGTAGCTGTGCATTTGGTAATCTGCTTTCTACTTTGAGTTCCCAGAGAAATCATGTTACCTAATAATGACCCTGAATGTCATATTTTCATTTTTTTTTCTGTATACAGATCAATAACCTACTTGAAGCTTTAAAGAAAAGAATTTGTAACTAAAATTTCTATATTCTGAGATCATTGGCAGTGATATGAATAATGGCTTCATATAGAAATCCCTTACAGAAAGGAAACCATCTCTACAAAAGAATATTTAAAGGCACACCTCTAAATGGTATTTTTAGGTTTAAGAGGTTTTTTCCCACGTCATTTAAGTATTACTAATGTTAATCCAGAAAATTGTATAAAATTTATCAAAGCCACATTACTTATTTTTACCTTCAGATTCATAAGGGACCACATAGTGTTGATATTTTTGAATCCCAGGTAAACATATTTTCACACTTTCTGTCTAACTTGCCTCTTTTACTGAGCTGTTCCTGTACCAGTTTCAATTCACTCTTTTCCAACAGGTGCTTTTTGTCTGAAGCTATGGT
The DNA here is from genome assembly GCF_032405125.1 of Capricornis sumatraensis. Lineage (NCBI taxonomy): Eukaryota > Metazoa > Chordata > Mammalia > Artiodactyla > Bovidae > Capricornis > Capricornis sumatraensis. The sequence goes on from NC_091077.1 coordinate 75,847,838, forward strand.
ACTTATGGTACACAAAGTAGAGGAAAATATACCAAGCACACACAAAAAAAATGTTCTTTAGAGTTTGCAAATCACATAAATAAAGAAAGTCATCTATTACAGTTTCCCAGAAACTTTTGGCACTTAACCTCTAAGGAATCAATTAAAGAACTTTTGGCAATTAATTTCCAAAGAAATCGGTTGAAGAAATGGATATATTTCATCTTAATAAAGGGCTTAACCATAAAATGCCTAGGTAAACTTTGCTTCTAACTCAATATTAGTTCTAACTGCATTATAAAATAGAGGTTATTATAATTTCTAGCACCCAGGGTTTTATGATGATTGTAGGAAATAATTCATTTTAAATCTTTACATCATTATTTGTGAAAAAAGCAAATCCTCTATGAACATTAGATAATTATAGTGAGGGACATTAGAAATAATAATTTTGAATAATTTACCTCAATATAATATGTTGGTATAACTAGAAACACTTTTTTAGTTATATGTTAAATGTCTTCTCAGTTTGTGGAATATAAAAGTCTCCATTTTGACCTAAAGATTAACAATTTAATTGGCAATATAAAATAATATTCTTATCCATCAGTTGTGATCATAAATTTTTGGAGGGGAAAAACCATCAAAAATGGTACTTGCTTTCCTAACAAGACAACTATAGCATTGATACATGTATACTTTTAAAAAATAAAATAAGAAAAATATAATAACTATTACCTTCTCATTTTTATGAGTATACACAGTCTCATTAGATATGGACTATTTCATTCCCTTGAATAATTCAAGGACTAACAATAGAACATCTGTGTAACAAAGCACTACCCCTTGAAATTTAAAATCTCATTAATGAATTAAAAAAATACATTAACTACCTCAATATCATGGAATTAGTCCATTATGAAGAAGATCATTCTTATATAACAAAGTCAAATGGAAATATTATAAGGATGTTGCCCAAGGTCATTATGAACCACAAGCCAAATTTATAGCCTTCTTTTCAGGTTCAATTTTGAAGCTAATTGATACATTTCAATGGATAATACAGCAACTATTTGGTGATAGACTCAATTTCCTAAATGTCTTAAAAAATCTTTCAAACACTTCATAAACATTGAATTTCATAAAAATATTTTCCCCAACAGTGTAAGTTACCTAAATTCAGGAAATCTGTTTGTCTTATTCACTGCTGTATCTTTAACTCCAGCACTAAGGCCTTGGATGCAGTAAATGCTCAGAAAATATATTAATATGTCAAATTTATGTCAAAATTAATACTGAGACATTCAAGCAAAACTAAACAGCTACTTCTGCAACAATAATTATTTACTATTTTGAAGGCATACAAAAATTGCGTTTAAAAATCCTTTACTGAATATGTGCACAGGAATGCACTAATTACTCTGGAGAGTATACAGCATGAATTGAAATTTATACTGGCCCCAGGAGCTTACAAAACAATATATGAACTAACAGAAAGCTTGGTAAGTTTTACATACATTATGAGAAGTAAAAATAAGTACTGATGACATAACAATCCATAGTGAATGAAGTACTGCCACTGTGGAAGATGGTATGGTGATTCCTTAAAAAACTAGGAGTAAAACCACCATATGACCCAGAAATCCCACTCCTAGGCATATACCTAGGAGTGGAAACAAAAATTGAAAAAGACACAGGTATCCCATTGTTCATTGCAGCACTATTTACAATAGCTAGAACATGGAAGCAACCTAGATGTCCATCAACAGATGAGTAGATAAACAAGTTGTGGTACATATACACAATGGAATATTGCTCAGCCATAAAAAGGAAAGCATTTGAGTTAGTTCTAATGAGGTAAATGAACCTAGAGCCTATTATACAGAGTGATGTAAGTCAGAAAGAGAAAGATAAATATTATATTTGAACACATATATCCCATCACCTCATGGCAGATAGATGGGGAAACAGTGGAAACAGTGATAGACTTTATTTTTGGGGGCTCCAAAATCACTGCAGATGGTGACTGCAGCCATGAAATTAAAAGACACTTACTCCTTGAAAGGAAAGTTATGACCCACCTAGATAGCATATTCAGAAGTGGAGACATTATTTTGCCAGCAAAGGTCCATCTAGTCAAAGCTATGGTGTTTCCAGTAGTCATACATGGATGTGAGAGTTGGACTATAAAGAAAGCTGAGCATGGAAGAATTGATACTATTGAACTGTGGTGTTGGAAAAGACTCTTAAAAGTCCCTTGGACTGCAAGGAGATCCAACCAGTCCATCCTAAAGGAAAGCAGTTCTGAATATTCATTGGAAGGACTGATGTTAAAGCTGAAACTCCAATACTTTGGCCACCTCATGCGAAAAACTGACTCATTTGAAAAGACCCTGATGTGGGGAAAGATTGAAGGCAGGAGGAGAAGGGAATGACAGAGGATGAGATGGTTGGATGGCATCACCGACTCAATGGACATGAGTTTGAGTAAACTCCAGGAGTTGGTGATGGACAGGGAGGCCTGGCATGCTGCAGTCCATGGGTTGGACTGCAAAGAGTCGGACACGACTGAGCGACTGATCTGAACTGAGGGTGGAGTTGGAACACATATATATGGAATCTAGAAAAATGGTGTTCAATAATTTATTTACAGGGCAGCAATGGAGAAAAAGACATAAAGAACAGACTTATGGACATGGGGAGAAGGGAGGTGAGGGTGAGATGTCTGGAAAGAGTAACATAGAAACTTGCATTACAATTTGTAAAATAGACAGCCAGTGGGAATTTGTTGTATGGCTCAGGAAAGTGAAACAGGGGCTTTGTATCAACCTAGAGGGGTGAGGTCAGGAGGGAATTTCAAAAGGGAGACGATATATGTATATATACCTATGGCTGATTCATGTCGAAGTTTGACAGAAAACAACAAAATTCTTAAAGCAATTATCCTTCAATTAAAAAATAAAATTAAACAAATAATGGTTCTGGAAAAGTAAGTAAATGAGTGTGTCAGTGGTGATAAAAGAGAGTTGACATGGACTCAGACTGGATGAAGAAGGCAAGAGAATGAAAAGGTAAGGGGGAGAGAGAGAGAGAGATTGGATGGGGGCGGGGAAGGGAGAGAGGGATGAAAGCAAAGACATTTACAGTTTTAAGGAAAACAGTAAGAAAAAGGATACAGAAGAAACTGGTTGGAATATAAATGGAAAGCAATACATTTGAGATACAGTGTTAGTAGCATTTTCTAGGATCCTGTTTTTGCTAAGTGCATTGGTGACAGTTTTGCTACTATAACATAAAATGGTTAGGGGACCACCGAGGAATATGTAGGTGAAATGCTAGATAATTGAGATTTATTCTAGTGAAGAACAAGCTTTCATGTTAGCAACATGCTAAATGTGATGCTGTTAAAAGTTCATTATAGTGTAGCCAATTATCTGATAATTTATTGGCGAATGTGGTACTTTGACCTGCGTTTAATAATGAGTCATAACTCTTATGTACATGCTTTATTTGAATATAGTATGAAGTATGTATATCATGAATTTTTTGTTTAAGCATTGATGCACTACAGAATTGCATGATATCACCCACTATGGGCTGAGCAAAGTCAGAAGTAAAACTAAGCTTACAGTTTGAGGAAGAGACAAACCACATAATTAATAAAATCTTAATCTAGTGTTTTAAGTGCTTCATTGGTATAAACAAATTACCAAGACTGGTCAGAGAATGTAGTGGCATTTATGCTGGGTTGAGAACAATTCAGAAACCTCCAGAAAGTAATTCACTTGAGATGTGCCTTGAACAATGACCAGTGTAACAACAGATAGAAAAGAAAAAGAGGATAAGGAATAAATTATCAAATGATTTACATATATCATTTGCTTAGTGAATTGTATATATAAAGAAGGAGCTTAAATATTAGTTAGAAGTTGGAAGGGAAAACAGAGTCCAACCAGGCTTTCCACTGAGTTGTATATTGTACATGTCAATTCATGTACATTATAAGAAGTAAAAATGAGTACTGATGACATAATAATTTTCATAGTGAATGAAAAATCAAGAATGGTTCTGGAAAAAAATAAGTAAATGGGTGTGTCAGTGGTGATAAAATATGGCAAAAACCACTACAACATTGTAAAGCAGCTAGCCTCCGATTAAAATAAATTAATTTTAAAATAATAAGAAATAAAACATAAAGCAAAAAAGTAAGAAAGGACAATGGAATCTTTTATTCTTGCACAGGAAGTTAGTTTTGAAACACTACCATGACCCTAATCATCACTTTAACCTTGGGTAAGTTACTTAGGATTTCTTCATCTGTAACAGAGTCAATTAAAAATTCCCACTGGAATTTGGTGGGTAGACGCTAGAGGTTCCTATAAGAGACTATAATAAAGTAGTAGATGTGTAGGATATCTAAATAGAATTACAATGGCCAAAAGTACACAAAATCTAACTTTAAAATGCCCTTTATATACTTCTGCCACCAGTGTTTCAATTGTTAATGTGCTTTTTAATTGAAGGATTTTAATAAATGTTATTTATTTTTAAATTTTTATTGGAGTTTAGAAAAGTATATTTCAAAAGATTTGTATGTGGACAACAGCTTAAGATAACCACAGATCTCATTTAAAATCAAGCTCCAAGTCAGACAAGAATGCTAAAAAATCAATGAGATTAAAGTTTATTGGTAAAGCTGGGAGATAAAGCATAGCCTTATGGCATTACTTTGTCCTAAAATACAGTATTATGTCAAATATATTCTTCTTTATTCTAATAGCTTTTTAATCTTAAATAACTTCCTTTTATTCCTCCCAGTTCCTGCAAAGTATCAAAGGGTCTCCATACTCTTAATATTATGGTAACCTAGAGTTGACTCATAGGAAAAGACTCTAATACTGGGAGGGATTGGGGGCAGGAGGAGAAGGGGACAACAGAGGATGAGATGGCTGGATGGCATCACTGACTCGATGGACATGAGTTTCGGTGAACTCTGGGAGTTGGTGATGGACAGGGAGGCCTGGCGGGCTGCAATTCATGGGGTGGCAAAGAGTCGGCCACGACTGAGTGACTGAACTGAACTGAACTGATGGTGGTTATAAATTTTATTTGGGATTCAGTATCATTTTTCTGATGATTTCCTAATCCTGGTGGAATTCTCAAAAATGTTTGTTTAAATTGATTTACTTTTTTAAGTTTAAAAACTAGAAACAGAGAATAGCTATATTGCAATATTTGAGTTAATATAACATGTAGGTATCATATTCCTTAGCATTAACTATTAAAGAATAATAAAACTCCAGAAGGGAAAAGACTCAGTAAAAATAGCTGGGATTTAAAATTATATTTTTGGGCCTGTTAATTTATCATACAGAGTAAAAATAAGCCATGAAATGGAAACTCTACCAAATGCTTCTGTGTTTCAGTAAACTTAATTATACAGCACACCATAAAATGACAGTAATATTAGAGAAGAAAAGTAGCAATTTCAGATGTGCAATAACTGCTTTTTACAAGGGTAGAAATTACATCAAGCACATATACCTATTCAGTCTAATACTATTTTCTAGCAAGAACCAGTGTGATTCACAGTCAAAGGAAGGGAAAGATTTAACTAAGCAGAAATCTGCTTGGCTCAGAAAAGGTTTGCCTACAAACCCACTGCACTGTGAGTGTGTTCATTTGCTAATACAAAGGTATCTTATATAAAAATTCACATTTAATCTTTAAATATATACATACACAGGTGCTTGTAACAGCTTCAGTCAAAAACCACTATTAATGTATGATTCTTATTTTTAAAGGGTCTCTGATATACTTTTTACTGCATCTGATCCAAGTGTATATCACATAGAATGACTTTATGAGGATAGCATCCTGTTATGAATAATAGAATGAATATCAATATTTCTGAAAAAGCTTTTATGTAATTATGCCAGAAAACTTCCATTTAAAAATCTAAAGGAGTATTATTGAATTTTTGTTTCAAATTGGAAAGATTTTTATTCATTTCTGCCTTCTATTATTATTTTCATTAATTTAAAGAGAACACAGTACCTTTCTTGGTATGTTGATATTGGGTTTCTTGTTTATTAGTTAATTAATACCCCTATCATGACTTTGCTTGATATCTGTGCCTAACGTTTCTATAAAGAAGATTTTTTTGTCACACAAACCTTGTTGAGAATGATAGCTCGGTTGTTAACTGTTTGATCTCAGGGAAATTCTCTAAAATTGAATCTGTTTCCTCATCTACAAAATTAATATATTAATACCTACAGTCATAATAATTGTTATCCAGGGCAGACATAATATATGTAAAGTTCCTACTACATTCCTAAACATAAAGTAGGTGATAAAGTGCTGATAGCTTTTATTTATTCTATTATTATGTATATAGTATAGTACATGCTAGACTGGAGTTCTAATTTCAGTTTTAAATTTCTCTCTTGACCCTAGGCAAATCAACATCTTTGTGGCACTGAAAATATCACTTGATTTTTATCACATCATGGCAAAATCTTCAGATTCTGTTAAAAAGAATATATAAAAAGAATAGCCTTGCTATTATATAATATCAGATACTTATGATCACACATAAAAAGTGACAGAGAATTGTGTTTTAAGAAACATAGGATAAAAATACTGTTGTGGAATAAAAAACGTCACAGATTATTAATAAAATTGTTACCTGGCTGAGAACATAAAATCAGTTTCTTTGTGGATAAAGGAACTGGAAGGCAAGGGCTATATAAGAGGAAAGTGATTGGAATGCCCTACTTTTGTGCTCATGGAATAAAACTGAGGGATGGAAAGCTAGTTTAAAAGAGAGGGGCTCACAGTCAGTTTTGAATGGACACAATGCACCTCCTGACAATCCTGAGAAACTGGTAGATGAATAAAGTCTGATGCTTCTAGTGTTGTTGGCAGTAGGTTTCTATCAACTGGAATATGAATTATCTCCCTATTTGTTTGTTAATCTTAACATTCTTTTTATCAGATTTCAAAGGGTTTTTCTTTCACAACTGGAGGATAAAAATCCTCTGTGGTTCTGAGTATGTTTCTAGATGATCTGTTGAGCAGATTCAAGCTGTTCCTCTAGACAGGTACGTCGTGGCCTGCGTATAGTTATATGTGTTTACTCCCTCCCTTCGTTTTCCCCTCATTCCTTTCTTCCATCCTAACCTGTCTTCCTTCCTTCCTTCCTATATATTTGCCTGGAGGGATTATTCATTTCTTCTCTAGGGTATATTTACACCTCTCTTTGACTAACGTTAAAACTAAGGATTATATGCCTACTTTTTTTTCCTCTGAGGATTTTGGGTACAATGACAGTTATACAACCAACAAGTTACATGTAAAATAGAATCAATTTCCTTCCATAATATGTGAATGTATGTTCCTTAGGGATAAAATGCGAAATATTCATATACCTCTTAGATCACTAGTCACACATGCCACAAAGCATATGTGATGACATTAACACAGGAATAATAGTGTATTCTTTGAGGACTGCAAAATATGACAGAGCACCTTTAGAATGATGGAGATAATTGGTTATTATCTTCTTTGAACTTGACAATGTACTATGCTTTTGATATACATTGTCTTTGAGCTTACAGCAATCCTGGAATGGTAGATGGTGTGGTCCATCATATGGAAAAAAAAAAAAGATTACCAAAGCAAGGATTAAATCCACAATAGTAAATAAACATTATGGTGAGTTTAGAGTAATAGATGTATTCCATGATGACTCCAGAGCCACCAAAGTCAAACTTTACTATCTACTTTAAAGTTTTCTATCATTATATAAGTATAGTCTGTATTTTGTATCTGTAAGAGATTTGTATAAAATACAGAGAAATTCCAAAGATATGCTATTAACATTTTAGGTATCTATTTTTTTAAAAGGAAATCATAATTTTCACACTTCTAAGATATAAATAGTCAATGGGAAGAGGTCAAATATATTCTGATGTGTTGTCATTTGAGAATTAAGTAGTGCTTCTCAGATTGAAGTAAAGCATCTATCACCAGCTGTGTGAACTCAGGGGAGAAAATATGTTGTAAGAGTTCATTATTTTTCTCCATTTCTAGCCACTGTCCCTATTCAGGTATAGCAGCACAGATGGTGTTGTGGTAAAGACACATAACACTGTCAGGAGCTGTAACATATGGCAAAAATCTGGCATTCCTCATTCCCACAAGTTTCAAGGTTAAGATAGAAACTTGTCACTTTTCTGACATTCAATTAACTCCTTTCCTTTGTCTTTACCTGAAAATATAAAAGGATCTTTTAAGAGATTTTTTCCCCACACTTAACTCATTTCTGCGACTCTACCTACTTTCTTTATTTCATTAGCATTGATCTAATGATTTTTTGAATTATTATAATGTATCCTGTGTTATGTCAAAAATATGTTCTTAGAAGTTATTCCATTAGGAATTGAATTATATTTAAATACAGTAGAGAAGCTTGGTGAAGGGGTCAGTGTATAAGGCTTTTGCAAAGTTAAAGTTATATGTACCTTCTCATATGTACAGTTTTCATATGTAATGTTTACTTGAAATAAGGATATGAAAAAATATATTAATATACTTATTTTCATCAGGAAATTACAGGTTACAGGATGCATATAGGAGAATGTTCTTTTCTGATGCTGTAAATTATAAAGTTTCATAGAATTAAAATCTCACAAAAGACATGGTGAAAAAATCTTACTAAGAATGAAAAGGCAGTAATTATCTGGCAAAAAAGATAAAAATTTGGTCTGCCATAAAGCACACATAGAAATAAGTCTAAAAGCATGGACTTTCCATCCAAGATTCTTTCTTTGAAATTCAATAACTTATTCATGTTCCTCTCTCATAGTCTTCATCCAGATGCCCAGTCATTCCAGGGAACAGAACAATGAGCCATCTTAGTGAAAAAACTAATTAGAGAAATTTAAAATATGTCTATAGAAGGCATTTAACTCAACATTCTATGTTAAAGGATAATGATTAGTGTGCTTTCACATAAAAGGCTGAATAATTTTTCTCTTTTAGAACTAAACAGAAAGAGTAAATCTGCTTTTAAAAACAAGTGCCATTGGAGTAGAGGAATGGAATTAAATTGCTTGTCCTCAGAAATGTCTCTAGATTTCCAAAATGTTGAACCACAAAAGCTAATATTTATAAGGAGCTGAGGGATGCATTATGTTTAAGACAACATAAAATGTCTTTTTATTATCTCTGAACTGAGATAGATTACTAGACAGACAAGTTGTTTCTCAAAATTATTTTCTCAAAGAGAATTGACAAAGTCTGCTATATTTTTGTGGCCAAAATTGAAATTTAAATGAGAGGATAGTGAGTTTAAGATGTATAATCACAAATCAGGTTCCAGAAAAACTCTGAATGATAGAAATGAGAATAAATGTAACAAGTTGAAATTGAAAACATTTCCATTTACATCCCAAATAAACACATATGGAAATACATATGAAAATAACTGAGTTCTTTATGGAGAGTAAACCTAGAATGAACAGTGTCAAAAGTGTAATATGACCAGAAGAAATCCATTCAATTGTGGTTCACATTAACAGAGCTGTTGTATTCAGAAAAATGAAAGAAAGTGAAGTTACTCAGTTGTGTCTGACTCTTTGCAACCCCATGGACACTAGGCTTTTCCATCCATGGGATTTTCTAGGCAAGAGTACTGGAGTGGGTTGCCATTTCCTTCTCCAGGGAATCTTCCCAACCTAGGGATCAAACCCAGGTCTCCCACATTGTAGATAGATGCTTTACCATCTGAGCCACTAGAGAAATCAATAGGTGTTGTTGTAATTGGGGTTTTATTGCTTCTCCAACTTTATCCTTTACCATTCATTTACTTGCCTTCCCCAAATCCAATCACATTAAACTTTGCTTAGTTTCTCAAAGACATCGTGTTCAATTATTTGAGAGATAGAAAGTCATTCTTGGGTTGATCCTTTAGATTTTACCTTAGAGACCCCATGATCAAGTTAGTTGTCTCTCTGAGGCATTGTCATTGCCTTCTGGACTTAGAATTCTGTCCCTGATCACACTGTTTTTCGATTGTTATTTACCTTGCTAAATTTGCCCCATTAGACTTTAGACAGTTACAGGCTTCACTTTCTTGGGCTCCAAAATCACTGCAGATGCTGACTGCAGCCATGAAATTAGGACACTTCTCCTTGGAAGAAAAGCTATAACAAATCTAAGCAGCATATTAAAAAGCAGAGACATTACTTTACTAACAAATGTCCATACAGTTAAAGCTATGGTTTTTCCAGCAGTCATGTATGGATGTGAGAGTTGGACATAAAGGGAGCTGAGGGTCGAAGAACTGGTGCTTTTGAACTGTGGTGTTGGAGAAGACTCTTGAGAGTCCCTTGGAATGCAAGGAGATCCAACCGGTCAATCCTAAAGGAAATCAGTCCTGAATATTCATTGGAAGGACTGATGCCAACACTGAAGTTCCAATAGTTTGACCACCTGAAGCAAAGTGCCAACTCATTAGAAAAGACCCTGATGCTGGGAAAGATTGAATGCAAGAGAAGAAGGGGATGACAGAGGACAAGATGGTTGGATGACATCACCGACTCAATGGACATGAGTGTGAGTGAGCTCCAGGAAATGGAAAGAACAGGGAAGCCAGGTGTGCTGCAGTCCATGTGGAGGCAAGGAGTCAGACACAAATGAATGACTGAACAACAATAAGACTTTAGGATCTCTGCAGGCAGGACCTTGTCTATTTTGTGATTACTATTGCATCCATCTTCTGTCCTGTCTAGAACATAAATATCTATTCACTGTGTGTGCGTGTCCGTCATGTCCAACTCTTTGGAACCCCATGAACTGTACCTTGCCAGGCTCCTCTGTCCATGGGATTTTCCAGGCAAGAATACCAGATCTACTCCAGGAGATTTCTTTGACCCAGGAATCAAATCTGTATCTCTTGTGTCTCCTGTATTGGCAGGTGAGTTTTTTTACCACTGTGCCACCTGAGAAGCTCCCAATCATTGAGTCAGATTATTCAAATAAGAAAAGACATACCTCTATCCACTGTGCTCATGCATAAAACTGTGAAAGAAAGTGCTCTATTCTGGAATATTTCATGTACCATCAAGTACCTGGCTAAAAAATGTGCCCAGATGACCTACCAATAGAGAGAGGAAAAATGTTATATATAAAGGCAGAATAAATATCCTCAATGAGAGATGCACTGAGAAAGACACTGTGTATTTTTTAAATGAATGTACCAGAGAAGAAAAATTATATATGTTGCATGCAGCACCAGAAGAGATAACTAATTTTAAGAGATAGAAGTAACAGGGATGAATTACACTTCACCATAAGGAAACATTATCTGATGATTAACCCTGTCACAAATTGGAGTGGGATCTTCTGGCACAAGTTGTTTGTCATTGGAATTGTCACTTTTGCATATAGAAGAAAAGCAGTTTACAAGTTCATGAATTAGAAAGGCAGTAATACCACATGATTTTATAGTGGAGGAGAAATCTTTTTCCCTCTACTCATCTAGGTTCTTGAGAACCACCCCTACAACCCTCTACCCCCTGCCCCCATAATAAAAGACATTAACAGAAGAAAAATAGAAGTTTAATAGCATGCATATAATAGGTCAATAGTTCCCCCAAGGTCACACAGGGAGTAATTGACAGCCATAGCTTCAACTCAGGTTCTCTATGTTGTTGAAATCAGAACTGAAGGAGTACCCCTGCCCAAGTGGCTACAGGTAACTTATTTTAACTGCTGCACACTATTCTCTTGTATGAATATCCTGATAGAAGTAATTTAAAAATCTTTATTTTTGAACTTTTTGTGCTATTTTAGGGGTATATTTTTTAAGAAGCATATCATTCTTTTTTAATAACTTTACCCAATCTGATTATCTCTTAATTAGCTAGTTTAATCTGTTTACATTTATTTTATTAATAGGAATTTTGAATGTATTTCTTCATTTTTTTGGTATTTTCTATTTATACTCATTTTCTTGCCCTCTTTTATCTTCCTTTTCTGCCTTTTGTTGAATAAAGCTTTCTATGTTCTGCCATAAACAAATTATTCTCTTCTTCTGCAGGTTTAGAAAATATAGATTATATCTTTCAATGTCAACTTTAAATTTTTAATATATATTTTGATCAACACTATATTTGATCAGTAATATATTTTGATCTATCAAGCTTTGTTGTTGTTCAGCCGCTAAGCTGAGTCTGACTTTGTGACTCTGTGGACTGCAGTATGCCAGGCCTCCCTGTCCCTCACTGTCTCCTGAAGTTTAGCACCGCACACACACACACACACACACACACAAGTTATATATGAAAGTTATTAGATATTGTAATATTGTCCACATATTGTAAAAATTTCTATGTTCACCCTTATCCTTTTAACCAATGCTTTTCCTCAGTCATACTTTTCTTGTAATTAATATTCTTGCTTTAATAATCCTTCTGCTGAGAATTTATGTGATGAAATTTTAATCTTTGTATGACTGGTTTAGCCAGGGATAATATTTTAGGTTGACACATTTTTCCAGACCATGAATGCATTTTTCTATCTGTTTCTATTGGTAACAACGTTTTCTTTTGGTTTATTTTGTCTTTCCCAGTTAATGCCATTTGTTTCTGGCTTTAAAGGTTTTCAAATTTATCGTTGACATGAGCAGTTTCTCTATCATGTTTAAGTGTGCATTTTTATTTATTCAGGCTGTTTATTGAGCCCTTTGGAGTGCCTTCTGTGTCATCTCATTCTTTGGGAAAATTATCACCATTTCCTTTTTTCAAATATGACTTTCAGTTCATTTACTCTATTTTATTCTTCTGAGACACTTAGCTATAAGCTGGAGAATCCATAGTATTCTGTGTATTTCTTTAATTTTTTAAGTAGTATTTATATACTTGTGTTTGGGGGCTGTGCTCTAAGTAAATTCTTTAGTACCGTCTCAAATTCAGCAGATCTCTATAAAACTATGTGAACTATTTCTAAAGGCTAGTCTGTTTGCTGAATTGGTGGTGGGTTTGTGTTTGTTTGTTTGTTTTCAGGTACATATCTCTTTATTAAGATTCCTTAAAGATCCCTTCCACCAGTCTTTCTTTTATCTTCGCTTAGTTCATTTAAAAACTTGACATTTGTCCCTTGGAGGATTGCCAGCTATTACTAAAGTGTTTTACAGTCTTATCCATATAAACATTTCATCTTGGGTAAATTCAGTTTCTGATTGATTCTTTGGGGAATTATTTTTCTTCTTCATTTTTTGGTTACCAGGGTTGTTTTGAGTGGGAACGTCTTATTTGTTCTCTATCCTTTTTCACCCCCCTATAAGTATGTGTTTCCTTTTGTGTGAAACAGTTTTGTGGTTGCCTCTACTTGTCTTTCAGTGATTTTTCAGGTCCTAGGACTCATAGTAATAGTATCATGCTCTGACTTATAGGTGAATAACATACATGACCATCAAGCAAGTGGGGAACTCAATTCATTTCTCAATTATGAATATGTATCCTTTTACTTTCACATTTCACAACTCCATATATGTGGCAGCCTTAGGGAACAAGTTTTTTTTTAGACTTCTCTAATAAGCAGGAGGAGCCTTGGCACACAATCCCTGCTTTAAACACTGAGTCTGGCTCTATAAATCTATTTTATGGGAGCAATTTTAATCCCTGTGGCCTCAGAAAAAGTGACCTTTTCTCCTACCTGATTTTGGACTTTAATCCTAGAGGGCCAAAGGATGTTGTTCTACTCATCACCTTTTATTTACGGCCCATGATTATCTCTGTTCAGTTTGTAAGACCTGCTTTATCTTTATAGTGTTTTCTTTATTTTATATATAATTGTTATGTGATTGAGGCAAAGATTGCATCATAATGTTATTTTACTCTCTTCTCAACAATTCTTCTATTCATCATTTTATCATCTGTGCTTGCTTTTGTTTATAATCATGGAGCACAGTATTCTATTTATGTCAGCATACTGATAAAAATGGAATTGGACTTAAAACATACTAACACAATATTACTCATGGAAAGTCACGTGTGTGTGTGTGTGTGTGTGTGTGTGTGTAGACAGTATATAGAAAACCAGAGGAGAAACCACTCTACATGGTGTATCTAGGGGGATCAGTGAATTGAACTCAAGGAATTTTGATTTGACAATCGTCTGTTAGGTCATCTCAGTGGCAATTTAATTTTAGCAAATCAATAGCATCTGTAATAGGAAATTAGCATTGTTGATTTGAATACTATTGATACTGTTGTTTTGTTTGTATTTACATTGTAAATATTTTTGCTATGTAAGTGCACAAGAGTCCTGTATGTATAGATTTTAACTTCACTCTGAATATGATCTTAATTAACCAATATAATAAATAATGGTATACGGCTTCCCTTGTGGCTCAGATGGTAAAGAATCCACCAGCAATGCAGGAGACCCAGGTTTGATCCCTGGATTGGGAAGACTCTCTGGAGAAGGAAATGGCTACCTACTCCAGTATTCTTGTCTATCTATAAACAGAAAGATCTGCGGGGTCACAAAGAGTCAGACTGTCAGGACCAAGTGACTAGCACAAACACACAATAAATAATGTTATATAAATACTAGATAAATTTTATTTTACTGGGAAAACCTCCACCATAAAGTAGAATGAGATTGTATGACCTAATCCTCATAATATTCAGGTGAGGGAGGCTCAACATTCATTTTGTTTCCTGAATTCAGAGGAGGGAATTGATAAAAAAAGAAAAAAGTGTTTGTCACAAGTCAAATAAGTGGTATGCCAAGATACACATCTGTTTGCAGAACTCTGGTCCTTATTGAAAAAGAAATATACACATACAACGGGAAAACAGGGAAAAGAAAGATTTATTTTCAGGAAATGGCTTTATTTCATTAAAACTTTAGTGTTAACCCAGCTCACATATTCTCCAAAGATTTAGTGTATACATTGGATTTAAGGAAATCCAAGAAACAAGATCAAAAACTGAGAGAGGAAAAGGTAAACCAAATGATGTAAAAAATAAATTATGAGATACAGAAAATCTCTAGATAATTAGTCACTCAAATTACATATCATAATAATCCTTTAAATTGTCTATATTATGTTTCCCCCCTTTTCTTTTGGAACCAAGTATTTTCAGGTACAGGGAAATTTTCAACATTTCCAAGAATAACCCAAGCAGTTGAGAAACATTATAAGTATGACTCTGCCTGTGTGTATTTTAAAATGGTTTAAATAAAGGAGAGAATGACATTCAGGTTTTCTGAAATTAAATAATTATGAAACTCTTCTATAGGAATTTTTATGATGATGGCAATATTGTTTGAATAGAAATATAGAATTTCATTGAGTATGAAACTGATGTACTACTATAACAAACGTCATTTACCCATTAAGTTTTAGCTACTGTAACCAATTTAAAATGTAATTTTTCTTTTTGGAGTTTAAATTATTCTTATCTTATTTTAAATAAATTATTTGTCACACTTATAGTTTCACAGGGGAAAAATGTTCCTTGTGCCTTTCCCACTCTTTTTCACTGAAGGAAATAATGTATTTTATAAAAAATTCTGATAAGAACTCTTCAATGATAACTAATATTTGATGTTATAAGACAGAAATTAAATGTTTAATTTTTTAACATGTAAAACACTATGTCATGCCTTGTGAGGGAGGATGAGAAACAATTGGTGGAAATAGATTGCTTCTTGGATATAATTCATCTCTTTAGCAATAAGGTTAATTTCAACTTTGTAAAGCATGTCTTTATTTTATCATATTAAATTTACCTGACACTCATGTTAAATATTTTACCTCACTGCTGCTACAAAAGGTAAATAGCTAGCTATCAAAAATTTAAATAAAAAATAAACAAAAATAGTAAAATTAAAAAAAAAAAACCTTTTAGTGAAGACATTTGCCAAGTGAAAAAAAAAAGTAGAATGATTAGGATCTAAGCATATCCAACAATACCTTATACTCTACTGGTTATTTAAAAATAAGATATAGAAATGTTGAATAATAGTGGAGAGTAAGTAGACAGCACATATTCAGCACTCAGAATTTTTCACTCATGGAGGCAGCAAATCATCACATAAATAGTATAAAATAAGTTCAGCCATTACCAGTAGGTTTATGTTAAAAATAGTTCCCTCTTCCATCCTCTTAAGTCAGTGGGAATGTACTGAACATCATGCTGCTGTGACATCTATATCATACCTGCCAGGTGGCCTCCTGAATTTAAAATGAGGCCAAGTCATTGTATTCTATTTTTCCTTTTTGTGTGGAGGAAGAAGGGAAAATGTGGATGCTAGATCTAAGAACTTCTTATAATGTAAAAAATATGACTGGCAAGATAAGAAGTCAACAGTTTCAACTGGCTCTTGTACTGACTATGTGTCCAGTCACCTATGTCATTCATTTTTAAATTTCTTTATGGTCTTCATTAAATATAAAAAAAAGAATCCTAAGAAAATGTAAGAACATTATAAATGATCAATTATATTTGGCATACTACGTTTAATGTGGCAGAAAATATTCATTTAAAAAGTTAAGAAAGGAACAGTGTTCCTTAAAATATAAATACTTTAAAAAAATATGAAACTTTAAATGTGCCAACTTTCTAATCACTGCTCTAAATGCATTGACTCAACTTACTCCATGTAAAGTAGATAGCATATACTTTCATTCTTATATAAATTAATAATAGCAACAGATGAATCATGACATTTTTCCTGATAATTCTGATTATTAGACTTCTTTGTAGCAAGACTCAAAGAAATGTTGGCAGGCATCAATGTCAGACTTAATGCAGTTCTAAAATTAGAGGTTCTTTGTGTTATTATAATATCATCAGTATTTTTAAGGGTTAGTAACCCCGCATAGCAAACTCTAAATATGCACCAGAGTAAAGTGACCTCCAGTGAGTCATTAAACTCTCTTATCCTTATTTATTTTGATATCCCTTTCATTTAGAACTTTATACATACACATATACACTTGTGCATGCATGCACGTGCTCACAGACACACATACACACAGTTTTAGTAGAATGAGAAGTACATCTTTTCAAAAAATATATTTTTATTAATTATAATTACATGGTTTTAAAAAAATTAAATATTTGGCATTGCTGTGCTGTGCTTAGTCACTCAGTTGTGTCCGACTCTTTGTGACCTCATGGACTGTAGCCCACCAGGCTCCTCTATCCATGGGGATTCTCCAGGTTAGAAAACTGAAGTGGGTAGCCTATTCCTTCTCCAGGGATTCTTCCTGACCCAGGAATCAAACCAGTCTCTGCTACATTGCAGGCAAATTCTTTACAAATTGGGCTACCAGGGCATAGAAATACTTTATGATATTCTCTATCTGTATCTATACAACATCTTTTTATCTATTTACCCATAGATGTTCACTTAGATTGTTTCCATGTCTAGGCTACTGTGGATTAATGTTGTAATGAACGCAAGAGTTCAGACATCTCTTTGAGATCCTGATTTCATTTTCTTTGCATGTGTATTCAGCAGTGAGCTAGCTGGATTATATGGTAGTTCCATTTTTAATTTTTTGTAGAACTTGCATACCATTTTCCATGGTGGCTGTACCAATGATATACTCACCAACAGTGCACAAGGGTTCCCATTTCTTCACATCCTTGCTAAACTTTGATATCTCTTATCTTTTGATAACAGGTATTCTAACTGGTGTGGGATGATATCTCCTTGTAGTTTTGATGTGCATTTTTCTGATGATTACAGATGTTGAGCTTCTTTTGATGAACCTGTTGGGCATTGGTAATGTCTGTTTTGAAAAAAAAAAGTTTATTTGTATAATCTGACCATTTTAAAATCAGATTGTTTTCGCTCTTGAGTTGTATGACTTCTTCACATATTTTGAATATTAATTCCTTATCGAATATATGGGTCACACACATTTTCTCCACCTGTAAGTTGTAAGTATTTTTCTAGTTTGATGTAGTCCCATTTATTTGTTGCTTGAGCTTTTGGTGTCATATTCAAATAATGGTTTCCAGGACCAACATATTTTGTTCAGGCAACACCTGTTTTCTATTAGCAGTTGTATGTTTTTGGTCTTATGTTTAAATCTTTTATCCAGTTAATTCTTTGCCATGTGAAAATCTAATTTTTCCAGAACCACTTATTAAAGAGACTATCCTTGTTTACCTTGACAAATATTAGTTGACAAATATATAAGGGTTTATTTCTGGGGTCTTGAGTCTATTCCATCGAGTCTATGTGCCTATTTTTACCAATACCATACTCCTTGGATTATTATAGCCTGTAATATCATTTGAAATTAAGAAAAGTGATGCCTCGAGCATTTTTTTTTTTTGCTCAGTATTGCTTTAGCTATTCAGTATTATATTGTTTGTGATGTTATTTTGAGTATGATTTATTTTATTTCTTTGTCAGTTATTTCATTTGTTAGTGTATAGAAATGAAACTGATTTCTTTATGTCAATTTTGTATCTGCAACTTTTCTGAATTGTAGATTAGTTTTATCTTTTTTTTTGGTGGAGTCTTCAGGATTTAAAGAAAAAAAAACAACACATAGTTTTATCTGCAAAACAAACAGTTTTACTTATTCCTTTCTAATTTGGATGCTTTTCATTTCTTTTTTCACTTAATTGCTCTGATTATGTTTTTAACTACGATGTTGAATAAGAATAGTGTAAGTGGGAATCCTTATGTTGTTCCTGATCATAAAAGAGTCTCTCAACTTTTCACTTTTGAGTATCATGTCACTGTGGGTTTGTCATTATGACCATTACCATCCTGAGATACATCCCTTCTATAAAATTTGTTGAGGTGTTTTTTATCTTAAAATGATAACAAAGACCACCACAACATTGTGAAGCAATTATCCTCCAATAAGAGGAATGGATATGGTGTTTTGTCAAATCCTTTTACTAGATCTGTTGAGATGATCATATGATTTTTATCTTTCATTCTATTAATATACTATATCATATTATTGATTTGCATATGTTGAACCATACATCCCTTGATTATGGTGTATTATCCTTTTAATGTGCTGCTGAAATCAAATAAGTATTATGTTATTAACAATTTTTGCATCTACTTTCATCAAAATTATTGGTCTCTAGTTTTCTTTTCTTGTAATATCCTCAACTGGCTTGGGTAGGAGATTAATGCTGGACTCATAAATCAGTTGGGGAGTGTTTCTCTCTCTTCAGTTTTGGGAGCGTTCTGAGGAAGACTGGCACCAATTCTTCTTTAGATGTTTGGTAGGATTCACAGGGGAACCCATCTTGTCCTTGGTTTTTCTTTATTAGGAGATTTTGATTATTGATTTGACCTTCTCACTTGTTATTAGTCTGTTCAGGCTTTCTATTTCTTCATGGTTCAGTCTTGGTAGGTTTTGTGTTTCTAGGAACTTATCCATTTCTTCTAGATTATACAATTTGTTGGCATATAATTGTGCCAAGTAATCTCTTATGATCTTTTGTATTTATGTGTTATTATAGTTCAAGTCGGACACGACTGAGCGACTGAATGGAACTGAACTGATAATTCAAGTCCAAAATTTCCTTACTGATTTTCTGCCTGTATAATTTATCCCTGCTATTAGTATAAGTTGTCTATTTTTCCCTCATATGTTTTATTATTTGCTTAATATATTTAGGTGTCTGAAGTTGAAAGTTTATGTATGTAGCATCCTCTTGATGAATTGATGCCTTTATCATTATGTAATGACCTTCTTTGTCTCTTATTACAGGTTTTTGGCTTAAAATCTATGGTATCTGTTATAACTACCAAAGCTTTCTTTGGTGAGTCTTTTTCTTATCCATCCATCACTCTTCATTCTGATTGGAGAATTTAAGCCATTTACTTAGTATTAATAGGTAAGAACTTACTGATGCCATCTTATCGATCATTTTCTGGCTTTTTGGTTGGTTGTTGGGGTTGTTTGTTCTCTTCTCCCTCTCCTGCTGCATTTGTTTTTGAATTGACTTTTTTTTTTTTTTTTTTGTGGCTGGTATGATTTGATTCCAATGTGTGCGTGTGTGTGTGTATCTAATATTGGTCTTTGCCTGCTATTACCATGAGAGTTACCTAAAAACATTTCTCATAAATCTGTATGTAAATCTGCATTTATATCCATATATAGCAGTTTATTTTACTTTAACATCTTTTACTTCAGTTGCATACAAAAATCCTACCATTTTATATTCCCTATGCCTTCTGCATTCTGTATGTCTATTACCCAATACATGAGTGGATGAGAATTCTTCTGAGTCTCTTGATATATGGTGCTGGATCCCATAGGTCTTACAAAGTAATTCTGTTTATGGATTGATGCCAAATTATTGTTGTTGAGAGTGGGATATTACAAAGGACAAATTATTCAACCATGTTCTCCAAACTCCACTTCTTTTCAGAGTTACATACTTAAATGTCTTTTGGATATCCTATGAATATTCCATAACCATCTTGAATTAAGTCTTCAAGTCAAACTTATTTTCTTATGCATATTGTGTCTCCAGATTTCTGCATCTAGTTAATGGCATAGATACCTCACATCAGTGAGTTGCTCAGTGACTTTTGAAGTTACCTGGAGTTATTTCTTGCAAATCCTCAGTCACTTAACTCTATTGATCTGCATTAAAATGTATCTGAAAATATTCATCTTAAAAGAAATGCATCAATTCCGTCACTTCAGTCATGTCCCACTCTTTGTGACCATATGGACTGTAGCCTGCCAGGTTCCTATCTCCATGGTATTCTCCACAAGGATACTGGAGTGGGTGGCCATGCCCTCCTCCAGGGGATCTTCCTGACCCAGTGATAGAACTCACATCTCCTGCATCTCCTGCACTGCAGGTGGGTTCCCTACCCACAGAGTCATCTAGGAAACCCTCCTAAAAGATATATTTTTACCTAAATATTGCAAGACTCTCCTAGAAATCAGCCTCTACCCAATTAATCCTCTCTGTTGCTATTAAAATTTTCTGACAATCATAATAACAGAAAAAACTCTACATTTTTCCTACTTAAAATATTTTGATGGTTGTATTATTTATAGAAGCAATTGTCAGGCTATGTGAGTAAATTTCCAAATGGTATGGAGAATAAGGAAATAGAATAGATCTAGATCAAATACCATGTATACTCTTTTCTAAACTAATCTAGACATCTACGGCTTGGGCACCTTGACTTGTTGCCCTTTCTCCACTTTAGAAAGAATGCAACCTTTTACCTGTTATGGCACATTGCTTGAGCAAATAGAAACCTATTGCTGAACAAAAGCACCACTCAAATTGTTAATATTAGTTTGAGAAATGAAGCTAAAGACTAGACAAAAAATATCTGTGTGACTGAGACAGTTGACTATTTTTTGTTTCCAGTAAAATTCACATGGTGGACCATTACAAGTATTTTTTTTATTTTGATTTAAAATTCAGAAGGATTTATAAGAATTGAATGCCAGAGTAGAATATAATGTTTTCTATACCTATCTACATGTTAATGACAAAATCTCAAGATACATATATAAATTAAAAAGAAGCAAAGATTTTATGTTTATTTTAGCAGCAGAACATCTTTATTCATGGATATATAAACTAATTATGAATACAGCTCAAATAAAATTGTGTTATTTTAAATAATTCTTGATTGAAATCTATAATATTTTGTGTTGCACAGTAGTAATAATCATTCTGAAAATTCAGGCTATAGGGAGGCAGTATGTAGAGTCTTGTAGAAGTAGAAATTTTTAAAATCAATTTTATCATTTTAATAGAGCTTTATGATGGAATAAACTGTAACATATTCCCAACAGTAAGATATTCCCTGATATGACTATAATATCAGGAAAATAATTTCATAGGGAAAAATGGAGTAGAATTCAAGATGAACAATGTGTGTGTGATGTCAACTTTAAAGAAGAATTTATCTTCTAAAGAGTTAATGATTTTCATAGTGACTGTAGAAAGAAAATTTTATTCAATATGTTTAAGATTTATTTTAAATATTTTATTTTTAAATATAGAATTATTTCTAAATCCCTAGAAAGTACATTCTTTGCTACTGAAGTTACAATGAAAATTTGATATCAAGCTAACTTTAAGAATGTTGTCAGGTAGAAACACAGACACTGAAACATAGAATCAAGTCAAAATTACTTATTCAGCAATACAGATTTTTTCATTTTAGCATTCTAATCTCATGTCCCACCATTTACCTCTCACGTAGCAATTGTGCCAGATAAGTCACTGTGACTTTGCTAGTCTCGTGGATTCTCTGTCTTCTGCTTGGGATTGTCTGCCATCTCCATTTTACTAGACCGATGCTGTGTGTAATTTTGATGCTAATCACATGACAGTCACTATTACATTGTAGATTCACATTAATAAAATTTACTGAATTAATGAGGTGTGCCAGGCAGTGAGCTAAGCATTTCACAAGACACACTTTCTTTAATCCTTACAGCAACCCTGACGATTATGATGCTCAGACTCAGAGAGATCTGAAAACATCTATAGCTAAGTTAGAAGTCAGCCTTGTTGGTTAAACGAATAGCCAAATAAATACTCCACTGTGGTTGCTTTTGTCTGCTTGTATGACAAGATAATGTCAGGCCTGTGAACTGTTTGTTTGGTTGTTTGGATTTCTTTTTATATGAAAAGTCATTACACTTTATTGTAATAACCTGCTTAACGCCTCTCTCCCCTGATAAATTGGAGAAGGGAACAGCAACCCACTCCAGTATTCTTGCCTGGAAAATCCCATGGACAGAGGAGCCTGCTAGGCTGCAGTCCATGGGGTTGCTAAGAGTCGGACACAACTGAGCAACTTCACTTTCACTTTTCACTTTCATGCGTTGCAGAAGGAAATGGCAACCCACTCCAGTGTTCTTGCCTGGAGAATCCCAGGCAAGAACGGGGGAGCCTGGTGGGCTGCCGTTATGGGGTCGCACAGAGTCGGACATGACTGAAGTGACTTAGCAGCAGCAGCATCCCCTGATAAATAATAAACTTCATTGAGTCAGGGATTGTGTCATATTCATTGTGCTCAACTTTGATCAAAGTGCCCAGCATATGTGTTCAGAAATAGATATTTAATCCACAAATAGCCTATCCTATTTTACTTTTTAGCCAACCCTGATGGTCTGAGATCTGAAGCTCCTCTATTTTCTGCTGTAATTTATAGTTGGCCCTCCATAGCCTCAGTTCCTCTGTATCTGAGGATTCAACTAACCACAGATCAATTTCTGGAAACTGAAAGAGTAGAAAGAAAATTGAACTTCTCTCAACTTGTTCACAGTTATTCCACAAGTAGACTTTGCTGATACTTAAAGACAATAGTGGATGCAAATTTATTATTTGATGCATTAGATGTGGTTGAAAATTATGTTTAATTCTAATTGTAATTAATATTCATTGAGAATATGATTAGTACAAATATACAGTGACAAAATGTACAATAATAAACTGGCACACATTTCGTATTAACAAAGTTTTTATGTCTTCCACATTTTACTAAATGTCCTGCTTTACAAGCCAAAAATCCAGAAGCATTGGAATTCCCCCAAATACTTTAGTATATGTGAATCCCATGCCAAGATTATTTCAGATAATTAATTAATTAGGTTAATTGAGGAGGGAAAATAAGCCAGGGTATTTGTGAATTCATAACAAATACCTTTTACCTAAAAATTCAATTATGTAACCTGGGTCTGGTGAATTAGCACCATCAGAGAAGAGGAACTGGGAGAAGAACACTCTTGAGTGTCCAGATGAGTTGACATTTGCAAAGAAAATTGTTATGAAGTTTGCTGTAATTTACTATGAAGACATGAAACCACAAGTTGGCAAGTTCAGTTCAGTTCAGTCACTGACTCTGCGAACCCATGGACTGCAGCATGCCATGCCTCCCTGTCCATCACCAACTCCCGGAGTGTACCCAAATTCATGTCCACTGAGTCAGTGATGCCATCCAGCCATCTCATCCTCTGTCATCCCCTTATCCTCCTGCCTTCAATCTTTCCCAGCATCAGGGTCTTTTCCAATGAGTCAGTTCTACGCATCAGGTGTCAGAGTATTGGAGTTTCAGCTTCAACATCACAAGTTGGCAAAGCACACACTATTTATCAACTCCCTGTTTAAAGTATGTTTCTCTTTTAACATATAAACATTACCTGTGTCAGTGCTTTCCTTTCCAAAGTTTGAAATTGTCATAGCTTGTTTTTAGAAAAACGATGTTGCAGTGTATGACATTGCTTTTGAATAGAAGGACAAGATTGTCCAGGCTTAAGATAGCTGAAGTAAATGGGGTAGGTGATCCAAAGTCCCTATTCACTTAAAGAGTGGGTCAGATCCTTTGATGATGTATACCTGGGTAACTCAGCTGGTAAAGAATTTGCCTGCAATACAGGAGACCCTGGTTCAATTCCTGGGTTGGGAAGTTCCTCTGGAGAAGGGATAGGCTACCCAGTCCAGTATTCTTGGGCTTTCCTGGTGGGTCAGATGGTAAAGCAGGAGACCTGGGTTCAACCCCTGGCTTGGGAGGATCCCCTGGAGGAGCGCATGGAAACCCCCTTGAGTATTCTTGCCAGGAGAATCCCCATGGACAGAGGACAGGAGGGCTACAGTTTACCGGGTCGCAGATAATCAGATAAATAATCAGATACAACTGAGCAACTAAGCACAGCACATCACAGCACCTGTTTTGGAAACCTTTGAGAAACTAACAGTTTAAAAAGAAGGCAACACATTCTTGAGATGGTTATTCTCTATATTTTGAAATGACATACTTGTAAGAAATTGTTACTTGGTTCATAAGTTGGTTATTAAGCCCATCGTATTTTTTGCTTTTTCTTTATTGTGGTAAAATATACAGGACATATTTTATTGGAGAAGGAAATGGCAACCCACTCCAGTATCCTTGCCTGGAGAATCCCAAGGATGGAGGAGCCTGGTGGGCTACAGTCCACGGGGTCGCAAAGAGTCAGACATGACTGAGCGACTTCACTTCACTTCATAATTTTTATGGGTACGATTTTAAGTGTATGATTCAGTAGCATTAAATAAACTCACGTTGTTGTGCAACCATAATCACCATCCATCTCCAGAACTCTTCATCTGCCAAAACTCATTCTGCTCTCATTAAACATTCTGACTCCTATTATCCCCTAACCCCAGTCCCTGGTACCACTATTGTAACTTTTGGTGTGTGAATCTGATTACTTTAAGTACCTCATATAAGTGTATTCATATAATACGTTTCCTTTTGTTACTGCCTAATTTCACTTAGCATGTTATCCCCGAGGTTCAGTCCTTTTTAAGTTTCAAATGTTCCATTGTAGGCACACACCAAATTTTGTTTATCTATTTATCTGTTGATGGATACCTGACTGCTTCCACCTTTGGGTTATTCTGAATAATGCTGCTATGAATATGCATATACACATATTGTTTTGAGTCCTCATTTTCAATTTTGAGTGTGTGTATATACCCAGAAGTAGATATTCTGGAGCATATGATAATTCTATGTTTAATTTTTTGAGAAACTGCCGTACCATTGTGGCTTATTTTTATCCAAAGGAATCCTCACTGGTTTTTTGTATTTCTGTCTCATCTCACTCTCTCCACACAATTAGCACCACACATACACATACACACTCTTCCTTTCCTCTTTATTCAGATTAGTTTTAGCAGAGGAGAGTCATTATGAAGCCCATTAATCTTCATTTTTCACAGCAAGATTCATTTTATAGGACTGGAAGATTCAGAAATGGAACCACACAGCACTTCGTCAGCAGCTAGGATTTCTAAATGTGATGCCGAGTGAAAATTAAACACAAGAGACCAGACAGCAGCTCTAATAACTCAGTAATTTCTAAGTAAATAGACTGAGATTGATGGAAATGAAAACAGTTTTCTCTAACAAGGGAAAGTGTGCTGGGTAGTAATACTTGCCTCAAATATGCTTTGCATAAGGGATTAAAATTCCTGAAAGCCTCTCATTTCCCCATCAGAGAATTTGTTTCTTCTCTCAGTCAAATCGTGGTTAATTATCATATTTCAAGGAGCAGCTCATTAATTCATTAACTAAAAATAACTAGATATTTATGTAGGAAGATAACACATAATAACGGATAACTTGAACAGCTCTGCCAACGTAAATTTTCTTCCAATTTCATGGAAGTTTTAGGAGGTGATTGCATGCTGAAAGTTTATACCAGCTGTTAATTTCCACTTTAAGAATTTAAGAAATTTTGAATTTTGGAATGAAATAAATTTAAAACTATACCCCAAGGAAAATCCTTCTCTTTCCATTTGATCAATTTTGTTTGGCTGTTCGGTGTTGACAAAGAAAGGTGCAATCAAGGGAATAAAAAACTGGAGAGGAAAGAAATAAAGTATTAAAATGACAAACTAGGTCAAGGACCTTGAAAAAGGGAACAGTAGGATAAAAACCCTAGAGAACTAGGGACCTTATCTTTTCTTTCCTCAATTCCAAAATATGCCCCTCATTTAAAAAAAAAAACAGAAAAAGGTACTTTTATATTTTAGCATACTATTTTAAAAGCTTCTGCTGCAAAGTTAACCCTTTCATTCTTAAACTACCAATGGTTGAGAAGTATAATTTGCTTCTTTTAATTATTTTATTGAAAGATACTCAATGAAGTTCATATATATGTTTATGATGAATTAAAGACTAGTGATTAAACCAATACTTGGTCACTATGCAACCAAGAAGTACATAATTTTAATTTAGAGAAAGTTTGATTTACATTACATTTTATGTTTCATGACAAATGTATGTTTTCCAAGCCCTGACACAATTTCAACTACTGCGTTAATTCATGTATAAGAAACAGGTAAAATAATCTGGAAATATAGATTTTAAAAGAGGAAGTTAAAAATCAATTTTTATAGCAGCTTAGATAATCCCCTCGTGGCTCAGATGGTAAAGCGTCTGTCTACAATGTGGGAGATCTGGGTTTGATTCCTGGGTCGGGAAGATTCCCTGGAGAAGGAAATGGCAACCCACTCTAGTACTCTTGCCTAGAAAATCCCATGGACAGAGGAGCCTGGTGCTGGCTACTGTCCATGTGGTCACAAAGAGTCGGACACAACTGAGCGACTTCACTTTCTTTCACTTTCTTTCTTTAGATAATCCTTAAATGTAGTTTACCCCTATTAAAGAAAAGAAGATCAATCTATTTAAAGACCATTCCTACACAGACATGAAGAGCTCTGATTTTCCCCTTGTCCCCACATTATTCTCACTGCCTACCTCTGAAGGAAGTCTCATACACTGCAAAGATTTGTTAACAGTAGTAAATCTGTTTGGCCTTTTACAAGCATGGCCACTGAGTCAGGAAGCACAAGTAGAGACATTTAAATAGTATTATACTGTTTCACTATTTTATGTATAGATCTCATGGACAAATGGATTTAGTCTACGTCAGTGCTTCTCAAAATTATAATATCTTGAGGAACCTACTAAAATTGAGATTCTGATTCCATGAGTATGGAATGGAGCCTGAGATTCTATATTGCTAACAGGCTCCCAGATATTATTGATGTGCCTGTTCCATGAACCACATTTTGAGTAGCATCATTTTATAGAAAATGTCATTTGCCTTATTGTCACCTATAGTGATTTCTTTGAGGTACAAATAAAAGGATATAGCCAAAAAACAGGAGGAGGAGAAGGGAAGAAAAAGAGAAAGAAGGCTTATTTCATTAACCAAGGATAGTGACAGCCATTTTTCCTTTGTAATATAACTATGTAGAAGCTTTGCATTGGGGCAAAGGAAGGCTTTAGAACATCACTACATAATTATAAGTAAAGTTTTAGACCAAAATAAGTTTTTGACAAATATTGAAGATTTAGTGATAAGATGGCCAATAAGGTGCCTCTTTTAGAGCACTGGATACAACTGAAAGATTCCGTGTTAAATGATAGACTTTAAAATATCAGGGATGAAAATCAACAATTAATAATAAAGAAAAAGAAAATGGCAAAAAATATTATATATATGATCAAAAAAGAGTTCAAAACAACTCACCAAAGCTGAAAGAAAATGAGAATTTGATATACTAGGAGGAAAAATGAGATTAAAAATACTTTGCGGAACAACTGTGGAGTGAAAGAAAACCTGGGAAGATGGTTAAAGTGAAAGTGAAGTCGTTTAGTCGTGTCCGACTCTTCGGGACTCCATGGACTGTCGCCTACCAGGCTCCTCTGTCCATGGAACTTTCCAGGCAAGAATACTGGAGTGGATTGCCATTTCCTTTTCCAGGGGATCTTCCTGAGCCAGGGATCGAACCTGGGTCTCCCACATTGCAGGCAGATGCTTTACCGTTTGAGCCACAGGGAAGCATATGCATAAGTTAAAAATAAATTACAATAACTTGTGCCATAAAAGACATAAGACAGACATTTTATAATTAAAATGCTAGCATCTGATTGCTTGGCTGGGGACTTACCTGGGAAAGGTAACAAGAAGTCATTTGAGCTAAGTATTAAAAGATGAAAAATGTCCCATCCTGTACTCCTCCTCAACAAGAGAAGAAAGAGAAGGGACTTCCTTTGGGATCCAGTGGTTAAGACTTTGTGCTTCCAATGCAGGAGGTGCAGTTTTGACCCCTGATTCGGAAACTAAGATCCCACATGCCCTGTGTGCTGTCCTTAGTCACTCAGTCATGTCAGATTCTTTGCAACCCTGTGGACTGAAGCCGGCTAAGCTTCTCTGTCCATGGGGATTCTCCAGGCAAGAATACTGGAGTGGGTTGCCATGTCCTCCTCCAGGGGATCGTCCCAAACCAGGGATCAAACTCAGGTCTTCTGCATTGCAGGCAGATTCTTTATCACCTGAGTCTCTAGGGAAGCCCAAGAATACTGAAATGGGTGGTCTATCCTTCCTCCAGGGGATCTTCCCAACACAGGGATGGAAGCCAGGTCTGCCACATTGCAGGTGAATTTTTTTTCATTTTAAAACTGTCTGAGCCACCAGGAAAGCCCAAGAATACTGGAGTGGGTAGCCTATCCCTTCTCCAGGGGATCTTCCCGACCCAGGAATTGAATTGAGTTCTCCTGCATTGCAGGTGGATTCTTTACCAGCTGAGCTACTGTGGCATGGCAGAAAAAAAGAGAGAAGAAATAGCATAACAGGCAAAGGAAAACACTTGAAAAGGTAGGTTAAACTAAGCCATGTCACTAATAAGTGCTGGGACAATTGGTTTTACTAAGGAAGGCAGACACCTGTGTGTGATTATAGGCGTGTGTAGCAGGTGGAGGGTAAAGAGAGATTATGTATGCCAATTCATTTGGGGGAGGGGGGTGGATAAGAGAAAACATTTTGTTTTTGTTGGTTGGTTAGGAGGATATTTTTATGCTCAAATTGTATAAAGCTATTTGGACCAACTTCAAGCTTCTTTGGAAAAGAGGAATACTACTGGTGAAAATAGATCAAACAGAAAGAAGAGTGGTATAGAGAACAGAGAAAGGAATGATTACAAAAATAGAATTTAATGCAACATTTTGCAGATATAAATACTTTACAATCTATATGCAATAAATTTTTAGAGAAAGGAAACAAGGAAAACTGAGGAATAGTAATATCTTACAACTCTGGAAGGTTTTCCTGGTGGCTCAGTGGTAAAGAATACATCTATAATTCAGGAGACGTGGGTTTGATCTCTGGGTTGGGAAGATATCATGGAAGAGGAAATGGCAACCCATTCCAGTATTCTTATCTGGAAAAACCCACGGACAGAGGAGCCTGGAGGGCTACAGTCCATGGGGTCACCAAGAGTTGGACATGACTTAGCAACTGAACAGTTATGGTGACTTTGACCTCAAGTATCTTCAATTCTGAGAAGCAGGTCACAGGTTAAATCACAAAGTGAAATTGTATTATAGTGTTATATTGCTCCTTTCTATTAAAAGATATTAGTTATAAAAGTAGTAACTTTCATTAAAACATCCCTTAAACAGCACTCCAAAATCTTTATGAATAGTCTGGTTGAGAATAATAGTGGAATAAATCACTGGTTTGATTTTGCATTTTTCTCTTACTTTTTCCCCTCCCATAAAATGATAGACCTAAGCAATTACGTAGTAAATTGAGGGAACCAATCATTTAAAAGTCAAATCCCAAATAATAACAATAACACAACATGAAAGGAGAAATGTATAAATGCAAAGTAACAATTTTAATACATATGGTTGTATCCTGTCTCTCTCATCTATCAGCCAATATATTCCAGCATATGACTTAGAGAAAGGAAATGAGTTTGGTCTTGCAATTGACTTGCAAATACTATCACAGGCAAGTGGAATTCAGTGGAAAACCACAGCAGATAGACGTTTCTCATTGACTTTCATTAGACGTGCAGCTTGAAATAAGAGTGAGAAGACGGTGCCTCAGGGTTTGGCCCTGTCTTTCTGCAGAAGAGCTGGTGGAATAAAGGAGAGCTCAGTAGATTCATATGTGAGAAGTGCTTAAAAATAATGTTAATTTTCCCCTAAGTCACTGTTTACAAAACAAGTAGAATAAATAAGAGAAAAATATCAATTTATCATTCTCAAAACTATATTCTTAAAAATGACTGACAATGTTTGAATAGAGTAAAAATTCATCCAGTGAAAGAAGTTATATATATGTATATACATATATATATATGCTCTTTTCCTATAGGTAGGTATTATCCACTTTTCAATTTCCTGGGTACTGGTATTTTATGAGAACATGTTCCCGGACTATTTTATAATTCACATCTTGCATAAAACCATATAAATATCGACAACTGAGAGATTTCCATTCACCTGCCAATGGATTACTGCCATTATTAGTAACAACACATTCTGCAATATGAAATCATGTGATAACTGACATACTTCACATTATTTGGGAGTTTTCACATAAAATTGGTTTCATATAAATTTTATGCTAAACTATTCTAAATTATTGTAATTCAAATTCATAAACACTTTTAAAGATACATTTGTAGTTTCACTTCTAAAAGTTGGCCTAATTTAAATCCCCAAACCGATAGCGTTATAGTCTTATCTATTTGTTGACCTGCCTATATTTCTCAAAGAAATTAAAGCTAAAAGAATTAAATGCTTCTATAAAATAATAACAGAATACTGACCTTAATATTATATACTTGCCTATAAAATCTTATTAGAATTGTTACTTGTCTTCACTCTTAAATCTTTAATACAATTAGGTAGATTAATGACTTTAAACATTTTTTATTAGCTGAATAGTCATGCATAGTTTTTATTATACATGATGTTACCATAGTTATTTTGCTTTTAAGAATGTGACTTTTGCGGTACTTACACAGATGGTATTATTACACAAAGCCTGACACGATAGATCTATTTAGCACACTCAATAATTAAGATTACCTGCAAAGAGCTAAAAGCATATGTTCCCAAGAAGAGAAACCCTACTTAATAATCTTTTTATTTTAAAAATGCCCTATTTTTCTTACTATAAACTTCAGGGCTTTGTACCATTGACAAAAACAACATTGTCCCAGTTTATAGACTGATGGATAGACTTTATAACATAAGATAAATCATCAAATAATCCTGACAGAAGAAACAATGTGTATTTTTTAAAATATCATTTTTGCAGTTCTCTGTAGAGTATAAATATGTTTTTTGCTATTTTCTACCCAATAATGAGAAAATTCTAAGTTTAAGTAGTAGCAAGTAGAAAATTTGTATCACCATATAACTGGTGGGCTAATTAAATTAGGTTTCTTGCAGGTAAAATTAATGACCTAGAGTTCTCTTCTTGTAAATAAGCTCTTTTTAAATACAAGGCCATAACTAAATTGGTATTTTGCATAGTAGCATCACTAAGAATGATAGTAGTTTTATGAATTTGTGTAATAAGCTCTTTAGAATAGATGACTATAGTCTTCATTTATTTCATCTGAGAAATCCAAACTGTTATTACCAATATTAAATGTAATCATATTAAATCCTAAAGCATTATTTGAATTCATTGACACAAAGGCAAATTATCATAAAATGTTCTCTTAAGTACATTACAGAGGAAACAAACACCCCAGCCATTATTTCTGACAGAGGACAGAGTATTAAAATGTGACTGGATGATAGCCCAGCTTGGGCTTACAGAATTAATGAAGAACAAATGTTCTAGGTGATGTGTATGCATGACATTCTCTCTGTGGGATGACCTTCATTCTTCCTCAGTTAGCTAATGAGGATTTCTTTGTTATTTTTCTTGCTGAAGGACCTCAGGGCCTTGTATCATTATTGAGTGAACACAATGTCACCTCAGCTGGCAGAACTGTTTCGTCTCTTGTCAGGAAGAGAAGTTTCCTTATGTCATCTGGAGAAAGCACAACAGAGGAACTGGCAATTGAGACCCAGACATTTCAATCAGTAAACTTGAGCCAGTGGATGTTTCGACTGCTAGAGTTGTTCAGATCTGAATATTTAGCTCTCTTGTATATCTCTTAGAATTTAGGGTGTTTGTTTCGAGTGAAGAAAAGTCACACTAATCTATACTTAGGATATTTCTTATCCAGTTGTCATGATATTTGGTTAGGAGACTTCTATTTTTATGCTATTATGTATATGACACACACACACACATGTATGGGGTACTTTTGTTCCCCAAACAGCATTGATACAGACTCTCTAACCCAAATTCCCAAGTAGATTTAACTGATGGGTGCGAAAAGGGAAGAGACGGGGTAGGGAGGGATAGAACTGTGTAACAGCTTATTGAATAAAACACCAGCATGACATTTTCATTTTAACCTTTAGTTTTCTGTTCTTAGAAAAACAAAAAGCATTAGGATGAGATGGTTGGACGGCATCACTGACTCAATGGACATGAGTTTGAGTAAGCTCTGGGAGTTGGTGATGGATAAAGAACCCTGGTGTGCTGCAGTCCATGCAGTTGCAAAGAGTCAGACATGACTGAGTGACTGAACTGAAATGAACTGAATGCATTGGTAGGATTTCCCTGGTGGCTCAGTCAGTAAAGAATCTGCCTGCAATGCAGG
This sequence comes from Capricornis sumatraensis, assembly GCF_032405125.1. NCBI lineage: Eukaryota > Metazoa > Chordata > Mammalia > Artiodactyla > Bovidae > Capricornis > Capricornis sumatraensis. Next base: position 75,880,897 of record NC_091077.1, read on the forward strand.
AGATCTGCATTCAGTCCCTGGGTCAGGAAGATCCCCTGAAAAAGGAAATGGCAATTTATTCCGCTATGTTTGTCTGGGAAATCCCATGGACAGAGGAGCTTTGCAGGCTACAGTGCAAGAATAGGACACAACTTAGCAGCTAAACCACCACCATCAATGTATTGGCGTTGTGAAAATCAGAACACTAGAAGATGCTATGTACAATGACAGTCATAACTTGTATCAGCAAATATTTTCGAAGGCTGGGTTTTATGGAGGTTATGTATTAGCTCAGTCTCTGCAATGAAATGCATTAAGGTGTGTATGTATCTCTCTACAGGTTAAATCCTATTGTTTAACTGTTGAGCTTTTTCCAGTCATTTGAATGTTATTCAGGGGCCTGCCAATATAAAACAGTAGCAAACGTAAATTATAAAACCCATCTTTTTTGATGCTAGTAATAATAGTTAATGGCTAAAGTTATACAAGTTTACAAATACAAAATTACTCCATGTTTATATTTCTTTTTCTTTAAAAGATTAAATTATAAGAAGGTTTCAGCCAAGGTGTTCCATGATACAGCTCATAAAGATTTGGCTCCAGGTTGCTAGAGTATCAGACCTAGATGTAACAATGTCTAACTTATAAATCTGTGCAAGAGAAAAACTTTCTGAGCTTCACATTTCTCTCCTTCATAAAAATAGACCTAGAAAATGAACTCCAGGTCCTAAAGGGTTAATTAAATGATATTCAATGAGAAACTGCTTTGAAAACTGAGTCTACCATCATTTATCAACATATTAAAATCAATGTTTATAAATTTTGTCAATTACCTTGATATTTCAATCAAACAGATTGAGTTGAGTATTCTGGCCAAACCACGAAGAATTTATGACTTCTAGATAAGATAGTGCTAAGGGACTAATTAACCTGGTTTACCAACTATCTTTGTGGCTTCTATAGATTTGGTGCTTTAACATCTGTTCTACATGCATAATCTGAATATGTCTTATTTTGGACAACCTGATAATATATTTAAGTGATCTTGCTTTGGTGTTCTGCCTACTTCATCCCCTTCCTGCCAGAAGTCTTCCTCCCAGGGGTGCACTTTTCAAACACAAATCAACAAATCTAGAATCCGCATCCTTAACCACCTAACTTACTGGTCTCTCACAATCAGGCCACTATCTGCTCTGATCACTGCAGGATCTGGGACTAGACAGCAAGGGCAGCCCCTATGCCTCTGGGCTTTCTGAAATTATCTAAATTAGTCAGTTCTAATCCTAGTAACTCTACCTCACCTATGCTTTTTCATAGAAACCATAAAAAAAGGTTCTTGACCTTCTCCCTCTGCCTAATGACAGACCCTGGTGTTCCCATGTGCTCCCTGCCCCCATGGTTTGATGTAGCATGCCCCCTCCTCTTGGGAACTAGGAGTAATAAAAATCCCTTTTCAATGTCCAGTTGTTTCCTGATTTGTTGGTTTTACTAAATGTTTTCTATTAATATATTATTTTTTAAATGATTGGATTATTTTCATACCTAGGTATGGTTAAATTTCAGAGAAGGCAATGGCATCCCACTCCAGTGCTCTTGCCTGGAAAATCCCATGGACGGAGGAGCTTGGTAGGCTGCAGTCCATGGGGTCGCTGAGTCGGACACGACTGAGTGACTTCACTTTCACTTTTCACTTTCATGCATTGGAGAAGGAAATGGTAACCCACTCCAGTGTTCTTGCCTGGAGAATCCCATGGATGGCAGAGCCTGGTGGGCTGCCATTGTGGGGTTGCATGGTGTCAAACATGAAGCAACTTAGCAGCAGCAGCATGGTTACATTTGGGCTTCCCTCATAGCTCAGTTGGTAAAGAATCTGCCTGCCATGCAGGAGACCCAGGTTCAATTCCTGGGCAGGAAGATCCCCTGGAGAAGCAAATGGCAACCCACTCCAGTATTCTTGCCTGGAGAATCCTATAGACAGAGGAGTCTGGCAGGCTACAGTCTGTGGGGTCACAAGAGTCAGACACGACTTAGCAACTAACTAAACCACCACCACCATGAATAAATTTACTTTAATATGTTAAAAGATATAAAAATAATTATTTAGATAATATGCATTTCCCATGGCAAGGTAGTCTAACAAAAGAACCCAAAAAAGTAATATGATAAACATATTTCAAGGTCCTTTTATTTAGATTTTCTTATTTAACTTTCTATATGGAGATTATTTGAAGCCTCATTTAAACGATTTATTTATTGATGGGCTTCCCTGGTGTCTCAGTTGGTAAAGAATCGACCTGCGATGCATGAGATCCTGGTTTCATTTGTGGGTCAGAAAGCTCCCCTGGAGAGGGGATAGGCTACCCACTCCAGTATTCTTGGGCTTCCCTGGTGGCTTAACTGGTAAAGAATCCACCTGCAGTGCAGGAGACTTGGTTTTGATCCCTGGGTTGGGAAGATCCCCTGGAGAAGCGAAGGGCTACCCACTCCAGTATTCTAATCTGGAGAATTCCATGCGCCATCATAGTCCATGGAGTCACAAAGAGTCGAACATGACTGAGTGACTTTCACTTTCACTCTAAACTATTTCTAGGCATAAGTAGGAGGAAATTACTATTTTATGTTCTTTTCACTTTTTGAAAATTCATTCAATGAATATTTGTTATGTACCTTGTACAGTGCTAGGCACTATTCTAGACTTTGGGGGTATAATAGCAATCAAAACTAACAAACATCTCTATTCTCACTGGACTTATATTCTAGTGTCAATACAATGAAAAGATAAATAAGATACTATCTTTTTACATTGTCTCATGTAGAGGTAGATAGAGGGATAAATAAGGCATTGAAGACTGACAAAATATGTTGATATTTGTGCATCTGTGTGGGAGGTCAGGGGAGATAAAATCACCAAGCACCTTGAGAATGTGACTTTTGAATAAGAATCCAAAGAAAGTCTGGGAGTTAGCTGTGAGGATATCTGGAAGAAAAGTATTTCAGGCAGAAGAACAGCAAGTGCAGAGATCCTAATTGACTAATAAGGTCAAGGATCAGAGTAAAGGCTGCTATCACTAGGACAAAATAAGCTGGAGGAAAGGTAGGGCATGAAGTCAGAGGGGAAATGGGAAAGGAAAAGAAGATCAGTGGGGCTTTGAAGGTAACACCTGGAGATGGGAAGCATCTGAAGCAACTGATCAATATGTTAACTAATTTTTCTGCTCTATTGAGAGAATGCAATAGTAGTTCAAGGGCAACAGCAGAGAGAGTTAGCAAAGCTATAGCAACCACTGAGGGGAGACAGATCACTGGGACTTTGGCAGGAGAGTGGCTGTAGGAATAAGTAATACGTGGGAAAATTATTTAGAAGGAAAACTTAATTTTTAAAAAGTAGATTGCTTGTAGAGTATAAGAGAAAGAGAATCAAGATGAAACCAAAATTTTAAGCCTAGAAAATAGATGTACTAAGGATTGAAATAATAGTTTGGGGGAGATAATTTTCCTATGGTCAGCTTTGAACGTGTTAAGTTTGAGATTCTTATTGAAAACCCAAGTGGAAATGTAAAATAGGGAGCTTGATAGGTAGGCAGTGTATGGAAATATCCAAGCCAGATGTAATTTGAAAGTCATCAGCATATCAATTATATTTAAATGCATTAGGACTAGATAAGAGGAGAAAGTATATATGATACAAATTAACACATTATCATGAAGTAAACGTGCATGTAGTAAATGTGCATGTAATTACTAACTGTGCCATAAAAGAATATTATCAACATTCAAAAAGCATCTCTCATGTCACCTCCCAAATAATGCATACTTGAAGGATATTTCACTGAGTATATTTTTTGTTTGGCAGTTCTGTCCATTTACACATTAGATATATCGTTCAAAGTTCTCTGGATTTCATTTTTTTTTTTTTTGTATTGCAAAACCAGTTGTTATTCTGTTGCTTTGATCATAATATTTCTTTTTTCCAGAAATGGCTGTTTTTAAATTTGTAATCTCTTTTTTCTTTAAGATATTGTGCTATGAGGTGACTAGGTGTGGATTTCTGTTTGCTCACTCTTGCATTTGCAAAGCTTTGTGAATACTTGGCTGGATGTGTTTAGTTTGGGAATATTCTTAGCAGTTATCTCTTCAAATATTTCTACCTCATTATTCTTTCCTCTTCATTCGTAGATCCAAACTTTCCTCTTGTATTCTCTGTATTCTTATTCGTATCTTCCTTAGTTTTCATCCTTTATTCTCTTCATTCTTCTTTTGGGGTGTTTTTTGGCACGTCCTTTCTTTCAGTTCATTAATTTTCTCTTTAGCTGTGTTCAACCAGTTCATGATCTCATCTCTTAAATTTTTAGTTCAGCAATTCCCAGTTCTTGAACATCATCTGCCAAAATGATCAGTCTTGTCTTTTATATTCTTGAAACTAGTACAAATAAATAGTTTAAAGTCAAGATCTCCAGTATCTGGAGTTTCTGTGCATCTATTTAATAGCTGATTGTGCTAGGTTTGGGATTTTTAGTTTCTTTGTTTTATTTTTATTTTCTCTTGTTCCCTCGTGTGTATGGATATTACTTGTTTTGTACTTTGAGAACTTTTAAAGAAATGTCACGATCTTTCAATTTTCTTGAGGCAGTTATCTTACTTTTCTGTTTCATTTGCTCTTGCCAGCATCTGGAACCAGAGTACCTCAGTCACATCAAAGCTGAGGTAAAATCCTCTTGAGTACCTGTTTCCCTCTCTTTCTCTTACTATTAAGGTATAGCCATTTGAGATACAAACCAATGTAAAGAAAGATCACCTGGGAGCCTTTATTCACATATATTCTATTCTTAAACCCAGATGCTCTCAAAAACATGGCTCAGCCTCTCAGTAATTCTTAAGTAGATGGTAAATGCCCATAGGAGAAAAGGATCTTCAAATACTAGGGCATATAATTTAATAATTTTAAACTGTCATTGCTTTTCTTAAGATTTTGAAAAATAATTGTGCCTTTTGTGAACTTTAGCCAGACACTTATTTTGAGAAAACAGTATATAGCTGAAGCTTTACTTGTTTCTTAAAGATATACAACCTAAGCTTATCTTTCATTCAAAAGATATAAACTTCTATATAATGTCCCCAAATTTAGACTTCACTTTTAGTCCAAAAAAGATGAATGATAACTTATGATTTTTACCAAGTAAGAAAGAATGATGATCTAGAGAGTGTTCCAATATGAAATGTTCCTCTTACTAGAGGTTATTACACTGAGCACACTCATGAAACTTGCCATAGAGCTATGCCAAGGCTAGCATGATTAGGGAGGGACATTTAAAGCCTCTGAGTCATGGAACCACATTGCTATGGTGACCAGGGAGCAAGAATGCCTCACAGAGAACATAGTGAAGGAAGACACACATGCCATGAACTGGAACCAAAACAAAAACAAGATAAAATAAAACAGAGTGGCCTATGGTAGTTTCATATTCAAAGGGAACGCTGAGATTAACTCTGAAACGTGTTTCTTGTTTCTTAAAACTTCCCTCAGAATATATACTGCCTTGCTTTGAATTCCTTTCCATGCCTTTTAGTACCTTGAGGATTAACCTTTGATCTGTATAGAAACATTGGGGAATAGGAGGAAACCTAAATAAGCTTGATTCAGTTTAAACAATTGTAGCACCCAACAAATATCCAAGAAAGTTGTCATCTGGTATTTGGGGTTTATTGTTCTCAGCTGGCTTTCCAATATGACTACTTTAAAATGCTTGAAATTGTGTGCTGTATTATATGAATATGCACATCAAAGAAAATGAATATTGTTCTAAGAACAGCAAAATTAATTAGCTATTTATTATGATATCTACTTAAAAATTTTATTTGTCTATTTTTGAAAGGAAGCAAAAATGTCCAGGCATGGAGTAAGCATATAAAGCTTCATATTTTTGTCCTTGTCTGTTTCATATCATTAAGTTATCACAAACCATAAGATAATACAGTACATTACAGGTGGTGTAATCCATTGTAGTAGGCATTATGTTATGATGTTGGGAAATTGAGAATCTGTTCATTCTCTTATGTTGGCCACCTGCTATCATGTTAAAGTTAATAGCCCAAGACTGAAGAATGAAAGTAAATGCAGATTTAAAAAGTAATGTTATAATTTGTATTACCTTCTGAATAAATGCCTTCATTAAAGAAAATCATTCCAGTTCATGAAGGATTCTGAGTCAATGTCTGCAGCTACTATCAGTAAGGAAACTTTCTGGTGGTCAGGTAAATTTTTGTTCGTTTGTACTAATTTCTATTGATGAGACGCTTTGCTTTCCATGTGTACCTCAAACATTATTTGAGAAGCAAGGCTTTCAGTTCAGGGGAGAACTGAAAGAGAGAAACTGCCAGTGGTTTTCACAGAAATAAAAAGGCCAGAATATGACAGAATAAGTAGAATAATATGAAAAACTTAAATATGAGCATACATTCAAGCCACCTAGTATGTAAGTGATATGATAGTAAGTTAAGACCCAATTTTTCTCTAGAGTAGTGCAGTGGGTCTAGAATCATTCAAGAAGGTCATCTGAAATTCAGTATTTTGAAAGTCTAAATTGAAGCTAGCTCTAGAAAAAAAAATCAGTTAAAGTCTTTGCCTTTTATTTTGCTCTTTCACAAATTGGTAGTCAAATCAAAACTTATTATAGAGTATATACAGAAGTATGGAGATTTACGTATTGATTTTAAGTAGATGTTAATTCTTTAATCTTTGAATCTCCCCAGCATTAAAAATCAGACTTGTATATAGCAACAAAAGATGCATGACTACTTAAAGTTTATGTTCATATTCAGGTTTTTCTAAACATACTAAACCACTAGACTATTCTTTGATAAATCACAATTTTTTTGCCATATACAGTAATTTATTACATTGTAGTTTATATACCTTATTATTCATTTTTTACTTTATTAATTTATTATTTATTTTAACTTTATTATTTTTATCTCAAAAATAAGTCAAAAATACCTATTAGCTGTTAGTTATCAGGACACAGGTGTCTACTATACATTCATTCCAGAGTCCTGTAGGGGACACATTAATACAATAAAGAACAGATGAGCCAGCATATGGTTTGTTAAGTCGTGTTTATAATAATTAAATCCAGATCACATTTAAATAAAGGGTCAGTAGCACACAAATTAGAAATTCTGATTTAACAGTTTTTAGTGGTAAGAGGTTAGGGGCATTGCTACCAGTATGAACAGAAAAGCCACATGCCATGAAATAAACAATTCTAATTACTAAAATGTTGAAAACAAAACACTGTGTAAGAAGGTATCACATTTCAAAAATATGTTTGATGTTTCTATGAAATTTTTACCAGATGGCCAGAGTTGCAACCGGAGAAGGCAATGGCACCCCACTCCAGTACTCTTGCCTGGAAAATCCCATGGACCCAGGAGCCTGGTGGGCTGCAGTCCATGGGGTCCCTTAGAGTCGGACACAACTGAGCGACTAGACTTTCACTTTTCACTTTCATGCATTGGAGAAGGCAATGGGAACCCACTCCAGTGTTCTTGCCTGGAGAATCCCAGGGATGGGGGAGCCTGGTAGGCTGCCATCTATGGGGTCGCACAGAGTCGGACATGACTGAAGTGACTTAGCAGCAGCAGCAGCAGCAGCAGAGTTGCTCCAAATAGATGACAGATATAGAAGTATTTCTCAATCTAGGGTGCATGTAAAACAACAAAAATGTATGGACAAGAGATTTAATACAGATAAAGTGAAAATACATATATGCTGGCTGAATAGCTATTTTAACATCTTTTCCCCCTTAATTTCCTATATCTAACCTAGTTTGGAAGGGTCATATGTATTGACTTCTTAATCTAATCAGAATAAATGTACTGAGGTTTTTTACAATGTAGATGATTTGGAGAAGAGACTTCAGAAACCATTTCACCAACAGGATTTTCACCTAGAATTTTTACTCATTCATCGTATTTACAGAAATCCCCTAGCCTAGATAAATGTTTTTCAACTCTTCTCAGAATTAGCAATCTAGTTTTTATGGTCTACCCAGTTCTAGTGAACTCCCCAAAAGGAGGAAGGATCTAGTCATATCCATTTTGTTAAGTAAATCTTAAATCTCAAAAATACTAATAGAGATCACTGAGGCTTCTACATGAGGACAACTTTATTTGCTTCCTTCAAACTTCACATTAGAGAATGCTACTTAGTGTGAAGGTTTATGATTATTGAAAGATCATTGAAAGAGTCACCAGTAATCCAAGGACACAGTATTTTTGTTTTTTTAATTCTAGGCATAGAAAAATAAGAATTAATTAAAAAGAAATTCAGGTTAATAAGTTGTATGTTAAAAATGAATGTAACACTGTCAGTTAGCCGGGTGGGAAGTTAGCATAAGAAGGGACAAGCTATCTCCACTGGAGAGTATGATCACCTAGTCAATGTGTGGCAAAGGGGTATGGAGGGGATGGTTGCCAGGGAAACTGGAAAACCAATACATCAGACTCTAGTTTTTCTGACTGACAAGACAGGGTGGAATTCTTGAGGAAGGATATTGGTTTAAGCTCCTTTTATTTACCAGGTGAGCTTAATAAGAATCACTGAGTGAAACCACGTCATTGTCACTGTGGTTTATATGTTAAGTTGCTGTTAATTTTGAATTCCAACAGGAACCATAGCCTTATTAAGATAGAATAGTATAAGAAACAGTATGAATGTCACTCCTGACCTCGCTTTCTAGAATTTGTCAGAGAAGGGTTCAGTTCAGTTCAGTCGCTCAGTCGTGTCCGACTCTTTGCAACCCCAAGAACCACAGCATGCCAGGACTCCTTGTCTATCACCAACTCTCAGGGTTTACCCAAACTCATGTTCATTGAGTCGGTGATGGCTTCTAACCATCTCATCCTCTGTCATCCCCTTCTCCTCCTGCCTTCAATCTTACCCAATATCAGGGTCTTTTCAAATGAGTCAGCTCTTCGCGTCAGGTGGCCAAAATATTGGAGTTTCAGCTTTAACATCAGTCCTTCCAGTGAACACCCAGGATGGATTTCCCTTAGGATGGACTGGTTAGATCTCCTTGCAGTCCAAGGGACTCTCAAGAGTCTTCTCCAACACCACAGTTCAAAAGCATCAATTCTTCTGCACTCAGCCCTCTTCATAGTCCAACTCTCACATCCATACATGACCACTGGAAAAACCATAGCCTTGACTAGATGGACATTTGTTGACAAAGTGATGTCTCTGCTTTTTAATATGCTATCTAGGTTGGTCATAACTTTCCTTCCAAGGAGTAAGTGTCAGGCACAATTGCCTCCACTTATACTCTTGGAGCTAAGGAGTTCATGGTACAATACTGAGTAGAAGAGTTATTATAGGCTCTTCCAAAGACCCTCTTTGGAAGAAACACATGGATGGCTTCCATTAATACTTAATTAAATATGTGAATAATTATGATGACTAAAACTCTTATTGCTTAAAGCTTTATTTCCTTTGCAAGCTAGTTTATTCTTTAGAGGTAAGTATGACTGATTTTCCCTAAAGGAAGGATTCCTGCAAACAATGTGCGAAAAACAGAATTTGCCTGTGAAATATCAGTTTCTCAACCCTATCACCTCTACCCTAATGTCTCAGCTTCTTCCTGTTCCTCTGAGTCCTTCCCACAGTTCTTTCTGGTTCAAAGTTACTGAGAATCCTTTAGACTTGACATCTTCCCAATTCTCAGAAACCAGGACCCAAGGAAAGGGAGAAATACATGTGTTGAGTGGGAAATTGTGATTCTGAATAATCCTTACATTCTATGCACAAGCAGATGCTCAATAAATTTTAACTGAATGAAACAAATTTCAAAAAGTTGTAATAGAATTGTTCTCATTAGAACATTAACTTGCTCATCAAAAATCATTGAAATTCGCCTGGACTTATCTACAAAGAGGGGTCAAAGCTTTCTTGTCTTGTTTTGCTATTATTTTTTGATGGAACAATTCTTTCTTTCTCTAACTATCCTCAGGTAGATTCCAAAAGGCAACAACTCAAATAAATGAAACAATTCCAACACATGTGCATATATTCTAGAAATATTCTTTAAATTATGATTACCTGTCAAGATACTGGTATTAAGTATAGAATCTTAATATTAGCTAAACTTTGAGGTAGTTTTAACATTTCTGAGTATTTCTCAATTATTAATCAGATTATTGGCCCTCCATTGCTAAGTTAAAGGAGAATCTTCACTAAAACTGAAAAGATTTGTAATGTTTCAGAAAAGTCACTGTGCTGTGCTTAGTTGCTCAGTCATGTCTGACTTTGCAACCCCATGGACTCTATAGCCCACCAGGTTCCTCTGTCCATGGGGCAAGGATATTCATGTGGGTTGCCATACCCTCCTTCAAGGGATCCTCCCAACCTAGGGATTGCAGCCAGGTCTCCTGCATTGCGGGCAGTCTTTACCATTTGAGCCACCAGAGAAGCCCAAGAATATTGGAATGGGTTGCCTATACCTTCTCCAGGGCAACTTCTCAACCCAGAAATGAACCAGGGTCTCCTGCATTGCAGGAAGATTCTTTACCAGCTGAGCCATCTGGGAAGCCCATGGTCATTGGTCACTGGAAAAGTCATTGGTCATTTTCAAATTCATCCCGGGTGTGATATAGATAACGTATTTTTTCTTGCTTTACATTGTTTGGATCCATCTGTGTTTATCTTAAAGCTAGAAACTAAGCAGAACTAATTTGTTTAATTATCTTAAAATTTTAATGACATAACATTCTGGCTCAAATGGGGCATGTTATAAAGCACTTTGTTTTTCTATTTAAAGCATTTACTTCAGGTATTTGTGATTATTTTGGTCTTATGTAACATACCTTTTTCTTTCTTTGGTCATAGAGTATAAGGCAAATAGAAACAGATTTTGACTTTATTTCTTATAAAACATGAACATAGAATGTATGATTTTAAAAGATGTGGATTTCCACATAAAGAATTTAACTATGATTTTAAAAGTATGTGCAGTACTTAGTTGTAGTAGAGTTGAACCCAGATACACATATACTTTTTTATTTTTAATATATTTTAATGGTCAGTATGTTCTCTAATACCTGTACTTGTAGATAAAGATTCTCTACCCTAGACTATGATGCTAGTTTTAGAAATAAAACTTATAAACATAAAATGCACTAAACATGTACAAAATTCTTCTTGACTGGTGTTAATTTTGCTACAAAAACCCAAAGCATTGATTATTATAGTTATGAATAAAGGAAAAACAGAAAAATGCCTTCCTCTAGTATTATTAGAAAACTAGAAATAGTTTTCTGGCATATGGATTAATTTTCCTATGTAGTCACATCTCAGAACTCATAATTTTTACTGGACCAATGTACTCATAATATTTTTTAGTTTATGTTTTCAAGTATTGTCAGAAAGGAAGAAAAAAGTCACTAAGTGCCATTTTTCTTCATTTGTTTGTTTTGACTACTTGTTGTTGTTGTTCAGTCCCTCAGTTGTGTCTGACTCTTTGCAAACCAATGGACTGCAGCATGCCAGGCATCCCTGTCCACCACTAACTCCCGGAGCTTGCTCAAACTTGTATCCATTGAGTCAGTGATGTCATCCAACCTTCTCATCCTCTGTCATCCCCTTCTCCTTTGGCCTTCAATTTTTCCCAGCATCAGCATTTTTCCCAATGAGTCAGTTTTTTGCATCAGGTGGCCAAAGTATCGGAATTTCAGCTTCAGCATCAGTCCTTCCAATGAATATTCAGGACTGATTTCCTTTAGGATGGACTGGTTGGGTCTCCTAGCAATCCAAGAGACTCTCAAGAGTCTTCTCCAACACCACAGTTCAAAAACATCTATTCTTCAGTGCTCACCTTTGTTTATGGTCCAATTCTCACATCCATACATGACTACTGGAAACACCATAGCTTTGATTAGATGGACCTTTGTTGGCAACGTAATGTCTCTGCTTTTTAACATGCTGTCTAGGTTGGTTATAGCTTTTCTTTAATTTCATGGCTGCAGTCACCATACGCTGTGATTTTGGAGCCCACGAAAATAAATTTTGTCACCATTTCTATTGTTTTCCTATTTGCCATGAAGTGATGAGATTGGATGCCATGATCTTAGTTTTTTGAATGTTGAGTTTTAAACCAGCTTTTTCACTCTCTTCTTTCACTTTCATCAAGAGGCTCTTTAGTTCCTCTTTGCTTTCTTCCATAAAGGTGGTGTCATCTGGATATCTGAGGTTATTTATATTTCTCTGGGCAATCTTGGTTCCAGCTTGTGCTTCATCCAGCCTGGCATTTCACATGATGTACTCTGTGTAAGTTAAATAAGCAGGGTGATAATATACAGACTTGTCATACTCCTTTCTCTATTGGGAACCAGTCCATTGTTCCATGTCCATTTTCACTGTTGCTTTTTGACCATCATACAGGTTTCTCAGGAGGCAGATTAGGTGGTCTGGTATTCCCATCTCTTTAAGAATACCAGACTTTGATTACTTGAGTTACAACTGTCTTTTTCTGACAGATCATCTTCCAAAGAGGAAAATAAGTACAACTACTGTTGTCACTAATGCTGATCTTTTTTAAAAATTTTAGTCACAATGTATCAATATTATGTGGGAATATAGAGTAGATTTTTATTAACAACTTGTTCTGAAAAAATGGAACATGAAATACAACTAGATGAAAATAATTAGAATTAAGAAATGGAGAGGAAAAATATAATAGTTATAAAGTAATATAAATTTTGTTTGAAACTAAATACCCCCAAAATGTTAACTTTAAAATTCTAATTATTTTTATTTTGAAGCATCTCTTAGTCCAGTGCTTCTTAACATTTAATGTGAAGTCATCACTTCTGAGCATCTCTGTAAAATGCAGATTGAGATTCAGTAGGCCTGGGTTGGAGCCTGAGATTCCAACAAAATATTGTTGACATTGTTGATCTGTGTACATCAGTTTGAGTGACAAGGGTCTGTAGAACAACCTGAGAATTAAGTTTTTAAAATATGGAGTATCAAAAAAAAATGGAGTATCTAATATAAACTTAAATACAAGGATGATAACTAGTTAAACTGAAGAGATATTTGAACAAAATATTGAAGAAAATTTCAGGATCACAGCTAAAATATTGAAAAATAGCAGACATTGAATTATCATCCTATACATTCTATACAATATGCTATTGAATGTTACCAACTATGAATAGAGGATGAAAAGTGGGAAACACAACTGTCGATGCCTTGAAGAGTGATACTCTGAACTGCTGCTGCTTGGTTGCTCAGCTGTGTCTGACTCTCTGTGGCCCAATGGACTGTAGCCCACCACGCTCCTCTGCCCATGGAATTTTCCAGGCAAGAATTCTGGAGTGGGGTGTTATTTCCTACTCCAGGAGACCTTCCCAACCCAGGATCAGACCTGCATTTGTGTCTCCTGCATTTGGCAAGTAGATTCGTTACCACTAGTGCCACCTGGAAAGCCCAAGATATTGAGCATCTGAATTTTATTTGAACCATTCTTAATTTGGCTTCCAAAGATGGACTTCACAGTTTTTTTACCCTTCTAAAAAATGTGAAAGATTTCATTGTGACCAAATGTGCAGTTTTTCAGGTGAGAGTAATCAAAGATTCCAGATGTCAAACGGTTGTAGGAACAATAGTCTGAAGAGATAATGAAGCCTGATTCCTCAGTTATAAACTTCAGGAAGAAAAGAAGGGTATATATATATATGTGTGTGTGTGTGTGTGTGTGTGTGTGTGCGTGTGTGTGTGTGCATGCTGAGTTGCTTCAGTCGTGTCTAACTCTTTGCAACCCTATGGACTATAGCCCACCAGGCTCCTCTGTCCATGGGATTCTACAGAATACTGCAGTGGGTTTCCATGCCCTCCTCTAGGGATCTTCCCAATCCAGGGATCAAACCTGGGTCTCCCACATTGCAGGTGGATTCTTTATCCCTGAGCCACTGGGGAAGCCTCATATAATATAAGTATATTATGTGTGTATAGACAGAAACATAGATATGGATATAGGATATATAGATATATATTATATATTTTTATAATTATATATATGTTGTATATAAATTTTTATTTTATATATATTATATATATCCTATATCCATAACTATATATAATATCTATATATCCTATATCCACATCTATATTTCTGTCTATACACATATAATATACATATAAGCACATGCATGCATATATGCACATATGAATACATAGATATACACATAAGTATGCTGTTTATAATTTGCTAACATACTTAAATCATTTAGTCATTTAAGAGTAAAAATATTGATTTTTATATTACTCTATTTGCTATATTTCTTTTGTATAATATATATATATATATATATATATATATACATGGTAATATAATAGTTGAACTCATACTGAGGAATAAATGATCTCTAGCCTTATTTCAGTGGACCTGGGACTAAAAATGGCTGCACTTATGTTTTATATATTTTACCCACATTTATCTTGAATTGTAACCATAACAAGTATAAATACAGTTATCATTTTAAAAATAATTATACTTCAGTTGTCTTTGCAAAACATTTTATGAATGGGAACATGTAAAAATATTTTAGAACTTGAAATTGTATTGTCATAAAATTTAGAAATAAAAAGGAGCAATCAGACTGTATTAAATTAAAAAATATACAAATTAGATATATTGCTATAAAATTTAATATAAGATAGTTATTTTATTTAATCATTCTAGAAGCTAGAAAAGATAGATCTCAAATTAACTTAGATTATATTTCTTGGGAAAGCAAAAAAGATAAATCAACAATAGAAAATAAAGCATAAATTATCTTCGAGTGTCTTCCAGTATGATGGTTTACTTGGCTAGTTGTTTGAACCTCTGAAGAAGATGGTTTTGGAAATTAGAGGTGATAGGAATAATTATATGGGGAATAAAGATTTTATTTAACTCAAAAGTTATTACCAGTCTTTCAAGGAAAAGTGTGAAGTATCTCAAAAGTATATCATAAGCTATGTTCATAATCCAACTGATGACAATATCATTTCTGTATAAATTATCCTGTTTGCAATTGGAAACATTTCACATATATATCATATTGTCAAAATTTCAAATATGTATATAAAAATAACTTAAATAAGTATTAATTTTAAGATCCCTATAGGGGACAGCCTTGTTATTAATACCATGAAGAGCAGATGCTGTAGCATATGGCATACTAGCTCATATTTATGTTAATTTTATGTAAATAGGATTTTAATACAGCAACATTAATCTGTTATTGCTTTGGTTTTCTGATATATCACTTTACCCTCTTTTTGGATAAGATTAATGTAGGTAGTTTAGACTTTCTCAGAAAGTTCCTTTTTAGCAGTGTAAAGAGCAATGACTTACTTAAATCTTCAACACATATGTTTAAATAGAAAGTCAGACCCATACAGAAACTAAGAATTTATCTAAATCTCATTCTCCTGTTCAATTGAAGCAGACTTTAAGAAATAAAAAAGAGAATCAAATATGTATGTATCAGTGGAGGAAATGAGTATGTATCCGTGGAGCAAATAAACATGTTTGTTTTAGCTAAATAGCTATCAATTGGATAGGTAAAATAGAGCAGAGGAAAATTCTCCCAAGTTATATTTTAACTTGCGAATCGTATTACAAGAAAGTATACATTTCTTCTATTTTGGAAATTAAACTTTTTAAAGATCGTATTATCTACTTTTAAGTTATAAGCATGAAGATGCATCCAGTTAATTTATTTAATAGTAATGCAACTAGAAACATTTATTTTTTAATTGATATAATTGACATATGACATAATATTAGCTTTAGGTGTTTGTATTAGTTTTAGTTTAGGTGATTTGATCTATATTCAGTTCAGTTCAGTTGCTCAATCATGTCCGACTCTTTGCGACCCCATGATTGGCAGGATGCCAGGCCTCCCTGTCCATCACCAATTCCCTGAGTTCACTCAGACTCACGTCCATCGAGTCAGTGATGCCATCCAGCCATCTCATCCTCTGTCGTCCCCTTCTCCTCCTGCCCCCAATCCCTCCCAGCATCAGAGTCTTTTCCAATGAGTCAACTCTTCACATGAGGTGGCCAAAAGTACTGGAGCTTCAGCTTTAGCATCATTCCTTCCAAAGAAATCCCAGGGCTGATCTTCAGAATGGACTGGTTGGATCTCCTTGCAGTCCAAGGGACTCTCAAGAGTCTTCTCCAACACCACAGTTCAAAAGCATCAATTCTTCAGCGCTCAGCCTTCTTCACAGTTCAACTCGCACATCCATACATGACTACTGGAAAAATCATAGCCTTGACTACACGGACCTTAGTCGGCAAAGTAATGTCTCTGCTTTTGAATATGCTATCTAGGTTGGTCATAACTTTCCTTCCAAGGAGTAAGCGTCTTTTAATTTCATGGCTGCAGTCACTATCTGCAGTGATTTTGGTGCCCCCCAAAAATAAAATCTGGCACTGTTTCTACTGTTTCCCCATCTATCTGCCATGAAGTGATGGGACCAGATGCCATGATCTTCATTTTCAGAATGTTGAGCTTTAAGCCAACGTTTTCACTCTCCTCTTTTACTTTCATCAAGAGGCTTCTTAGTTCCTCATCACTTGATATATGTATATGATGTGAAATGATCACCACAATAAATCTAGTTAGCATTATCAGCACACATAGATAGATTGTTTTTCCCTTGTGATTAGACTTTTAAGATCTACTCAGTTAGCAACTTCAGGTATACAGTATGGTATTGTTTCTTAACTATTTTCACATTGCTGTCCATTGCACCTCCAGGATTTGTGCATCTTATAACTGGTAGTTTGAACCTTTTGACCATTTCCTTTATTCCCCTGCCGAACTCCTCCTTTGGTATCCAACAATCTGTTCTCTGTACCTATCAGTTCAGTTTTTTTCTATTTTAGACCACAAATATAAGGTGATATTTTATAGTATTTGTCTGTCTTTGTTTTATTTCACTTAGCACAATGCTCAATTTTTTAATTGTTACACTTTGCAGAATAAAAATATAACACCTAGTATTCTTATAGATGAACTATAAGAGAGGCAATTTACCATTTTTGTTCACTCAGAATTATAATAACATTATAATGAAAGAAGAAATGGAATGGAATATTTAATATTATTGGTGTTTTGATATTTATTATAAATTAACAGCAATTCATGCTAATGTATTTTATTTCATTAAATTATGGATTATCATATTATGCTATATTTAACATATCTTATAATCCAACATTAAAGGTCATTTAGAAGAGAAAATGAGTCGCCTAAATTTCAGTCCCATAATAAATTTGTATTGGTTTGTGGTCTGGATATGGAGGAGTCTGGAAAGCAAATTGCCTCTAATATTTACCCACCAAAAAATAATTATTTTGAAGCTATTTAACAGATATTGTTTTATTTTTTCCTCCTCTTTTTTCTTTCTTTCATTTTTTTCTTTTTTTAATTTTAATTTTTACTTTATTTTACTTTACAATACTGTATTGGTTTTGCCATACATTGACATGAATCCACCACGGGTGTACATGAGTTCCCAAACATGAACCCCCCTCCCACCTCCCACCCCATATCATCTCTCTGGATCATCCCCGTGCACCAGCCCCAAGCATCCTGTATCCTGCATCAGACATAGACTGGTGATTCGTTTCTTACATGATAGTATACATGTTTCAATGCCATTCTCCCAAATCATCCAACCCTCTCCCTCTCCCTCAGAGTCCAAAAGTCCGCTCTACACATCTGTGTCTCTTTTGCTGTCTCGCATACAGGGTCATCATTGCCATCTTTCTAAATTCCATATATATGTGTTAGTATGACCAACCTAGATAGCATATTCAAAAGCAGAGACATTACTTTGCCGACTAACGTCCGTCTAGTCAAGGCTATGGTTTTTCCAGTGGTCAGGTATGGATGTGAGAGTTGGACTGTGAAGAAAGCTGAGTACTGAAGAATTGATGCTTTTGAACTGTGGTGTTGGAGAAGACTCTTGAGAGTCCCTTGGACTGCAAGGAGATCCAACCAGTCCATTCTGAAGGAGATAAACCCTGCGATTTCTTTGGAAGGAATGATGCTAAAGCTGAAACTCCAGTACTTTTGGCCACCTCATGCGAAGAGTTGACTCATTGGAAAAGACTCTGATGCTGGGAGGGATTGGAGGCAGTAGGAGAAGGGGACGACCGAGGATGGGATGGCTGGATGGCATCACGGACTCGATGGATATGAGTCTGAGTGATCTCCGGGAGATGGTGATGGACAGGGAGGCCTGGCGTGCTGCGATTCATGGGGTCGCAAAGAGTCGGACACGACTGAGCGACTGAACTGAACTGAACTGAACTAATACTGTATTGGTGTTTTTCTTTCTGGCTTACTTCACTCTGTATAATCGGCTCCAGTTTCATCCATCTCATTAGAACTGATTCAAATGTATTCTTTTTAATGGTTGAGTAATACTCCATTGTGTATATGTACCAAAGCTTTCTTATCCATTCATCTGCTGATGGACATCTAGGTTGTTTCCATGTCCTGGCTATTATAAACCGTGCTGCGATGAACATTGGGGTACATGTGCCTCTTTCTACTCTGGTTTCCTCGTTGTGTATGCCCAGCAGTGGGATTGCTGGGTCATAAGGCAGTTCTATTTGCAATTTTTTATGGAATCTCCACACTGTTCTCCACAGTGGCTGTACTAGTTTGCATTCCCACCAACAGTGTAAGAGGGTTCCCTTTCCTCCACACCCTCTCCAGCATTTATTGCTTGCAGACTTTTGGATCTCAGCCATTCTGACTGGTGTGAAGTGGTACCTCATTGTGGTCTTGATTTGCATTCTCTAATAATGAGTGATGTTGAGCATCTTTTCATGTGTTTGTTAGCCATCTGTATGTCTTCTTTGGAGAAATGTCTATTTAGTTCTTTGGCCCATTTTTTGATTGGGTCACTTCTTTTTCTGGAATTGAACTGCATAAGTTGCTTGTATATTTTTGAGATTAGTTGTTTGTCAGTTGTTTCATTTGCTATTATTCTCTCCCATTCAGAAGGCTGTCTTCTCACCTTGCTGATAGTTTCCTTTGTTGTGCAGAAACTTTTAATTTTAATTAGATCCCATTTGTTTATTTTTGCTTTTATTTCCAGTATTCTGGGAGGTGGATCATAGAGGATCCTGCTGTGATTTATGTCAGAGAGTGTTCTGCCTATGTTCTCCTCTAGGAGTTTTATAGTTTCTGGTCTTACATTTAGATCTTTAATCCATTTTGAGTTTATTTTTGTGTGTGGTGTTAGAAAGTGATCTAGTTTCATTCTTTTGCAAGTGGTTGACCAGTTTTCCCAGCACTTGTTAAAGAGATTGTCTTTACTCCATTGTATATTCTTGCCTCCTTTGTCAAAGATAAGGTGTCCATATGTGTGTGGATTTATCTCTGGGCTTTCTATTTTGTTCCATTGATCTATATTTCTGTCTTTGTGCCAGTACCATACTGTCTTGATGACTGTGGCTTTGTAGTAGAGCCTGAAGTCAGGCAAGGTGATTCCTCCAGTTCCATTCTTCTTTCTCAAGATTGCTTTGGCAATTCGAGGTTTTTTGTATTTCCATACAAATCTTGAAATTATTTGTTCTAGTTCTGTGAAAAATACCGCAGGTAGCTTGATAGGGATTGCATTGAATCTGTAGATTGCTTTGGGTAGTATACTCATTTTCACTACATTGATTCTTCTGATCCATGAACATTGTTTTAAAAGGTCAGTTTTATGTTCGTGTAATTATGAAACAGAAATAAATGCTACTTTGCTTTTGTAGTTTGAGCAATTCAATCAAGATCAAGTCAGATCCTGAAAATCCATGTAATTCTAGTCTAAGATGAGGAATTAATTTAATACTACGTAAAGACAATTTCCACAAGTAAAAGAAACCTGCAGTGATTTAAACATATGAATGACATTTTTCTGGGCAATTGATGGATATTTGAGAAGGGCCAAACACTATTATAGAATAGAAGGACATTAGGCCCCTAACTCCCTGAATTTTGGATAAATCCAAATTTCAACAACTGGTTTTTAATCTTTTGGACTCATTGTTATGCATATGAATATTTTGTGGAGTAAGTATACATAGAAATGTATTTTAAAAGAATGCTTGGTCCAGGTTCCATGCATGATACTGGATGCTTGGGGCTGGTGCACTGGGATGACTCAGAGGGATGGTGGGGGGGGGGGGAGGAAGGAGGGAGAGGGATGCAGGATGGGGAACATGTGTACACCTGTGGCAGATTCATGTTGATATATGGCAAAACCAATACAATATTGCAAAGTAATTAACCTCCAATTAAAATAAATAAATTTATATTAAAAAAATAAAAGAATGCTTAAATTGAAAACCTTTGTTGTTTGACATTATTGGAAATTATGATACAAAATACTCATGTTAATTCTGATGAAAAAATTAATTGATTATTAGAAAGAGTCATGTTATAATGTCACTGACATGTCATATTGTCATTTTATCATGATTTGAGAATAATGTATCTTTTAATGAAACATTTAGGGTCAGAGAGCAGTTTGAACAAAGAATATATATGCCTTCTCACATGGCCTCACAGTGTTAATGAGCAATGTTTGCCTGGTTACTCAAGTTACCATTTAAAGTCTAATCCTAAATATTGAAGTTAATGATTGCTGCTATCCCACAAAAACAGTTTCAGTGGCTGAAATATAATTACTTTTAGAACATCTGATGAAATATATAAAATCTCCAAACTGGAAACCTTAATTCTTCAAAAAGCCAAGCCATTCTTTGTGTTAAATACTCAATTTATTGTTTCAAAGTATATGTGATATTCTGAATTTAAGTGGAGAGGCATAGGATGATATCTGGTTTATTTCATAACATGTAATATTTCCTGAAGTGGACAGTGATACAGATATACTTCATTCAAAGAATGCAACTGATTTTATTTTGGGTGCTTATAAGTTTGCCACTATAAATGCCATTTGTGTGCATGGATTGTCATTGCAGCCTGAAAATATTGTTTATTTATGTTTTAATTTATGTTTTATTTCTGTTTTAATTTATGTTTAATTTATATTTTTGGTTTTGACAAAAATAAAAAAGAATCCAAAAATTTTGCCATACATATAATATTCTGAATAACTAAAGTAGAAAATAATTTCCTGACAGATATACAATAATGACATTTAATTTGGGAAATGACGTGGAAGCATAGAGAGGCAGAAAATGAAGTTTGTGTAATATCCTAAGTTATCTAGGAAATGGCTTGATAAATGATCTACAATAGGAACACAAAAATAAGTCATATTGTTAAATGATTAGACACCTTATTTAGGGGAGAGCTGTCATTTTGAAAGGTCAATAGATTATTTTTATTCTCAAAATCTGTGTTTATTGGGATGTCCTGGGAATTTACAATCAAGCCACAGTGAAAGGACAACTCATGTCATCATCAGGAGAATAGGATCAGATCATATATCTTACTTGACAAGAGCTGGCAATTTAACCTGACAAGATTCTTGCCAATGAGGACAGTTATAGGAGTTCCACTGCCATGGCAAAGATTTGACATGTCATTGAGGGATGTTGTGCAGAAGCCTGACAATAAACCAGGACTTGCTAATGCAGTTTAGGATTGCTGTAAAAATTTATTAGAAACCAGAGACTGTAAAATTACTATACTTCTTCAGAACTGTTTTTCCTTCCCTTGCTGAATATTTATGTGATGTTTAGTGCACAGCACATGTTTTAAGACTTGTTCCTGATGGTGTAAAAGAAGTCTATTATAATGCACATGAAATTGCACGAAATTCAATTAAATGCATGAGAGAGTAAGTAGAATGTCCACCTGTAAGCCCATTTTGACGAGATTTTTTTTTCATTGATGGTTTTAGTGTCTGCAAATTTAAGGAGTTTCAATAATGGCACTTATATTTTAAGAAACAAAAGATATTTACATTCAATCAGGGATTAATTTAACAGAACTTAAAACCATATGCAACTTGGAATAACAGAATTTTGTGTGTTTTATTTAGAAGGGATGAAGATAAAGTCTAAATGTAAAGTTACTATTAATTGGCAATGCAATTATGATTGCTGGATGAGTCTATACAATTCTTATTAGCCACTAAAAGAAAACAGAAAAAGGCAAGGTAGACACATTACAATTCTCTGTTGTTTTTGCAGTAAGCCAGCTCTTTAAAAGATACTTCCAAAATACTAATTCCTAGATGTAAATCAGTAAATGCCATACCTTCTCACAGTTCCAAATATGACTGACCCACTACTTTATGAATATCAAGAAATGATTTAATTTTCCCACCCAACCCTTCCTGTATATGTATCATATTCTAGGCAATCTGCTAGCTATTATGAGAATGTAACTATAAGGTACACAGTCACAAAAATGCAGCACAGATAAGAGTTTGAGAGCGATTCATCATGATAGATAATAACCTCAAAGTGACTGGACAACATGAAGGCATAATTAAGGGAAGATACCCATCAATTTTAATTTTGGCTACTCTACCTTCCAACTATACTTCAGGATCTTTGAGGTATCTTGCTCTTTAAGATGTCTTTCACTTGACAAATCCTTTGTAGATGTTTACTCAAACAGTTTTAACCATTTTATTCTCTGCTGTCTATTCAGTCTTTTGCTGACCTCTTCAGTAAAGAATAAACCCCATTCTGACTGTCCCCAACAGGAATAACACTGTCACTTCTCTCTGCCACAAGTACCTGGAGAAAGGCACGTAAGAGTATTTGGGAGGAAAGAAATATACTGGGAACACTCTGCAATGGTTGAAAGACTGACAGGACGATCAGGCATACCTATACAGAGAATGCAGTTTGGCAGTCAATCCATCATTGCTTTATTCCCATTTAAGAATGGAGCAATTTTTGCCTTGAGGATTGTGACTGCTCACTGAGTTGCATTTCAGACTCTGCTGCATTTCCTCTGCATTCTGCAGACTTGGCATTCTTACTCCACTTCACACTAATTGTGATTGCTGACTCGTGCCTGGATGGGAGGCTGCCAAAAGGGCAGGTATCCCAGAGAGACATCATTACCCAGGTTGGCAAATACCTGAGAGCCCTATTTAATGATACAATCTTATTTTTACAGCATGGGGCAGGCTTCAAGTCTCACAGCATCAGTTTCTGACCGTAATACTGTTTGGCAAAAGCCTTTCATATACTTTTGCAAACTAAAAAGAAATAAACCATGGGGATATAGATCAATGGTAGATGGATCACATACCTGGGAAGAGTTGGGAAGATGTGAATAGCTCTAGGATAAACATATTTATCTAATTGCTGGAGAATAAAAGTGAATTCCTTGCCGAGAATAACTTGAGAAATTATATACATAAAAAATAGCTTTTTGTAGAGAGCCAGACTCTTTTTTTTTTTAAAACCAGGTTTTTCTCAGATATTCATTCTGCAATTGAGGTCATTGCTAAGTCATTGAAAACTAGATGGAATAGGTATGACAAGGGGCAGAGAAGCTTTGTAGCACCCAGCAGGATACACAGGATAGTCTTTATAGTCATTATTATATTTTAGTATTGCATTTTCAAAAAACTAAATGAACTCTCCTTTTCTTTTACTCAAATAATGATTTTTAAATGAAAAATAATAAAAGTATGTGGTAAAACAAACATCTAATAGTATAATGAATAAGTTTTCCTTGCTCAGAATTCAAATCCACACAACCAATGGCAACCATTGTTAAAAATTATACATATGAAAACACATAAATATTTGGGCTTATCACACATACATAAACACCAGTTTAAAATACACAGTATATGCAACATATCAACAATCTCTGGGTCAGGAAGATCTGGAGAAGGACATGGCAATCCACTCCTGTATTTTTGCCTGGAGAATCCCATGGACAGAGGAGCCTGGAAGGCTACAGTCCATAGGGCTGCAAAGAGTCGGACTCGACTGAAGCAAACTTAGCAAGCAAACAATCAAGTATATATCAACACATACAGGCCCCTTGTGTGTGTGCATGCTAAGTCACTTCAGTTGTGTCTGATTCTTTGGAACGCTATGGACTGTAACTCGCTAGGCTCCTCTGTCCCTAGGATTCTCCAGGCAAGAATACTGGCATGGGTTGCTATGTCCTTCTCCAGAGATCTTCCCGACCCAGGGATCGAACCTGTGTCTCTTACATCTCTTGCAATAGCAGGTGGATTCTTTACCACTAGACCACCTGGGAAGCCCATTGGTTGCTTGGTTTCTTTTAAATAACTAAAAAGTAAGATAATACTACATTATATGGATCAGCTTCAATTTCATTGTGCCACTAAGATTTATTATTGATGCTTCCAAATATGAATCATTGTGTGCATACTTTTGAGCATTTAAAGGAGAAAATGTGTTGATTAATTTCTAGAAATGAAATTACTGGTCAATGATTTGATGATTTAATGTTTTTAAGTATATGATTAAATCACCCTCAAAAAAATTGCCCCAATTAACAATTGCCACAGTAAGTAGAAAAGTGCTTGATGTTTTACACCCTTGCTAATACTGTGTATTTTCAAACTTCATCATTTTTAAAACTGATAGGTAGAAAGTAGATTCTCATTTACATTTTTTAAAGTGTCAGCTAATGGTTGAATATAAGAACTTTAGCAAAATCTTAATGTGGATGAATCAAGCCCTCTTTTAATCAAATTAAATTAACCAGTATAGATTTTATCTTAATAGACACTAATTCAAGACCACCAACTAAAATTATTGTGGATAATTGTGGTTTTGAAAATTAATGGCAAAAAAAAGAAAAAAATTTAAAGATACAGGCAGCTAATTAAATTCAATTTAAATCAATCTTTGGTGTGATAACTTGAGTATCTAGCTGCAGGCATGTATTATGGCAGTAGAATTTTTATAGCAAAAGTCCGGAAGTACAGAAAAGTTTCAAGTGAGTGAACAGCTGAAAACAAACAAAAAAAAGTTTCTTTGCTATAAAATTAGTGTAGTTTCATCACAGAAGTGAATTTTGTCAAGAATGATAGTATTTCATTGTGCATAGTTAGATATTCATAAATCTATAAGTATTCAATATAAAAATCCAAAATACATGGTAAATAACTGTATTGTACCATTGTAGTTGGTAAGGTATCTATTTAAACTGTCAATCATATGAAACTTTTTATTCCATGATGGAGCTCAAAGTTTGACTCGTACTCTACTTTTTCCGGACTGTTAGCTCACAAAGCAGACCTTCCACTTTCTTGTTAAATCTCATCTATGATTTTACAAGTGATTCAGTACATTCAAAGAACAGCAAAGGAATCATCATCATCTCTATGCAGGACAAAACCTTACATAATACTAGTCTTTTCCTTGTGACACATTTTAATCTTCCTACTACTGAGAATTTTTTCTTGTTCTCTTTTCCTACTTTTTAGGTTTCTTGCTTAAGAACAAAGCCCACATTTCTTAGAACATTCAACTTTATATTTTTAGAAGATAAAACTTTTGCCAGGTGAGAAACATATTGATTTTTTATGTGGAAAGAGTCAGATTCTCAGTTTCTCCATCTGCTCTCTCATGTTTTCTTACCACTCTATTTGTCAAATAAGAATTTGTTCAAGTTGAAGCTACCAGGTAGAGGGAATGATTTTAACATGTCTATATATAAATAAACAACACAGGTAGAAAGAAATCGTGTATCCTAACCCATACTAGTGCCAATAAGTAGATTAGTTACCAAAAAAAAAAAAGAAAAAAATATTATTTTTTCTTTTCATACATATTTAAATGACTCTAGGGGTTGGATTTCATTGTATAACTTCATTACCAAGTGTAGTGACAAGCAAATTCAAAACATTAATATCTTATTTGCACAAAATGTATTTTTCATTTCCCACCATGTCCCACAGAGAGATGTAATCCAGGCTGTCCTGGTCTCTATCATATGGTCTGTTTGAAAGATAGAGTTAACTGAACATTGTAAGAAGGGAACAGAGTGATTGGAGAATTGTCATGTTTTGTCCCAGTCTAGAAGTGACACGCACGATTTCAAACAAAATTCATCCCATGGGTCTGTCTAAATGACAGAGGGCTGTGAAGTCAAACATTACGTTTGCATAGAAGAAGAAGAAAAGAGGATTTTGGTGAAGACTAGTAATTTATACAAAATTACCTTTTCATAAAAAGGAAAATTTCCTAAATGATATAATGACCTATGAAGCTGTAGTAATTAAGAGAGTATATTGTTGACATAGATTTGAACTGATTGACCAGTGGAATAGAATAAAGAAGTCAAAAAAGATTTCTCCTAAATTAGAACTTTGATGTCTCACAAAGGTGCTTCTTCCATAAGGGAAAAAAGCAGAGACCGTGTGCTGGAGGCAGATAAATTATGCCTAAGGAAAGGTATTTGGCTCCCCTGGTGGCTCAGAGGTTAAGCGTTTGCCTAGAATGCGGGAGATCCGGGTTCAATCCCTGGGTCAGGAAGATCCCCTGAAGAAGGAAATGGCAACCCACTCTAGTACTCTTGCCTGGAAAATCCCATGGAGGGAGAATCCCTTGGAGGGAGAATCCCTTGGAGGGAGAATCCCTTGGAGGGAGGAGCCTGGTAGGCTATACAGTCCATGGGGTCACAAAGAGTTGGACATGACTGAGCGAGTTCACTTCATTTCAAGGAAAAAAATGACATTGACTCTTTATTTCATACAAAAACTTAGCTCACTATGTTACATGTAAAAGAAAAATTCAAAGTCATAGTAGAAAGTATAGATAAATATCATTTAGAATTTAGATAGAAATTTCTTAAAAGAAAAATATAATCCCTGAAAAATGTAGGAGTTAGACACACTAACCCCCTGCATGCATGTAACTCTTAATTCCCCTAAAATTTAACTACTAATAGCTTACTGTTGACCAGAAGCCTTGCTGATAACACAGTTGATTAACACATATTTTGTATATTATATCTATCATATACTTTATTCTTAGAAAAGAGTAAGCTAGAGAGAAGAAAATGTTACTAAGAAAATCATTAGGAAAATACAGTACTTTACTGTGTTTAAGTTTATGTCATCTGTTTAAAAGATGATGGAATGATACAAACAAAACATTGTAGCTGTTATACATACTATTAACACTGGACCTCAAAAATACTGCACAGTAATAGAAATGTTTCTTTGAAAGCAAAGTTATAGAGCAGAGAAAACTAACACATTATTAGTTTTATGTTGTCTATCACTCACCTTATGTCTATGTAAGGACAGGTTAACCACTTCAGTAAATCTTGCACAGGATATACCACACAATGAACACTTAGCGGGAAAGTCACGATGTTGACACGGAAATGACTCATAGTTCTTGCTGTACAGTTATTAGATTTTCACATGAAACTATACATGTATACAACGGATAAGTTTATTAAATGTAGAGCATGGTGATTACTAACCATTAAGTGGAAATAGATCATCATAAAGGTCTTCACCCTTGCCATCTTCACATTGAGTAGGCTAAGGAGAGCGAGGAGGAAAGGTTGGTCCTACTCACAGCCTCAAGGGGTAGATGGGGAGATGAGAGGCAGGTACACTCTGTAACTTTATGGAAATATGCCATCATATCTGTATGACTTTTTTGCTTTTCCATATCTCTAAAAAAACATTTCTATATAGGACCAAATCCTTCTGCCATTTGTTTTAGTTTCAGGGCTTGTATCATAGAAGAGTTTATGTTGAAGTTTACGAAGAAATCAAGTGATTTGAATAATCAGAACCTTTCTGCCACATTGTATAATGTCAATTTGTTTTCTGGCCCTGCTTCTTCTCTGTCTTCTTCCTCATTGTCTGGCACTGGATCAGAAGCACATATCTCTATCAGGTCATCTTCTGTTAGTTCCTCTGATGTGGTTTCTATTAGTTTTTGAATTATAATAAGATCCGTATCTTGAAACCCTTCACATTCTACTATATATATATATATATTTTTTTTTCCATATCCACAATCTCTTTCATGATTTCCTTGTTTGGCTCTGTAATAAATCATATGAAATTAAGCACAGAATCTAGATATAGTTTTCTCCAGTAACAATTTATTGTTGTGGGTTTGATGACTTCCATGGCTTTTTCTACAATGATGATGACATCTTCAGTGGTGTAACCCTGCTAGACTTTCATGATGTGCTATTTCATCAGAGTTCTCTTCCACACCATTGACAGTCCTTTCCATAGAGTACCATGGGTTGTTGTTATTGTTCAGGTGCTAAGTTGTGTCTGACACTTTGCAGCCCCTTGAACTACAGCACACCAGTCTTCCTGGTCCTTCACTATCTCCCAGAGTTTGCTTAAACTCATGACCATTGAATTAGTGATGCCATCCAACCATCTCATCCTCTGTCACCCCCTCCTCCTCCTGCCCTCAATCTTTCCCAGCATCAGGGTCTTTTCCAGTGAGTCAGCTTGCTGCATTAGGTGGCCAAAGTATTGGAGCTTCTGCTTCAGCATCAGCATCAGTCCTTACTGTGGATAAGAAGCCTTAAAAGTCCTTGTGACTCCCTGATCTAGAGGCTGAATTAGAGACACATGTTTTGAAACAAAATAGAACAATTCAGCAGCTTCATTGTTGAATTCATAGGGTTTTGGGTGGACAGGGACATTTTCCAGTATCAAAAGGACATTAAAAGTCAGTTCTTTGCTGGCAAGATTCATTTCCTGATTTTAGAGACAAAGTATCAACAGAACTTATCTAGAAAAACCATCTTAGTCACCAGATAATGCTTTTCTTGTCATCTTGACATTTTTTAAGCAAAATTATCTTTTTTCCTTAAAATTGTCAAACCGTATTTTTCTGGCATTAGATCTTCCAGCCTTATATCCTTTGTCTTTCTTTTAATTTAAGTTGCCATGTATTGGCTTCAGGTTTTCCTCCAGTCATATTAGAATCTATAGGTATCTTTTCTTATGTCAATTTGGTAATATGAGGTAAGTTATTCTGCAAAAAGATAATTGTTTACACACCTGCTGATGTAGCTGCAGGAATGGCTTCAGGAATTTGCTTTTCCTTTTTTTTACAATGGTCCTTACACAGGATTCACTTATCCTGAAATGGGGCAACAGCAGGTGCAGACCTCACTCTATGATACATCTCAAGTAATTCAGCTTTTTCCTGTAAAAAAAAAACAAGGAAAAGCAAATTCATTCATTGACTTATTTTCTAT
Source organism: Capricornis sumatraensis (assembly GCF_032405125.1). NCBI lineage: Eukaryota > Metazoa > Chordata > Mammalia > Artiodactyla > Bovidae > Capricornis > Capricornis sumatraensis. The sequence continues at coordinate 75,910,108 of NC_091077.1, forward strand.
GACTGCTTCAAGTTACAATAGCAGAGTTGAGTAGTTGAGAAGAAGGAGATCATGTGATTTGCAAAACCTACAATATTTACTACTCAGTCCTTTACAAAAAGATTTTCTGACTCCTGAAATAAATGGGCCTCAAACTTGTTCTTTACATGTAAAGTTAAACATTTGGAATGTATAAAATAAAAACTTCTCTCTCTTAAGTGAGTGGCTGTTACAATAGAAAGCCCTGGGTTAATGAATACCATCTCTGTCATACATTAACAAAAATATACTTACGGTCTCAGATAGCTAAATACTTGTACTCATTTTCTTCATTATTCATACCCTATGGGCAGTAGATGAAAAAGGGTCTTGCTGTTTATGAAATAGTAAAGAAAGTTTAGGAAAAAAGTGAATTGAGAAGGCACAAGTTTAATATAAAAGTTACCTCCAGTGTACCTCAAAAACAGGACTTGAATAGCATTAAACACAAAAAAATTAAGAATTTGTTTTCTGTTCTTTCATAACCATTAGTTATTTTAACATGGTTTAGGGGAAATTTCTATCTACTTATGATCATATTAAACCGATAAACAAGATTTAATATTGTTTTCTTCCACATGGGCATGGATAGGCAATTCACACTAAAACAATTTATTTGAAGTTTGCTCAAAAAAATAACCTTTATAAATACATTTGAGGAATGTATAGTTTGTGCTTTACAGAGTCACACCTGCATGAAATGATAAAAAATACACTGATTGAATTATAGATGATAAAATCATTCATTATTCAATGAATTTGCAGCCTTTCTATTAAGAATGACAAAAAAATTATCAAACTAAGACAATCATCAAATTAAATCCTCAGAACTATAAAGCTAATGATCTTTTCAGTTTCTCTCTCAAGATTTTTAATATATCTCAATTTGGTTTTCCAATCATACATGTATACACTCATACATACACACTTATATATATACATATATGCATGTATATATATGTATTAGGATAGACTGTATATAGTGAAGATACAGTGGAAGTGAGAAATAGATTTAACGGACTAGATCTGATAGATAAAGTGCCTGATGAACTGTCGATGGAGGTTCGTGACATTGTACAGGAGACAAGAATCAAGACCGTCCCCATGGAAAAGAAATGTAGTATTTACTGCACCATAAATTAGAATTACTATGAGACTGTTTAATAAGTCAGCTTAAATATAAAAAAAGGGAGGGGCAAAATAGCTGTCTGGGGAGGCCTTACAAATAGCTGAGAAAAGAAGAGAAGTGAAAAGGAAAGGAGAAAAGGAAAGATATTAGCATCTGAATGCACACTTCCAAAAAATAGCAAGGAGAGATAAGAAAGCCTTCCTCAGAGAACAATGTAAAGAAATAGGGGAAAATAACAGAATGGGAAAGACTGGAGATCTCTTCCAGAGAAGGCAATGGCAACCCACTCCAGTGTTCTTGCCTGGAGAATCCCAGGGAAGGGGGAGCCTAGTGGGCTGTTGTCTATGGAGTCGTACAGAGTTGGACACGACTGAAGTGACTTAGCAGCAGCAGCAGCAGAGATCTCTTCAAGAAATCAGAGATACCAAGGGAACATTTCATGCAAAGATGGGCTCAATAAAGGACAGAAATGGTATGGACCTAACAGAAGCAGGAGATATTAAGAAGAGGTGGCAAGAATACACAGAAAAACTATACAAAAAAGAGCTTCATGACCAAGATAATCACATTGGTGTGATCACTCACCTAGAGCCAGACATCCTGGAATGTGAAGTCAAGGGGACCTTAGGAAGCAATACTATGAACAAAGCTAGTGGAGGTGATGAAATTCCAGTGGAGCTCTTTCAAATCCTGAAAGATGATGCTGTGAAAGTGCTTCATGCAATATGCCAGCAAATTTGAAAACTCAAAAGTGGTCACAGGACTGGAAAAGGTCAGTTTTCATTTTAATCCCAAAGAAAGGCAATACCAAAGAATGCTCAAACTACCACACAATTGCATTCATCTCAAACACTAGTAAAGTGAGAATTTAATCAAAATTCTCCAAGCCAGGCTCCAGCACTACGTGAACCATGAACTTCTAGATATTCAAGCTGGTTTTAGAAAAGGCAGTGGAACCAGAGATCAAATTGCCAACATCTGCTGGATCATGGAAAAAGCAAGAGAGTTCCAGAAAAACATCTATTTCTGCTTTATTGACTATGCCAAAGCCTTTGACTGTGTGGATCACAATCAACTGTGGAAAATTCTGAAAGAGATGGGAATATCAGATCACCTGCCCTGCCTCTTGAGAAACCTATATACAGGTCAGGAAGCAACAGTTAGAACTGGACATGGAACAACAGACTGGTTCCAAATAGGAAAAGGAGTATGTCAAGGCTGTATATTCACCCTGCTTATTTAACTTATATGCAGAGTACATCACAAGAAACGCCGGGCTGGAAGAAGCACAAGCTGGAATCAAGATTGCCAGGAGAAATATCAATAACCTCAGATATGCAGATGACACCACCCTTATGGCAGAACGTGAAGAGGAACTAAAAAGCCTCTTGAGGAAAGTGAAAGAGGAGAGTGAAAAAGTTGGCTTAAAGCTCAACATTCAGAAAACGAAGATCATGGCATCTGGTCCCATCACTTCATGGGAAATAGATGGGGAAACAGTGGAAACTGTGTCAGACTTCATTTTGGAGGGCTCCAAAATCACTTTAGATGGTGATTGCAGCCATGAAATTAAAAGACACTTACTCCTTGGAAGGAAAGTTATGACCAACCTAGATAGCATATTCAAAAGCAGAGACATTACTTTGCCAACAAAGGTCTGTCTAGTCAAGGCTATGGTTTTTCCAGTAGTTATGTATGGATGTGAGAGTTGGACTGTGAAGAAGGCTGAGCACCAAAGAATTGATGCTTTTGAACTGTGGTGGTTGGAGGAGACTCTTGAGAGTCCCTTGGATTGCAAGGAGATCCAGCCAGTCCATTCTGAAGGAGATCAACCCTGGGTGTTCTTTGGAAGGAATGATGCTAAAGCTGAAACTCCAGTACTTTGGCCACCTCATGGGAAGAATTGACTCATTGGAAAAGACCCTGATGCTAGGAGGGATTGGAGACAGGAGGAGAAGGGAACGACAGAGGATGAGATGGCTGGATGGCATCACTGACTCGATGGACGTGGGTCTGAGTGAACTCCGGGAGTTGGTGATGGACAGGGAGGCCTGGCATGCTGTGATTCATGGGGTCGCAGAGTCGGACATGACTGAGCGACTGGACTGAACTCCATGGACTCAGAAGTGGTAGGAATAACATAAAGACCATTCCTCCATACCTGTCAGTCTTGGTTACTATCCAATAATTATTCCCACTATTATCAGCCTTCTTTAAGAACATCACCTCCATAATTCCCCTAACTCAGCTTTGCACTGTCCTTTGGCTCTTCAAAAGTCCCCTCTCCCCCACGCCCCAGCCACACACACATGCACACACACACAGTGTACACTAAACAAACATCTTCTCTGCTCTGCACTGGGAACACTTTTTTCATGACACCAGTTCTGTCTATATAGGGAGCATATAACCTTATTTTAACTGAATCTTGACTCCTTAAGGACATTTTCCCTATGAAATAACGAAGACAAACTTGCCTTACTGTATGGTCCACATAGCTGAGGAGGGGTAGTAACTTCAAAGTCCTCACTCACCAGAACAGCTCAGGACCTTCCTTCCTACATCCTCACTTGAACTATTGCTCCTTTCAGAACTATAAAACTCAGTAAGCTACTTCTCTACATAATTTCTCATCTATCAATTTTCTAGTCCTTCTTTCTCATTCATTGAATATTTTGATACCTGTTCCTCAATTTTAAAAAATCACTCCAATGTTTTCCGCTGTTATGAATATGACTATAGAAAGCCTATACAGTGTCTTAGCAATTCAAGTCCAGAGATATGACCTCTTTTCAACATCAGTTTCCCTTCCTAATGTCACACAATGAAAATTTTTCCTTACTCATTCTGCTTATGAAATCCACACACCCTGAAATCCTACTCTCGGACGATAGCCTTCATAGCAAGTTATTGTTCTTTTGCCGTGTTATACCCACCACAGTGGTTCAAGTTCATGAAGATCATCAATCCCTTGACTCCTTTTTTCCAACAACTTTTTGCTTGCTTTGTTAAACAGCTAAAATATACATGCTTTGGAAACGCCCTCAATTCATGTGCTTCATTGCTTTTCTAATTCACCTTTCTGGAAAAACAAACAAACAGAAAATTTGGATGAGTTCAACTGTTCTTCTACTCAACTTGATCTGGATTTCTCAGTGCTTATAGAAACAAAATGAAACATAACAGAATACTTTTAACTGTATCAGATTTATTTTCTCCAGCTTCAAGGGGGCTTATCACACTATATAGAGATATTTTTCAGTTTCCATGTTCATTCACAGAGAAAAATAGCAGTATAAGTTAGAAACCCCCTCAGCTTCTGCCACCCTATGTCAAAATTTTACATATTCACACGTGTATCTTTTTCTAGTTAAGCCGGGAATGCTGCCTTTCTTTATCATGGTTGTTGCTCTGATTCTGTATTTCTACTCATCCACTCCTGTCTCCTCATATGCTTCATACTGTTCATTTGCCCTCTTCCTCTGGTATTGTCAACCGCCTCCTCTATTGTTTTTTTCCCTGTGTGCAGGTGAATGTTCAAATTTCAAGTTATTCTCACCCAACTTTATACTCACACTCAACAAAACACCTTCTCTCTTTTAAATTCAAGTTGCCTGAGAGAATTGTAAACTGCACTGACTGTTCCTTCTTTACTCACTGTAATTGCTTGGCTTCCTGAACAACTGCAAACCAACTATGCTTTCTATGGTACTTCAAAATTTTTCTCAACAAAGACACTCATGTTTCTAAATAAAATAGATAGCATGTTGTTCTTTTCTTATATGATGTCTCTGAAGTGTTAAAATGCCTTATTTTTCCCATTGTTCATTAAAATATATTTTACACACAGTAAAATTGACCTTTTTAATGTACAGTTCGAAGTTTGACAAATGTATGCATGCATGCCAAGTTACCTCAGTTGTGTCCGACTCTTCGTGACCCCTATGGAGTGTAGCCCACCAGACTCCTCTGCTCATGGGACTCTCCAGACAAGAACACTGGAGTGGGTTGCCATGTCCTCCTCCAAGGGGTCTTCCCCAGGCAGGGATTGAACCCACATCTCTTGTGTCTCCTGCACTAGCAGGTGGGTTCTTTACTACTTGCGCCTCCACAATTATATAACTACCATTAAAGTCAGTATACAGAATAGCTGCATTGTTTCCAAAATTGTTTCTGTGCTCTTAGTAATCCATCTCCCCCTGCTCAAAGTTCTGACACCACTGATCTGTCTTCTGTCCTATAACTGTGATTTTTCTAGAATTTTAAATAAATGGAGTCATATACTATGTTGCCTTTTCAGCCTAGCTTCTTTCATTTAATATAAAAATGCATTTGATACATACTTCACCATCAAGTTGTGTGTGGATTAGTAGTTTGCTCCTTTTACTGCTAAGTAGTATTTACTATATGACTGTATCAAAGTTTAATCATTCGCAAATGTAAGGATATTTGGATTGTTTCCAGCTTGGGGCAATTAACAATTCTATGTAAACTGTTAGATACAGATATTTGTGTGAGAGTATGTGTTTTTGGTAAATGCTTAGAGGTGGGACAGATAGGTTACATTCAAAGTGTATGTTTAATTTTATGAGAAACATTCAGACTGTTTACAACATGGCTGTACTTTCTGCACTACTGCCAGCATATTACGTGTGTTCCAGTTGCTCCATAACCTAGCTATTACATGGTATTATCAATTTTGTTTTGCTTTTTTTTCTCAGTCAAATATATGTGTAATGGTATCATATTGTGATTTTAATTGCATTTTCCTATGAAATAATGTACTTATTTTCATGCTTATTTGCCATCTGAATGACTTCTTACATAAGCATTTGTTCAAATACTTGTTCATTTAATAACCCAGGTTATCTACTTTTAATTGAGTTTTGAGAGTTCCTAATATACTCAGGGTGAAAGTCTTTTATCAGATATATTTGCAAATATTTTCTCCCAATCTATGACTAATTTTTTCATTATCTAGTGTTTCCCAGAGTAGAAGTTTCTACTTTTGGTGAAGTCTGGATATCTACTTTTTATTTTATGGATTATGTTTTTGGTGTCATAGCTAAGAAATTTCACCTAATTTTACTTCCCCTATTTTATCTGTTAAAGATTTTATAGTCTTAAGTTTTACTATTAGTTCTATAATCAGTTTGGGGAAACAAATTTTTAAAAAATATTTGATGTGAATCAAGGTTTAATTTTTAGCATATGAACATTCTTTTTTTTTTCATTTTTTTTCAGAATCATTTGTTGAAGAGACTGCCTTATTTTTTGGTAAAAAGAAATCTGTTGAAATATTTGTTTGGGTCTATATCTGGACTTTCCTATTTTATCAATTTATATGCCTTTTCTCAATACTATACTGTCTTGATAATTGTGACTTCATTATTTATCCTGAAATCAAGCCATATGAATGCTCTGATCTTTTAAAAAAATATTTTGACTACTTTATTTCAGTATCAACTTGTCTGAAAAAATACCAGCTACTAGTATTTTGATTGAACTTGTATTTGATAGATCAGTTTGGGAAGAACTGGCATCTTAATATTAATTATCCCAACCAGTAAACATGGTGCATCTTTCCAGTTCTTGAGATTATATTTTTAACTGGAATTTTGAGTGATTCTGAAGCTGAAACTCCAATACTTTGGCCACCTGATGTGAAGATCTGACTCATTGGAGAAGACCCTCATGCTGGGAAAGACTGAAGGCAGGAGGAGAAGGGGATGACAGAGGATGAGATAGCTGGATGACATCACCAATGTGATGGACATGAGTTTGAATAGGCTCTGGTAGTTGGTGATGGACAGGGAAGCCTGGCGTGCTACAGTCCATGGGGTCGCAAAAAGTCGGACATGACTGAGTGCCTAAACTGAGTCTTCTGTAAATATTGCACATGTTTTGTTTTATTTTAAGCTGTATGTCTAAGTACTTGGTATTTTCAGTGTAAATGTACCTTTTATAATTTCAATTGCCAGTTGCTCATTGCTCGTATATAAAAATAGGATTGATGCTTTTGAAAACATTGATGTTGTACCGTGCTATCACGGTAAATTCACTTTACATTCTACTGCCTTTTCTGAAGATTCTTTGGGATTTTCTATGTAGATAATCATGCAATTGGTGAAGCTTTCCATTTCTTCCTTTCCAGTCTATGTGCCTTTCCCCTTCTTCCTTTATCTCACTTGCTACAATTTGCAGTAGAATGTGGAAATTCTCTGGCAATCCAGTGGTTAGACTGCACTTGAATGGCTGAGGGCCCTGGTCTGGGAACTAAGATCCCACGAGTGTCACACAGCAAGGCCAAAAATAAACAAACAAAACCTTGTAGAATGTTACACAAAAGGACCACTTCTCTCTCTGACCTTCTCTCCTTGGTTTTCTGACACCGATATCTACTGATTATTTTTTTCTACCTCTCTGACTACTCCATCTTAATCTCCGTCAGTCCTCTTTCCTCTCTCTTCTGAATGGGTTTTTCTCACTCATTTTTTCTCTTCAGTTCATGCTCTCTTCAAACTGTTGTTCAACTGTTGTGATTTTGATGTATATCTAAATGCTGTTTACTGCTGATGCATTCATTCTTCTGAGTTCCCTTTGAATACTTATTTAATTTCTCTGATTCTCAAAGACATTTCAGATTATGTAGGTCAGGAAACAGTTTTTTTCTTCCTTCTCTTTTAACTCAGATAGTCAATCATAAAACCTGAGAATCTTGTATGGTAACTCCTTTATGCCTAAATTTTATAAGATTAAATAATATAAAATTGTCTTTTTTATTTATCAAAACAGTTAAATATTGGCAAGTCCATATGGTTTCACTTAATAGATTCAACCTCTCAATTCTCATGAATATTTTTAAAATTCATCCATTTTCATTCATCCCATTGCCACTACCTCTATTAATAGATTTCATCATCTCTATCTGAAATATATAATAGCCAATTAACTGATCTCTCAAGTGACCCTTATCTAGTTTCTATCATGCCTTCTCCAGTATTTTCTTCAAACTGCAGTGACATCTTTATTTCTGTCCTATCTATTCTGTTTATACGTGCATCCTTGGAAAACCAAGGACTTCAGTTTTGTATCTCTATGTTAGATATTATAGTCTCATCATCTGCTTGTTTTAAAGCCCAGTGAGAATATCTATGGGAGGATGTGTTATAAAATATGAAGCTATTTACACAATGTTATCTATCATTACCTGGTATGGTTAAAATCCATTCATTTCCTGTCAATGAATTACTTTGATGTAAATCAAACCAACAAAACTGCCTTTTATGGTTAGAAAACTCCATACTGTTTAGCTCATTTCCATTGTAACCACAGGACTGTTTATCAATAATATCATCCAGAATTACATAGTATTTTCTTATGAATAAACCTTTACAAATTTCACATGGGTGAATTTCGTGTTTAAGACAGCATGTCCAGACTATATACATTAGATTTAATATGACAACTCATCCACTCAACTGACTTTCAGATTAAGACATTAAAATAGATGGAGAGATAAATTGGGAGCTTGAGACTGACATGTACAGTACACACTATTGTACATGAAATGGATGACTGATAAGGACTTAGTTTATAGCACAGGGAACTATTCTCAATACTCTGTAGTGAGCTATATGGGAAAATAATTTTAAACAGAGTGTATATATGTGTATGTATAACTGATTCACTTTGCTGTACAGTGGGAACTAAGAAAATGTTAAATCTACTATAATCCAATAAAAATTTTAAAAAGAGGTTAAAATAATTATTATACTGTCATAATTACAATCTCAATTTTTAACAATCTTAAAATAAGAATATACAATAATTTTGATTTGTATAACTCAGTGCATGACAATTATACATAAGCTTATCACATAGTTTAACAAAAAAATACTTTTAAAAGTTACTTGTTTTCATAACAAATATGAAAAAGCCTTACTGTTCATTCAGTATTGAAAAATTAAATCAGTATCCATTCATGGCATATATTGTGCACACTGTCTATCTTTTGTAAGTTCCCTAAGTTACCAAAGTAACCAGCTCCTTCTGGTAATTTTGAAATACCTATATATTTGGAAACAGTAGGCCAAATGAAGAGAGGTAATATCTAAATGTGTATTTTACATTGAGCTCAAACATAAGGCAAGACCAAGAAGAAAATATAAGTATGGTAGAGGAGATTTTGCAGGTAAAGTTTATCAATTAAAAACACCTGTTTTTCTGTTCTAAATACATATAAAGTCACACAATATTTTGACTCAGCACTCTAGAATAGGAAATTTGAAAACTGGAACATTTTAAAATGAGGATAAAAAGAGACAGTGCTCAATAAACATTTAAGTGAGTAAATAAATGAATAAACTATTGACAACTTGGATGTGTGATAAATTTTATTTAGAAAACCTTTTTGGTGGCTTTCATCAAGCATCTTGTATTTACATGCACCCTTTTGTAAAGGGAAAACTCTTAAAAGATTACTAACAACTTCAATTTTATTTTGTGGTCTCTCTCCATAAACCATAGACTAGGAGTCTCCACTTTCTATAAGTCTCAAATGGTGTAATTGCTTTAAATTGTGATCACCTGACCAGATGCCTGAAAATTACCTGATCTACTTAATATAACTTGTTTAGCTGAACCAATTTAATTTCCAGGCCATATGTTCACAAAATTATTTCACTTAATCCATTTCAAGGTGGCTTCCTCTTTTGCGCCTTGCTGATTCACCTTCCTTTGATTGATCCAATTCTACAGTAAGAAATGACCTACATGAGAATTTTAAAATAACACTGCTCAATGATCAAAAGGCACATTCTATTCATTTTCTCAGGCCAAACATTTCAGGAATAATAAGTTGTTTTTAAATTATCTTGTCTTTTTCCTTCATAGAAAATGAAAGGCTTAAAAAACGTATGTCCTGATCATACCTACAAATTGAAATATGAATATCGGATTATCACAGAAGCTATAATAAATTCCAGTCAAATCAAAATATGATCCATTACATTTTCTGTAGTAATTTATTAAAAGTCCCCTTTCATTTTACATGTGCTGAGCAAAACTGAACATTTAACTAATATGATAAGAATTGATAAAAGTGACCATTTTCCACTTAGAAATTTAGGCAGTTTTGTTTTCACATCTTTCCACATTAATTTGTTTCTTAAAGATTTTTTTGACTCTACCTGACTTTCAGTAGTTTTCGCTAGACAGCCAATGTTTATTTCAAAATCTAATTTTCTTTGGAAACATAGATTCAAAAGTCACCATTCTGTTCTGTATAAATTAAGCCTGACTTTCCTCCTGTTCACTTTATGTGATCATTATATAAAAAGGGAAGTAAAAGGGGATGGTGGGACACTATCTCTTGGCATTAATTTTCCTTTGATTTCCTCATTTCTAGAATCATGATTCAGTCATCTTAGTCTTTTCTTATGTTTTCCATATTATTAGAAGATATGACTTTATTTTGTTACAGAGAGATGCTTATTGATTAATAGATGTGAAAAATGCCAGTTTCTTTACATTTTCTTATATACAAGGTTCTGGCCTACCTTTAATAAGCTCATTTTTACTCACTAATTGGAGTGGTCTAACATTGAGTTTCAACAATTTTTGCGGGTATCTTTAAAAAACAAAACAACATCTTTAGTGTTTCAAATAAATCATTAACTATGAGATCTTTGTTTTTCAAAGAAGAACCATTGATATTAAATTTAGATCATCGACAATTTATTCTTCAAAAGAATCAACTTGATTTATGCAGTCTGACTTTCAGTAAAAGGGCCTTAGCCCTAACTCTGGGAATACTATAACCTTACTATGTCCTTAATTCACAAAATATAACAGATGGGTGGAAAATTCATTAATCTTCGCATGGAGTGTTATACCATTTGAGCTCTAACGGATATGAATATGTGAGACCTGTCAACCCATATTGATCACCTATTCCCTTCTGAATGTTTTAAATGTTTCTTGTTAGTGGAAAGCACATGTCTCAACCTTATTCCCAATAAAGTAATAAAATATTATTTGTTGGTTAACTAAAAAACAGATATGATTTAATCTATAGGGTGTTTAAAGAATCTTACATCATCTAAAAAATAGATACATTAACTTATATTAAACCTAAAGTACTCTAAGTTCTGTGATCAAAAAAGAAAATTATATCACTTAGTCTGCAAGCTTAAATTATATATTCATTAATTCAACAAGTACTTGTTAAATGACCAAAATATACAGAATAATATAGGGGATATATAACAGATATTGTTAGGGATCTATCAAAATCTCCATACTTTGATCATTTCTACATATATGTCCACCATCAGCTGTCAGCACTTTTCTTTGTATGAGGGCTTTTTCTGGCTATCTGGCTGCTTTATTACCTCTAGGGCAAGAAGGACCACTTTCTTCCCAGAAGCAGGTTTAACCAAAGACTGATGAGAATTGATATATAAATATAAATCTCCTCCCATTTCATATTGGATAAATATGGCACGTGTTTTGCACTGGGTCCCAGATTTCTCTAGCAGAATTCAATTACATTTACTCTTAATATTAACTTGCTTATAAGTAAACCCTAAAGTGGCTGTCTTCTCTGTCTTGCTTCCCGTTCTTCTGCTTTTATTTCCAACAATGATATTCCTTTCATTTGACACCTTGTCTTAAGGTTTACTTCTCAGGAAGCCAAAGTAAGACAGCTAGATAGGTGATATAGATATGGGTATCCTGCTGCTGCTGCTGCTACCCCATAGACGGCAGCCCACCAGGCTCCCCCATCCCTGGGATTCTCCAGGCAAGAATACTGGAGTGGGTTACCATTTCCTTCTCCAATGCGTGAAAGTGAAGTCGCTCAGTCGTGTCCGACTCTTAGCGACCCCATGGACTGCAGCCTACCAGGCTCCTCCATCCATGGGATTTCCCAGGCAAGAGTACTGGAGTGGGGTGCTATTGGCTTCTCCAAGATATGGGTTTAGATTTACATAATTCATTATCATTGTTATCATCATCAGGATTCTGGTCTTAAATTCTGATTTGTATTTCAAAAATAATTAATTCTATACATTGGGGCCATAGCTTATAGTTAGCATCTCTTCCTGTTTAAAGAGCACTTTTGTTTTTCAGTCACTCAGTCATGTCTGACTCTTTGTGACCCATGGACTGCAGCATGCCAGACTTCCCTTCCCTTCACCATCTCCCAGAGTTTCCTCAAACTCATGTCCACTGAGTCAGAAATGCCATCCAACCATCTTGTCCTCTGTCGTCCCCTTCTCCTCCTGCCTCAATCATTCCCAGAATCAGGGTCTTTTCTAAAGCATCAGCTCTTTGCATCACGTGACCAAAGTATTGGAACTTCAGCTTCAGCATCAGTCATTCCAATGATTATTCAGGATTGAGTACTCCTCTCCCAATTTGGAACCAGTCTGTTGTTCCATGTCCCATTCTAACTGTTGCTTCTTGACCTGCATACAGGTTTAAAAAGTGCATTAGTGATTTTCAACATTTAAAATGGTGGTTATCCTGAGGAAAAATTAATTATATCAAGGAACAAAAAGAGGAACATAAATTAATTAGTTTCATGTTGATAAATAATTTATTGACAGAATAATGTCTTATATATTTTAAACATCAGAATATGATTAATAAAAATAATTTATTTCAGTTTTAATGTTAGTATCCTTATATTTATAGTCAATTTCAGTTGCAAATAAATGCAGTTTTGTCTTTATTTCATTTAATGAAAAAAGCTACAAAGTAAAAGTAGGATTTTTAAAAATAAACATTTCCTTCTAAATTTTTCTAGATTATTCAAATCTAATTCAATTATAACTCCTAATTATTCTTAAAAAGATCAAGTTAACATTTACAGCATTAAAAAATTCTTAGGTTGTTCCTCAGGCTGCAAGAGATGTCACTGAAGGAGATGAATCTAAAGCTCTGGATGCTGTGTTTACATAGTGAAATGCTTTACAAAAAATAACTTGAAATAGTTGAAAGCTTTTTCAAAAATAATACTGAGAGTCCTGTATACACTTGTGTACACTTCATCTAGCATTCCCTAATGATAGTCTCTTACATATCCATAGAACCTTGTCAGAACCAGGAAACTAACATTCAGTTCAGTTCAGTGGCTCAGTAGTGTCTGACTTTTTGTGACCCCTTGAACCACAGCACACCAGGCATCCCTGTCTGTCACCAACTCCCGGAGTCCACCCAAATTCATGTCCATTGAGTCAGTAATGCCATCCAACCATCTCATCCTCGGTTGTCCCCTTCTCCTCCTGCCCTCAATCTTTTCCAGCATCAGGCTCTTTTCAAATGAGTCAGCTCTTCGCACTAGTATGATATTAACTGAAATATAGACTGTATATAGATTTCACCAGTTTTTACATGTTCTCTTTTTGTGTGTATATGTATGTGTGTCCATGTGTGCTTCTGTGAAATTTCTTGATAAAGGTAGTTTTGAGAAACCATCTCGACAATCTGGGAGACAGAACTGTTCCATTACCACAAAGAAACTACTTAATGTTACCCCTGAATAAGTCTATCCTCTCTCAACCCTAATTCTTGGCAATCATTAAACATTATAACTTTTTTGCTTTGAAAAAACACTATATAAATGAAATAATCCAGTATGTAAACTTTTTAAGATAGGTTTTTTAAAATTCAGCATAAAGTTCTTGAGATCAAATAGCAGTAGTCTGATGGTTTTTCTTGCCAAGTAGTATCTCATTCTGTGGCTATTCCACAGTTTGTTTATCTATAACATGTTGAAGGACATCTATAATGAATATTTGTGTACAATCATTTTTGTGAACGTAAGATTTCATCTCTTTAGAATAAGAACTTAGGGGTGTGGTTGCAAGCTATAAGTATGTGTTAGCTTCTAAAGAAATGCTAAACTGTTTTCCAGAAATGCTGTACTGTTGACACTCTTACCACGAATAGGTGAGCTCCAGTTTCTTTTCATTCTCAGTGTCTGTTAAATGCTTTTCTGGCTATCATAAAAATGACATGGTAACTCTAGAACGATTCTCAAACAACCTAAGTTGTTTGTGCATAAAGTCATTCAGGGAGTTTAAGATGCAGATGTCTCCATTATTGTTAATGATAATAGCCACAGTTTATTGTGTCTATAATGGGCCAGGTTGGCCCTAGGCTATTTAGTTCCCATAACAACCCTTTCAGGTAGGTTATTATTACCATCTTAATGATAAAAAATGTCTCAGAGTGATTTAGTAACTTATTGATGATCACTCATACAGTTAAGGGTAGTACCTGAGTTCCAAATTCAGTTTGAATTCAAAATCAAAGCTATTACATTAAAGTCACACAGAAGATAAGAGTGACTGAATATTTCTGTGCCATAATTATGAGTTGAAAGTTATATAAGTTCATGAACAGAGACTGGGCATGGAAGAATGACAGCAATTAATTTATTTAACTCTTCTAAAGTTAGTTTTTAAAATGCTCATGGCTAATTTGCAAGGTGAAAAAAGTTTAGGCCATCTCAAATATCTTTGAAATATAAAGATCAAAACCACAAAGTTATGAAGGCTAATATTGTTTGGCAGAGAAGAAAGAATGTTTTAATTAAATGTTTCTCATATATATGTAAACTATGTTATTTCTGGTATCAGAAATTTACTCAAATGAAACCAATAAAAAATATTTTTAAAAGTAACTACAGCATGATCCTTTCTACATAAAATTTGGAATATTATGTCTTGTAGCACACTTATATTTCATATAAACTAAACCTTATTAATGAATGTTGCTATGAGTATCATAGAATCAAAAGACCATAATCTCACTTAAAATAAACACTTTTAATAGAAAATAGCTAAATTTTCTATTTCTTGCCATAAAGCAAGAAATTATGTTGGCTATTCACTTAACATAACAAGCAGCCCATTTAAAAGACATCTATGTAAATATTTGATGTACTGAATGATGTTGGATTTGTACTCAGCTTTTGCTAACATGTTAGCATCTGTCTTCAATCTGTTTAGAAGAATGAGCTCTCAGGTTGTTTTTACTATTTTTAATATTGCAACTTTTTCCCATGACAAGAGGGAGAGTTATTATAAAATGTGCTTTCTTCTAACCTTAAGAATTATAATTTAAAATACCAGTTTGTAGGCTCAACTTTTAATCTAGATGTACACCTAAGTCACCTAGCCTATAGCAGTAAAGCATTGTATCACCACTCAAATGTAATTGTTCTTATGGAAAAATTTTATTACTTAAAAACAATATCTCAGATGCAAAATATTTGCCCACACCACCCCCCACCACACGCACACATCTCTATGATTGGAAATAAACATTCACCAACTCTGTCTTAACTACAAATAACCCAAAGTATATTTATGAATTGTGTTTCCCTGCCTTCTGCATATGTATCTCAGATTTTCTCTTTGTAGGACCCAAGAGGCTTTGTGAAACTTCTTGCTGCTGCTAATTTACTTCTATAGATAGAAGTGTGAAATTATTAATCCACCCTACAATAGCCTCCATTACCTTGCAATACTGGACCTCTTCTGGCTTCCATGTAGCTCTAGCCTCATAGCTCTCACATCTCTATTTTTGACCTGCTTTTGGGCTTTCAAGTGGCCATAGCTCTTCCCTGCCTCAGGAAACCCACAGTCATCCCTTCCTCCTGAAATGGTTTTGCCCAGCTTCCAGCTGTTCACATCAATGTGTCCCTCAGGTTTACTTCCTCATACTTCCAAATCTACATCAGTGTTCCTGTTATATTCCCTCATACATCTTCCAGTTTTAGTTTATAATTATCATTACAAAGCAAATTGTTATTGATGTGAATGTTTGGTTAAAGGCTGATTTGTCCATTAAAAGGAAACTTCATCAGGGAATGGCAAATGTTTCCTTAACATATTTAGTTCCTCACTTGATGACAGTTGTACAGAAAAAGTTCAATAAATGTTTATCATGTGAGTCATTGGTTCATAAATACCTGCTCTGATAGCTCACAGCAAATTTCTGAAAAGGTCACTGTTAAGCAAACCTTATGTTTTAAGATAGACTTCCAGGTCAGAGTCGGTCAAGCATCAAGTTTCCAAATGAGGTATTCACTAAACTGAACAAAATTGTACAGTAGCTTTCTATAGGCTAGAAATACATGTCTATTTACCTAATTCATAGACAATGTTATAATTATTAGGAAAATTATATGATCTAGGTAAGGTCTCAATAGAAGAATTCTCTTTGAGCAAGTAAATATGTTGAGCAGCGAAGATTCCCTACAATTATGCTAATTGTAAGGCCAACTGGGATTAAAAAGTTATCTAGGGAAAACATCAATCTTTTATTTCATTACACTGTTGCCTTTCATGAAGGTTTTACTTGCATGTCTCTATATTTGAGGCATTATGGCTGTAATTGGGAGTTTGAAAAAAATATATTATTTTCATTCTTTAATGAACTGTTTTCTTAGGGAAAAAATTAAAATCGTACTGTATTTGGTAATATATTCTATGTCAAAGATGGCTATTCAGATATTACCTGAATAATAAAAGAAGGTAACAAATGTATTAATCATTTTATTTGAGTGACAAAATATTTTAATTGTCCACAAATTTTAAAGGTTCAATATGATTTAGTCCAATGACTTTATTTATTGTCAGTATTTGGCTAGCTTTCTGAAATGTATAACTTTCATATATCTTTGGTTTGGTGTTATTCATATATTTCCTGAATTAGGGGTTTAATATGGTTATTAAAAATGTACTTAACATTTTAACTCTTAAAAATAGATGCATATTTTAAAGATCATCTTAAAACATATTTTATGTTGGATCACTATTAGAAAGCTCAGTCACCTGGAAATGTAATATGATTTCATTGACAATGTTGGAAATTACATGTTTTAACTTAGAAATCTGATAATTCTGTAACTTAAAAGCATATTTCAGATATAGTTATGATAACCTAATATAATAAACACAAAAAGGAGTCCAATGACTCCAAATACATAAATTACATGAATTCTGTATATAAACTGATTATACCTTTTATATTTCTTTAGACTCCAAGAATATGCTAGAATATGACCTTATGATTCCTTTTTATAATATGAAACTGTGATTGCTTAGAATAATATGAAAGTAGTGCAAATATCTCTTGCCTGGAGAATTCCATGGACAGAGGAGCCTGGCAGGCTATAGTCCATAGGCTCACAAAGAGTCGGACATGACTGAGTGACACACAGACTCTCACACACACACGGTGCAAGTATATATCTAGGTTAATGCCCATTAAGACTATTCCTCCCAACATAAGAATGATACCTCTTCACAAAAATTAAGGGTTATCTGACATAATCATATGTCAATTTCCTAACAGAAGTAAACAAAATTAATTGTATCCTTGTATTTAGTTCACTTGAAGGCCAAATCTATACATTTCTCTACAAGAAAACAGAAAACTGGATTAAAAATTTTAGTGGCTATTTGATTTCCCTGATTTAACTATCTTCTGAAGTGTATAGATCTATATGATCAATATAGATAAAATTAGTTTTCCTATCTGTAACTGCATCAAGTGAAAGTAGCACCAGATAAGAAGGTACTTAGGTACACTTGGAATTATTAATAGATTATGGTCAATATGATACAAATAAAAACCACTTTGTAAGACCCCCAAGGGAGAGCTTCAAAAAGACAGCCATCCTTCAGAACACTTGTATATGTTAATTAGAAATCCAGACACACCTCAAGTGGGCAATTCTGTAGAATAAGCCCTGGGGTCAAGAACAACAGACACTGGTATTTGTAACATTTCTTAGCAATTTTGTCAAGAAGGGTTATCCCCTAAAGGGTATGGTATGAGAGCAACAGCAACAGTGTGTTAGTTCCATTTTTATTGACATTTTAATGATGTTAATAAAAAAGGAAGAGAGTTCATCCATTTATGTAATCCTCACCCACAAGTCCTGGAGAAGGAAATGGCAACCAACTCCAGTATTACCTGGAGAATCCCATGGACAGAGGAACCAGGTGGGCTATAGTCCATGGGGTCGTAAAGAGTCAGACATGACTAAAGCGACTAACAACACAACAATACACCTACAAGTAGGGTCCCGACTATCACTCCAGCATTTTCCCAAAGGACAGCTCTCCCAAGCAATGCTAGAGAGAGAAGGTAGCAGACAAGCAAACTGATAATCAATATTCTTCTCATGTTTCTTATAGCTTTCAACTCAGCATGCTTCTATCATTTAGAGTTTATTGAAAGTTAGCTGAAAATTACTGCATGTTTTTCTATAATTTCAAACTAGTGAACTTGGAGGGTGCACAGATTTTAAATTAAATTCAATGGAGACTAGTTTTTGCAGAAAAGGAAAAAAAAAATCTTAACGGGGTAAGAAAATGGGATTTAGAGTAGGAAGACAAGTGAATGTTTTATAAAATTTGTACTGACTCACAACAATCAGAGTACAATTAACAGTGGCTTAGGGATTACTCTTTAAAGATGACAATGGCTGTGTCATGCTAATATGTACAAGCGTCTCCCAAGAACTGAATGGCTTGTTTGTTTACTAAAGATTTCCTACAGGTTATCCCAGTTAAGCTTGCTAGCTTGCTAGCAAAGAGTTCCTGCCCAAGGGCACCTCATAGACATTTCATGTTATGGTAAATAGCAACATAAATGTTACATTTACACAGTAAATGGAGGAAGATGGCACAGGAAGATGGCAGGGTAGAAAGATGTGCACTCCTCTCCTCCTGCGAGAACTCCAAAACTACAACTAGCTGCTGAACAACCATCGAGAAGAGGATGTTGAATCCCACCAAAAAAAGATTCTCCATGTCCAAGGGCAAAGGAGAGCCCCAGAAAGATAGTAGGAGGGACGAAATCACATTTAGAATAGAACCCCATACCCTCCCCTGATGGCTCAGACAGTAAAGACTCTGTCTGCAATGCAGGAGACCCAGGTTCGATCCCTGGGTCAGGAAGATCCCCTGGAGAAGGAAATGGCAACCCAATCCAGTATTCTTGTATGGAGAATCCCATGGACGGAGGAGCCTGGCAAGCTACAGTCCATGGGGTCACAAAGAGTCAGACACGACTGAGCGACTTCACTTTCCATACCCACCAGAGACACTTGGAGGACTCAAAGAAACCTTGTGTGCACCAGGCCCCAAAGACCCCGCAGAGGCTGAGCCACAACTATGTCTGAGTGTTTCCTGTGGAGGTACAGGTCAGCAGTTGACTGCCACAGGGGCAGGGGCTTTGGGTGCTACAGACCTGGATATGGCATAAGCCCTTTTGGAGGAGGTTGCTATTAACCCCACCTTAGAGCCACAGAACATAGACAGGACTGTGGAAACAGACTCTTTGAGGGTACAAACAAAATCTTGTACACAGCAGGACCCAGGAGAAAGGAGCAGTAACCCCACGAGAGGCTGACCTAGACTTGCCCATTAGTGTCCAGGAGTCTTTGGCAAAAGAATGGGTCGGTGGTGGCCTGCTACAGGGTCGGGGGCACTCAGTGCAGCAGTGCATTCAGGGAACCTTTTGAAGGAGGTCACCGTGATCTTCACGACCTCCACCAGAGTTTGGGCTCAGGTCAAACAAGAGGGAAGAAACACAGCCCCGCCCACCAACAGGAAATAGGATTAAATATTTACTAAGCATGACCCCGTGCATCAGAACAAGACCAGTTTTCCCCTCAATCAGTCTCTCCCATCAGGAAGCTTCAATAAGCTTCTTATCCTTATCCATTAGAAGGCCAAGAGAATGAAAACTACAATCACAGAAAACTAATCAAACTGATCACATGGACCACAGCCTTGTCTAACTCAATGAAACTATGAGCCATGCCCTATAGGGCCATCCAAGATGGATGGGTCATGGCGGAGAGGTCTGACAGAATGTGGTCCACTAGAGAGGGGAATGGCAAACCACTTCAGTATTCTTGCCTTGAGAACCCCATGAACAGTCTGAAAAGGCAGAAAGCTAGGATACTGAAAGATGAACTCCCCAGATCAGTAGATGCCCAATACGCTACTGGAGATCAGTGGAGAAATAACTCCAGAAAGAATGAAGATACTGAGGTAAAGGAAAAACAACAGCCAGCTGTGCATGTGACTGGTGATGGAAGTAAAGCCCGATGCTGTAAGGAAAATATTGCAAAAGACCCTGGAATGTTTGGTTCATGAACCAAGACAAATTGGAAGTGAGCCAACAGGAGAAGGCAAGAGTGAACGTCGACATTCTAGGAATCAGTGAACTAAAATGGACCGGAATAAGTGAATTTAACTCAGATGACCATTATATCTCCTTCTGTGAGCAAGAAGCCCTTAGAAGATGTGGAGTAGCCATCAAAGTCAACAAGAGAGTCTGAAATACAGTACTTCCTTTAGATGAAAAAGTAGGAAATCAAGATATACCTGGAGTAACAGGTAAATTTGGTCTTGGAGTACAAAATGAAGTAGGTCAAAGGCTAACAGGTTTTACCAAGAGAATGTACTGGTCAAAGCAAACACCTTCTTCCAAAAACACAATAGAAGACTCTACACGTGGCCATCACCAGATGGTCAATACTGAAATCAGACTGATTATATTCTTTGCAGTGAAAGATGGAGAAGCTCTATACAGCCAACAAAAACAAGACTGGGAGCTGACTGTGGCTAAGATCATGAACTCACTGACAAACTTAGACTTAAATTGAAGAAAGTAGGGAAAACTACTAGACCATTAAGATATGACCTAAATCAAATCCCTTATGATTATACAGTAAAAGTGAAAAACAGATTCAAGGGATTAGACCTGAGAGAATGCCTGAAGAACTATGGACGGAAGTTCGTAACATTGTACAGGAGGCAATGATCGAGACCATCCCCAAGAAGAAGAAATGTAAAAAGGCAAAATGATTGTCTGATTTCAGTTCAGTTCAGTCACTCAGTTGTGTATGACTCTTTGCGACTCCATGAACAGCAGCACACCAGGCCTCCCTGTCCATCACTAACACCTGCAGTCCACCCAAATCCATGTCCATTGTGTCGGTGATGCCATCCAACCATCTCATCCTCTGTTGTCCCCTTCTCCTCCTGCCCTCAATCTTTCCCAGCATCAGGGTCTTTTCCAATGCGTCAGCTCTCCACATCAGGTGGCCAAAGTATTGGAGTTTCAGCTTCAACATCAGTCCCTTTAATGAACACTCAGGACTGACCTCCTTAAAGATGGACTGGTTGGATCTCCTTGTAATCCAAGGGACTCTGAAGAGTCTTCTCCAACAGCACAATTCAAAAGCATAAATTCTTTGGCTCTCAGCTTTCTTTATAGTCCAACTCTCACATCCATAAATGACTACTGGAAAAACCATAGCCTTGACTAGATGGACCTTTGTTGGCAAAGTAATGTCTCTGCTTTTGAATATGCTATCTAGGTTGGTCATAACTTTCCTTCCAAGGAGTAAGCATCTTTTAATTTCATGGCTGCAATCACCATCTGCAGTGATTTTGGAGCCCCAAAAAATAAAGTCTGACACTGTTTCCACTGTTTCCTCATCTATTTCCCATGAACTTATGGGACCAGATGCCATGATCTTAGTTTTCTGAATGTTGAGATTTAAGACAACTTTTTCACTGTCCTCTTTCACTTTCATCAAGAGACTGTTTAGTTCTTCTTTGCTTTCTGCCATAAGGGTGATGTCATCTGCGTTTCTGAGGTTATTGATATTTCTCCCAGCAATTTTGATTCCAGCTTATGTTTCATCCAGCCCAGCATTTCTCATGATGTACTCTGCATATAAGTTAAATAAGTAGGGTGACAATATACAGCCTTGAGTACTCCTTTTCCTATTTGGAACCAGTCTGTTCCATGTCCAGTTCTAACTGTTGCTTCCTGACCTGTATAGAGGTTTTTCAAGAGGCAGGTCAGGTGGTCTGATATTCCCATCTCTTTCAGAATTTTCCACAGTTTATTGTGATCCACACAGTCAAAGGCCCTGGCATAGTCAATAAAGCAGAAATAGAAGTTTTTTTGGAACTCTCTTGCTTTTTAGATGATCCAGCAGATATTGGCAATTTGATCTCTGGTTCCTCTGCCTTTTCTAAAATCAGCTTTTTTGTTGTCTGAGGAGGCCTTACAAATAGCTGTGTAAAGAACAGAAGTGAAAGGCAAAGGAGAAAAGGAAAGATATACCTATTTGAATGCAGAGTTCCAAAGAATAATAAGGATATATAAGACAGCATTCCTCAGTGATCAATGAAAAGACATAGAGGAAAATAATAGAATGGGAAAGACTAGAGATCTCTTCAAGAAAATTAGAGATACCAAGGGAACATTTCATGCAAAGATGGGCACAGTAAAGGACAGAAATGGTATGGACCTAACAGAAGCAGAAGATATTAAGAAGAGGTGGCAAGAATACACAGAAGAACTGTACAAAAGAATCTTCATGACCCAGATAATCACGATGATGTGATCACTCACCTAGAGCCAGACATGCTGGAATGCGACGTCAAGTGGGCCTTCGGAAGCATCACTACAAACAAATCTAGTGGAGGTAATGGAATTCCAGATGAGCTATTTCAAATCCTAAAAGATGATGCTGTAAAAGTGCTGTACTCAATATGCCAGTAAATTTGGAAAACTCAGCAGTGGCCACAGGACTGGAAAAGGTCAGTTTTCATTTCAATCCCAAAGAAGGCAATGCCAAAGAATGCTCAAGCTACGCTCATCTCAAATGCTAGCAAAGAAATGCTCAAAATTCTTCAAGCCAGGTTTCAATGGTATGTGAACCATGAACTTCCAGATGTTCAAACTGGATTTAGAGAAGGCAGAGAAACCAGAGTTCAAATTGCCAACATCTATTGGATCATTCAAAAAGCATGAGAATGTCAAAAAAACATCTACAGAAGTAGATGTTATTGACTACACCAAAACCTTTGACTGTGCGGATCACAATAAACTGTGGAAAATTCTGAAAAATTCTGTGGAAATACGAAACCACCATACCTGCCTCCTGAGAAATAGGTATGCAGATCAAGAAGCAACAGTTAGAACAGGACATGGAACAACAGACTGGTCGCAGATTGGGAAAGGAGTACATGAAGACTTTATATTTTCATCTGGTTTATTTAACATATATGCAGAGAACATTATGCAAAATGTCAGGCGGGATGAAGCACCAGCTGGAATCAAGATTGTCAGGAGAAATAGCAAAACCCTCAGATATGCAGGTGACACCACCCTTATGGCAGAAAGTGTATTAGAGCTAAAGAGCCTTTTGATGAAAGTGAAAGAGGAGAGTGAAAAAGTTGGCTTAAAATTCAACATTCAGAAAACTAAGATCATGGCATCTTGTCCCATTACTTCATGGCAAATACATGGAGAAATAATGGAAACAGTGAGAGACTTTCTCTTTTTGGTCTCCAAAATCACTGTAGATGATGACTGAAGCCATGAAATTAAAAGGTGCTTGCTACTTGAAAGAAAAGATATGACCGATCTATATAGCATATTAAAAAGCAGAGATATTGCTATGCCAACAAAAGTCCATCTTGTTAAAGCTATGGTTTTTCCAGTAGTCACATATGTGAGAATTGGACTGTAAAGAAAGCTAAGTGTCGAAGAACTGATGCTTTTGAACTGTGCTGTTGGAGAAGACTCTTGAGAGTCCCTTGGACAGCAAAGATATCCAACCAGTCCATCCTAAAGGAAATCAGTCCTGAATATTCATCGGAAGGATTGATGCTGAAGCTGAAACTCCAATACTTTGGCCACCTGATGTGAAGAACTGACTCATTGAAAAATACTCCGATGCTGGGGAAGATTGAAGGCAGGAGGAGAAGGGGATGACAGAGGATAACATGGCTGGATGGCATCACCGACTTGATAGACATGAATTTGAGTAAACTCCGGGAAGTGATGATAGATAGGGATGCCTGGCATGCTGTAGTCCATGGGGTTGCAAAGAGTCAGACAAGACTGAGTAACTGAACTGAACCAAACTAAACAGTAAGCAGTCTGATTATCAAATCTTCCTCAGCTTCCCTCTGTTTAGATGCTTATTTTCAAGTCAATTTTATAACAATCCATGTGTTGGTTCACATCTCACATACAGGACAATTTAAAAATTAAAAATAAATATCAAACATTAGCAGAAAAGATAGATTTACCTCTACCTGTGATGTTGCTGTAATTAGATTGAACTCAGTCACTTTTGTCACTTTTTAATAGGCTGATAATTCTCAATTAGCATACAGTGTAAAAAATGCTTTGCTACTGTAGATGTGTGGCAATGATTTGTCAAAGAGAAATTATATCATCACCTTACCTCATGTGATTTCCAAATACTCAATGCCTGTCTTACATTTTAAAACATGTTAAAATGAACATGTCCTGGTGTCCGAACTTCTAATTTTGATTCTTTTTCCTTCTCTCTCTAAGTTTGACTTCTTGACAGATATTGGCAATTGATGTTAATAGCCATAGTTTTATGAGAATTCACTCTATGCTCACACCATCTAAACATGAGTTAAATTGCCTTCTATTGCTTGCTAAAAATTTTAATTAATAAAAATTTTCAGTATTTTAAAATTGCAGCATGATATTTTTAAAAAATTAGGAAAAGATAAATAGCAGAGATACCACTTACTTGGTTAAGGGTAAGGCATTCTGAAGTGAAATTTGTTTTATAAGTTATCATGAGAATCAAACAACAAAACTCAATAACCATAAAACATTTCTAAGAAAGCTTCATAAGGTATATTTCAAAGGGAAAAGCACTTACAAATACAGTAAGAATAAAAATATTATTGGACATAATCTTCAGTCACCTCATTGCCTTACACAGAAAATTTTTGATTTGCAAATTGAAGCCTGTCTTACTCAGTCTTAACCCGTGGTCATCACCACCATCACTCCCACCAAAATTATCGTCATAATCCTCACCATCATAACCACATTTTCCTTCTCATTCTCAGCTTACTCCTCAAATACGTGGAAGTCTATTATGTGCCAAGCACTTGTTTAAGACCACAGAACTAATACAAGTTCCTTTTCAGCTACAACTTTATGTCTATTTCTCTGGGTTCTTAAGTACTTGCAAATGTTCTTAACTTACTAAAAATTATGCCTCTGCATTTCCATATGTGCTAAAAATGCTTTTGATGAATCCTTTGCAGTCATCTGTAGAACTAAAAAATATATTTTAATTCTTATTTAAACACACTGGTTAGATTTATATTTTAAACAAAGATAGTACTTGACAGCTTTGCTTTTGAACAGAAAAATGCATTTTAAAAATAAACTTTAAATTTGAGTTAAGTGTACATTCAAAGAACATCTGGATTGTTTCTAGTTTTTGGCTATTGCAAATAAAGCTGCCAAGAGCATTCATGCACAGGTTTTTGGACTAAAACAGTTTTCATTTCTCTGGGACAAATTCCCAAGTGTGCAAATGCTGGATCATATAATAGTTACATCTTTAGTTTTATAAGATACTGCCAACTTATGTTTCAAATAATTTCAAAGAATTTGCCAAAATGGCTGTACCGTTTTATATTACCATCAGCAGCTTATGAGTCATCTGGCTTCACTTTGTCCAAATCAGCATTTGCTGTTGTCAGTATTCTTTATTTCAGGCATTCTGATATGTAATAGCTTATTGTAGTTTTAATTTAGGTTTCCCTTATGGCTAACAATGTTGAATATGTGTGTGCTTATTTACCATTATCTTTGGTGAAATGTCTGTTCATTTTTAGTTCATGTCTTTTTCCCTGCTTCCTTTTTTAAAAAAAAAAAAAATACTGCAGAGTTTGGAGAAATCTTTATATACTCAACATATTAGTCCTTTGCTAAATAAATGAGCAAATTTTTTTTTAATCCATTTCTTGTCTGCTGTGTGTGTGTGTTTGACTTGTGTTTTCATCCTTTTAGTAGGGTCTTTGGGAAGCAAAGGCTTAATTTTGAAGAGGTACAATATACTGATCTTTCCTTTTATCAATCACTTTTTGATGTCAAATTGAAAAACTCTTTGCTTCACTGTAGATCCTAAATATTTTCTATTTTTCTAAAAGTGCTTTAGTTTTATATTTTTACATTTTAAGTCTGTGATCCATCATGACTTAATTTATTTATAAGTATGAAGCTTAGGTTGAGATTGATTGGTGGATTGACTGATTTACCTCTAAATGGTATTCTTCCTCTAAATAAATTGCTTTTTCTCCCTTGTCTATCAGTTGGGCTGTTTATTTGGATCTGTTTCCTTTCTCTGTTCTACCAATTCATGTGTGTATCCCACCTCCAAACCACCAATACCACACTATTTTGATTCATGTAGCTATATAATAGGTTTTAATAGTGGATGGATTTAGTCCAACTACATTATTCTTCTTTTTCAACTTTAGTTTTCTATTCTAAGGCTTGTGATGTGGCTTTCCAGATAAATTTTAAAATAAGTTTGTCTATATCTACAAAACATCTTACTGAGATTTTGATAGAAGAAGTGACATTAAATGTTTAGATCAACTTGCGTAGAATTGGCATCTTTTACTATGTTGTCTTCCAGTACATAAACATAGCTTTTTATTTTTTTAAGATTTTCTTTCATTTGTTTTATCAGCATTTTGTAAATATCAGTGTATAAATCCTATAGAACACATATAATTTTGAAGAGTGAAATGCTTTCCCCCTCCTCTACTTGAACTTTATTTACAAATAACAAAATTCCCACCAATAATTTAGGGGAACCAAAAAGAAAAAAAAAAGGTTACAAATACATACAGGGACGGGAAGAGGAGTTGGGTAACACTGAGGAGGAAGAAGTAGGAAGAGTCAGTATTTCAATGCGTGTGGAAAGTGCAGTAAGAGCTACTTTAAAAAATTTATTTATTTTAATTGGAGGCTAATTACTTTACAATATTGTGGTGGTTTTTGCCATACATTGACATGAATTAGCCACGGGTGTACATGTGTCCCCCATCCTGAACCTCCCTCTGCATCCTATCCCTCTGGGTTGTTCCAGTTCATCAGCTTTAAGTGCCCTGTTTCATGCATCGAACTTGGACTGGTCATCTACTTTACATATGGTAATATAAATATTTCAATGCTATTCTCTCAAATCATCCCACCCTCACCTTCTCCCACAGAGTCCAAAGGTGTGTTCTTTATATCTGTGTCTCTGTTGCTGTCTCGCATATAGGGTCATCATTACCATCTTTCTAAATTCCCTATATATGTGTTAATATACTGTATTAGTGTTTTTCTTTGTGACTTACCTCACTTTGTATAATAGGATCCAGTTTCATCCACCTCATTAGAACTGATTCAAATGTGTTCTTTTAAATAGCTGAGTAATATTCCATTGTGTATATGTAGGACAGCTTTCTTATCCATTTGTTGCTGATGGACATCTAGGTTGCTTCTATATTCTAGCTATTGTAAACAGTGCGGCAATGAACAGCACTCTTTCAGTTCTGGTTTCCTCAGTGTGTATACCCAGCAGTGGGATTGCTGGTTCATATGGTAGTTCTATTTCCAGTTTTTTAAGGAATCTCCATGCTGTTCTCTATAGTGGCTGTACTAGTTTGCATTCCCACCAACAGTGTAAGAAGGTTCCCCTTTCTCCACACCCTCTCCAGCATTTATTGTTGTAGAGTTTTTGATAGCAGCCATTCTGACCAGCATGTGATGGTACCTCACTGTGGTTTTGATTTGCATTCCTCTGATAATGAGTGATATTGAGCATCTTTTCATGTTTGTTAGCCATCTGTATGTCTTCTTTGTAGACATGTCTGTTTAGCTCTTTGGCCCATTTTTTGATTGGATCGTTTCTTATCTGGTATTGAGCTGAATAAGCTGCTTGTATATTTTTGAGATTAATCATTTGTCAGTTGCTTTGTTTGTTTTAATATAGTGCAAATGAGTATACTACCCAAAGCAATCTATACATTCAATGCAATTCCTATCAAGCTACCAATGGTCATTTTCCACAGAACTAGAACAAATAATTTCACAATTTGTATGGAAATATAAAACGCCTTGAATAGCCAGAGCAATCTTGAGAAAGAATGAAACTGGAGGAATCAACCTGCCTGACTTCAGACTATACCACAAAGTTACAGTCATCAAGACAGTGTGGTACTAGCACAAATACAGAAATATAGATCAATGGAACAAAATAGAAAGCCCAGAGATAAATCCACACATCTATGGACACCTTATCTTTGACAAAGGAAGTAAAAATATGCAATGGAGAAAAGATAATCTCTTTAATAAGTGGTGCTGGGAAAACTGGCCAACCACCTGTAAAAGAATGAAACTAGAACACTTTCTAACACCATACACAAAAATAAACTCAAAATGGATTAAAGATCTGCATGTAAGACTGGAAACTATAAAACTCCTAGAGGAGAACATAGGCAAAACACTCTCTGACATAAATCACAGCAAGATACTCTATGACCCACCTCCCAGAGTAATGGAAATAAAAGCAAAAATAAATGATTGGGACCTCATTAAACTTAAAAGCTTTTGCACAATGAAGGAAACTATAAGCAAGGTGAAAGACAGCCTTCAGAATGGGAGGAAGAGCTATTAATTTCGTAGTGTATCCTGTGTTGAAGGTGCTTCTGCATCTCTGAGGCAGAGGTGCTTCTTCCCACTCCCCTGCTGGAGACTAGACTCTGAGGCGGTGCTGCAGTGACTTAAGGAGTTTTGGAACCCAGTCACAGACACTCAGAGTGCCTCAGATTTACCTTAACGCCCACTTTTGCCATCACAAGTAGAATCTCTTCACTTTCAAGAGGTCGTCTGCATACATGGTCAGCTGCTGCTGCTGCTAAGTCACTTCAGTCGTGTCCGACTCTGTGCAACCCCATAGACGGCAGCCCACCAGGCTTCCCCCATCCCTAGGATTCTCCAGGCAAGAACACTGGAGTGGGCTGCCATTTTCTTCTCCAATGCATGAAAGTAAAAAGTGAAAATTGAAAGTGAAGTCACTCAGTCATGTCCAACTCTTAGCGACCCCATGGACTGCAGCCCACCAGGCTCCTCCATCCATGGGATTCTCCAGGCAAGAGTACTGGAGTGAGGTGCCATTGCCTTCAGCTAGTGGTTGCCAAAGGCCAGAGCCTGTCAGACCTCCGAACCAGGGGCTATAAGACCCTGTGACCAAGGACAGACACCCAAGTCCTCTCCAGGGCCCCTAGGTGTTCTGAGGGGTCACCAGTATAATGCCAGGGTTGGTGTGAGAAGGACCACAAACCTTTCTGAAGTGTGTTTCCAACTATAATATTGAAGTGCTGTTTTTCTGTGAAATAAACACATCGCTGTCTTGGAAATTTCCTTCAGGATAAGCAAGAGACTTAAAGCTAACAGAGTGAAAGCTGAAAAGCAAGATGCTCTTCCAAAACTGATATGTAGAAGCTTCATTTTTAAAAGATACTAGAGACACTAGTAGCATTGCTCATTCAAGGTACTGTTAGGTGGCTGCTACCAATTAACTATTTAAACTTTGACAAAAACCCTCTGAAGGCATGTATCACATTGTATTAACTGAAAATGCCAAGCTGATTCTTTTTATGGCTCCATACAGGTATTTTTGTTTTGGTTTACTTTTTTTTTTTTTTTTTACATCATTCCAAATTTGTAAACCATGCTATTTTAAAGTACATTTTGCTCTGTAGTCAGATAAAAACGTGTTTTGAGCTCTGGTTCTTCTGCCAAGTAGATGAATTGCCTTAGACAGTTTAACTTCTTTGATCAGTTTACTTGGATCTTCTGTGGAAATAATGGTCTCTCCTTCTTGGAGAAAGGAGGATTCTAATTGTGATGATTAAATGTGGTGCTTATCACCTACACTTTTAATCATGAGTACCTTCTCACTCTCATAAACTTACCTGAAGTGGAAGGTTATTCCTATAATGGAAGCAAGTCAAACAGCAGTAAAAAATACGGAGCCATCGGGGAGGTAGAATAGACATTCATATGGTTTAATTTAGAGGTTCAATAGAGGTCTTTCACCCAAAATATCTTTCATAATCTCTGATCTATCTAAAATCTTGTTAAATTGAAACTCTGTTTCTGTTACTTTTCTCGTAAAATTCAGATTCTCCTGGGCAGATAAGGTACTTCACAGGTGGCACTAGTGGTAAAGAACCCACCTGCAATGCAGGAGACTTAAGAGAGTTGGGTTCACTCCCTGGGTGGGGAAGGTCCCCTGGAGAAGGAAATGGCAATCCACTGCAGTATTCTTGCCTGGAGAATGCTATGGACAGAGGAGCCCTTGTGACCATGGGGTCACAAAGAGTCAGACATGACTAAGTGACTTAGCACATTGATACTAACACCATTTTATAACTTGCTTTATCTACATAGTTTGTACATGCAGTATTTTATCATAACAGAGAAGATCTATTTCTCATAAAAAGAATTTTTGGTTGGTGAGCCTTGAAAGTAAGAAATGGCCAAATTCTAGCAAGAATAAGACAGGACACAAACATCTATTTGTTTATTTTCTGATAAAGGTGACCAAAGTATGAATCAACTGGTTCTCAATCCTCCTGCATTTTAGAATCATCTTGAGACTTAAATACATACAGCACACATATACATACACACACACACACATGCATACCTGCACACATACATACCTATGCCATGGCCCTATCTAGAAATTCTATTCTTGTTTAATTGGTCTGCAGTGAGCTTTTACATCAGTATTTTTCATCAGTATTTTTGACCTCCTCACCCTGCCCATGATTCTCCATGCAACTAGGTTTGAAATGTTCCTGTATATAAATTATAGAAACTGAATGAAGTATTAGGGACATTGGAATGATTTCTAGATGGAGATTCAAAACTTTGTGAAAACAATTTGCCTTTTCTAGATTTTTCTCCTTCTTGTTTGGAAAAGTAAAATATTTCTATTGCATTAAATTATAAAGATCCTTATAGCTTTAAAGTTATGTGATTCTAAATATCAAGGATGTTTCAAGATTTTCCTTCTTTTGGCTCTTTGAATCAACATTTGGACATAGACTTAATTTGACAGATTCCCCCCTAAAGGGGTATTAGATTAATGGATGGTTAGAGATAGTTTATATATCCTATCCCCAAAGTAAAGCTTTATCAGACATCCTGAGAGGGTTCTGGGTACATTAGGGAAAATAACATTTCCATTCCAGATTCAATACTGATCCATCAAATCTGTTCGCCTGCTGTCAGCAGAAGTTATTGCCAGATGCTTGAGAGAAATGGCCACAACATTCCTGAATGCCACTGTTAGCTGCACAGAACTCAGCTGTGAGGAACAGTTCTCTCTTGTTCCTCCAGATACTGCTCAGACATTATGAATTATTAGCTTTAATTATATTTTTAGTAGCGTGGCTCTGACAGTAAGGATCAGCTACTTTCAAATCTTCCACAAATAAGTTGTAGAAACCCAGTCACACAGTTAGCTTAACTGTTTCAGTAATAGATAAATGTTCCAATGTCTAAATAATCCCAAGAAAATATGCTAGAATCTGTGCCAGTTTATTTCCCACTTCTGGAACTATATTGCTTTAATGAATTTCAACTTTTTTAAAAACATAGATTTTGGTGCTTTGGTTACAGAGTAAGTCCAAGTAGCTTCAAGTTCAGAGTGAATGAGTATGGATGCATGAGGCATGCATATGTTTACATTTAAAATTATTTCCATTTTTAATAATGGGGCAAAGCAGAGTTTTAGCTAAAATGATGGCAGTAAAAGCTATCCCCACTGCCAAGGGTGCTGGTTTTGGCTTCTCTAAGGTTGAACTAGCTCAGAGCATGAATAGGCAACTTCATGAGAGATGAAACGCCAAGTGCTCTAAGGCCTAAATCAAATAAAGATCTAGTTAAGTGCCTAATGAACCTCTCAAGCAGATGTGGACAGTTTCAATATGCTAACTATTGTATAAAGTTATTAGGCAGAAAATGCAAAGTAAAATCATATTAAGCCATAACACTAGATATGGAAAATGGACAAAGCAGGATGGAGACTTTTCCAAATGCTTTTGGACTGAACTTTAGTTGAAGCTTTTAGCATATGTATGCTCTGAATGGCTTCTTTAAAAAAATGATTTCAAAGATAGTTTAGACTTAAACCAAGTTAAATC
This sequence comes from Capricornis sumatraensis, assembly GCF_032405125.1. Lineage (NCBI taxonomy): Eukaryota > Metazoa > Chordata > Mammalia > Artiodactyla > Bovidae > Capricornis > Capricornis sumatraensis. The sequence continues at coordinate 75,942,379 of NC_091077.1, forward strand.
CCAATTGTTTCAGCTCCTCTTAGAGATCTTATTTATTTTTTGATTCAGAGGAAACAAAAATTTTAAGCTTCTTCCAATATCTATAAGTTAGAATTAAATCTGATACTGTTGAAAAGAAACAGCTATCATCTTTTAAAGGTTTCCACCTAGTGGCAAAGTTATTATGAGCAAGAGATAGGACTGCGATGATTAAAGCAAATAGAAACAATCTAATTACGAAACTGTTTAACCCTTACTCTTTAGTAAAGTTGAGAACTGTGCATTAAATACATTGTAGATACTAATAGCAAAAGTAATCCACTAACCAGGAAATAAGACCTCTTTCTCTTAGGTTCACTTAGATTGCCAGCTTTGTTGTATCTTTGTGCCTTCTGTGATTTATGAGATTGAACTACATTAAAGATAATAACAAAGAAAAAGGCAGAGAATACACATGTTTTCTTACAACTTCACTATTGGCTTATATAACAAAATCTTATAAAGCTCTTAGAATAGAACTTGGAAATATATCTAGAGCCAATACTGCATTTAGATGACATACTCTTATGGAACTGATCCTAGAATTGTAAGACTTCCATTACTTAGATGACCAGATGCAAGAAATGTGGGTTTTAAATGTTTATACTATTTAAGGCTATTTTTATTTGAAGTATACATTTTAGCAACACACTCTGTAAATTGGCCAGGGAGAGAGAGAGAGGGAGTACATAATTTGGATACTTCCTGTGGACAATCAATCACATGTAAGATTGATAAATCCAGTGATTAAAATGAAAAGAGTACCACAGACAAATGCATGTAACATGGCATAGTCTAGCAAGTTACCTTGTATGTACATTAATCATACTTAATGTAGAAGGCCCCTATCAGTCCACCTTAAGGAAAAGGGCAACATAGTGACTGTTTCACATTGTTTTCCCAACATTTTGCTATGTTGTTTTCAGGTAAAAATGGCTAAAGGCGGCCTTAAGATGCCAAAGAAATACTAAGTGCATTCAGGCACCTGAGCTCATTGTGCTTTTGAAATTGCTCCATTCTCTGCACCGAGTAAACTGACCACTGGGGTTAATCGTCATCAAACAGGGCTTTCTGACCTATCAGAAATTTAGATCTTAGCTTTTACTTTGTGTTGCAGCATTCTGTGCTGATCTTCCAAGCCTTTACCACAAGCTATAGAAAGCACTTATGGGCTTGGGAAGAGATGAAGCCAAAGAGAGCAAGATTAGCTTCCTGAAGTTTGCCTTTTCTCCTTTTTTTCACATTAGTGTTTTTCTCCACAACGAGTTAACAGAATACGGTGGAGAAAATTCTCCCATAGTTTAAAAAGTTGAACCTCTTTCCTTGCTTAGGTGATAGCACTGACACTTCACACAGAGGGCTAATTTACATTTAATGCTCTGGAAATTAATTACAGAGAATAAAGATAATTGTAAAATCACCCCCATATGCACTTCCAAAAATAAACAAACAAACCACATCATGATTACTTAGCAGCCATCTATTGCTTAATTTTATGCACAGTGGGAAAGGCACCAGTAGTCTAGAAATGGAGGGAGGGTAGAGAAGAAAGGATACTAATTTGAAATACGTAACAGCAGAGGCAGTTTTATGTGGTAATGACCTGCAGCTTTCCCAGCAGGAGTGGAAGTTCTCAAAGCCTTATGCACTGGAGTGCAAGGACATGTTTGGGTCTAGCCAGGCAGTCAAAAGACTTAAATGATAATTTGACCAAGTTCAAGATTATTTTTTCCTACACCAGTAGGTGGATATTCCAGGCGTAGGTCTATTGCTTTTGCTGTTGTAATGAACTAGTGGCACCATTCAAACAAATTCCTCTGACTAAATGTTTTCTTTAATATAGAAGATTGAAATTCATTTACCTGGAGAGGAAGCATCAGAATGTTATTAAGCTTATATTATTGTAGAAATTTTTTTTTAGATGCTGTAGTTAACTTCAGTGGGGCCAATAAAACCCTTTGTCAGATGTCCCTGTCTTGTTAGGATTTTGATATATGGAGGACAACAAGTAATAATAATTAAAATAAATATAAATAATATAAATATATAGATACTTATAACATATAATATACTCAAGTTGCTCAGTTGTGTCCAACTCTGAGACCCCAAGGACTGTAGCCTGTCAGGCTATTCTGTCCGTGGAGTTTTCGAGGCAACCATGCTAGAGTGGGTGGTATTTTCGCCTCCAGGGGATCTTCCCAACCCAGAAATCAAACCCAAGTTTCTTGTGATGCCTGCATTGGCAGGCAGATTCTTCACCACTGTGCCACCTGGGAAGCCCAATGTATAATATAAATAATGAATATAAATATAAATAAAGAATATTTGTTCAAATGTCAGACTGTCAATAGACTCTCATAACCTAATTTCCATTAAAAAAAAAACACCTTATTCCCTACTTTCATAATTATTTTTCCATCTAATATTAACTATCCCTCTTTATTTTTAATCAGTTGTCATTTATTTATGTGTTTGTTTATTAGTGGTCTACTGTACCTAGAATGTTCTGGAGCATATCTTTAGTTTCTAGATCAATGCTTGACATACAGCAGGCAATGTTATATGAGAGAATAGGCAGAGTTAAACTATATGCACTCTGTTTTACAAGATTATCAAACAGAATATAGTCATACACCAGGTTTTGATCAACAGACAGAGCATCTCAACAAGTAAGAGAAGCCTGAGTTACTTAATCTTTAAAAACAATTAAGAAATTCCCAAAAGAGAGCTGTAAAACATTTAAAATGCACTTAAATGTTATAATAAGCAAAATTAGCTCTTTTTATTATTTTTAATTGACATACAACATTATTAGTTTCAGGTATATAACATAATGATTCAATGTTGATATATATTACAAAATGATCACCACAATAAGTCTAGTTAACATCCATCAACATTACAGGGATACCTCTGAGATTTTGTAGGTTCTATTTCAGACCAATGCAGTGACTGAAGATCACAATAAAATGATTTATGGGTTTTTGGTTTCTTAGGGCATATAAAAAGTCACATTTATTACACTATACTGTAGTCTGTTAAGTGCACAATAGCCCTGAGAGTCATTCCTCCCAAATCATGCCTCTGCTTTATTACCTAGAGTTTATATAGTATTTTTAATTCTTTGTTTTCATTTCAACAGTTTTCACAGCTTATTTTGGCAGGTGTAGATTTTGTCTCAAGAAGCCACTTTTTTTTTTTTCTCATCTCCTTATCCATTAAAGTTTTATCATGAGATTGAAACATTTCAGTCACACCCTCTGACTCCACTTCTCTTTCTGGTTCCCTTGCTTTTACTTCCTCTACTCAAGTCTTGAACCAATCTGAGGCATTCATGAAGTTTGGAATCGACTTCTTCCAAACTCCTGTTAATGTTGATATTTGGATCTCTAAATATTATTAATGATATCTAGAATAATGAATCCTTTTCATAAGATTGCCATTTACTTTGGCCATATCCATCATAGGAATCACTATCTATGGACACAATAGCCTTGTAAAATGAATTTCCTGAGGAATAAGACCTGACAGCCAAAATTACTTCTTGATCCATGGGCTGAAGAATGGATGCTGTGATACCAGGCATGAAAATCTCATTGTACATCTCCGTTGGAGCTCTTGGGTGACCAGGTACATTGCCAAGGAGCACTAATAGTTGGAAAAGAATATTTTTTTTTAATTTTTCTGATGATAGGTCTCATCAGTGGGTTTGAAATATTCAGCAAACCATGCTGCAAACAGTTGTGCTGTCATCCATGCTTTCTTCCACTTATAGAGCAAAAGCAGAGTAGATTTAACATAATACTTGAGTCATAGGATTTTTGGAATGAATGGTCAATGAGAACTGTCTTCAACTGTGACAAAAAATTCATCTCTAGATTGGTGAAAATGGAAAGCAAGTTATTTGGTTCCAAAATACAGTGTTGGGACAAACAGGGTTATACACATTCCTAATTCAAAAAGGGGAAAATTGAAGGCAAAAGGAGTCACTAGCCCCCAAGCAATTTCAAGACCCAACCAGTCAGTTTCCATTAGATTTCAAGGTCAGGGAATAGTCCTCTGAGACTTGAGATTCTGCCTTTTGGACCCATGACCGTAGCCTCTGCATAGAGCTCCTCCTGTACACACGACTCTGGCCTATAGAACTAGGGCTCTCCACTTGGAGTTATATTTCATTCATTTTATTCTTTGTTCCTTTTAGACCAGCTGGCAAACACTTCTCAAATGTTCACTGGTAATATTTACCATTTCTCCTGGTAAATATTTCTCAAAATTGGTAGGTCTTCTGTATATGTGATGGAGATTCTCGCCATTAGACAAGAAAGCCATGCACATATCTTTTTGGAATGATCCCTTCTTTATTCCCAACTTCTGCTGAGATGGTTGGGTGAATCCCTGAGCCACATGCTTAATCTCTTTAAGAACCCTTTTTGTGAAAGAATACTCTAAACCTTTAATTGTTTTGAGGCACTATGTTCATCCACATTCTTGGCTTTATAGTCAGAATTCATTTTCGTAAAAGTGAATCTCCTAATTCTAGCATCTTTTGCAATCTGGATAAGCTGCAAATTTCTCAAATCATTAAATCCTTGTTCATTTTTGCTTAAGTTCCTTCCTCAACATTTCTGTTTCCCCTTACATTTTACTATAGGCAATGAGAAGAGACCAGGCTGTATTTTGAATCACTTATCTTGGAGTGTCTTAAACTAAATACCCAAGTTAATCATTTACAAATTCTGCTTTCCACGCCACTATAGGGCACATTTCTGCTATACCTTCTAATATTACTACTGTATAATAAGGATCAACTTTCCTACAATTTCCAATAGCATGTTCTTTTTCCTCTAAGACCTCACTATAAGTGCCTTGAACCACCACAGTTTTACTAGTAGTCAGTTCAAATTAGTCTAGGCTTTTTCTATTATGCACCACAAAATTATTCCAATCTCTCTGTCCATTAACCCAGTCTCAAAGGCACGTATATAGTTTGAAGAATTTGTTATAGTCATATCTTACCTTCAGATTCAGTATTTGTTTTCAATTATTATGGCTCAAATAGGAAGTTAGCATAAATTCTGTGACTCAAAAAAACATAAATTTATTTACATCACTGGACTGAAATCCTGGTGTAAGCAGGACCATACTTTTTCTGGAAGCTCTAGGAAGAAATCTGTTCCTTGCCTGTATCAGCTTCTAGTGACTGCTGACATTCCTTGGTTGTGGTCATATTACTCCATTTTTCCAGGGAAATACTTTAAAATCTCTCTCTGCTCCATCTTCATATTGCCTTCTTTCAGTGTGCCTGTAATTTTCCCTGTCAACTCCTCTACAGGGTGCCCCACCTCCCCATTCAAGACCTGCCTGGATCAGTCGGTCAGTTCAGTCACTCAGTCGTGTCTGACTCTTGTGACCCCATGGACTGCAGCACTCCAGGCTTCCTGTCCAGCACCAACTCTTAGAGGTTACTCAAACTCATGTCCATCAAGTCAGTGATGCCATCCAGCCATCTCATCTTCTGTCATCCCCTTCTCCTCCCGCCTTCAATCTTTCCCAGCATCAGGGTCTTTTCCAATGAGTCAGTTCTTCGCATCAGGTGGCCAAAGTATTGGAGTTTCAGCTTCAGCATCAGTCTTTCCAATGAATATTCAGGATTGATTCTCTTTAGGATGGACTGGTTGGATATCCTTGCAGTCCAAGGTACTCTCAACACTCTTCTCCAACACCACAGTTCAAAAGCATCACTTTTTCGGTGCTCAGCTTTCTTTATGGTCCAACTCTCACATCCATACATGACCACTGGAAAAACCATAGCCTTGACTAGACGGACTTTTGTTGGCAAAGTAATGTCTCTGCTTTTCAATATGCTATCTAAGTTGGTCACAGCTTTTCTTCCAAGGAGCAAGCATCTTTTAATTTCATGGCTGCATTTACCACCTTCAGTGATTTTGGAGCCCAAGAAAATAAAGTCTGTCACTGTTTCCATTGTTTCCCCACCTATTTGCCATGAAGGGATGGGACCAGATGTCATGATCTTAGTTTTCTGAATGTTGAGTTTAAACCAACTTTTTCACTCTCCCCTTTCACTTTCATCAAGAGTCTCTTTAGTGCTTCTTTGCTTTCTGCCATAAGGGTGGTGTCATCTGCATATCTGAGGTTATTGATATTTCTCCCCAGCAATTTTAATTCCATCTTGTGTTTCATCCAGCCCATCATTTCTCATGATGTACTCTGCATATAAGTTAAATAAGCAGGGTGACAGTATACAGCCTTGAAGTACTCCTTTCCAAATTTGGAGCCCGTCTGTTGTTCCATGTCCAGTTTTAACTGTTCCATCCTGAACTGCATACGGATTCCTCAAGAGACAGTAAGGTGGTCTGGTATTCCCATCTCTTTAAGAATTTTCCACAGTTTGTGTGATCCACACAGTCAAAGGCTTTGGCATGGTCAATAAAACAGAAATAGATGTTTTTCTGGAACTCTCTTGCTTTTTTGATGATTAACAGATGTTCGCAATTTGATCTCTGGTTTTTCTGCCTTTTCTAAATCCAGCTTGAACACCTGGACGTTCATGGTTCATGTACTGTTGAAGTCTGGCTTGGAGCATTACTTTTTTTTTTTTTTAACTTTATTTTACTTTACAATACTGTATTGGTTTTCCCATACATACTTTGCTAGCATGTGAGATAAGTGCAATTGTGTGGTAGTTTAAGCATTCTTTGGCATTGCCCTTCTTTGGGATTGGAATGAAAACTGACTTTTTCCAGTCCTGTGGCCACTGCTGAGTTTTCCAAATTTGCTGGCATATTGAGTGCAGCACTTTCACAACATCATCTTTTAGGATTTGAAATAGCTAAACTGGAATTCCATCACCTCCGCTAGCTTTGTTTGTAGTGATGCTTCCTAAGGCCCACTTGACTTAGTATTCCAGGATGTCTGGCTCTGGGTGAGTGAATACACTGTCATGATTATCTGGGTTGTGAAGATCTTTTTTGTATAGTTTTTCTATGTATTCTTGCCACCTCTTAATATTTTCTGCTTTTGTTGGGTCCCTACCATTTCTGTCCTTTACTGTGCCCGTCTTTGCATGAGATGGTCCCTTGATATCTCTTATTTTCTTGAAGAGAGCTCTAGTTTGTTTCCATTCTACTCTTTTCCTCTATTTCTTTTCATTGATCACTGAGGAAGTCTTTCTTATCTATCCTTGCTATTCTTTGGAACTCTGCATTCAAATGGATATACCTTTCCTTTTCTCCTTTGCCTTTCACTTCTCTTCTTTTCACAGCTATTTTTAAGGCCTTCTAAGACAACCGTTTTACCTTTTTCCTTTTCTTTTCCATGGGGATGGTCTTGATCCCTCTCTCCTGAACAATGTCAGGAACCTCTGTCCATAGTTATTCAGACACTCTATCAGATCTATTCCCTTGAATCTATTTGTCACTTCCACTGTATAAATGTAAGGGATATGATTTAGGTCATACCTGAATGGTCTAGAGGTTTTCCCTATTTTCTTCAATTGAATTCTGAATTTGGCAATAAAGAGTTCATGATCTGAGCCACAGTCAGCTCCCAGTCTTAATGCCTCTTGATTCTATATTTTTTACCTTGCTTTATAAGTAATATATTCAAGTACTTTTACAAGATATTTAGAAATATGTGTTTTTGATTACTTTTAGATGAATCTTATTTTTATTGCTTGGTCTGTGATGGGTATTTTACTAGTATTAGGTTTGGATCTACCACTGGCTTATCAATTATTACTTGATGAAGGTGTAACATAAGGTTTTTATTTTGGTGCTAAAAATCAACAGTGATTTATCAAGTAACCACAATGTGTCCAAATTTTTATGCATAGCAATTTGGAAGAATTCATATATTTCTTGCTGACTCGTAAAAGTGTCTCCTTTTTTCCCTCTTGTCATTTAGTGCCTCAGAATTTAAGACAGAATGTGAAGAAACATTTATTATTCCACAGTAAAAGATATCAGTTTACAAAATAACACACATGCCTATTTAGCTATTGATATTAGTAGGTAAAATCACAAAACTTAAAATTATACCTTTTGATAACAGTCCTGGAAACAATCACACATAATTTTGCATTTCTAGAAGTGAGTGATATATACACATGTAATGGAGGTATTTATAATAAATAATTTTCTTAATATCTTTTTAAAAATTTTGTGATAAAAAACTTTTATAATGTAGTTGTTAAAGAGAAAACTGGGAACATCTATTTGTAAATAAATAATGAAAAGAAAAAGAGTGTCTTGTCATATCAGAGCCTTAAGAACTTTCATGTAAACGAAATATTACTCTTTCTTCTCTGCTATCAAGGGAAGGAAAAGGGTGCAACTAAAGGCTAAGATGAAAACCTGTATGAGAGATAATCTCTTACCTACTAGCCCAGTCAATGACACAGAATCAGTATCCTTAAAATTCCATAAAATTGCATGTACACATAGACACATATTCTATGTAGTCAATAGAATAGAACAAAGGAATAGTAAAAAAAAAAAAAAATGGGCTAAAAAAATCCATCAAGGATACTTTAAAGTATATATGGGGGAAGGAAAATATTAAAGATAAACAATTCCTTAATTTTGAAAGTACTGATAGTGTCATATTTAGTATTCATTCTGAAGGGGAGTCTGTTGGGGCAAATCAACCAATCTGTGTGTTTAGGGAAATACTAACATTGTGTTTATGAGTACCTATTTTGTACCATAAACATGTTATGAATATATGTTTTAATAATTAAAACATATATAAAACTTCTGAGCTTCCCTGGTGGCTCAGAGGTTAAAGCGTCTGCCTCTAATGTGGGAGACCTGGGTTCAATTCCTGGGTCAGGAAGATCCTCTGGAGAAGGAAATGGCAATCCACTTCAGTATTCTTGCCTGGAGAATCCCATGGATGGAGGAGCCTGGTGGGCTACAGTCCAAGGGTTCGCAAAGAGTCGGACATGACTGAGTGACTTAAATTTCAGCTTTCATGTACTAGACTCATTAAGGAATCTGAAATTTTAAGTGATAATCCATCCTTGTTAAAGAAATCAGGGAGAGTTTGATAGACTCCAGATCCTAGGCACTTTCTTAGCATCCTTTCTGTGACTGTAACAGCTTCACTCTTAGAAAGGAACTTGTACATTTATTGTGTCATATAAGTAATACAAAAAATGGTTTTATCTTACGTTCTTTCTTTACTTCATGGCAAATAGACGGGAAAACAATGGAAACGGTGACAGATTTTATTTTGGGGGGCTCCAAAAGCACTGCAGATGGTGACTGCAGCCATGAAATTAAAAGACTTTTGCTCCTTGGAAGAAAAGCTGTGACCAACATAGACAGCATATTAAAAAGCAGAGAGATTACTTTGCCGACAAAGGTCCATCTAGTCAAAGCTATGGTTTTTCCAGTAGTCATGTATGGATGTGAGAATTGGGCTATAAAGAGAGCTGAGCACCAAAGAATTGATGCTTTTGAACTGCGATGTTGGAGAAAACTCTTGAGAGTCCCTTGGCCTGCAAGGATATCCAACCAATCAATCCTCAAGGGAATCAGTCCTGAATATTCATTGGAAGAACTGATGCTGAAGCTCCAATATTCTGGCCACTTTATCCAAAGATCTGACCCATCGGAAAAGATCTTGATGCTGGGAAAGTTTGAAGGCAGGAGGAGTAGGGGACAACAGAGGATGAGATGGTTGAATGGCATCACCAACTCAATGGACATGAGTCTGAGTAAACTCCAGGAGTTGGTGATGGACAGGGAAGCCTGGCATGCTGCAGTCCATGGGGTCACAAAGAATTGGACACGACTGAGGGACTGAACTGACCGACTGACTGATGTTCTTTCTATGCACTCAATCATGTTCAATTTCTTTCTTCACTATTTCTCTTGAAGCCAGAAGTATGTTACCACCAGCTACACAGGACCATGAGTTAATACAGTGTCATTTATATGCTTCCTAGCTTCCTCTGTTCTTTTGAGAGGTATCTATGAAAAGAGATGCCATCAGATCCAAAAAATGGGAAAGCATTGTCACTTACTGAAGAATTTTTTTTTTTAATTGCTTTTGTGTGCTAAACAATGTGTATAGGTATGCTGCTGCTGCTGCTAAGTTGCTTCAGTGATGTCCAACTCTGTGCGACCCCATAGACAGCAGCCTACCAGGCTCCTCCGTCCATGGGATTTTCCAGGCAAAAGTACTGGAGTGGGTTGCCATTGCCATCTCCGGTGTATAGGTATTAACTATCCTAATTGCATATTTGACACATAGTATTTGTTTCATCGTAACAGCAACTGAAAAAAACAAAAAGTCAATCTAAGTAACAATGAACACATGCATACTCAATGCATGTTGTCAGCTTGCTTTAATGTGAATAAGAAGCTCTAGATCAACATATTTTTAGCTCTATTTTAAGCAGTTGTGTATGACTCTGCTATCTAGTTTAGACTATATCTTTGAAGACTGGCTTCAGCGTTTCAAACATTCATCTCTCTAGCATTTCTTTGTGTTCAGAAGCTAATGAGTCAGTTGCAGATCTGTCCTGTTGATCTTCCACATTCTTTTGTCCCTTCTTACTCATTATACTTCCATTTTATAAACGGTACTTAACACGGTGGTCCCCTTCCTTCAGTGGAGCTTACAGCTCTGAAGAAACAAGGGAAACTTTATCCTTCTTATTTTATTTTATTTTTAATTATTTATTTATTTTTTACTTTACAATATTGTATTGGTTCTGCCATACTTCAACATGAATCCGCCACAGGTGTACACGTGTTTCCAATCCTGAACACCCCTCCCGCCTCCCTCCCCATAACATCCCTTTGGGTCATCCCAGTGCACCAGCCCCAAGCATCCTGTATCCTGCATTAAACCTGGACTGGTGATTCTTTTCTTATATGATATTATACATGTTTCAATGCCATTCTCCCAAATCATCCCACCCTCTCCCTCTCCCACAGAGTCCAAAAGACTGTTCTATACATCTGTGTCTCTTTTGCTGTCTTGCATACAGGGTTATTGTTACCATCTTTCTAAATTCCATATATATGCATTTGTATACTGTATTGGTGTTTTTCTTTCTGGCTTACTTCACTCTGTATAATAGGCTCCAGTTTCATCCACCTCATTAGAACTGATTCAAATGTATTCTTTTTAATGGCTGAGTAATACTCCATTGTGTATATGTACCACAGCTTTCTTATCCATTCGTCTGCTGATGGACATCTAGGTTGTTTCCATGTCTTGGCTATTATAAACAGTGCTGTGATGAACACTGGGGTACATGTGTCTCTTTCAGTTCTGGTTTCCTCGGTGTGTATGCCCAGCAGTGGGATTGCTGGGTCATAAGGCAAGTTGCAGGATATAAAATCGACACACAGAAATCCCTTGCACTCCTATACACTAATAATGAGAAAATAGAAAAAGAAATTAAGGAAACAATTTCATTCACCATTGTAATGAAAAGAATAAAATACTTAGGAAAACTTTATATTTTATGTCTAGAATCAACAAAAGTGCCTCTCATGCAATAGGTTGCATTACAATGAATATTAAACAATGAATCATGATGATATCAATATTTTGAAAATATTACAGAAAATAAAAATTGTTGAATTTCAACAATGATGTCTCTGTGCTGCCCATTTACTTTTAAGAGTGATTTATAGGATTAATATAAGGTCTCTGTTAAGCTTTTCTTAAAAAGAAAAAGATAAGAGTAGGCTAATGTAATTATGGAGATTTAAAATACTTTCAGAAATTTGAATATTCACCAGAAGCAGATGGAATTAAACAAACTGATTAAGGGAACTCTGCTTCAGTTTACATCCTGCAAAAAGACAGTGGATTGACAAAAATGCAAGTTTTTATTTATGGAAAAGTATATTAATTACAAAAGGAAGAATTAGTGTTTGACCTACATGCAAGCTAAGTGTTAAAAGAGTACAAAGTATATGTGCATGTCTCATTACAGTCTTACCTCAGGAACAGAATGGATTGGATAGCAAGAGAGAATGTGTGGATATGAGTATTGTCATGGGGCTTATGTCTGTTGGGTTTACTCCTGGGTCGGGAAGATCCCCTTGAGGAGGAAAAGGCAACCCACTCCAGCATTCTTGTGGGGAATATGAATAAGTAGGTAATATGGTATTTTTGCTTATTTGTGAACATGTGGCCTCCTTTCCCAGAATATAACCCAAACAAACAGATTCTTATGATATCTGTTGAGGCTCTTCAATATAAATAGATTTTTTTTAAGTGCCTATCCTACCAGTGTTGGTAAATTGTGTAGCTACTTTTTTATTCTACTTTCATTGGGGAATCATTTGCGGACTACTGATGTGGGCAACTAAAAAGCTACACAGATGTGGAAATTTCTCTCAATCATTAACTGTAAAGTATAAGCTGCAATTAATGTCTATCATCAAATTAGGAGATAATGTTAGTTTTTCACACTTCAGTTCTCAGTCTAATGCTTTAACTAACCTTATTAGGGGCTCTACTAGCACATCAAACAAGGGATCAGCAAAACAAATGGGGTCTCTTGTTAATCTGCTAGACTCCAATGGTAGTTTGTTATCAATATTTTTTTTAATAAATGTAATTGTCACTTATTTAATGAGGCTGATTTTAGTATCAACACAAAGCATAAATGTAGGCAACATGTATTATAATTTGCTTCCTTGTATTCTTTATATACACAAGTACTCACCTCTTTGTGTGTGTTTTATATATATATAACATTCAATTGCATAAAAACTATAAAAAGCATCACTTCAAAATTCAAAGTAAATCACCAAATTTGATAATTTGACTTTCAAAATTACCAAATGCAATATTTTGGTTTGTAAATTGTAAACACTTTTTTTGACAAGCTTTTATCTATCTAGCAAAAGGAAATAAAGTGTATGTTCTTAAAAAAAAATTCGATAAAAACTTACTCTCTGCATTTTCTTTTGGCTTTCAAGAAAACATAAAGGATAGGTTTAAATGTCTACTGCTTACAAATGCCTAGAGAGGTCACTGAATGAATACAATTAACTTTTATTTTTCCTGATTGGTGTGTGCCACATTTAACCAGCAGAAATTCCATCTTCCTACACAGAGGAGGAAAGCTTCTTAATCTCACAAGTTGGGTTTTATTTAAGCCAGTAAATTGTACATAATATTGTACAATGAATTTCCTTTCCAATTAATTTGTCTATTCTAATCGGTTTGATAGAGGAACTAACTCATTTAACACTTCAGGCAGATGCTTAGAATGTCATTAGGGAATTGACCACTTCATTGCAGTTAGAAAGTATATTATTTGAAGGTGTAAATGGATACCAGAATCTCCTTTTATGTTTTGGACATTGGTACTAAGTTGTAGTAGGCCACACTCCCACTGTTAGCCTTAATAGGATTAGTTTGGATATTATCAAAAGAACAATTAACACCTGCTGATATGATCACAGATGGTATCAAAGAGTAAGAGGAACTCAATTTTACAGGGACCCTCATCTCTGGCATTTACAATAAGAGTGCCAATACAAAAATGGCTACAAAATTCAGATACTATTCCATGTAACAATTAGTGGTACAGAATCAAAATTGGTATGAAATTAAAAGCCTCTTTTCTAGCTTGCTTATTCTGAGAAACAGGAACCTATTTGACCATCTGCTCATGCTAGCTTTTTGACTCTGTGCATGTTATTTAATTTCTTTAAACCTATGTTTCTTTAGCTGAAAAACTGCTACCAATAATAATGTCCAAATTCTGGAATTTGTGAGTAACCCTGTTCCTTACATATGAATGTGAGTCCTTATTGGCCTGATTCTTATAATGTTGCCTTTAATGATTTTATGGACTCTGCAGAAATGTTTTAATAAATATGAACTTAATAAAAATATCTTATGCTTTTAAGGGATAATATTAGCACATTTCCAAAAAAGGCTTATAATATTAATTATGAAGTGGTAGGAAATTATATTACAGGCCTTTTCAACTTTGGAAAGTATTTTTTTTTTCTTCTAATAGTGTAATGTACATCATTAACAAATAGACATGTTGGGATAACTTAATAGAAAATAGTAAATGATGGTTTTTAATGTACTGCAATTTCAGTTTATAAGCTGTCTTGTTTTTATTTTAGGGTCCTGCTAGTTACTTAGTTAGTTAGTTCAGTTGCTCAGTCGTGTCCGACTCTTTGCAACCCCATGAATCGCAGCACGCCAGGCCTCCCTGTCCATTACAACTCCCGGAGTTCACTCAGACTCGGGTCCATCGAGTCAGTGATGCCATCCAGCCATCTCATCCTCTGTCGTCCCCTTCTCCTCCCAGCATCAAAGTCTTTTGAGTCAACTCTTCGCATGAGGTGGCCAAAGTACTGGAGTTTCAGCTTCAGTATGAGTCCTTCCAAAGAAATCCCAGGGCTGATCTTCAGAATGGGCTGGTTGGATCTTCTTGCAGTCCAGGGTACTGTCAAGAGTCTTCTCCAACACCACAGTTCAAAAGCATCTGTTCTTTGGCGCTCAGCCTTCTTCACAGTCCAACTCTCACATCCATACATGACCATAGGAAAAACCATAGCCTTGACTAGACTGATCTTAGTTGGCAAAGTAACGTCTCTGCTTTCTAATATGCTTTCTAGGTTGGTCATAACTTTTCTTCCAAGGAGTAAGCGTCTTTTAATTTTATGACTGTAATCACAATCTGCAGTGATTTTGGAGCCCCAAATAATAAAGTCTGACACTGTTTCCACTGTTTCCCCATCTATTTCCCATGGAGTGATGGGACCAGATGCCATGATCTTAGTTTTCTGAATGTTGAGCTTTAAGCCAACTTTTTCACTCTCCTCTTTCACTTTCATCAAGAGGCTTTTTAGCTCCTCTTCACTTTCTGCCATAAGGGTGGTGTCATCTGCATATCTGAGGTGATTGATATTTCTCCCAGCAATCTTGATTCCAGCTTGTGCTTCTTCCAGTCCAGCGTTTCTCATGATGTACTCTGCATAGAAGTTAAATAAGCAGGGTGACAATATACAGCCTTGATGTACTCCTTTTCCTATTTGGAACCAGTCTGTTGTTCCATGTCCAGTTCTAATTGTTGCTTCCTGGCCTGCATACAGATTTCTCAACAGGCAGGTTAGGCGGTCTGGTATTCCCATCTCTTTCGGAATTTTCCGCTAGTCTTATATTATTAGAATGAATTGAGAATATTTGGGGCTTTTCTATGTTCAAAACACTTAAATAGCTAATAGGTTGTCTATTCCTTCACATTTATAGAATTTCCCACTTGTTTTTATGAACAAATGGAATGGAGTAAATGCTTAACTTCTTTTTCCATTTCTCTTTGGTTACTTGTGTATTCAGTTATGACTCTATGTTGGTAGTGTATACTTTTAATTTATATTTTTTCTAGAAAAATGAAGAAGTATAGAATTCTAGAAAAGCCAAAGAGATCTCAAAGCAGAATCTAGCCCTTTGAAATAACATTTAATCAATTTTGATGATAAAATATAATCTTTTAAAATCAATTTCTCTTTAAATTTCACAAAGAAATTTCATATAAATTTACTAGTATTACATCTTTTTGGTCCTTTCAAACAAATATAATGAAACAGAAAACCAAAATTTAGACCATTTAGATTTGAAATCAAATGACCAGTACACTTTATACCCATGAGAATATCTACTATTGAAGAAGAAAAGCAACAGAAAATAAGTGTTGACAAAGATGTGGAGAAATTGAGAACGCTCATGCATTGTTGATGGGAATTTAAGGTAGCACAGCCACTGTGGAAAACAGTATGATATTTCCTGAAAAAAAAAAAAAAAAAACAAAAACACTATAGAATTATCATATGATCTAGTGTTCCACTTCTGGGTATATAGCTAAAGGAATTGAAAGCAGAGCTATGAAGGGACATTTTTACTGTCCTAACCACAGCAATGTTATTTGTAATAGACAAAACGTGAACATAAAAGCCCCTCAGTCATGTCTGACTCTCTGTGACCCCATGGACTATACAGTCCACGGAATTCTCCAGGGCAGAATACTGGAGGGGGTAGCTTTTCCCTTCTCCAGGGGATCTTCCCAACCTAGAAATGGAACCGAGGTCTGCTGGCATTGCAGGCGGATTTTTCACTCACTGAGCCACCAGATAAACCCAAGAATACTGGAGTGGGTAGCCTATCCCTTCTCCAGCAGATCTTCCTGACCTAGGAATTGAACCAGGGTCTCCTGCATTGCAGGTGGATTCTTTACCAACTGAGCTATGAGGGACGTCCCCTAAAGTGGAAGCAACCACTGACAGATAAGTGGATAAACAAAATGTGTTTGTATGATTGGTAAAGTATTATTCAGCCTTAAAAAGGAAAGGGATTCTGACACATGCTACAATGTGGATAAATCTAGAAGACATTATAAGCGACATAAAGCAGTCACAAAAAGGCAAATACTGTCTTACAGTATTATTACAGTATTGATTTGATTACACTTATCGAGGTACTTAGAGTGTAAATTCCTGGAAACAGAAAGGAGATGGTAGTTGCCAGGGAAAAGGAGAGGGAGGGAATGGTGAGTTTATATTTATTGGGTCCATAATTTCAGTTTTTCAAGATAAAGTTCTGGAAATGTATTGGGGTGATGACTGTACAACATACACATGTACTTAATATCACTGAACTAACTCTGGTTAAGACGTGTATTTTACCTCCATTATTCTTTTTAAACAAATAACTGGTAAGTGACAGAGCCAAGCCAAGAAATTCCACCTAAACTAGAAGAATTTGAAATATTTTATGTGCTCTAAGTCTAGTGGGTCATATGGGCTTTATATTTCATCCTTAAGATAAATTTCTAGGGATTATTTTTGTGTCTTTCTCTCTTTTCATATTCTAAAAAGAAGAGAAAACATATAAAAGTTCAAACATAAGGCCCTGTTGCAACACCTCATGATTTCCTTTGTAAAATATATTTTTATCCTATTAGAATATTATCCTTTAGGGGGCCTTACCTAACTTCCCTAACACATCACTATACGTATCTGTTCCCCTTCAACATACCCACTGTATCCAAATTTTATTTTATCAGTTCCTTTCAGTTCATTGCTCAGTCATGGCCGACTCTTTGTGGACCTAGGCACTGCAGCATGACAGTCATCCCTATCTGTCACCAACTTCTGGAGCTTGCTCAGACTCATGTCCAACAGGTTGATGATGCCATCCAACCATCTCATTCTCTGTCATCTCCTTCTCCTCCTGCCTTCAATCTTTCCCAGCATCAGGGGCTTTTTCAACGAGTCAGTTCTTCACATCAGGTAGCCAAAGTATTGGAGTTTCAGCTTCAGCATCAGTCCTTCTAGTGAATATTCAGGACTGATTTCCTTTAGGATTGATTAGTTGGATCTCCTTGCATTCCAAGGGACTCTCAAGAGTCTTCTCCAACACCACAGTTCAAAGCATCAGTTCTTCGGTGCTCAGCTTTTTTTATGGTCCAACTCTCACATCCATACATGACTCCGGAAAAACCATAGCTTTGACTGGATGGACCTTTGTCAGTAAAGTGACATCTCTGCTTATCAATATGCTGTCTAGATTGATCATAGTTTTTCTTCCAAGGAGCAAGTGTCTTTTCATTTCATGGCTGCATCACCATTTTCAGTGATTTCAGAGTCCAAGAAAGTGAAGTCTGTCACTGCTTCCATTGCTACCTCATGTATTTGCCATGAAGTGAATGGACTGGATGCCATGATCTGAATATTTTGAATGTTGAATTTTAAGCCATCGTTTTCATTCTCCACTCTCCACTTTCATCAAAAGACTTTTTAGCTCCTCTTCACTTTCTGCCTTAAGGGTGGTGTCATCTGCATATCTCAGGTTATTGATATTTCTCTCAGCAATCTTGATTCCAGCTTATGCTTCATCCAGCCTGGTATTTCACATGATGTACTCTGTTCAGTTCAGTTCAGTTTCTCAGTCATGTCTGACTCTTTGTGACCCCGTAAATCACAGCAGGCCAGGCCTCCCTGTCCATCACAAACTCCCAGAGTTTACCCAAACTCATGTCCAACGAATCAGTGATGCCATCCAGCCATCTCATCCTCTGTTGTCCCCTTCTCCTCCTGCCCAAATCCCTCCCAGTATCAGGGTCTTTTCCAATGAGTCAGCTCTTTACCTGAGGTCACCAAAGTATTAGAATTTCAACTTCAGCATCATTTCTTCCAAAGAAATCCCAGGGCTGATCTCCTTTAGAATGGACTGGTTGGATCTCCTTGCAGTCCAAGGGACTCTCAAGAGTCTTCTCCAACACCACAGTTCAAAAGCATCAATTCTTCGGCGCTCAGCTTTCTTCACAGTCAAACTCTCACATCCATACATGACCACTGGAAAAACCATAGCATTGACTAGACGGACCTTTGTTGGCAAAGTAATGTCTCTGCTTTTGAATATGCTATCTAGATTGGTCATAACTTTTCTTCCAAGGAGTAAGCGTCTTTTAATTTCATGGCTGTAGTCACCATATGTAGTGATTTTGGAGCCCCAAAAAATAGTCTGAAACTGTTTCCACTATTTCCCAATCTATTTGCCATGAAGAGATGGGACCAGATGCCATGATCTTCGTTTTCTGAATGTTGAGCTTTAAGCCAACTTTTTTACTCTCCTCTTTCACTTTCATCAAGAGGCTTTTTAGCTCCTCTTCACTTTCTGCCATAAGGGTGGTGTCAACTGCATATCTGAGGTTATTGATATTTCTCCTGCCAATCTTGATTCCAGCTTTTGCCTCTTCCAGCCCAGCATTTCTCATGATGTACTCTGCATATGATTTAAATAACCAGGGTGACGATATACAGCCTTGATGCACTCCTTTTCCTATTTGGAACCAATCTGTGGTTCTATGTCAGTATATAAGTTAAATAAGCAAGCTGACAATATACAACCTTCACAAGTACTCCTTTCCCAATTTGGAGCCAGTCTGTCGTTCCATGTACAGTTCTAACTGCTGCTTTCTGACCTGCATACAGATTTCTCAGGAGGCAGGTAAGGTGGTCTCATATTCCCATCTCTTTAAGAATTTTCCACAATTTTTTTGATCCACACAGTCAAAGGCTTTAGCATAGTCAGTGAAGCAGAAGTAGATGTTTTTCTGGAATTCGCTTGCTTTTTCTATGATCCAAAGGATGTTGGCAATTTTGTTTATGCCTCTCATTTTTCCATGTTCTGAATATCTGCTTATATTCCCTTTCCCTATATATGGGACTCTCTGGAGAATAATGAGTAAAACCAAGTTGTAGTCTCTATCTCTACTCTTATGACATTGATTTCATTTGCTTTGTATTCTGTTTTTTGTATTAGTCCACAGATTTTTTTTTTTTTTTTTTTTTGCATAGAGCTCGGTTAAGAAATCTCTGAAGTCTTATTCTGTGCAGGGTGCTATTTTATATTTCAGGGAGTTAGCAGTATAAAATATTTTAAAAGACTCAAAATATTTTTCCTCATTGAACTCACATTGTAAAGGAGATAGGTAATAAACAAGATAAATAAATGCAGCACATATTATGTTCCATATTTGATGAAAGGAAAATAAAGCAGGTAATGCTCAAACTACTGCACAATTGCCCTCATCTCACATGCTAGTAAAGTAATGCTCAGTATTCTCCAAGCCAGGCTTCAGCAATACATAAACCATGAACTTCCAGATGTTCAAGCTGGTTTTAGAAAAGGCAGAGGGACAATGAACAAATTGCCAACTTCCAGTGGATCATTGAAAAAGCAAGAGAGTTCCAGGAAAACATCTATTTCTGCTTTATTGACTATGCCAGGGCCTTTGACTGTGTGGATCACAATAAACTATGGAAAATTCTTCAAGAGATGGGAATATCAGGCCATCTGACCTGCCTCCTGAGAAACCTGTATGCAGGTCAGGAAGCAACAGTTAGAACTGGATATGGAACAACACACTGGTTCCAAATAGGAAAAGGAGTACATCAAAGCTGCATATTGTCACCCTGCCTATTTAACTTCTATGCAGAGTACATCATGAGAAACGCTGGGCTGGAGGAAGCACAAGCTGGAATCAAGATTGCTGGGAGAAATATCAATAACCTCAGATATGCAGCTGACACCACCCTTATGGCAGAAAGTGAAGAAGAACAAAAGTGCTTCTTGATGAAAGTAAAAGAGGAGAGTGAAAAGTTTGCTTAAAGTTCCAACATTCAGAGAACTAAGATCATGGCATCTGGTCCCATCACTTCATGGCAAATAGATGGGGAAACAGTGGCTGACTTTATTTTTGGGGGGGGCTCCAAAATCACTGCAGATGGTGACTGCAGCCATGGAATTAAAAGATACTTACTCCTTGGAAGTAAAGTTATGACCAACCTAGACAGCATAATAAAAAGCAGAGACTTGACTTTATCATCAAAGGTCCATGTAGTCAAGGCTATGGTTTTTCCAGTGGTCATGTACGGATATGAGAGTTTGACTGTGAAGAAAGCTGAGCACCGAAGAATTGATGCTTTTGAACCGTGGTGTTGGAGAAGGCTCTTGAGAGTCCCTTGGACTGCAAGGAGATCCAACCAGTCCATCCTAAATGAAATCAGTCTTGGGTGTTCACTATTAGGACTGATGTTAAAGCTGAAACTCCAATACTTTGGCCACCTGATGTGAAGAACTGACTCATTGGAAAAGACACTGATGCTGGCAAAGACTGAGGGCAGGAGAAGAAGGGGACGACAGAGGATGAGATTTTTGGATGGCATCACTGACTCAATGGACATGAGTTTGGGTGGACTCCGGAAGTTGGTGATGGACAGGGAGGCCTGACTGCTGCGATTCATGGGGTCGCAAAGAGTCGGAGATGACTGAGTAACTGAACCAAACTGAACTGAATGTGATATGAGGTAAAAAAGCTGTTTGAGTATGTAGTACCTTTTAGATAAGGTGCCAAGCGTGATCATACAGAGCATGTGGCTTTTTTTCAACAACGACCAAGTTAAGGGGAATGTATCAGTTTGTTAGTATCACCATAACACAGTACTAGAGATGAGTGGCTTAAAAAACAGAAATTTATTTTCTCACAGTACTGGATACCGGAAAGGCAAGATCAAGGGACCTGTGGGTTTGATTTCTCCCTGAAGACTCTCTCCTCGGCTTGCAGGTGACTGGCTTCTTGCTGTGTTCTCACATGGACTTTGCTCTGTGCACACACATCTGTTCTGCTTTTTTCTCTTCTTATAAGGATATCAGTCATATGGATTAAGGCTCCACCCTTAACAGCCTCTTCCTTGCTTACTGACGTTAAATGATAATTTCTTCACATATGGTTACATTCTGAGGTACTGGGGTTAGGACTTCAACATATGAGTTTTAGGGACTTCTACATATGAACAATTCAGTTCATAACAGGGTGGGAAAGAGGCATGTAGTGCTCAGGGGCAGTGCATTTCAGAGAGAAAAAGAAAACAAAGGCCTGAAGTAGGAGCATGTCTGAGAGTGTTCTGGTAGTATCGAAGAGGCCAGTGGAGCTGGAACAGAGCAGAGAAAAGAAACAGTAGATGCGGCCAGAGAGTAGACAGGGCCAGATCCTGCATATCATTGTAAGACCTTTTCTTCTCATGTTGAGGTAGGAGGTTCAAATGCAGATTTATTGAGGCCACAATCCATGTTCTTTTCTACCGCATGACTGTGGAAGAAAGCACATGTTTAAAAAAGCAAAAAAAAAAAAAAGGAAATAAAGAAATAGCTGAAGTAACATACTCTTGTTTGTGGTGGGGGTGGACAGACTTGCCTTGGAGTTTTATATATATTTTTATGGTCAAGCTAATAAGATTTAGTGACAGACTATATGTGTGGTATGACAAAAAACATGGATGCTGAGCCACTGGAAGAATGTAGTTATCTTTGACTTAAAAGGGAGGAGCAGATAAAGCAGGTTTGGGAAAAATAGAATGAGATTTCAGTTGGTCTGGAGAGAGGATCACACCCAACTGAGTGACTTGACTTTCACTTTCAGTATTCAACAATTTAAATCTGAGAGCTCTATTAAAACATAATTGGATATGGCAATAGGAAACTGCATGGATATACTTAATCAAGTAAAAAGAGAAAGCATTCAATAAATAATACCTGCAGATTATAACTATGATGATGAGAAGGGAAAAGAGAGGAGAAATAAAAGAAGAGATATTGTGTTTCCTTCACAAAACTTTCCAAGTTGATGCAAATTGCCAAAATTATGATAGTATTAGTACTAGGTGCTCTGTTTAAAAACAGATATATTATAGTACCTGTATTCCGAGAATTTCAGCTTATGTCAAGGTAACCTTTACACATGTTGACTCTTCCTTGCCAGCCTTCCATGCCACATGTGGATGAGAGAGCAAAAAAGCTGTGTTCTTGGATAACTACTGACCTTTGGATGAGGTGAAGACACCACACCAAATGTGGTTCTTGTCTTGCATCCTTCACTAAAACTAGAAATAGGTAGTATTTTATTGAAACCTATATGTGTCTTCTGAGCCTTGACAGCCAACTTTTAATTGTAGTTGAGCTGCTTCAATAATATGATCACTTTATATAGTCTTTTTGGAAATTAGGATTTGACAATATTAGTGCTCATAGGATCCAGGCAGATAGATATCTTATATAAATGAAATAATAATTAAGAAAAAAACTGAAAATAACCAAGAGAGAATGACTGTGATAGGCTGAATAATTCTCCCCTGCTAAGTGCTCAAATTAAACATTTTGAAATGTGGGAATTATCCTGGATTATTGGGGTGAGTCCAAGTAATGTAAAAGGACTGCCTAAAATGTAGAAAGGCAAGAAAGTCAAAGAGAAAGTCATTTGACAAAGAGCCAGAGGTTGGAATAATGAACTTTGAAGTTGGAGGGAGAGACCATGAGACAAACAATGCAAGTGGCCTTTTGAAGCTGAGAGTGGTAAGCAAATAGATTATTCTGAAAAGAGAAGAAACAGAACACAGGCTTCCTCTAGAAGAGCACAGCCCTGCTGAGACTGATTTTTAACTTCTGAATCTCCAGAATAGAGAATAAATTTATGTGCTTTAAATCACTATGCTTTCTCAAAGTTCTCATGATCATTTTTTTAAAACTGAAATTCAGCTTGAAAAATAAAAACGCACAAGAATGGCCAAGGATTGAGCATTTAGGGTTCAATCCAGACTAAAGACTTCCAGTTGGCAATTACTGCTAAACTGTGATTTCTGGGAAAATATTTTGCTTACTATTTTATTTCACTGAAAATATGTAATAAAAAGCACCATATCAAATGTGTATGATTTTACATACCATATAAAAAGGGTATGAATAATAATTTTCTCTAATGATAATCCTATTAACTTAAAGTAGAAAAGAAGAAAAGACAACAGTTCAGTTTGTTTGTCACTCATCATTGGTTTTTCCACTGCAAATTTATATTTAATTTTAAGAGGTAGATTTCCTAATCAATCATGATAAAATATGTTAGAGGTTCAACTTTCATAATTAACCGTGGCATGTGAGTTTCCTTGATTTTCAATGTGAAATTTGCTTCTACAAATTATAATCAGTATAAATGGGTAGAACCTTACAAGAAGACATACATTTAAATTGGTATCTTTCTTTAAATTGATAAAGTAATTTTAAATGGTATGTATATAGAACTACAGCTGAAATCTAGAATCAATGCATAAGTCAAAGTATTATTTAATCAAGAAAACTGTCCAGAAAACTAATCTATTGACACATGATAACTGTATAGTTAGTATTCCCTCTAGTCAATAAAAAAAGGAAAAGATGACAGGAGAAATTAACAGTTCTTCAGAATTTGTAACGATCATCTCTCAAATCTCCAGTATAATCTTCCAAATTAAACAGTACTAGATTTAGCTAATATTTAATCCATTTCTTCCATAATTGTAGAGATCACATTACTTAAATTAAATCATAATATGGATTGGGTCAGAAATATAAACCAATGAGAAATAAACATAAATATGAATTTATCATAATCAGAATTTTAATCATTAACTAACTTTCAGAACAAGTTAATTCATTCCTGGGGGACTTCTGTTTCTGGTCAAAACAGATAAACAGATTTATCTTCTTGCCAAAACAACCAAAAACAAAGCCAAAAAGTTCAGGATTGAAAATATATGAAATTATGGTTTTTCACAACACAAAGTCAGGCAGTGAGGAACAGTGATCACTGAGAGATACTACCCAGATGGTGTTGATATCATGAGAAAGTCCAAAGAGAAGTGTTGTAATACAGAGAACTACAGAGATCTGCAGAGCAGCCCCAGTGTTTAGTAAGTAATGATCAACACATATTTTTAAGGAAACTGCTGCAGCAAAAAAAGAACAACCTGAAATAATGAGTAGAAAGAATATATGGAACATACCCAAGGCTGGGAATACTGCCTATTCCTACCAGCCAAAATAAAGAAACTCATAATTTTCAAGACATTGGATAGACTGTCAAAACGATCTTGCCTCAATAGTGGTGAAAGAGGAGAAGGGGACGACAAGAGGATAGGATGGTTAGATGGTATCACCAACTCGATGGACGTGAGTTTGAGCAAACTCCTGGAGATAGTGAAGGACGGGGAAGCCTGAAGTGCTGCAGTCCATGGGGTTGCAAAGAGTCAGACATGAGTTAGCAGCTGAACAACAACAATATTAGAGACTCCTCTGGTCTTGCCAATGATTCCTAAAGGCAAGTCCCTAAAAATGAAAATGTTTCTAAGTAACTTGATTATGTTCCAGCAAAGCTCAAAAATTTGTAAAGAAATACAAAAATATGTTGTCAAAAAAAATCATGGGGTCTGGCATCTGGTCAAAAATAACCAGGTATATGGAAGGAAAGGAGGCTCCATAACGAGAAACAGCAATAAAGTGAAACTGACCCAGAACTAATGCAGATGTTATAATTATCAGTCAAGGACATTGAAATAGTGGTTACAATTACATTCCATACCCTCAAACAGTAAGACATAAAAAATATAAAAAAGACCCAAATCAAATTTCTAGAGATGGAAACTAAAATATATGAGTTGAAAAAAATACATAGGATGGGATTATAGTTGGTTAAACGTTGCAGAAGAGAAGACTGCTATCAGGCCAGGCTGTGCTATGCTTAGTTGTTCAGTCGTGTCTGACTCTTTGTGGCCCCATGGACTTCAGCCCACCAGGCTGCTCTATCCAAGGGGATTCTCCAGGCAAGAATACTGGAGCGGGTTGCCATGCCTTCCTCCAGGGAGTTGTCCCAACCCAGGTATCAAATCCAGGTCTCCTGCATTGCCGGGGGATTCTTTACTGACTGAACTACCAGGGAAACCCTCAGGCCAGGCAGAGATGTGAATTCTCCAACTCAGAACACCTTACTGGGTCACTTTTAATATCTCTTGGGGGAATTATGGTGAGTTTTTACTTAAGCAGGCAATGTGAGACTGTAAACAACATTATCCAATGTCTGTGCAAAGGATAGAGACTAGAACATGGCCACAGACTATCGTTTATACTCAGGCATCAATATTTGATACAAAACATTTGTATTCTGTGATCAGGCACCACAAGGTTTGATATTTCCAATCAGAACTCACTTTTCTACCAGCAAAGAACAGAGCACTTGGTGGGGCAAGACTAAGTATCTGGCCCAGTCTCTGATATCTGAATAAAAGGACCTTGTGGGGGCTATGTCTCTGCTCTTGCTCTGAATAAAGCCTTTTTCCATGTTCCATCTCAGGAGAATGAGAAAGCATGCTGCAAACTAACCCAGTTCAATAGCAGTTTAGCAAGGTGCCCAAATATGTCTCCACTATGGCCAGGTGGACCAATTCGTATGCTTTTCAAGCATGTGGATTCAGATCCTAGTGATGGATCCACAGTCTACCTAAATCAGGAATTGGTGGACTTGCTTCCAGGAACCTCTGTCTCTTGCATAAAGCGCTTCAAAATCCTACCTTTGGTGATTCAGTTTGACCAATTTGGAGGCCTTATTTTTAGCACTCGTGTGTTCCCTCTACAGCTGAAACATGTTTTTCTCTTGAGTTTTTAACTTTATATTTTGTTCAAATCAGGCCATAAACAAAGTCCATACATTGCAAGCAATTGGTGTATAAAAATTTTCAATTATCTCTATATTTTCCTCTCTTTTTAATAAGTCAGTCATTTTTAGTATGTTTACAACTATCACTCAATCACTTTTAGAATATTTTCATCACTTGAAAAAATAAACCCTATATACATTTAGTAGGCAGTCCTCATTTGCTCCCAATTATACCATCCCTAGCCAACCAGAAATGTGATTTCTGTCTTCATAGACTTGTCTGATTTTGGAAGTTTCATATAAATGAAATTAAACAATATGTGGTCTTTTGTAATTGGTTCCTTTCACTAGCATACATTTTCAAAGTTAATCTTTGTTCCTGTAATAATCAGTACTTTAATCTTATTATGGCTAAATAATACATCACTTTATGGGTATAACACATTTTGTTCACTCATTTATCAGTTAATGGACATTAGGACTCTTTCCACACTTTAACTGTAGTGAATAGTATTGCTAAAAATATTAACATAGAAATTGCATGTGGACATTTGTTTTCATTTTTATTGGGGATATACTTGATACTGGAATACCTAGACCATATGATAAATCTATATTTAGCCTTTTGAGTACCTGCCAAACTGTGTTCCAAAGTGGTAACACCATTTTATATTCTTACCAGAAGTATCTGAGGGTTCTAATTTCTCCACAGTCTTGCCATTGTTTGTTATATTTTTAAAAATAGAGCCATCCTAGTGGGTGTGTACTGGTATCTCATTGTGGTTTTGATTTGTATTTCCTTGATGGTTAATGATGATGATCCTGTTTTTAAGTGCTTATTGGCATTCAAGTGTCTTCTTTTAAAAAAGATGTCTATTTAAATCTTAGCGTGTTAGCTATTTGTCTTATTACTGAGTTGTAAATGTCCTTAATATATTCTAGTTACAAAGTCTCTTGTTGGATACATGATTTGCAGATTTATTCCATTCTGTAGGTTATCTTTTAACTTTGACAATGTCCTATGAAGTTTAAAAGTTTTACATTGGATGCCATCCAGTTTATCCTTTTTCTTTTTTTCCTATCACCTATGCTTTTTGTGTCATATTCAAGAAGACTTTGCTTAGCAAAAGGTCACGAAGATTTTCTCTAATATTTTCTTTTAAGAGTTTTACATTTTTTGTTCTCATATTTAGGTATATGATCCACTTTGAGTTAATTTTTGTGTATGATGTTACTTTTTTTGATTCAAAGTATCCAATCTCATCATTAAATTAGCTATGGGAATACAGTTTTCTGTTTACCCAGTGTTACTATGAATTATGGAATAGCCTGTATTTATTTGCATGTTGAAACACAGAAGTGTCTCCTGTTCACTTGGCACCCTGGAAAGGTATGACTTTTACCTGTTTCCATTCCTTGTTACCCCTATTGAAATCACTTGATTTCTGCCTAAAATTCCCACAGATCCTTCTTTTACTAAGTCCAGAAAAAATGGTGCATTCTACCCAGGAACTCTGCTTTTTCCTATCATCTATTGATAATAATTGCAGACATACCTGAAATGTACTCCACAGATCATGCCCTTCGGATTTCACATCCTTTATATAGTTCACTAGGGATAGGTAATCAACACAGGCAGCTCTTGAACTTGATAGCCTTAGGTCACCACTAATAATGAAAATTCCTTTCCTGTAAAACATGTTGTCGAGATTGTTTTTCAACTTTTGCACTTTTTTACTTTTCCACCCATTTTTTAAAAAAGATAACCACTAACTTTGCCCCTGTGGATTGTCATGGTTAGAGGGAAAGGTGAGAATGATGATTTTAAAATCACTTTCTGTAGTCACAATTCACTGAAGATTAGACTCTATAACATCCTTCTAGAAATTGCAATGTTTACTGTAATTAATCTTGTAACAGATTTTATACCATACCATTAAACAGTTTTGCTAATATCAACTCTAGAGCAATAGATGCAATTAAAAGTATAATATAAACTATAGCCAGCATAATTACTACACATATAAGATATCATGATAAATTGAATATTTGAGGTTTATGGTGCTTAATAGTCCTATGAACATAAAGTAGTATGGCCCCAGACAACACATAAAATGGTAAGGCCTTTGCCTATTAAAATGCAAAAAGGAAAATTTTAATCTCAAATGGCATAGCTGGAGGTGAGGGGGTAGGCAGGAAAGATATGCAACAGCAAATCAAAACAAAATCAGAACCGTTCAAAAATAGATGGAGTCCTACTTTATATGCATGGTTTTTCAGTGACTTGAAAGAGAGATGAAGAAATCACAGTAATAAAAAAAAGAATGCCATAATTTCTTTGTAATATTAAATCAGCACTTGAAAGAGAAAAGAATTGGTTGCATAACATTTAAGTGATCATTTTAAAAATAAGAACAAGAAAAAAAAGGAAAATATAATTTGTTTTCCCACTGGATGATATTACTTCAGATTCATAAAACTACTTATTACATGAAAGTAATTTGAAGATAAAAATTCAAACTACTAAATTCTTAATGAGTAGAAATAAAATTGGGAAAATTAATATGCTTTAAAACTTAATTTTTCATTTTTTGAAAAAATGCTATAATAAAAGAAAATTCAAGCATTAATTTACTTTATACATAAACTTTCTAACAAAAATAAGGCTGTAATACTAATATATACTATAGAGCACTCACTGTAAAAGTATACAGGGGTGAAGAGTTTGATTCTGAACATTGAAACAACACATTGCTGTTTATGTTACAAGGAACAGTCATCTGTAAAATAAATTTCACTTTAAGTATCATCATAGAGTATATAGTATTAAATATACTAAAAAGCATATTACCTTTTCAGTTTTTATGTTAAATAAAATTCAGTAACCATTCTATCAGTTCAGTTCAGTTCAGTCGCTCAGTCATGTCCACTCTTTGTGACCCCATGGACTATAGCATGCCAGGCCTCCCTGTCCATCACCAACTACCAGAGCTTACTCAAATTTATGTCCATTGAGTCGGTGATGCCATCCAGCCATTTCATCCTCTGTTGTCCCCTTTTCCTCCCACGTTCAATCTTGCCCAGCATCTGGGTCTTTTCAAATGAGTCAGTTCTTCACATTAGGTGGCCACAGTATTGGAGTTTCAGCTTCAGAATCAGTCCTTCCAATGAACATCCAGGACTAATTTTCTTTAGGATGGACTGGATGGATCTGCTTGCTGTCCAAGAGACTCTCAAGAGTCTTCTCCAACACCACAATTCCAAAGTATCAATTCTTCTGTGGTCAGCTTTCTTTATAGTCCAACTCTTATATCCATACATGACCACTGGAAAAACCATAGCTTTCACTAGATAGAAATTTGTTGGCAAAGTAATGTGTCTGCTTTTTAATATGCTCTCTAAGTTGGTGATAACTTTTCTTCCAAGAAGCAAGTGTCTTTTAATTTCATGGATACAGTCACCATCTGCAGTGATTTTGGAGCCCCCCCCAAATAAAGTCTCACTGTTTCCTCATCTACTTGCCATGAAGTGATGGGACCAGACACCATGATTTTAGTTTTCTGAATGTTGAGTTTTAAGCCAACTTTTTTCACTCTCCTCTTTCACTTTCATCAAGAGGCTTTTTAGTTCCTCTTCACTTTCTGCCAGCATTTCTCATGATGTACTCTGCATGTAAGTTAAATAAGCAGGGTGACAATATACAGCCTTGACGTACTCCTTTCCTATTTTGGAGCCCAGAAAAATAAAATCAGCCACTGTTTCCACTGTTTCTCCATCTATTTCCATGAAGTGATGGGACCAGATGCCATGATCTTAGTTTTTTGAATGTTGAGCTTTAAGCCAACTTTTTACTCTCCTCTTTCACTTTCATCAAGAGGCTTTTTAGTTCCTCTTCACTTTTTGCCATAAGGGTGGTGTTATCTGCATATCTGAGGTGACTGATATTTCTCCTGGCAATCTTGATTCCAGCTTGTGCTTCCAGCCCAGCATTTCTCATGATGTACTCTGCATATAAGTTAAATAAGCAGTGTGACAATATACAGCCTTGACGTACTCCTTTTCCTATTTGAAACTAGTCTGTTGTTCCATGTCCAGTTCTAACTGTTGCTTCCTGATCTGCATACAGATTTCTCAAGAGGGAGGTCAGGTGGTCTGGTATTCCCATCTCTTTAACCATTCTATAGAGAACAATTAATGCTGTTTTCCTTGACAAATTTACAGTGACATATCTCTAAAAGGATTATTTGTTATTGTTCAATTGCTAAGCTATCTCCAGCTCTTTGAAACCCTATGGACTGTAGCATTCAGGCTTCCCTGCCCTTCACTAACTTCTGATGTTTGTTCAAATTTATGTCCATTGATTCATACAGTGCTTTCTCACAAGACTGCTACTCCCTTCAAAGTGATATATAGATTTGTGTTTAATGATAACTTGTTTTAGAAATAGTCATGTTCTATAGATTGAGTTTTGCTTTGCACATAAAGTCTATACATAAATAAACACATGTCCTAAGAATTCCATTTCATGTTTATAAAAGTGAAAAAAAAAACTTCATTTTCTGACACATTTAAGTTGAAATACTACTTCCCAGGATATATTATTTCCTTTATTCTAAAAGAAGGAAAGTGATAAACAGCAATAACAAAACCCAATGCCTAGCAAAATGAAACACATACTTTCTCATTCTCAGCCCTCATATTCCTCCCCATGTAGTCTATGGTAAAGTTTTGAAAAGCTTTTCATAAAACATTTAAAGGAACTGTTTAAACCATAGGTGCCTCTATTTTTTTCCTCGCTAAGGAATATAAGCATCCTCTTACAGTAAGAGACAGGATAAGGAAACAGTGCTGCAAGAAAGGGCATATTTTGATTAATCTGAACAGGTGATGGGAAGACTCAGTACTATTCACTTCACCTTTCATTCGGCTTGAAAGCAGTTATTCCCAATGTGTGGTATTAGCATCACCTGGGAGCCTTTTAAAATGCAAATTCTTCAATACTACCACAAGTTTACTGAGTCAGAAACACTAAGGATGGGACCTAGCAGTCTGTGTTTTAACAAGTTCTCCAGGTGATTCCGATGCTGGCGTAGACTGAAGAACCACTGCTTTAAAGCAGTGACGAGGAGAGTTACTGCTGCTGCTGCTAAGTCGCTTCAGTCGTGTCCGACTCTGTGCCACCCCATAGACGGCAGCCCACCAGGCTCCCCAGTCCCTGGGGTTCTCCAGGCAAGAACACTGGAGTGGGTTGCCATTTCCTTCTCCAATGCATGAAGTGAAAAGTGAAAGTGAAGTCGCTCAGTCGTGTCTGACTCTTAGCGACCCCATGGACTGCAGCCCACCAGGCTCCTCCATCCATGGGATTTTCCAGGCAAGAGTAGTGGAGTGGGGTGACATTGCCTTCTCCGGATGAGAAGAGAACACAGCTAAACTTTTGTGCTGTAAATCCTACTTCAGAATCATAAACTCCAATGTGATAAATTTGGCTGGGAATCACTGGCTCTGGAACCTCTTAGGAGTATGAGACTGGGTAAGATCCTTCTCTCATTTCTCTTATTTATAACATAGGGGAAGTGCCATATATGTAGTTATTCCAGATATAAAAATAATATGGGAAAATAATACTATGGTAAAAGACTGAATACAATGTCACTCAGCCTCAGGCTACTACTAATGGTTGCTATTTTAAAATTAATAATTTATATTTTTAAAACTTTTATGGAAGTGTAGTTGCTTTAAATGTTGTGTTAGTTTCTGCTGTTCAGCAGAGTGAGTCAGCTATATGTGTGTTAGTCGCCAGTCACATCTAACTCTTTGTGACCCCATGGACTGTAGTTCACCAGGCTCCACTGTCCATGGAATTCTCCAGGCAAGAATACTGGAGTGGGTTGTCATTCCCTTCTCCAGGGGATCTTCCCAAACCAGGAATTGAGCCTGGGTCTCCCACACTGCAGGCAGATTCTTTATAGTCTGAGCCACCAGAGAATCAGCTTTATGTATACATATATCTCCTCTTTTTTGGATTTCCTTAGCATTTAGTCCACCACAGAGCATTAAGTAGAGTTCCCTGTGCTAAACAGTAGGTTCTCATTAGTTATCTATTTTATGCATAGTATCAATAGTGCATATGCGTCAACCGCAATCTCCCAATTCACCCCATCCCCTCCTTCCCTCCCTTGGTATCCATATGTTTTCAAAAATATTGTTAAACAGGAAAATGAATAGATTCTATGATTAGGAAAAGTTAGTAAACTTTTCCTGAAGTTCAAATCACATTTTCTAATTTTAGTTCTCCTTCACATATCCTTCAGATATTAGTGATGGGAATTATGTTCAGTACACAAAAGAAGAAGATGGCTGCTTCCCACTCAGATAAACCAAGAGGGCCTACAAGTGACCGATTTATTTAATGGATGAACCTCTTCACGTTGATCCTAACTTAGAGGCCTTGGCACAAACTCTTTAATCATGTATTTAAAAAAAATATCTTTGAAACAATTCAAATAGTAACAAGACCTATACATAAAATGGTCTTAGGCCAAAAGAATTAAAAAGAGTCATGTGGTTTAGTATCTTGGAGAAAGAGACTGAAAAAACAAAACAAATATATCAGTAAAGGGGAGAAAAATGTTTGCATCGTTTAAGCATCGAGAAGAAAAATGTTAAAGTTCTAGTTATTCATTTATTTGTTAAGGATATTTATGTTTTAAGGAGATCACAACACCAAGAATGCACTTTATATTAATTTTTCTTTGCCTCAGTTGTCTGTTTATTTAAGACGTGTATGTAGTCTCTTAGATAATCTATTATTTTGACTTTGCTGAAACACATCCCTTTTTCCTCTTGAATTTCTTTAAGTCACACTGTGAGCTGTTAAAGTCTCTCTAACTCCCTGGGCAGAGTGTGTTAATGTGGAGCTGGAGTCTTCCAAAGGAGCTGCCATAATCTGTTGACTCAATGACCCGTTAATGACACCTGGATGCTCACAGCAGAGCCCACCTCCACCTGCTGCTGCTCATGGCTGGCCCAGTGAGGATGCAGGTGCATTGTAAGCCCCTAGATCAGCCATTAAGGTCCCTTTTATTAGTGGCTTCTGCTTACAAAGTGGAGCTCTAGGGGAGCATGATTCAGTCTAGGCAAAAGCCTGGCAGCTCAGAAGAGTCTCACGGTTGGGGACCAGTGACATCTTGTTATAATAAGGAAAGCCAGAAGAGTAATATTATTCTGTTCTCACCTTCATACACTCTTACGGCCTATTAAGGGAATTACTAAAAACAATGGTTTCCCACCTTACACCTTCGGTTCTCCCCTCTAGCAGTAAGGAATTTTAAAGAAAATCGGCATTCCATCTCTTCCAGGTGAACCAAGATTAATTCCTTTGGAAAAGTCACATTTAGTTTACTAAGAAAAAGAAAGGAAAAAAAAAAAGTCCACTGAGTGTGTATAACTCTAAAAAGCTTAATACACTGGCAACACAAATGTTGGTAAATAAAAACATCTTTAAGCACAACTTAAGAAATATACCTACCTGTTCTCTAACTGAAAAAAAAAAAAAAAAAAAAAAAAGTACCCCTATAGGAGCCCAGCTCTTTGTGGGACATTTTGCCTTCATATTTTCATTTTTATTCCAGACAGCCTTTTAAGATTTTTAAAATGTACAGGGCCTTCTATTGTTTGACACTTACAGACTTCTTTTAAGCTTGTATCTTCAACCTGTGTGTTCCTTTTTAGTTAATGGAATAATGATAGTGCACATTGAGACATTTTTAATTCAACCTAGAAGTTTAGTTGTCTAATAGTTCTTAGAGCATACTTGAAACCATTGGAAAAATAATCAGTGTTTTTTAAAAAAAATTCCCACAACTCTTTAATTGTCACGAGTAATAGTATCCATTCAACTTTAATTGACATTAGAAAATAGTACCACTGTACTTGAGTAGAGCAAACCGTCAAAAAAAAAGTTGTAACTTATTTAGGGAAGAAAAAGAAAACTTGAACAATTCCTTTTACAGAACAGCTCAGTTTTATGAAGTTGGAAAAAAAAAAACAATGTTTAAAGAATCTGCATTTTGGGTTTGACATCAATAGATCATTGAAGTGCTACTTTTGGCCAATATTGTTGAAGAGATTGACTATTGATCAGTTATTATTTACATTCATGGAAGAATTCCTAGGTGAGTTAGAGAATTTTTTTTTCCTGCATGTTTTATATAATGTTTCACTGTATGTGGGTTTGGTTTCCAAGTTCTGTCATTATCACTAATGGCACACTTGTTGAAGAATGTATTTCGTCCTTCCTCATCTCCTACTTTGGACAGCCTTATCCCTGGGATGAGCTGATAACTTCTTATTCTTTTCAATTTACACCGTACTTCCAGATGAAATTATTTGAAACAAAATTTTAACTATGTCACTTACTTGCTCAAAAAAAACCTTTCCTAGTTTCTTGATGCAGTAAAAATAATACAAAAACTCAATAGCCTAGTATTGATGTAACTATGAACATCAATTCAAACTCTGCTCTTTATGCTGTTTCAACCAAATTGCACTGTGGCAGAAATATCCCTGACCTGTCTTCACTTAACCTCCCTCCACTGAAGTAGTTTACCTTATTCAACCATGTTGTCCACATCTCTCTCTAAAAGACACCTGATATTCATACTGGGCTCCTCACACACAGGTAGTAGACCAGAAGTTTTTTGTACTCTATTTATCAATCAGTTGAGCAATATGATTGCAAAGAGAAAGTTGTACCTAAACAAATTTTTATCTGTGGCTGTTATAAATATAAAACTTAAGTATATAAAAGTCAGTTGATAAGTATAAGTTGAAAATAAGTTATTTTCCTTGAAAAGTAAGTTACAAACTTGGTAAATGATAAATTTCTCTCTCCAAACATGTTTCTGTCAAATCAGTTATGATAAGATAATTGTAAAATATTTGGATAAAATCATAGAAAACTAGAAAGATTCTGCATTTATATTTCTAATCAAATATATTTTGGACTCACTTGTGACACTTTATAGGAATTGAAATTCTAAGGTCCCACATCTCAGGTATAGTTCATGCAGGGAAGTGACATATTTGCCGGCAGACAACATACAATAGTGGGTTAATGGTGACAGTTCTTTGAGAAAGAAATTATGGACCTTGTAGACATCATATATGTAGTGAAGAAACAGACAAATCTAAATATGACACAGGTAAGATTGCACCAGATCCAAAATCTAAAGAAAAACTGTTCCTTCTTTTTATTATGAACATTTTAAAACACTTGTGATATGTATGCTAATTTTTATTGTGGTAGAATTGACTTTCAGAAAAGTGCACTTATCTTAAACTTGATGAATTTCCATCAACTATACACATACCAGTAATCAGAGCATTACTAGCACCCCACCAAGTCCTCTTACACTCCCTTTCAGCTACTGTACCCTCACTCTACAAGAATAATCACTTCCTTTAACATCATACATTAGTTTTGACTCTTTTGTAATATACATAAATTGTATATATTCTGTGTTCAGCTTCCTTCTTGTAATGTTATTTTGGTGGAATATTTGCTTCATCTAACTATAGGTCATCTAGTGTCATTGCATCAAGCTATTCTTTTATTCAGAGTATATTGGTGAATTTAGTGAAGAAAAAAAGGATTTTCCTTCATTTTTCTTATATATATCCATTTTGTATTTTATCACTTGATCTCCTCTACCTGACCACTTTTGCTCTTTTTTAAACCTCTATTTAATATCGAAGTGTAATTCTTGTAAAATTATATGCATGACCTTAATCTAAGTACAAAATAAGCATGTGCTAAAACTTTATTTAACTTAATAATAAAGGAACCAACAAGATGCTGAAGCTAATTTGAAGAGCACTGAGGAACAACTTAGGTATTGGGAGTAAAGGGAAAATATTGGAATAAGATTTCTAGTTCAGTTCAGTCGCTCAGTCATGTCCAACTCTTTGTACCACACTAGGCTTCCCTGTCCATCAGCAACTCCTGAAGCTTGCTCAGACTCATTCCATTGAGGTGAGATACAAAGTTAGTAACTTTCCTACAAGTCTCCAAGTCAACATGCAAATTTAGAGTCTGGTCCCTAAATAATAATTGATAATATGTTGAACAAAGCTGTATCCTCCTAGAAAATTTAAAAAAAAAAAAAGTTGTTGGGTGGGTCTATTCAACTATTTCCTGGGATAACACTGATGGGACATACAAAGTCATGTTGCCTTATTTCCTATCCATCCATCAAACTCGATTTATATCCCACTTCCACTTTGAAGTCTTTATGATCACCTAGCTGGAAGACACATTTCTAGCTAAGGAGCACTGGTAATAACATGGAAAGTGCTCAATATGAACTTGGTGAATGAATAATTGTTTACTGCCACTCTATGGGCATATCACTCCTTGAGCAGAAATGGCTAATTAAGAACATAATTAAATTTTAAATTATGGCTAGAGAAATTGTACTGTAGAAGAGAGATAAATTAGAATACATCACAGTGCTGTTAGCAGGTTTGTTTTCTTAAAACGAGTAAACATGTTGTGGGAAATAATTGATTTATAAAGTACTCCGGTTTTTCAATTTTCTTTTCTGTTTCATCCTTTGGCCCTTTCTTTTGACTCTGCACGTTGAAACATTCTTTTTGTAATTCTCCCCTCATCCAGTCGTGTTACGTAAAACTACAAGAGCCATCTATCTCAAGTTCCATTTTAGCCATTTCTCTTCCCTTATCAGAGCTGGAAAATGCTATCTTAAGTCATGCTAAATCATATGCTTTTATGGACACCAGTTACTTCTCTGGCTCTATGACCCTCATGCTATTTTTCTTACTAACCATTGGCAAGTGCTTGCTACATATCTCATTGGACTCACTGGACTTATCTTGTTCTCTTCCCCTTAGTGTTTACAAAAACATTTCCTTCTGAAAAGCTTTGCCAAACACTAACTTTTCTCTTTATTTTTTCTAGAGTACCCTCAATAAATCATGTTTTTAGGGGAAATTATGTAATGCATCAATAAATTGAATGTAATCAAAATTTTTTTCCTTGTTTTTTCAACTTCTCATGAGTAACTAAGAGTTCTGTTTTTACAGAGATGGTTTTGAATTGAATTATGTACACTGTTGCTCAGACCTACTTTTCTTATTTTTCATACCTGCAACTGGAGTTGATAATATAAGATAAGAGGTGGGAGGGTACAGTGGTTAAAAATTACCCTTTTCTCCTGGAACTCTCATCTGATATGTGATGACTAATCGGAAAAGGATAATTCAAATTCCTTCAAATTCCTTTTTGAATGAAAATCCAAGAAAAAAGTATGGAGGTTTTTGTTGTTGTTGTATTTTTTTAAGATAACAGCAAAAACTAACAAAGAACTTTACTTTCATGTCTGAGTTCTTCTAACTGTTGCTAGCAGTCTGACAGTATGTGTCTACAATGCTTGGTTCCTACATTTTTCAACTTATCAGCTGTCACAAATACATCACCGT
Source organism: Capricornis sumatraensis (assembly GCF_032405125.1). Classification (NCBI taxonomy): domain Eukaryota; kingdom Metazoa; phylum Chordata; class Mammalia; order Artiodactyla; family Bovidae; genus Capricornis; species Capricornis sumatraensis. Next base: position 75,979,937 of record NC_091077.1, read on the forward strand.
GAAAAGGAAACAAGCAGCTATTTTTCTGTAGCTCACTGGGCATAACCATGAAGGTGGTCAGAGCTCTGGTCCTCTCCTCTCCCCACCCCTTCTCCTGGAGTCTTCATCCCATGGCCTACATCTTTGCACTTTAGCTGCATACGGCTATTTGAAGTAAAATTATATTAAATTTAAAACTCAGTTTATTAATCAAATGAGGCACATCTCAATTGCTCACTAGCCACTTTTGGCTACCATACTGAATAGTGCAAGTGTAGAACCTTTCATCATCATAGAAAGTTCCATTCAGCAGTGCTGACCCAAAGCATGTGGTATCTGTCCAATGCAAATATGTGTACTGGTGACCTGAGTTACATTTTCAGAGAAAGTGCTTCTTTTTTACAGAATTTTTTCCTGCATTCACTAGGGATTGATACTGTTGAATGGGTTTATAAATGAGTTAGAAGAGACAGAGCCCAGTGAAATCTTCAAGTGTGCAGATGAAACTAGGCTCTTCTGGGAGTGAAAATGCCAAATTGAAAAACTATGCCTGAGGGCTTTATGAGGGGGCAGACGTGCATCAGATGAGTCTCTCTCTGAGCAAATATAATTTGATAAAGTTAGGTAGAAATAATTCTATCCTGTAGTGGATTCTGTTTTTCTGATTAACAAGTGTTAGAATAATGTTGGTTTCATTATATATTGTTCTCTACAATGATAAAGTTTTGTTGAGGTTCCAAATAGTAAAAATGACTTTGGGCAAAAAGTAATGAAGAGAGTATTTTCTATATGCACGCAATATCCAACACTAGGTATCCGTGAAAGAAAAACTGCATAGATGTGATATTTTAACTTGTTTTAATAAATTAGTCACACTTCTCCCAGAAGATATGGAAGAAAAGACAATCCATGTTGAGAGATAAGCATAAGCAAAAACACAGTAGCAATAACAGTGGAGTGTATTGTTTGAGTGACAAATAGTTCTTTGTTGTTGAAGCAAATGGGATAAGGATTTAATTTTTGAAATGAATATCAAGCATTATGTAAAAGTCCTGGATAATCTAAAAGATGAAGAAGAATTGTTAAAAGAAATTATTTAAACAATAAATACATAAATCTAATGAGTATTTTAGAAAGACCACTCTAGCAGTGATATAGCCCAGCAGTTCTCAAAAGGGATAATTTTTGTCTCAGGGGACAACTGAAAATGTCTGGAGACAATTTGATTGTTACTGTGGACTTCCCTGGTGGCTCAGATGGTAAAGAGTCTGCCTGAAATGCAGGAGACTGGGTTCAATCCCGCGTCAGGAAGATCCCTGGATAAAGGAATACTTCAGTATTCTTGCCTGGAGAATACCCTGGACAGAGGAGCCTGGCGGGCTATCTGCTCCATGGGGTTGCAAAGAGTCAGATACAACAGAGTGATTAACATTTTCACTTTCATGGATTGAGAGGTGGGTATCGGCATCTCGTGTGTAGGGAGTAGGAGCACTAAGTCATTTATAATGAATGGTACAGCCCCACCACAAAGAAATATCATCCCAAATGTTGATACTGCCAAGGTTGAGAAACCCTGATGTAGATGATGAATTGAAGAGATAATTGACACAATAAAATTGTTTGAGATGCTGATACAATAGTGCATTTGAGAACTGATAAGAGGAAAGGAAGTTATACTAATCTGTTTATTATTCTCAAGTTGGGAAAGGCAAAGTATTGATAGGACTACATAGTTAATTTAATGTTCTTAATAAAACGAAAAGGAACCAGTTGCTTCTTTTATGTTTTATGTAACTTATAGGAATTACTTACTCACAAGTTTAAACTAAAAACAAAATCCAAGAAAGATGTATGATACATTGTAAGTAAAATTAACGGAAAAAGACCCTTATTGACACATCTTTTTTTTTTAAACTGTAAAGAAAAAAGGGGAAATCTTATAAGTTTCTAGAAAGATTATAAAGTTAACTAAAAGGGTCAAAGGAGTTCATTAGAATTCTACTTAAAACACTAAATTTTATTAGCATTTGAAAGGAAAATGGTGTACCAAAATTTCATGCTGAGGCAAGGTGTCTTTCATGGACAAAGGCAATAGAAATACTTTCAAATTTTACAAGGCTTGAAATACCTGTGAACAACATACTCACTGCAAAATTATACAGAGTGAAGTAAGTCAGAGAGAAAAACACCAATACAGTATATTAATGCTATATATGGAATTTAGAAAGATGGTGACAATGACCCTATATGCGAGACAGCAAAAGAGACACCGATATAAAGAACGAATTTTAGACTCTGTGGGAGAAGGTGAGGGTGGGATAATTTGAGAAAATAGCATTGAAATATCTATATTACCATGTGTGAAATAGATCATTAGTCCAAGTTCAATGCATGAAATAGGGCACTCAAAGCCGGTGCACTGGGACAAGCCTGAAGGATGGGGTGGGGAACACATGTACACCCATGGCTGGCTCATGTCAATGTATGGCAAAACCCACTACAATTTTGTAAGTAATTAGCCTCCAATTAAATAAGTTAATTTTTAAAAAGAAATATAAGCAGAGGGAAAAATAAAAGTAGTAAATTGTAAAACTTTAAGAACTTAATATACAAGGGATTTGTGACTCTTTTGCTATCTGGTAAACTCATGAATTAGATTGGATTTTTAAATTTTAGCTGCATAAATCCAGTACAAAGTTTGATCCTGGTGTTCTTCCTTCTTCTGTATGTCTCTGGTTCCTTTTACTATTTAGGGACCAACACATGATGCAGTTTATGTAGGATCTCTTTTTTTGGTTTGATCACTTGAAATGATAGTGGTTCCCATTCTGCTGAAGCACTTTCTACGAAAGCTAAGAAACTGACTAATAGGGTCATTGTCTGCTATAATGGCCTTGCAAAGCTTTATTGTATGTTATTTCTATATTTTTGTCCCTATGAATGAGGAGGTCCATAAAGAACATGGTAACGATTGTTTAAAAAAAAAAAATCATTAAATAGTCTTGAGTTCCTGAATTTTATTTAACAATTAAATTTGAATAAAGCAAATTATCTTTCTTTAAATTCTACTTTATTTAATGATTCCTTTTCCCTGTCTGGAAGCAGAAAATTTTTATTCTAATGAAAGACTCAAGAGGTTTTGTGAAAATAGTGATAATGAATGAAACCGTTTAAATATGTGGAAGAGACAGAGGGGTGTTTAAAATGTATGTGAAAACATATGATATTCATTATATATTTTTAAAACCTAAATTTTATTTTAGTGATTTGAAATGCTTCATGAATTTTGGCAGAAAATTTAACATATATATTCTGGAATTTTTTGTTATTTTATGTATCATAACTAAACTAATTTTAAGTACATAAGAAATTCATATACTAAATTGGAAAGTAAATAAGGCTACATATCAATAAATAAAATGATAGAAACCACTGTAGGTTTCTAAAATTAATTAAAAATATTAAAACTATAGTAAGTATTCTGAAAGTGAAAATATTAGTCATTCAGTCATGTCCGACTTTTTGTGACCCTGTGGACTATAGCCCTCCAGGCTCTTCTGTCCATGGAATTCTCCAGGCATGAATACTGGAGTATGTTGCCATTTCTTTCTCCAAGGGATTTTCCCAACCCAAGGATCAAACCTGAGTCTCCAGCACTGCAGGCAGACTCTTTACTGTCTGAGCTACCAGCGAAGTCCAAATGTTCTGAGGACACTTTATTAGTGCTTTTTTGTTTATTTTGATAGCTAAAAGAAATGTTTAGAATATTTGCTTTCCATTTTTCCAGGTTAAACTTACCCCAGCTGTACACTGACAAAGTCACTCGAATATCCTACTTTGAAGCAGACCAAGAACTTAAAAAAAAAAGACAAAAAACTGTATTGAAGTACCATATACACACTTTTTTGTACAGTTCATTGAATTTTCACCTGTTCAGTATCCCTGTCACGGGAACACAGGTAAAGAAAGAAATCACCCGTAGTACCCGAAGTAGGCTTCCCTTGTGGCCTACTGGTATAGAATGGTAAAGAATCTGCTCTGCTGGTAAAGAATTCACCTGCAATGTGGGAGACCTGGGTTGGGAAGATCCTCTGGAGAAGGGAAAGGCTACCCACTCCGTTATTCTGACCTGGAGAATTCCATGGACTGTATAGTCCATGAAGTCACAAAGAGTCAGACATGACTGAGCGACTTTCACTTTCACCCAAGTAGACCCTCTGCTGCTTCCCCCAAAAGGTAATTATCCTCACATCTGACAGCAGAGAATACTTATGCTTGTTTTTATTTTATTTGAGGGATAATACAGTATGCACACTTTGATGTATGACGTCTGTCACTCAACATTTTATGATTCATTCATATTGCTGCACGTACAGTAGTTGTAGAGTCAACATCATTGCTATATAGTACCCCCTTATGTGAATACATCTCAACTTATCTCATTACTATTAATGAATATTTGAATACCCAGGTTTCAGCTATTACAAATAGTAAGCTATGAACATTCTATTAAACATATTTTGGTTAACATTTGCATACATTTATAATGAGCATAAACCTGGAGATGGAAAATTCCTGAGTCACACAGCAGAAGCTGGCAAAATAGGTATGTGAATAGGTTGTGCTAAGTTTCCATTTACAACGTGTGCTTGAGAATCTCTGTTGTTCTACATCCTCAACAGCACTTGGTATTTTTTTTTTCCTCTTATTTGCTGAATGGCTATGCTAGTGATTATTAACTGGTATTTCATTATGGTTATATTTTGTATTTCCCTGATGGATTTTCATATTTATTGGTCGTTTGTATGCCCTCAAAATGAAGTGAAGTTACTCAGTCATGTCCGACTCTTTGCGACCCCATGGACTGTCGCCTACCAGGCTCCTCCATCTCTGGGATTCTCCAGGAAAGAATCCAGAGTGGGCTGCCATTTCCTTCTCCTGGGGATCTTCCCAACCCAGGGTTTGAACCTAGGTCTCCCGTACTGCAGGCAGATGCTTTACCCTCTGAGCCACCAGGGAAGGCCCAGAGAGGTTTTTAATGCAGAAACACATTTGCAAAAGTGATAGATGGGCAGAAAAGGAGAAGAGTGGGTGTTACCTCAAAGCGGGGAACTGTCCCTGCCTCAGCACAGCTAGGCCACAGCACTGCTTCTGAAGTGGTCTTGCTTCCACCTTTGCTGCTGGTACCTGAAAATGCTGGGGTCTATAGTTCCCTAGTAGTTGTCTTTCTGCTACTTGGAGAGTTGAAAACAGAATGACTTTTGACTCGCTTCTGCCTTCTAAATTCCTACCAGTGCTTCCTATTTATAGGGCCAGTGAGGAAACGGGGCAGGAGACTCTAGAAATCTCATTTTCAGGCTTTCAGTACACCACCCTTCCTCCCAGTGAAGAGAAAAGCTTGGATGGTCAGGAAACAAGCTGCATGCTTTTGATGTTTTCATATATATGAGCACTTTCCAAAGGGCTCTGGAGAAATAAATAGTCAAGTGCATGCTGTCACACTTCTAATAACTTTTTAGTGAATAAAGAAAAATACACATGGAACATCAGTGAATAATACAGGAAATTTGAAAGCTGAGTTGTGACAATAGACTACGAATCTTAAATGATACGTCTGAGAACAGGAAAGAAGAAATTATAGCTAAAGTAGTTGGGCAAGCAGTGGGGTTGAGCTTTATCTCAATGGGTAAATAATGCTTGAAAAGGTGAAGGCAAAAAGAAAAATCATTCTGGGCAGCAGGAACAATATGAGTGAAATAAAGAACACAGGACTGAGCCGTGGTGTCTTTCCAAAATATTAAAATTCTATTTTACCTTGACTTGAAGTACACTTTGGAAGAATATAGCAGAATCGATAAGCTAAAAATTTATAACAAGATTGCTGTCAGCTTGGAGATCTGGAAACCACATTGAAGAAGGAAAGAGAGAGCTAGGATGTTTAGCTCAGAGGGGAGAAACCTAAAAGGAATGCCTGTGAAGTGCTCTGTGTAAGAAAGTATAAACAGTTTTGGTTGTTTGAAAAGGAAGCATTTCAATCAATACACTAAAGTTAGGAGCATTTAGCAGTAAGTTCAATGAAAAATAATTTCAAAACAATTGCTGCTGCTAAGTTGCTTCAGTAGTGTCAGAGTCTGTGCAACCCCATAGACAGCAGCCCACCAGGCTCCCCTGTGGTTGGGATTCTTCAGGCAAGAACACTGGAGTGGGTTGCCATTTCCTTCTCCAATGCATGAAAGTGAAGTCGCTCAGTCGTGTCTGACCCTCAGCGACCCCATGGACTGCCGCCTTCCGGGCTCCTCCGTCCATGGGATTTTCCAGGCAAGAGTACTGGAGTTGGGTGTCATTGCCTTCTCCGAAACAACTGCTATCAATTGCTAAATAATAATGGAATATACAGCCTCACGTATCAATAGATATGATGTGCCCAGTGCCTGAGTAATTCTGATGAAAGCTAAATTACTAAGTATACCACACATAGGATTCCTGAAGTCAGAATACAGAAAATAATCACAGAGTCCCTTTAATCTAAAAACTGATTTGGGGGAGGTAGAGAGATACTTATCAAGAAACTTGAAATCAGTTTATATTTTAATAACTAAAGTAATTAGTTTTTTTTTTTTTTTTTTACATATCTATTCTATGCCAGGTACTATCTAGGTAACTGGTGAATGAAATGGTTCAGTGTTCTCTAAAATAAAAGAGAAGAAACCCTAGACCTGTAAGATGCTCCATGAAAAGCAATGAGTTTGAGGTAAAATAATGTTGAAAAAATTCTATATCTTTTTGTTGTTGTTGAGTCACTAAGTCATGTCCAACTCTTTGCAACCCCATGGACTGTATTACACCTGGCTTCCCTATCCTTCAACTGTCTCCTGGAGTTTGCTGAAACTCATGTCTATTGAGTCGGTGATGCCATCTTAACATCTCATCCTGTATCGCCCCCTTATCCTCTTGCCTTCAATCTTTCCCAGCATCAGGATCTTTTCTAATGAGTCAGCTGTGTTCAATATGCGATTAGAAAAGAGTGGAGAAATCTTTTTGCCCTCTTAGAAACAAATTCATAGAATATAAAATACTTTCATGGCTCTGTGATGTCTTCAATAAATGTTTGCTTAACTTCTGCATCATCAGCTTTTTATCAAAAATATTTCAAATTTATCAGAAAAATAATGTGGAACTGGTGCTTTCACAAGACTAATTTTTTGTATATAATTAATTGTAATCACAGCTACTGCCTATTGAATGAAGCCTGTGGTTTAGTGAGGGAAACAAGTATAACACAATGTGAAAAGTAGCACTTTAGAAGATCAATGCATGTTCTGTGGAAACACATTACCTGGAGAATCCCAGGGACAGGGAAGCCTGGTGGGCTGCCATCTATGGGGTCGCACAGAGTCGGATACGACTGAAGTGACTTAGCAGCAGCAGCAGCAACACCATCTCCATAGTGGGGGAGGGATAATAAACAATACCTGAAGAAGATAATGCATAGTGATCACTTATAGTATATTGAGGATTTACTGGAAAAGAGAAGGAGCTAAAGCATGTTTGAGACTTAGGAAACTCCAAATGTGAGGACTCATGTGTAAGTGATCATGATACATTCACGAAGAGCGTGGCAAGTTTTTTAAAAAATGCTTAATAAGGACTTGATATTCAAAGTATATTAACAGATTTAGTTTGCATCTCAAATATTCCTGCAGGGTCACTACAAAGGTTACAGAAGCACAGAATTATACAATCTTCAATGTGGGGAAAAGCACTGAGAACCTCTAGTCAGAAGCCTTTTCTAGGTTGTCTAACAGAAGCTATCTATCCCCTATTTAATTGTATATAGCCCCTGGAAGCACTCTATCTCATCATGCATCATCACTCCCACCTTATATGAAGATGAAATCAGCCTCTCTGTAACTTTCACCTGCCCCAGGTCTGCATTCCTGAGCTCTGCAGAAAGAACTCTTGGCTTTATTACTTTGGGAGTACCAGAGTCATTTTCTGTTGGTGATGGAATTTAAAATCAGATCTATTTAATGGAGTTTTCAGTTGCTCTGCCTGTTCATTTTAATACCAGACATTTCACCATTTTTAGCTTGTGAAATATATCTGTATATCCTAAAGTTTTCTTAAGACTACAATATAAATATTGAGTTTTATATAACCTTTTTTATTTATCAAGGGAATATTTTAGGGATTTGGTTTCAGCATCTTTTTGTAAAAATGTTAAATCTTGGAAACATTTTCATAATTCAGCAGGGTCTGCAATGTTAATGGACCTAAGCAGCAGGATCCTTGGACCACATACTATAATTATTCCTCAGAGTGCTTGTAATTTCAATTCCAGAGCCTAACCCTGGCTGTATTTCATTTGTTTTTCTTCTCTTATGGAAAGTGATTCACAGCAGCCTTCTGATTTTTGAAATCTATTGCTTTTGCTCAATTCTAAGTTGGTACTCCAAATTTAAATTAAAGTATGGCAGTGGGGGAAAATAATGGTAGGGGTTGAGAAAAGAAATAGTGAAGAAATAAATATTTTCTATGAGCAAAAGTTTCTTTTAAAAGCATTTAAATCACTCTGGGACAAATTAGAATTTTCTTTCTTCTGTTTCTTCTCAGGCTTCCAGTATTAAGAATACTAAAGTAGAAGGAAAATATGTTCTTTTCTTGATTGAAATTAAATCATTGCAAATTATTCAATAGCTTCAAATTCCAGCTTAAATATGAGATACATGAATTACAACTTGATACTTTGTGTATAGGTGTGTGTGTGGTTAGCATCTCAGAATCATCATGTATAAAACTTTTCTTTAAATTAGTTAAAATTACTTTGCCTTAGCTTTGAACATAATTAGAATTTCAGATATGCTATAGTTCAACTGAAGCAAATTTTATGACGTTACAAGGAAACTGAGGCCAATACAGGTTAAATTCATAGTAGAATTAGAAGTGGAAAATCTCTGAGGATTTTCACCCTGGGGTTTGGTGTATTTTTTACTTGGTTAAAGCAAATAGTGTTACAATAAATATAAAAGTGTTTTGACTATTCAAATGGTGATAATCATTTTATTTGAATAAGTCTGATCAAGTTAAAGGAAAATAAATCTAAATTTGAAATGAAACCTAAATCTCATATAGTTTAATACTCATTATTTCTAATTTTAAGATTTGTTTTTTCTACACCAGGGAAATCATCCTTGGGGATCTTATGAAGACCTTCTCATGGTAAGAACATTTAATTAACAAGAATTTTATAAAAAATGATCATAGCATGTTTATTGTATAGCATTATCTGTCTGTTCAAATGGAATGTCCAATATACAAAGGGCTGAGAAAAATTAGATTGCTTCTCTTCTTCAGGCACTCTTTTTTCCATTAGTCTGTTTTATTTTTTTATAGTCAGTTGCTCATTTGATTTTTTCTTTTGTTGCTCATCTTTCCTACTCTAAGGTACCTTCTATACAAGCCAGAATGATTGCTTACTGATGAATGTCTGACCTATATAAAATATTTGTTGAATGGATGCCTTAATGATCAGTAAAATGATCACCTGTCATGTATCAGCACCAAGTTAAATTGTTTCAATGAAACATTTCTTCTTTTCTTCTTGGTAAACCTAAGAGGTAGGTCTCAGTTCCATTACAGAGCTAAGGAAATGGCCTCAGAGCAGGAAACTTATTTAATCTATATTATGTTATCATTAAGAAGGTACTTGAACTCTAGTTTGAAAATGTTAAACATTTCCTTTCTCAGACCAGTTATCCTGAAATTCAAAATGTTAAAATGCTAAGGAGACAAAAGTAAACAGAAAGCTTATGCAAAATCAGAAACAATATTTAAACACAAAATTTCCATTCCAAAATGATATCTGATCTTTGACTATCTCAGATATGATGCAGGATAACTGATGAGCTGGCATCAGCTTAGTCATGTGCGTTTGACACATCTTTAGCAAAAGGAATATAATTTTGGAACTGAAATATGACCTCCTAATTGCTTAAATATTTATATTAAACATAATAATAAATTTTGAATGAGTATTTGTCTGATAAATACATAGTCAGAAACATTAGTCTGACAGGACACAGTTAAAGAAAAATATAAATATTCTAAAAAGAGTTAATTTCCAGGTTTTGATACCCTAATTATAGAGCATATTGATCTTGGCAGTTGTCATATTTTTATTAAACTTTTTATTTTGAGATAATTATAGATTTGCATGCAACTGTAAGAACTAATACAGAGAAACCTGTGTGTCCTTTACCCAGTTGCCTCCAACATAGCATCTTGCAAAATTATACTACACAGCAACCATCAAGTTACTGACAGTGAAACATTTAATATACAAAACATTTCCATTACTACAAGAATCCCTTTTATTGCCCTTTTATAGACATACCTTCTGATATCCTGTAACTCCTAGAATCACTACTTCTTCATTTCTAAAATATTGTCGTTTCAAGAAACCTATGTAAGTGGAATTATTCAATATGTACCCTGACAGTACTGACTTTTTGTTACTCAACTTAAATCTCTGGATATGCTTACAAATCTTGTGTGTCAGTAGTGGATTCTTTTTTTTTTTTTTGCTCAGTGGCATTGCATGGTATGATTGTACCATGGTTTGCTTAACCATTTCCCCATTAAAGGACGTCTAGGTTAGTTTTCGTCTTTGGTTATGATGAATAAAGCTGCTGTGAATATTTACATGCATGTTTCTGTGGGAATGTAAATTTCCTTGCTCTGGAATAAGTTGAATTATATTAGGTCTAAAAAAAAAAGCATGATTTTAAAAATTATCCTTTACATGGGGCCCTCATAGGATAAGAATTAGCTCAATCAAGACTAGAGATTTAGAATAAGTTAAAAGGTAATTGAATAATTGATTGTTATTGATGTATGATAGCATCCTTACTACTATTATTGCTATTAAGTCTGGTGCAGCTCTGAGAGTAATCTTGTCTTGTTTATCTAAGAAACGTGAGGTTTACACATCATGTTCTCTCCCTTGGAATGTTTATATGCTAGTCTTCAATCTTCAGTTTATTTTGCCACACATTTATACTGAAGTGAGTGCCAGCTTTATATACAAGTATCATTTTATAAAAGATTAGATCTTTAGTATCTACCTTAAGAACTTAGAATGCCCTTCTAATTTGCTGGGGCATGACACACCAAAGTGTCAGGGTGTGTTTTATGGCATTTATTGAAAAACTGTGTTTCTCTCATGAGGTATATTTGCTGGCCTGACAGCTTGCTTCTACTCATCTAACCTTGAATCGTAAGAAAACAAGCAAGATTTGTGTGCATGCGTATGTTTATATGTATGTGTTGATAAATATATACACATATATGGATGTATGTTTGTATGTATATATAACTACAAACAGTAAAATACTGCCCTATCATAAAAAATTTGTACCTCTAAAGACTGAGATTAGGAGAATAATACTAAGATTATATTTGCTGAGTACTTCTCCTGTGAAAGTGTTACTTGCTCAGTCATGTCCAACTCTTTGCAACTCCATGGACTATAGCCTGTCAGGCTCCTCTGTCCATGAAGAATGTAAGAATACTGGAGTGGGTTGCCATGTTCTTCTCCTGGGGATCTTTCCAATCCAAGAGATCAAACCCAGGTCTCCCTCATTACAGGCAGATTCTTTACCATTTGAGCTAGAATTAGTAAACTTGTACCTATCTCATTTATATCCTACTAAGATAACCTGGAAATACACCCTAGTATATTAGCTATGACAGATTATGGTAGATGTTTCTCTGCCAAATTTTGAAATTCAGACAAAATGCAGAAATTGCCATACTGATCACTATTTCTTCACCCATTAAAATCAAGAAAGACAAAAATACTGATTTATTCATATTTAAAAATGCTTATTGATCACTTTCTTTGTGAAGACTGATCTAGTGATGAGAAATCAACGTGAACAAGATCTGTGAATCACATTCTAGAGCTTACATCCTAGTCAGGGAAGGTAATCAGTGAGCATGAAAATACATTAAATGAGCAAATGAGGAATTTTCAAATATTTTGCTGTGAAAAAAGTAAAACAGGGTGATGGCTAGAGAGAGTGATTATGGCTATGCTGGCTAGAGTGGTAAGGGAAAACTTCCCTGAAGTGCAATTTCATGAGCAAAGACATGAATGCTGAATTGAAGCTAGCAATGCAAAAACACAAAGCAGAGCATTCCAGGTAGAGGAAGTGGCAAATGCAAAGAGCTTAAGGTGGAAAAGAGCCAGGAGACATTGTCTGGAAGATCTGCAGATTTAGCTCTCTCAGTTACAGAAATTAATTATCTGGAGTGCTGACTTTCTGGGGCCAGAGTCCTGCGTATCTCTTACTAAATGAACAATGAGAACGATTTTCATGGCAGAAAAGCCATGCCATATACTAGAAAATGACAGGGCAATCAACAACAGAACAGAAAACCTGAGGTGCCAAAATAGACTTGTGAATTAAAAAGCAAGGAAAGTTTGAGAATAATGTAATCATTTCAGTTTTAAAATCTTGAATAAATGAGGCCAAGAGGGACAGGGACTGATTAAAAGAAGGGGTGGTTTGTGATAACATCTGATGACGTGATTCAAAGCTAGAGCATTTTACAGAGAAGGAAGAGGGAACAATCTGGAACTACAGATAATACTTAAAGAGGACCCTCAGCCCAGCTCTAGGCCCCAGGGTATAAGGAAAGAGGAAGAAAGACCAATGAGCCATTAGGAAAGCACCATCCTCAGAGAAGATCCAGAGGTTCTTTGAGCAACATGAAAGGAATATTCGTAGTTGAACTTGAGGATACTGGGAATTTTTGAAGGTGATGCACTGTGAATTCCACAGAACCTAAGTTGGCAAGTTTAGGATGTGTGGAAAGCACGGCAAGGGGTACTAAATAGGAGATTTCCGGAGCCTATGGAGCGAAAATGTGGGAAATAAGTGAAGCCCAAGGCTTTTTATGCTGATCCATAAAAAAACACAACCAAAGGGTGCAGAGGTGGTGACCTTAAAGCAGGTAGACGTGGTGATAATTTGTGGGATCTGGGGGACCCTATATACTGTTTCCAGAGATGGTGGGGAGGTAAGGAAACTTCAGTTTTGTCATCACACATCTCACAATCGAGGTTGCAGAAATTTTGACACCTCATTAGAGCTAGTCTTAATTTGAATGCAAGAAATTACAAATTTTATAGTGAATTTCCAGTTCCTATAATAGTCATTTTGAAAGTGAAATACTAATATATATATATATATATATATATATATATATATATATATATATATATATATATATATATATATTCTGGTCCAGGCCAACTCTAACCACTTAAAGATTGCTTGGGAAGGGATGGTGATCCCTATCCCAGAATTTCCTGCACAATTTCACACTGTATTTAATTTTACTTAGATTAATCTCAAATTGTTTTTCCATCTTGGTTTAAAACAATAGGTGGTTATGTTCAGAAGCCACCTCTTTTGTATTTAATTTCTCCATTGACTTGATTAAGCGTAAGAGTTTTTCACTCTGAGATGTCTCTCACCAGGAGATTTTTCACAACTCTCCTTGTTATTCTTTCTCTTCTTTTGGTTGTCTGGCAATAAAATCATAATCCTGTCTTTTACAGCATCACCAGCTGATAACAGCATGAACACACTCAGAGAATTCTTGCTCTCATTAAGCTTTTAATTTCTTTATTGACTTTAATTAAATTTGAGAGGCTTTTTCAATAGCAAGAAAGAAACATTGTTTGTTGGATTAAAGGCATTGCATTAGATAGACTATAGGTGATAGCTGGGGAAAAGGTTAAGCTTCTATCTTATCCTAGGATCACAGATGTAAAGGTTTCCATCTCTGAATTTCCTGCTTTTAAAGGAATTACACCATATGAACTTAAAAATCATTTTGTTTCTTCAACAGAGTCTAAGAAGTCAGTGACTCACAGGTGATGTTTTCTGAACAATATTTCAACTGATTTTCTTAGTGTAAATTGTATTAAAGAGTGTCTATGCTTTTAAACTGCTATCAGGATGTTTATTAACTATATGAGCAAATATTTATTGGGCACCTCTGATGTGCTATGTATTCTTCCAGGCACTGAACAGCACTGGTGCTTGAGGGAATAAACGTGCTTGTGTTCACAGAGCCTGTATTATGGTGTCAGAGATAAACAATGAGCAAGTTAACTGATTTAAGTCAATAGCATATTTTAAAATAGTCATCTGAATCATGAAAAATTAATCAGGATTAAATGGTGCAGTGACTCATGGGATGCAGGGTGGTATCAATGGGAGAAGGTTCATAAAAGATTTCTCTGTATAGCTGACAATTTAGACAAAGGAGTCATTCATTTATTACATTTATTACATTTCTTTCTCTAGTATTGGTAAATAAATAAATAAATAAGTGAGTCACTCAGTAGTGTCCAACTCTTTGCAACCCCATGAACTATACAGTCCATGGAATTCTCCAGGCCAGAATACTTTAGTGGGTATCATTTCCCTTCTCCAGGGAAGCTTCTGAACCCAGGGATAGAACCCAGGTTTCCTACATTGCAGGTGGATTCTTTATCAGCTGAGCCACCAGGGAAGCTGCTAGTATTGGTAAACTTTGATTAAATCTGCATATTGAATTAAAGTAGCATGCAAGCATTTGGAATTAAAGTTAATGGGAAGAAATAAAGGTGTATTGCAAATAACAGATTATTTACTTTATTTTTCATAAATGGATCCAGATCAAATATTTTTCGTATTATTTGAGGTATTTGAAAGAATTAGAGCCTTGCCATAGGAGAAAGGGGGATTCAGTTCAGTTCATTCACTCAGTCGTGTCCGACTCCTTGAGACCACCTGAACCACAGTACGACAGGCCTCCCTGTCCATCACCAACTCCCAAATTTACCCAAATTCACGTCCATCGAGTCAGTGATGCCATCCAGTGTGCAATAGCATTATGTCTAAAAAAGTGCATGCTGCTGCTGCTGCTGCTAAGTCACTTCAGTTGCGTCTGAATCTGTGCGACCCCATAGATGGCAGCCCACTAGGCTCCTCTGTCTCTGGGATTCTCCAGGCAAGAATACTGGAGTGGGTAAAAAAAAAAAAAAAAAGTGCATACATTAGTTAAAATGTACTTTATTGCTAAACAAAAAATGCTAACCATGATCTGATGGTGTAGGGTTTCCACAGACCTTCAATCTGTAAAAAGCACAATATCTGTGAAGCACAACAAAGTGAGGCACGGTGAAACAAGGTATGTCCCAACTGAATAACAGTTACTCCAATATCCAGTGACTTAAAACCAGTTCTGTTGTGATCACTGATTCTTTGGTTTAAAAATTTGTGAAGGTCACAGCAGAACTAGATTTTCTCTGTTAAGTGATGTCTGAGACTTTAGCTAGATAGACGGCGTATGAAGGTGAGCATATCCAGCATCATGAGGAGGTATCTTCATTCACAAATCCAGTGGTTCATTTTAGCTGTCAGCTTGGACCTTAACTTGGAATGTCTTCATCACATTGTGGTGTCTTCATCACATTGTGGTGTCTTCATCACATTGTGAGGTCTTCATCACATTGTGGTGTCTTCATCACATTGTGAGGTCTTCATCACATTGTGTCTACATTGTGTGTCTTCAGATTCCTCAAAGCATGGCTTCCTCAAAACGGTTAAATTCTTACGAGGCCATGTCGAGTTCCGCAAGTGAGTATTCCAATGAGTAAAACAGAAGCTGCATTGCCTTAGTAGACTTTTATGACCTAGTCTCAGAAACCAAATGGTGTCTCTTCTGTCCCAATCTGTTGTGAAAGTGAAAGTCTCTCAGTCATGTCCAACTCTTTGCAACACCATGGACTATAAAGTCCATGGAATTCTCCAGGCTAGAATACCAGAGTGGGTAGCCTTTCTCTTCTCCAGGGGATCTTCCCAACCCAAGGATCAAACCCAGGTTTCCCGTTTTACAGATAGATTCTTTACCATCTGAACTTCAAGGGAAGCCTGTCCCATTCTGTTAGTTGTAAGCAAATTACAAGCCCAACCAGATTTAAGGAAGGGAGGGAACATAGACTCTACTTCTTGATGAAAGGAATATCAGAGAGTTTGCAGACATGTTTAAAACCATTACACTTTGGGGGACAAATCTCTTTCCAGAATGAGTACAGAAAGAAAATTATAGAATTATAAATGTAGATGCTAATGGAGTTGTTTTTTGTTAGTGTAATATTGATAATTATGTGATTTTTAAAGTTACTGGGATTGTGTGTAGTAGGATAAAAGTTCTTTGATCTATTAAGAAATGTGTAACTATCCAGTTTCCTTGAAACTTGAAAAGACAATTTGGATTTAAGTTTTTAGCATCAAATATTTTTTACTTTCACTGTAACCGTTTTTATTTTCCTCAAACATTTTCTTTTTGGTTAATTCTGAAAAGAAATACATTAGTATTACTTTTTGGAATAATTTTTATTCAGAGTAAATATCATGTCTTCTTAGGAAATGAATATCTATGGAATGAGACTGTGATCTTTGGGGAATTATTATTTCTTTCATTATTTCAGCTTTTGATAATAGTACTATTTGCTTGCTTATTTTTAAAATAATCAGTCTCCTAAATGATGATTTTAAATTTTGTATTGCTTTCATGTACATATAACACACATCTCTAGGTTAGCCCCTCAGAATATTCCAGTAAGTACAGAGATATCAACCCTGTTCTTAATAAACTTATATTCTTAGTGGAAATATACATATAATAAATAAATAATATGTAAATAACAAAAGATCATGAGGAAGTCACAAGTGTCTTTTTGGTGAATCATAGGGTGCAAAAAATAGAGTGAAAGTAAAATAAGGTGATATGGGAAGATTGGGGAGAAGCTATGATTTTGCTTTAGAGTGTCAGGGAAGATCACAATGGGGCTATAATAAATAAATCAGAACCTGAGTGACAAGAAGCTGTCATTTTGGGAGAAGTTTGGGGTCTAGTGGTGGTGATAATGGTTAATTATAGACATTATTTGTTATTTCACTGGACCAAGGGATGTCTGGATAGCTGATGGAACATTATTTCTGGTTCCTGTGAAACTGTTTCTGAAAGAGATTAGTGTTTGATCCAGTAGACTGAGGGGAAAAATCCATCCTCATCCATGTGGGTGGGCTTCATCCAATATGTTGAGGGTCAAGATGGAACAAAAAGGTGAAGTAAGGGCAGGTTCACTCTTTCTCTTCTTGACCTGGAATGCCTAGCTTTTCCTGCCCTCAACATCAGAGCTACCAGTTCTCTAGCGTATAGACTTGGACTAAATTGTACCACTGGCTTTCCTGGTTCTCCAACTTGTAAAGGGCAGACTGTGTGGGATCCAGGCCTCCATAACTGCATACACCAATTCTGACAGTAAATCTCATACATATGTATGTATGTATCTTACAGGTTCAGTTTCTCTGGAGAACCTGACTAATACAGTGCCTGTTTCAAGTAGAGGAGCCTTATCAATCACCACAATTTTCGGTGTCTAAACTCCAACCTCATAGAATAGCTTGGTGTTGCTAAAACATGAAGTGGATTTACCTTGCAACATATATGCACTGTCTCCCTTTGCCTATCATGTACTCTTCCTTTTCATCAAGTAAAAACAAGCCAAAAAAAAAAAAAAAAAAGAAAGAAAACAACTCTTATTTAAGATTTAATTCAGTTATCACTTGCCTTTTTTCACCAACAAAATAGTCAATTTCTCCTCTTTTCAGAATGCTTTACCAGTTCTGTTACTAGTTTTTTAAATTGTTTCCTGCTTATTTTTTTTTCACTAAGTGGTGAGAAAATCGATTTTTATGTGTATGTCTTTGTGTCTGCCTAGTGTTTGCCACATATTAACTAAAAAGAAATCCTTTAATGTAGTTTTGAATCCAAAACTCATTTTATTTAATATTGAGATTACTGTTTGATAGTATTTAGAAAAGACTATAATTCAGTTCAGTCGCTTAGTCATGTCCAACTCTTTGCGACTCCATGAATCGCAGCACACCAGGCCTCCCTGTCCATCAACAACTCCCGGAGTCTACTCAAACTCATTTCCATTGAAGCAGTATGCCATCCAGCCATTTCATACTCTGTTGTCCCCTTCTCCTCCTGCCCCCAATCCCTCCCAGCATTAGGGTCTTTTCCAATGAGTCAACTCTTCCCATGAGGTGGCCAAAGTACTGGAGTTTCAGCTTTAGCATCATTCCTTCCAAAGAACACCCAGGACTGATCTTTAGGATGGACTGGTTGGATCTCCTTGCAATCCAAGGGACTCTCAAGAGTCTTCTCCAACACCACAGTTCAGAAGCATCAATTCTTTGGCGCTCAGCTGTCTTCACAGTCCAACTCTCACATCCATACATCACTACTGGAAAAAACATAGCCTTGACTAGATGGACCTTTGTTGACAAAGCAATGTCTCTGCTTTTGAATATGCTATCTAAATTGGTCATAACTTTCCTTCCAAGGAGTAAGTGTCTTTTAATTTCATGGCTGCAGTCACCATCTGCAGTGATTTTGGAGCCCAAAAAAATAAAGTCTGACGCTGTTTCCCCATCTATTTCCCATGAAGTGGGTGGACCAGATGCCATGATCTTTGTTTTCTGAATGTTGAACTTTAAGCCAACTTTTTCACTCTCCTCTTTCGCTTTCATCAAGAGGCTTTTTAGCTCCTCTTCACTTTCTGCCATAAGGGTGGTGTCATCTGCATATCTGAGGTGATTGATATTTCTCCCGGCAATCTTGATTCCAGCTTGTGCTTCTTCCAGCCTAGCATTTCTCATGATGTACTCTGCATATAAGTTAAATAAGCAAGGTGACAATATACAGCCTTGGCATACTCCTTTTCCTATTTGGCACCAGTCTGTTGTTCAGTGTCCAGTTCTAACTGTTGCTTCCTCACCTGCATATAGGTTTCTCAAGAGGCAAGTCAGGTGGTCTGGTATTCCCATATTCCCATCTCTTTCAGAATTTTCCACAGTTTATTGTGATCCACACAATCAAAGGCTTTGGCATCGTCAATAAAGCAGAAATAGATGTTTTTCTGGAACTCTCTTGCTTTTTCCATGATCCAGGGGATATTGGCAATTTGATCTCTGGTTCCTCTGCCTTTTCTAAAACCAGCTTGAACATCTGGAAGTTCACAGTTCATGTATTGCTGAAGCCTGGCTTTGAGAATTTTGAGCATGACTTTTCTAGCATGTGAGATGAGTACAATTATGCAGTAGTTTGAGCATTCTTTGGCATTGCCTTTCTTTGGGATTGGAATGAAAACTGACCTTTTCCAGTCCTGTGGCCACTGCTGAGTTTTCCAAATTTGCTGGTGTATTGAGTGCAGCACTTTCACAGCATCATCTTTCAGGATTTGAAAGAGCTCAACTGGAATTCCATCAGCTCCACTAGCTTTGTTCATAGTGATGCTTTCTAAGGCCCACTTGATTTCACATTCCAGGATATCTGCCTCTAGGTGAGTGATCACACCATCGTGATTATCTGGGTGGTGAAGATCTTTTTTGTACAGTTCTCTTGTATATTCTTGACACCTCTTCTTAATATCTTCTGCTTCTGTTAGGTCCCTACCATTTCTGTCCTTTACTATCCCCATCTTTGCATGAAATGTTCCCTTGATATCTCTAATTTTCTTGAAGAGATCTCTAGTCTTTCCCATTCTGTTGTTTTCCTCTATTTCTTTGCATTGATCGCTGAGGAAGGCTTTCTTACCTCTCCTTGCTCTTTGGAACTCTGCATTCAAATGGGAATATCCTTCCTTTTCTCCTTTGCTTTTCACTTGTCTTCTTTTCACAGCTATTTGTAAGGCCTCCTCAGACAGCCATTTCACTTTTTTATATTTCTTTTCCAAGTTCATTCAATTATTTTTGACCACATATTTTTGACATGTTTCCTGAGAAACCTGTATGCGGGTCAAGAAGCAACAGTTAAAACTGCACATGAAACAATTGAGTGGATCCAAATTTGTAAAGGAATATATCAAGGCTGTATATTGCCACCCTGCTTATTTAAGTTATATGCAGAGTAGTACATCATGCAAAATGCTGGTCTGGATCAGTCACCAGCTGGATTCAAGATTTCTGGGAAAAATAATAACCTCAGATATATACATAAAATCACGCTTATGGCAGAAAGTGAAGAGGAACTAAAGAGCCTGTTGATGAAGGTGAAAGAGGAGAGTGAAAAAGTTGGCTTGAAACTCAGCATTCATAAATCTAAGACCATGGCATTCTGTCCCATCACTTCATAGCAAGTAGAAGGGAAAAAGCAGAAGCGATGAGAAATTTTATTTTCTTAGACTTCAAATCACTGTGGACAATGACTTCATCCATGAAATTAAAAGACGTTTACTCCTTGGAAGGAAAGCTGAGACAAGCTTAGCATATGAAAAAGCAGAAACATCACTTTGCTGACAAAAGTCTGTATAGTTGAAGCTAGTAGTCATGTGCATGTATGAGAATTCGACCCTAAAGAAGGCTGAGCACCTAAGAATTGATGCTTTCGAACTGTGGTGATAGAGAAGACTCTTGAGAGTTCCTTGGCCTGCAAGAAGATCAAACCAATTAATCCTAAAGGAAATCAATCCTGAATATTCATTGGAAGGACAGTTGCTGAAGTCAAAGCTCCAATACTCTGGGCACCTGATGGAAAGAGCCAACTCATTGGAAAAGACGTTGATGGTGGCTAAAATTGAGGGCAAAAGAAGAAGAGGGCAGCAGATGATGAAGTGGTTAGATTACATCACAAACTCAATGGACCTGAATTTGAGCAAACTCCAGGAGATGGTAGAGTACAGAGGACCTTGTCCATGGGGTTACAAAGAGTTGGACATAACTTAGTGACTGAACAGCAATAATGTATTAATATTTTTGTGTCTCCTCCAATCCATGGTATGTGGTATTACAGAAACACACACGATAACACCCTTGGAACAATTTAAAAACCTTAAGCAGAGTTTAATGTATTGACTGTATTTTCAGACAGTGAGGAAAAACGATGCTTGAATCAATGGACTGATACTTGTTGTATGGGATTTGCAGCTTTCCTAACACGTTCTACCAACTAATCACCTCCTGTTAGGTGTAAATGGGTTTCCAGTGTCCTGCTATTTGAAAAACTACTCTATTCATTCTTTGATAATTATAGGTTAGCTTGTCTATTAAGAACTGTGAAATAAAAATAACAGTGCAGGTAAAATCATACGTGTGCATTCTCATGCAAACAAAAAACAGGCAGAGAAGATATGTTTCCCCCTTATTTTCTTGCAGTTCCTGCGTCCTAATATTCCCCCTACTTCATCTGCTTCTTTTTTGCCTCCCTTGGGATCTCTTCCTGTAATGGTGGATCTTATCTCCAGTATAAACTTCTTTGATATGTTCTCTTTAAAGTCTTACATTGTTATTTTGGTTTCCAAATTATAGAAGAGGAATGATAATAGTTAAAACTGGCAAGTAGATGACATTTTAGAGTTTCTGAAGAAATTTCCACACATACAGTACATGATTGACACAAGTTTTATTTGTATGAATTTATTGCCTGTAAAAAACTGTTTTTAAAATATCTGTCTGAATTTTACTTTTCTGTATCACCCTCCTCAGTTATGTGCCTCTTCCAGTCAGTGATGATAAGGTACAGAAACCTTCATACTTCTAATCAATCTTTATTTGCTCTCATTCCATTCGCCTTACAAAATGCTGTTTACCAATCTTTGTGCTCAGTCACTTCAGTTATGTCCAACTCTTTGTGACCCCATATACAGTAGCCCACCAGGCTACTCCATCCATGAAATTTTCCAGGCAAGACAACTGGAGTGGGCTGCCATTTCTTTCTCCAGGGGATCTTCCCAACCCAGGGATCAAACTCACCTCACTTGCGTCTCCTGCATTGTCAGGCAGGTTCAAATTCTACCTCTAAGAAACATTCCCTTAGCCTTCATAAAGATCTTCATTCTCCCCACTATAACATTAGTGGAGCTCAGATAAAATTATTTTTCTATTGTAACTGTTAGAAAATGTTCACATATTTATAAACAATATTTGAAATTTCTCAAAAGAAGCAAACTGCATAAGTTAAAATTCTTATTACTTAATATATTGTGCAGTGTGTAACAGGCAAAGTGAAAGTGAAACTGAAAGTCCCTCAATCCCATCCAACTCTTTGTGACCCCAAGGACTATACAAGACTTCTCCAGGCCAGAAGACCAGAGTGGGCAACCTTTCCTTTCTCCAGGGGATCTTCCCAATCCAGGGATCAAACCCAGGTCTCCCGCATTGCAGGCGGATTTTTTACCAGCTGAGCCACAAAGGAAGCCCTTAACAGACAAAACTTTTGTGGCAAATTGATTTTTCAGCAGAAAATTATTTCACTAAATATTTGGTAAATCATATATGAAGATTTTTTAACATGTTCCAATAAAATACAAATGTTTTCATATTAACATCTAATATTGTTACACTTTGACATTGTAGAATCCCTGAGTTCTCGTAGTCCCACTAGAGCCTGCTTGAGGTTGATAGGCGTTACACAAAGGTAAAGTTAGAATAAATTAATCTTGGATTAAGAACTGTATCCAAAGAAAAGATTCAGTGGAAACCTGAAGACTGAAGAGCAGCTCTTTGAGAAGTTCTTAATAATACAGTGAAGATGCACATGTCTTAATTCTTTACTTGATGACCTTCTTAATTAGGTGTTGACACATGCATTCAATTGAATTTTTTAACGTATCGAATAACTGATTATCAGCCTAGAAACTCTGATTTCGGCTAATAGGTAGATCTAAACTTAGCACACTTCCTGTAATAGGACTTATGCTGAATACCATACTTTTTCCTATAAAAATAAGGGAAAATGAATGGTGTCCATTCCTTTTATTAGTCAGCACTTTTCCTTGTCAGTCAATATGTAATCATCGAGTGCATCTTAAGTGTGTGACTCTGGTGAACACAGATATTATGGGTCTTGTTTTTATTAACTTTCAGCTTTATGTAATTAATAGAAAAGAAGTTGATATCTAGGCTTCTTGTCTTGGGTAGGATTTGCATTTATCCTGGTGGAAAAGAGTTGGAAAAGGTAGAAAGAATTCTTCCAAGTAAATGGTGTGGCTTAAATAAATTTATCATTGAAAGAACTGAAGCAAGAGTTATTAAAAATATTGCTATGCCATCAGAGAACTAAGATGGGGAGTAGGGGGTAAAGAAATGGTGCCTTAAAGCACATTCACAGCCATGGAGTTAAGAAAATTCCATGGACAGAGGAGTCTGGTGGTCTATATAGTTCATGGGGTGGCAAAGAGTCAGACACCATTGAGCAACTGAGCATACGTGCATGCTTAATTAACACAATAAAGTATCTTGTTATGGAGTTCTGTCATTCCTAGTCAACTGTATTGCTGTTAGGGTAAAATTCATTCCTAAATAATCTATCCAATAATTAAACAAGAAAGATAGCTGAACATCAGGAAACCTCCCTTTACTATTACAGGTCAGGTGAGAAGTATTCCCAACAGACTTGATTGAGTAAGGCTGTTTTTGTCTCTCTGCATTATATTTGCACTTAAAGCTACAGAGAATATGCTGGTATTAAAGTATTTTAACAAGGAAGACATTTGAATGGGATGGCTCTAATGCCTTGCTAGTTTACATAAGAAAGTCAAACCCTAAGCCAGGGTCAATGCACTCACATCCAAGAAAATGAAATCTAAGAACAACCAATCACAACTGCCAACTAGGATTTCCCAAACTGCTACTAAGTCGCTTCAGTCGTGTCCGACTCTGTGTGACCCCATAGATGGCAGCCCACTAGGCTTCTCTGTCCCTGGGATTCTCCAGGCAAGAACACTGGAGTAGGTTGCCATTTCCTTCTCCAATGCATGAAAGTGAAAAGTGAAAGTGAAGTCACTTAGTCGTGCCCGACTCTTAGCGACCCCATGAACTGCAGCCTTCCAGGCTCTTCCTTCCATAGGACTTTCCAGGCAAGAGTACTGGGGTGGGTTGCCATTGCCTTCTCCGTTTCCCAAACTAGGCAACTTCTTAAGCTATAACCATTCAGATTATATATAACCATTCAGCTTTATTGGAACATCTAGGAGGGGCATTAGACAGAAAATGAATACTGAATGTCTGCACTTGAACCAAGCGAAAGAGAAAGAGGAGAAATGAATTTAAACTAAAAGATGTTTTTTCATAGGACAGACCCAGCTCTCTCTCTCTCTAACCCTCCTGCCCTCCACTACTGCCTGCATATAATACTCTCTCTGGGGTACAGGATAGCAATCAGCTGACTGCTATACTAGGCAGGATGGCATCCTTCTTTCTAAAATAGCACAGATCTGGTAAAGAACTCGAGCCAGGCAAGCTATGGGTTTGTTTATTGTATATGCTGTTAAATATTCCCAGATAAAACCTCCATTTGTCAATGACCCAGCAGGGAGTAAATGAAAATGCTTATTCAGACCCCTCAGCAGAGAGAGCTCCCTTAATCCGCTCACTGATGAGATAACGCTGTAGGATTACAATAATCAACTTGCAGTATGTCCTCTGCTGCTGCTGCTGCTGCTGCTGCTGCTGCTAAGTCGCTTCAGTTGTGTCCGACTCTGTGCGACCCCATAGATGGCAGCCTGCCAGGCTCCCCCGTCCCTGGGATTCTCCAGGCAAGAACACTGGAGTGGGTTGCCATTTCATTCTCCAAGGCATGAAAGTGAATAGTGAAAGTGAAGTCGCTCAGTCGTGTCCGACTTCCAGCAACCCCATGGACTGCAGCCTACCAGGCTCCTCCATCCATGGGATTTTCCAGACAAGAGTACTGGAGTGGGTTGCCATTGCCTTCTCCATTTTTTATAGAGCCTTTTGTAAATCTTTGGTGCTTGATCAATAAATTGATTTGATTGATATGTATTGTTTAAGGCAATGATCAAACTGTTGCACATGGTATGATTTAACAAGGAATGTGTTCTGGTGTCAAGGAGGAGAGAGAAAGGAAGGAAACTGAGTGGGAGGAAGTGAGAGAGAAAGGGAAATAGATTGGAACAAGAAATATCCTCATATGCCATATATGAGAGTTTCAACTATTGGTCTGTAGAATTTGTGAAGTATATTTCCGTTGGAATGGAAATATCTTGCAGTTTGAGCTTTCACGTATAAAAAAGGTAATTGATTTTCCATTCATGTTTCAGCCTTACCTTTTATCATCAACAGTGCTTCTATTTTGGCACAAGGTTGTGAAATGTGGTGACAATATATGACCTTCAAAGACTCTGAGCAGAATCTAGTGGGTAGCATATGCACTCCACGCTGTGTTTCTCCCAGGCTCAATCACTTATACTCAGGATAGCTTTACATCAGCTGTGTTACTGATGTGGCATCATCGAGTGATAACTTGATCACAGCTTTGACACTGATTTTCCTAGGTATGGCATCACTTTTCTTATGAACTTATTATCTTCTTCTTTTCTTCCATTAGCTTCATTTTATTTTGACGGTGAAGTTAATTTTCATTAAGACTGAGTGAAATACTGTGGAAAAATATAGACTCTGACAACTTCAACAAGAAAGGGGAAAGAAAAGTGGCAGAACATTTCACAACAAATGTAAGGGAAGACAAGGCAACATTGACTCCAGTTAACATTAAAAGCAAGGGAAATAGATGCTTGGAGACTCAACTGTGAGGAAATACTGGAGTTTATCTCCAGTATTGAAGATACCTAAAGGGAGATTGAATGGATCTCTATTTGCTTTTCCTCAGAGTCTATTTTAGTTAATGTATTAGACAACTGGGAAATATATAATTAGAATTATCATTTACTTTAAAAAAGATTATTTTAATCATTCACTGGAAAAACTGAACTGTAGATAATAAGATAAATGAATGTGATAGAAAGTGTTCATTTATTTCTCTATATGACCTACCGTAGCTTTGGGAGTATATACCTTGAACTTTAAAAATATATCATTCACTAGAAATGGCAACCCACTCCAGTGTTCTTGCCTGGAGAATCCCAGGGACGGAGGAGCCTGGTGGGCTGCCATCTATGGGGTCACACAGAGTTGGATACAACTTAAATGACTTAGCAGCAGCAGCATACTATATCTAGTGGTGTGCATACATTAATACTAGCCTTCCAGTTTATCACCCTTACTTCCCCCCCTGGAAACCATAAGATTGTTTTGTATATTTGTTACTCTGTTTCTGTTTTGTAAATAAATTCATTTATATCAGTCTTTTAGATTTCATACATAAGCAGTATCATATGACACTAGTCTTTTTCTTTCTGACTTACTTCACTCAGTATGACAATCTCTAGGTTCATCCACATTGCTGTAAATGGTATTATTTAGTTCTTTTTTAATAGCTGAGTAATATTCCATCGTATACATGAATCACATCTTCTTTATCCATTCCTTTGTCAATGGACATTTTGCTTGCTTCCGTGTCCTGGCTGTTGTAAATAGTGCTGTAATGAACATTGTGGTGTATGTATCTTTTCAAATTATGGTTTTCTCTAGGTATGTGCCCAGAAGTGGGATTGCTGGATCATCTGATAACTTTATTTGTTTTCTTTTCTTTTTTTTTAATAGGGAAACTTCATACTGTTCTCTATGATGGTTGTAACACTTACATCTCCACCAACAGTGTAGGAGGGTTCCCTTTTTTCCATAGCCTCTCCAGCATTTATGGTTTGTAGATATTTTGATACTGACCTTTCTGATTGGTATGAGGTGATGCCTCATTGTAGTTTTGAGTTGCATTTCTCTAATAATTGGTGATGTTGAGCATCTTTTCGTGTGTGTGTGTGTGTGTGTGTGTTTGTTTTTTTTTTGCCATCTGTATGTATTTTTTAGAGAAATGTTTTATGGCAACCCACTCCAGTACTCTTGTCTGGAAAATCCCATGGACAGAGGAGCCTGGTAGGCTGCAGTCCATGGGGTCGCTCAGACACGACTGAGCGACTTCACTTTCACTTTTCACTTTCATGCCTTGGAGAAGGAAATGGCAACCCACTCCAGTGTTCTTGCCTGGAGAATCCCAGGGACGGGGGAGCCTAGTGGGCTGCCATCTATGGGGTCGCACAGAGTTGGACACAACTGAAGCGACTTAGCAGCAGCAGCCCAGTTTTGACTGAGTTGTGTTTTTCATTATTGAGTTATATGAGCTTTTTTTATATTTTGAAGATTAATCCCTTGTCAATTGCTAATTTGCAAATATTTTCACTCATTCTGTAGCTTGTCTTTTTGTTTTGTTTATGGTTTCCTTTGCTGTGCAGAACCTTTTAAGTAGGACCCATTTGTTTAGAATTTATACAGATAATCTGATTTACCACTGAATCAAAAATAATAAAGTACATAGGAAAAAATCTACTCAAGGAGGCGAAATCTGTACTCAGAAAACTATAGGATGATGATGAAAGAAAGTAAAGATGACTCAAACAGATGGAGAGACATATCATGTTCTTGGATTGTAAGAATCAATATTATCAAGATGATTAGTATACTACCCAAAGCAATCCACAGATTCAGTGCAATCCCTATAAAATTTCCAATGGCATTTTTTTCATAGAATTAGAACAAAAATTTTGCAGTTTTTATGGAAATACCAAAAAAACCCCCCAAATATCCAAAGCAAACTTGAGAAAGAATAGAGATGGGAGGAATCAGGCTCCCTGACTTTAGACTATACTACAAAGCTAGAGTCATCAAAACATTTTGGTATTGCCCAGTACCATGAACAGGAATATAGATCAGTGGAAAATGATAGAACGTCTAGAGATAAACCCACACATGTATGGCCAACTAATCTATGACAAAAGAGGCCAGAATATGCAAGGGAAAGAAGACATCTCTTCAGTAAGTGGTGCTGGGAAAACTGAACAGCCAAATGTTAAATAATTAAATTAGAACATTTCCTAATACCATACTAAAAAATAAGCTAAAAATGAATTAAAGATCTAAAAATAAGACCAGATATTATAAAACTCTTAAAGGAAAACATAAGCAGAACACTTTCTGTCATAAATTGAAACAAGATCTTTTCTGATCCACTTCCTAGAGTAATGAAAATAAATCTGCCTTTTTAAAAGGAAGAATTTGTTTGTATTTTATAATTAAAAAATTTGGAGAAGTTTAAAATAGAGTAATTAAAATAATATTAAAGACATTCATAATCCTTATATTTAGAGAAAATATCTTAAAAGTAATTAAAACTTTTGCATAAAAATAATTTTTTAATTTACATTTAGTTAATATTATTCATGTCTTTGATATTTTGCTTTAAAATTTTATTATTAGTAATTTCTGTCTCAATATTCTCAAATCTTTTTAATGAATACATGATGTTTGGTCATTGAATATGATATAATTTATTTAAATTATCACAGAATTTGAGTATACTGGGCAATTATTTTAAAATAAAATTAATTTGTTTCTGTGTATATTAAATTTTGCAAGTGTGATCATTTTTAGTATATACGTACATGCAGAAAAGCAACTTAAAAGATGCTAACTGGTAATGACAGTTTACATACGATACCAAAGGCAAATCTATGAAAGAAACAATTGATCAGTTCAGTTCAGTCGCTCAGTCATGTCCGACTCTTTGTGACACCATGAAGCTAGGCAGGAGCATGCCTCCTCCCTGTCCATCACCAACTCCCAGAGTTCACTCAAATCACGTCCGTCGAGTTGGTGATGCCATCCAGCCATTTCGTCCTCTGTCATCCCCTTCTCCTCCTACCCCCAATCCCTCCCAATGAGTCAACTCTTTGCATGAGGTGGCCAAAGTACTGGAGTTTCAGCTTTAGCATCATTCCTTCCAAAGAACACCCAGGACTGATCTCCTTTAGAATGGACTGGTTGGATCTCCTTGCAGTCCAAGGGACTCTCAAGAGTCTTCTCCAATACCGCAGTTCGAAAGCATCAATTCTTCGGCACTCAGCTTTCTTCACAGTCCAACTCTCACATCCATACATGACTGCTGGAAAAACCATAGCCTTGACTAGATGGACCTTTATTGGCAAAGTAATGTCTCTGCTTTTGAATATGCTATCTAGGTTGGTCATAACTTTCCTTCCAAGGAGTAAGCGTCTTTTAATTTCATGGCTGCAGTCACCATCTGCAGTGATTTTGGAGACCAAAAAAATAAAATGTGATGCTGTTTCCACTGTTTCCCCATCTATTTGCCATGAAGTGATGGGACCAGATGCCATGATCTTCGTTTTCTGAATGTTGAGCTTTAAGCCAGCTTTTTCACTCTCCTCTTTCACTTTCATCGAGAGGCTTTTTAGCTCCTCTTCACTTTTCTGCCATAGGGGGGTGTCATCTACATATCTGAGGTGATTGATATTTCTCCCGGCAATCTTGATTCCAGCTTGTGCTTCTTCCAGCCCAGTGTTTCTCATGATGTACTCTGCATAGAAGTTAAATAAGCAGGGTGACAATATACAGCCTTGACATACTCCTTTTCCTATTTGGAACCAGTCTGTTGTTCCCTGTCCAGTTCTAACTGTTGCTTCCTGATCTGCATACAGATTTCTCAAGAGGCAGGTCATGTGGTCTGGTATTCCCATCTCTTTTAGTATTTTCCACAGTTTATTGTGATCCACACAGTCAAAGGCTTTGGCATAGTCAATAAACCAGAAATAGATGTTTTTCTGGAACTCTCTTGCTTTTTCCATGATCCAGGGGATATTGGCAATTTGATCTCTGGTTCCTCTGCCTTTTCTAAAACCAGCTTGAACATCTGGAAGTTCACAGTTCATGCATTGCTGAAGCCTGGCTTGGAAAATTGATAAAGTAGACTTTTAATATTAGAACCTTTTGTTCTGTGAAAAATAACATCAGGAGAATGAGATTACAACTCACAGACTGGGGGTCCATTGAAAAATATTTTCAAAAAGCATATCTATAAGGGACTAGTACACAGAATAAACAACTCTCAAGAGTCAACAGTAAGAATGAAACAACTTGATTATAAAATGGACCAAAGACCTTAACAAATATTTTACCAAAGAAGGTATACAGATGGCAAATAAGAATATGAGCATATGCTTCACATCATATGTCACCAGAGAATTACAGATTAAGATGAGAACCAACTACAAACATTCAGTTCAGTTCAGTCCCTCTGTTATGTCCGACTCTTCGCAACCCCATGAATCGCAGCATGCCAGGCCTCCCTGTTCATCACCATCTCCTGGCATTCACTCAGACTCATGTCCATCGAGTCAGTGATGCCATCCAACCATCTCATCCTTGGTCGTCCCCTTCTCCTCCTGCCCCCAATCCCTGCCAGCATCAGAGTCTTTTCCAATGAGTCAGCACTTCTCATGAGGTGGCCAAAGTACTGGAGTTTCAGCTTTAGCATCATTCCTTCCAAAGAAATCCCAGAGTTGATCTCCTTCACAAACATTAGAATGGCCAAAATAAAAACACTGACAATACCAAATGCTGTCATGGATGTAAATGAGCAAGTACTTTCATTGCTGATGGGAAAACAAAGTGGTACAGGCCACTTTGGAAGATAGTTTGCCTTAAAAAAAAAATTAATCATACTATTACATAATCCAGCAATCAAGCTTCTCGATATTTATCCAAAGGAGTAGAAATATTATGTCTAAGACTTGCTGCCCACACAAAAACCTGCACATGGATATTTATAGTAGCTTTGTTCATAATTGCCAAAACTTGAAAACAACCTAGATGTCCCTAAGTGTGAATAGATAAATAAACTGTGATACATCCAGACAATAAAAAAAAGATTTTTCAAATTTGGAAAACTCAGCAGTGGCCACAGGACTGGGAAAGGTCAGTTTTCATTTCAAATCCAGAGAAAGGCAATACCAAAGAGTGTTCAAACTATCACAAATTTGCACTCATCTCACACGCTAGTGAAGTAATCCTCAAAATTCTCCCAGCCAGGCTTCAACAGTATGTGAACTATGAGCTTACAGATGTTCAAGCTGGATTTAGAAAAGGCAGAGGAACCATGGTCAAATTCCCAGCATCCACTGGATCACCAAAAAAGCAGAGTTCCAGAAAGACATCTACTTCTGCTTTATTGACTATGCCAAAGCTTTTGACTGTGTAGACCACAACAGACTATGGAAAATGCTTCAAGAGATGGGAATACCACAACACCTTACCTGCCTCCTGAGAAATCTGTATGCAGGTCAAGAAGCAATACTTAGAACTGGACATGGAATAACAGACTGGTTCCAAACTGGGACAGGAGTATGTCAAGGTTGTATATTGTCACTCTGCTTATTTAACTTATATTCAGAGCACATCATGTGAAATGCTGAGTTGGATGAAGCACAAGCTGAAATCAGAATTGTCAGGAGAAATATCAATAATATAATGCAGATGACACCACCCTTGTGGCAGAAAGTGAATAATAACTAAAAATCCTCTTGATGGAAGTGAAAGAGGAGAGTGAAAATATAAGCTTAAAACTCAACATTTCTGTCAGAAAACGAAGATCATGGCATCTGGTTTTATCACTTCATGGCAAACAGATGGGAAAACAATGGAAACAGTGAGAGACTTTATTTTGGGGGGTTCCAAAATCACTTCAGATGGTGACTGCAGCCATGAAATTAAAAGAAGCTTGCTCCTTGGAAGAAAAGCTATGACCGATCTATACAGCATATTGAAAAGCAGAGATGTTACTTTGCCAACAAAGGTCCATGGAGTCAAAGCTATGGTTTTTCCAGTGGTCATGTATGGGTGTGAGAGTTGGACTGTAAAGAAAGAGGAGTGCTTAAGTATTGATGCATTTGAGCTGTAGTGTTGAAGAAGACTCTTGGGAGTCCCTTGGACTGCAAGGAGATCCAACCAGTCCATCCTAAAGGAAATCAGTCCTGAATATTCATTGGAAGGACTGATGCTGAGCTGAAACTTCAATACTTTTGCTATTTGATGCAAAGAACTGAATCACTGGAAAAGACCTTGATACTTGGCAAAGATGAAGGCGGGAGGAGAAGGGGACAACAGAGGATGAGATGGTTGGATGGTAACACCTACTCGATGGACATGAGTTTGAGCAAACTCTGGGAGTTGGTGATGGACAGGGATGCCTGTCATGCCACAGTCCAAAGAGTCCTGACTCTTTGTAAAGAGTCAGGCACAACTGAGTGACTGAAATAAACTGTTTAATATGTCACTGTAAAGTTCATTGGCTGTAACAAATGAGCCATTATGGTGGGGACTGCTGGTAATGAGATAGGGTGAGTGTCTAGGGAATCATGGAATACATAGTAAAGCCCTGTACCTTCCCATCTACTTTGCTGTGAGGCTAAACGTGTCTAAAATATAAAGTCTTAATTTAAAAGTAATGATAACTGGATAGGCAAAAATTATATAACATTAATTAGCATTTAAATATAGTATACTGATTGTGTATTTATATAATTTGCTCCATTGTTTTTTTCTGTTGCGCTTTATTCCTTTTTTTCAGTACCCATATTCATTTCTAAAATCTACTAGGACTTTGAGGTTTTAGGAAGATTACTCATTTGAATGAAAATAACTAAGTAACATTCATATCTAATTTGTAAGGTGGTGGCCACCTTACCATTGCTGCTAAAGATATCATTTGCAAAACTTGGCCTTGTCCAAGCTACTAACATGAGATTTTAGTGTCATTGCTGAGGATAAGTCAGTATTAACATTGAGGAGATAATCTAAGTCAAGCATTTTCAGTAGAACTTTTTATTACTATACATCTTTTCTAGAATTTCAAGTTTACTATTGATATTATATTTTGATAATTTGTCAAACATAGTTCAATATGAAATTGAGATGAGGCAAAAACCTTTTCAGAATGAAAATAATTTTGGCACACTAAAACCTTCATATCATTATGTTTATAGGCATGCTCACAAATACTCTGGGTTTCTCCAAATTATCACAGGTCTGTTCCAAAAAAGCAAAACACAACAACAATGAAAAAGCCAAAGAGCTCCAGCTTCTCTGCAGATACTGTATTAGTCAACCAGGACTAGAATAACAGCTTACAACAGACTGGGTGGCTTAAACAGCAGAAATATATTTTGTCATAGATCTGGAACCCAGGAGTCCAAGATCAAGGTACTGCCAGAGTTCGTTTCTGGTGAGAACTGTCTTGGCTTTCAGAGGGCCACTGTCTTGCTGTGTCCTCATATGACATGTTCCCTGTGCTTGGGCTTAAAGAGATAGGAAAGAAGAGAGAGAACATGTATGAGATAGCACTAGCTCTCTTTCTAAAAGAACATTAGACCTATATCGGATTAGAGCCTATGCTCATGACTTCATTTAGCCTTTCTTAGAGGCCTCATGCTTTCCTGGTGACAGAGGGTAAAGAATCTGCCTCCAATGCAGGGGACCTGAGTTGGGTCCCTGGGTCAGGAAGATCTCCTGGAGAAGGAAATCACTGCTCACTCCAGCCTGTGGACACACACACACGCACACACCCCATCTCCAATACAGTCACACAAGGGACTAGAGCTTGAACATAAGAATTTTGGGGAGATACATTTCATTCCATAACAAATACTTAGGGCTTATGCTAAATTTTCATACAATTGGGTTAGCCAAAAAGTTCATTTGGGCTTTTCCACAAGACGATGATTGTCTCTTGCTCTTCAGGAGGATTGCAGTGCAATTGATCAAACTAAGCAAAAATGTGCACTTTATTTTAAAATGTATAATGTGTATAAACCTATATCAGAACTTTTGAAGAATAATTTAAATCCTTCATTAAGTTAAGTGTTAGTTGCTTAAATCCTGCATTATGTCAAAACAAATACAGCAGATGCCAGTTTATCTTTTTTTTTTCTCTTCTGCTTATTACTTCTTATGTATGTCCAGGTTAGAACAAAATTACTTGAAATGTAGTCTTTAGGAGCCATCTGCCACTCTCATTCTCAGATTCTGTTGAGTCAACTCAGATTTCCTGTAAGAAAATGTACTCCTCTATGACCATTCTAACAGATGGTTGTTATTTCGATGGCTTTCCAGTTGGTTCTGTATTTTAAATGTAGTGTGACCCTCTGAGAAAGTGCCCACTGAGAAAGTGATCTTTTTCTTTGCTTCCTGTTTTTTAATTTCCATCCACCTGAAACACTATTCATGAAAGTGATTTTATGGGAAAATTGTGACATCCCCTAAGGCAGTCCCATCAGATTATCTGCCATGTAGCTGTACTGTAAGCAAAACTAGATCTAGCAGCCTAGCAGAGTTTCAGGTTTAGCAAGATTGTATGATGTATTTTTTTCTTCGACATTTTCAGGTTAATGTTCTTCTTTCCTTTCATCCACAGCTATATTAGAATGGTAGTGTTGAAAATGAGTATCCCCTTCCTCCATACAGATTTCAGTACGTTTTAGGCTAAGGGTGTAAGTTTTCTATACTGCCCAGGGTTGCAATAGTTGATTCTGTGTATGTATTTTTGTGGGTGGGGTTTGTATTTAGATTGTCGAATTCTTGTTGTTGCTTGCCTGAATACTGTTAAATATAAATGTATATCAGAAGCTGCAGTTTAGTTCTAGATATAAGGGTTTTCTATATTTAATTTTGCTGTATTATTTTATTCCTTCTTTCAGAATTAATATGTAATTGTAACATTAACTCCTATGAAGTAAAGATACATGGTGTTATGAGGAAAAGGACACTGGTCAGGAAGGTCAGAAAGGCTTTCTTGGGCAAAGGATTTTTCCTAGATATCTGAACTGTGAGGAATAATGAATTAAGAAGTGGCATGGTAGGCAGAGCCCAGAATTTGTAGCAAAAGTACATTATTGAACTTTTTAAGTACAAAAGTCTTTTGAACTTTTTTTGAATGACTATTTAGTTTTTTGAACTTTTTCTAAATAGCAAAGAAAGAAAATGCAGAAATTTGGTCAAGGTGTTACTTCACCTGATTTACACATCTAAATATTAATAAATAGTTTGCTCATGGATGAACAGAGTACAATAATGGATGCCAGGAGACCATTTAGAAAGCTATTACCTTCATCTGGGTAAGGGACGATGGAAATCAGTCCAGAGAGTTGGAGATGTTGCTGGAGAGAAAACTGGCTTTAAGAAATATTTATCAGATAGACTGAAAGACATGCTGATTAATAGGATATGGGAAATGAAGGAAAGATATTAAGGATGATTCCAATCTGAATGCAATCACTAATCAAATTTGGTTATAGATATCAAGTTTAATTTTAAATATGTGGAATTTGAGATACACCTAAGACAACTAAGTGTTCAATATCATTTAAGAAATTGAATGGGAGTAGAGCATAGAGGCAAGAGAATTATTCATATGTATATATACATATGAATACCTAAAGAGTAATATTCAATGCTGAAATAAATGTTTCAGGTTTATTTCCATTTACATACTTGTTTTTCATAGTTCCAGCATAAATTATTCACTACAAATAAGTTAATTTCACATGAACATAATAAAAAATCTTTTAAACCCTCATGACTCTAGGAGTAAGAAATTGGCTTTGGAGGTATTAAATCTTCATTGACAAATCTTCATTGATGGATAATAGGACCAAATGTTTGCAAATTTTTAAAGTTTTAGACTTTTAAGATTTCTTTTTTATAGCAGATATTATTTCTGTTATAAAAATGAAAAATCAAGTATTTTTAATTCATAATTTGGTATAATGAATATGGATTCCTTATTATTTTAAAAGAATAATAAAAATTATTAAAAGGAAATAAAAGGACAGGAAGGTATAAGGAAAAGAGTTGACAAAACTCAATTTTTAGAAATCATAATAGGCTATCAATGGTTACAGAGTTAACATTACCATGCTTTAAAAGCATCCTTATTTAAAACAGAGATTTGATGTTTCCATGAATCCCATGGTTGGTCATCACACTTAAAGAAATGGAGAAATCATTCCACGTTGCACTTAAACTTTATGGAGCATTTTGCAGTATCATTTAACTAGTTTTAGGTTTTATGTCTATCATAGTAGTTGTCCTCCCACAAAGATGGTAAAAATAGCACAATGGGAATAAGTCTGTAGATCAAGCTTTAAAGGCACTGTAGGAATCACATAACCCAACAAATTTGGTATATGACACTTCCCCTATGAATTATTAAGAAGCAAAGGAGTGCTGAATCATTTACTGCATGCAGCAGTGGGGTACTTCCAAAACACCGCATGAATAATCATTGCACATTTGTGAGCAGAAAAGCAAATATAAGAAATAGTTTTTCATCTTCCCTGCCTTTGCATAACCATTTTAATGTCTAAAGAATGCTAGAAGTACAAGACACAGAGGTTCTCTTCAACTTCATACTTCATCAGCTATATTGAATATGTTATTCTTATAGAATAACACATCATGTTGTAAGCATTAGAAAGACCATATTCTTAATTATTGAGTTCCACTCTGAAGCACTTTAAAACTTGGTTCTTGTCAATCTATACCTTTAAATTGCTGCTATTAAAATCTTGGTTATTTTCAAAGAGAGAGAAGAAGCAAAACCCATAGAAAGGCCAGGGCAGTTCTTAGGTGGAGGAGAGCAAAATTTGCCATCTCTAAATCAATTTCTTCGTTGTAAGGAATAACTTAGGCTGATTATTTTTAAGGCCCCAGGTACTCAGAACCTTTGAGTTCTCCCTAACTGCTTGAAAGAGTATAGAGAACCTGAACCAGGAAGAGAGATATCATCAGAGATAACTGTAGTATGAACTAGGTGTGGTGGACAGGGAGGAACCTAGAAAAGTCTATTTGTTGAAAGTCCTGCCAGTGTCCCTTGTCTCTACACAGTCCTGTAAAATTTGGTTTACCATTTGCTTTTCCATTTCCATGTAAATTGCCTTCCTCCCCTTTGGAGTCTCAAGTCACAGCTCTAACATCCTATTTTATCTGTAATTGAAGATGATAATTAAGGTGAGGGCTTGGGTTGTTTTGGTGAGTTACTAAGTTTTCCTGGGTCTCTACCATGTGTACATGTTATTCAGCTTTTGTTTTCTCCTGCTAATCTGTCTCATAGAAATTTAATTTTTTTAGATCAGCCATGAGCTTCCCTGAAGGCTCAGAGGTTAAAGCATCTGCCTGCAATGCTGGAGACCCGGGTTCGATCCCTGGGTCGGGAAGATCCCCTGGAGAGGGAAATGGCAACCCACTCCAGTATTCCTGGCTGGAGAATTCCATGGACAGAGGAGCCTGGCGGGCTACAGTCTATGGGGTCGCAAAGAGTCGGACATGACTGAGCGACTTCACTTCACTTCATGAGAATCTAGAAGTGTAGAGGAAAAGTTTTTTTTATTCCTCGTATATGACATGGGGTTCCTTACATTATTATCCACACATATCTGTTTTTTTGTTTGTTTGTTTGTTTTATATTGTTTCTGTGGAATAGAACATTTGCCAAGAGTACTAATTTCAGACTTTAGTTTAGAACACTATTGTCCAGTAAGATTATAATGAGACACACAAATATGAATCATATTGTTAGGTAGTTAGAATAGGAAAAAGGAGTCGAGAATCGTGGTGGCTAAAAGACAAAGAAGGGAAAAGCCCTCAAAAATAGAACAAAGGAAGGTCCAAGGATTGGAGTGGGAACTTCAAGTAAA